>NW_027140221.1:2575000-3862500 GCF_036365525.1 Heterodontus francisci | reverse complement strand
AGTTTATGTACGCTGGTGTGTCTCAGAGCCTGAGTTGTGCTGTGTGTGTGTGAGTGTGTGTGTGTGTGTGTGTGTGTGTGTGTATGTGTGTATGTGTGTGTGTGTGTGTGTGTGTGCATTCCTGTATTTCAGACCTGCATTGTGCTGTAGTGTGTTTGTGTCTGTCTGTGTTTTGTGTCTCAGCACCTGGGCTGTGTTGCGTTGCTTTGTGCCTGTGTGTATCTATGCGTGTATATCGATGATTATTGTGTATTTGCCCGTGGTAGTGCGTGTGTATGTCTGTCGTGTGTGGATGTGTGCGTGTTTTTGCCTCTGGGATTGAGTTGTGCTCTGTGTGTGTCTGTGTTTGTCTGTCTGTGTGTTTCTGTATGCTTGTGTGTACCAGGGTCTGCGTTGTGCTATGTTTATGTGTTTTTGTGTGAGTGTGTGTGCCTGCGTGTGTGCATATGTTTGTCTGTGTGTGCATCTCGCATTAAGGGCGTGCATTCTGCAGTGCTGTGTGTTTGCGTATCAGGACCTCGATTGTGCTGTGTGTCTGTGTGTGTTTTGTGGCTCAGGGCCTGCGTTGGCTGTGTGTGTGTGTGTGTGTGTCTTTTGTGTCTCAGCGCCTGGGTTGTGCTGTGTTTCTATCTGAATGTGTGTGCCAATGCGTGTATGTCTGTGTATGTGTGTGTTGTGCATCTGTGCTTGTCTGGCTCAATTCCTGGGTTGTCATGTATGTTTGTCTGTTTGACTATGCATGTGTGCATTTGTGTATGCCTGACTCAGTGCCTGTGATGCCAAGTGTGTGCGTGTTTGTCTCAGGGCCTGGGTTCTGCTATATGCCTTCGTCTGTGTGTTTGTGTGCATTTGTCTGTGTGCATGTGTGTGTGTCTGTTTCTGCCGTGTTTCTGTTGTGCTGTGCATTTGTGTGTCTGCCTCAGGGATTGGGTTATGACCTGTGTCGGTGTGTGTGCGTGTGTGTGTGTTTGCACGTGTGTGTTTGCACGTGTGTGTGTGTTTGTGTGGATCCGTCTGGCTCAGTGCCTGGGGTCTGATCTGTGTCAGTGTATATGTGTCTGTATTTGTGTTTGTTTCTCTCTACTTGTGTGCATGTATTTGTTTGTAGATCAATCTGTCTCAGTGCCTGGAGTCCGATCGGTTTGCATCTGTGTGTGTGCGCGCGTGTTTTTATCCCTTTTTGGCACAGTGCCTGTGTTTGGATTGGTGTGTGTGTTTGTGTGTATCTCTGTGTGAGCACGCAAGTGTTGCTGCCTATATGTGCGTGTGTTTACGTGTGCGTGTCTATGTCTGTTAGCCTGGGGTGTGATCAGTGTGTGTGTGTGTATGTGTGTGTGTGTGTGTGTGTGTGTGTGTGTTTGTGTGTGTGTTTGTATATCAGTCTGGCGCACTGCCAGGGGTCTGATCGGTGTGTGTGTATATGTGTACGTTCCTTAATTATATTTTTTTACATCTTTGGCTGTGTGTTTGTTTGTGTGTGAGCGTGTGATTGCGCGTGCGCACTTGTGTATCTGGCTGACTCAGTATCTGGGGTCTGACTTGTGTGTGTGCGTGTCGGATCACTGGGGCCAGTCTGGAATGCCCTGGTGAGGGGCATTGGATGGGCAGTCTGAAAGCCCAGCGAATGGCGTGTCCTGGCAGGCTCATTGTTTACTGCAGGGGCCCCTCCGTGAGCCACAGATAGCCCATGCAGGAGGGAGACTCCCCAAGCCTGCAGGGAGGGAACCCCGTTTTACAAGGTGCCCTCTCCATGACACATAAGTACCCCTGCCGCTCGTTAGATCTCAGCAATCGTGGGAGAGATCGTTAAGTGGTCACTTAAGGGCCTCAATTGGCCTCTGGTGGGAAAGTCGTTGTCGGCCAATCCGCACCCCGTGAAGATCACTTGGCGATGGGATAACCACAGGCCTTCTTCCACCACACCCATCGCGATTCCCTGGGCCACCTGCCTCCGAACTCATTTTACGGGGGCCCATAAAATCCAGCCCAGGATGTGGTGAGACCATGGATGAATTTGAAAACAAGGATGAGAATTTTAAAATCAAGTCATTGTTTTAATCGACAGCCAATCTGTGTCAACAAACACAGGAGTGATAGGTGAACGGAAGTTACTGTGATTTAACACATCAGTAGCAGAGTTTTGGATGACTTGAAGTTTACAGAGAGTGGGATGTGGGAGATCAGCAGGAGGGCATTGGAATGGTCAAGTCTAAAGGAAATGAATACGTGAATGAGAATTGTGAACAGAGTTGCGAGACAGAAGTGAAGTTCAGAGATGTTATGAAGAACTTTTTTGGCCCGTATTCAGGAGAACCTGCAGCAAATCCAACAAGAGAGGGCTCAGTTTTAGACTTAGTTTTAGGAAATTAAGATGGGCAGGTGGAAGGACTGGCAGTGGGAGAGCATTTTGGTGGTCGTGATCACTATTTAGTTATTTTTACCATAATTAGGGAAAATGACAGAGATAGAACAGGAGTTAGAGTTTTCAATTGGGGCAAGGACAGTTTTACTAAACTGCGGAGTGATTTAGCGAAAGTGGACTGGAAACAGCTACTTGAAGGTGAATCAGTGTCAGATCTTTGGGAAGATTCAAGGTGTTCAGAGTAAAAATGTTCCCACAAAGAAAAAATGGCGAGATGGCCAAATCTACAGCCCCATGGATGTCAAGGAGCCTGCAGGGAAAGATATGGCCGGAAAGGAATGCTTATGTCTGACACTGAGAACGCGATACTGGATAAAACCGAGAGTATAGGAAGGGGAGGGCTCAGATCAAAAAGGAAATTAGGAAAGCAAAGTGAGATCATGAAAGAATATTGGGAAGCAAAATCGAAGTGAACCCAAGGATATTTTTTTACATTACAATGAGAGCAAGAGGATAACGAAGGGGAAAGTAGGGCCCATAATAGACCAAAAAGATTACCTATGTGTACGCGAGGAAGATACTGGTATTGTTCTTAATGAATACTTCGTGTCGACCTTCACAAAGGAGGGGGACGATGCAGATATTGTAGTTAAGGAGGAAGAGTGTGAAGTATCGGATGTGATAAACATAGGGAACGAGGAAGTGTTAGTAGGATTAGCATCCTTGAAAGTTGATAAATCACCAGATCCGGATGAAATGTACCCCATACTATTAAAAGAAGCAAGAGAGGAAATAGCAGAGGGTCCGACCATCAATTACCAGTCCTCAATGGATACACATGTAGTGCCGGAGGATTGGAGAACTGCTAACATTTTATCTCTGTTTAAAAAGGGAATGAAGGATAGACCGAATAATTACAGGCCAGTCAGTCTAACCTCATTAGTAGGCAAAATATTGGAATCAATTCTGAAAGACAGTCTGAAAAACTGTAACTTCAAAAGGCACAGGTTAACCAAGAATCGGCAGCATGGATTTGCTAAGGGAAGATCGTGTCTGACTAACTTGCATGCATGCTTTGAAGAAGTAGCAAGGAAGGTAGATGAGAGTCGTGCAGTTGATGTGGCCTACATGAATTTTAGCAAGTTTTTGACAAGGTCCCACATGGAAGATTGGTTAACAAAATAAAATACCATTGGATCCAGGGCAATCTAGCAAGGTGGGTGCAAAATTGGGTCAGTAGCAGGAAACAAAAGTAATTGAGACTTTTACTTTGTGGCTGGTCAGCTGTTTTCAGTGGCGTTCCGCAGGGCTCAGTACTGGGTCCCCTGCTTTTTCGCGTGCGTATTAACGATTTGCACCTAAATGTATAAGCATGATCAATACGTTTGCAGATGATGCAAAGATATCTAGGACGATAGCTGTAGGCTGCAGGAAGATATTGATGGTCTGATCAGATTGGCAGAACAGTGCCAAATGGAAATCAACTTGGAGAAGTGTGAGGTCATGCATTTGGGGAGGTTCACAGATGTTCACAGATCCCTGAAGGTTGCAGGAGACGTCGATACAGTGGTTAAGAAGGCATATGGAATCATTTCCTTTGCTAGCCGAGATATAGAACATAAGAGCAGGGAGGCTATGCTAGAGCTATATCAATCATTAGTTAGGCCACAACTTGAGTCCTGTGTGCATTTCTGGTCAACTCATCACAAAAATGATGTCATTACACTGGAGACAGTACAGAGGAGATTTCAGAGGATGTTGCCAGGTCTGGAAAAATGCAGCTATGAGGAAAGTTTGGAATAGGCTGTGATTGTTCTTCTTGGAACAAAGAAAGCTGAGGGGAGATCGGATTGAAATGTAAAAAATGTAGAGGGAACTGGATAGAATGGAGGTGAAGAGTCTATTCCCCTCAGCAGAGTAGTCAGCCATGAGGGAACATAGATTTAATGTGATTGGGAGAAAGATTGGAAGACATATGAGGGGAAAAAAACACCCAGAGTGTGGTGGGGGTCTGGAACTAACTGACTGAAAGGATTGTAGAGACCGAAACCTTCATCTCCTTCAAAAGGTGGCTTGATGCGCCTCAAGTGCTGTAATCTGCAGGGCTACGGACCAAATGCTGGAAGGTGGGATTCGGCTGGAGGCTCGTTTTTTTGGTGGGCAGAGACACATTGGGCCATGTGGCCTCTTTCTGTGGTGTAAACATCCTATGATTTTCTAGGCTGTTTTAGTGAAGGTCTGAAGCCTCCTCCACCACCTCCTCAGGTGCCCTCTGGATTCCTGGTGTTAATGCCTGTGTCCTCATGATGGTGATGATATGAATGGTGCAGCAGAACACCATGAACTTGGACACCTGCTCCCGTGTGTACTGGAGAGCTCCCCCCGGGAGATTCAGACATCGGATGCATTGCTTCATCACACCAATGGTCTGTTCCATGATGGTCCTGGTA
The DNA here is from genome assembly GCF_036365525.1 of Heterodontus francisci. Classification (NCBI taxonomy): domain Eukaryota; kingdom Metazoa; phylum Chordata; class Chondrichthyes; order Heterodontiformes; family Heterodontidae; genus Heterodontus; species Heterodontus francisci. Next base: position 3,857,688 of record NW_027140221.1, on the reverse strand, counting down.
ACTCCATTGCTCACGGTAAACACATGTTAATTGCATACGGTTCGTTGACAGTGGGAGACTAGTTTGTATGTGGGAACATGAGCTGCATGTATAGGGGTTTCCTTTGTCTCCTTGGAGCCACATTCTGATTCTACATGGCAGCCCCAAGTGTTGGGACTGGCTGACTGCTTCCGAATGAATGTATCGTGGCGGCTGCCAGGATAGTGGACATTCACAAACATGATGTGCTGGGCATACTCACACACAAATTGTACATTAATGGATTGAGAGTTCTTTCAGTTCCTGTACCGTTCCCTGTTGACACTGGGGCCCCGCAGAGCCACCGACACCGTCAGGAATCCCGCTCTCCAGACAAAGCCAAAATACCTCTCATCCTGCTTCTCCCAGCTGAGGGAGGAAATGATGACATAGATGGCCACCCCCACCTCCCAGAAGTATCAATAGACAACACACAGGCCGAGTAACTACTGCCCACTTGGTTCAACGTAAGTTCTGAGTAAGTTTTTAAAAACAATAATCATGAGAAAAATCAACATGCAATTTACGCACTTGGAGAAGTCTGAGTTAATTGAGGATTGTCAGCAGGGATTTTTAAGACGCAGTCATGTTTGACTAAGCTAATTGATTTTCCTTGATGAAGTAACAGAAGGTTGACGAAGGGAATGTGGTGGATGTTGTCGACGTGGATTTTAAGAAAACTATTTATGAAGTAGCACACAAAGGTTGGTTCTCAAAATCGAAGCTCATGGAATAGCATCCAATTGGATCAAATATTGTCCAAAGGACAGAAAAGAGCGAGTCGTTGTAAATGGCTGTTTTTTCGAGTGGAGGACGGTAGGACAGTGATGTTCCCCAAGGGTCAGTGCTTTTTTTTTTTGCTAAAAATGAATGATCTGGATATTGGAATAGAGAGGGAAATACCAAATTGTCTGATGATACCAATATTGGGGAGTGGTACACAGTGAGGATGCTACAAACAGCCTGCAACGGGATATAGATTGGCGAGCAGAACTGACAGAGAAGTGGCAGATGAAATTTATGATTTAGGATTCAGAGGTGATGCATTTTGACAGAAGGAATAGGAAGGCAATATAGACTTAATGGCATAATTCTAAAGAGTTTTCAGCAACAGAGGGGCCCATGGTTCCATCTGGATTGATCTTTGAAGGTGGCAGGACATATTAGGAACGTGCTTAACAAAGCGTATCATATCTTGGGCTTCATCATCAGAGGCAAAGATACAAAAGCAGGGAAGTTATGCTGAAACTTAATGAAGCTTTGGTTTGCACCCCAACTAGAGAACTTTGTCCAGAACTGGTCATCGCACGTTAGGAGGGATGTGAGGGTGTTTGAGAGGGTGCAGAGGAGATTTATCAGAATGGTTCCAGGGATGGGCGTTTTAGTTACAAGGTTAGTTTGGACAAGCTGGAATTATTCTCACTGGAGCAAAGAAGATTGAAAGAGATTTGATAGAGGTCTGCAAGATTATGATAGGCTTAGATAGATAGACAAGCAAAATCTATTCCCATTAACTGATTAAACATGGATGAGGGGTCACAGATGGAAGATATTGGGCAATAGATGCAGGGGGAAAATGAGGAAGCTTTTATTGTACACAGTGGATGGTAATGCCCAAAAACTCACTGCCCATAAGGGTGCTGGAATCCGAGACAATCAGTGATTTCAAAAGGATATTGCATGGGCACCAGAAGGAAATTAAATTGCAGGGCTACGGGAATTGAGTGCGAGAGTGGGACTGATTGGATTGTTCTACAGAGAGCCTGAATGGTTTTGATGGACCGAATGGTCTCCTTCTGTGTCGTAAATGACTCTATGACTCCATGAATCTCTACTGCTCTGTATTGGAAAAGCCAGCTGCTCCTGCCTGGAAAGATCCAGATAGATAAAAGTTCAATGAAGCTGTGATCTTAACAGACACTGGCAGCTCCGTCCTCACCCTGGTGTGAGGCTGCAGTTCGTGCTACAGGAGGCAACACGTGTTGTAGGAGGCAACACAGCTCTGTGACCATTTCCTTATTGAATCAGAGTTGCCTCACATATTACTCCTTGGTTTGTTGCAGGGAGGATAAGTGCTATTGGAAAACATGGGGTGGGTAGGGCAGAGCCTCCTCCTCCTCCCTCTTTACAGAGTTCCCCCTCTTTGCAGCCTCTGTTCCATTTGTTGGTCATGTTACAGACCCACCGACGCTGCAACTACAGTACCCATACCTTGGCCAAAGTTCGGTCACCAAATCCTCTGTCCTTCCTGAATGTCTGCAGCGGCTCACAACACAACATCCAAAAAAACATCCACAATACCTCCACTAACTTTACAATAGCAGAAGTAAGTCAAAAGATTCCCACCTGTAAGCTTGTTCTTTTAAACAACCATAGAGGAAGTTCCTCGTGCTGCTTCATGTATGTTCTGCTGAGAATGACGAACACAGGCAGGCAGGGGACATGCACAGACCAAGTTTCAAAGACGGACATCAAAGCTGATGGAATGGTACATTGACATCACATTCAAACCCCTCGTCATATGAGCAGCACATAGCTGGTATGACTGAGCTGGAGCTCTTCCCAGCATCGGACACTCTTCTGGCCAGACTAGAAGTGCCAGCTGTGCAGATCACACTAACAGCTCATACGTGATACACCCAGGCTAGAGTCCTGCCCAACATGGGGCACTGCACAGGTCACACTAGGATTGGCCGGCTGTACAGATCACATGAGCAGCACATGCATGGTATGTCTGGGCCAGAGCCCTGCTCAGCATGGGGCACTCTGCTGGCTACACTAGAGCCCTGCCCAACATGGGACACTATGCTGGCGACAGTAGAAGTGGACAGCTGTGTGAGCCACATCATTTTATGGATCCCAGCTTCTCTGCCGTCAGCACAAGTCGCAAATGGTGGCTAAGGACAGATACAGCGAGAAAGAAATTCACTTTAGAAGGAAAATTGAAAAAAAAAGATTGAAGGCAAAAGATTTGCAGGAACATGGGAATGGACAGAGGAATGGGACTAATTGGAGGGGTGAGGCCATGGAGGGATTCAAACACAAGAATGATAATATTAAAATTAAGGTGCTTCCAGCTAATGTGGATCAGTGAGCAAAGAGATGACGGGTGATTGGGATTTAGTGTGAGTTAGGATACAGGCAGCAGAATTCTGGTGGTTTATGGAGGTTTATAAGTGGGAGGGTGACAAGGATAGCATTGGAATAGTCAAGTGTGGTTCAATAAAGGCACAGATGAGGGTTTATGCAGCAGATGGGCTGAGGCAGAGGTGGAGATGGGTGATATTACAATTTTGGTAGTAGACAGGATTGATGATGGAGAGAATATGGAGATGAGCTCATCTCAGGTATAAATAGAACACAGGGGTTGTAAACAGTCTAGTTCAGCCTCAGACATTGGGCAGTGAGGGGTACGTGGTTCATGGATAGGGGCTGGAAATTGCAATGGAGACCAATGGCACTGGCTTCACTCTTCCCAAAAATAGCATCGCATAAACATATTTCAGTGAACCAGGGTTTGCAGATCTTCTAGCTGGAAATAGAGACAGCAGCAACAGCAGCAAAGATGAGATTGAATTACACAAGCCAGAATACAGTCAGCAATGGGTTATCGAGTGAATAGCAGGAGATAAAGATTCACCAGGAATTACAACAGCAGCAAGATGGGCAGATTAAATTACTGGATCATTAATGCAGTTAAACATGGTTTATTGAATTAATAGCTCTGTAGAGTGACTTACCAGGGACACCAACAACAGCGAGCATGGGATAGTAAATGTATTGAATAATCTGAAGTGCATGATCGATCCGATTGTCTAATGAGAGCCAATCATAATATGTAGAAAAAAAGTAAAGATCCGAGGATAAGCTCTTGCCCATTGTTGAAGCATTCAAATCCATTGCTCTCAGATTCTGATTTATCCTTTCCCTATCTCTGGAGCCGCTGATCCCTGTTAGTGCCGGGTTTCATGCTCCTGCTGACACTATGGGATACACATTGAATGGAGTCCTGTATTAATAGAAGATGAAAACCCTCCAGTGACACAATAAGGGTCCATGGAGACTGACATTAATTACAGTCACTGAACAAACAGGTTCTGTTAATTCCTTTCAATCCATTACTTTTTGTACCACAATAAAGTAGAACATTTACCCAGTCTAGATGGATGTATGAGGGCTGCTGAGGGGAGGAATGGTGGAATAACAGAGGCACTAGCCAGAATCTTCCAATACTCCTTGGATATGGGAGCGATGACTAAGGACTGGAGGGTTGTAGATGTTACACCTTATATAAAAAAGGAGAAATGTGATATAGCCTGCTCCTACTGAGCAGTCAGACTAGCGTCACAACTGAGGAAATTTCTAGAGGTGACCACCCAGGAGAAAAATATTTGTTGCTAGGAAAAACAATGGATAGTAACTGGATAGAAACCAGGATATGCTAATGACAAATGATGCCTGTCAAATTTCAGCAGCAACAACAACTTATATTTATATAGTGCCTTTAACGTTATAAAACTTCCCAAGGTGTTTCACAGTAGTCTTATGAAGCAAAGTATGACACTGAGACACAACAGGCGATGTTAAGTCAGAGGACCAGCAGCTTGGTCAAAAGAGGAAGGTGTTAAGGAGTGTCTTAAAGGAGGAAAGCGAGGTGGAGAGGCGAAGAGGTGAAGGGAGGATATTACAGAGCTTTGGACCCGCCAGTTGAAAGCACGACCGCCAGTGCTGCAGTGATTAAAATCAGGGGTGCACAGGAGGCCAGAATTAGAGGAGCACAGATATCTCAGTGGGTTGTGGAGTTGGAGAAGATTACAGAAGTAGAGAGGGGCGAGGCCATGGAGGGATCAGTAAACAAGGATAAGAATTTTAAAATCAAGACAATTGCTTGACTGGGAGCCAATGTCAGTCAGCGATAGACGAACTGGACTTTTTGTGAGCTAAGACATGGGGAGAAGAGCATTGGATGAGCTCAAGTTTATGGACAGTAGCATGTGGGAGATCAGCCAGGACTGAGTTGGAATAGTCACATCGAGAGGTGATGAAGGCATGAATGAGGTTTTTTCTTCACCTGTCGTCTCTCGCGCTCTCTCCCTCTCTCTAAACTTCTCCCTTTCTTTCTCTCACACTCGCTGCTACCCAGTCGCTCTCTTTCCCTCTCACTTTCTACCTTCTCTCCCTCTTTCCTGATCTCTAAGAAGATATGGCGATAAGAAACGGGAGCAAGACTAGGCCATTCAGCCCTTCGAACCTGATCTGCCATTCAATAAACTCGAGGCAGATCCTGCACCTCTACTCAACCTTCCCACACTCTGCCATATTTCTTAATTCCCTCAGTACCCACAAATATATCAATCCTGTTTTGAATATATTCAGCGACTGAGCATCCACAGATCTCACATTTCCCCTCATCTCAGTCCTAAATGACTATCCCCTTTTCCTGAGACTGTGACCACTGTCTATACTCAATAGCCAAGGGAAATGGCACACCCCTTCCCACCACCTTTGCAGACGACACAAAAGTTGGTGGAGTCACGGATAATGTTGAGGATTGTCACAGGATACAGCAGGATATAGATCGGTTGGAGACTTGGGCAGAGAAATGGCAGATGGAGTTTAATCCGGACAAATGTGAGGCAATGCATTTTGGAAGATATAATGCAGGTGGGAAGTATGCAGTAAATGGCAGAACCCTCGGGAGTATTGACAGGCAGAGAGATCTGGGCGTACAGGTTCACAGGTCACTGAAAGTGGCAAAGCAGGTAGATAAGATAGTCAAGAAGGCATCCGGCATGCTTGCCTTCATCGGTCGGGGCATAGAGTATAAAAATTGGCAAGTCATGCTGCAGCAGCACAGAACTTTAGTTGGGCCACACTTATAATATTGCGTGCAATTCTGGTCGTGGAGGCTTTGGAGAGGGTACAGAAGAGGTTTACTAGGTTGTTGACGGGTCTGGAGGGCATTAGCTATCAGGAGAGGTTGGATAAACTCAGATTGTTTTCACTGGAACGATGGAGTTGAATGGGCGACATGATAGAGGTTTACAAAGTTATGAGCGGCATGGACAGAGTGGATAGTCAGAAGATTTTTCCCAGGGTGGAAGAGTCAGTTACTAGGGGACATAGGTTTAAAGTGAGAGGGGCAAAGTTCAGAGGGGATGTGCGATGCAAGTTGTCTACGCAGAGGGTGGTGAGTGCCTGGAACTTACTGCCGGGGGAGGTGGTGCAAGCAGGTACGAGAGCGACGTTTAGGAGGCATCTTTGACAAATACATGAATAGGATGGAAATAGAGGGATACGGTCCCCGGAAGTGCAGAAGGTTTTAGTTTAGGCAGGCATCAAGATAGGCGCAGGTTTGGAGGGTCGAATGGCCTGTTCCTGTACTGTCCTGTTCTTTGTACTTTGTTCACCCAATATCTATCTTGACCAACCTCTGAAGAATTGCATATGTTTGAATTCGATCATCACTCATTCTTCTACATTTTAGGGAATGTTGTAAGAAATGGTCATTGTAATAGTGCTATAGAATTCCAACAACCTGCATAAAAAGTGGTTGTTTGATAACAATGGACTCTATCTCTCTTTATGCAGAATTCTTCAGCAACCTTCAAGACTTAACACAGACATAGAACAGTGCTTTGATGTAGATTAAGTTGTTCACAAGGGTTGTTATTTAGTCATGGACATAACTCTGGGCACAGGTCCTTGTGTCGACATTCCTGGACCTGATAATGTGGAACTTCATGTCCACATATCTAACAACTGTTAGGTGGATGCAGTAAACATTTGCACTCGACTGATTAAATCGCTTATTTGTAGATAAGAATAACAAGAAATAAAAATACAACACTCAAAGCTGAAATTAAACAATAGTGACTTTACTAGATTCGGTAGGAATACTACTAGTTAACAGGAATATAAAAAACAGCCATTTACAGTACATCTATTATCAATAAACCCATTAGTGACAAATACGTTACCAGGAGCCATACATGCATGATCACCGTGTGAGCAGACGCCTCACCGCTGATCATTCTGTTCAGTAGCTGACCAATTACCCGACCGAAACACTGAATAACTATTTGCAATGATTTTTCTGGATATTTCATTGACAAGATCACACTGTCCGACGAAAATACACCTAAAGCTACAATGTTCGAATGAGATGTCCAATTCTTTGTTTAGTCTATGATATGAGAGACTGACATTGAGCATGTGTTTACATTTCTTTCAGTAATTTCAACTCCCCTTGTGGATGTTGCACATGTCTCAGGATCGGTATCAGCACATACAATAGCTGCTTCCTTTCCTGGTCACAGAAAAAATTTAAACTGCAGGACAATTAAACTATCCAAGTCGCTTAAATTCCTGACATTTTACACATGTTGCTTAGAGAAATTCTCGTTTCTTTGCGTTCCAAAGAAAAGTTAACCCTGACGTCATCAATCGATGTCAGTTTATGTCGATCTCTTGCAGCGTTTCAAAACAATTTGGGCCACTTAGGGCAGCTGCATTGCTATTTTCAACTATGCTCAGCCATGCCAATCTCTTCATGTTTCTAGACACCATGATTGCATGTGTTTTGTGAAAGTGAAGCTTCTGTAAATTTCGAACTTTGCATCAAAGTGAAACATTACTTTCAAGTACGCCTCCATTGGTTTTGACACGATGTTTATGATACTGTCAAAGATCAGGTCTGGAACCCCTGTGCCAGTGAAAGAATGCCTCAGTGCACTATTTTAATTGTTACTGCCTGCTTCTCTATGCTATTGACTGAAGCAATAGGTGGATTAGTAAGGCTGACAGTAACTGTGATTCCTGCTATCCTCCAGGCTGGGCCACTGTGCCTGTGACAGCTGCAACAGGCACCATGGTGATTTATTTATGTATTTATTAAGAGATACATCACTGAAACAGGCCATTCGGCACACCGAGTATGTGCCAGCCATCAACCACCCATTTATACTCTTCTTTGGGCCTCCTTATCTCGAGAGACAATGGATACGCGCCTGGAGGTGGTCAGTGGTTTGTGAAGCAGCGCCTGGAGTGGCTATAAAGGCCAATTCTGGAGTGACAGGCTCTTCCACAGGTGCTGCAGAGAAATGTGTTTGTTGGGGCTGTTGCACAGTTGGCTCTCCCCTTGCGCCTCTGTCTTTTTTCCTGCCAACTACTAAGTCTCTTCGACTCGCCACAATTTAGCCCTGTCTTTATGGCTGCCCGCCAGCTCTGGCGAATGCTGGCAACTGACTCCCACGACTTGTGATCAATGTCACACGATTTCATGTCGCGTTTGCAGACGTCTTTATAACGGAGACATGGACGGCCGGTGGGTCTGATACCAGTGGCGAGCTCGCTATACAATGTGTCTTTGGGGATCCTGCCATCTTCCATGCGGCTCACATGGCCAAGCCATCTCAAGCGCCGCTGACTCAGTCGTGTGTATCAGCTGGGGGTGTTGGCCGCTTCAAGGACTTCTGTGTTGGAGATATAGTCCTGCCACCTGATGCCAAGTATTCTCCGAAGGCAGCGAAGATGGAATGAATTGAGACGTCGCTCTTGGCTGGCATACGTTGTCCAGGCCTCGCTGCCGTAGAGCAAGGTACTGAGGACACAGGCCTGATACACTCGGACTTTTGTGTTCCGTGTCAGTGCGCCATTTTCCCACACTCTCTTGGCCAGTCTGGACATAGCAGTGGAAGCCTTACCCATGCGCTTGTTGATTTCTGCATCTAGAGACAGGTTACTGGTGATAGTTGAGCCTAGGTAGGTGAACTCTTGAACCACTTCCAGAGTGTGGTCGCCAATATTGATGGATGTAGCATTTCTGACATCCTGCCCCATGATGTTCGTTTTCTTGAGGCTGATGGTTAGGCCAAATTCATTGCAGGCAGACGCAAACCTGTCGATGAGACTCTGCAGGCATTCTTCAGTGTGAGATGTTAAAGCAGCATCGTCAGCAAAGAGGAGTTCTCTGATGAGGACTTTCCGTACTTTAGACTTCGCTCTTAGACGGGCAAGTTTGAACAACCTGCCCCCTGATCTTGTGTGGAGGAAAATTCCTTCTTCAGAGGATTTGAACGCATGTGAAAGCAGCAGGGAGAAGAAAATCCCAAAAAGTGTGGGTGCGAGAACACAGCCCTGTTTCACACCACTCAGGATAGGAAAGGGCTCTGATGAGGAGCCACCATGTTGAATTGTGCCTTTCATATTGTCATGGAATGAGGTGATGATACTTAGTAGCTTTGGTGGACATCCGATCTTTTCTAGTAGTCTGAAGAGACCACGTCTGCTGACGAGGTCAAAGGCTTTGGTGAGATCAATGAAAGCAATGTAGAGGGGCATCTGTTGTTCACGGCATTTCTCCTGTATCTGACGAAGGGAGAACAGCATGTCAATAGTCGATCTCTCTGCACGAAAGCCACACTGTGCCTCAGGGTAGACGCGCTCGGCCAGCTTCTGGAGCCTGTTCAGAGCGACTCGAGCAAAGACTTTCCCCACTATGCTGAGCAGGGAGATTCCACGGTAGTTGTTGCAGTCACCGCGGTCACCTTTGTTTTTATAGAGGGTGATGATGTTGGCATCGCGCATGTCCTGGGGTACTGCTCCCTCGTCCCAGCACAGGCATAGCAGTTCATGTAGTGCTGAGAGTATAGCAGGCTTGGCACTCTTGATTATTTCAGGGGTAATGCTGTCCTTCCCAGGGGCTTTTCCGCTGGCTAGGGAATCAATGGCATCACTGAGTTCCGATTTGGTTGGCTGTATGTCCAGCTCATCCATGACTGGTAGAGGCTGGGCTGCATTGAGGGCAGTCTCAGTGACAGCATTCTCCCTGGAGTACAGTTCTAGGTAGTGCTCAACCCAGCGGTCCATCTGTTTGCGTTGGTCAGTGATTATGTCCCCCGATTTAGATTTGAGGGGGGTGATCTTCTTGATGGTTGGCCCAAGAGCTCTCTTCATGCCATCATACATTCCTCTGATGTTTCCGGTGTCTGAGGCCAGCTGAATATGACTGCATAGGTGTTGCCAGTAGTCGTTTGCGCAACGCCTAGCTGTTCTTTGTGCAGTACTTCTGGCTGCTTTAAGTGCTGCGGATGTTAAATCGCTGGGGGCTTTCTTGTAGTTCAAAAGTGCAATGCGCTTAGCGGCTATGACAGGTTCCAGCTCTTCATTATGAGATTGAAACCAGTCTGCATTTCTCTTCGCACTTTTGCCGTAGGTGGTCAAAGCTGACTCATAGATGGCGTCTCTGATGTGGGCCCACTTGGTCTCAGCATCCCCTGTGGGAGTGTTTTGAAGGGCTGTTGCAAGTGAATTTAGAAATTTTTGTAACAGCTGTGGGTGAGAAATTCTGCTCGTGTTGATGCGCGGGTGGCCCTTCTGCTTGGAATGATGCAACTTCTTTGGTCTGAGTCTAACCTTGCTGCACACCAGGGAGTGGTCGGTGTCGCAGTCCGCACTGTGGAAGCTGCGTGTGATTTGAACACTGTTTAAGGCGGCTCGCCTTGTGACAATGAGGTCCAGCTGGTGCCAACGACGTGATCTTGGGTGCCTCCATGAAACCTGGTGACAGGGTTTAGTGTGAAAGAACGAGTTGGTGATGCAGAGGTTATGAAAGGTACACAACTCAAGCAGTCTCTGCCCGTTCTCTAATCCTACATTAATCCCATATTCCTACCCCATCCCCACCTTTCATCAATTCCCCTCCCATCTACCTATACTAGGGGCAATTTATAATGGCCAATTTACCTATCAACCTACAAGTCTTTGGCTGTGGGAGGAAACCGGAGCACCCGGCTGAAACCCACGTGGTCACAGGGAGAACTTGCAAACTCCGCACAGGCAGTACCCGGGTCGCTGGGGCTGTGAGGCTGCGATGCTAACCACTGCAACACTGTGCCGACAGATGCTGACAGTAACAGTGATTCCCGCTATCCATTGAGACTGAGGGGTCCTGACCTTGTTCAGCAGCGGCTGGAGAGGATGGAGGCAGCAATAGAGCCTATGCAGATTAGTAACGGAGCTTCATCAGTTCCCGCAGTGCATCAGGTACCCGGACAAATGGCTCGAGATCTTCAGTGACAAAGACACATTCACTACTAACTCCCTGATTTAGATTTTTTTAGATTTAGAGATACAGCACTGAAACAGGCCCTTCAGTTTTAGTTTTTTAGTTTCAGAGATACAGCACTGAAACAGGACCTTCGGCCCACCGAGTCTGTGCCGACCATCAACCACCCATTTATACTAATCCTATATTCCTACTACATCCTGAACTGTCCCTATATTCTCCCAACAACTACCGATAATAGGGGCAATTCGGCCTACCGAGTCTGTGCCAACCATTAACCACCCATTTATACTAATCCTACACTAATCCCATATTCCGACCACATCCTCACCTGCCCCTATATTCTCCTACCACCTACCTATAATAGGGGCAATTTATAATGGCCAATTTACCTATCAAACTGCTAGTATTTTGGCTGTGGGAGGATACCGGAGCACCCGGAGGAAACCCATGCAGACACAGGGAGAACTTGCAAACACCACACAGGCAGTACCTAGAATTGAATCCGGGTCGCTGCAGCTGTGAGACTGCGGTGCTAACCACTTCGCCACCCTGTTAGAAAACCAGATGGAAGCTGGTGACTGACTATTGACCACAAGAAACACACTTCGGTCACTCCTGTGTGCACTGGTTGTCGAGAGACACCACCCTACACTCCCGGATTCCCAACTGCCTTCTCCACCCTAGAAATCTCTAATGTTTTTTGGAGCATACCAGTAATAATAGAGAAACAATTTAAATTCACATTCACTTATGACGACCAGAGATATCCCAAGATATGTCTGCCACCAGGAGGTCCACAGTAATTCCATTATTTTCCACAAATGTATGACTGGGTCCAGAATGAGTTTTCTCAGCTTTCCTGCTTGATGCAACATGTTGATGAACTCCTCCTCATCACCACAGACCGTGTCAACACACTTCACCCTTTTCCAGGAACTGCTGCAGCTACTTTGGGAGCTGACCGCAAGACCATCCACGCAAGGCCCAGCTAGTGGAAGATGGTGTCATGGAGGATGGCGTCACTTTTCTAGGTGTCCATATTGGAACATACAGCAACAGGCCAGACCAGCATCATGTCACGACCTTCCAGTGTCCACCCCTGTCCAACTCAAAGCCTGCCCCGGTCCCTACCTCAGGCTGGTGGCGTATCAGTGGATGCTCCTCCAGTAGCTACCACTGTCCACCTCAAAGACTGCCCTTTGTCCTATCCGCAGTTTGGTGGGGTATCAGCGGATCCTCATCCCTCGATTTGCAGAGACTATGCCTCCTCTTTATGAACGACCTAATAGTGATGATGACCAGGCTTAATCCTGTTGGACTGAAGACAGCACGGAAGCAGTAACACAACTGAAGAAAACTGTTGCCCAGGCAACGTGTTTTATCTCACCTAACATTGACAAGGCTTTCCACACGAAGGCGAAGGACAGCGAGAAAAGCCTGACTGCTGTCCTGTGCAGGGAAAAGCAGGCGAAACTACTCTCCATTATGAATGACTGCAGAATTGTCAGTGGGGCTGTACTGATTTACACTGTTTGTGAAGGACGTTTGTTAACCACGCTCTGCGGCATCAAACATTGCACTTACATCACGGGGTTCAACAGGGTGATCCTGCCCAGTCCATGGTAAACCTTACCAGTATAGGAAAGCACAAGTCATCGCATTCTCCTGTCACAGAGTCGTAGAAACATAGTCATTTCAGCACAGAATGAGGCCATTCGGCCCATCGAGTCCATCCCAGTTATTTGCTGATAAATCCCCTCAGTCCTATTCCCCAGCTCTGTCTCCATATTCCTGACAGTTTATTTCCCTCCAGTGGTCATTCAGTATCCTTTTTGAAATAATTCACCATCTCTGCTTTCACCACTCTCGTAGACAGTGATTTCCAGGTCATTCCCACTCGCTGTGTAAAAACCTTGTTCCTCACATCCCCCTGTATTTCGTGCCCACGACTTTAGCTCAGGTCCTCGTGCCATTAGCTAATGGGAACATAATTCCCTGTCTCCCTTATCCAAACATGTCTTCGTTTGCACCTCTATCAAATCTCCCCTCAATCGCCTTTACTGCAAGGAAAACAATTCCAGCTTTTGCAGACTAACGTTGTAACTAAAACCCTCCATCCCTAGAACCATTCTGGTCAATCACCTCTGCACCCGGTCAAGGATCCTCACATCCTTCCTGAAGTGTGGTAATTAGAACTGGATGCAGTACTCCAGCTGGGGCCGAACCAGAGCTTTATAAAGGTTCAGCATAAATTTCCTTCTTCGGAACCTCTATTTATGAAGCCCAAGATCCCATATGCTTTACTAACGGCTCGCTCAGTATGTCCTGCAACCTTCAAGGATCTATGTACATGAACCCCATGTCCCCCTCCCCCTGCTCACTCTTTCGAACTGTACCATTACGTGTATATTGCCGCTCCCTGCAATTTCTGATAAAATGCATCAGCTCACACTTGTCTGTATTAAATTCTATCTGCCTCTTGTCTACCCATTCTGCTTGCCTATCTATGTCCTGTCGCATCGATTGTTATCAAGTTCACTGTCTGCCCCGCCTCCAAGTTTGGTATCATCAGCAAATTGTGAAAAGTTGCTCTGTATTCCAATATCCAAATCCGTTATTCATATCAGAAAAAAAAACTGTGGTCCGAACACTGAGACTTTCGGAACCCCACTGTGTACTTTCCGCCAGTCTGAAAAACATCTATTTACCACATCTCACTGTTCTCTGTAATTAAGCCAGTTTTTTTTTCTCGACCCAAGCTGACTCTGTCCCTCCTGTTCAGAAGCATCAACTAAATGCCGAGCTGTCACAAAGAGACTGAGAAAGAAACTACAACTTCAGCTTAAAATTATGTGAAATGATACATGTGAAAATTTACTAAATTTTGGAAACAGATAAACTCTGAAATTTCGTAAAATTCAGCCTCTCATTAACTTTAATGCATTTAATACTCTGTAAAAGCAATACTCCCAGAAACGGGACTGTGTGCAACTTACTCTATTTAGGGTTTAGGGAGGGAATTCCAGAGTTTAGGGAAGAGAACAGGAAGTGCTGAAAATACTCAGCAGGTCTGGCAGCATCTGTGTCGAGAGAAACAAAGCAAACGTTTCTGGTCTGTGACCCTTCATCAGCAATCTCAAAAGTTAGAAATGTTACAATCTTTGAGCAGGTGAAAGAGGGGAAGGGGAACACGAAGGCTGGACTATGATGGGACAGAGAGGGGAGAGATTAAATGTCAGACTGTTTTAATAGAAGTTATCCAGACATGAGGAGTTGTAGTTATGTAGCTGGTGTTGTTATGCTTAGAGCAGAGATCTTAATGAGGAGATCTAATTGAGGTGTTTAACATTATGAAGGTTTAGATAAATTAAAAAAAACAAAATCTGTTTACAGTGTCCAAAGGGACTCTAAACCGAGGGCACAGATGTAAGGTGATTGGCAAAAAAAACCAAACATGAGGAAATAGCAGTGACATTGAGCAATTGCTTTATGCCAGTCTACACCACGCTACAGAACACAGAAGACACAAGTTGCGTACCTGAAATAAAGGGTAACCTAGAGCCTGAAAATAGAAACTTAAGGTAATTAATATCTGTGGAGAAACTTACTGGACTGTTCACTTGGTAACAAAACCATGGTCATTCGGACGAAGAAGGGAGCACATTCGCCTCACTTAACTGTTCAACTGGTAACATATCCCGTGTGTATAATCCATCAGGTGGGGCACACTTACCTCACTTATACTGTTCAACTGGAAACATGCCATGTGTGTATGAAACCATCAGGGGTGTACACTCACATCCCTTATACTGCTCATCTGGTGACATGTCCCGTGTGTATTTAACCATCAGGGGAACACACTCGCCTCACTTATACTGTTCACGTGGTAACATGCCCCGTGCTTATAAACCATCAGGGGAGCCCACTCACCTGACTTATAATGTTCAATAGTAACGTGTCCTGTGCCCAACTTCTCCAAATGTACCTTAATGGGGTGAGAGTTCTTTCAGTTCCTGCACCTCTCCCTGTTGACATGGGGGACCCCACAGAGCACCATCGGGAATCCCGCTATCCCGACAAAGCCACGGGACGTCTCATCCAGCTTCTTGCTGCTGAAGGAGAAAATGATGTATTCACCTTACCCAGCATAGAAGGCCTTCGTCGCCTAATGGATTCATCAATGGACTGGGAGATAATGGATATGTCGACTCCTCATGCCTGGAGAAATCTGGATCCATTCAAGTTGAATGCAACTGTGACCTTAACGGCCTCCGTCCTCACTCTGGTGTGAAGTTCCAGGTCGTGTTTCAGGAGGTGACACAGCTCTGTGACCACGTCCTTATTTAATCAGAGTCACGTCACAAAGTGCTCAAGGGTTAGGTTTAGGAAGGAAAAGTGCTCTCAATAAACCTGGGGTACGAAGGGCAGAGCCCGTCCTCTTCCATTCCTGTTTGCAGCCTCTGCTCCATTTGTTGGTCCTGCTGCAGACCCAGATACACTGTAACTACCGTCCCCATACCTCGTCCAAAGTTAGGTCACCAAATCCTCTGCCCTCCCTGAATGTCTGCAGCAGCTCACAACACAACATCGGGCAACAACGTCCACAAATGCTACACTAACTTTACAGTCGCAGAAGTAAGTCAAAAGCCCCTCACATGTAAGGAGGATGCCTAGTCTTTTAAATAATGCTCGAGGGGTTTTTTCGTGCTACTGAATGTATTTTCAGCTGAGAGTGACTAACACAGGTGGTCAGGGGTCATGCACAGACCAAGTTTCAAATACGTACATCAAAGCTGCCACCATGGCCCATTGGAATCACTTCAGACCATGTGCTCGGGCTACAGCCCTGCCCAGCATGGGGCACTGTGCTGGGCACACTAGAAGTGGTCGGCTGTGCGTTGCATGCCATTTTATAGTTGCAGGCTTCTGTAACGCTGGCACCAGTGCTGCCGTACAGTGCAAATCGCAGCCGGGAGAATTAGAGAGAGAAAGCAACTCACTTTAAAAAGGGAACTGGAAAAAGACTCGAAGGCATAAGATTTGCAAGAACATGGGAAATGGACAGGGGAATGGGTCTAATATGAGAGGTGACACTATGGAGGAATTCAAACACCAGAATGAGAACATTAAAATTAATGTGCGACCAGACTGGGAGCCAATGCACATCAGTGAGCAAGGAGGTGAGTCCATGACACTGTGGGAAGAGAAGCAATTGAGAACGTATCTCATTTGTACACTGGACGTTCAGCAATGTTTAAAGCCAGAGGTTAAGATTAACTTGTTTTCTGATGAAGACAACAGAAGAAAGGAGGACAGAAGGGGCTGGTGAGGCAAGTTTTATTTTATTTTTTTTATTTAGAGAAACAGCACTGAAACAGGCCCTTCGGCCCACCAAGTCTGTGCCGACCAACAACCACCCATTTATACTAACCATACAGTAATCCCATATTCCCTATCACCTCCCTTCACGAGGGGAAATTTACAACGGCCAATTTACCTATCACAGGTTGTGGTGACAACTTGTTTATCGGGTAATATCATCCCGCTGTGAGCACAGACCTAACCTGGTTTCCATCAGTCAATTGCAAGCTCATTGATTGTATTCCTATATTATTTCATGTCTATTTGTTCTCAAGATATGGGTGACACTGACAGGGCCAGCATTAACCATCCCCGGTTACCATGAGAAAATTGTGGGCCTTCATCTTGAACCCTTGCAGTCTGTGTGGTGAAGATGCTCCCACAATACGGTTATTGAAAATATTTCAGGCCTTTGGCTCAGTGTCGAAGAAACAACGCTGACATATGTCCAAACATATATGGTGTGTGGCTTGGAGGAGGGGAATGTGAAAGAGATGGCGATTTGTGTTAGAGTCTTTGCAGAATTCATATCCCATCCTGTGTCTCCTGTCCCCTTGATGCTAATTGTAAGAATCCTACTGCTACCCTGGACTTGAGAAGTACGCATGGTAAAATACAAAACGCAAACACAATAATGGTTAACATTTTGGGATACAGTTCACTTTCGAGTGATTTGTCATTACAAAGACACATGTCATTTGCAATGAGCTACGGCTGAACAGGACGATATGAAGTAAAACTGAGACATTACCAAACCAAGAGTCAAGGTCGGTCAGCGGGCACAGTGTGAATGGGTGAACGGGTCTTGGTGCAAGTGAGGATACAGGCAGCAGAGTATTAGATGAGCTGACGTTCATGTAAGGGACAAGGTGGGAAGCAAGCGAAGAGAACATAACAATAGTCGAATGTGGAGCTGAGAAAGGCACAGATGAGGGAATCAACAGCAGAGGAGCTGAGGCAGAGACAGAGACGGTGACGTTATGGAGGTGGAAGCAGGTGATCTGGGTGATGGAGAGGATCTAGGGTTGGAATCATGAACAACGATGCTGAAGGATTGGAGGTGGAAGTAGGTGATCTGCATGATTTGAGGATCTGGGGTTGGAATCAGGGTTATAGACGGTGATGTTATGGAGGTCGAAGGAGACAATCTGGGTGATGGAGAGGATCTGGGGTTGTAATCAGAGACAGGGACAGTGATGTGATGGAGGTAGAAATAGGTGGTCTGGGTGATGGGGAGGATCTAGGTTTGGAATCAGGAACAGAGCCGGTGTTGTTATGGAGGTGGACGTAGATGGTCTGGGTGATGGAGAGGGTATGGGTTTAGAAACTTGGTGACAAATCCTTTGTCCATGAAACCATCAGCGGAGCACACCCGCCTATCTAATAGTCTTCACCTGGTCACAGGTCCTCTGTGTAGTAAAAATCAGAGGAACGCACTCGCCTCACTTTTTTGTTCACCTGGTGAAATGTTACATATGTATCTAAGCATCAAGGGGACAACGTCTCCACACGAATGATGACTACCTCGTAGTATATCCACTTTGTACTACATAACCAGTAGAGCACAATCGCCTCACTTATACAGCTCACCTGGCAACATGCCCCACGTGTTTTAAAACATCAGGGGAGAACAGTCGCCTCACATATACCGTTCACCAGGTTACATGTCCCATATGTATTAACCATCCAGGAGCACACTCACCTCCGTTACATTGTATACCCGGTCCCTTGACCAGTGTATATGAGATCATTAGGAGCGCACAATCGCCTCACTTATAGTGTTCACCTGGCAACATGACCCGTGTGTATTAATCTATCAGGGCAACACAGTCGCCTCACTAATAGTGTTCACCTGATAACACGTCCCGTGTGTATTAAACCATCAGGGGAACAGACTCACCTCACATATATTTTTCACCTGGTAACATGTACTGTCGGTTAAACCATCAGCGGAAATGACTCGTCTCACTTATACTGTTCACCTGGTTACTTCTCCCGCGTGCAATAAACCATCAGAGGAACAAACTCACCTCACTTTTAATGCACACATGGGAATCTGTCCCGTGTGCATTAAACCATCAGCAGAACACACTCGCCTCACGTATACTGTCACCTGCTAACACGTCTTGTGTGTTTTGAACCATCAAGGGGGCAAACTCCCCTCACCTATCGCTTTCACCTTGGAACATGTCCCGTGTGTATTAACCATCATGGGACCCCACTCACCTCACTTATACAGTTCACCTGGCAATAGGTCCCGTGTGTATTAACCATCACAAGAGCAAACTCACCTCATTTATACTTTTCGCCCGGTGACAGGACCCCTGTCTATTAAACCATAATGGAAGCACTCTTGCCTCACCTCTCCTGTTCACTGGTAACATGTCCCCTGTATATGAAACCATACAGGGAGCACAACAGTCGCCTCAATTATACTGTTCACCTGGTTCCATGTGCCATGTATAATGTTACGACCGTGGCGGGAGTAATGCACTGTCAATACCGTGCCAATACTCCACAAGTCGCAGCATATGCTTAAAGTTTTCATACTTGTCAGAAATTCGCCAAATTAAACACTGTACTAACCCCACAAAATTAAACACACTGAACCAGGTATCGTTAAGCAACACAAAACATAACAATTTGTGAAGAAACTAGATCTTAAATATTATTGAGATAGAACTCTATCTAAGATATGTTAAGACTTCTTATTCCGTTTAACGCCTCACACCCACACACATACATTCAAAGAAACGACGGCTAACCAGTTTTAGAATGGTGTTTTTTAAAGTAGCAATCTCATCGGAATAAACAAATAGCTGGGTTGTAAGTCCTGGTGAATTACGTTCCAAATTGGTGATCCCATATATCAATGAGCTAGGCATTGTTGTTTGTAGATGTTACGACATTTGGAACAATTGTGAACTGTGAGGAGGATAGTTTAGAACGTCAAAAGGTCAGAGACAAGTTGATAGAATCAGCAGACAAGTTGCAGTTGAAGTTTAATGCGGAGAAATGTGAAGTGATTCATTTTGGTAGGAGGAACATGCAGAGACAATATAAAATAAAGGGTACACCTCTAAAGAGGGTGCAGGAGCTGAGGGACCTGGGTGCATATGCGCATAAGTCATTGACGGTGGCAGGATAAGTTGAAAGAGTAGTTAATAAAGCATACAGTGCTCTGGGCATAACTAATTTGGGTATGGAGCACAAGAGCAAGGAAGCTATGTTAAACTTGTATAAGACTCAAATTTAGGATCAGCTGCAGTATTGCTTCCAGTTCTGGGCACCGCATTACAGTAAAGACAGAAGGGCAATGGAAAGAGTACAGGAAAGATTCCCAAGAATAGTTCTGATGATGTAAAACTCCAGATATGATGATATATTGTCGATGTTGGGATTGTTTTTTGCTGAAGAGAAGGCTGAGAGGTGATTTGATATATGCATTCAATACCATGATGTCTTTGTAAGAGTAGATAGCGAGAAACTGTTCCCACTCGTGAAAGAATCAAGAACGAGAGGGCACAGATTTAAATTAATTCGTAAAAGATTTGAAAGAAACATGTGGAAAAGCATTCATGCAGTGAGTACTTAGGATCTAGAATGCACTGCCTGAGTGCGTGGTGGAGGAAGGCTCAATTGAGAAATTTAAATTGGAATTAGACTGTCATCTGAAAAGGAAGAATGTGCATGGGAACGAAAGGGACAGCAGAAACATGGGTACGAAATTGGCTGAGTGGTAGACGGCAGAGAATTGTGGTTAATGAATGTTTTTTTTCTACTTGGAGGAAGGTTTGCAATGGAGTGCCCCAGAGGTCAATGTTGGGAGTCTTGCTTTTTCTGATATATATTAATAATCTGGACCTTGGTGCACAAGGCACCAGTTCAAAGTTTGTGAATGATATGGTTCTTGGAACAATTACGAACTGTGAAGAGGATAGTAAGGGACTACAAAAAGACATAGACAATTTGCTGGAATGGGAGACCAAATGGAAGATGAGGTTCACTCCGCAGAAATGCGAAGTGATACAGTAGGGGGAAAAGGCAGGGGAATGGCACTCGATGAATTGTTCATTCGGAGAGCCAGTGTATAAATGATAGGCCGAATGGACTCCATCTGAAATGCAGTGCTTCTGTGATTCCATGATCCAGTGTGACCTCTTTCTTTACATCCCACCCCCAATCCCTCACTCCTCCCTCCCCTTCTGATTTGATACTTCCCAATGATAACCCAAAACGGCCAGTTTCCCAGTCACAGCAGTTTCCAGGAGACAGAGACAGAGAGCAGCGGCACAGCACTGATGGTCAAGCCCCATCACTTGACCTGATACTCGCAGCCACCAGAACAAATTCTTACATTGCATGTATCCTGGAGCCTGGTATATAGTCGGAATCTGCACGTGGTGAGTCACTGAGCACGAGTGAGCTGCAGCCAGGCCAGGGAGAAATGATAACTCGTGCATCAACTCACTGGACAGCGAGGTCAAAAATGGGCTATGTTATGAAGTACTCAGAGGACATAGAATCACCTCCTGCACCGCCACATCCCACTTGTATATATAAAGAATAGTAATGGACACACAGTCCCACCTCCCGCACCGACGCAACCCAATTACATATATAACAGATAATATTGGACTCACGGTCCCATCCCCAGAACAGACACCTCCCACAGCTATAAATAATATGTAAATGATGGACACACGGCCGCACATCCTGTACTGACACATCCCACAGTTATGTATATTGTGTAATAATGGACACACAATCCCACCCGTACACTCTCATCCCACAGTTATATATAATATGCAATAATGGAAACACAGTTCCCCCTCCTGTACTGACACATCCCACAGTTATGTATAATGTAGAATGATTGAACAGAGAACATAGAACAGTACAGGCCCTTCGGCCCACGACGTTGTGCCGAACCTTTAACCTACTCTAAGATCAAACTACCTACCTACCCTTCATTCTACTATCATCCATGTACGTATCCAAGAGTCGCTAAATGTCCCTAATGTATCTGGTTCTACTACCACCGCTGGCAGCGCATTCCACGCAACCAGCACTCTCTGTGTAAAGAACCTACCTCTGACATCTCCCCGAAACCTTCCTCCAATCAAATTAAAATTATGCCCCCTGGTGATAGCCGTTTCCGCCCTGGGAAAACGTCTCTGGCTATCCACTGTATCTATGCCTCTCATCATCTTGTACCCCTCGATCAAGTCACCTCTCAACGTTCTTCGCTCCAATCAGAAAAGCCCTAACCCCCTCAATCTTTCTTCGTAAGGCATGCCCAGCAGTCCAGGCAGCATCCTGGCAAATCTCCTCTGCATGCTCTCTAAAGCTTCCACATCCTTCCTATAATGAGGTGACAAGAACTGAACATAATATTCCACGTGTGGTCTAACCAGGGCTTTATGGAGCTGCAGCACAACCTCGCGGCTCTGAAACTCAATCCCCCTGTTACTGAAAGCAAACACACCATACGCGTTCTTATCAACTCCATCAACTTGGGTGGCAAATTTGAGCGATCTATGGACATGGACCCCAAGATCCCTCTGTTTCTCCACACTACCAAGAATCCTATTTTTAAGCCTGTATTCTGCATTCAAATTCGACCTTCAAAAATGAATCAAATCACACTTTTCCAGGTTGGACTCCATCTGCCACTTCTCAGCCCAGCTCTGCATCCTGTCAATGTCCCGTTGCAACCTACAAGAGCCTTCCACACTGTCCACAACTCCAGCAATCTTCGTGTCATCAGCAAACTGGCTAACCCAGCCTTCCTCTTCCTCATCCAAGTCATTTATAAAAATCACAAAGAGCAGAGGTCCCAGAACAGATCCCTGTGGAACACCACTGCTCACCGAGCTCCAGGCTGAATACTTTCCATCTACTACCACCCTCTGTCTTCTATTGGCCAGCCAAATCCGTATCCAGACAGCCAACCTTCCCTGTGTCCCATGCCTCCGTACTTTCTGAATGTGCCTACCATGGGGAACCTTATCAAACACCTTGCTAAAATCCATATACACCACATCCACTGCTCTTCCTTCATCAATGTGTTTTGTCACAGCGTCAAAGAATTCAATAAGGCTTGTGAGGCATGACCTGCCCCTCACAAAGCCATGCTGACTGTCTCTAATCAAACTATGCTTTTCCAAATAATCAGAAATCCTGTCTCTCAGAATCCTCTCCAATAATTAGCCCACTACCGACGTAAGACTGACTGGTCTATAATTCCCAGGGTCATCCCTATTCCCTTTCTTGAACAAGGGAATAACATTTTCCACCCTCCAATCATCTGGTACTACTCCAGTGGACAGTGCGTAATCAAAGATAATCGCCAAATGCGCGGCAATCTCTTCCCTCGCTTCCCATAATATCCTTGGGTATATCCCGTCTGGCCCCGGGGACTTATCTGTCCTCATATCATTCAAAAGTTCCAGCACATCCTCCCTCTTAACCTCAACCTGTTCGATCATATCAGCCTGTTCAACGCTGTCCTCACGAACGACCAGATCCCTCTCAATAGTGAATATTGAAGCAAAGTATTCATTTAGGACCTACCCTACCTCCTCCTACTCCAGGCACAAGTTCCCTCCTCTATCCCTGATCGGCCCTACCCTCACTCGGGCCATCCTCTTGTTCCTCACAGAAGTGTATAATGCCTTTCGACTTTCCTTAATCCTACCCGCCAAGACTTTTTCATGTCCCCTTCTAGCTCTCCAAAGTCCATTCTTCAGTTCCTTCCTGGCTACCTTGTAACCCTCTAAAGCCCTGTCTGATCCATGCTTCCTCAACCTCAAGTAAGCTTCCTTCTTCCTCTTGACAAACTGTTCCACATCTCTTGTCATCCAAGGTTCCTTCACCCGACCATCCCTCCCTTGCCTCATCGGGACAAATCTATCCAGCAGTCTCAGCAAGTGCTCCATAAACAACCTCCACTTTTCTGTCGTGCATTTCCCTGAGAACATCTGTTTCCAATTTAAGCTCCCCAGTTCCTGCCTAATAGCATTGTAATTCCCCCTCCCACAATTAAATATTTTCCCATCCCATCTGCTCCTGTCCCTTTCCATGACTATAGTAAAGGTCAGGGAGTTGTGATCACCATCACCGAAATGTTCTCCCACCGAGAGATTTGTCTGGTTCGTTGCCATGCACCAAGTCCAACATAGCCTCCACTCCAGTCGGCCTATCGACCTATTGAGTCAAGAAACCTTCCTGGACACACCTAACAAAAACTGCTCCATCCAAACTATTTGCACTAAGGAGGTTCCAATCAATATTAGGGAAGTTGAAGTCACTCATAATAAAAACCCTGTTACTTCTGCACCTTTCCAAAATCTGCCTCCCATTCTGTTCCTCCGTGTCTCTGTTGCTATTGGGGGGTCTATAGAAAACTCCCAACAAAGTGACTGCTCCTCTCCTGTTGCTGACTTCCACCCATAATGACTCAGTAGACAAACCGTCCTCGACGACCTCCCTTTCTGCCGCTGTGATACTATCCCTGATTAGCAATGCCACTCCCCCACCTCTTTTCCCTCCCTCCCTATTCCTTTTGAAACATCTAAACCCCGGAACATCCAACATCTATTCCTGCCCCTGTGATATCCACGTCTCCGTAATGGCCACAACATCGTCGTTCCAAGTACTGATCCATGCTCTAAGTTCTTCACCCTTATTCCTGACACTTTTGCGTTAGAATAGACACACTTCAACCCATCATACTGGCTGCAACTTTGTCGGATCAATTGTGCAACCATCCTCACAGACTCTCGGCACTCGGTATCTGCCTGTTCAACAGCTACCCCATGCACTGATCCGTAGCTGCGGTTCCCATCCCCCTGCCAAACTTGTTTAAACCCTCCCGAAGAGCGCTCGCAAACCTCTCGCCCAGAATATTGATGCCCCTCCAGTTCAGATGCAACCCGTCCCTCTTGTACAGGTGTCACCTTCCCCAGAGGCTATCCCAATGATCCATATATCTGAAGCCCTCCCTCCTACACCAGCTCTGTAGCCACGTGTTCAACTATACTCGCTCACTGATTCTATCCTCACTAGCACTTGGCACTGGTATCAATCCTGAGATTACTACTCTGCTCGTTCTGCCTTTTAGCTTCCAACCTAACTCCCTATATTCGCTTTTCAGGTCCTCATCCCTTTTCCTAGCGATGTCATTGGTACCGGTGTGTACCACGACCTCTGGCTGCTCCCCCTCCCCCTTATGAATCCTGTAGACTCGATCCGAGACATCCCTGACCCTGGCACCCGGGAGGCAACATACCATCCGGGAGTCTCATTCGCGACCACAGAATCTCCTGTCTGTTCCTCGAACCATTGAATCTCCTATCACTATCGCACTCCTAATCTCCCCCTTCCCTTCTGAGCCACTGAACCAGGCTCAGTGCCAGACACCTGGCCACTGTGGCTTTCCCCTGGTAGGTCGTTCCCCCCAACTGTATCCAAAACTTATTATTGAGGGGAAAGGCCACAGGGGATGCCAGCACTGCGCCTATTCCCTTTCCCTCCCCTGACGGTCACCCAGGTACCTTTATCCTGTAACTGCGGTGTCACTACTTCCCTATAACTGCTCTCTATCACCCCCTCAGCATCCTGAATGATCCGAAGTTCATCCAGCTCCAGCTCCAGTTCCCTAACGCAGTCTGCGAAGAGCTGGAGTTGGGTGCACTTCTCACAGGTGAAGTCAGCAGGGACACAACTGGAGACCCTTATCTCCCACATCCTGCAAGAGGAGCATGCAACTGCCCTAGCTTCCATCCCCTCGGCACTAAATTGTCAACAGAGATCAAAGAAAAATGAAAAACTTACCTTACCAAACCCTCCACACGAGTCATTTTTTTGGCTAGAGGAGAAGGATGGGTGGGAGACACGACACCTGTAGTGTTTCGGGTTTAGCCACTGCCCGAATACATAAGTTTACTTACTCAGCAGTCCCCGTGTCCGCCGAAACAAAAGGTAAGTACTATAAACTGAAACTTACCTTCCCAGATGCCCCCTCGCTCGCACTATCGCTGATGTAAAAGAAGCTGCGGAAACAAAAGGTACGTACTTGAAACTGAAACTTTACTTCCCAGATTTCAGACAGGAGAAAAACAAAGCTGGTAATGGTAGTAACAAAGGAAGTAAGCGAAAGTGGAAGGCAGCAGAAACGAAGGCCACTATCAAATCAGGTCAAAATATGGGGAAACAAGTTATAAAGGCCAAATTTCAGGCACTCTATCGACTGCATGCTGCATTCGCATTAGGTTAGAATCGATGAATTGATGGAACATTAATTACCAAGGATGATCTTTTACGGAAACGTGGCATCAGCTGACCAAAGCCGGGAACTGAAATTTCAAGGGTATTCACTATTTCAGAAGGATAGGAAAAAGGAAAAGGATGTGGGGTAGTATTGGTAATGAAGAATTAGTTGCTGCATCAGTTTAATTCTGCAATGCATCGTCACAAATAACTCGTTTTAATCACTTAATTGAAAGCCCAAAGTTAAAGAAGCAGCCATATCCCACAATGAAGAAGAGCAGCCTTGAGAGAGATATTACACACTTGGTATTTAATTGCTGGATGATCAAAGGTAAAGGGGACATCCAGAGTCCAAAGTGAAGTAGAGCAGCCCTGAAGGAAACATCCACACATTTGGAGTTAAATTGCTGAATGGTCACAGGCGAGTGAAGGACATCACTGAAACAGCATGAGACTAGAGAAAAAAATTAGATTTAGATGTACAGCACTGAAACAGACCCTTCGGCCCACCGAGTCTGTGCCGACCATTGACCACACATTTATACGAATCCTACACTAATCCCATATTCCTATCACATCCTCATCTGTCCCTATATTTTGCTACCACCTACCTATACTAGTGACAATTTATAATGTCCAATTTACCAATCAACCTGCAAGTCTTTTGGCTGTGGGAGGAAACCGGAGCACCCGGAGGAAACCCACGCAGACACAGGGAGAACTTGCAAACTCCACACAGGCAGTACCCAGAATTGAAACCGGGTTGCTGGAGCGATGAGGCCGTGGTGCTAACCACTGCGCCACAGTGCCGGACGATGTGGTGGATGATGTTTCAAAGTACAAACTCATTGCTAGGAGAATAAGGCTTCTAATTTCCATGAGATAATTGATGTGATTAGAATAGTCCAGTCTTGGCAGTTTTCCAGTTCAACTTCAGAAACATATGTATTTAAATACAATAGGGACTGAACTCGATGTCGTAATCTATTTGTTCAAATTTTTTAAATGTTGCAATTTCAATTTCCCCTTGGAGCTACCACAGGGTATAAATTATAGGCTCTGGGAATGCATCACCTCAGAGTTTAATATAGATAGATTGCCTGCAGTACAAAGGGCCAGCTCACTTCATGCAGAAAATGCTTGAAACACTGATCAGTATCAGGAAAATATATTACCTGATCCTTGCCAGCATTGGTGTTCCTGGGAAGTGAACATAACCATTGAAGTTGTGTGAAACAGTGTGTGAGTTGTTCTCTATTTCTTCTCTGATAAAGAATGCTACTTGGTGATCTAGTGGGCAGTGATATACAGACAACCGATCACTAATATCATTTTCTTATGTCAAATATCCTGCATTATCACTGCGGTTTTATTGTGTTGCCTGAACTGATAATAAACCTCTGATTGTAACTGATAGGCTCTCTGAATTATCAAGTCATTGCATTCAGTGGAAAATTGCATAATGTTAACTTAGATGCCACTGCAGCCAAATCTTTAAAAGAAGGTATTGTTGGGACTATCTGTCACTGTAGAATTGTACTGAGTGTGGGTCACTAACTGGAGCGAAACATCTGACTCCAGTGGTCATGCACTATTGGAAGTATCTGTCATTGTGGAATTATGCGCAGTGTTGGTCAAGAACTGGAGTAGAACACCTGATCCCAGTGAGCATGTTTTACTGTAATGACTGCAATTGTCCAATCAGTTTCTATTTTGAAATCTTTGCTTCAGATGATAGATCTCTCTATTGAGATACCTTGGGGTCTTAAGAATTCATTGCCAAGTGGAAGATGTTTACTGAGATCTTCTAATCCATGTATAAATTTAAATGTATTGATATTTCTCTGTTTCCTTTTGAAATGTTCCGACTGAAACAGATGCTAACTATTTACCGACAATTAAACCGCAGGACAGCACTGATACAATATTCTAATACTGTAATAATGACTTATTCTTAAGCTGAGTACAGTTACTATAAACACTATTTATTTTATTGCTGATTAATCCCTTCACCCAACATAGTCCTGCGAAGCTGTGGGTCACGTGTGCTGAAACCAATATGACCTATTAATGGCACAGGATAAATATTGGGCTGTGTTTGTTGAATCGTCCACTGCTGTAACAGATTCATCTTTGACGGATCAGTTCATGTCTCACGTTCAGAATCTCACCAGATGTAACCTGTACCAATCTTTGCCCTTGGCTCAGTGAGTTGTGTCCCTATGAGGAGATACCTTTAGCTGATGAACAAATGTATCCGGTTTTCATAATACAGAGATCAGACCAAATGATGGAAATAATAACTTAGTAAAATATGAGTGGTGAAATAAACTTCTCTCAGCTCTGGTGTCATCCTGTGAAAAAATATTTGAACCATCTCGAGTGCATCAGTATCCTTTTTGTAACATGGAGACTAGAACTACACACACTAAGCCAAGTTTTGTAAAACCATGGTTCTATTTCAGTATAAGATCAGCTCTTTGTTTTTGTTTTTCTATTCCAATACTCTGGAATTGAATTGCTGTGATTGTTTTGTATTTTACTGGCCCGTTAACACGTGTTGCTACTTTAAATGATTTGAGAATCTATCCCCTGAACCCATTTTCCCCTTTGACCCCATTCAGACTCTTGCCGTCCAAGCATTATTTGAGATGCTTGTTTTTCAGAACAAAATTAAGCAGTTCACACTTAGCAATCCTCAAAATAATTTGACATTTAAATGCCCTTTGCGCAACTTTATCAAGACGTATTATTAATGTTTTCAGGTATTTGCTTGCATTCTTACTCGGTATTAACTGTTCTCTGAATTTGGACTTGGCTGAAAATTGTGAAATTGTGCTTCTGCTTCCACATCCATATGATTTATTTAAATGGTGAAGGACAGTATTCGCAACGCTGACCTTTGTGGAAAACCACTTCCCAACTTCTGCCAATCTGACAAAATACCTTTAACCCTTATTCCCTGTTTTCTGTTTTTGTAGTCAGATTGTTGACCATTCTGCTACTTGTCCCCTAAATTCACTTGCCCTGAGATGAGTCATCAGTCTGATACATGGTCCCTTATTGAATACCTTTGGAAAATTGATGGCCATTACATCAACTGTATTACATGTATCTAAGCTTTCTGACATTATTCAAAAATCCAATAAGGTTGGTCAAGTATGACCTTCATTTTGGAATATGTGCTGAATATTCTTCATTATATTCTGTGTTTCCGGGTGTTTATCCGCTACATGTCAGAAAAGGGATTCAAGTAACTTCTGTGCCGCTGACTCTAACTGAGATATAGTTATTTGGACATGTTCTGCCTGATGTGTAAAATACAACAACCCCATTAACTGTCCGTCAGTCCTCTGAGACTATTTCCTTACCTGATGATTATTAATGAACCGATAATAATGCCTCTTGTGCTTCTTTCCTATCTTTTTAGTATGTGCAGACACAATGAATCCGAACCATAGACTTTTCCCACGCTTAGTTACTTTTTCAAATATTTACCACTTCCGACCTTAAATGTTGTGAGATGTATTTTATTGGAAATTATTCACTATTATTGGACAGTTATTTCTTCCCCTCAGAGACCTCTCTTCCCCTTCTTCAGGCTCAGACTCCTCATTCCCTGGCTTATATTTCCCTGACTGTCCCAAAAGACATACGGCTTCCTATCTTCTGAGTTAGCAGATGTGTTCCAGAAATCCATTTACATGTTTGTCTATGTTAGTTTGTCCTGGCTGCTCCAAAGCCGAGTAAATGCGAGCTGTCCTTAAACTCAGTGGATGGGATCATTCCTGACAGACGTGATGGGCTGGGTCCTGTGCAGGAGGCAAGATTCCCAGAGACGGCCTGAAATGTCACCCCTCACCCCTCCCCCTCCCCCGCCGCCGCCCCCAGGACCGACCCTCCTGTCTTTTCGTGTAAAGTTTAACGAGACAGGATCCCCATCCCATTAAAGGCTTTATAGGGCCGTGGGTTGAACTATCAAAGGCCGGCTGCACAGCGGTAACGGCAGCAGCACCGGGAGCGGTGGCCACTACCGGTACTAGGAACAGAACAGCAGCAGTAGGCCATTCAGCCCTTCGAGCCTTCTCCACCATTCAGTGCGATCATGGCTGATCATCCACTTCAATGCCTTTTTTGCACACGATCCCGATATCTCCTTATGTCGTATTTTGAAATCTCACAATTTCTGATTTGAACATACTCAATGACTAAGCTTCCACAGCCCTCGAAGGCAGGAAATTCCAAAGATTCACAACCCTCTGAGTAAAAGAATTTCTCCTCATCTCTCTCCTAAATGATTTCCTTCTTATTTTGAAATTGTGTCTCCTGGTTCTAAACTCCCCACCCATTACTTGCAATTACCCTGTCTGTCCCTTTATGTATTTTTTAGGTTTGAATGAGATCACCTCTCATTCTTCGAAACTCGAGAGAATACTCGCCCAGTTTCTGCAATTACTCTTCATAGGACTGTCCCGCCATCCTGGGAGCAAGTCTGGTGAACCTTCGTTGTACTCCCTCGATGGCAATAAGATCCTTCCGAGGGTAAGGGGACCAAACTGCACACAATAATCTTGGTGTGGTCCAGCCAATTGAAGCAAGACATCACTATTCCTGCACTCAAATCCTCTTGTGACAAAGGCTAACATACCATTAGCCTTCTTAATTGCGTGCTGCACCTGCATTTTAGCTTTCAGTGACTTATTGACAAAGATATGGAGGTCCCTTTGTACGTCTACACTTTCTAATCTCTTGCCATTTCAGATATACTCTGCATATCTGCTGCGCCTGCCAAAGTGGATAACCTCACAATTTTCCACATTATATTCTATCTGCCACTTTCTTGCCCACTCAGTAGGTCTGATCAAATCCCCTTGAAGCCAATTTGCATATTCCTCACAACACACATTCACACCTGGTTTTGTGTCATCCGACAACTTGAAAATATTACATATGGCCACCACATTCAAAACATTAATATTTATAGCGAACAGCTGGGGCCCTTGTACTGATCCCTGTGGTCCCTCACTATTTGCAGCCTGCCAATGGGAACCTGCCAATGCCATGATGCGTTTACTCCTACTCTCTGTCTTCAGCCTGTTAACCATCCGTAATCCATGCCAGTATATTGCCTCCTATCCCACGTGCTTTAATTTTGCTATCAATCTGCTGTGGGTGACGTTTTCAAAAACCTTCGGAAAATTAAGGTATAGCAGGTCCACCAACTCCCCTTTCTCAATTCTATTGGTAAAAATGCTCAAAAAGCTCCAAAAGGTTCGTCAAACATGAATTCCCATTCATGAAGCCATGTTGACTATGCCCAATCAGATCATTATTATCCATGTGTCCATTTATCACATCCTGTACAATAGATTTTTATATTTTCCCTGCTGCTGATGTAAGGCTAACAGGTCTGTAGTTCCCGGTTTTCTCTCTCCCTCCCTTCGAAAATAGTGGTGTGACATTTGCTACCTTCAAACCTGCAGGAACCTTCAGCCCCATTCATTTCTCCAATACAGTCTTCATCCTCACATTAAATTCCGTCAGCTCCTCTTTCTCCCGAGTCCCTTGGATCTCTAAGTTTGGGAGAATTCTTGTATCTTCCTTAGTGAAGAAATGCACAAAGAAATAATTTAGCTTCTCCGCAATTTCTTTGGTCTAGTTATATATTTCGTTGACGTTGCCTGGAATGGACCCACATTTAACTGAGCCAAACGTTTCCTTTTTTGGACATATCGAAGCTTTTGCAGTGCATTATTTTGTTTGTTTTTTGATTACATTCATATTCTGTTCCCTCTTTCTTTATCTGCTTTTGGTCCTGCTTTAATGTATTCTCAAATCTTCCCATTCCACTGGTTACTACTATTTCTGGTAACTTTATTGGCATTTTATTTTAGCTTATACAACCCTTAACTTCTTTTGTTAGCCACGGTTGACTGCATTTACTTTTGGGTTTTTTGTACCTTGAGGGAATGTACAGTTGCTGTAAACTATGAAATGTTTCTTTGAAGACTATCCATTGCATCTGTACTGTCAGACCTTTTAATGCATTTTCCCAATCCACCGCAGCTAATTTGCCCCTCATACCTTCATAATTTCCTTTGTCCAAAATTAACACCCTGGCTTCAGGTTGAACTACCTCACTTTCAAACATAACGCAAATTTCTATCATATATGGTCACTCATCCCGGAAGCATCTTTACCAACAAGATAATTAATTAGCCCTTTCTCGTTACCTAATACTGATCTATAATAACCTGTTCTCTCGTCTGTTCCGCAACATATTGCTCAAGAAAACCATTCCTAACACGCCAACGTCTCGTCCTCCACAGCATTAGTGTTCATTAGATTTACCCTGTCTATCTGCAGATTGAAAAGACCCATAATCACGGTATTACCCATGCTACATGTTTCTAATCTCCTGATTAATACATTGCCCCACTCTGTTACTACTGCGTGTTGGCCTATCAGCAACTCCAACCAATGTTTGCTGCACCTTGCTGTTTCGTAGCTCCACCCAAACAACACATTTTTTTTTACAGTCTGAGATCATCCCGTACTGATGATCTAATCCCATCCCTTAGTATCAGCGCTAAACCACCTTCTTTTCCTGCTTTCCTTTCCTTTCGAAATGCTGAATCTCTTTGAATCTTTAGTTCCCAGTCTTGGTCACCCGATAGTCACGTTTCTGTAATGACAATGAGATCATACCAATTTACCTTTATCTGTGCCTTGAAATAACCTACCTTGTTTCGAATGTTGTGTGCATTCAGGTGGAGTGCCCGTAACCTTGTCTTCTTAATATTATTCTGCATTCCAAACCTAGTTGAGGCTTGCCTTTATTTCGCCCACCTTCTAAGACTGCTGTCTACTTTTCTACATCCTGTTTTAAGCTCTGCATCCTTCCAATTTTAGCCATACCTCCGGTTCCCATCCCACTGACAAGATTGTTTAAAACCTCCCGAGCAGCACAGTCCAACCTCCCTATGAGGATATTAGTTGTAGTCCTGTGAAGCTGTCGCCCCGTTAATATGCCACTCAAGGGCCTCAGTTGGCCTCTGGGTTTGAAGGTATCATTTGGCCTATCCAGCTCCTGGGAGAATGAGAACCTGCAATCCTGGTGTCAGGTTCTGTGAGAAATGATTCTGCCTTGATTCTCCAAGCTTGCACAACAAAACCCGACTTCGGGAGGAGAACAGGCTCCAGCACAATGCGTCTGATTTCCACCTAATTTCCTGATTGGTTTTGTGTCATTCTCTCACCATTTCCACTGGAATTCCAGTCTTTGGCAGTGACTCTGGCCTGGGAATTAAAGCCAACCCCGTTTTGTGATCCTGACCCCTGCGCAGGAACTCTGTTGTAAATTATAGGTGTATGGACCTCGGGTGTAAACAATGGGATATTACACATTCAAACAATATCTCTGGAAGACTGTATGGGATAAGCGGTGCTTCATTTGCTTAGCATACGGGGACCATTCTTTGTTCCCTTCCTTCAATTTTTTTCCCGATAGTTTGCTGACTTATTTTGCCGTGAACTGGAAAATGTCATCAACTTTTTCTCTCAATATCATCCGTCCTTGGGCTTCTCATGGCCATTTCTGGCACTTCCCTTGCCTTCTTCGACCATACTGCCTCTATTTCATGGGTTGGCTATCCACGATTATCTACTTTAATCCCACCAACTCCCACAACTACCTTGATTATCTTTCATCCACCCCACTTCCTCGAAAGACTCTGTGCCATTCTCCCAGTTTCTCCATCTCTATTCCATCTGTTCCGATGATGCCCCCTTTCACACCAGTGCTTCAGAAATGCCGTCATTATTCGTCATCCAAATATTACCCTCCAATGTGGTTAACAAGACCTTTCATCATGTCTATCGTATTTTCCGTGTTACTGCCTTCACCCATTCCCCTCCCAGTCAAAACCGTCATAATGTTCCCCTTGTCCTCACTTTCCACCCCACTCGCCTCCACAATGAACACACCATCCTCCAACATTTCCACCATATCCAGTTAAGTCCAGCACGAAACATATATTTGGCTCCTCTTCGACCACCCTGTTCCCTGCACCCTGGTCCACTCCTCAATTACCCTCAATGTCAGATAATTTTCCCTGTCACATTTCCATGCAAGAGCTGGAGAGGTATCCAGGGCCCCAAACAATCCTTCCCAGTGAAACAATTTGCTGTACTATTTACCATTTAGTAATCATATTCAGTACGCATGGTGAAATCTGTTGGACTTTGGGACAATTGCAAATACAGATTGGGTGATTGCATTGCATGACTCGTCCGTTCAGTCTGCAAAATGCAACCCTGAGCTTCCAGTCCCTTATCATTTTAATTTTACATCCTACTCCACTCTGACCTCTCCACAGCTGACCCCCTATCCACTTCAATTGCTGCTCAATTTCGAATAGGTGTTTTATTGCATCTCGGGTTCAACACATAGATTCAAATATTCAGATAATAAACATTGCTTCCACTTTCTCAGACAGCCTGTGATGTTACTGGGGAGTGGTTACACCAGAGTCAGTCAGAGTGGATGTGGTGTAGGGATTCGCTATTAATACACAGCTGGTGGGTTTACTCACCATTCTGAGTCACTTTTCCAGGCTCGTCTTTGCCAGATTTTCCAGGTTCCTCCCTCCTTCTGTAATCTGTTGTAGCCATTTAAACAACCCACGTTTTAACCCTCTCCTGTTTCTTTGTCCCATTCGCCATATATTTTTGTCTTTGTATCATTCCTGCCCTCCAACTGATCACAGACCTTCCCTATTGTTCGTTCCCCCCATACCCGACTTTTCACAGACTCTATCATTGCTTTAAAACTGTTAATCTTTAATATCACCCGGTACTGGAGAAAACCTATCAGATTGAATCGTTAACACCCTTGCTATATCCACAGATGTTGTCTGCCCTGCTGAGTGTTTTCTTTAATTCTGCCACGAAATGTGTGCGCTGCTGGTCAGGCCAGCATTGGTTGGCCATCCCTTATTTCCCTCGACAACTGAGTTATTTGCCAGACCAGTTCAGAGGGCAGCTAAGAGCCAACCGGATTGCGCTTGGACTGGTAGTCCAGGTCAAGTAAGGATGGCAGATTTCCTTCCCTACAGGACATGAGTGAAGCAGATACGTTTTGACAATAAAAATGCTAGTACCACCATTACTGAGACTAACTTTCAATTCCTGCCTTTTGTTGATTTTCTGACTTTATTAATTACATTGAATCTAAATTCTACCAACTGCCAAGGTGGGATTTGAATCCGTGTTGCCGGGGCATTAGCTTGGTCCTCTTGATTACTAGCTTAGTGGCACGACAACACATTTTCCTCTTCAACATTGCCCTATTTTAATCAGATTTGCAGCAGTGTCAATATTTTGTTTTTACTTTGGTATGGTATGAAAGGATGAATGACATACGTGGGGATAGGTGTTCCAGAGTTTTAACTGCATACACTAACTTTTTAATCCTTGACAGGTACCCCGATCCTGCAAGTGCGGGTCTAATTCCGGGAGTGCTGTCTAATCTCGCCGTTCGGGGTCCAGTTCTGGTGGGGGGTGGTTGGAATGGCCAAACCTGGCTTTCTTTTTACATGGCGTTCCACATGCAAATGTTCCCTGTGATAACAGGGAAAGCAGGCTGGCCAGAGTTAAACCTGTCAAACACATAAAATGAGAAATTTCCAGCATCAGTAAAATATTCCAATTGCTAACCTGCCTCCTTGGAACGTGGGTCTGCCCGTCCCCTGTCACAGCTTCATTAAAACCAGAAATGGACGGGTCAGAGGTGGGTTGTGAGAGTTTTAAAATTTTAACCTCTGACCCGTCATGAACTCACCTATTTGAAGTGATAAAATCCTGCCCTTACCGCCAGTAAAATGTTGATCATTAATTTCCAGTCATTATTCCCTTTTCTCTCTTCCAGTTAATTTAGTGGCGATTGTTATCCTGGTTCAGGGAAAATGCGGCCTCTCCACCTGCACAACTCGCTACCTGGTGGCTATGGCAACGGCAGATCCACTGGTCATTATCACTGAGGTCATACTGTTAAGGTTCAGTACATATTATTTCCTCGTTTCCTTCCTGAAAATCACTCCTGTGTGTAGTGTTAACGTTGTTATGGTTTGTGCAGTCGCAGACTGTTCTGTCTGGTTCACCATCAATTTCACCTGTGATAGATTTGTGGCCATTTGTTGCCAGAAGCTGAAAACAAAATATTGCACCGAGAAAACTGCGGCTGTGGTTCCAGCAACAACCAGTATTCTGCTCTGTTCACAAAACATCCCC
Source organism: Heterodontus francisci (assembly GCF_036365525.1). Lineage (NCBI taxonomy): Eukaryota > Metazoa > Chordata > Chondrichthyes > Heterodontiformes > Heterodontidae > Heterodontus > Heterodontus francisci. Next base: position 3,821,675 of record NW_027140221.1, on the reverse strand, counting down.
TCCTACTTTATGCTTGGACCGATATGGATTATAGACCACGTACCGTGGTCTTCTGTTATCAAAGCAAGCTATTATACTGATAATGGATGGGAGGGATTTGACTGGTTTAATAAGATTTTAACCCCATTGTTCCCATTCGCTTTAATTCTGTTGCTCAATGCTTATCGGAGTGCAGAATCTGGGAGATTGGTAGTGGCTGGAAGAGATTCCATGGATAGACAGGATGAAGGTCTCGAGTAGGAAACAGAGATAGGAATGGTTGTAGGGTTTGTACATTTTAAAGGGATAGGGAGGGTTGTAGGGGCTTGAGGAAGTTAGAGAGATTGGGTGGGCTGGAGGGTTGGAGGATTTTACCGAGATAAGGGGGTGGGGGGGGGGGGCTGTACTGACTTGAGGTGGTTGCGAAGATAGGGTGAGTTGCAGAGCTGGAGCAGGATACAGGGATAGGGCGGGTTGCAGGGCTGGACGAATTTCAGCAATAGCGACTGTAATAGAGGTTGCAGGAGGTGCTACAGTTCGGGAGTATTGCTGGGGCATGTGTAGAATACAGAAATAGGGAGGGGTGAAGAGCCGGAGGAGGTTACAGAGATGGGGATGAGGTCATGGAAGGATCTGAACACAAGGATGAATATTTCTTTTTTTAAAAATCATGTTGTTGTACCAATGTTGAATGTCGGTCAGCAAACATGAGGGAGATGGGTGAACGGGACCGAATCCTAGTTAAGAGATGGGACAGCAGGGAGTTGGATATACTGAACTTGATGGAGAGTGAAAATAGGGAAGCCAGTAAGGAGAGTATTTGATTTATCAAGTTTTAGATAACAAAGTCATGGCTGATGGTTTCCAACGTAGATGAGCTGAGACAATGGAGAATATGGACATTATTCACCCTCCCGCTCACATTCAGTGGCACTGTTAGATTGAGATCGCACATTAACCCATTCATCAACCACACTTACTTACTCTCAGATCATAAGTACATACTGCAGTGTCATTCACCACTCTATGAAAGTTTAAAGCTGTTTTCAAAATATTTTCTGTGTCGATTGGTTCACAGCATGTGCTTCCCATTTGCAACTATGGCATTAATTGCCGATCCTTAATTGCCCCTTGAGAAGATAATGCCCAGCCTTCTGGCTTCAACTAGCAGCTCTTCCCCCGACAATGGAGCTCCCACAGATGCTACAATTGAGTGAGTTCCAGGATTTGGCTCAGTTGTGCAACCCTCCATGGTAGAATAGCCTGCCAACAAATTCTGTCTTTTTTTTCTCAGGTGGAAACTGTGCCACTTGGATGAGGGAGTCTGAGGAATTGCCAGAAAGAAATGCAACGTATTTTCTTTCATAACTATTTTAAACAAATAAAACAATCTGCTTGCTGCAGCTGGAAAGCCACAAATTCCCCCTGGTGCTGTTGGAGAAGAAGGATAATTTTCTCTCATTCCTGTCTCTTCCCGGATTCGCTTTGCCAACAATAACGGCCTTGGCCTGTCTTGTTGTCCGTTAGCGGCTGCCATTTTTGTGAGAGGCAAAGACCAAAAAAAATAACAAATGAACTTCAAAAGGGCCAGATTAAAATACAGATCATTCCAAATGAATGAAAGAAAACTGAAAATGTTTAAACTAAAGATATTTTTTGGAGCCACATGGGTTAACACATTTAACCCAATCTCCGCTCAATGTGACATACACACAAGTACAAATGTGCAGTCACATTCATAAACACCATCTCAAAGACACACACACTGATACTAATTAAAACTCACCATGTCATTCTCACGAGCAATTAGACACGGGCAATAAATGCTGGCCTAGCTAGCCATGTCCACAACCCATTAAACAATAAAATCAAAGCACACTCACATTCACACACAAACACTCACATTCACACACACGCACACACACAAATACACATGCACGCACACCCCTCCCCCCCACACTCACACACACAATCCAGTGTGAGTCTTGCGACAGTAGGAACTGACTTCTCGTGGAAAAAATGTTGCTGAGAAGAGAATGAGGGGAAATGAGGAGGAGAGGATGTTGGCGTTAATGTGATAATCGTCGGTATCAGAAAAATCTACTGTGAGGCTGCTAGTACATCCAAAAAAATGATTGTTCATCATTTCTTGCACATAATAACGGGATCTAATCTGCTCAGTTTAGTGTTCTTATGACTGGTATACGTATAATTATCTGGAGGCCATTCAGCCCTCAAGTTTGAACTGCCATTCAGTGACATCATAGCAGATCAGAATCTGAAGGCTAAAAACCGCCTCAGAGTTCATATTCCTCAATACACTTGGCGAGAAAAAAAATCTATCTACCGCAGGTTTAAAATTATTCATTAAGCTCCAGCATTTCCTGATTTTTTTTCATGGGAGAGAGTTCCACACAAGCAATATTGCCAATGCGATGCACTGTTTCCTATCTTCCACCATCAATGGCCTGCCTTGGACTTTAAAGGTCTGCCCTTGAATCTAACACCAGCAGGAAAAGGCTAATGTCCACACAATTCTTATTAATTCCTTTCATATCTGAAAAATCTTTAATCAAAACCTACACAACAGCGCTTCCTATCTCTGTAAACTCCTTCACTCCTACAACCCTCCCTATGTCTGTAATCTCCTCCACTACTATAACCCTCCCTATCTCAGTACTCTCTTCCACTTCCACAGCGCTCCCTATGTCTGTAATCTCCTCCAACCCTGAAACGCTCCCTATCTCTATAAGTTGCTGAGGCCATGAGCTCTGGAATTCCCTCCAAATCCTACAACTCTCCATATCTCTGAAAACTCCTCCAGCCCCTATACTCTCCATATCTCTGCAACTTCCTGAAGCCCCTACAATCCTACCAATTTCTGTAAGATCCTCCAGCCCCCTAAAGCCCTCCCTATCTCTGTAGCCTCCTCCAGACACTACATCCATCTCGATTTCTGTAATCTCATCAGCCCTGAAAAAATAATACTACCTCTGTCAGATGAACCAGCCTCTACAAACCTCCCTATCGCTTCAATAACAACTGAAACCGTTAACCCTGCCTATGAGTCTGACCTCCTCCAGTCCTCACAGCTGATCCCGATCTTGGTAACATCCTCTAGATAATACAACCCTCCCTATTGCTGGAACATCCTTTCATCTCTACAAGGCTTCCCCGTCTCTGTAACCTCCTCACGTTTCCACACTCAGACCCTCAGGAACTGAATTTTAAAGAGTCTTCATTGCTGTCATGTATGTAATGCTGCAGTGCACCGGAAGCACAGCAAGATCCCACAAGCAGCAATGTGATAATAGCCAGATTTCAGTCCCCAGAAAGGGTGAAACTCCCTCTTTAAACGGGAACAAGCAGTTGATTCTGTCTCACCATTTCAAATAACGACACAGCAATGTCGTTATTTGAAATGGTGAGACAGACTCTTTAACATTCAGTTCCTGAGGGTATGAGTGTGGATTTCTCTGTGTTTTCTCTCCATCTTCCTCTGCTTTTCTCTCCCCTACACTTTCTCTATTTTAACCATGAATCAATAGGTGCCACAATGTGAGGTGTGGTTATTTTAAACGGCGATAGAGTTACTTCACAGGACAGTTCAATCCAGATTAAATCCCAGATCCAGAGAAGAAGAAACAGATGTGGATGGAGTGCGGGGGTGCTGAGGGGCGCTGGGGCGATGGCGGAGCAGGAAAAAAGACAGGGAGAAGGGTGTTTGAGATTTTCAAACTGCAGGAATGTTCCTCCCTCTGGGATCTCTGAACGTACATCACGAAAAACAGATTATCTGCATCTGATCATATTGCTGGATGTGGGATCTTTCTGTGCAAAGATTGCCTGCAGGTTTCGGACATTGCTGCAGTGATGGCTACTTTAAAGAAATAATTTATTGAGTGTCAACTGCTCCTGAGGGCCAATAATTACAAGAGCTGAACGTGAAGCTGTATGAAGGCTTGTTCGAAGTTTAAAGATGGAGTTCAGCATTTTCTGAGAACTGTGATGGGATATCTGGCTATAATCACATTGTGGGATCCTGCTGTGCATACATTCCCTACATCAATTCCGACATTACAACAGATGGAGAGAAAAAGAGGGAGAGTGAGAAACAGGGGGCGGCACAGTGGTGCAGTGGTTAGCACTGCAGCCTCACAGCTCCAGGGACCCGGGTTCGATTCCGGGTACTGCCTGTGTGGAGTTTGCAAGTTCTCCCTGTGTCTGCGTGGGTTTTCTCCGGGTGCTCCGGTTTGCTCCCACAAGCCAAAAGACTTGCAGGTTGATAGGTAAATTGGCCATTATAGATTGCCCCTAGTCTCGGTAGGTGGTAGGGAAATATATAGGGACAGGTGGGGATGTGATAGGAATATGGGATTCGTGCAGGATTAGTATAAATGGGTGGTTGATGTTCGGCACAGACTCGGTGGGCCGCAGGGCCTGTTTCAGTGCAGTATCTCTAATCTAATCTAAGCTGAACGTGGCAGTTTAAACGCAGAGAGACAGGCGAAGTGTGGGAGTGGAAGGGAAGGCAGAGAGACAGGGAGAGAGAGGCAGCTGGGGTGTGGGTGAGGGAGGGAAGACAGAGAAAGATGGAGGAAGAGAGAGAGAGAGATAAAGGAATCCACAATCAAAACCTTGCTCAACTGATTACTGCTGCGTCACCATTGCTGGGATATTAGTGTGCACAGCTTGCCTGCAGAATTCCCTGCCTTTTAACAGTGACTGAATTTTAGAAGTGAATTCATTGTGTGTAAAGCTCTCCAGAAGGCCTGGGAGTAAAGTCCTGAGCGTGAAGCCGGTATAATTCCCGAATAATGCTGGTGCTTTGGGCAGTGCCATGAATTTGAGTGTTAAATGAAATGTGCTGCAGTCTTTTGAATTGAGAGTGAGGTTCTGAGAGTTGATTACCGTGTCTCTTTCCCTGTCTGTCTTTCTGAATGAGAGTAACAAGAGGGAGAGAGACGCAGGGGAGTGAGGGAAGCATGGTGAGAATCAAAGGGGGAGAGCAGGGGTAGAGGAGAGGCAGAAACAGATGGACAGAGCCACACAGTGTAATCGAGGGAGAGTGAGAGAGAGAGACGGAGTGAGACAACAGGAAATGACAGGGTAAACACATCCACACTTCCCATTCTTCAGCTCTGTGTCGGGGGATGTGTTTGTAAGATGGGGAGTCACTGAGAGATTTTTTTGTGTTTGTGAGTGAGGGAAAGAGTCCTGGGCTCTTGCTGCGTTTTTTTTCTGTTCAAAAATGCTTTGCTTTCTTTGAATCAATTTTATTTCCCTTATATCCAAGAAGAATCTTTTTAGAAGCTGCAATTTTGATGATGCAGAGGGAGAATCTTCTGGCCACGTGGAGTCGTCAGACAAGAACTTTAACCTTTGAGGTAAGTAATAATAAAGATATATGTGTCATTGTCAAATTCATTTCTAGATACAGAAAAGAGGACTGTGTGTTTGCGGGGCTGATAGAAAAAAAATCAAGTGCTGCAAATGCTCAGTATTTCCAGCACGGTTTTTTTTCAGAATTCCAGCATCCGCAGTATTTTGGTTTTGTGTTTTCGGGTGTCTGCGATTTTTTTTTTACCACAAGGTAGGGGCTGGAGGGAGCTCCGAAGCAAATAGTTTGGGAAGTGCTGATCCAGAACAGTCAATGTAATCCCGTAGATTTCCCTCTCTGCAACTCTTGCTGCAACCTGTTCCCTGCACCTTCCTCCATGTTCCGTGCTCTGTTTCTTCACATCTTTAAATCCCTATCTCTGTATCTCTCCTCATCCTTTCTATCTCTGGCCCTCTCTAGAGTCTCACAAGTTTTCATTTTCATTCTCTTTCTGCCACTCTCTGCATCTTTATCTGTCTCTCTCTCAGTCCATTTCTTCACTCAGTCACTTCCAAATACCTGACTTTTTCCATCTTTGCTCCTCCTTTCCTGAAATATTATCCCTGCTTCCCCCCCCCCGCCCCACCATGCCCCGGGGCACCACTCGTTATTATGTTAACACATCTTACATTGTATCTCTGCCCCTCCACTTCTTCCCATCTCTGCGTCTCTCAATATCTATATCGTTGCTGTGTTCACTCTCTGCACCTCCAGCTGTCAATGTAACTCTGTTACCTCTGCTCTCCGTTTCTCTCTCACTGGTTTCTGACTACCTGCATCTCATTCTCCATCACCTTTTCCATTTATTTTTCTCGGTGGTGGATTTGAACTTGCTGCCTTGGTGTTGTACAGGGTGATTGTGAACAGGGATCCTGCTTTCCATCAGTTTAGCTCCCATTGAGGTAAAAACAGGGGAGAGATGCTGAACAGACAGCCGATTCACAACAACCCGGTGGTTAGCACCGCAGCCTCACAGCTCCAGGGACCCGGGTTCGATTCCGGGTACTGCATGTGTGGAGTTTGCAAGTTCTCCCCGTGTCTGCGTGGGTTTTCTCCGGGTGCTCCGGTTTGCTCCCACAAGCCAAAAGACGTGCAGGTTAATTGTTAAATCGGCCATTATAAATTGTCACTAGTATAGGTCGGTGGTAGGGAAATATAGGGATAGGTGGGGATGTTTGTTGGGAATACGGGATTAGTGTAGGATTAGTATAAAACATGGGTGGTTGATGTTCGGCACAGACTCGGTGGGCCGAAGGGCCTGTTTCAGTGCTGTATCTCTAATCTAAATAAAAACCCTCCTCCCCTCCATCCTGGTTTGCACCATTGGCACCAAGTCCGAGTCCAGCCCAGAATTTCTTTGTCTCTCTGTGTACCTGCTCCGGGACTATCTCTACCTGTCTTCTTGTGGCTCAAGGAGGGAAGGGACTGATCAGCCATGATCTAACATGGGTGGAACAGGCTCAAAGGGCTCAATGGCCTCCTCCCGTCCTTCTGTCAGTCAATGTGTGTGTCTGTGTGTGTCCTCCTCTGCTTCATTCCCTGAAGCTCACGGGAGAACAGGTGAAACGCCTTTTTGCAGACGGGGATGTGTCTGGGCTGGGAGGCCGTTAGCCTCTGGGTGTTGGTCATTGCTCGATGCCCGGCCCTGCCGTTGGCCGTACATGATTTAAAGTTGCCGGGGGTCTGGGAGCCAGTTGATGGAATTCCAGTGGCTTACCCAGACCAGGGATTAAAGAGAATTATCAATTGTCGGGAGACGGAGCCACACCCAGGAAAGTGATGGAGGTTGGAATTACACGGGATGGGGTTGGGGGGTGGGGAATGGGGGCGGACTGTTGACTGGGATGGAAGTTACATGGGGGGCGAGGGGTGGGGATGCTCACGGGGGAGATGGTACAGGATGGGAATTAGTAGAGTGGGGCTTTTAGAGGACAGGGAGGGTATTTAGAAAGGGGGGCATTTACAGTGGGTGCAGTGGGAAGAAATAGAGGGCAATATGTACACAGGGAATTAGTTATGCTAAAAATGCAAGGGGAAGGATTCTCCAGGTTTAAAACTGGAGGGGGAGGATATTCCAGGTTTAAAATGGGAGGGGTTTGCATATTCTCCAGTCTGTTCATGGGGTGTTTAGATGTGGGAATTTTGACGGGGAGGGTAGGGATTAATTACATGGGGGGGCCTGTTCACAGGTGGAGCATTAGATGGGAGTCTGTTCACAGGGGGTTTTTGATGGGAGTTTGTTCCTGGGGGTATTTAGATGGGAGCCTGTTCCTGGGAGTGCTTAGATCGGAGTCTGTTCACAGGAGGGGTATTTAGATGGGAGTCTGTTCACAGGAGGGGTATTTAGATGGGAGTCTGTTCCTGGGGGTACTTAGGTTGGAGTCTGTTCAGGGGGTAATTAGATGGGGGAACTGTTCACAGGAAGGATATTTAGATGTGAGTCTTTTCCTGGGGGTATTTAGATAGACGTCTGTTCCTGAGTATATTTAGATGGATGATCTGTTCACAGGACGGGTATTTAGATGTGAGTCTGTTCCTAGGGGTATTTAGATGGGAGTCTGTTCACAGGAGAGATATCAGATAGGGGTGTAGACGAGGGGTAATTAGATGGGGGCGTCTATTCAAGGGGTGGGGGGGATTTGCAGTGCGGGAATTTACCAGGGGGCGAAATGTTGCCTTTTTTAAACATTGAGTTGGGACAGGAGGACATTTGCGGGGGGTAGAAATAATTTGCGGGGGAGGGAAGAAATTTACCGGGGGGGGGGGATAAATTTGCAGGGGGAAAATTGTGATGGGGGAATAATTTGCTGGGCGGAATTTTCAGCATTCTGAATGCACATCTTGACTCACTCTTCCATCAGTAAAAACACCCACTCCCCTTCTAATGGCACCTTCCCATGCAAATACTGGAGATGCATCATATGCCCTTTCACGTCCTCTCTTTCAACCGTCAGGGCTGCAAGCACTCTTTCCAGGTGAAACAGTGATTTACTTGTACTTGCACAGTGGTGCAGTGGTTGGCACCGCAGCCTCACAGCTCCTGCGGCCCGGGTTTAGTTCTGGCTGCTGCCTTTGTGGAGTTTGCAAGTTCTCAGTGTGACTGCGTGGGGTTCCGCCACGTTCTCTGGTTTCCTCCCACAGTCAAGGACTTGCAGGTTGATAGGTAAATTGTCCATTGTAAATTGCTCCCAGTGTCGGTAGGTGGTAGGAGAATGGTCGGGAATGTGGGGTTAATGTCGGATTGGTATAAATGGGTGGTTGTTGGTTGGCACAGACTCGGTGGGCCGGAGAGCTTTTTTCAGTGCTGTATCTCTAAATAAAAAAATGTTGCATTCACGATCATTGTCCTTTCCACTGAGGAAACCAAACACATGTTCAGTTTTGCTGAGCACTTCCAATAAGACTGCAAACGTGATGCTTAGCTTCCAGTCACTTGTCATTATAATTCCCTGCCCCATTCCCATGCTGACCTCTCTGTCCAGGGCCTGCTCCACGGTTTCAATCTTCCGGAATCAGCAGCAACTTCAAAAGCGCACGTGATAACTACTCCTCCATTTGTTTTTGACAGCGGGGGTTGGGAATGATTCCGCTCTCCATTCAATCATTCATGCCTTCCACCCTATCACAGTTATTCTCTTCAGTTCTTTTATTCCTTTCCTCTGTTCCCCTTTTCCCACCCTCTGTTCTTACTTAAATACTGGTGCAACAGGACACTTTATCGTTCTGGCGAAAATTCTCCAGCCGGGGATTTTAACTCTGTTCCTCTTTCTAAAAATGCTACCTTGCCTACAAGGCAGTTTCAGCACTTGCTGTTAATTTCTCAGCTTCCCCGCTTCCGCAGGATTTTGCCTTTTTACAGAAGGAAATGTCATAGAATGTTATAGAAGAAGTGAGGTTGCAATTGAATGTAAAGAGAAAGAAATACATGCAATAGAAACATGACTTTGGAGAGGCTGGCAAAAAGGGGCTATGAGGGGATGAGGAAAGTGATCTCATTAGAAATACATTTTGTAATTGCTGCCTTGCTGTCGAGGGCAGCCACCTCGATTACCATTACCACATCACTGTTTTTCTTGCCCAATTTTGCTGTATAAGCCCACTGTAGAGCGGCAATGTGTTTCTGAATCGTACCTCTCAGAAATGTCGCACAATTATACTCCATATAAGGACTGTGTAGCTTTGGAGGGTAACTTGCCAAATCATTGAGGTAACGTAATCACTCAGTGAGACTGTCTGGAGAATCAGAACACAAAGACACACTGACTGGTAATCAGAAGTTCCAAACATTCACCATCGTTGCTTTGGAACCAGGCTAATAACTCTGATAACTTTGCCATCCACTCACTGGTTTCTGCAGGGATATCGGGTCCTGTCATAACTTGATAGGTTTGTCCCCCTGAGTTATGTTTTGCAGGTATCAAACAGACTTACAATACAGTAAGTATGAGATATGGGTGTTGACAGCAACTGGTTGTCACAGCAACTTGACTGACTCGTACATAATGATGGAGGTTTAAGATGTTTGGTATGGGTCTCTTGTATCTGTGAGAAGCCGGCCAATCCTGTAAATCATAAATATTGGTACTTTATTCATTTAGAGATACAGCACTGAAACAGGCCCTTCGGCCCACCCATTCTGTGCCGATCAAAAACCACCCATTTATGCTAATCCTAAATTAATCCCATATTCCCTACCTAAACTCGGGGCAATTTATATTGGTCAATTTACAGAACAACCTGCAGGTCTTTTGCTGTGGGAGGAAACCGGAACATCCGGCAGAAACCCACACGGTCACAGGGAGAAATTACAAACTCCGCACAGGCAGTACCCAGACCTAAACCCGGGTCACTGGAGCTGTGAGGCTGCGGTGCAAACCACTGCACCACTGTGCCGCCCTGATTAGCCATTAACATTCTGAAAATGGTGCAAGTAACGAAGGAACATCCAGTTAGCACTGATATTCGGATGTAACACATGCAGGATCCTATATAAACGTTGAAATTCGAGGATCTCCTTGTCAACACGGTAATTTCCGAGTATCTCTGTCAATAGATAACATTAACGGGACACAATAAATACTGAAGGTTGCAAGGTCTCCTGTAACGAAAATCTTATGGACACAGAAGATATTACCAGACTCCCAGAGATTTTTTTCAAATGCTGTCACTTCAATGGACAAATTGTATTCATTGATAAGCAATCCCAGAACTGTCTGTCGATAACATAAATCCAGAGGTCTGTTTGTAAATGCTGAGAATGCCCGACGATTCTGTAAAAACTAGTACATCGTCTCACTCCCAGTATTCTCTTGCAAATAAATTCTCGCACCCGAGCGATCCCCTGTACACACAACTCCCAATCCAGGGATGTCATGTAATTGTTCAAATGGCGAGATGCAATTACCGCCAAGAGCCGCGAATATACGTTGTTAAATGATAAAACAAATACAGTAAAGCATGCTTCATACAGTTACTAACTGGATATTGTAGTGTTTTGACAATTGTACTGTACATATTCTTAATTTGAGGCTACCATGCACACACGAGCCAGCAGATGGCACTGAAAGAGAAAGTGAAAGAAAACAGAGTAAAGAAGACTCCATTATATTCAAGAGTTTGCTGACTCGGTCCTCAGTCTTTTCCTCATATGTCTTACTAAACTCTGCTAAACCACAGGCCAGTCCAGAGACCATCAGAGTCATTGATCCTTACAAGGAACAGGCAGCAGTAATGAGGTGGTTAATGAAACAAAAAGACAGTAGTTTACTGAATTAATAGTTGGAGATGGAGGCTCACCAGGAACTAACGAGCAGAGATAGCACAACCTGTGGACACTCTGAACTGCCATATGTATCATAATTTCTATATATACTATATGGCAATTTGAATATACACATTGAAACTCCCAGATCATCCACTTCCAGGCTATTCTTTTCAGATGTTGATCCATTCTCTCCCTCTTTGTAAAGCTGCAGGTGACTGTCAGTCATTGACGCAATAGTAGAGTAACATTGCAAGGAGAATCTTATTGACATCAAAGAGAAACCTTGCAGTGGCACAAATAGGTCCCTTGGAAAGTGTCATGAATCACAGTCACTAAACAAACAAGGTCAGCAACATGCTTTCTTCTGAACACGTTATATGTCAAACCGTGTACTTGCCCAGATATTGTGCAGACATGAATTGAAACTTCCCAAAGCCCAGAATATAATTTGATTGACTGTTCCACTGGTGAAAACTGCACAGCGCAATAGTTATATTGGTATAATACTGTCCATATCTGCCTGTGGACTCTGAATGGTGTCATGCTTGCATTTAAACAGTACTGCCTCCCTCTGCTGGTGAATACTGCACAGTACAATTGTTGCATTGATACAGTAATACCTCCATTCTTTTGTCGGTATGACAGTGCAATATTATATTTATATAGTAATGATGAGTGCAAAGACTAAAATGATATAGTAAAGTCTACCTCATTTGGTGAATACCAGCTTACACCTCTGGTGGGGAAGAGTAAAGAGTGCACTGGCTACATTTTCACAGTGATATCCTCGTCTCTTTGGAAGACAGAATAGTGCATTGCTTATTGTTACGATCAGGTGACGAGGGGTCACACTGCACCCCAATTGTCCTTCTTCTCATTTGACCGCAGCAGGGTTTATTCCTTTCCAAACACTGGATGTACTTAACACTCCAGTGAGTGTTTTACCTTTATCCTTTGTTGTGATCGTAAAATAACCAATTGGACAAGTTTTCTTGAGTTTAAACAAGGAAGAGGTGAGTTTATTATACTTAATAATTAAACGTTTAAAGTCGGTTGCCAATCCATCAATTTAAAAAAATCCCCTTTTTATAGCAGGTTTTCTTGACATTATGTTTAATATCATAATGCTTACCACCACTGGTAGATCCACTTCCATAAACTGCACCAATGGCTCCAACTGATGCAATCTGTGTTTATCCAGTATTTCATAACTGTTTCATGGTCAAGAAAATAAATGTGCACGGCATCTATAGAATGGCACATTGAACATCAACTGGCCACTAACCATAAACGGACAGTATTTTCATAAACTGACCTCCTACGGACAAACTGAACAAGTTAAAATAAACTGACCCCGACCACACATCTAAACTATTCAGAAAATGCTGCATGACTCACTAACTTAACAGGTCTCTAAAGCGGACACATCGCAGCAAAATACATAACCATCGACATTGATTTGTTTTGCGAAAGGTTCTCTTCTTTTCTTCTTGTCCTAGATGTGCATCTCTTTAGTTTAGAGATACAGCACTGAAACAGGCCCTTCGGCCCACCGAGTCTGTGCCGACCATCAACCACCCATTTTATACTAATCCTACACTAATCCCATAGCACCGCAGCCTCACAGCTCCAGCGACCCGGGTTCAATTCCGGGTCCTGCCTGTGTGGAGTTTGCAAGTTCTCCCTGTGTCTGCGTGGGTTTTCTCCGGGTGCTCCGGTTTCCTCCCACATGCCAAAGACTTGCAGGTTGATAGGTAAATTGGCCTTTATAAATTGCCCCTAGTATAGGTAGGTGGTAGGGAAATATAGGGACAGGTGGGGATGTGGTAGGAATATGGGATTAGTGTAGGATTAGTATAAAATGGGTGGTTGATGGTCGGCACAGACTCGGTGGGCCGAAGGGCCTGTTTCAGTGCTGTATGTCTAAACATAAACTAAACTAAACTTTAAGGGAGCTGCGGCAAATTGTCGGTGCCTCTCCACTCTCACAGATATGAGGTTGCTTAGCCTGCCCAGTACTCATATTTCGCTTTTACTGTCTCTGCTGACAGATTCTTTTGCACGACTAGGCCCTTCAGAAGCAGGAGAACCAAGCTAGCAATACCAATCTGAACAGTCACCCCTCTGACTTCAACACGCACCAGTTCAGCATTTCGCACAATGCATGGGAATGATGGTGAGATAGCACAGTCTGTGCAGGGTGAAGTTAACATTGCAAGTGAGCAGCACGGGTAGTGGTGAAAGGCACAGTAGAGGACAGAGGAGGCAGGCGCGTGCGCCCTGACCCAAACATTGCTGAAGAGTGTGGGGAGTACCAATTCAATGCCTGGGTGTTCACGCAAAGGAAATTGGAATAGTAACAGCAGAGAACGGTTGCGTGGGTAACCTGTCAAAGACTTTCAACATCATGGATGAGACTATGGAGGAGCCAATAGTCTATGACTGGCAACCGGACGTTCCTGTTCATGGAACGAGTTGCCTGTATTCTCTTATGAAGAATGTGTTGTCCTCTACGGAAGCTTACTATGCAAGAGCCCTGGAAGCCACCAAGGCCAGCTTTGATTGAAACCCAACCTGCTGCTATTGGGTCTTTGGTTTCTGCAGTGACTTCCAGCCTCGAAAAGTAGTGAAGCAGCGTTGACAGATTTAGTGGTTCGAATGGAGAGGAGCTTTGGTCGGATCAGTGGTGTCCTTTAGTTTTCTCTCATGCAGATCAGTGAGAGATAATGCACAGTCCCATGGGATCAGACTGGCGCTACGGCAGCTGCAGGTAGTGTCCTCTTTCAAGAGGGAAGTACATCTGTGCCCTTGACAGACCCTCGTCCCATGCCCATGCAGGCACCAGCAATGCAGTCCAGATGCACCAACCTGAATCCAGTCCCATTCTCGGTCGCACCGCCGAAAATGCTGGTTGTAAATATCTGCAGTACCATTTTTACGACAGCTGTACGCGTCCACTACGCTGAATTAAAAGGGGCAGCTCTATAATTAGAAAATAACAGCCTTCAAGGGAACACTATTACGTGGCACATGAATGAATATTAATTTGAGTGCAATTTATTAACGTAATATTAGTCAAACTTTTATCCATGTCAATTTGTGCAAAATGTTTTAGTAATAACTTAGGGCCCTCACAGTGTGTGGGCGTGGGAATGCCTCATGCAGGGATTTTCTCTGTCCAGGTGCAGTGGAGATTTGACCTAAATGTCGGAGAAGAATCATCTTCGTGGGTCACTTGGTGCAGGGATGGGAGGAAGGTGTTTGAGTAGCATTTCAATGCAATCAATATTTAATCACTTGTTCTCAGACTTCACATGTTACTCGCTGCTTCACCGTGCAATGCCAGGCACCACGTGGTCAGATTTCGGTGTGGTCTCCAATTCTGCTGCACAATGACAGTGCAGTGACTGGCACGGCAGAGCCATCTCTCAGTGTGGGCTCCAGGTCTGGCTGCTGATACATGGCAGTGGGAGGGAAATATGAAATAATTGTCAAAGAGGACCACATATCTGCCAATATGATAGGAAAGAGGAAGGTTGAGTCCAGGGTAACTGCTACTGTCGTGAGTCAATAGGGGATCCGGACACCGAGCACGAACCCATACTTCCTCCAATTCAACTTGCTCGTCCATTACAAATACCCGCTATTCAAAAATACAGGAGCACATTTAGGGCTGAAAAGTGCTAATATAAAGTTGGCGTGTTCATTGAAGCCTCATCGAATCGCCGTTTGTTCTCAACAGAATAGACTACATTGTGAGGAACAAATACCATGTATTCAGTTCGAAGTAGGTACAATTAGATGCCTGTTTCATCCAGAAAGAATGTTTGGGACGCTCTCTGTGAAAAGGGAAGAGGGGAAAGAACAGGTGTTGCATCATTCAACCATTGCATGAGATGTTTTTTGTTGCAAGAGGAGTGATTCTGGGATTGACAGAGGACTAACCAAGAGCTTTACAGAGGGAATAGTGCCTTTGGATTGTTGAATGGGGAAGGGAGGGAATGATGCCTTTCGTCGTCACATGGCGCTGGCGGCTGAAATTGCAGAAAACTGTTGAATATGTAGGTGTTGCTGTGGCAAGTGAGGACAAGGCTAACTGGATCATGGCTCTGGTGGTGACGAGAAGGGATGAGGGCGGAATTGCAGGTTACGTGCCTGAAGAAGGGAACTCTTCAGCCGATCAAAGACAGAAGCCAATTCGGAAATGATGATGTGGAAGGTGGCATCATTGGAACTGCTGCAACAGTGATGTAGATACCTGGAGAAGGCAATAGAGACCTGACACGAAGCAGGATGGGGGATGTAGGGGTGCATAATCGAGCAAGGTCTCTGGGTTGGTGGCGACAGATAGACATTGTGAGATACCTGCCGATCTTCAGTTTTGGAAATAGGATTTCGAGGAATCGAATTGGGGATGGGTCGTGTAAAGGTAAGGTACGGCTGGCAGCTACAAGCCAAGTTAATTCCTTTCAGCTGAGAATGTGGTCAGGAGACGACAATGAATAATCATCAATGTACCCAACAAGATGTCGTGTGCTGGTGGGACGTAAAGGTGTCAAACAACTGGATGGCGAGGCGAGGGATAGCGATGCAGAGAGGCTGCACGTCCTATTCAGAGATACAGGTGTTGGTGGAAGATATATCCTGGTGAAAGATGGACTGTAAAGCGACTGGACATCCCGGTGTGGGATGGAAAGGTACAGACCTGAATATTTTGAATGGGCGAAGTTGCAGATGGTTTGAACATCCTGGTAAGAGATGGCAGTATTGAGGGTATGGCCGTCCTGATGAGGGATGGACTTGTAGGGATCTGAATTTCCTGAATGGATTGTGTTTTAAAGGGATTGATCATCCGAGTGAGAGATAGAGTTTTAAGAGAATTACATGCTCTAGAGAGAGAAAGAGACGTTTAAAGGGATTGAACATCTTGGTGAGAGATGTAAATGTAGAGTGGTTGGACGGCCTGGGGAGGGATGTAGTTGAGGGAGTCTACATGTCCTGTTTACAGTGTTGGACTGGATGTCCATGGTGAAAAGGAAACATTTATGGCCAGGAAACCAGAGTAGCTAAAATCGTGGATGGCGACAGAGGAAGACAAGGGGAGAAAGTGCAATAGAAAGAGTTAAGATCCATCGGAAAGGAACAGATTGAAATATTGAGTCTTACGATGTAGCCTTGTTTGTGGATGTTTGGAGGATTTAGCAGGGGCTGTGCGAGGACACAGGCAGGGGGTGAAGATCTCAAGAGGAAATGAGTTCAATGATAGTATGGGAAAGGATGACATGATGTTCAGTGGTGGACTCATGGTCTGGGGGAAGTGGAACGATTTGTCAGAGAGTTCGTGTTTAGGCTCCCCAAGGTAGAGGTTTTTTCAACAAACAACAAAAGTGATTCCATTATGAGCAGGTTTAATGACAATGTCACGGTTGAGAGAATAAAGTGCTGGGAGATAGATAATAGAGAGTAAAGGGGGCGGAATTCATTTCATAACACTTGCCTCCATCTGAACACAAACCTTCACTCTTTTACTCACTCCAGTCCCCCTTTTTCCCTGGTTCTGTATTTGCTAAAAGTAATTAATCTCGACTAATATATATTTCTGAAGAAATCGCAATAACGTTCAAAGCCAGTCCTGTGTCTCTCGCCACAGATGATATCTCAGCTGTTATGTGTTTCCAGCATAATTCGTTTTCAATTCAAATGATGTTCGCCGTCTGCTGGTGGATACGGGTATTTCAGTAAGCCGACGAATCACAAAAATCACAATATTCTGGAGAGTAATGCATGGTGTAGCTGCTCTCCCGACAGAGTAACAATTGCGCTCTGCTGATGACTAACAGAAATGTTTAAAATTGACGGCAAAAACGCATGAATTTCTGACCAGTTTCTCCTGCTCTCCCACCATACTCCGGGATAGTGTAGAGCAGGAAAACATTATATTGTATCTCGAAATTTGTGTATATTTAGTCCTTGAACCACAATACAGTCGTTAATATTGACAAAGGCACGAATTCCAACTGCAACATTGAATAAATCATTTTAATTATATTTGAAGGTTATTCCCATTGTACATCAACACTGACATTATAAACTGCAGTAATTTGTCCAGGAAATTTGGAGGAAGAAGTTACAATAAATGCAGATTAAAGAGACAGACCATTTATTTGTCACCTGACGTGTTCTAAACCTTTTTTAACAGGATATGGAAAAGTGAATCGGTTACAAAACGAACAAGATCTCCACCTGTTCCTACAACCTCCGTCTACTGGGGGCAATTTATAATGACCAATTTACCAATCAACTGCAAATGTTTTGTTGGTGGGAGGAAACCCAGCGAAAACCCAGACACATGGAGAACTTGTAAACTCCACACAGGCAGTACCCAGAATTGAACCCGGATCGCTGGAGCTGTGAGGCTGCGGTGCTAACCACTGTGCCGCCCATCATCTTTCTGATACTTTGGGATCAATATCGATATTCTTAATATCGGAAACAGCTGGGACTGCACACTGTCAGCACAATACACGGAACAAATTATAAAACATTGGTCTTACCAGACTGATGGAGATGTAAGCTGTTGAACCACTCAGTCACTGCCCATCTTTGGTGCAATGTCTGCTATTGTGAACGTGTCACAGTGAACATCCTCATTGTTTTCAGGACTGGAGGGAGGCATCAAAGCGGGATCAGTGCGGGTCTGAGCGCTGTATACTGCGGAGGGAAAGATCATGGATGAATGATTGGACTGAAAGCGGGATCAGTGCGTGTCTGAGAGCTGTATACTGTGGAGAGAAAGATTATGGATTAATGATTGGAGTGAAAGCGGGATCAGTGCGGGTCTGAGAGCTGTCTACTGTGGAGAGAAAGATTATGGATTAATGATTGGACAGAAAGCGGGATCAGTGCGGGTCTGAGAGCTGTATACTGCGGAGGGAAAGATCATGGATTAATGATTGGACTGAAAGTGGGTTCAGTGCGGGTCTGAGAGCTGTATACAGTGGAGAGAAAGATTATGGATTAACGATTGGACTGAAAGCGGGATCAGTGCGGGTCTGAGAGCTGTATACTGTGGAGAGAAAGATTATGAATTAATGATTGGACTGAAAACTGGTCCAATGCGGATCATCTATATACGTATAACGTAAAGGGGACTGGAATTTGTTGGGCTCGGAATGTTTTCCATCTCCATTCACCGTGTTGTTTTTTTTACCGCTGGGTGATAGCAGATGAAATGGATCAGCTAAGACTGAATCAGGGTGTTCAGATTGAGCACCTGGAAGATTTTCAGTCAAAGTGTTAGCAAGAGAGATATCACACACCGAATAATATAAGGGTGTCTTTTCAAAAATATTTCAAGCATTGTTTTGTCTAATTTCCTTTAATCACAACATGTATTTAAATCAACCAGCAGTCTGTGACATCGCCGAGTGGAACGAAATTCAAAGTAGTGACAGAGTGTTGGTGACTGTGGGAGTTTAACTCACCGAGAGTGGAGAGATCACCGCCGGCACTTGTGAAGAGATCATCAGGACTACTGTCCAGCAACAAGTGACCATCCTGAGTGTCAATGGCTCCAGTCTCAACATCATCATAATCACCCGAAAGAAGACCTGAGAGGAAACAATGATTTTCACTGAAATTAAATGGTATCACTGAATACTTAGAATTATATTATTAGACGTCAGTCGACACGGGCCAGCCAGGGTAAACTGTGATCTTCAGCCGTAGTGAGATTAGAGGCTGGCGAATGATGGGACCGTGTCGTTTCACGATAGGCGAGTCATAGCTCATGCTATGTTTAAAATTAAGCCTGTAATCGATTGAAAGGAAGGGGCAGTGTAGGATATTGGTTGGGAGACTGACTACCTGTATGTTTGGCAGATGGCAGCAGCCAGAGCAAGGTTGGCGCCCAGGTTTTCGCATCCTCCAGGCAGCAAGGGCAAGGAGGGAAGCGCTTTTCCATCGGGACCGGAGGAGGAGGCCAGCGAGGCAGGTGGGGAGGGCATGGCAGGACATTGAGCAGGGAGTGAGCAGCCGTGAGGTAGTCCCATATAAGAGGTTTCAGTGCAGGAACGGGATCAATGCCCTGATGTAGTATGGCAAGGTGAGTGCAGTGCCTAACATTACTTTGACAGCCTTAAATGTCACAAATGATAAAAATTAAATTAGAGAAGGGGTGCCCCACTCATTTGTTCAGATGTTCCTACACCATGGAGCACAGGTCAGTGCCCGCCTTCTTGGAGAAGCACAATCTTCAGTGACACTGCTGTTCCGACATTTGCAGGAAGCAGAACCTCTGATGGTAAGCCCTCTCTGGTGGGTAGCATCTTCTGCTCCCAAGAAGCTGGTTGCGTGCGGCTGTGTGCCCTGCTCATCCACACTCTTTTCCAGCCTCATGATTATTGTCCCTGTCTGGGTGCTTCAGCCCAACTCCTGGGGACTGCAGCTGCTTCCATCTCTCATTCTCCTCCACAATGGGAGGCCTCAAAACCGGAGGGGCTTAGACCTATTGTAAATTGCTGCACTCACTTCTCAAGGTCTCCATTCTTTTTACTTGATGTAGGTAAGTTTCAAGTCGGAGAGGATGCTCATCCTAAATAACCCTGTTATGATCGCCAAGATAGGTCAGCCTCCAGATTGCCAATACCGCGATCCAGTATCTCTCCCCCTTCCTCCAGTGCCACAATGCTTTTCACAGCCAAAACTGACCTTCCTCTGACCTTCCCCCTCCTGATAGATGGCGAGTCTCTGAAAACTGTTGTCACCTTTCATTAAATTGTGAATGGTTTGGAAAATTGCCATGAATTTCCTGTTTTATAGTCTCAGTTACCTGCCCAGTGCCTGAAAGTGCAGCCTCCACCCACCAGCTCGGCCGATTCCAGGAATATCACTTAACAGAGTAAATACGTCGGGCTTCCTTTGCACTGCTATCCAGCGGCAATTTCCCTCCCAGTCTGTCGCCACTGTGTGACAAAATTCTGCCCTCCGTTTTAAAGTCACATCTGTCCCATTGAATCACCCATTCAACAAACACACAAATGTCACATTTCACCTCCCACACAACAGTGTCAGAAATCACAATAATTGAATGTTTCATTCCATTAAAGTATTGGTTGCAATCGGTATTATTTTGCAGACATCCAAATTATTTCTCCATTTTTAAAAACTAAAATCCCTCATCAAATCCCCATGTATTCAGCAGCATCATTTTACAGCGAATAAATTCTGATATATTTAGTTGTTGATTTTAGATAACAGACTGCGTGATGGATTAAAAAAACGTGATGGTAACAAATAAAAATGTACCCACCCTGAATACTGGAGGAGTTCCCTTCAGGATTTTCTGATCCAGGATCAGTATCACCCAATCTGTGACTGGTGTAATATTCAATCTGATTGAGGGACTCAATGGAATCAGTAACTGTTAAAGACAAACATGGAAGGTTATTGGAGAAATCGATTGGGACGTTCCAGCAAATAACATAATACCGTCATCATCTGGTGACAATGTCCTGGGACTTTGTATCTGACACGGTTGTGAAACATTTATCACAGGGACTGCAGTGGTTCAAGAGCAACTAGGAATGGACCATGAATGTTGGCTCATCCAGCGAGCAGTTAAAACAATACACAGTACAGCTGGTGGGTCAGATTTCAAACATCAGAGCAGAAACAATAGTGTAAAACATAATCAGTGAGCACATTTTCTTAACCCAGAACCCTTCCATCCTGTCCGCGTTTCTTTCCATTTCAGAGTCTCAAACGGATGGTGGTGGCTTTAAAACCGAACCCCACCCCGGATAATGAGGCAAAAAAGTGTAAAGAGTGCAAGGAGACGAATAACGGATTTGTTCTTTCCTGGTATGTTTTGCAACCTGAGAAATTAATCTCAATGGTTAAATTGCCCTCCAAATATATCGCAAGACAAAACTTTTATCGATTTGCCAGTGTTGTTGCCCCAGTATTGTGAAACAGAATTTGTAGATTAATGTTAAACTTCAGAATACAAAGTGTTCGGATATGTTTTTTGCAGGAACCACCGACTTCAGTTTAGGAGTTCCTGATGGAAGCGTGTTTCTGATCCAGAAATCCAGTCACTTAGAGAAATAAACTCTGAGTCAATGTGACTGTCTCCTCCTGAGAGCAGTGACTATTTATGGTCTAGCTTAAATGGAATAAAATGACATGATAGTTGCAAACAAACAGAAATCACGTTCTTTCAGCAGTAGCAACGGGTGGAAATCTTCCCAAACCCATTGCTAATCTTGCTATCCGCACAGATTTAGACACACTCGCACTGTGATATGATTCCTTCACCTGGGGATAGCGAGCGGATTTCTGACAGTGTTCAGTCTGTAAACTGACCACTAACATGGGGTATTTAAGTGGAAGTGACATTTGTCTTGTGAACATTCGGCATGAAATATAAAACACAGACCTGAACGCCGGATCTGATAGGAATCCTTGCCAGGTGGAATATTCCCAATCTCTTCATAAATTGCTTGGTATAAACGAGCCGGTGAACCCTTGCCACTCTTGACGGAACCTGTCAGATGGATGGTGGGAAGATTAAAGTTTAGTTGCAACCCACGAGCGTTTCACAGTAAATTATCTGCGAACACATCCAAATCACAGAGACGGAGAGAGTAAAGGGACAAAGTCGGGTACAGTGAATGCGGAGTAGTTTTGTTGTGTGTATTTTCGTACATGTCTATGTGTCAATTTTACTGCATATCCATATGTTCACCTGCAGCAGACTGAGGACAAATGTGTTGACTGAGGAAAAAATTCAATCAAGTTTGTTAGAAACTATCTCTCAATAACAAAGCCATGCTGACTGTCCCTGATTAATGCCTGCCTCTCCAAGTGGAGATTAATCGTGTTCCTCAAAATTCTTTCAATATTTTCCCTTGCACTGACGTTAGATTCACCTACCTGTAATTACCTGTTTTACCCCGCTACCCTTCTTGAATAATGATACCACATTCACTGTCCTTCAATCCTCTGGTACATCTCCTGTGGCCAGCGAGGATTTGAAAATGTGTGTCAAAGCCCCTGCTGGATCTTCCCTTACCACACTTAACATCCTAGGTCACATCTCATCTGGGCCTGGGGATTTTTCCATTTTAAGCCCGCGAAAACAACAAACACTTCCTGCCTTTCAATGCTAATTTGTTTAAGTACTTCACAACCCCGTTCCCTGATCTCGACACTGACATCGTCCGTCTCCATGGTGAACACAGATGAAAAGTAATCCATTAAAGCCGCATTTACGTCCTCTGCCTGCACATTGCAGACGGCCATTTTGATCCCTAATCAGTCCCACTCTTTCCCTGGTTATCCTCTTGCCCTTGATATACTTTAAAAAAATGCATTGGGCGTTCCCTTGATCTTCCTCACCAGTGTTATTGCATGCCCCCTCTTCGCTCTCCGAATTCAATTTGTAAGTACCCCCGATAATTTCTGTCCTCCTCGCGGGAGTCCGCTGTTTTTCAGCGCTCTGAATCTGCCAGTAGCCTCCTTTTTGCTCCTTATCCAATCCTCCATATCCCTTGACACGCACAATATCCCTGGAATTGTTCGTCCAACCCTTCAACTCTATGGGAACATGTTAGCCCTGAACTCTCAATATTTCCCTTTTGAAGGTAAGAGCCCATGCGATCCAGGGCAATTTGACAAATTGGATCCAAAATTGGCTGAGTGGTAGGAAGCAAAGAGTAATGGTCGAGGGTTGTTTTATTGAGTGCAAGCCTGTGACCAGTGATGTACCACGGGGATCGGTGCTGGGACCCTTGCTGTTTGTAGTGAACATTAATCATCTAAACCTGAATATAGGAGGTATGAGGAGTAAGTTTGCAGATGATGCAAAAACTTGTGGTGTCGTAAATAGTGAGGAAGAAAGCCTGAAATTACAGGACGACATAGATGGGCTGGTAAGATGGGCAAGGGAGCAGCAAATTGAATTTAATCCCGTGAAGGGTGAGGTGATGCATTTTAGGTGGAGGAACAAGGCAAGGGAATATACAATGGATGGTAGTACCATAGGAAGTACAGAGAGTCAGAGGGACCTTGGTGTACTTGTCCATAGATCACTGAAGGCAGCAGCATAGAAAGATAAGGTGGTTCGGAAAGAATATGGGATTCTTGCTTTTATGAGCCAAGGCAAATAATTTAAGAGCAGAAAGGTTATGATGGAGCAGCATAAAACGCTAGTTAGGCCACAGCTGGAGTACTGTGCACAGTTCTGGGAACTGCACTGTAGGAAGGATGTGATTGCACTGGAGAGGGTGCAGAGGAGATTCACCAGGATGTTGCCTGGGTAGGAGCATTTCAGTTATGAAGCGAGACTGGAAAGGCTGGGGTTGCTTTCTTTAGAAAAGAGAAGGCTGAGGAGGGAATATGATTGAGGTATACAAAATTATGAAGGGTATTGATAGGATAGATAGGAAGAAACCTTTTCCCTTAGTGCAGGGGTCAGCAACCAGGGGGCATCGTTTTAAGGTAAGGGGAAGGATATTTCGAGGTGATTTGAGGGGAAAAGTATCACCCAGAGGATGGTTGGAGTCGAGAACACATTGACTGAAGAGGTGGTAGAGGCAGGAACCCTCACAACATTTCAGAAGTATTTAGATGAACAATTGAAATGCCATCGCATACAACACCATGGGCCAAGTGCTGGAAAATGGGATTAGAATAGATAGGTGCCTGATGGCCGGCAGAGATGCGCTGAGCCGAAGGGACTGTTTCAGTGCTGAATAACTCTATTAATCTATGACTCTATGACCTGATCTCCTGCTTGTGATCGTTTGTAAACGACTGCCTGTCTAGTGAGGTTACAAGGCTCGATCTTATCAGCTTTAGGACTGTCTTGTTACAGAGCCTGTTCTGGTCGGGTCCTTGGCAGTGCTAGGTGCCTATGCTGTCCCAGCTATAGAATCTTTCTTTAGAGAGAGAGGTCTATTTCTATTGGAACTTTATATTATTATGAAAAGTGTCATTTATTAAGCGTCCCATTTCTTATAATAAATCAGGAGTGATTTGGATGGGTGAAATATGAGTGGAAGCGTCGTTTTGGAATGTTGAATCACCCCTGGTGAATACAGAAGGTCCTATACAAGTATCACCTGTCAAAATAACAGTCAGACACGGTTAGACAGCTCGATATTGGATGCCCAGAGCCGGAATCTGAAAGGCTGGAACTGATAACCAATGGATGAAGGAAGATTAGCAGACAAATAAATAGTTGAATGCACAGCTTAAAAAGTTGAATTAAACTTCCGGATCCTTTGTTACAATAAGTAAATTCTTCCAGAGTTTCATGTATGATGTGCTGAACTCTCACAGTGAATGTGGACACTTCAAATCACTCTCCATTTTAAATGTCACATTTTACTAAATCCAGAGCACATTGAATGGAGAAAATCAGCAAAAAAAAAATAATGTGCTTCTAACAAGGCCACTTGACAGTCCATAGAAATCTGCAAGGAACGAGAGTTTTGCATGCATATGACACAATATCTGGGATCTTTTGTTGGATCCGCGGTAAGATATGAAACTCACCTCTTCTGATTAACTTTT
The DNA here is from genome assembly GCF_036365525.1 of Heterodontus francisci. NCBI lineage: Eukaryota > Metazoa > Chordata > Chondrichthyes > Heterodontiformes > Heterodontidae > Heterodontus > Heterodontus francisci. The sequence continues at coordinate 3,796,974 of NW_027140221.1, read as the reverse complement.
TCTGTATAACCACCATCAGTGAGATCAACGCACAGATTAGCAGGACTCCGAAGCAGACTGCAACTAGGATGGAAGTAGTTTTATATCCCTGTTCTTAATGACAACAATACAGAAAGGTTTAACACATACACAGTCCGTCTTGCACGATAACATATTTACAAAAGGGAGTTAATAATTATATCCACTGCTTCCGGGCAATGAGTCAGGCTGAACATTCCGCAATATGTGTGATGCACATTGCACCAGAGGGAAGTGTGAGCCAGTCTAAATTACAGAGACAGTGCCCCCATGTTTCTGATGAGAACACGACAGTTCAGGTACAGCCAGAATCTGGAATTAGCTGAATTTCAACCAGACCATTTGAAATATGCGGTGAGGAAAAGATGTTCCAGTCAGTGAGAAAGTGCTCATAGTATCTTGAGAAAATGACTACAATACCAATTCAACTAATTCAAACCCGAACGCTGGCGAGGATACTAATAATGGTAAGTACCTGCAGATGTGGACGGGACAGCAATTGGAGGCACAACGAGCCCTGTGGAGGATATTGTACAAAAAGTTCAGGAGGATGAAATTTCAGCACTTTCCATTTAAACGATAAATACTGTTCTTAATTTCCCGAACTAGTGAGTCAATTTAACAAAACAATGAAACCTAACCCCACTCTCCAAACCCTGTCACCCTCACCGGAACAAATCACACTGATCACAGTCAGACTGAGCCGGCGATGAAGAAGGACATTGGGCCAGAGAAGATACGCTTCCAGTGCATTTCACCTCATCCAGCCAGATAACACCGTCACCCTGGGAAAAAGTAGCTCCTCCTGGGGCCAAAAGAGCGTGACCACAATCCAGCTGTCTGCAGACAACATTGGCATCGGCCATATCCCAGGAGTCATCACACACCGTGCCCCAGCTGTTATTGCACAATATCTCAATTCTCCCGGAGCAGTTGTTGTTACCTCCAAACAGGCGCAACCAATGTCCAGAATCTGGCAAAGAGAATCAATGGTTATTATTGATGTAGTGTAAAACAGGAGTACATGTCAGATAGTTGGTATAATAAAGAGGAAGTAGCACCTGGTGAAAGCCCACGTTTACATTCATATTCTCGAATGCAGTCCTTTGATCTGTGCTGCTGCTCCTTAGTTACTTTTGCTTCTGTTTAGAAGAGAAACATGCTGACTGCATCAGACACCAATGTTTGAAATGACACTCGCACATTTAGAGGTTTGTTGTGTTACCTGAACAAACAACATCAGCATCCTCCCTGTGTTCACAGTTGTGTTTACTCCACGGTTCTTTTTGACACTGCCAAAGGAACGATTCGTGTGAAATACATTCCATCCCATCAAGCCAAATGGGTCCGGATCCTTCTCCAAATGACTGAGCATAATAATCGATAGAACTGAAAGGACCGCACTCTAACTGTTTGCAGATCACTTCTGCATCAGGTCCATCAAGTTACTTGGTGTAAGTGTGTGTCTGTGTTACTGGGTGTCAGTGTGTGTCTGTGTTACTTGGTGCAAGTGTGTGTCTTTGTTACTTGGTGTCCGTGTGTGTCTGTGTTACTGGGTGTCAGTGGATGTCTTTGTTCCTGTGTGTCAGGGTATGTCTTTGTTGCTTGGTGCAAGTGTGTGTCTGTGCTACTGGGTATCAGTGTCTGTCTTTGTTACTTGGTGTAAGTGTGTGTCTGTGTTACTGGGTATCAGTGCATGTCTTTGTGACTTGGTGTCAGTGTATGTCTTTGTTGCTGGGTGTCAGAGTGTGTCTTTGTAACCTGGTGTCAGTGTACGTCTTTGTTGCTTGGTGTAAGTGTGTGTCTGTGTTACTGGGTATCAGTGTATGTCTTTGTTACTTGGTGTCAGTGTCTGTCAAAATACTTGGTGTAAGTGTATGTCTTTGTTACTTGGTGTCAGTGTATGTCTGTGTTACTTGGTGTAAGTGTGTGTCTTTGTTACTGGGTATCAGTGTAAGTCATTGTTACTTGGTGTAAGTGTGTGTCTGTGTTACTGGGTATCAGTGTCTGTCTTTGTTACTTGGTGTAAGTGTGTGTCTGTGTTACTGGGTATCAGTGTATGTCTTTGTTACTTGGTGTCAGTGTATGTCTGTGTTACTTGGTGTTAGTGTGTGTCTGTGATTCTGGGTATCAGTGTATGTCTTTGTGACTTGGTGTCAGTGTCTGTCTTTGTTACTGGGTGTCAGTGTGTGTCTTTGTCACTTTGTGTCAGTGTATGTCTGTGTTACTTGGTGTAAGTGTGTGTCTGTGTTACTGGGTATCAGTGTATGTCTTTGTTACTTGGTGTAAGTGTGTCTCTGTGTTACTGGGTATCAGTGTATGTCTTTGTTACTTGGTGTAAGTGTGTGTCTGTGTTACAGGGTATCAGCGTCTGTCTTTGGTACTTGGTGTAAGTGTGTGTCCGTGTTACTGGGTATCAGTGTATGTCTTTGTTACTTGCTGTAAGTGTGTGTCTGCGTTACTGTGTATCAGTGTATGTCTTTGTTACCTGGTGTCAGTGTATGTCTTTGATAATTGGTGTAAGTGTATGTCTTTGTTACTTGGTGTCATTGTATGTCTTTGTTACTTGGTGTAAGTGTGTGTCTGTGTTACTGGGAGTCAGTGTGTGTCTGTGTTACTTGGTGTAAGTCTGTGTCTTTGTTACTTGGTGTCCGTGTGTGTCTGTGTTACTGGGTGTGAGTTTATGTCTTTGATACTTGGTGTCAGTGTAAGTCTTTGTTACTTGGTGTAAGTGTGTGTCTGTGTTACTGGGTATCAGTGTATGTCTTTGTTACTTGGTGTCAGTGTATGTCTGTGTTACTTGGTGTTAGTGTGTGTCTGTGATTCTGGGTATCAGTGTATGTCTTTGTGACTTGGTGTCCGTGTGTGTCTGTGTTACTGGGTGTCAGTTTATGACTTTGATACTTGGTGTCAGTGTAAGTCTTTGTTACTTGGTGTAAGTGTGTGTCTGTGTTACTGGGTATCAGTTTCTGTCTTTGTTACTTGGTGTAAGTGTGTGTCTGTGTTACTGGGTATCAGTGTATGTCTTTGTTGCTTGGTGCAAGTGTGTGTCTGTGTTACTGGGTATCAGTGTCTGTCTTTGTTACTTGGTGTAAGTGTGTGTCTGTGTTACTGGGTATCAGTGAATGTCTTTGTGACTTGGTGTCAGTGTATGTCTTTGTTGCTGGGTGTCAGAGTGTGTCTTTGTGACCTGGTGTCAGTGCACGTCTTTGTTGCTTGGTGTAAGTGTGTGTCTGTGTTACTGGGTATCAGTGTATGTCTTTGTTACTTGGTGTCAGTGTGTGTCAAAATACTTGGTGTCAGTGTATGTCTGTGTTACTTGGTGTAAGTGTGTGTCTTTGTTACTTGGTGTAAGTGTATGTCTTTGTTACTGGGTGTCAGTGTGTGTCTGTGTCACTTGGTGTCAGTGTATGTCTTTGTTACTTGGTGTCAGTGTATGTCTTTGTTACTGTGAATCAGTGGTTCTCTGTGTTACTGGGTGTCAGTGTGTGTTTGTTTGTGTTACTGGGTGTCAGTGTGTGTCTGTGACACTAGGTGTCAGGATTTGTCTTTGTTACTTGGTGTCCGTGTGTGTCTCTGTTACTGGGTTTCAGTGGATGTCTTTGTTCCTGTGTGTCAGGGTATGTCTTTGTTGCTTGGTGCAAGTGTGTGTCTGTGCTACTGGGTATCAGTGTCTGTCTTTGTTACTTGGTGTAAGTGTGTGTCTGTGTTACTGGGTATCAGTGCATGTCTTTGTGACTTGGTGTCAGTGTATGTCTTTGTTGCTGGGTGTCAGAGTGTGTCTTTGTGACCTGGTGTCAGTGTACGTCTTTGTTGCTTGGTGTAAGTGTGTGTCTGTGTTACTGGGTATCAGTGGTTCTCTGTGTTACTGGGTGTCAGTGTGTGTTTGTTTGTGTTACTGGGTGTCAGTGTGTGTCTGTGACACTAGGTGTCAGGATTTCGTTTAGTTTAGAGATGCAGCACTTAAACAGGCCCTTCGGCCCACCGAGACTGTGCCGACCTTCAACCACCCATTTATACTAATCCTACACTAATCCCGTATTTCTATCACATCCCTCCTGTCCCGATATATTTCCCTACCACCTACCTATACTAGGGGCAATTTATGATGGCCAATTAACCTATCAACCTGCAAGTCTTTGGCATGTGGGAGGAAACCGGAGCACCCGTAGGAAACCCACGCAGACACAGGGAGAAATTGCAAAGTCCGCACAGGCAGTACCCAGAATCGAACCCGTGTCCCTGGAGCTGTGAGGCTGCGGTGCTAACCACTGCGCCAATGCGGCCAACGCTCCCCATTGCCCCCCGCCCCCCCCCCCCCCCCCCAGTGTGTGCTTCTGTTACTGGGTATCAGTGTATGTCTTTGTTACTTGGTGTCAGTGTATGTCTGTGTTACTTGGTGTAAGTGTGTGTCTGTGTTACTGGGTATCAGTGTATGTCTTTGTTACTTGGTGCAAGTGTGTGATTGTGTTACTGGGTATCAGTGTATGTCTTTGTTACTTGGTGTCAGTGTATGTCTTTGTTACTTGGTGTAAGTGTATGTCTTTGTTACTTGGTGTCAGTGTATGTCTTTGTTACTTGGTGTAAGTGTGTGTCTGTGTTACTGGGTGTCAGTGTGTGTCTGTGTTACTTGGTGGAAGTGTGTGTCTTTGTTCCTTGGTGTCCGTGTGTGTCTGTGCCACTGGGTATCAGTTTATTTCTTGGTTACTTGCTGTCAGCGTATGTCTTTGGTACTTGGTGTAAGTGTGTGTCCGTGTTACTGGGTATCAGTGTAAGTCATTGTTACTTGGTGTAAGTGTGTGTCTGTGTTACTGGGTATCAGTGTCTGTCTTTGTTACTTGGTGTAAGTGAGTGTCTGTGTTACTGGGTATCAGTGTATGTCTTTGTTACTTGGTGTCAGTGTATTTCTGTGTTACTTGGTGTTAGTGTGTGTCTGTGATTCTGGGTATCAGTGTATGTCTTTGTGACTTGGTGTCAGTGTCTGTCTTTGTTACTGGGTGTCAGTGTGTGTCTTTGTCACTTTGTGTCAGTGTATGTCTGTGTTACTTGGTGTAAGTGTGTGTCTGTGTTACTGGGTATCAGTGTATGTCTTTGTTACTTGGTGTAAGTGTGTCTCTGTGTAACTGGGTATCAGTTTATGTCTTTGTTACTTGCTGTCAGCGTATGTCTTTGTTACTTGGTGTAAGTGTGTGTCTGTGTTACAGGGTATCAGCGTCTGTCTTTGGTACTTGGTGTAAGTGTGTGTCCGTGTTACTGGGTATCAGTGTATGTCTTTGTTACTTGGTGTAAGTGTGTGTCTGTGTGACTGGGTATCAGTGTATGTCTTTGTTACTTGGTGTAAGTGTGTGTCTGCGTTACTGTGTATCAGTGTATGTCTTTGTTACCTGGTGTCAGTGTATGTCTTTGATACTTGGTGTAAGTGTATGTCTTTGTTACTTGTTGTCATTGTATGTCTTTGTTACTTGGTGTAAGTGTGTGTCTGTGTTACTGGGAGTCAGTGTGTGTCTTTGTCACTTTGTGTCAGTGTATGTCTGTGTTACTTGGTGTAAGTGTGTGTCTGTGTTACTGGGTATCAGTGTATGTCTTTGTTACTTGGTGTAAGTGTGTCTCTGTGTTACTGGGTATCAGTTTATGTCTTTGTTACTTGGTGTCAGTGTCTATCTTTGTTACTTGGTGTAAGTGTGCATCTGTGTTACTGGGTATCAGTGCATGTCTTTGTTACTTGTTGTCAGTGTATGTCTGTGTTACTTGGTGTAAGTTTGTGTCTGTGTTACTGGGTATCAGTGTATGTCTTTGTTACTTGGTGTAAGTGCGTGTCTGTGTTACTGTGTATCAGTGGATGTCTTTGTTCCTTGGTGTCAGTGTATGTCTTTGTTACTTGGTGTAAGTGTATGTCTTCGTTACTTGGTGACATTGTATGTCTTTGTTACTTGGTGTAAGTGTGTGTCTGTGTTGCTGGGTGTCAGTGTGTGTCTGTGTTACTTGGTGTAAGTCTGTGTCTTTGTTACTTGGTGTCCGTGTGTGTCTGTGTTACTGGGTGTCAGTTTATGACTTTGATACTTGGTGTCAGTGTAAGTCTTTGTTACTTGGTGTAAGTGTGTGTCTGTGTTACTGGGTATCAGTTTCTGTCTTTGTTACTTGGTGTAAGTGTGTGTCTGTGTTACTGGGTATCAGTGTATGTCTTTGTTGCTTGGTGCAAGTGTGTGTCTGTGTTACTGGGTATCAGTGTCTGTCTTTGTTACTTGGTGTAAGTGTGTGTCTGTGTTACTGGGTATCAGTGAATGTCTTTGTGACTTGGTGTCAGTGTATGTCTTTGTTGCTGGGTGTCAGAGTGTGTCTTTGTGACCTGGTGTCAGTGCACGTCTTTGTTGCTTGGTGTAAGTGTGTGTCTGTGTTACTGGGTATCAGTGTATGTCTTTGTTACTTGGTGTCAGTGTGTGTCAAAATACTGGGTTTCAGTGTATGTCTGTGTTACTTGGTGTAAGTGTGTGTCTTTGTTACTTGGTGTAAGTGTATGTCTTTGTTACTGGGTGTCAGTGTGTGTCTGTGTTACTTGGTGTCAGTGTATGTCTTTGTTACTTGGTGTCAGTGTATGTCTTTGTTACTGTGAATCAGTGGTTCTCTGTGTTACTGGGTGTCAGTGTGTGTTTGTTTGTGTTACTGGGTGTCAGTGTGTGTCCGAGACACTAGGTGTCAGGATTTGTCTTTGTTACTTGGTGTAAGTGTATGTCTTTGTTACTTGGTGTCCGTGTGTGTCTCTGTTACTGGGTTTCAGTGGATGTCTTTGTTCCTGTGTGTCAGGGTATGTCTTTGTTGCTTGGTGCAAGTGTGTGTCTGTGCTACTGGGTATCAGTGTCTGTCTTTGTTACTTGGTGTAAGTGTGTGTCTGTGTTACTGGGTATCAGTGCATGTCTTTGTGACTTGGTGTCAGTGTATGTCTTTGTTGCTGGGTGTCAGAGTGTGTCTTTGTGACCTGGTGTCAGTGTACGTCTTTGTTGCTTGGTGTAAGTGTGTGTCTGTGTTACTGGGTATCAGTGTATGTCTTTGTTACTTGGTGTCAGTGTATGTCAAAATACTTGGTGTAAGTGTATGTCTTTGTTACTTGGTGTCAGTGTATGTCTGTGTTACTTGGTGTAAGTGTGTGTCTTTGTTACTTGGTGTCAGTGTATGTCTTTGTTACTTTGTGTCAGTGTATGTCTTTGTTACTGGGTGTCAGTGTGTGTCTGTGTTACTTGGTGTCAGTGTATGTCTTTGTAACTGTGTATCAGTGGTTCTCTGTGTTACTGGGTGTCAGTGTGTGTTTGTTTGTGTTACTGGGTGTCAGTGTGTGTCTGTGACACTAGGTGTCAGGATTTCGTTTAGTTTAGAGATGCAGCACTTAAACAGGCCCTTCGGCCCACCGAGACTGTGCCGACCTTCAACCACCCATTTATACTAATCCTACACTAATCCCGTATTTCTATCACATCTCTCCTGTCCCGATATATTTCCCTACCACCTACCTATACTAGGGGCAATTTATGATGGCCAATTAACCTATCAACCTGCAAGTCTTTGGCATGTGGGAGGAAACCGGAGCACCCGGAGGAAACCCACGCAGACACAGGGAGAAATTGCAAAGTCCGCAAAGGCAGTACCCAGAATCGAACCCGTGTCCCTGGAGCTGTGAGGCTGCGGTGCTAACCACTGCGCCAATGCGGCCAACGCCCCCCATTGCCCCCCCCCCCCAGTGTGTGCTTCTGTTACTGGGTATCAGTGTATGTCTTTGTTACTTGGTGTCAGTGTATGTCTGTGTTACTTGGTGTAAGTGTGTGTCTGTGTTACTGGGTATCAGTGTATGTCTTTGTTACTTGGTGCAAGTGTGTGATTGTGTTACTGGGTATCAGTGTATGTCTTTGTTACTTGGTGTCAGTGTATGTCTTTGTTACTTGGTGTAAGTGTATGTCTTTGTTACTTGGTGTAAGTGTATGTCTTTGTTACTTGGTGTCAGTGTATGTCTTTGTTACTTGGTGTAAGTGTGTGTCTGTGTTACTGGGTGTCAGTGTGTGTCTGTGTTACTTGGTGGAAGTGTGTGTCTTTGTTGCTTGGTGTAAGTGTGTGTCCGTGTTACTGGGTATCAGTGTAAGTCATTGTTACTTGGTGTAAGTGTGTGTCTGTGTTACTGGGTATCAGTGTCTGTCTTTGTTACTTGGTGTAAGTGAGTGTCTGTGTTACTGGGTATCAGTGTATGTCTTTGTTACTTGGTGTCAGTGTATTCCTGTGTTACTTGGTGTTAGTGTGTGTCTGTGATTCTGGGTATCAGTGTATGTCTTTGTGACTTGGTGTCAGTGTCTGTCTTTGTTACTGTGTGTCAGTGTGTGTCTTTGTCACTTTGTGTCAGTGTATGTCTGTGTTACTTGGTGTAAGTGTGTGTCTGTGTTACTGGGTATAAGTGTATGTCTTTGTTACTTGGTGTAAGTGTGTCTCTGTGTTACTGGGTATCAGTGTATGTCTTTGTTACTTGGTGTAAGTGTGTGTCTGTGTTACAGGGTATCAGCGTCTGTCTTTGGTACTTGGTGTAAGTGTGTGTCCGTGTTACTGGGTATCAGTGTATGTCTTTGTTACTTGGTGTAAGTGTGTGTCTGTGTGACTGGGTATCAGTGTATGTCTATGTTACTTGGTGTAAGTGTGTGTCTGCGTTACTGTGTATCAGTGTATGTCTTTGTTACCTGGTGTCAGTGTATGTCTTTGATAATTGGTGTAAGTGTATGTCTTTGTTACTTGGTGTCATTGTATGTCTTTGTTACTTGGTGTAAGTGTGTGTCTGTGTTACTGGGAGTCAGTGTGTGTCTGTGTTACTTGGTGTAAGTCTGTGTCTTTGTTACTTGGTGTCCGTGTGTGTCTGTGTTACTGGGTGTGAGTTTATGTCTTTGATACTTGGTGTCAGTGTAAGTCTTTGTTACTTGGTGTAAGTGTGTGTCTGTGTTACTGGGTATCAGTGTATGTCTTTGTTACTTGGTGTCAGTGTATGTCTGTGTTACTTGGTGTTAGTGTGTGTCTGTGATTCTGGGTGTCAGTGTATGTCTTTGTTACTTGGTGTAAGTGTGTGCCTGCGTTACTGTGTATCAGTGTATGTCTTTGTTACTTGGTGTCAGTGTATGTCTTTGATACTTGGTGTAAGTGTGTGTCTGTGTTACTGGGAGTCAGTGTGTGTCTGTGTTACTTGGTGTAAGTCTGTGTCTTTGTTACTTGGTGTCCGTGTGTGTCTGTGTTACTGGGTGTGAGTTTATGTCTTTGATACTTGGTGTCAGTGTAAGCCTTTGTTACTTGGTGTAAGTGTGTGTCTGTGTTACTGGGTATCAGTGTCTGTCTTTGTTACTTGGTGTAAGTGTGTGTCTGTGTGACTGGGTATCAGTGTCTGTCTTTGTTACTTGGTATAAGTGTGTGTCTGTGTTACTGGGTATCAGTGTCTGTCTTTGTTACTTGGTGTAAGTGTGTGTCTGTGTTACTGGGTATCAGTGTATGTCTTTGTTACTTGGTGTAAGTGTATGTCTGTGTTACTTGGTGTAAGTGTGTGTCTGTGATTTTGGGTATCAGTGTATGTCTTTGTGACTTGGTGTCAGTGTATGTCTTTGTTCCTGGGTGTCAGTGCGTGTCTTTGTCACTTTGTGTCAGTGTATGTCTGTGTTACTTGGTGTAAGTGTGTGTCTGTGTTACTGGGTATCAGTGTATGTCTTTGTTACTTGGTGTAAGTGTGTCTCTGTGTTACTGGGTATCAGTTTATGTCTTTGTTACTTGGTGTCAGTGTATGTCTTTGTTACTTGGTGTAAGTGTGTGTCTGTGTTACTGGGTATCAGTGTCTGTCTTTGTTACTTGGTGTAAGTGTGCGTCTGTGTTACTGGGTATCAGTGTATGTCTTTGTTACTTGGTGTCAGTGTATGTCTGTGTTACTTGGTGTAAGTGTGTGTCTGTTACTCGGTATCAGTGTATGTCTTTGTGACTTGGTGTAAGTGTGTGTCTGTGTTATTGTGTATCAGTGGATGTCTTTTTTACTTGGTGTCAGTGTATGTCTTTGTTACTTGGTGTAAGTGCATGTCTGTGTTACTTGGTGTAAGTGTGTATCTGTGTGACTGGGTATCAGTGTATGTCTTTGTTACTTGGAGTAAGTGTGTGTCTGCGTTACTGTGTATCAGTGTATGTCTTTGTTACTTGGTGTCATTGTATGTCTTTGATACTTGGTGTAAGTGTATGTCTTTGTTACTTGGTGTCATTGTATGTCTTTGTTACTTGGTGTAAGTGTGTGTCTGTGTTACTGGGTATCAGTGTCTGTCTTTGTTACTTGGTGTAAGTGTGTGTCTGTGTTACTGGGCATCAGTGCATGTCTTTGTTACTTGGTGTCCGTGTGTGTCTGTGTTACTGGGTGTGAGTTTATGTCTTTGATTCTTGGTGTCAGTGTAAGCCTTTGTTACTTGGTGTAAGTGTGTGTCTGTGTTACTGGGTATCAGTGTCTGTTTTTGTTACTTGGTGTAAGTGTGTGTCTGTGTTACTGGGCATCGGTGTATGTCTTTGTTACTTGGTGTCAGTGTATGTCTGTGTTACTTGGTGTCAGTGTGTGTCTGTGATTCTGGGTATCAGTGTATGTCTTTGTGACTTGGTGTCAGTGTATGTCTTTGTTACTGGGTGTCAGTGTGTGTCTTTGTTACTTTGTGTCAGTGTATGTCTGTGTTACTTGGTGTAAGTGTGTGTCTGTGTTACTGGGTATCAGTGTATGTCTTTGTTACTTGGTGTCAGTGTATGTCTGTGTTACTTGGTGTAAGTGTGTGTCTGTGTTACGGGGTATCAGTGTATGTCTGTGTTACTTGGTGTAAGTGTGTGTCTGTGTTACTGGGTATCAGTGTATGTCTTTGTTACTTGGTGTAAGTGTGTCTCGGTGTTACTGGGTATCAGTTTATGTCTTTGTTACTTGGTGTCAGTGTATGTCTTTGTTACTTGGTGTAAGTGTGTGTCTGTGTTACTTGGTGTCAGTGTATGTCTGTGTTACTTGGTGTAAGTGTGTGTCTGTGTTACTGGGTATCAGTGTATGTCTTTGTTACTTGGTGTAAGTGTGTGTCTGTGTTATTGTGTATCAGTGGATGTCTTTGTTACTTGGTGTCAGTGTATGTCTTTGTTACTTGGTGTAAGTGCATGTCTGTGTTACTTGGTGTAAGTGTGTGTCTGTGTGACTGGGTATCAGTGTATGTCTTTGTTACTTGGTGTAAATGTGTGTCTGCGTTACTGTGTATCAGTGTATGTCTTTGTTACTTGGTGTCAGTGTATGTCTTTGATACTTGGTGTAAGTGTATGTCTTTGTTACTTGGTGTCATTGTATGTCTTTGTTACTTGGTGTAAGTGTGTGTCTGTGTTACTGGGAGTCAGTGTGTGTTGTGTTACTTGGTGTAAATCTGTGTCTTTGTTACTTGGTGTCCGTGTGTGTCTGTGTTACTGGGTGTGAGTTTATGTCTTTGATACTTGGTGTCAGTGTAAGTCTTTGTTACTTGGTGTAAGAGTGTGTCTGTGTTTTTGGGTATCAGTGTCTGTCTTTGTTACTTGGTGTAAGTGTGTGTCTGTGTTACTGGGTATCAGTGTCTGTCTTTGTTACTTGGTGTAAGTGTGTGTCTGTGTTACTGGGCATCAGTGCATGTCTTTGTTACTTGGTGTCCGTGTGTGTCTGTGTTACTGGGTGTGAGTTTATGTCTTTGATACTTGGTGTCAGTGTAAGCCTTTGTTACTTGGTGTAAGTGTGTGTCTGTGTTACTGGGTATCAGTGTCTGTCTTTGTTACTTGGTGTAAGTGTGTGTCTGTGTTACTGGGCATCGGTGTATGTCTTTGTTACTTGGTGTCAGTGTATGTCTGTGTTACTTGGTGTCAGTGTGTGTCTGTGATTCTGGGTATCAGTGTATGTCTTTGTGACTTGGTGTCAGTGTATGTCTTTGTTACTGGGTGTCAGTGTGTGTCTTTGTTACTTTCTGTCAGTGTATGTCTGTGTTACTTGGTGTAAGTGTGTGCTGTGTTACTGGGTATCAGTGTATGTCTTTGTTACTTGGTGTCAGTGTATGTCTGTGTTACTTGGTGTAAGTGTGTGTCTGTGTTACGGGGTATCAGTGTATGTCTGTGTTACTTGGTGTAAGTGTGTGTCTGTGTTACTGGGTATCAGTGTATGTCTTTGTTACTTGGTGTAAGTGTGTCTCTGTGTTACTGGGTATCAGTTTATGTCTTTGTTACTTGGTGGCAGTGTATGTCTTTGTTACTTGGTGTAAGTGTGTGTCTGTGTTACTTGGTGTCAGTGTATGTCTGTGTTACTTGGTGTAAGTGTGTGTCTGTGTTACTGGGTATCAGTGTATGTCTTTGTTACTTGGTGTAAGTGTGTGTCTGTGTTATTGTGTATCAGTGGATGTCTTTGTTACTTGGTGTCAGTGTATGTCTTTGTTACTTGGTGTAAGTGCATGTCTGTGTTACTTGGTGTAAGTGTGTGTCTGTGTGACTGGGTATCAGTGTATGTCTTTGTTACTTGGTGTAAATGTGTGTCTGCGTTACTGTGTATCAGTGTATGTCTTTGTTACTTGGTGTCAGTGTATGTCTTTGATACTTGGTGTATGTGTATGTCTTTGTTACTTGGTGTCATTGTATGTCTTTGTTACTTGGTGTAAGTGTGTGTCTGTGTTACTGGGAGTCAGTGTGTGTTGTGTTACTTGGTGTAAATCTGTGTCTTTGTTACTTGGTGTCCGTGTGTGTCTGTGCTACTGGGTGTGAGTTTATGTCTTTGATACTTGGTGTCAGTGTAAGTCTTTGTTACTTGGTGTAAGAGTGTGTCTGTGTTTTTGGGTATCAGTGTCTGTCTTTGTTACTTGGTGTAAGTGTGTGTCTGTGTTACTGGGCATCAGTGTATGTCTTTGTTACTTGGTGTCAGTGTATGTCTGTGTTACTTGGTGTAAGTGTGTGTCTGTGATTCTGGGTATCAGTGTCTGTCTTTGTGACTTGGTGTCAGTGTATGTCTTTGTTACTGGGTGTCAGTGTGTGTCTTTGTTACTTTGTGTCAGTGTATGTCTGTGTTACTTGGTGTAAGTGTGTGTCTCTGTTACTGGGTATCAGTGTATGTCTTTGTTACTTGGTGTAAGTGTGTCTCTGTGTTACTGGGTATCAGTTTATGTCTTTGTTACTTGGTGTCAGAGTATGTCTTTGTTACTTGGTGTAAGTGTGTGTCTGTGTTACTGGGTATCAGTGTCTGTCTTTGTTACTTGGTGTAAGTGTGCGTCTGTGTTACTGGGTATCAGTGTATGTCTTTGTTACTTGGTGTCAGTGTATGTCTGTGTTACTTGGTGTAAGTGTGTGTCTGTGTTACTGGGTATCAGTGTATGTCTTTGTTACTTGGTGTAAGTGTGTGTCTGTGTTACTGTGTATCAGTGGATGTCTTTGTTACCTGGTGTCAGTGTATGTTTTTGTTACTTGGTGTCAGTGTGTGTCTGTGTTACTGGGTATCAGTGTATGTCTTTGTTACTTGGTGTCAGTGTATGTCAAAATACTTGGTGTCAGTGTATGTCTGTGTTACTTGGTGTAAGTGTGTGTCTTTGTTACTTGGTGTAAGTGTATGTCTTTGTTACTGGGTGTCAGTGTGTGTCTGTGTTACTTGGTGTCAGTGTATGTCTTTGTTACTTGGTGTCAGTGTATGTCTTTGTTACTGTGAATCAGTGGTTCTCTGTGTTACTGGGTGTCAGTGTGTGTTTGTTTGTGTTACTGGGTGTCAGTGTGTGTCTGTGACACTAGGTGTCAGAATTTAGTTTAGTTTAGAGATGCAGCACTTAAACAGGCCCTTCGGCCCACCGAGACTGTGCCGACCTTCAACCACCCATTTATACTAATCCTTCACTAATCCCGTATTTCTATCACATCCCCACCTGTCCCTATATATTTTCCGACCACCTACCTGTACTAGGGGCAATTTATGATGGCCAATTAACCTATCAACCTGCAAGTGTTTGGCATGTGGGACGAAACCGGAGCACCCGGAGGAAACCCACGCAGACACAGGGAGAACTTGCAAACTCCGCACAGGCAGTACCCAGAATCGAACCCGGGTCCCTGGAGCTGTGAGGCTGCGGTGCTAACCACTGCGCCAATGTGGCCACCGCCCCCCATTCCCCCCCCCCCCCGCCCCCCAGTGTGTGCTTCTGTTACTGGGTATCAGTGTATGTCTTTGCTACTTGGTGTCAGTGTATCTCTGTGTTACTTGGTGTAAGTGTGTGTCTGTGTTACTGGGTATCAGTGTATGTCTTTGTTACTTGGTGCGAGTGTGTGATTGTGTTACTGGGTATCAGTGTATGTCTTTGTTACTTGGTGTCAGTGTATGTCTTTGTTACTTGGTGTAAGTGTATGTCTTTGTTACTTGGTGTCTGTGTATGACTTTGTTACTTGGTGTAAGTGTGTGTCTGTGTTACTGGGTGTCAGTGTGTGTCTGTGTTACTTGGTGTAAGTGTGTGTCTTTGTTGCCTAGTGTCCGTGTGTGTCTGTGTCACTGGGTGTCAGTTTATTTCTTGGTTACTTGCTGTCAGCGTATGTCTTTGTTACTTGGTGTAAGTGTGTGTCTGTGTTACTGGGTATCAGTGTCTGTCTTTGGTACTTGGTGTAAGTGTGTGTCTGTGTTACTGGGTATCAGTGAATGTCCTTGTTACTTGTGTCAGTGCATGTCTGTGTTACTTGGTGTAAGTGTGTGTCTGTGTGACTGGGTATCAGTGTATGTCTTTGTTACTTGGTGTAAGTGTGTGTCTGCGTTCCTGTGTATCAGTGTATGTCTTTGTTTCTTGGTGTCAGTGCATGTCTTTGATACTTGGTGCAAGTGTGTGTCTGTGTTACTGGGAGTCAGTGTGTGTCTGTGTTACTTGGTGTAAGTCTGTGTCTTTGTTACTTGGTGTCAGTGTATGTCTGTGTTACTTGGTGTAAGTGTGTGTCTGTGATTCTGGGTATCAGTGTATGTCTTTGTGACTTGGTGTCAGTGTATGTCTTTGTTACTGGGTGTCAGTGTGTGTCTTTGTTACTTTGTGTCAGTGTATGTCTGTGTTACTTGGTGTAAGTGTGTGTCTGTGTTACTGGGTATCAGTGCATGTCTTTGTTACTTGGTGTAAGTGTGTCTCTGTGTTACTGGGTATCAGTTTATGTCTTTGTTACTTGGTGTCAGTGTATGTCTGTGTTACTTGGTGTAAGTGTGTGTCTGTGTTACTGGGTATCAGTGTATGTCTGTGTTACTTGGTGTAAGTGTGTGTCTGTGTTACTGGGTATCAGTGTATGTCTTTGTTACTTGGTGTAAGTTTGTCTCTGTGTTACTGGGTATCAGTTTATGTCTTTGTTACTTGGTGTCAGTGTATGTCTTTGTTACTTGGTGTAAGTGTGTGTCTGTGTTACTTGGTGTCAGTGTATGTCTGTGTTACTTGGTGTAAGTGTGTGTCTGTGTTACTGGGTATCAGTGTATGTCTTTGTTACTTGGTGTAAGTGTGTGTCTGTGTTATTGTGTATCTGTGGATGTCTTTGTTACTTGGTGTCAGTGTATGTCTTTGTTACTTGGTGTAAGTGCATGTCTGTGTTACTTGGTGTAAGTGTGTGTCTGTGTGACTGGGTATCAGTGTATGTCTTTGTTACTTGGTGTAAGTGTGTGTCTGCGCTACTGTGTATCAGTGTATGTCTTTGTTACTTAGTGTCAGTGTATGTCTTTGATACTTGGTGTAAGTGTATGTCTTTGTTACTTGGTGTCATTGTATGTCTTTGCTACTTGGTGTAAGTGTGTGTCTGTTTTACTGGGAGTCAGTGTGTGTTGTGTTACTTGGTGTAAGTCTGTGTCTTTGTTACTTGGTGTCCGTGTGTGTCGTGTTACTGGGTGTGAGTTTATGTCTTTGATACTTGGTGTCAGTGTAAGTCTTTGTTACTTGGTGTAAGTGTGTGTCTGTGTTTTTGGGTATCAGTGTCTGTCTTTGTTACTTGGTGTAAGTGTGTGTCTGTGTTACTGGGCATCAGTGTATGTCTTTGTTACTTGGTGTCAGTGTATGTCTGTGTTACTTGGTGTAAGTGTGTGTCTGTGATTCTGGGTATCAGTGTCTGTCTTTGTGACTTGGTGTCAGTGTATGTCTTTGTTACTGGGTGTCAGTGTGTGGCTTTGTTACTTTGTGTCAGTGTATGTCTGTGTTACTTGGTGTAAGTGTGTGTCTCTGTTACTGGGTATCAGTGTATGTCTTTGTTACTTGGTGTCATTGTATGTCTTTGTTACATGGTGTCAGTGTGTGTCTGTGTTACTGGGTATCAGTGTCTGTCTTTGTTACTTGGTGTAAGTGTGCGTCTGTGTTACTGGGTTTCAGTGTTTGTCTTTGTTACTTGGTGTCAGTGTATGTCAAAATACTTGGTGTCAGTGTATGTCTGTGTTACTTGGTGTAAGTGTGTGTCTTTGTTACTTGGTGTAAGTGTATGTCTTTGTTACTGGGTGTCAGTGTGTGTCTGTGTTACTTGGTGTAAGTGTGTCTCTGTGTTACTGGGTATCAGTTTATGTCTTTGTTACTTGGTGTCAGAGTATGTCTTTGTTACTTGGTGTAAGTGTGTGTCTGTGTTACTGGGTATCAGTGTCTGTCTTTGTTACTTGGTGTAAGTGTGCGTCTGTGTTACTGGGTATCAGTGTATGTCTTTGTTACTTGGTGTCAGTGTATGTCTGTGTTACTTGGTGTAAGTGTGTGTCTGTGTTACTGGGTATCAGTGTATGTCTTTGTTACTTGGTGTAAGTGTGTGTCTGTGTTACTGTGTATCAGTGGATGTCTTTGTTACCTGGTGTCAGTGTATGTTTTTGTTACTTGGTGTCAGTGTGTGTCTGTGTTACTGGGTATCAGTGTATGTCTTTGTTACTTGGTGTCAGTGTATGTCAAAATACTTGGTGTCAGTGTATGTCTGTGTTACTTGGTGTAAGTGTGTGTCTTTGTTACTTGGTGTAAGTGTATGTCTTTGTTACTGGGTGTCAGTGTGTGTCTGTGTTACTTGGTGTCAGTGTATGTCTTTGTTACTTGGTGTCAGTGTATGTCTTTGTTACTGTGAATCAGTGGTTCTCTGTGTTACTGGGTGTCAGTGTGTGTTTGTTTGTGTTACTGGGTGTCAGTGTGTGTCTGTGACACTAGGTGTCAGAATTTAGTTTAGTTTAGAGATGCAGCACTTAAACAGGCCCTTCGGCCCACCGAGACTGTGCCGACCTTCAACCACCCATTTATACTAATCCTTCACTAATCCCGTATTTCTATCACATCCCCACCTGTCCCTATATATTTTCCGACCACCTACCTGTACTAGGGGCAATTTATGATGGCCAATTAACCTATCAACCTGCAAGTGTTTGGCATGTGGGACGAAACCGGAGCACCCGGAGGAAACCCACGCAGACACAGGGAGAACTTGCAAACTCCGCACAGGCAGTACCCAGAATCGAACCCGGGTCCCTGGAGCTGTGAGGCTGCGGTGCTAACCACTGCGCCAATGTGGCCACCGCCCCCCATTCCCCCCCCCCCCGCCCCCCAGTGTGTGCTTCTGTTACTGGGTATCAGTGTATGTCTTTGCTACTTGGTGTCAGTGTATCTCTGTGTTACTTGGTGTAAGTGTGTGTCTGTGTTACTGGGTATCAGTGTATGTCTTTGTTACTTGGTGCGAGTGTGTGATTGTGTTACTGGGTATCAGTGTATGTCTTTGTTACTTGGTGTCAGTGTATGTCTTTGTTACTTGGTGTAAGTGTATGTCTTTGTTACTTGGTGTCTGTGTATGACTTTGTTACTTGGTGTAAGTGTGTGTCTGTGTTACTGGGTGTCAGTGTGTGTCTGTGTTACTTGGTGTAAGTGTGTGTCTTTGTTGCCTAGTGTCCGTGTGTGTCTGTGTCACTGGGTGTCAGTTTATTTCTTGGTTACTTGCTGTCAGCGTATGTCTTTGTTACTTGGTGTAAGTGTGTGTCTGTGTTACTGGGTATCAGTGTCTGTCTTTGGTACTTGGTGTAAGTGTGTGTCTGTGTTACTGGGTATCAGTGAATGTCCTTGTTACTTGTGTCAGTGCATGTCTGTGTTACTTGGTGTAAGTGTGTGTCTGTGTGACTGGGTATCAGTGTATGTCTTTGTTACTTGGTGTAAGTGTGTGTCTGCGTTCCTGTGTATCAGTGTATGTCTTTGTTTCTTGGTGTCAGTGCATGTCTTTGATACTTGGTGCAAGTGTGTGTCTGTGTTACTGGGAGTCAGTGTGTGTCTGTGTTACTTGGTGTAAGTCTGTGTCTTTGTTACTTGGTGTCAGTGTATGTCTGTGTTACTTGGTGTAAGTGTGTGTCTGTGATTCTGGGTATCAGTGTATGTCTTTGTGACTTGGTGTCAGTGTATGTCTTTGTTACTGGGTGTCAGTGTGTGTCTTTGTTACTTTGTGTCAGTGTATGTCTGTGTTACTTGGTGTAAGTGTGTGTCTGTGTTACTGGGTATCAGTGCATGTCTTTGTTACTTGGTGTAAGTGTGTCTCTGTGTTACTGGGTATCAGTTTATGTCTTTGTTACTTGGTGTCAGTGTATGTCTGTGTTACTTGGTGTAAGTGTGTGTCTGTGTTACTGGGTATCAGTGTATGTCTGTGTTACTTGGTGTAAGTGTGTGTCTGTGTTACTGGGTATCAGTGTATGTCTTTGTTACTTGGTGTAAGTTTGTCTCTGTGTTACTGGGTATCAGTTTATGTCTTTGTTACTTGGTGTCAGTGTATGTCTTTGTTACTTGGTGTAAGTGTGTGTCTGTGTTACTTGGTGTCAGTGTATGTCTGTGTTACTTGGTGTAAGTGTGTGTCTGTGTTACTGGGTATCAGTGTATGTCTTTGTTACTTGGTGTAAGTGTGTGTCTGTGTTATTGTGTATCTGTGGATGTCTTTGTTACTTGGTGTCAGTGTATGTCTTTGTTACTTGGTGTAAGTGCATGTCTGTGTTACTTGGTGTAAGTGTGTGTCTGTGTGACTGGGTATCAGTGTATGTCTTTGTTACTTGGTGTAAGTGTGTGTCTGCGCTACTGTGTATCAGTGTATGTCTTTGTTACTTAGTGTCAGTGTATGTCTTTGATACTTGGTGTAAGTGTATGTCTTTGTTACTTGGTGTCATTGTATGTCTTTGCTACTTGGTGTAAGTGTGTGTCTGTTTTACTGGGAGTCAGTGTGTGTTGTGTTACTTGGTGTAAGTCTGTGTCTTTGTTACTTGGTGTCCGTGTGTGTCGTGTTACTGGGTGTGAGTTTATGTCTTTGATACTTGGTGTCAGTGTAAGTCTTTGTTACTTGGTGTAAGTGTGTGTCTGTGTTTTTGGGTATCAGTGTCTGTCTTTGTTACTTGGTGTAAGTGTGTGTCTGTGTTACTGGGCATCAGTGTATGTCTTTGTTACTTGGTGTCAGTGTATGTCTGTGTTACTTGGTGTAAGTGTGTGTCTGTGATTCTGGGTATCAGTGTCTGTCTTTGTGACTTGGTGTCAGTGTATGTCTTTGTTACTGGGTGTCAGTGTGTGGCTTTGTTACTTTGTGTCAGTGTATGTCTGTGTTACTTGGTGTAAGTGTGTGTCTCTGTTACTGGGTATCAGTGTATGTCTTTGTTACTTGGTGTCATTGTATGTCTTTGTTACATGGTGTCAGTGTGTGTCTGTGTTACTGGGTATCAGTGTCTGTCTTTGTTACTTGGTGTAAGTGTGCGTCTGTGTTACTGGGTTTCAGTGTTTGTCTTTGTTACTTGGTGTCAGTGTATGTCAAAATACTTGGTGTCAGTGTATGTCTGTGTTACTTGGTGTAAGTGTGTGTCTTTGTTACTTGGTGTAAGTGTATGTCTTTGTTACTGGGTGTCAGTGTGTGTCTGTGTTACTTGGTGTCAGTGTATGTCAAAATACTTGGTGTCAGTGTATGTCTGTGTTACTTTATGTAAGTGTGTGTCTTTGTTACTTGGTGTAAGTGTGTGTCTTTGTTACTGTGAATCAGTGGTTCTCTGTGTTACTGGGTGTCAGTGTGTGTTTGTTTGTGTTACTGGGTTTCAGTGTGTGTCTGTGACACTAGGTGTCAGAATTTAGTTTAGTTTAGAGATGCAGCACTTAAACAGGCCCTTCGGCCCACCGAGACTGTGCCGACCTTCAACCACCCATTTATACTAATCCTTCACTAATCCGGTATTTCTATCACATCCCCACCTGTCCCTATATATTTTCCTACCACCTACCTGTACTAGGGGCAATTTATGATGGCCAATTAACCTATCAACCTGCAAGTGTTTGGCATGTGGGAGGAAACCGGAGCACCCGGAGGAAACCCACGCAGACACAGGGAGAACTTGCAAATTCAGCACAGGCAGTACCCAGAATCGAACCCGGGTCCCTGGAGCTGTGAGGCTGCGGTGCTAACCACTGCGCCAATGTGGCCACCGCCCCCCATTCCCCCCCCCCCCCCGCCCCCCAGTGTGTGCTTCTGTTACTGGGTATCAGTGTATGTCTTTGCTACTTGGTGTCAGTGCATGTCTGTGTTACTTGGTGTAAGTGTGTGTCTGTGTTACTGGGTATCAGTGTATGTCTTTGTTACTTGGTGCTAGTGTGTGATTGTGTTACTGGGTATCAGTGTATGTCTTTGTTACTTGGTGTCAGTGAATGTCTTTGTTACTTGGTGTAAGTGTATGTCTTTGTTACTTGGTGTCAGTGTATGTCTTTGTTACTTGGTGTAAGTGTGTGTCTGTGTTACTGGGTGTCAGTGTGTGTCTGTGTTACTTGGTGTAAGTGTGTGTCTTTGTTGCCTGGTGTCCGTGTGTGTCTGTGTTACTGGGTGTGAGTTTATGTCTTTGATACTTGGTGTCAGTGTAAGTCTTTGTTACTTGGTGGAAGTGTGTGTCTGTGTTCCTGGGTATCAGTGTCTGTCTTTGGTACTTGGTGTAAGTGTGTGTCTGTGTTACTGGGTATCAGTGAATGTCTTTGTTACTTGTGTCAGTGCATGTCTGTGTTACTTGGTGTAAGTGTGTGTCTGTGTGACTGGGTATCAGTGTATGTCTTTGTTACTTGGTGTAAGTGTGTTTCTGTTACTGGGTATCAGTGTATGTCTTTGTTACTTGGTGTAAGTGTGTGTCTGTGTTATTGTGTATCAGTGGATGTCTTTTTTACTTGGTGTCAGTGTATGTCTTTGTTACTTGGTGTAAGTGCATGTCTGTGTTACTTGGTGTAAGTGTGTATCTGTGTGACTGGGTATCAGTGTATGTCTTTGTTACTTGGTGTAAGTGTGTGTCTGCGTTATTGTGTATCAGTGTATGTCTTTGTTACTTGGTGTCAGTGTATGTCTTTGATACTTGGTGTAAGTGTATGTCTTTGTTACTTGGTGTCATTGTATGTCTTTGTTACTTGGTGTAAGTGTGTGTCTGTGTTACTGGGTATCAGTGTCTGTCTTTGTTACTTGGTGTAAGTGTGTGTCTGTGTTACTGGGCATCAGTGTATGTCTTTGTTACTTGGTGTAAGTGTATGTCTGTGTTCCTTGGTGTAAGTGTGTGTCTTTGTTACTTGGTGTCCGTGTGTGTCTGTGTTACTGGGTGTGAGTTTATGTCTTTGATACTTGGTGTCAGTGTAAGTCTTTGTTACTTGGTGTAAGTGTGTGTCTGTGTTACTGGGTATCAGTGTCTGTCTTTGTTACTTGGTGTAAGTGTGTGTCTGTGTTACTGGGCATCGGTGTATGTCTTTGTTACTTGGTGTAAGAGTATGTCTGTGTTACTTGGTGTAAGTGTGTGTCTGTGATTCTGGGTATCAGTGTATGTCTTTGTGACTTGGTGTCAGTGTATGTCTGTGTTACTTGGTGTAAGTGTGTGTCTGTGTTACTGGGTATCAGTGTATGTCTTTGTTACTTGGCTGCTCATTTCCCGGCGGAGAAGCAGGAGAAGGTAGCGACTCTTCGGTGGGTAAGTGAAGGCAACAGGAGCTGTGTTTTAAAAGTTGTTTTAAAAGTTGTACTTACTGTTTTCCTTGTGTTCAAGTTACTTTTGGCGCGGGAGGAACCGGAAGCTGGACGGCAGCAAGGACTCCTGGGTAGGTATTTTCTTTAAAGGTGCGGAGCAGAGTTAACCCGAGAAACTACAAATGTAGTGTCTCCCACCCATCCTCCTCCTCTAACATAATAATAAGACCCTTTTTACCCTCCTCCTCTAGCCAAAAAGGACTGAACAGGTAAGCTATTTCACTGTTTTTGTTAATATCTATATTTGTACTTAATTAAGGGGTAATTGAGTAAAAGAAATGGCAGCCAGGGGAGTGCAGTGCTCCTCCTGCAGTATGTTCGAGGTGAGGGGAACCTCCGGTGACCCTGCCGACTTCACCTGCTGGAAGTGCATCCGTCTCCAGCTCCTATCAGACCGTGTTAGGGAACTGGAGCTGGAGCTGGATGAACTGAGGATCATTCGGGAAGCTGAGGGGGTGATAGATAGAAGCTACAGGGATGTCGTTACTCCACAAAACAAAGGCAGCTGGGTAACAGTTAGAGGTGGGAAGAGGTCAGTGCAGGGATCTCCTGTGGTCGTTCCCCTCAGCAACAAGTATACAGTTTTAGATACTGTTGGGGGGGACGGCCTATCGGGGGCAGGCTGCAGTGAACGGGCCTCTGGCACGGGGTCCTGCACTGTGGCTCAGAAGGGAAGGAGGGAGAATGGGAGAGCACTAGTCATCGGGGACTCGATGGTGAGGAGTACCGACAGGCGGTTCTGTGGGCGCAAGCGAGACGCACGGATGGTTTGTTGCCTACCTGGTGCCAGGGTCCGTGATGTTTGTGATCGCGTCTTCAGGATCCTTAAAGGGGAGGGGGAGCAGCCAGAGGTCGTGGTGCACATTGGCACCAACGACGTAGGAAGGAAGGGTGGCACAGATGTTAGAAGTGAGTTTAGGGAGTTAGGCTGGAAGCTGAAAGCTCGGACGGACAGAGTTGTTATCTCTGGTTTGTTGCCGGCGCCACGTGATAGTGAGGCTAGGAATAGGGAGAGAGCACAGCTGAACACGTGGCTGCAGGAATGGTGTAGAAGAGAGGGCTTCCAGTTCTTGGATAATTGGACTGCATTCTGGGGAAGATGGGACCTGTTCAAACAGGACGGGCTGCATCTGAACCAGAGGTGCACCAATATCCTGGGAGGGAGGTTTGCTAGTACTGTTCGGGAGGGTTTAAACTAGTTTGGGAGGGGGATGGGAACCGGACTTGTAGTCCAGGGACCAGTGGGTCCACTCAGAAAGACAAAGAGTGTAGTGAGGTATTGGGGAAGGTAGCACTGTCGCAGAGGACAGATGGGCACGGAGAAGGGTTAAAGTGCGTATACTTCAACGCAAGAAGCATCAGGAATAAGGTGAGTGAATTGAAGGCGTGGATGGGCACTTGGGACTACGATGTTGTGGCCATCACTGAAACGTGGATAGGTGAGGGGGAGGAATGGTTCTTGGAGGTACCTGGTTATAGATGTTTTCATAAGATTAGGAATGGTGGTAAAAGAGGTGGGGGGGGGGGGTGGCATTGTTAGTTAGAAATAGTGTAACAACTGCTGAAAGAATTTTCGAGGAGGATCTGCCGACTGAGGCACTGTGGGTTGAGGTCAGGAACAGGAAAGGAGCAGTCACCTTGATGGGAGTTTTCTATCGGCCCCCCAATAGCAGCAGGGAGGTGGAAGAGCAGATTGGGAAACAGATTTTGGAAAGGAGCAGAAGTCACAGGGTAGTAATTATGGGGGATTTCAACTTCCCAAATATTGATTGGCAACTCTTTAGATCGAATAGTTTGGATGGGGTAGTGTTTGTGCAGTATGTCCAGGAAGCTTTTCTGACTCAGTATGTAGACTGCCCGACCAGAGGGGAGGCAATATTGGATTTGGTACTAGGTAATGAACCAGGGCAAGTGATAGAGCTGTTGGTGGGCGAGCACTTTGGAGATAGTGATCACAATTCTGTAGCATTCACTGTGGTAATGGAGAGGGATAGGTATGTGCAACAGGGCAAGGTTTACAATTGGGGGAAGGGTAGATATGATGCTGTCAGGCAGGAACTGAGGAGCATAAGTTGGGAGCATATGCTGGCAGGGAAGGGCACGGTCGAAATGTGGAACTTTTTCAAGGAGCAGATAGTAGGGGCCATTGATAAGCATGTCCCTGTCAGACAGGGAAGGGATGGTCATGTGAGGGAACCGTGGTTGACAAGAGAGGTTGAGAGTCTTGTTAGGAAGAAGAAGGATGCGTATATAAGGTTGAGGAAAAAGGGCACAGGCATAGCTCTGGAGGGATACAAGATGGCCAGGAAGGATCTGAAGAAAGGGATTAGGAGAGCTAAGAGAGGGCATGAAAAATGCTTGGCGGGTAGGATAAAAGAAAACCCCAAGGCCTTTTACGCGTATGTCAGAAATATGAGGATGACTAGGGGGACCGTAGGTCCGGTCAAGGACAATAGCGGGAGACTGTGTGTTGAGCCGGAAGAGATAAGTGAGGTTTTGAATGAGTACTTCTCTTCGGTATTTACGAATGAGAAGGGGTGTATTACTGAAGAGGACGGTGTGAAACAGACTGGTAAGCTCGAGGAAGTGCTCGTTAGGAGGGAAGATGTGTTGGGGTTTTTGAATAACTTGAAGATAGACAAGTCTCCCGGGCCTGACGGGGTATATCCAAGGATGTTATGGGAAGCAAGGGATGAAATTGCAGAGCCGCTGGCAATGATCTTTTCATCTTCTCTGTTGACGGGGGTGGTACCAGGTGATTGGAGGGTGGCAAATGTTGTGCCCCTGTTCAAGAAAGGGAATAGGAACAACCCTGGGAATTACAGGCCAGTTAGTCTTACTTCGGTGGTAGGCAAGTTGATGGAAAAGGTGCTGAGGGATAGGATTTCTGAGCATCTGGAAAGACACTGCTTGATTCGGGACAGTCAGCACGGTTTTGTGAGGGGTAGGTCTTGCCTCACAAGCCTGATTGAATTCTTTGAGCAGGTGACCAAGCAAGTGGATGAGGGTAAACCAGTGGATGTGGTGTACATGGATTTTAGTAAGGCATTTGATAAGGTCCCCCATGGTAGACTTATGGAGAAAGTCAGGAGGCATGGGATAGTGGGGAATGTGGCCAGTTGGATTAAGAATTGGCTAACTGATAGAAGGCAGAGAGTGGTCTTAGATGGTAAATACTCAGCCTGGAGCCCAGTTACCAGTGGCGTGCCACAGGGATCAGTTCTGGGTCCTCTCCTGTTTGTGATTTTTATTAACGACTTGGATGAGGAAGTCGAAGGGTGGGTCAGTAAATTTGCAGATGATACAAAGGTTGGTGGAGTTGTGGATACCGAGGAGGGCTATTGTCGTCTGCAAAGGGACTTGGATAGGTTGCAGTGCTGGGCTGAAAAGTGGCAGATGGAGTTTAACCCTGAAAAGTGTGAGGTCGTCCATTTTGGAAGGACAAACACGAATGCAAAATACTGGGTTAACGGTAGGGTTCTTGGGCATGTGGAGGAGCAGAGAGACCTTGGGGTCTATGTGCATAGATCGTTGAAAGTTGCAACTCAAGTGGATAGGGCTGTGAAGAAGGCATATGGGGTGTTAGCGTTCATTAGCAGAGGGATTGAATTTAAGAGCCGTGAGGTGATGATGCAGCTGTACAGGACCTTGGTAAGGCCTCATTTGGAGTACTGTGTGCAGTTCTGGTCGCCTCATTTTAGGAAGGATGTGGAAGCCTTGGAGAGGGTGCAGAGGAGATTTACCAGGATGTTGCCTGGAATGGAGAATAAGTCTTACGAGGAAAGGCTGAACATTCTAGGCCTCTTCTCATTAGAACGGAGAAGGATGAGGGGTGACATGATAGAGGTTTATAAGATGATCAGGGGAATAGATAGGGTAGACAGTCAGAAACTTTTTCCCCGGGTGGAGCAAAGCGTTACAAGGGGTCATAAATTTAAAGTGAAGGGTGGGAGATATAAGGGGGATGTCAGGGGAAGGTTCTTTACCCAGAGAGTGGTCGGGGCATGGAATGCCTTGCCTGGGGAAGTTGTTGAGTCAGAAACTTTAGGGACTTTCAAACGGCTTTTAGATAGGTATATGGATAAAGGAGAATGATGGGGTATAGATTAAATTGTCCTTGACAGAGGACAAAGGATCGGCACAACATCGTGGGCCGAAGGGCCTGTTCTGTGCTGTATTTTTCTATGTTCTATGTTCTATGTAAGTGTGTCTCTGTGTTACTGGGTATCAGTTTATGTCTTTGTTACTTGGTATCAGTGTATGTCTGTGTTACTTGGTGTAAGTGTGTGTCTGTGTTACTGGGTATCAGTGTATGCCTTTGTTACTTGGTGTACGTGTGTCTCTGTGTTACTGGGTATCAGTTTATGTCTTTGTTACTTGGTGTCAGTGTATGTCTTTGTTACTTGGTGTAAGTGTGTGTCTGTGTTACTTGGTGTCAGTGTATGTCTGTGTTACTTGGTGGAAGTGTGTGTCTGTGTTACTGGGTATCAGTGTATGTCTTTGTTACTTGGTGTAAGTGTGTGTCTGTGTTATTGTGTATCAGTGGATGTCTTTGTTACTTGGTGTCAGTGTATGTCTTTGTTACTTGGTGTAAGTGCATGTCTGTGTTACTTGGTGTAAGTGTGTGTCTGTGTGACTGGGTATCAGTGTATGTCTTTGTTACTTGGTGTAAGTGTGTGTCTGCGTTACTGTG
Source organism: Heterodontus francisci (assembly GCF_036365525.1). Taxonomy (NCBI): domain Eukaryota; kingdom Metazoa; phylum Chordata; class Chondrichthyes; order Heterodontiformes; family Heterodontidae; genus Heterodontus; species Heterodontus francisci. The sequence goes on along the minus strand of NW_027140221.1, from coordinate 3,770,276 downwards.
CATCAGTGTATGTCTTTGTTACTTGGTGTCAGTGTATGTCTTTGATACTTGGTGTAAGTGTATGTCTTTGTTACTTGGTGTCATTGTATGTCTTTGTTACTTGGTGTAAGTGTGTGTCTGTGTTACTGGGAGTCAGTGTGTGTTGTGTTACTTGGTGTAAATCTGTGTCTTTGTTACTTGGTGTCCGTGTGTGTCTGTGTTACTGGGTGTGAGTTTATGTCTTTGATACTTGGTGTCAGTGTAAGTCTTTGTTACTTGGTGTAAGTGTGTGTCTGTGTTTTTGGGTATCAGTGTCTGTCTTTGTTACTTGGTGTAAGTGTGCGTCTGTGTTACTGGGCATCAGTGTATGTCTTTGTTACTTGGTGTCAGTGTATGTCTGTGTTACTTGGTGTAAGTGTGTGTCTGTGATTCTGGGTATCAGTGTCTGTCTTTGTGACTTGGTGTCAGTGTATGTCTTTGTTACTGGGTGTCAGTGTGTGTCTTTGTTACTTTGTGTCAGTGTATGTCTGTGTTACTTGGTGTAAGTGTGTGTCTCTGTTACTGGGTATCAGTGTATGTCTTTGTTACTTGGTGTAAGTGTGTCTCTGTGTTACTGGGTATCAGTTTATGTCTTTGTTACTTGGTGTCAGTGTATGTCTTTGTTACTTGGTGTAAGTGTGTGTCTGTGTTACTGGGTATCAGTGTCTGTCTTTGTTACTTGGTGTAAGTGTGCGTCTGTGTTACTGGGTATCAGTGTATGTCTTTGTTACTTGGTGTCAGTGTATGTCTGTGTTACTTGGTGTAAGTGTGTGTCTGTGTTACTGGGTATCAGTGCATGTCTTTGTTACTTGGTGTAAGTGTGTGTCTGTGTTACTGTGTATCAGTGGATGTCTTTGTTACTTGGTGTCAGTGTATGTGTTTGTTACTTGGTGTAAGTGTGTGTCTGTGTTACTGGGTATCAGTGTATGTCTTTGTTACTTGGTGTCAGTGTATGTCAAAATACTTGGTGTCAGTGTATGTCTGTGTTATTTGGTGTAAGTGTGTGTCTTTGTTCCTTGGTGTAAGTGTATGTCTTTGTTACTGGGTGTCAGTGTGTGTCTGAGTTACTTGGTGTCAGTGTATGTCTTTGTTACTTGGTGTCAGTGTATGTCTTTGTTACTGTGAATCAGTGGTTCTCTGTGTTACTGGGTGTCAGTGTATGTCTTTGTTACTTGGTGTAAGTGTGTGTCTTTGATACATGGTGTCAGTGTAAGTCTTTGTTACTTGGTGTAAGTGTGTGTCTGTGATTCTGGGTATCAGTGTCTGTCTTTGTGACTTGGTGTCAGTGTATGTCTTTGTTACTGGGTGTCAGTGTGTGTCTTTGTTACTTTGTGTCAGTGTATGTCTGTGTTACTTGGTGTAAGTGTGTGTCTCTGTTACTGGGTATCAGTGTATGTCTTTGTTACTTGGTGTAAGTGTGTCTCTGTGTTACTGGGTATCAGTTTATGTCTTTGTTACTTGGTGTCAGTGTATGTCTTTGTTACATGGTGTCAGTGTGTGTCTGTGTTACTGGGTATCAGTGTCTGTCTTTGTTACTTGGTGTAAGTGTGCGTCTGTGTTACTTGGTGTCAGTGTATGTCTTTGTTACTTGGTGTCAGTGTATGTCTGTGTTACTTGGTGTAAGTGTGTGTCTGTGTTACTGGGTATCAGTGTATGTCTTTGTTACTTGGTGTCAGTGTATGTCTTTGATACTTGGTGTAAGTGTATGTCTTTGTTACTTGGTGTCATTGTATGTCTTTGTTACTTGGTGTAAGTGTGTGTCTGTGTTACTGGGAGTCAGTGTGTGTTGTGTTACTTGGTGTAAATCTGTGTCTTTGTTACTTGGTGTCCGTGTGTGTCTGTGTTACTGGGTGTGAGTTTATGTCTTTGATACTTGGTGTCAGTGTAAGTCTTTGTTACTTGGTGTAAGTGTGTGTCTGTGTTTTTGGGTATCAGTGTCTGTCATTGTTACTTGGTGTAAGTGTGCGTCTGTGTTACTGGGCATCAGTGTATGTCTTTGTTACTTGGTGTCAGTGTATGTCTGTGTTACTTGGTGTAAGTGTGTGTCTGTGATTCTGGGTATCAGTGTCTGTCTTTGTGACTTGGTGTCAGTGTATGTCTTTGTTACTGGGTGTCAGTGTGTGTCTTTGTTACTTTGTGTCAGTGTATGTCTGTGTTACTTGGTGTAAGTGTGTGTCTCTGTTACTGGGTATCAGTGTATGTCTTTGTTACTTGGTGTAAGTGTGTCTCTGTGTTACTGGGTATCAGTTTATGTCTTTGTTACTTGGTGTCAGTGTATGTCTTTGTTACTTGGTGTAAGTGTGTGTCTGTGTTACTGGGTATCAGTGTCTGTCTTTGTTACTTGGTGTAAGTGTGCGTCTGTGTTACTGGGTATCAGTGTATGTCTTTGTTACTTGGTGTCAGTGTATGTCTGTGTTACTTGGTGTAAGTGTGTGTCTGTGTTACTGGGTATCAGTGCATGTCTTTGTTACTTGGTGTAAGTGTGTGTCTGTGTTACTGTGTATCAGTGGATGTCTTTGTTACTTGGTGTCAGTGTATGTGTTTGTTACTTGGTGTAAGTGTGTGTCTGTGTTACTGGGTATCAGTGTATGTCTTTGTTAGTTGGTGTCAGTGTATGTCAAAATACTTGGTGTCAGTGTATGTCTGTGTTATTTGGTGTAAGTGTGTGTCTTTGTTCCTTGGTGTAAGTGTATGTCTTTGTTACTGGGTGTCAGTGTGTGTCTGAGTTACTTGGTGTCAGTGTATGTCTTTGTTACTTGGTGTCAGTGTATGTCTTTGTTACTGTGAATCAGTGGTTCTCTGTGTTACTGGGTGTCAGTGTATGTCTTTGTTACTTGGTGTAAGTGTGTGTCTTTGATACTTGGTGTCAGTGTAAGTCTTTGTTACTTGGTGTAAGTGTGTGTCTGTGATTCTGGGTATCAGTGTCTGTCTTTGTGGCTTGGTGTCAGTGTATGTCTTTGTTACTGGGTGTCAGTGTGTGTCTTTGTTACTTTGTGTCAGTGTATGTCTGTGTTACTTGGTGTAAGTGTGTGTCTCTGTTACTGGGTATCAGTGTATGTCTTTGTTACTTGGTGTAAGTGTGTCTCTGTGTTACTGGGTATCAGTTTATGTCTTTGTTACTTGGTGTCAGTGTATGTCTTTGTTACATGGTGTCAGTGTGTGTCTGTGTTACTGGGTATCAGTGTCTGTCTTTGTTACTTGGTGTAAGTGTGCGTCTGTGTTACTTGGTGTCAGTGTATGTCTTTGTTACTTGGTGTCAGTGTATGTCTGTGTTACTTGGTGTAAGTGTGTGTCTGTGTTACTGGGTATCAGTGTATGTCTTTGTTACTTGGTGTAAGTGTGTGTCTGTGTTACTGTGTATCAGTGGATGTCTTTGTTACTTGGTGTCAGTGTATGTCTTTGTTACTTGGTGTAAGTGTGTGTCTGTGTTACTGGGTATCAGTGTATGTCTTTGTTACTTGGTGTCAGTGTATGTCAAAATACTTGGTGTCAGTGTATGTCTGTGTTACTTTATGTAAGTGTGTGTCTTTGTTACTTGGTGTAAGTGTGTGTCTTTGTTACTGTGAATCAGTGGTTCTCTGTGTTACTGGGTGTCAGTGTGTGTTTGTTTGTGTTACTGGGTGTCAGTGTGTGTCTGTGACACTAGGTGTCAGAATTTAATTTAGTTTAGAGATGCAGCACTTAAACAGGCCCTTCGGCCCACCGAGACTGTGTCGACCTTCAACCACCCATTTATACTAATCCTTCACTAATCCGGTATTTCTATCACATCCCCACCTGTCCCTATATATTTTCCTACCACCTACCTGTACTAGGGGCAATTTATGATGGCCAATTAACCTATCAACCTGCAAGTGTTTGGCATGTGGGACGAAACCGGAGCACCCGGAGGAAACCCACGCAGACACAGGGAGAACTTGCAAACTCCGCACAGGCAGTACCCAGAATCGAACCCGGGTCCCTGGAGCTGTGAGGCTGCGGTGCTAACCACTGCGCCAATGTGGCCATCGCCCCCCATTCCCCCCCCGCCCCCCAGTGTGTGCTTCTGTTACTTGGTATCAGTGTATGTCTTTGCTACTTGGTATCAGTGCATGTCTGTGTTACTTGGTGTAAGTGTGTGATTGTGTTACTGGGTATCAGTGTATGTCTTTGTTACTTGGTGTCAGTGAATGTCTTTGTTACTTGGTGTCAGTGTATGTCTTTGTTACTTGGTGTCAGTGTATGTCTTTGTTACTTGGTGTAAGTGTGTGTCTGTGTTACTGGGTGTCAGTGTGTGTCTGTGTTACTTGGTGTAAGTGTGTGTCTTTGTTGCCTGGTGTCCGTGTGTGTCTGTGTCACTGGGTGTCAGTTTATTTCTTGGTTACTTGCTGTCAGCGTATGTCTTTGTTACTTGGTGTAAGTGTGTGTCTGTGTTCCTGGGTATCAGTGTCTGTCTTTGGTACTTGGTGTAAGTGTGTGTCTGTGTTACTGGGTATCAGTGAATGTCTTTGTTACTTGTGTCAGTGCATGTCTGTGTTACTTGGTGTAAGTGTGTGTCTGTGTGACTGGGTATCAGTGTATGTCTTTGTTACTTGGTGTAAGTGTGTGTCTGTTACTGGGTATCAGTGTATGTCTTTGTTACTTGGTGTAAGTGTGTGTCTGTGTTATTGTGTATCAGTGGATGTCTTTTTTACTTGGTGTCAGTGTATGTCTTTGTTACTTGGTGTAAGTGCATGTCTGTGTTACTTGGTGTAAGTGTGTCTCTGTGTGACTGGGTATCAGTGTATGTCTTTGTTACTTGGTGTAAGTGTGTGTCTGCGTTACTGTGTATCAGTGTATGTCTTTGTTACTTGGTGTCAGTGTATGTCTTTGATACTTGGTGTAAGTGTATGTCTTTGTTACTTGGTGTCATTGTATGTCTTTGTTACTTGGTGTAAGTGTGTGTCTGTGTTACTGGGTATCAGTGTCTGTCTTTGTTACTTGGTGTAAGTGTGTGTCTGTGTTACTGGGCATCAGTGTATGTCTTTGTTACTTGGTGTCCGTGTGTGTCTGTGTTACTGGGTGTGAGTTTATGTCTTTGATACTTGGTGTCAGTGTAAGTCTTTGTTACTTGGTATAAGTGTGTGTCTGTGTTACTGGGTATCAGTGTCTGTCTTTGTTACTTGGTGTAAGTGTGTGTCTGTGTTACTGGGCATCGGTGTATGTCTTTGTTACTTGGTGTCAGTGTATGTCTGTGTTACTTGGTGTAAGTGTGTGTCTGTGATTCTGGGTATCAGTGTATGTCTTTGTGACTTGGTGTCAGTGTATGTCTGTGTTACTTGGTGTAAGTGTGTGTCTGTGTTACTGGGTATCAGTGTATGTCTTTGTTACTTGGTGTAAGTGTGTCTCTGTGTTACTGGGTATCAGTTTATGTCTTTGTTACTTGGTGTCAGTGTATGTCTGTGTTACTTGGTGGAAGTGTGTGTCTGTGTTACTGGGTATCAGTGTATGTCTGTGTTACTTGGTGTAAGTGTGTGTCTGTGTTACTGGGTATCAGTGTATGCCTTTGTTACTTGGTGTAAGTGTGTGTCTGTGTTATTGTGTATCAGTGGATGTCTTTGTTACTTGGTGTCAGTGTATGTCTTTGTTACTTGGTGTAAGTGCATGTCTGTGTTACTTGGTGTAAGAGTGTGTCTCTGTGACTGGGTGTCAGTGTATGTCTTTGTTACTTGGTGTAAGTGTGTGTCTGCGTTACTGTGTATCAGTGTATGTCTTTGTTACTTGGTGTCAGTGTATGTCTTTGATACTTGGTGTAAGTGTATGTCTTTGTTACTTGGTGTCATTGTATGTCTTTGTTACTTGGTGTAAGTGTGTGTCTGTGTTACTGTTATCAGTGTATGTCTTTGTTACTTTGTGTCAGTGTATGTCTGTGTTACTTGGTGTAAGTGTGTGTCTGTGATTCTGGGTATCAGTGTCTGTCTTTGTGACTTGGTGTCAGTGTATGTCTTTGTTACTGGGTGTCAGTGTGTGTCTTTGTTACTTTGTGTCAGTGTATGTCTGTGTTACTTGGTGTAAGTGTGTGTCTCTGTTACTGGGTATCAGTGTATGTCTTTGTTACTTGGTGTAAGTGTGTCTCTGTGTTACTGGGTATCAGTTTATGTCTTTGTTACTTGGTGTCAGTGTATGTCTTTGTTACTTGGTGTAAGTGTGTGTCTGTGTTACTGGGTATCAGTGTCTGTCTTTGTTACTTGGTGTAAGTGTGCGTCTGTGTTACTGGGTATCAGTGTATGTCTTTGTTACTTGGTGTCAGTGTATGTCTGTGTTACTTGGTGTAAGTGTGTGTCTGTGTTACTGGGTATCAGTGTATGTCTTTGTTACTTGGTGTAAGTGTGTGTCTGTGTTACTGTGTATCAGTGGATGTCTTTGTTACTTGGTGTCAGTGTATGTGTTTGTTACTTGGTGTAAGTGTGTGTCTGTGTTACTGGGTATCAGTGCATGTCTGTGTTACTTGGTGTAAGTGTGTGTCTGTGTTACTGGGTATCAGTGTATGCCTTTGTTACTTGGTGTAAGTGTGTCTCTGTGTTACTGGGTATCAGTTTATGTCTTTGTTACTTGGTGTCAGTGTATGTCTTTGTTACTTGGTGTAAGTGTGTGTCTGTGTTACTTGGTGTCAGTGTATGTCTGTGTTACTTGGTGTAAGTGTGTGTCTGTGTTACTGGGTATCAGTGTATGTCTTTGTTACTTGGTGTAAGTGTGTGTCTGTGTTATTGTGTATCAGTGGATGTCTTTGTTACTTGGTGTCAGTGTATGTCTTTGTTACTTGGTGTAAGTGCATGTCTGTGTTACTTGGTGTAAGTGTGTGTCTGTGTGACTGGGTGTCAGTGTATGTCTTTGTTACTTGGTGTAAGTGTGTGTCTGCGTTACTGTGTATCAGTGTATGTCTTTGTTACTTGGTGCCAGTGTATGTGTTTGTTACTTGGTGTAAGTGTGTGTCTGTGTTACTGGGTATCAGTGTATGTCTTTGTTACTTGGTGTCAGTGTATGTCAAAATACTTGGTGTCAGTGTATGTCTGTGTTACTTGGTGTAAGTGTGTGTCTTTGTTACTTGGTGTAAGTGTATGTCTTTGTTACTGGGTGTCAGTGTGTGTCTGTGTTACTTGGTGTCAGTGTATGTCTTTGTTACTTGGTGTCAGTGTATGTCTTTGTTACTGTGAATCAGTGGTTCTCTGTGTTACTGGGTGTCAGTGTGTATTTGTTTGTGTTACTGGGTGTCAGTGTGTGTCTGTGACACTAGGTGTCAGAATTTAGTTTAGTTTCGAGATGCAGCACTTAAACAGGCCCTTCGGCCCACCGAGACTGTGCCGACCTTCAACCACCCATTTATACTAATCCTTCACTAATCCCGTATTTCTATCACATCCCCACCTGTCCCTATATATTTTCCTACCACCTACCTGTACTCGGGGCAATTTATGATGGCCAATTAACCTATCAACCTGCAAGTGTTTGGAATGTGGGAGGAAACCGGAGCACCCGGAGGAAACCCACGCAGACACAGGGAGAACTTGCAAACTCCGCACAGGCAGTACCCAGAATCGAACCCGGGTCCCTGGAGCTGTGAGGCTGCGGTGCTAACCACTGCGCCAATGTGGCCACCGCCCCCCCATTCACCCCCCCGCCCCCCAGTGTGTGCTTCTGTTACTGGGTATCAGAGTATGTCTTTGCTACTTGGTGTCAGTGTATGTCTGTGTTACTTGGTGTAAGTGTGTGTCTGTGTTACTGGGTATCAGTGTATGTCTTTGTTACTTGGTGCTAGTGTGTGATTGTGTTACTGGGTATCAGTGTATGTCTTTGTTACTTGGTGTCAGTGTATGTCTTTGTTACTTGGTGTAAGTGTGTGTCTGTGTTACTGGGTGTCAGTGTATGTCTGTGTTACTTGGTGTAAGTGTGTGTCTTTGTTGCCTGGTGTCCGTGTGTGTCTGTGTCACTGGGTGTCAGTTTATTTCTTGGTTACTTGCTGTCAGCGTATGTCTTTGTTACTTGGTGTAAGTGTGTGTCTGTGTTACTGGGTATCAGTGTCTGTCTTTGGTACTTGGTGTAAGTGTGTGTCTGTGTTACTGGGTATCAGTGAATGTCTTTGTAACTTGTGTCAGTGCATGTCTGTGTTACTTGGTGTAAGTGTGTGTCTGTATGACTGGGTATCAGTGTATGTCTTTGTTACTTGGTGTAAGTGTGTGTCTGCGTTACTGTGTATCAGTGTATGTCTTTGTTTCTTGGTGTCAGTGCATGTCTTTGTTACTTGGTGTAAGTGTGTGTCTGTGTTACTGGGAGTCAGTGTGTGTCTGTGTTACTGGGTATCAGTGTCTGTCATTGGTACTTGGTGTAAGTGTGTGTCTGTGTTACTGGGTATCAGTGAATGTCTTTGTAACTTGTGTCAGTGCATGTCTGTGTTACTTGGTGTAAGTGTGTGTCTGTGTGACTGGGTATCAGTGTATGTCTTTGTTACTTGGTGTAAGTGTGTGTCTGCGTTACTGTGTATCAGTGTATGTCTTTGTTTCTTGGTGTCAGTGCATGTCTTTGTTACTTGGTGTAAGTGTGTGTCTGTGTTACTGGGAGTCAGTGTGTGTCTGTGTTACTTGGTGTAAGTGTGTGTCTTTGTTACTTGGTGTCAGTGTATGTCTTTGTTACTTGGTGTAAGTGTGTGTCTGTGATTCTGGGTATCAGTGTATGTCTTTGTGACTTGGTGTCAGTGTATGTCTTTGTTACTGGGTGTCAGTGTGTGTCTTTGTTACTTTGTGTCAGTGTATGTCTATGTTACTTGGTGTAAGTGTGTGTCTGTGTTACTGGGTGTGAGTTTATGTCTTTGATACTTGGTGTAAGTGTGTGTCTGTGTTTTTGGGTATCAGTGTCTGTCTTTGTTACTTGGTGTAAGTGTGTGTCTGTGTTACTGGGCATCAGTGACTGTCTTTGTTACTTGGTGTCAGTGTATGTCTGTGTTACTTGGTGTAAGTGTGTGTCTGTGATTCTGGGTATCAGTGTCTGTCTTTGTGACTTGGTGTCAGTGTATGTCTTTGTTACTGGGTGTCAGTGTGTGTCTTTGTGACTTTGTGTCAGTGTATGTCTGTGTTACTTGGTGTAAGTGTGTGTCCCTGTTACTGGGTATCAGTGTATGTCTTTGTTACTTGGTGTAAGTGTGTCTCTGTGTTACTGGGTATCAGTTTATGTCTTTGTTACTTGGTGTCAGTGTATGTCTTTGTTACTTGGTGCAAGTGTGTGTCTGTGTTACTGGGTATCAGTGTCTGTCTTTGTTACTTGGTGTAAGTGTGCGTCTGTGTTACTGGGTATCAGTGTATGTCTTTGTTACTTGGTGTCAGTGTATGTCTGTGTTACTTGGTGTAAGTGTGTGTCTGTGTTACTGGGCATCAGTGTATGTCTTTGTTACTTGCTGTAAGTTTGTGTCTGTGTTACTGGGTATCAGTGTATGTGTTTGTTACTTGGTGTCAGTGTTTGTCTGTGTTACTTGGTGTAAGTGTATGTCTTTGTTACTTGGTGTCAGTGTATGTCTTTGTTACTTGGTGTAAGTCTGTGTCTGTGTTACTGGGTGTCAGTGTGTGTCTGTGTTACTTGGTGTCAGTGTATGTCTTTGTTACTTGGTGTCAGTGTATGTCTGTGTTCCTTGGTGTTAGTGTGTGTCTTTGTTACTGGGTATCAGTATATGTCTTTGTGACTTGGTGTCAGTGTATGTCTTTGTTACTGTGTGTCAGTGTATGTATTTGTTACTTGGTGTCAGTGTATGTCTTTGTTACTTGGTGTAAGTGAGTGTCTGTGTTACTGGGTATAAGTGTCTGTCTTTGTTTCTTGGTGTAAGTGTGAGTCTGTGTTCCTGGGTATCAGTGTATGTCTTTGTTACTTGGTGTCAGTGTCTGTCTGTGTTACTTGGTGTAAGTGTGTGTCTGTGTTACTGAGTGTCAGTGTGTGTCTTTGTTACTTTGTGTCAGTGTATGTCTGTGTTAATTGGTGTAAGTGTGTGTCTGTGTTACTGGGTATCAGTGTATGTCTTTGTTACTTGGTGCAAGTGTGTGTCTGTGTTACTGGGTATCAGTTTATGTCTTTGTTTCTTGGTGTCAGTTTATGTCTTTGTTACTTGGTGTAAGTGTGTGTTCCTGTGTTACTGGGTATAAGTGTCTGTCTTTGTTACTTGGTGTAAGTGTGTGTCTGTGTTACTGGGTATCAGTGTATTCTTTGTTACTTGGTGTCAGTGTATGTCTGTGTTACTTGGTGTAAGTGTGTGTCTGTGTGACTGGGTATCAGTGTATGTCTTTGTTACTTGGTGTAAGTGTGTGTCTGTGTTACTGGGTTTCAGTGTGTGTCTGTGTTACTTGGTGTCAGTGTATGTCTTTGTTACTTGGTGTCAGTGTATGTCTGTGTTACTTGGTGTAAGTGTGTGTCTTTGTTACTGGGTGTCAGTGTGTGTCTGTGTTACTTGGTGTAAGTGTATGTCTTTGTTACTTGGTGTCAGTGTATGTCTTTGTTACTTGGTGTAAGTCTGTGTCTGTGTTACTGGGTGTCAGTGTGTGTCTGTGTTACTTGGTGTCAGTGTATGTCTTTGTTACTTGGTGTCAGTGTATGTCTGTGTTCCTTGGTGTAAGTGTGTGTCTGTGTTACTGGTTATCAGTATATGTCTTTGTGACTTGGTGTCAGTGTATGTCTTTGTTACTGTGTGTCAGTGTATGTCTTTGTTACTTGGTGTAAGTGTGTGTCTGTGTTACTGGGGTTCAGTGTGTGTCTGTGTTACTTGGTGTCAGTGTATGTCTTTGTTACTTGGTGTCAGTGTATGTTTGTGTTACTTGGTGTAAGTGTGTGTCTTTGTTACTTGGTGGCCGTGTGTGTCTGTGTTACTTGGTGTAAGTGTGTGTCTTTGTTACTTGGTGGCCATGTGTGTCTGTGTTACTGGGTGTCAGTTTATGTCTTTGTTACTTGGTGTAAGTGTGTGTCTGTGTTACTGGGCATCGGTGTATGTCTTTGTTACTTGGTGTCAGTGTATGTCTGTGTTACTTGGTGTAAGTGTGTGTCTGTGATTCTGGGTATCAGTGTATGTCTTTGTGACTTGGTGTCAGTGTATGTCTGTGTTACTTGGTGTAAGTGTGTGTCTGTGTTACTGGGTATCAGTGTATGTCTTTGTTACTTGGTGTAAGTGTGTCTCTGTGTTACTGGGTATCAGTTTATGTCTTTGTTACTTGGTGTCAGTGTATGTCTGTGTTACTTGGTGGAAGTGTGTGTCTGTGTTACTGGGTATCAGTGTATGTCTGTGTTACTTGGTGTAAGTGTGTGTCTGTGTTACTGGGTATCAGTGTATGCCTTTGTTACTTGGTGTAAGTGTGTGTCTGTGTTATTGTGTATCAGTGGATGTCTTTGTTACTTGGTGTCAGTGTATGTCTTTGTTACTTGGTGTAAGTGCATGTCTGTGTTACTTGGTGTAAGAGTGTGTCTCTGTGACTGGGTGTCAGTGTATGTCTTTGTTACTTGGTGTAAGTGTGTGTCTGCGTTACTGTGTATCAGTGTATGTCTTTGTTACTTGGTGTCAGTGTATGTCTTTGATACTTGGTGTAAGTGTATGTCTTTGTTACTTGGTGTCATTGTATGTCTTTGTTACTTGGTGTAAGTGTGTGTCTGTGTTACTGTTATCAGTGTATGTCTTTGTTACTTTGTGTCAGTGTATGTCTGTGTTACTTGGTGTAAGTGTGTGTCTGTGATTCTGGGTATCAGTGTCTGTCTTTGTGACTTGGTGTCAGTGTATGTCTTTGTTACTGGGTGTCAGTGTGTGTCTTTGTTACTTTGTGTCAGTGTATGTCTGTGTTACTTGGTGTAAGTGTGTGTCTCTGTTACTGGGTATCAGTGTATGTCTTTGTTACTTGGTGTAAGTGTGTCTCTGTGTTACTGGGTATCAGTTTATGTCTTTGTTACTTGGTGTCAGTGTATGTCTTTGTTACTTGGTGTAAGTGTGTGTCTGTGTTACTGGGTATCAGTGTCTGTCTTTGTTACTTGGTGTAAGTGTGCGTCTGTGTTACTGGGTATCAGTGTATGTCTTTGTTACTTGGTGTCAGTGTATGTCTGTGTTACTTGGTGTAAGTGTGTGTCTGTGTTACTGGGTATCAGTGTATGTCTTTGTTACTTGGTGTAAGTGTGTGTCTGTGTTACTGTGTATCAGTGGATGTCTTTGTTACTTGGTGTCAGTGTATGTGTTTGTTACTTGGTGTAAGTGTGTGTCTGTGTTACTGGGTATCAGTGCATGTCTGTGTTACTTGGTGTAAGTGTGTGTCTGTGTTACTGGGTATCAGTGTATGCCTTTGTTACTTGGTGTAAGTGTGTCTCTGTGTTACTGGGTATCAGTTTATGTCTTTGTTACTTGGTGTCAGTGTATGTCTTTGTTACTTGGTGTAAGTGTGTGTCTGTGTTACTTGGTGTCAGTGTATGTCTGTGTTACTTGGTGTAAGTGTGTGTCTGTGTTACTGGGTATCAGTGTATGTCTTTGTTACTTGGTGTAAGTGTGTGTCTGTGTTATTGTGTATCAGTGGATGTCTTTGTTACTTGGTGTCAGTGTATGTCTTTGTTACTTGGTGTAAGTGCATGTCTGTGTTACTTGGTGTAAGTGTGTGTCTGTGTGACTGGGTGTCAGTGTATGTCTTTGTTACTTGGTGTAAGTGTGTGTCTGCGTTACTGTGTATCAGTGTATGTCTTTGTTACTTGGTGCCAGTGTATGTGTTTGTTACTTGGTGTAAGTGTGTGTCTGTGTTACTGGGTATCAGTGTATGTCTTTGTTACTTGGTGTCAGTGTATGTCAAAATACTTGGTGTCAGTGTATGTCTGTGTTACTTGGTGTAAGTGTGTGTCTTTGTTACTTGGTGTAAGTGTATGTCTTTGTTACTGGGTGTCAGTGTGTGTCTGTGTTACTTGGTGTCAGTGTATGTCTTTGTTACTTGGTGTCAGTGTATGTCTTTGTTACTGTGAATCAGTGGTTCTCTGTGTTACTGGGTGTCAGTGTGTATTTGTTTGTGTTACTGGGTGTCAGTGTGTGTCTGTGACACTAGGTGTCAGAATTTAGTTTAGTTTCGAGATGCAGCACTTAAACAGGCCCTTCGGCCCACCGAGACTGTGCCGACCTTCAACCACCCATTTATACTAATCCTTCACTAATCCCGTATTTCTATCACATCCCCACCTGTCCCTATATATTTTCCTACCACCTACCTGTACTCGGGGCAATTTATGATGGCCAATTAACCTATCAACCTGCAAGTGTTTGGAATGTGGGAGGAAACCGGAGCACCCGGAGGAAACCCACGCAGACACAGGGAGAACTTGCAAACTCCGCACAGGCAGTACCCAGAATCGAACCCGGGTCCCTGGAGCTGTGAGGCTGCGGTGCTAACCACTGCGCCAATGTGGCCACCGCCCCCCCATTCACCCCCCCGCCCCCCAGTGTGTGCTTCTGTTACTGGGTATCAGAGTATGTCTTTGCTACTTGGTGTCAGTGTATGTCTGTGTTACTTGGTGTAAGTGTGTGTCTGTGTTACTGGGTATCAGTGTATGTCTTTGTTACTTGGTGCTAGTGTGTGATTGTGTTACTGGGTATCAGTGTATGTCTTTGTTACTTGGTGTCAGTGTATGTCTTTGTTACTTGGTGTAAGTGTGTGTCTGTGTTACTGGGTGTCAGTGTATGTCTGTGTTACTTGGTGTAAGTGTGTGTCTTTGTTGCCTGGTGTCCGTGTGTGTCTGTGTCACTGGGTGTCAGTTTATTTCTTGGTTACTTGCTGTCAGCGTATGTCTTTGTTACTTGGTGTAAGTGTGTGTCTGTGTTACTGGGTATCAGTGTCTGTCTTTGGTACTTGGTGTAAGTGTGTGTCTGTGTTACTGGGTATCAGTGAATGTCTTTGTAACTTGTGTCAGTGCATGTCTGTGTTACTTGGTGTAAGTGTGTGTCTGTATGACTGGGTATCAGTGTATGTCTTTGTTACTTGGTGTAAGTGTGTGTCTGCGTTACTGTGTATCAGTGTATGTCTTTGTTTCTTGGTGTCAGTGCATGTCTTTGTTACTTGGTGTAAGTGTGTGTCTGTGTTACTGGGAGTCAGTGTGTGTCTGTGTTACTGGGTATCAGTGTCTGTCATTGGTACTTGGTGTAAGTGTGTGTCTGTGTTACTGGGTATCAGTGAATGTCTTTGTAACTTGTGTCAGTGCATGTCTGTGTTACTTGGTGTAAGTGTGTGTCTGTGTGACTGGGTATCAGTGTATGTCTTTGTTACTTGGTGTAAGTGTGTGTCTGCGTTACTGTGTATCAGTGTATGTCTTTGTTTCTTGGTGTCAGTGCATGTCTTTGTTACTTGGTGTAAGTGTGTGTCTGTGTTACTGGGAGTCAGTGTGTGTCTGTGTTACTTGGTGTAAGTGTGTGTCTTTGTTACTTGGTGTCAGTGTATGTCTTTGTTACTTGGTGTAAGTGTGTGTCTGTGATTCTGGGTATCAGTGTATGTCTTTGTGACTTGGTGTCAGTGTATGTCTTTGTTACTGGGTGTCAGTGTGTGTCTTTGTTACTTTGTGTCAGTGTATGTCTATGTTACTTGGTGTAAGTGTGTGTCTGTGTTACTGGGTGTGAGTTTATGTCTTTGATACTTGGTGTAAGTGTGTGTCTGTGTTTTTGGGTATCAGTGTCTGTCTTTGTTACTTGGTGTAAGTGTGTGTCTGTGTTACTGGGCATCAGTGACTGTCTTTGTTACTTGGTGTCAGTGTATGTCTGTGTTACTTGGTGTAAGTGTGTGTCTGTGATTCTGGGTATCAGTGTCTGTCTTTGTGACTTGGTGTCAGTGTATGTCTTTGTTACTGGGTGTCAGTGTGTGTCTTTGTGACTTTGTGTCAGTGTATGTCTGTGTTACTTGGTGTAAGTGTGTGTCCCTGTTACTGGGTATCAGTGTATGTCTTTGTTACTTGGTGTAAGTGTGTCTCTGTGTTACTGGGTATCAGTTTATGTCTTTGTTACTTGGTGTCAGTGTATGTCTTTGTTACTTGGTGCAAGTGTGTGTCTGTGTTACTGGGTATCAGTGTCTGTCTTTGTTACTTGGTGTAAGTGTGCGTCTGTGTTACTGGGTATCAGTGTATGTCTTTGTTACTTGGTGTCAGTGTATGTCTGTGTTACTTGGTGTAAGTGTGTGTCTGTGTTACTGGGCATCAGTGTATGTCTTTGTTACTTGCTGTAAGTTTGTGTCTGTGTTACTGGGTATCAGTGTATGTGTTTGTTACTTGGTGTCAGTGTTTGTCTGTGTTACTTGGTGTAAGTGTATGTCTTTGTTACTTGGTGTCAGTGTATGTCTTTGTTACTTGGTGTAAGTCTGTGTCTGTGTTACTGGGTGTCAGTGTGTGTCTGTGTTACTTGGTGTCAGTGTATGTCTTTGTTACTTGGTGTCAGTGTATGTCTGTGTTCCTTGGTGTTAGTGTGTGTCTTTGTTACTGGGTATCAGTATATGTCTTTGTGACTTGGTGTCAGTGTATGTCTTTGTTACTGTGTGTCAGTGTATGTATTTGTTACTTGGTGTCAGTGTATGTCTTTGTTACTTGGTGTAAGTGAGTGTCTGTGTTACTGGGTATAAGTGTCTGTCTTTGTTTCTTGGTGTAAGTGTGAGTCTGTGTTCCTGGGTATCAGTGTATGTCTTTGTTACTTGGTGTCAGTGTCTGTCTGTGTTACTTGGTGTAAGTGTGTGTCTGTGTTACTGAGTGTCAGTGTGTGTCTTTGTTACTTTGTGTCAGTGTATGTCTGTGTTAATTGGTGTAAGTGTGTGTCTGTGTTACTGGGTATCAGTGTATGTCTTTGTTACTTGGTGCAAGTGTGTGTCTGTGTTACTGGGTATCAGTTTATGTCTTTGTTTCTTGGTGTCAGTTTATGTCTTTGTTACTTGGTGTAAGTGTGTGTTCCTGTGTTACTGGGTATAAGTGTCTGTCTTTGTTACTTGGTGTAAGTGTGTGTCTGTGTTACTGGGTATCAGTGTATTCTTTGTTACTTGGTGTCAGTGTATGTCTGTGTTACTTGGTGTAAGTGTGTGTCTGTGTGACTGGGTATCAGTGTATGTCTTTGTTACTTGGTGTAAGTGTGTGTCTGTGTTACTGGGTTTCAGTGTGTGTCTGTGTTACTTGGTGTCAGTGTATGTCTTTGTTACTTGGTGTCAGTGTATGTCTGTGTTACTTGGTGTAAGTGTATGTCTTTGTTACTGGGTGTCAGTGTGTGTCTGTGTTACTTGGTGTAAGTGTATGTCTTTGTTACTTGGTGTCAGTGTATGTCTTTGTTACTTGGTGTAAGTCTGTGTCTGTGTTACTGGGTGTCAGTGTGTGTCTGTGTTACTTGGTGTCAGTGTATGTCTTTGTTACTTGGTGTCAGTGTATGTCTGTGTTCCTTGGTGTAAGTGTGTGTCTGTGTTACTGGTTATCAGTATATGTCTTTGTGACTTGGTGTCAGTGTATGTCTTTGTTACTGTGTGTCAGTGTATGTCTTTGTTACTTGGTGTAAGTGTGTGTCTGTGTTACTGGGGTTCAGTGTGTGTCTGTGTTACTTGGTGTCAGTGTATGTCTTTGTTACTTGGTGTCAGTGTATGTTTGTGTTACTTGGTGTAAGTGTGTGTCTTTGTTACTTGGTGGCCGTGTGTGTCTGTGTTACTTGGTGTAAGTGTGTGTCTTTGTTACTTGGTGGCCATGTGTGTCTGTGTTACTGGGTGTCAGTTTATGTCTTTGTTACTGGGTGTCAGTTTATGTCTTTGTTACTTGGTGTAAGTGTGTGTCTGTGTTACTGGGTATCAGTGTCTGTCTTTGTTACTTGGTGTAAGTGTGAGTCTGTGTTACCGGGTACCAGTGTATGTCTTTGTTACTTGGTGTCAGTGTATATCTGTGTTACTTGGTGTAAGTGTGTGTCTGTGTTACTGGGTATCAGTGTATGTCTTTGTCACTTGTTGTAAGTTTGTGTCTGTGTTACAGGGTATCAGTGCATGTCTTGGTTACTTGGTGTCAGTGTATGTCTTTGTTTATTGGTGCAAGTGTATGTCTTTGTTACTTGGTGTCAGTGTTCTTCTTTCTTTTGTGCCTCCTTATCTCGAGAGACAATGGATACGCGCCTGGAGGTGGTCAGTGGTTTGTGAAGCAGCACCTGGAGTGGCTATAAAGGCCAATTCTGGAGTGACAGGCTCTTCCACAGGTGCTGCAGAGAAATTTGTTTGTTGGGGCTGTTGCACAGTTGGCTCTCCCCTTGCGCCTCTGTCTTTTTTCCTGCCAACTACTAAGTCTCTTCGACTCGCCACAATTTAGCCCTGTCTTTATGGCTGCCCGCCAGCTCTGGCAAATGCTGGCAACTGACTCCCACGACTTGTGATCAATGTCACACGATTTCATGTCGCGTTTGCAGACGTCTTTATAACGGAGACATGGACGGCCGGTGGGTCTGATACCAGTGGCGAGCTCGCTGTACAATGTGTCTTTGGGGATCCTGCCATCTTCCATGCGGCTCACATGGCCAAGCCATCTCAAGCGCCGCTGACTCAGTAGTGTGTATAAGCTGGCGGTGTTGGCCGCTTCAAGGACTTCTGTGTTGGAGATATAGTCCTGCCACCTGATGCCAAGTATTCTCCGAAGGCAGCGAAGATGGAATGAATTGAGACGTCGCTCTTGGCTGGCATACGTTGTCCAGGCCTCGCTGCCGTAGAGCAAGGTACTGAGGACACAGGCCTGATACACTCGGACTTTTGTGTTCCGTGTCAGTGCGCCATTTTCCCACACTCTCTTGGCCAGTCTGGACATAGCAGTGGAAGCCTTGCCCATGCGCTTGTTGATTTCTGCATCTAGAGACAGGTTACTGGTGATAGTTGAGCCTAGGTAGGTGAACTCTTGAACCACTTCCAGAGCGTGGTCGCCAATATTGATGGATGGAGCATTTCTGACATCCTGCCCCATGATGTTCGTTTTCTTGAGGCTGATGGTTAGGCCAAATTCATTGCAGGCAGACGCAAACCTGTCGATGAGACTCTGCAGGCATTCTTCAGTGTGAGATGTTAAAGCAGCATCGTCAGCAAAGAGGAGTTCTCTGATGAGGACTTTCCGTCCTTTGGACTTCGCTCTTAGACGGGCAAGGTTGAACAACCTGCCCCCTGATCTTGTGTGGAGGAAAATTCCTTCTTCAGAGGATTTGAACGCATGTGAAAGCAGCAGGGAGAAGAAAATCCCAAAAAGTGTGGGTGCGAGAACACAGCCCTGTTTCACACCACTCAGGATAGGAAAGGGCTCTGATGAGGAGCCACCATGTTGAATTGTGCCTTTCATATTGTCATGGAATGAGGTGATGATACTTAGTAGCTTTGGTGGACATCCGATCTTTTCTAGTAGTCTGAAGAGACCACGTCTGCTGACGAGGTCAAAGGCTTTGGTGAGATCAATGAAAGCAATGTAGAGGGGCATCTGTTGTTCACGGCATTTCTCCTGTATCTGACGAAGGGAGAACAGCATGTCAATAGTCGATCTCTCTGCACGAAAGCCACACTGTGCCTCAGGGTAGACGCGCTCGGCCAGCTTCTGGAGCCTGTTCAGAGCGACTCGAGCAAAGACTTTCCCCACTATGCTGAGCAGGGAGATTCCACGGTAGTTGTTGCAGTCACCGCGGTCACCTTTGTTTTTATAGAGGGTGATGATGTTGGCATCGCGCATGTCCTGGGGTACTGCTCCCTCGTCCCAGCACAGGCATAGCAGTTCATGTAGTGCTGAGAGTATAGCAGGCTTGGCACTCTTGATTATTTCAGGGGTAATGCTGTCCTTCCCAGGGGCTTTTCCGCTGGCTAGGGAATCAATGGCATCACTGAGTTCCGATTTGGTTGGCTGTATGTCCAGCTCATCCATGACTGGTAGAGGCTGGGCTGCATTGAGGGCAGTCTCAGTGACAGCATTCTCCCTGGAGTACAGTTCTAGGTAGTGCTCAACCCAGCGGTCCATCTGTTTGCGTTGGTCAGTGATTATGTCCCCCGATTTAGATTTGAGGGGGGTGATCTTCTTGATGGTTGGCCCAAGAGCTCTCTTCATGCCATCATACATTCCTCTGATGTTTCCGGTGTCTGAGGCCAGCTGAATATGACTGCATAGGTGTTGCCAGTAGTCGTTTGCGCAACGCCTAGCTGTTCTTTGTGCAGTACTTCTGGCTGCTTTAAGTGCTGCGGATGTTAAATCGCTGGGGGCTTTCTTGTAGTTCAAAAGTGCAATGCGCTTAGCGGCTATGACAGGTTCCAGCTCTTCATTATGAGATTGAAACCAGTCTGCATTTCTCTTCGCACTTTTGCCGTAGGTGGTCAAAGCTGACTCATAGATGGCGTCTCTGATGTGGGCCCACTTGGTCTCAGCATCCCCTGTGGGAGTGTTTTGAAGGGCTGTTACAAGTGAATTTAGAAATTTTTGTAACAGCTGTGGGTGAGAAATTCTGCTCGTGTTGATGCGCGGGTGGCCCTTCTGCTTGGAATGATGCAACTTCTTTGGTCTGAGTCTAACCTTGCTGCACACCAGGGAGTGGTCGGTGTCGCAGTCCGCACTGTGGAAGCTGCGTGTGATTTGAACACTGTTTAAGGCGGCTCGCCTTGTGACAATGAGGTCTAGCTGGTGCCAACGACGTGATCTTGGGTGCCTCCATGAAACCTGGTGACAGGGTTTAGTGTGAAAGAACGAGTTGGTGATGCAGAGGTTATGATAGGTACACAACTCAAGCAGTCTCTGCCCGTTCTCATTCATCCTTCCAACGCCATAGCGCCCAAGGCAGGAGGGCCATGAGTCATGGTCGGCCCCAACCCTGGCATTAAAGTCCCCCAGCAGGAATAGGTGTTCGGTGTTGGGGATGCTGCTAATGATGTTATGGAGTTGTTCATAGAACTGGTCTTTAGCTTCAGGTGCGGAGCAGAGTGTTGGAGGGTTGCCTTTGTCGGTGGGAGAGGTCATTGCACCTCACTGGACAGCTACCGCCCGCCTCAAACCGGGCAGCCCCCGGTCAATAAGGTTCTGTCCCGCCACAGTCTGCCTGCTTCAATGGGTGCTTGGAGCTCAGGGTCAGTGCCCGAAAGGTGGACTGATACACCGCACCAAACAACATGAAAAAAGGAAAGAAGGTACCAGCCCTTCGCTTTGCAAGCTGGAACGTCAGAACTATGTGTCCTGGCCTGTCGGAAGACCTTACACAAATCAACGATTCTCGGAAGACCGCCATCATTAACAACGAGCTCAGTAGATTCAATGTGGACATTGCAGCACTTCAGGAGACTCGCCTCCCCGCGAGTGGCTCTCTAGCAGAGCAAGAGTACACCTTCTTCTGGCAGGGCAGGGATCCTGAAGAACCAAGACAGCATGGAGTGGGCTTCGCCATCAGAAACTCCTTGCTCAGCATGATAGAGCCTCCCTCAAATGGCTCGGAACGCATACTGTCCATCCGACTGCTCACCACCTCTGGTCCAGTACACCTACTCAGCATCTATGCTCCAACACTCTGTCAGTGTATGTCTTTGTTACTTGGTGTAAGTGTGTGTCTGTGTTACTGGGTGTCAGTGTGTGTCTGTGTTACTTGGTGTCAGTGCATGTCTTTGTTACTGGGTGTCAGTGTATGTCTTTGTTACTTGGTGGAAGCGTGTGTCTGTGTTACTGGGTATCAGTGTATGTCTTTGTTACTTGGTGTCAGTGTATGTCTGAGTTACTTGGTGTAAGTGTGTGCCTTTGTTACTGGGTATGAGTGTATGTCTTTGTGACTTGGTGTCAGTGTATGTCTTTGTTACTGGGTGTCAGTGTATGTCTTTGTTATTTGGTGTCAGTGTATGTCTTTGTTACTTGGTGTAAGTGTGTGTCTGTGTTACTGGGTGTCAGTGTGTGTCTGTGTTGCTTGGTGTAAGTTTGTGTCTTTGTTACTTGGTGTCCGTGTGTGTCTGTGTTACTGGGTGTCAGTTTTGTCTTTGTTACTGGGTGTCAGTGTCTGTCTTTGTTACTTGGTGTAAGTGTGTGTCTGTGTTACTGGGTACCAGTGTATGTCTTTGTTACTTGGTGTCAGTGTATATCTGTGTTGCTTGGTGTAAGTGTGTGTCTGTGTTACTGGGTATCAGTGTATGTCTTTGTCACTTGTTGTAAGTTTGTGTCTGTGTTACAGGGTATCAGTTATGTCTTGGTTACTTGGTGTCAGTGTATGTCTTTGTTTATTGGTGCAAGTGTATGTCTTTGTTACTTGGTGTCAGTGTTCTTCTTTCTTTTGGGCCTCCTTATCTCGAGAGACAATGGATACGCGCCTGGAGGTGGTCAGTGGTTTGTGAAGCAGCGCCTGGAGTGGCTATAAAGGCCAATTCTGGATTGACAGGCTCTTCCACAGGTGCTGCAGAGAAATTTGTTTGTTGGGGCTGTTGCACAGTTGGCTCTGCCCTTGCGCCTCTGTCTTTTTTCCTGCCAACTACTAAGTCTCTTCGACTCGCCACAATTTAGCCCTGTCTTTGTGGCTGCCCGCCAGCTCTGGCGAATGCTGGCAACTGACTCCCACGACTTGTGATCAATGTCACACGATTTCATGTCCCGTTTGCAGACGTCTTTATAACGGAGACATGGACGGCCGGTGGGTCTGATACCAGTGGCGAGCTCGCTGTACAATGTGTCTTTGGGGATCCTGCCATCTTCCATGCGGCTCACATGGCCAAGCCATCTCAAGCGCCGCTGACTCAGTAGTGTGTATAAGCTGGGGGTGTTGGCCGCTTCAAGGACTTCTGTGTTGGAGATATAGTCCTGCCACCTGATGCCAAGTATTCTCCGAAGGCAGCGAAGATGGAATGAATTGAGACGTCGCTCTTGGATGGCATACGTTGTCCAGGCCTCGCTGCCGTAGAGCAAGGTACTGAGGACACAGGCCTGATACACTCGGACTTTTGTGTTCCGTGTCAGTGCGCCATTTTCCCACACTCTCTTGGCCAGTCTGGACATAGCAGTGGAAGCCTTACCCATGCGCTTGTTAATTTCTGCATCTAGAGACAGGTTACTGGTGATAGTTGAGCCTAGGTAGGTGAACTCTTGAACCACTTCCAGAGCTTGGTCGCCAATATTGATGGATGGAGCATTTCTGACATCCTGCCCCATGATGTTCGTTTTCTTGAGGCTGATGGTTAGGCCAAATTCATTGCAGGCAGACGCAAACCTGTCGATGAGACTCTGCAGGCATTCTTCAGTGTGAGATGTTAAAGCAGCATCGTCAGCAAAGAGGAGTTCTCTGATGAGGACTTTCCGTCCTTTGGACTTCGCTCTTAGACGGGCAAGGTTGAACAACCTGCCCCCTGATCTTGTGTGGAGGAAAATTCCTTCTTCAGAGGATTTGAACGCATGTGAAAGCAGCAGGGAGAAGAAAATCCCAAAAAGTGTGGGTGCGAGAACACAGCCCTGTTTCACACCACTCAGGATAGGAAAGGGCTCTGATGAGGAGCCACCATGTTGGATTGTGCCTTTCATATTGTCATGGAATGAGGTGATGATACTTAGTAGCTTTGGTGGACATCCGATCTTTTCTAGTAGTCTGAAGAGACCACGTCTGCTGACGAGGTCAAAGGCTTTGGTGAGATCAATGAAAGCAATGTAGAGGGGCATCTGTTGTTCAGGGCATTTCTCCTGTATCTGACGAAGGGAGAACAGCATGTCAATAGTCGATCTCTCTGCACGAAAGCCACACTGTGCCTCAGGGTAGACGCGCTCGGCCAGCTTCTGGAGCCTGTTCAGAGCGACTCGAGCAAAGACTTTCCCCACTATGCTGAGCAGGGAGATTCCACGGTAGTTGTTGCAGTCACCGCGGTCACCTTTGTTTTTATAGAGGGTGATGATGTTGGCATCGCGCATGTCCTGGGGTACTGCTCCCTCGTCCCAGCACAGGCATAGCAGTTCATGTAGTGCTGAGAGTATAGCAGGCTTGGCACTCTTGATTATTTCAGGGGTAATGCTGTCCTTCCCAGGGGCTTTTCCGCTGGCTAGGGAATCAATGGCATCACTGAGTTCCGATTTGGTTGGCTGTATGTCCAGCTCATCCATGACTGGTAGAGGCTGGGCTGCATTGAGGGCAGTCTCAGTGACAGCATTCTCCCTGGAGTACAGTTCTAGGTAGTGCTCAACCCAGCGGTCCATCTGTTTGCGTTGGTCAGTGATTATGTCCCCCGATTTAGATTTGAGGGGGGTGATCTTCTTGATGGTTGACCCAAGAGCTCTCTTCATGCCATCATACATTCCTCTGATGTTTCCGGTGTCTGAGGCCAGCTGAATATGACTGCATAGGTGTTGCCAGTAGTCGTTTGCGCAACGCCTAGCTGTTCTTTGTGCAGTACTTCTGGCTGCTTTAAGTGCTGCGGATGTTAAATCGCTGGGGGCTTTCTTGTAGTTCAAAAGTGCAATGCGCTTAGCGGCTATGACAGGTTCCAGCTCTTCATTATGAGATTGAAACCAGTCTGCATTTCTCTTCGCACTTTTGCCGTAGGTGGTCAAAGCTGACTCATAGATGGCGTCTCTGATGTGGGCCCACTTGGTCTCAGCATCCCCTGTGGGAATGTTTTGAAGGGCTGTTGCAAGTGAATTTAGAAATTTTTGTAACAGCTGTGGGTGAGAAATTCTGCTCGTGTTGATGCGCGGGTGGCCCATCTGCTTGGAATGATGCAACTTCTTTGGTCTGAGTCTAACCTTGCTGCACACCAGGGAGTGGTCGGTGTCGCAGTCCGCACTGTGGAAGCTGCGTGTGATTTGAACACTGTTTAAGGCGGCTCGCCTTGTGACAATGAGGTCTAGCTGGTGCCAACGACGTGATCTTGGGTGCCTCCATGAAACCTGGTGACAGTGTTTAGTGTGAAAGAACGAGTTGGTGATGCAGAGGTTATGATAGGTTCACAACTCAAGCAGTCTCTGCCCGTTCTCATTCATCCTTCCAACGCCATAGCGCCCAAGGCAGGAGGGCCATGAGTCATGGTCGGCCCCAACCCTGGCATTAAAGTCCCCCAGCAGGAATAGGTGTTCGGTGTTGGGGATGCTGCTAATGATGTTATGGAGTTGTTCATAGAACTGGTCTTTAGCTTCAGGTGCGGAGCAGAGTGTTGGAGGGTTGCCTTTGTCGGTGGGAGAGGTCATTGCACCTCACTGGACAGCTACCGCCCGCCTCAAACCGGGCAGCCCCCGGTCAATAAGGTTCTGTCCCGCCACAGTCTGCCTGCTTCAATGGGTGCTTGGAGCTCAGGGTCATTGCCCGAAAGGTGGACTGATACACCGCACCAAACAACATGAAAAAAGGAAAGAAGGTACCAGCCCTTCGCTTTGCAAGCTGGAACGTCAGAACTATGTGTCCTGGCCTGTCGGAAGACCTTACACAAATCAACGATTCTCGGAAGACCGCCATCATTAACAACGAGCTCAGTAGATTCAATGTGGACATTGCAGCACTTCAGGAGACTCGCCTCCCCGCGAGTGGCTCTCTAGCAGAGCAAGAGTACACCTTCTTCTGGCAGGGCAGGGATCCTGAAGAACCAAGACAGCATGGAGTGGGCTTCGCCATCAGAAACTCCTTGCTCAGCATGATAGAGCCTCCCTCAAATGGCTCGGAACGCATACTGTCCATCCGACTGCTCACCACCTCTGGTCCAGTACACCTACTCAGCATCTATGCTCCAACACTCTGTCAGTGTATGTCTTTGTTACTTGGTGTAAGTGTGTGTCTGTGTTACTGGGTGTCAGTGTGTGTCTGTGTTACTTGGTGTCAGTGCATGTCTTTGTTACTGGGTGTCAGTGCATGTCTTTGTTACTGGGTATCAGTGTCTGTCTTTGTTACTTGGTGTAAGTGTGTGTCTGTGTTACTGGGTATCAGTGTATGTCTTTGTTACTTGGTGTCAGTGTATGTCTGTGTTACTTAGTGCAAGTGTGTGTCTGTGTTACTGGGTATCTGTATGTCTTTGTGACTTGGTTTCAGTGTATGTCTTTGTTACTGGGTGTCAGTGTGTGTCTTTGTGACTTGGTGTCAGTTTATGTCTTTGTTATTTGGTGTAAGTGTGTGTCTGTGTTCCTGGGTATCAGAGCATGTCTTTGTTACTTGGTGTCAGTGCATGTCAAAATACTTGGTGTAAGTGTATGTCTTTGTTACTTGGTGTAATTGTCTGTCTTTGTTAATTGGTTTCAGTGTATGTCTGGGTTACTTGGTGTAAGTGTGTGTCTTTGTTACTTGGTGTCAGTGTATGTCTTTGTTACTTGGTGGAAGTGTGTGTCTGTTACTGGGTTTCAGTGTCTATCTTTCAGTGCAGCAGCTTTTTCGGGAGCAGAGTGTGAGCAAGTGAGCAGCTGGGAAAGTCAGTTTGAAAGTAAATTTAATTTCCTTTTGTTTTTCGGCGGAGGCCAGGGGGCTGCTGGGTAAGTAAAACACTCTATATTTGGGCGGTTTCTGAGTCCCCTCCGGTCATCTCCCTCCAAAACAACTATACCGTTTTGGATACTGTTGAGGGAGATGGCTCACCAGGGGAAGGCAGTAGTAGCCAGGCCCATGGCACCGCGGCTGGCTCTGCTGTTCAGAAGGGCGGGAAAAAGAGTGGAAGGGCTATAGTCGTAGGGGATTCGATTGTAAGGGGAGTAGACAGGCGGTTCTGTGGTCGAAAACGAGGCTCCCGAATGGTATGTAGCCTCCCAGGTGCACGGGTCAGGGATGTCTCAGATCGGCTGCAGAACATTCTAAAGGGGGAGGGTGAACAGCCAGTTGTCATTGTGCACATAGGCACGAATGATATAGGTAAAAAATGGGATGAGGTCCGACAAGCAGAGTTTACGGAGTTAGGAGCCAAGTTAAAAAGTAGGACCTCAGAGGTAGTAATCTCAGGATTACTACCAGTGCCACGTGATAGTCAGAGTAAAAATGAAAGAATAGTCAGGATGAATGCGTGGCTTGAGAGATGGTGCAGGAAGGAGGGGTTCAGATTTTTGGGACATTGGGACAGGTTCTGGGGGAGGTGGGACTATTACAAATTGGACGGTCTACACCTGGGCCGGACTGGAACCAATGTCCTTGGAGGTGCTTTTGCTAACGCTGTTGGGGAGGGTTTAAACTAATGTGGCAGGGGGATGGGAACCAATTGAGGTCAGTTGACAGTAAGGAGGTAGTGACAAAAGCCTGTAAGGAACTAGATAATGAAGTCAGTGTGACTAAGGGGAAGAGCAGGCAGGGAGCAGATGATGAATATAAAGGGACTGGTGGTCTGAGGTGCATTTGTTTTAATGCAAGAAGTGTAGTAGGCAAGGCAGATGAACTTAGGGCTTGGATTAGTACCTGGGAGTATGATGTTATTGCTATTACTGAGACTTGGTTGAGGGAAGGGCATGATTGGCAACTAAATATCCCAGGATATCGATGCTTCAGGAGGGATAGAGAGGGAGGTAAAAGGGGTGGAGGAGTTGCATTACTGGTCAAAGAGGCTATCACAGCTGTGCTGAAGGAGGGCACTATGGAGGACTCGAGCAGTGAGGCAATATGGACAGAACTCAGAAATAGGAAGGGTGCGGTAACAATGTTGGGGCTGTACTACAGGCCTCCCAACAGCGAGCGTGAGATAGAGGTACAAATATGTAAACAGATTATGGAAAGATGTAGGAGCAACAGGGTGGTGGTGATAGGAGATTTTAATTTTCCCAACATTGACTGGGATTTGCTTAGTGTTGGAGGTCCAGATGGAGCAGAATTTGTAAGGAGCATCCAGGAGGGTTTTCTAGAGCAGTATGTAAATAGTCCAACTCGGGAAGGGGCCATACTGGACCTGGTGTTGGGGAATGAGCCCGGCCAGGTTGTTGAAGTTTCAGTAGGGGACGACTTTGGGAATAGTGATCACAATTCCGTAAGCTTTAAAATACTCATGGACAAAGACGAGAGTGGTCCTGAAGGAAGAGTGCTAAATTGGGGGAAGGCCAACTATACCAAAATTCGGCAGGAGCTGGGAAATGTAGATTGGGAGCAGCTGTTTGAAGGTAAATCCACATGTGATATGTGGGAGGCTTTTCAAGAGAGGTTGATTAGCGTGCAGGAGAGACATGTTCCTGTGAAAATGAGGGATAGAAATGGCAAGATTAGGGAACCATGGATGACAGGTGAAATTCTGAGACTAGCTAAGAGGAAAAAGGAAGCATACATAAGGTCTAGGCGGCTGATGAAAGACGAAGCTTTGAAAGAATATCGGGAATGTAGGACCAATCTGAAACGGGGAATTAAGAGGGCTAAAAGGGGTCATGAAATATCTTTAGCAAACAGGGTTAAGGAAAATCCCAAAGCCTTTTATTCATATATAAGGAGAAAGAAGGTAACTAGAGAAAGGATTGGCCCACTAAAGGACAAAGGAGGAATGTAATGCTTGGACTCAGAGAAAATGGGTGAGATTCTAAACGAGTACTTTGCATCGGTATTCACCGAGGAGAGGGACATGACGGATGTTGAGGTTAGGAACAGATGTTTGATTACTCTAGGTCAAGTCGGCATAAGGAGGGATGAAGTGTTGGGTATTCTAAAGGGCATTAAGGTGGACAAGTCCCCAGGTCCGGATGGGATCCATCCCAGGTTCCTGAGGGAAGCGAGAGAGGAAATAGCTGGGGCCTTAACAGATATCTTTGCAGCATCCTTAAACACGGGTGAGGTCCCGGAGGACTGGAGAATTGCTAATGTTGTCCGCTTGTTTAAGAAGGGTAGCAGGGATAATCCAGTTAATTATAGACCGGTGAGCCTGACGTCAGTGGTAGGGAAGCTGCTGGAGAAGATACTGAGGGATAGGATCTATTCCCATTTGGAAGAAAATGGGCTCATCAGTGATAGGCAGCATGGTTTTGTGCAGGGAAGGTCATGTCTTACCAACTTAATAGAATTCTTTGAGGAAGTGACAAAGTTGATTGATGAGGGAAGGGCTGTCGATGTCATATACATGGACTTCAGTAAGGCGTTTGATAAGGTTCCCCATGGCAGGCTGATGGAGAAAGTGAAGGCGCTTGGGGTCCAAGGTGTACTAGCTAGATGGATAAAGAACTGGCTGGGCAACAGGAGACAGAGAGTAGCAGTAGAAGGGAGTTTCTCAAAATGGAGACGTGTGACCAGTGGTGTTCCACAGGGATCCGTGCTGGGACCACTGTTGTTTGTGATATACATTAATGATTTGGAGGAAAGTATAGGTGGACTGATTAGCAAATTTGCAGACGACACTAAGATTGGTGGAGTCGCAGATAGTGAAGGGGACTGTCAGAGAATACAGCAGAATATAGATAGATTGGAGAGTTGGGCAGAGAAATTGCAGATGGAGTTCAATCAGGGCAAATGCGAGGTGATGCATTTTGGAAGATCCAATTCAAGAGTGAACTATACAGTAAATGGAAAAGTCCTGGGGAAAATTGATGTCCAGAGAGATTTGGGTGTTCAGGTCCACTGTTCCCTGAAGGTGGCAACGCAGGTAAATAGAGTGGTCAAGAAGGCATACGGCATGCTTTCCTTCATCGGACGGGGCATTGAGTACAAGAGTTGGCAGGTCATGTTACAGTTGTATAGGACATTGGTTCGGCCACATTTGGAATACTGCGTACAGTTCTGTTCGCCACATTATCAAAAGGATGTGGATGCTTTGGAGAGGGTGCAGAGGAGGTTCACCAGGATGTTGCCTGGTATGGAGGGCGCTAGTTATGAAGAGAGGTTGAGCAGATTAGGATTATTTTTCATTAGAAAGACGGAGGTTGAGGGGGGACCTGATTGAGGTGTACAAAATCATGAGAGGTATAGACAGGGTGGATAGCAAGAGGCTTTTTCCCAGAGTGGGGGTTTCAATTACTAGAGGACACGAGTTCAAAGTGAAAGGGGAAAAGTTTAGGGGGGATATGCGTGGAAAGTTCTTTACACAGAGGGTGGTGGGCACCTGGAACGCATTGCCAGCGGAGGTGGTAGATGCGGGCACGATGGAGTCTTTTAAGATGTATCTAGACAGATACATGAATGGGCAGGAAGAAAAGAGATACAGAACCTTAGAAAATAGGTGACATGTTTCGAGAGAGGATCTGGATCGGCGCAGGCTTGGAGGGCTGAAGGGCCTGTTCCTGTGCTGTAATTGTCTGTGTGACTGGGTGTCAGTGTCTGTCTGTCTGTGTGACTGGGTGTCAGTGTCTGTCTGTCTGTGTGACTGGGTGTCAGTGTCTGTCTGTCTGTGTGACTGGGTGTCAGTGTCTGTCTGTCTGTGTGACTGGGTGTCAGTGTCTGTCTGTGTGACTGGGTGTCAGTGTCTGTCTGTGTTACTTGAACATAGAACATAGAAAATACAGCACAGAACAGGCCCTTCGGCCCACGATGTTGTGCCGATCCTTTGTCCTCTGTCAAGGACAATTTAATCTATACCCCATCATTCTCCTTTATCCATATACCTATCTAAAAGCCGTTTGAAAGTCCCTAAAGTTTCTGACTCAACAACTTCCCCAGGCAAGGCATTCCATGCCCCGACCACTCTCTGGATAAAGAACCTTCCCCTGACATCCCCCTTATATCTCCCACCCTTCACTTTAAATTTATGACCCCTTGTAACGCTTTGCTCCACCCGGGGAAAAAGTTTCTGACTGTCTACCCTATCTATTCCCCTGATCATCTTATAAACCTCTATCATGTCACCCCTCATCCTTCTCCGTTCTAATGAGAAGAGGCCTAGAATGTTCAGCCTTTCCTCGTAAGACTTATTCTCCATTCCAGGCAACATCCTGGTAAATCTCCTCTGCACCCTCTCCAAGGCTTCCACATCCTTCCTAAAATGAGGCGACCAGAACTGCACACAGTACTCCAAATGAGGCCTTACCAAGGTCCTGTACAGCTGCATCATCACCTCACGGCTCTTAAATTCAATCCCTCTGCTAATGAACGCTAACACCCCATATGCCTTCTTCACAGCCCTATCCACTTGAGTTGCAACTTTCAACGATCTATGCACATAGACCCCAAGGTCTCTCTGCTCCTCCACATGCCCAAGAACCCTACCGTTAACCCAGTATTTTGCATTCGTGTTTGTCCTTCCAAAATGGACGACCTCACACTTTTCAGGGTTAAACTCCATCTGCCACTTTTCAGCCCAGCACTGCAACCTATCCAAGTCCCTTTGCAGACGACAATAGCCCTCCTCGGTATCCACAACTCCACCAACCTTTGTATCATCTGCAAATTTACTGACCCACCCTTCGACTTCCTCATCCAAGTCGTTAATAAAAATCACAAACAGGAGAGGACCCAGAACTGATCCCTGTGGCACGCCACTGGTAACTGGGCTCCAGGCTGAGTATTTACCATCTAAGACCACTCTCTGCCTTCTATCAGTTAGCCAATTCTTAATCCAACTGGCCACATTCCCCACTATCCCATGCCTCCTGACTTTCTCCATAAGTCTACCATGGGGGACCTTATCAAATGCCTTACTAAAATCCATGTACACCACATCCACTGGTTTACCCTCATCCACTTGCTTGGTCACCTGCTCAAAGAATTCAATCAGGCTTGTGAGGCAAGACCTACCCCTCACAAAACCGTGCTGACTGTCCCGAATCAAGCAGTGTCTTTCCAGATGCTCAGAAATCCTATCCCTCAGCACCTTTTCCATCAACTTGCCTACCACCGAAGTAAGACTAACTGGCCTGTAATTCCCAGGGTTGTTCCTATTCCCTTTCTTGAACAGGGGCACAACATTTGCCACCCTCCAATCACCTGGTACCACCCCCGTCAACAGAGAAGATGAAAAGATCATTGCCAGCGGCTCTGCAATTTCATCCCTTGCTTCCCATAACATCCTTGGATATACCCCGTCAGGCCCGGGAGACTTGTCTATCTTCAAGTTATTCAAAAACCCCAACACATCTTCCCTCCTAACGAGCACTTCCTCGAGCTTACCAGTCTGTTTCACACCGTCCTCTTCAGTAATACACCCCTTCTCATTCGTAAATACCGAAGAGAAGTACTCATTCAAAACCTCACTTATCTCTTCCGGCTCAACACACAGTCTCCCGCTATTGTCCTTGACCGGACCTACGGTCCCCCTAGTCATCCTCATATTTCTGACATACGCGTAAAAGGCCTTGGGGTTTTCTTTTATCCTACCCGCCAAGCATTTTTCATGCCCTCTCTTAGCTCTCCTAATCCCTTTCTTCAGATCCTTCCTGGCCATCTTGTATCCCTCCAGAGCTATGCCTGTGCCCTTTTTCCTCAACCTTATATACGCATCCTTCTTCTTCCTAACAAGACTCTCAACCTCTCTTGTCAACCACGGTTCCCTCACATGACCATCCCTTCCCTGTCTGACAGGGACATGCTTATCAATGGCCCCTACTATCTGCTCCTTGAAAAAGTTCCACATTTCGACCGTGCCCTTCCCTGCCAGCATATGCTCCCAACTTATGCTCCTCAGTTCCTGCCTGACAGCATCATATCTACCCTTCCCCCAATTGTAAACCTTGCCCTGTTGCACATACCTATCCCTCTCCATTACCACAGTGAATGCTACAGAATTGTGATCACTATCTCCAAAGTGCTCGCCCACCAACAGCTCTATCACTTGCCCTGGTTCATTACCTAGTACCAAATCCAATATTGCCTCCCCTCTGGTCGGGCAGTCTACATACTGAGTCAGAAAAGCTTCCTGGACATACTGCACAAACACTACCCCATCCAAACTATTCGATCTAAAGAGTTGCCAATCAATATTTGGGAAGTTGAAATCCCCCATAATTACTACCCTGTGACTTCTGCTCCTTTCCAAAATCTGTTTCCCAATCTGCTCTTCCACCTCCCTGCTGCTATTGGGGGGCCGATAGAAAACTCCCATCAAGGTGACTGCTCCTTTCCTGTTCCTGACCTCAACCCACAGTGCCTCAGTCGGCAGATCCTCCTCGAAAATTCTTTCAGCAGTTGTTACACTATTTCTAACTAACAATGCCACCCCCCCCACCTCTTTTACCACCATTCCTAATCTTATGAAAACATCTATAACCAGGTACCTCCAAGAACCATTCCTCCCCCTCACCTATCCACGTTTCAGTGATGGCCACAACATCGTAGTCCCAAGTGCCCATCCACGCCTTCAATTCACTCACCTTATTCCTGATGCTTCTTGCGTTGAAGTATACGCACTTTAACCCTTCTCCGTGCCCATCTGTCCTCTGCGACAGTGCTACCTTCCCCAATACCTCACTACACTCTTTGTCTTTCTGAGTGGACCCACTGGTCCCTGGACTACAAGTCCGGTTCCCATCCCCCTCCCAAACTAGTTTAAACCCTCCCGAACAGTACTAGCAAACCTCCCTCCCAGGATATTGGTGCCCCTCTGGTTCAGATGCAGCCCGTCCTGTTTGAACAGGTCCCATCTTCCCCAGAATGCAGTCCAATTATCCAAGAACTGGAAGCCCTCCCTCCTACACCATTCCTGCAGCCACGTGTTCAGCTGTGCTCTCTCCCTATTCCTAGCCTCACTATCACGTGGCGCCGGCAACAAACCAGAGATAACAACTCTGTCCGTCCGAGCTTTCAGCTTCCAGCCTAACTCCCTAAACTCACTTCTAACATCTGTGCCACCCTTCCTTCCTACGTCGTTGGTGCCAATGTGCACCACGACCTCTGGCTGCTCCCCCTCCCCTTCAAGGATCCTGAAGACGCGATCACAAACATCACGGACCCTGGCACCAGGGAGGCAGCAAACCATCCGTGCGTCTCGCTTGCGCCCACAGAACCGCCTGTCGGTACTTCTCACCATCGAGTCCCCGATGACTAGTGCTCTCCCGTTCTCCCTCCGCACCTTTAAAGAAAATACCTACCCAGGAGTCCTTGCTGCCGTCCAGCTTCCGGTTCCTCCCGCGCCAAAAGGAACTTGAACACAAGGAAAACAGTAAGTACAACTTTTAAAACAGCTCCTGGTGCCTTCACTTACCCACCGAAGAGTCGCTACCTTCTCCTGCTGCTCCGCCGGGAAATGAGGCCGAGTCCACGGAGCTCCGCACCTTTAAAGAAAATACCTACCCAGGAGTCCTTGCTGCCGTCCAGCTTCCGGTTCCTCCCGCGCCAAAAGTAACTTGAACACAAGGAAAACAGTAAGTACAACTTTTAAAA
Organism: Heterodontus francisci; assembly: GCF_036365525.1. Taxonomy (NCBI): domain Eukaryota; kingdom Metazoa; phylum Chordata; class Chondrichthyes; order Heterodontiformes; family Heterodontidae; genus Heterodontus; species Heterodontus francisci. Next base: position 3,737,146 of record NW_027140221.1, on the reverse strand, counting down.
CACAGCTCCTGGTGCCTTCACTTACCCACCGAAGAGTCGCTACCTTCTCCTGCTGCTCCGCCGGGAAATGAGCGGTGTCAGTATATGTCTGTGTTACTTTGTGTAAGTGTATGTCTTTGCTACTTGGTGTCAGTGTTTGTCTTTGTTACTTTGTGGAAGTGTGTGTCTGTGTTACTGGGTATCAGTGTATGTCTTTGTGACTTAGTGTCAGTGTATGTCTTTGTTACTGGGTGTCAGTGGATGTCTTTGTGACTTGCTGCCAGTGTGTGTCTCCGTTCGTCTTTGTTACTTGGTGTCAGTTTCTGTCTGTGTATGTCTTTGTTACTGTGTGTCAGTGTTTCTCTATGTTACTGGGTGTCAGTGTGTGTTTGTTTGTGTTACTGGGTGTCAGTGTGTGTCTGTGTTACTTGGTGTAAGTGTATGTCTTTGTTTCTTGGTGTCAGTGGATGTCGTTGTTACTTGGTGTCAGTGTTTGTCTTTGTTACTTGGTGTAAGTGTGTGTCTGTGTTACTGGGTATCAGTGTATGTCTTTGTGACTTGGTGTCAGAGTATGTCTTTGTTACTGGGTGTCAGTGTATGTCTTTGTTACTTGGTGTCAGTGTATGTCTGTGTTACTGGGTATCAGTGCATGTCTTTGTTGCATGGTGTCAGTGTATGTCTGTGTTACTTGGTGGAAGTGTGTGTCTTTGTTACTTGGTGTCAGTGTATGTCTGTGTTACGTGGTGTAAGTGTATGTCTTTGTTACTTGGTGTCAGTGTATGTATTTGTTACTTGGTGTAAGTGTGTGTCTGTGTCACTTGGTGTAAGTGTGTGTCTGTGTCACTTGGTGTAAGTGTGTGTCTGTGTTACTTGGTATCAGTGTCTGTCTTTGTTACTTGGTGTCAGTGTATGTCTGTGTTACTTGGTGTAAGTGTGTGTCTTTGTTACTTGGTGTAATTGTATGTCTTTGTTACTTGGTATCAGTGTGTGTCTTTGTGACTTGGTGTCAGTGTATGTCTTTGTTACTGGGTGTCAGTGTGTGTCTTTGTGACTTGGTTTCAGTGTATGTCTTTGTTACTTGGTGTCAGTGTATGTCTGTGTTACTTGGTGTAAGTGTATGTCTGTGTTACTTGGTGGCAGTGTATGTCTTTGTTACTTGGTGTAAGCGTGTGTCTGTGTTACTTGGTGTAAGTGTGTGTCTGTGCTACTTGGTGTCAGTGTTAGTCTTTGTTACTTGGTGTAAGTGTGTGTCTGTGTTACTGGGTATCATTGTATGTCTTTGTGACTTGGTGTCAGAGTATGTCTTTGTTACTGGGTGTCAGTGTATGTCTTTGTTACTTGGTGACAGTGTTTGTCTGTGTTACTGGGTATCAGTGTATGTCTTTGTTTCTTGGTGTCAGTGTATGTCTGTGTTACTGGGTATCAGTGCATGTCTTTGTTACATGGTGTCTGTGTATGTCTGTGTTACTTGGTGGAAGTGTGTGTCTATGTTACTTGGTGTAATTGTATGTCTTTGTTACTTGGTGTCAGTGTATGTCTGTGTTACGTGGTGTAAGTGTATGTTTTTGTTACTTGGTGTCAGTGTATGTCTTTGTTACTTGGTATCAGTGTGTGTCTTTGTGACTTGGTGTCAGTGTATGTCTTTGTTACTGGGTGTCAGTGTGTGTCTTTGTGACTTGGTTTCAGTGTATGTCTTTGTTACTTGGTGTCAGTGTATGTCTGTGTTACTTGGTGTAAGCGTATGTCTGTGTTACTTGGTGGCAGTGTCTGTCTTTGTTACTTGGTGTAAGCGTGTGTCTGTGTTACTTGGTGTAAGTGTGAGTCTGTGTTACTTGGTATCAGTGTATGTCTTTGTTACTTGGTGTAAGTGTGTGTCTGTGTTACTGGGTAACAGTGTATGTCTTTGTTACTTGGCGTCAGTGTATGTCTGTGTTACTTGGTGGAAGTGTGTGTCTTTGTTACTTGGTGTAATTGTATGTCTTTGTTACTTGGTGTCAGTGTATGTCTTTGTTACTTGGTGTAAGTGAGTGTTTGTGTTACTTGGTGTAAGTGTGTGTCTGTGTTACTGGGTATCAGTGTATGTCTTTGTTACTTGATGTCAGTGTCTGTCAAAATACTTGGTGTAAGTGTATGTCTTTGTTACTTGGTATAATTGTCTGTCTTTGTTACTTGGTGTCAGTGTATGTCTTTGTTACTTGGTGTAAGTGAGTGTTTGTGTTACTTGGTGTAAGTGTGTGTCTGTGTCACTTGGTATCAGTGCATGTCTCTGTCACTTGGTGTCAGTGTGTATCTGTGTTACTGGGTAACAGTGTATGTCTTTGTTACTTGGTGTCAGTGTATGTCTGTGTTACTTGGTGAAAGTGTGTTTCTTTGTTACTTGGTGTAATTGTATGTCTGTGTTACTTGGTGTGAGTGTATGTCTGTGTTACTTGGTGTAAGTGTATGTCTTTGTTACTTGGTGTCAGTGTATGTATTTGTTACTTGGTGTAAGTGTGTTTCTGTGTTACTGGGTATCAGTGTATGTCTTTGTTACTTGGTGTCAGTGTATGTCTTTGTGACTTGGTGTCAGTGTATGTCTTTGTTACTGGGTGTCACTGTATGTCTTTGTGACTTTGTGTCAGTGTAAGTCTTTGTTACTGGGTGTCATTTTATGTCTTTGTTACTTGGTGTCAGTGTATGTCTTTGTTACTTGGTGTCAGTGTATGTCTGTGTTACTTGGTGTAAGTGTGTGTCTTTGTTACTTGGTGGAAGTGTGTGTCTGTGTTACTGGGTATCAGTGTATGTCTTTGTGACTTGGTGTCAGTGCATGTCTTTGTTACTGGGTTTCACTGTATGTCTTTGTGACTTTGTGTCAGTGTATGTCTTTGTTACTGGGTGTCATTTTATGTCTTTGTTACTTGGTGTCAGTGTATGTCTTTGTTAGTTGGTGTCAGTGTATGTCTGTGTTACTTGGTGTAAGTGTGTGCCTTTGTTACTTGGTGCAAGTGTGTGTCTGTGTTATTGGGTATCAGTGTATGTCTTTGTTACTTGGTGTCAGTGTATGTCGTTGTTACTTGGTGTAAGTGTATGTCTTTATGACTTGGTGTAACTGTGTGTCTGTGATACTGGGTAACAGTGTATGTCTTTGTTACTTGGTGTCAGTGTATGTCTGTGTTACTTGGTGTAATTGTGTGTCTTTGTTACTTGGTGTAAGTGTATGTCTTTGTTACTTGGTGTCAGTGTCTGTCTTTGTTACTGGGTGTCAGTGTCTGTCTTTGTTACTGGGTGTCAGTGTCTGTCTTCGTTACTTGGTGTCAGTGTCTGTCTTCGTTACTTGGTGTCAGTGTTTGTCTTTGTTACCGTGTGTCAGTGTCTGTCTTTGTGACTTGGTGTCAGTGTATGGCTTTGTTACTTGGTGTCAGTGTATGTCTTTGTTACTTGGTGTAAGTGTGTGTCTGTGTTACTGGGTATCAGTGACTATCTTTGTTATTTCGTGTCAGTGTTTGTCTGTGTTACTGGGTATCAGTGAATGACTTTGCTACATGGTGACAGTGAATGTCTGTGTTACTTTGTGTACGTGTGTGTCTTTGTTACTTGGTGTAATTGTGTGTCTTTGTTACTTGGTGTCAGTGTATGTCTGTGTTACTTGGTGTAAGCGTATGTCTTTGTTACTTGGTGGCAGTGTATGTCTTTGTTACTTGGTGTAAGCGTGTGTCTGTGTTACTTGGTGTAAGTGTGTGTCTGTGTTACTTGGTATCAGTGTATGTCTTTGTTACTTGGTGTAAGTGTGTGTCTGTGTTACTGGGTAACAGTGTATGTCTTTGTTACTTGGTGTCAGTGTATGTCTGTGTTACTTGGTGAAAGTGTGTTTCTTTGTTACTTGGTGTAATTGTATGTCTTTGTTACTTGGTGTGAGTGTATGTCTGTGTTACTTGGTGTAAGTGTATGTCTTTGTTACTTGGTGTCAGTGTATGTATTTGTTACTTGGTGCAAGTGTGTTTCTGTGTTACTGGGTGTCAGTGTATGTCTTTGTTACTTGGTGTCAGTGTATGTCTTTGTGACTTGGTGTCAGTGTATGTCTTTGTTACTGGGTGTCACTGTATTTCTTTGTGACTTTGTGTCAGTGTAGGTCTTTGTTACTGGGTGTCATTTTATGTCTTTGTTACTTGGTGTCAGTGTATGTCTTTGTTACTTGGTGTCAGTGTATGTCTGTGTTACTTGGTGTAAGTGTGTGTCTTTGTTACTTGGTGTAAGTGTGTGTCTGTGTTACTGGGTATCAGTGTATGACTTTGTGACTTGGTGTCAGTGTATGTCTTTGTTACTGGGTTTCACTGTATGTCTTTGTGACATTGTGTCAGTGTATGTCTTTGTTACTGGGTGTCATTTTATGTCTTTGTTACTTGGTGTCAGTGTATGTCTTTGTTACTTGGTGTCAGTGTATGTCTGTGTTACTTGGTGTAAGTGTATGTCTTTGTTACTTGGTGTAAGTGTGTGTCTGTGTTACTTGGTGTAAGTGTATGTCTTTGTTACTTGGTGTCAGTGTATGTCTGTGTTACTTGGTGAAAGTGTCTTTCTTTGTTACTTGGTGTAATTGTATGTCTTTGTTACTTGGTGTGAGTGTATGTCTGTGTTACTTGGTGTAAGTGTATGTCTTTGTTACTTGGTGTCAGTGTATGTATTTGTTACTTGGTGCAAGTGTGTTTCTGTGTTACTGGGTATCAGTGTATGTCTTTGTTACTTGGTGTCAGTGTATGTCTTTGTGACTTGGTGTCAGTGTATGTCTTTGTTACTGGGTGTCACTGTAAGTCTTTGTGACTTTGTGTCAGTGTAAGTCTTTGTTACTGGGTGTCATTTTATGTCTTTGTTACTTGTTGTCAGTGTATGTCTTTGTTACTTGGTGTCAGTGTATGTCTGTGTTACTTGGTGTAAGTGTGTGTCTTTGTTACTTGGTGTAAGTGTGTGTCTGTGTTACTGGGTATCAGTGTATGACTTTGTGACTTGGTGTCAGTGTATGTCTTTGTTACTGGGTGTCAGTGTGTGTCTTTGTGACTTGGTTTCAGTGTATGTCTTTGTTACTTGGTGTCAGTGTATTTCTGTGTTACTTGGTGTAAGTGTATGTCTGTGTTACTTGGTGGCAGTGTATGTCTTTGTTACTTGGTGTAAGCGTGTGTCTGTGTTACTTGGTGTCAGTGTGTGTCTGTGCTACTTGGTGTCAGTGTTAGTCTTTGTTACTTGGTGTAAGTGTGTGTCTGTGTTACTGGGTATCATTGTATGTCTTTGTGACTTGGTGTCAGAGTATGTCTTTGTTACTGGGTGTCAGTGTATGTCTTTGTTTCTTGGTGTCAGTGTATGTCTGTGTTACTGGGTATCAGTGTATGTCTTTGTTTCATGGTGTCTGTGTATGTCTGTGTTACTTGGTGGAAGTGTGTGTCTATGTTACTTGGTGTAATTGTATGTCTTTGTTACTTGGTGTCAGTGTATGTATGTGTTACGTGGTGTAAGTGTATGTTTTTGTTACTTGGTGTCAGAGTATGTCTTTGTTACTTGGTATCAGTGTGTGTCTTTGTGACTTGGTGTCAGTGTATGTCTTTGTTACTGGGTGTCAGTGTGTGTCTTTGTGACTTGGTTTCAGTGTATGTCTTTGTTACTTGGTGTCAGTGTATGTCTGTGTTACTTGGTGTAAGCGTATGTCTGTGTTACTTGGTGGCAGTGTCTGTCTTTGTTATTGGTGTAAGCGTGTGTCTGTGTTACTTGGTGTAAGTGTGAGTCTGTGTTACTTGGTATCAGTGTATGTCTTTGTTACTTGGTGTAAGTGTGTGTCTGTGTTACTGGGTAACAGTGTATGTCTTTGTTACTTGGCGTCAGTGTATGTCTGTGTTACTTGGTGGAAGTGTGTGTCTTTGTTACTTGGTGTAATTGTATGTCTTTGTTACTTGGTGTCAGTGTATGTCTTTGTTACTTGGTGTAAGTGAGTGTTTGTGTTACTTGGTGTAAGTGTGTGTCTGTGTTACTGGGTATCAGTGTATGTCTTTGTTACTTGATGTCAGTGTCTGTCAAAATACTTGGTGTAAGTGTATGTCTTTGTTACTTGGTATAATTGTCTGTCTTTGTTACTTGGTGTCAGTGTATGTCTTTGTTACTTGGTGTAAGTGAGTGTTTGTGTTACTTGGTGTAAGTGTGTGTCTGTGTCACTTGGTATCAGTGCATGTCTCTGTCACTTGGTGTCAGTGTGTATCTGTGTTACTGGGTAACAGTGTATGTCTTTGTTACTTGGTGTCAGTGTATGCCTGTGTTACTTGGTGAAAGTGTGTTTCTTTGTTACTTGGTGTAATTGTATGTCTTTGTTACTTGGTGTGAGTGTATGTCTGTGTTACTTGGTGTAAGTGTATGTCTTTGTTACTTGGTGTCAGTGTATGTATTTGTTACTTGGTGTAAGTGTGTTTCTGTGTTACTGGGTATCAGTGTATGTCTTTGTTACTTGGTGTCAGTGTATGTCTTTGTGACTTGGTGTCAGTGTATGTCTTTGTGACTTGGTGTCACTGTATGTCTTTGTTACTGGGTGTCATTTTATGTCTTTGTTACTTGGTGTCAGTGTATGTCTCTGTTACTTGGTGTCAGTGTATGTCTGTGTTACTTGGTGTAAGTGTGTGTCTTTGTTACTTGGTGGAAGTGTGTGTCTGTGTTACTGGGTATCAGTGTATGTCTTTGTGACTTGGTGGCAGTGTATGTCTTTGTTACTGGGTTTCACTGTATGTCTTTGTGACTTTGTGTCAGTGTATGTCTTTGTTACTGGGTGTCATTTTATGTCTTTGTTACTTGGTGTCAGTGTATGTCTTTGTTAGTTGGTGTCAGTGTATGTCTGTGTTACTTGGTGTAAGTGTGTGCCTTTGTTACTTGGTGTAAGTGTGTGTCTGTGTTATTGGGTATCAGTGTATGTCTTTGTTACTTGGTGTCAGTGTATGTCGTTGTTACTTGGTGTAAGTGTATGTCTTTATGACTTGGTGTAACTGTGTGTCTGTGATACTGGGTAACAGTGTATGTCTTTGTTACTTGGTGTCAGTGTATGTCTGTGTTACTTGGTGTAATTGTGTGTCTTTGTTACTTGGTGTAAGTGTATGTCTTTGTTACTTGGTGTCAGTGTCTGTCTTTGTTACTGGGTGTCAGTGTCTGTCTTTGTTACTGGGTGTCAGTGTCTGTCTTCGTTACTTGGTGTCAGTGTCTGTCTTCGTTACTTGGTGTCAGTGTATGGCTTTGTTACTTGGTGTCAGTGTATGTCTTTGTTACTTGGTGTAAGGGTGTGTCTGTGTTACTGGGTATCAGTGACTATCTTTGTTATTTCGTGTCAGTGTTTGTCTGTGTTACTGGGTATCAGTGAATGACTTTGCTACATGGTGACAGTGAATGTCTGTGTTACTTTGTGTACGTGTGTGTCTTTGTTACTTGGTGTAATTGTGTGTCTTTGTTACTTGGTGTCAGTGTATGTCTGTGTTACTTGGTGTAAGCGTATGTCTTTGTTACTTGGTGGCAGTGTATGTCTTTGTTACTTGGTGTAAGCGTGTGTCTGTGTTACTTGGTGTAAGTGTGTGTCTGTGTTACTTGGTATCAGTGTATGTCTTTGTTACTTGGTGTAAGTGTGTGTCTGTGTTACTGGGTAACAGTGTATGTCTTTGTTACTTGGTGTCAGTGTATGTCTGTGTTACTTGGTGAAAGTGTGTTTCTTTGTTACTTGGTGTAATTGTATGTCTTTGTTACTTGGTGTGAGTGTATGTCTGTGTTACTTGGTGTAAGTGTATGTCTTTGTTACTTGGTGTCAGTGTATGTATTTGTTACTTGGTGCAAGTGTGTTTCTGTGTTACTGGGTGTCAGTGTATGTCTTTGTTACTTGGTGTCAGTGTATGTCTTTGTGACTTGGTGTCAGTGTATGTCTTTGTTACTGGGTGTCACTGTATGTCTTTGTGACTTTGTGTCAGTGTAAGTCTTTGTTACTGGGTGTCATTTTATGTCTTTGTTACTTGGTGTCAGTGTATGTCTTTGTTACTTGGTGTCAGTGTATGTCTGTGTTACTTGGTGTAAGTGTGTGTCTTTGTTACTTGGTGCAAGTGTGTGTCTGTGTTACTGGGTATCAGTGTATGACTTTGTGACTTGGTGTCAGTGTATGTCTTTGTTACTGGGTTTCACTGTATGTCTTTGTGACTTTGTGTCAGTGTATGTCTTTGTTACTGGGTGTCATTTTATGTCTTTGTTACATGGTGTCAGTGTATGTCTTTGTTACTTGGTGTCAGTGTATGTCTGTGTTACTTGGTGTACGTGTGTGTCTTTGTTACTTGGTGCAAGTGTGTGTCTGTGTTACTGGGTATCAGTGTATGACTTTGTGACTTGGTGTCAGTGTATGTCTTTGTTACTGGGTTTCACTGTATGTCTTTGTGACTTTGTGTCAGTGTATGTCTTTGTTACTGGGTGTCATTTTATGTCTTTGTTACATGGTGTCAGTGTATGTCTTTGTTACTTGGTGTCAGTGTATGTCTTTGTTACTTGGTGTAAGTGTGTGTCTGTGTTACTGGGTATCAGTGACTATCTTTGTTATTTCGTGTCAGTGTTTGTCTGTGTTACTGGGTATCAGTGAATGACTTTGCTACATGGTGACAGTGAATGTCTGTGTTACTTTGTGTACGTGTGTGTCTTTGTTACTTGGTGTAATAGTGTGTCTTTGTTACTTGGTGTCAGTGTATGTCTGTGTTACTTGGTGTAAGCGTATGTCTTTGTTACTTGGTGGCAGTGTATGTCTTTGTTACTTGGTGTAAGCGTGTGTCTGTGTTACTTGGTGTAAGTGTGTGTCTGTGTTACTTGGTATCAGTGTATGTCTTTGTTACTTGGTGTAAGTGTGTGTCTGTGTTACTGGGTAACAGTGTATGTCTTTGTTACTTGGTGTCAGTGTATGTCTGTGTTACTTGGTGAAAGTGTGTTTCTTTGTTACTTGGTGTAATTGTATGTCTTTGTTACTTGGTGTGAGTGTATGTCTGTGTTACTTGGTGTAAGTGTATGTCTTTGTTACTTGGTGTCAGTGTATGTATTTGTTACTTGGTGCAAGTGTGTTTCTGTGTTACTGGGTGTCAGTGTATGTCTTTGTTACTTGGTGTCAGTGTATGTCTTTGTGACTTGGTGTCAGTGTATGTCTTTGTTACTGGGTGTCACTGTATGTCTTTGTGACTTTGTGTCAGTGTAAGTCTTTGTTACTGGGTGTCATTTTATGTCTTTGTTACTTGGTGTCAGTGTATGTCTTTGTTACTTGGTGTCAGTGTATGTCTGTGTTACTTGGTGTCAGTGTGTGTCTTTGTTACTTGGTGCAAGTGTGTGTCTGTGTTACTGGGTATCAGTGTATGACTTTGTGACTTGGTGTCAGTGTATGTCTTTGTTACTGGGTTTCACTGTATGTCTTTGTGACTTTGTGTCAGTGTATGTCTTTGTTACTGGGTGTCATTTTATGTCTTTGTTACATGGTGTCAGTGTATGTCTTTGTTACTTGGTGTCAGTGTATGTCTGTGTTACTTGGTGTAAGTGTATGTCTTTGTTACTTGGTGTAAGTGTGTGTCTGTGTTACTTGGTGTAAGTGTATGTCTTTGTTACTTGGTGTCAGTGTATGTCTGTGTTACTTGGTGAAAGTGTGTTTCTTTGTTACTTGGTGTAATTGTATGTCTTTGTTACTTGGTGTGAGTGTATGTCTGTGTTACTTGGTGTAAGTGTATGTCTTTGTTACTTGGTGTCAGTGTATGTCTTTGTTACTGGGTGTCACTGTATGTCTTTGTGACTTTGTGTCAGTGTAAGTCTTTGTTACTGGTTGTCATTTTATGTCTTTGTTACTTGTTGTCAGTGTATGTCTTTGTTACTTGGTGTCAGTGTATGTCTGTGTTACTTGGTGTAAGTGTGTGTCTTTGTTACTTGGTGTAAGTGTGTGTCTGTGTTACTGGGTATCAGTGTATGACTTTGTGACTTGGTGTCAGTGTATGTCTTTGTTACTGGGTTTCACTGTATGTCTTTGTGACTTTGTGTCAGTGTATGTCTTTGTTACTGGGTGTCATTTTATGTCTTTGTTACTTGGTGTCAGTGTATGTCTTTGTTACTTGGTGTCAGTGTATGTCTGTGTTACTTGGTGTAAGTGTGTGCCTTTGTTACTTGGTGTAAGTGTGTGTCTGTGTTATTGGGTATCAGTGTATGTCTTTGTTACTTGGTGTCAGTGTATGTCGTTGTTACTTGGTGTAAGTGTATGTCTTTATGACTTGGTGTAACTGTGTGTCTGTGTTACTGGGTAACAGTGTATGTCTTTGTTACTTGGTGTCAGTGTATGTCTGTGTTACTTGGTGTAAGTGTGTGTCTTTGTTACTTGGTGTAATTGTATGCCTTTGTTACTTGGTGTCATTGTATGTATGTGTTACTTGGTGTAAGTGTATGTCTTTGTTACTTGGTGTCAGTGTATGTCTTTGTGACTTGGTGTCAGTGTCTGTCTTTGTTACTGGGTGTCAGTGTCTGTCTTCGTTACTTGGTGTCAGTGTTTGTCTTTGTTACCGTGTGTCAGTGTTTGTCTTTGTGACTTGGTGTCAGTGTATGGCTTTGTTACTTGGTGTCAGTGTATGTCTTTGTTACTTGGTGTAAGTGTGTGTCTGTGTTACTGGGTATCAGTGACTATCTTTGTTATTTGGTGTCAGTGTTTGTCTGTGTTACTGGGTATCAGTGAATGACTTTGCTACATGGTGACAGTGTATGTCTGTGTTACTTTGTGTACGTGTGTGTCTTTGCTACATGGTGACAGTGTATGTCTGTGTTACTTGGTGTAAGTGTGTGTCTTTGTTACTTGGTGTAATTGTATGTCTTTGTTACTTGGTGTCAGTGTATGTCTGTGTTACTTGGTGTAAGTGTATGTCTGCGTTACTTGGTGTAAGTGTATGTCTTTGTTACTTGGTGGCAGTGTATGTCTTTGTTACTTGGTGGCAGTGTATGTCTTTGTTACTTGGTGTAAGTGTGTGTCTGTGTTACCGGGTAACAGTGTATGTCTTTGTTACTTGGAGTCAGTGTATGTCTGTGTTACTTGGTGTAAGTGTGTGTCTTTGTTACTTGGTGTCAGTGTATGTCTTTGTTACTTGGTGTAAGTGAGTGTTTGTGTTACTTGGTGTAAGTGTTTGTCTGTGTTACTTGGTATCAGTGTATGTCTCTGTCACTTGGTGTCAGTGTGTATCTGTGTTACTGGGTAACAGTGTATGTCTTTGTTACTTGGTGTAATTGTATGTCTTTGTTACTTGGTGTCAGTGTATGTCTGTGTTACTTGGTGTAAGCGTATGTCTTTGTTACTTGGTGGCAGTGTATGTCTTTGTTACTTGGTGTAAGCGTGTGTCTGTGTTACTTGGTGTAAGTGTGTGTCTGTGTTACTTGGTATCAGTGTATGTCTTTGTTACTTGGTGTAAGTGTGTGTCTGTGTTACTGGGTAACAGTGAATGTCTTTGCTACATGGTGACAGTGTATGTCTGTGTTACTTGGTGTCAGTGTGTGTCTTTGTTACTTGGTGTAATTGTATGTCTTTGTTACTTGGTGTCAGTGTATGTCTGTGTTACTTGGTGTAAGTGTATGTCTGTGTAACTTGGTGTAAGTGTATGTCTGTGTTACTTGGTGTAAGTGTATGTCTTTGTTACTTGGTGGCAGTGTATGTCTTTGTTACTTGGTGTAAGTGTGTGTCTGTGTTACTGGGTAACAGTGTATGTCTTTGTTACTTGGAGTCAGTGTATGTCTGTGTTACTTGGTGTAAGTGTGTGTCTTTGTTACTTGGTGTAATTGTATGTCTTTGTTACTTGGTGTCAGTGTATGTCTTTGTTACTTGGTGTATGTGAGTGTTTGTGTTACTTGGTGGAAGTGTGTGTCTGTGTTACTTGGTGGAAGTGTGTGTCTGTGTTACTTGGCATCAGTGTATGTCTTTGTTACTTGGTGTCAGTGTATGTCAGAATACTTGGTGTAAGTGTATGTCTTTGTTACTTGGTGTAATTGTCTGTCTTTGTTACTTCGTGTCAGTGTATGTCTTTGTTCCTTGGTGTAAGTGAGTGTTTGTGTTACTTGGTGTCAGTGTGTATCTGTGTTACTTGGTATCAGTGTATGTCTCTGTCACTTGGTGTAAGTGTGTATCTGTGTTACTGGGTAACAGTGTATGTCTTTGTTACTTGGTGTCAGTGTATGTCTGTGTTACTTGGTGTAATTGTGTGTCTTTGTTACTTGGTGTAATTGTATGTCTTTGTTACTTGGTGTGAGTGTCTGTCTGTGTTACTTGGTGTCAGTGTATGTCTTTGTTACTTGGTGTCAGTGTATGTCTTTATTACTTGGTGTAAGTGTGTGTCTGTGTTACTGGGTATCAGTGTATGTCTTTGTTACTTGGTGTCAGTGTATGTCTTTGTGACTTGGTGTCAGTGTATGTCTTTGTTACTGGGTGTCACTGTATGTCTTTGTGACTTTGTGTCAGTGTATGTCTTTGTTACTGGATGTCATTTTATGTCTTTGTTACTTGGTGTCAGTGTATGTCTTTGTTACTTGGTGTCAGTGTATGTCTGTGTTACTTGGTGTAAGTGTGTGTCTTTGTTACTTGGTGTAAGTGTGTGTCTGTGTTATTGGGTATCAGTGTATGTCTTTGTTACTTGGTGTCTGTGTATGTCGTTGTTACTTGGTGTAAGTGTGTGTCTGTGTTACTTGGTATCAGTGTATGTCTTTATTACTTGGTGTAACTGTGCGTCTGTGTTACTGGGTAGCAGTGTATGTCTTTGTTACTTGGTGTCAGTGTATGTCTGTGTTACTTGGTGTAAGTGTGTATCTTTGTTACTTGGTGTAATTGTATGTCTTTGTTATTTGGTGTCATTGTATGTCTGTGTTACTTGGTGTAAGTGTATGTCTTTGTTACTTGGTGTCAGTGTTTGTCTTTGTGACTTGGTGTCAGTGTCTGTCTTTGTTACTGGGTGTCAGTGTCTGTCTTCGTTACTTGGTGTCAGTGTTTGTCTTTGTTACCGTGTGTCAGTGTCTGTCTTTGTGACTTGGTGTCAGTGTCTGTCTTTGTTACTTGGTGTAACTGTATGTCTTTGTTACTTGGTGTAAGTGTGTGTCTGTGTTACTGGGTATCAGTGACTATCTTTGTTATTTGGTGTAAGTGTTTGTCTGTGTGACTGGGTATCAGTGAATGTCTTTGCTACATGGTGACAGTGTATGTCTGTGTTACTTGGTGTAAGTGTGTGTCTGTGTTACTTGGTATCAGTGTATGTCTTTGTTACTTGGTGTCAGTGTGTGTCTTTGTGACTTGGTGTCAGTGTATGTCTGTGTTACGTGGTGTAAGTGTATGTCTTTGTTACTTGGTGTCAGTGTATGTCTTTGTTACTTGGTGTAAGTGTGTGGCTGTGTCACTTGGTGTAAGTGTGTGTCTGTGTTACTTGGTATCAGTGTATGTCTTTGTTACTTGGTGTAAGTGTGTGTCTCTGTTACTGGGTAACAGTGTATGTCTTTGTTACTTGGTGTCAGTGTAGGTCTGTGTTACTTGGTGTAAGTGTGTGTCTTTGTTACTTGGTGTAATTGTATGTCTTTGTTACTTGGTATCAGTGTGTGTCTTTGTGACTTGGTGTCAGTGTATGTCTTTGTTACTGGGTGTCAGTGTGTGTCTTTGTGACTTGGTTTCAGTGTATGTCTTTGTTACTTGGTGTCAGTGTATGTCTGTGTTACTTGGTGTAAGTGTATGTCTGTGTTACTTGGTGGCAGTGTCTGTCTTTGTTACTTGGTGTAAGCGTGTGTCTGTGTTACTTGGTGTAAGTGTGTGTCTGTGTTACTTGGTATCAGTGTATGTCTTTGTTACTTGGCGTCAGTGTATGTCTGTGTTACTTGGTGTAAGTGTGTGTCTTTGTTACTTGGTGTAAGTGTGTGTCTTTGTTACTTGGTGTAATTGTATGTCTTTGTTACTTGGTGTCAGTGTATGTCTTTGTTACTTGGTGTAAGTGAGTGTTTGTGTTACTTGGTGTAAGTGTGTGTCTGTGTTACTGGGTATCAGTGTATGTCTTTGTTACTTGATGTCAGTGTCTGTCAAAATACTTGGTGTAAGTGTATGTCTTTGTTACTTGGTATAATTGTCTGTCTTTGTTACTTGGTGTCAGTGTATGTCTTTGTTACTTGGTGTAAGTGAGTGTTTGTGTTACTTGGTGTAAGTGTGTGTCTGTGTTATTTGGTATCAATGTATGTCTCTGTCACTTGGTGTCAGTGTGTATCTGTGTTACTGGGTAACAGTGTATGTCTTTGTTACTTGGTGTCAGTGTATGTCTGTGTTACTTGGTGAAAGTGTGTTTCTTTGTTACTTGGTGTCATTGTATGTCTTTGTTACTTGGTGTGAGTGTATGTCTGTGTTACTTGGTGTAAGTGTATGTCTTTGTTACTTGGTGTCATTGTATGTCTTTGTTACTTGGTGTGAGTGTATGTCTTTGTGACTTGGTGTCAGTGTCTGTCTTTGTGACTTGGTGTCAGTGTATGTCTTTGTTACTGGGTTTCACTGTATGTCTTTGTGACTTTGTGTCAGTGTATGTCTTTGTTACTGGGTGTCATTTTATGTCTTTGTTACTTGGTGTCAGTGTATGTCTTTGTTACTTGGTGTCAGTGTATGTCTGTGTTACTTGGTGTAAGTATGTGCCTTTGTTACTTGGTGTAAGTGTGTGTCTGTGTTATTGGGTATCAGTGTATGTCTTTGTTACTTGGTGTCAGTGTATGTCGTTGTTACTTGGTGTAAGTGTATGTCTTTATGACTTGGTGTAACTGTGTGTCTGTGTTACGGGGTAACAGTGTATGTCTTTGTTACTTGGTGTAAGTGTGTGTCTTTGTTACTTGGTGTCATTGTATGTATGTGTTACTTGGTGTAAGTGTATGTCTTTGTTACTTGGTGTCAGTGTATGTCTTTGTGACTTGGTGTCAGTGTCTGTCTTTGTTACTGGGTGTCAGTGTCTGTCTTCGTTACTTGGTGTCAGTGTTTGTCTTTGTTACCGTGTGTCAGTGTCTGTCTTTGTGACTTGGTGTCAGTGTATGGCTTTGTTACTTGGTGTCAGTGTATGTCTTTGTTAATTGGTGTCAGTGTATGTCTGTGTTACTGGGTATCAGTGACTAACTTTGTTATTTGGTGTAAGTGTTTGTCTGTGTTACTGGGTATCAGTGAATGACTTTGCTACATGGTGACAGTGTATGTCTGTGTTACTTTGTGTAAGTGTGTGTCTTTGTTACTTGGTGTAATTGTATGTCTTTGTTACTTGGTGTCAGTGTATGTCTGTGTTACCTGGTGTAAGCGTATGTGTTTGTTACTTGGTGGCAGTGAATGTCTTTGTTACTTGGTGTAAGCGTGTGTCTGTGTACTTGGTGTAAGTGTGTGTCTGTGTTACTTGGTATCAGTGTATGTCTTTGTTACTTGGTGTAAGTGTGTGTCTGTGTTACTTGGTATCAGTGTATGTCTGTGTTACTTGGTGTAAGTGTGTGTCTTTGTTACTTTTTGTAATTGTATGTCTTTGTTACTTGGTGTCAGTGTATGTCTGTGTTACTTGGTGTAAGTGTATGTCTGTGTTACTTGGTGTAAGTGTATGTCTTTGTTACTTGGTGGCAGTGTATGTCTTTGTTACTTGGTGTAAGTGTGTGTCTGTGTTACTGGGTAACAGTGTATGTCTTTGTTACTTGGAGTCAGTGTATGTCTGTGTTACTTGGTGTAAGTGTGTGTCTTTGTTACTTGGTGTAAGTGTGTGTCTTTGTTACTTGGTGTAAGTGTGTGTCTTTGTTACTTGGTGTAATTGTATGTCTTTGTTACTTGGTGTCAGTGTACGTCTTTGTTACTTGGTGTATGTGAGTGTTTGTGTTACTTGGTGGAAGTGTGTGTCTGTGTTACTTGGTATCAGTGTATGTCTTTGTTTCTTGGTGTCAGTGTATGTCAGAATACTTGGTGTAAGTGTATGTCTTTGTTACTTGGTGTAATTGTCTGTCTTTGTTACTTGGTGTCAGTGTATGTCTTTGTTACTTGGTGTAAGTGAGTGTTTGTGTTACTTGGTGTCAGTGTGTATCTGTGTTACTTGGTATCAGTGTTTGTCTCTGTCACTTGGTGTAAGTGTGTATCTGTGTTACTGGGTAACAGTGTATGTCTTTGTTACTTGGTGTCAGTGTATGTCTGTGTTACTTGGTGTAATTGTGTGTCTTTGTTACTTGGTGTAATTGTATGTCTTTGTTACTTGGTGTGAGTGTATGTCTGTGTTACTTGGTGTCAGTGTATGTCTTTGTTACTTGGTGTCATTGTATGTCTTTATTACTTGGTGTATGTGTGTGTCTGTGTTACTGGGTATCAGTGTATGTCTTTGTTACTTGGTGTCAGTGCATGTCTTTGTGACTTGGTGTCAGTGTATGTCTTTGTTACTGGGTGTCACTGTATGTCTTTGTGACTTTGTGTCAGTGTATGTCTTTGTTACTGGATGTCATTTTATGTCTTTGTTACTTGGTGTCAGTGTATGTCTGTGTTACTTGGTGTCAGTGTATGTCTGTGTTACTTGGTGTCAGTGTATGTCTGTGTTACTTGGTGTAAGTGTGTGTCTTTGTTAATTGGTGTAAGTGTGTGTCTGTGTTATTGGGTATCAGTGTATGTCTGTGTTACTTGGTGTAAGTGTATGTCTTTGTTACTTGGTGTCAGTGTACGTCTTTGTTACGTGGTGTAAGTGTGTGTCTGTGTTACTGGGTATCAGTGTATGTCTGTGTTGCTTGGTGTCAGTGTATGTCTTTGTTACTGGGTGTCACTGTATGTCTTTGTGACTTTGTGTCAGTGTATGTCTTTGTTACTGGGTGTCATTTTATGTCTTTGTTACTTGGTGTCAGTGTATGTCTTTGTTACTTGGTGTCAGTGTATGTCTGTGTTACTTGGTGCAAGTGTGTGTCTTTGTTACTTGGTGTAAGTGTGTGTCTGTGTTATTGGGTATCAGTGTATGTCTTTGTTACTTGGTGTCAGTGTGTGTCTGTGTTACATTGTGTCAGTGTATGTCTTTATTACTTGGTGTAACTGTGTGTCTGTGTTACTGGGTAACAGTGTATGTCTTTGTTACTTGGTGTCAGTGTATGTCTGTGTTACTTGGTGTAAGTGTGTGTCTTTGTTTCTTGGTGTAATTGTATGTCTTTGTTTCTTGGTGTCATTGTATGTCTGTGTTACTTGGTGCAAGTGTATGTCTTTGTTACTTGGTGTCAGTGTATGTCTTTGTGACTTGGTGTCAGTGTATGTCTTTGTGACTTGGTGTCAGTGTCTGTCTTTGTTACTGGGTGTCAGTGTCTGTCTTCGTTACTTGGTGTCAGTGTCTGTCTTCGTTACTTGGTGTCAGTGTTTGTCTTTGTTACCGTGTGTCAGTGTCTGTCTTTGTGACTTGGTGTCAGTGTATGTCTTTGTTACTTGGTGTCAGTGTATGTCTGTTACTTGGTGTAAGTGTGTGTCTGTGTTACTGGGTATCAGTGTCTATCTTTGTTATTTGGTGTAAGTGTTTGTCGGTGTTACTGGGTATCAGTGAATGTCTTTGCTACATGGTGACAGTGTATGACTGTGTTACTTGGTGCAAGTGTGTGTCTTTGTTACTTGGTGTTATTGTATGTCTTTGTTACTTGGTGTCAGTGTATGTCTGTGTTACTTGGTGTAAGTGTATGTCCTAGTCACTTTATGGCAGTGTATGTCTTTGTTACTTGGTGTAAGCGTGTGTCTGTGTTACTTGGTGTAAGTGTGTGTCTGTGTTACTGGGTAACAGTGCATGCCTTTGTTACTTGGAGTCAGTGTATGTCTGTGTTACTTGGTGTAAGTGTGTGTCTTTGTTACTTGGTGTAATTGTATGTCTTTGTTACTTGGTGTAAGTGCGTGTCTGTGTTACTGGGTAACAGTGCATGCCTTTGTTACTTGGAGTCACTGTATGTCTGTGTTACTTGGTGTAAGTGTGTGTCTTTGTTACTGGGTATCAGTGTATGTCTTTGTGACTTGGTGTCAGTGTATGCCTTTGTTACTTGGTGTCAGTGTATGTCTTTGTTACTTGGTGTAAGTGTTTGTCTGTGTTACTGGGTATCAGTGTAAGTCATTGTTTCTTGGTGTCAGTGTATGTCGGTGTTACTGGGTATCAGTGCATGTCTTTGTTACATGGTGTCAGTGTATGTCTGTGTTACTTGGTGTAAGTGTGTGTCTTTGTTACTTGGTGTAATTGTATGTCTTTGTTACATGGTGTCAGTGTATGTCTGTGTTACGTGGTGTAAGTGTATGTCTTTGTTACTTGGTGTCAGTGTATGTCTTTGTTACTTGGTGTCAGTGTATGTCTTTGTTACTTGGTGTAAGTGTGTGTCTGTGTTAATTGGTGTAAGTGTGTGTCTGTGTTACTGGGTATCAGTGAATGTCTTTGCTACATGGTGACAGTGTATGTCTGTGTTACTTGGTGTAAGAGTGTGTCTTTGTTACTTGGTGTAATTGTATGTCTTTGTTACTTGGTGTCAGTGTATGTCTGTGTTGCTTGGTGTAAGAGTATGTCTTTGTCACTTGGTGGCAGTGTATGTCTCTGTTACTTGGTGTAGGCGTGTGTCTGTGTTACTTGGTGTAAGTGTGTGTCTGTGTTACTTGGTATCAGTGTATGTCTTTGTTACTTGGTGTAAGTGTGTGTCTGTGTTACTGGGTAACAGTGTATGTCTTTGTTAGTTGGTGTCAGTGTATGTCTGTGTTACTTGGTGCAAGTGTGTGTCTTTGTTACTTGCTGTAATTGTATGTCTTTGTTACTTGGTGTCAGTGTATGTCTTTGTTACTTGGTGTAAGTGAGTGTTTGTGTTACTTGGTGTAAGTGTGTGTCTGTGTTACTTGGTATCAGTGCATGTCTTTGTTACTTGGTGTAAGTGTGTGTCTGTGTTACTGGGTAACAGTGTATGTCTTTGCTACATGGTGTCAGTGTATGTCTGTGTTACTTGGTGTAAGTGTGTCTTTGTTACTTGGTGTCAGTGTATGACTTTGTGACTTGGTGTCAGTGTATGTCTTTGTTACTGGGTGTCGCTGTATGTCTTTGAGACTTTGTGTCAGTGTATGCCTTTGTTACTGGGTGTCAGTTTATGTCTTTGTTACTTGGTGTCAGTGTATGTCTTTGTTACTTTGTGTCAGTGTATGTCTGTGTTACTTGGTGTAAGTGTGTGTCTTTGTTACTTGGTGTAAGTGTGTGTCTGTGTTACAGGGTATCAGTGTATGTCTTTGTTACTTGGTTTCCGTGTATGTCGCTGTTACTTGGTGTATGTGTGTGTCTGTGTTACTGTGTGTCAGTGTATGTCTTTGTTACTCGGTGTCAGTGTATGTCTGTGTTGCTTGGTGTAAGTGTGTTTCTTTGTTACTTGGTGTAAGTGTATGTCTTTGTTACTTGGTGTCAGTGTATGTATGTGTTACTTTGTGTAAGTGGATGTCTTTGTGACTTGGTGTCAGTGTGTGTCTCTGTTAGCCTTTGTTACTTGGTGTCAGTGTCTGTCTGTGTATGTATTTGTGACTGTGTGTCAGTGTTTCTCTATGTTACTGGGTGTCAGTGTGTGTTTGTTTGTGTTACTGGGTGTCAGTGTGTGTCTGTGTTACTTGGTGTAAGTGTGTGTCTTTGTTTCGTGGTGTCAGTGGATGTCTTTGTTACTTGGTGTCAGTGTTTGTCTTTGTTACTTGGTGTAAGTGTGTGTCTGTGTTACTGGGTATCAGTGTATGTCTTTGTGACTTGGTGTCAGTGTATGCCTTTGTTTCTGGGTGTCAGTGCATGTCTTTGTTACTTGGTGTAAGTGTTTGTCTGTGTTACTGGGTATCAGTGTATGTCTTTGTTTCTTGGTGTCAGTGTATGTCTGTGTCACTGGGTATCAGTGCATGTCTTTGTTACATGGTGTCAGTGTATGTCTGTGTTACTTGGTGTAAGTGTGTGCCTTTGTTACTTGGTGTAATTGTATGTCTTTGTAACTTGGTGTCAGTGTATGTCTGTGTTACGTGGTGCAAGTGTATGACTGTGTTACTTGCTGTCAGTGTATGTCTGTGTTTCTTGGTGTCAGTGTGTGTCTTTGTTACTTGGTGTAATTGTATGTCTTTGTTACTTGGTGTCAGTGTATGTCTTTGTTACTGTGTGTCAGTGTTTGTCTTTGTTAGTTGGTGTAAGTGTGTGTCTGTGTTACTGGGTATCAGTGCATGTCTTTGTTACATGGGGTCAGTGCATGTCTGTGTTACTTGGTGTAAGTTTGTGTCTTTGTTACTTGGTGTAATTGTATGTCTTTGTTACTTGGTGTCCGTGTATGTCTGTGTTACTTGGAGTAAGTGTGTGTCTGTGTTACTTGGTGTAAGTGTGCGTCTGTGTTACTTGGTGTAAGTGTGTGTCTGTGTTACTTGGTATCAGTGCATGTCTTTGTTACTTGGTGTCAGTGTATGTCTGTGTTACTTGGTGTAAGTGTGTGTCTTTGTTACTTGGTGTAAGTCTGTGTCTGTGTTACTTGGTGTAAGTGTGTGTCTGTGTTACTGGGTAACAGTGTATGTCTTTGTTACTTGGTGTCAGTGTATGTCTGTGTTACTTGGTGTAAGTGTGTGTCTTTGTTACTTGGTGTAATTGTATGTCTTTCCTTCTTGGTGTCAGTGTATGTCTTTGTAACTTGGTGTAAGTTGTGTTTGTGTTCCTTGGTGTTAGTGTATGTCTTTGTTACTTGGTGTAAGTGTGTGTCTGTGTTACTGGGTATCAGTGTCTGTCTTTGTTACTTGTTGTAAGTGTATGTCTGTGTTACTGGGTATCAGTGTATGTCTTTGTTACTTGGTGTCAGTGTATGTCTGTTTAACTTGGTGTAAGTGTGCGTCTGTGTTATTGGGTGTCAGTGTATGTCTTTGTGACTTGGTGTCAGTGTATGTCTTTGTTACTTTCTGTAATTGTGTGTCTGTGTTACTTGTTGTAAGTGTGTGTCTTTGTTACTTGGTGTAATTGTATGTCTTTGTTACATGGTGTCATTGTGTGTCTGTGTTACTTGGTGTAAGTGTATGTCTTCGTTACTTGGTGTCAGTGTATGTCTTGGTTACTTGGTGTCAGTGTATGTCTCTGTTACTGTGTGTCAGTGTATGTCTTTGTGACTTGGTGTCAGTGTCTGTCTTTGATACTATGTGTCAGTTTATGTCTTTGTTACTTGGTGTCAGTGTATGTCTGTGTTACTTGGTGTTAGTGTGTGTCTTTGTTACTTGGTGTAAGTGTGTGTCTGTGTTACTGGGTATCAGTGTATGTCTTTGTTACTTGGTGTCAGTGTATGTCTTTGTTACTTGGTGTAAGTGTGTGTCTGTGTTACTGGGTGTCAGTGTATGTCTTTGTTACTTGGTGTCAGTGTATGTCTGTGTTACATGGTGTCAGTGTGTGTCTTTGTTACTGGGTGTCAATGTATGTCTTTGTTACTTGGTGTCAATGTGTGTCTGTGTATGTCTTTCTTACTGTGTGTCTGTGTTTCTCTATGTTACTGGGTGTCAGTGTGTGTTTGTTTGTGTTACTGGGTGTCAGTGTATGTCTGTGTTACTTGGTGTAAGTGTGTGTCTTTGTTACTTGCTGGAATTGTATGTCTTTGTTACTTGGTGTCAGTGTATGTCTGTGTTACTTGGTGTCAGTGTCTGTCTTTGATACTGTATGTCAGTTTATGTCTTTGTTACTTGGTGTCAGTGTATGTCTCTGTTACTTGATGTCAGTGTTTGTCTTTGTTACTTGGTGTAAGTGTGTGTCTGTGTTACTGGGTATCAGTGGATGTCTTTGTTACTTGGTGTCAGTGTATGTCTTTGTTTGTTGGTGTCAGTGTATGTCTTTGCTACATGGTGTCAGTGTATGTCTGTGTTACTTGGTGTAAGTGTGTCTTTGTTACTTGGTGTCAATGTATGACTGTGTTACTTGGTGTAAGTGTATGTCTTTGTTACTTGGTGTCAGTGTATGTCTTTGTTACTTGGTGTAAGTGTGTGTCTGTGTTACTGGGTATCAGTGTATGTCTTTGTTACTTGGTGTCAGTGTATGACTTTGTGACTTGGTGTCAGTGTATGTCTTTGTTACTGGGTGTCGCTGTATGTCTTTGAGACTTTGTGTCAGTGTATGCCTTTGTTACTGGGTGTCAGTTTATGTCTTTGTTACTTGGTGTCAGTGTATGTCTTTGTTACTTTGTGTCAGTGTATGTCTGTGTTACTTGGTGTAAGTGTGTGTCTTTGTTACTTGGTGTAAGTGTGTGTCTGTGTTACAGGGTATCAGTGTATGTCTTTGTTACTTGGTTTCCGTGTATGTCGCTGTTACTTGGTGTATGTGTGTGTCTGTGTTACTGTGTGTCAGTGTATGTCTTTGTTACTTGGTGTCAGTGTATGTCTGTGTTGCTTGGTGTAAGTGTGTTTCTTTGTTACTTGGTGTAAGTGTATGTCTTTGTTACTTGGTGTCAGTGTATGTATGTGTTACTTTGTGTAAGTGGATGTCTTTGTGACTTGGTGTCAGTGTGTGTCTCTGTTAGCCTTTGTTACTTGGTGTCAGTGTCTGTCTGTGTATGTATTTGTGACTGTGTGTCAGTGTTTCTCTATGTTACTGGGTGTCAGTGTGTGTTTGTTTGTGTTACTGGGTGTCAGTGTGTGTCTGTGTTACTTGGTGTAAGTGTGTGTCTTTGTTTCGTGGTGTCAGTGGATGTCTTTGTTACTTGGTGTCAGTGTATGCCTTTGTTTCTGGGTGTCAGTGCATGTCTTTGTTACTTGGTGTAAGTGTTTGTCTGTGTTACTGGGTTTCAGTGTATGTCTTTGTTTCTTGGTGTCAGTGTATGTCTGTGTCACTGGGTATCAGTGCATGTCTTTGTTACATGGTGTCAGTGTATGTCTGTGTTACTTGGTGTAAGTGTGTGCCTTTGTTACTTGGTGTAATTGTATGTCTTTGTTACTTGGTGTCAGTGTATGTCTGTGTTACGTGGTGCAAGTGTATGACTGTGTTACTTGCTGTCAGTGTATGTCTGTGGTTCTTGGTGTCAGTGTGTGTCTTTGTTACTTGGTGTAATTGTATGTCTTTGTTACTTGGTGTCAGTGTATGTCTTTGTTACTGTGTGTCAGTGTTTGTCTTTGTTACTTGGTGTAAGTGTGTGTCTGTGTTACTGGGTATCAGTGCATGTCTTTGTTACATGGGGTCAGTGCATGTCTGTGTTACTTGGTGTAAGTTTGTGTCTTTGTTACTTGGTGTAATTGTATGTCTTTGTTACTTGGTGTCCGTGTATGTCTGTGTTACTTGGAGTAAGTGTGTGTCTGTGTTACTTGGTGTAAGTGTGTGTCTGTGTTACTTGGTGTAAGTGTGTGTCTGTGTTACTTGGTATCAGTGCATGTCTTTGTTACTTGGTGTCAGTGTATGTCTGTGTTACTTGGTGTAAGTGTGTGTCTTTGTTACTTGGTGTAAGTCTGTGTCTGTGTTACTTGGTGTAAGTGTGTGTCTGTGTTACTGGGTAACAGTGTATGTCTTTGTTACTTGGTGTCAGTGTATGTCTGTGTTACTTGGTGTAAGTGTGTGTCTTTGTTACTTGGTGTAATTGTATGTCTTTCCTTCTTGGTGTCAGTGTATGTCTTTGTAACTTGGTGTAAGTTGTGTTTGTGTTCCTTGGTGTTAGTGTATGTCTTTGTTACTTGGTGTAAGTGTGTGTCTGTGTTACTGGGTATCAGTGTCTGTCTTTGTTACTTGTTGTAAGTGTATGTCTGTGTTACTGGGTATCAGTGTATGTCTTTGTTACTTGGTGTCAGTGTATGTCTGTTTAACTTGGTGTAAGTGTGCGTCTGTGTTATTGGGTGTCAGTGTATGTCTTTGTGACTTGGTGTCAGTGTATGTCTTTGTTACTTTCTGTAATTGTGTGTCTGTGTTACTTGGTGTAAGTGTGTGTCTTTGTTACTTGGTGTAATTGTATGTCTTTGTTACATGGTGTCATTGTGTGTCTGTGTTACTTGGTGTAAGTGTCTGTCTTCGTTACTTGGTGTCAGTGTATGTCTTGGTTACTTGGTGTCAGTGTATGTCTCTGTTACTGTGTGTCAGTGTATGTCTTTGTGACTTGGTGTCAGTGTCTGTCTTTGATACTATGTGTCAGTTTATGTCTTTGTTACTTGGTGTCAGTGTATGTCTGTGTTACTTGGTGTTAGTGTGTGTCTTTGTTACTTGGTGTAAGTGTGTGTCTGTGTTACTGGGTATCAGTGTATGTCTTTGTTACTTGGTGTCAGTGTATGTCTTTGTTACTTGGTGTAAGTGTGTGTCTGTGTTACTGGGTGTCAGTGTATGTCTTTGTTACTTGGTGTCAGTGTATGTCTGTGTTACATGGTGTCAGTGTGTGTCTTTGTTACTGGGTGTCAATGTATGTCTTTGTTACTTGGTGTCAATGTGTGTCTGTGTATGTCTTTCTTACTGTGTGTCTGTGTTTCTCTATGTTACTGGGTGTCAGTGTGTGTTTGTTTGTGTTACTGGGTGTCAGTGTATGTCTGTGTTACTTGGTGTAAGTGTGTGTCTTTGTTACTTGCTGGAATTGTATGTCTTTGTTACTTGGTGTCAGTGTATGTCTGTGTTACTTGGTGTCAGTGTCTGTCTTTGATACTGTATGTCAGTTTATGTCTTTGTTACTTGGTGTCAGTGTATGTCTCTGTTACTTGATGTCAGTGTTTGTCTTTGTTACTTGGTGTAAGTGTGTGTCTGTGTTACTGGGTATCAGTGGATGTCTTTGTTACTTGGTGTCAGTGTATGTCTTTGTTTGTTGGTGTCAGTGTATGTCTTTGTTACTTGGTGTCAGTGTATGTCTGTGTTACTGGGTATCAGTGCATGTCTTTGTTACATGGTGTCAATGTGTGTCTGTGTTACTGGGTAACAGTGTATGTCTTTGTTACTTGATGTCAGTGTATGTCTGTGTTACTTGGTGTCAGTGTCTGTCTTTGATACTGTATGTCAGTTTATGTCTTTGTTACTTGGTGTCAGTGTATGTCTCTGTTACTTGGTGTCAGTGTATGTCTTTGTTACTTGATGTCAGTGTATGTCTTTGTTACTGTGTGTCTGTGTTTCTCTATGTTACTGGGTGTCAGTGTGTGTTTGTTTGTGTTACTGGGTGTCAGTGCGTGTCTGTGTTACTTGGTGTCAGTGTATGTCTGTGTTACTTGGTGTCAGTGTCTGTCTTTGATACTGTATGTCAGTTTATGTCTTTGTTACTTGGTGTCAGTGTATGTCTCTGTTACTTGGTGTCAGTGTATGTCTTTGTTACTTGGTGTCAGTGTTTGCCTTTGTTACTTGGTGTAAGTGTGTGTCTGTGTTACTGGGCATCAGTGTAAGTCTTTGTGACTTGGTGTCAGTGTATGTCTTTGTTACTGGGTGTCAGTGCATGTATTTGTTACTTGGTGTAAGTCTGTGTCTGTGTTTCTGGGTATCAGTGTATTTCTTTGTTTGTTGGTGTCAGTGTATGTCTTTGTTACTTGGTGTCAGTGTATGTCTGTGTTACTGGGTATCAGTGCATGTCTTTGTTACATGGTGTCAATGTATGTCTGTGTTACTGGGTAACAGTGTATGTCTTTGTTACTTGGTGTCAGTGTATGTCTGTGTTACTTGATGTCAGTGTTTGTCTTTGTTACTTGGTGTAAGTGTGTGTCTGTGTTACTGGGTATCAGTGGATGTCTTTGTTACTTGGTGTCAGTGTATGTCTTTGTTTGTTGGTGTCAGTGTATGTCTTTGTTACTTGGTGTCAGTGTATGTCTGTGTTACTGGGTATCAGTGCATGTCTTTGTTACATGGTGTCAATGTGTGTCTGTGTTACTGGGTAACAGTGTATGTCTTTGTTACTTGGTGTCAGTGTATGTCTGTGTTACTTGATGTCAGTGTTTGTCTTTGTTACTTGGTGTAAGTGTGTGTCTGTGTTACTGGGTAACAGTGCATGTCTTTGTTACTTGGTGTCAGTGTATGTCTTTGTTACTTGATGTCAGTGTTTGTCTTTGTTACTTGGTGTAAGTGTGTGTCTGTGTTACTGGATATCAGTGTAAGTCTTTCTGACTTGGTGTCAGTGTATGTCTTTGTTACTGGGTGTCAGTGTATGTCTTTGTTACTTGATGTAAGTCTGTGTCTGTGTTACTGGGTATCAGTGTATGTCTTTGTTTGTTGGTGTCAGTGTATGTCTTTGTTACTTTGTGTCAGTGTATGTCTGTGTTACTGGGTATCACTGCATGTCTTTGTGACATGGTGTCAGTGTCTGTCTGTGTTACTTGGTGCATCTGTATGTCTATGTTACTGGGTGTCAGTGTCCGTCTTTGTGACTTGTTTTGTCAGTGTATATCTTGTGACTTGGTGCAAGTGTGTGTCTGTGTAACTGGGTATCGGTGCATGTCTTTGCTACATGGTGTCAACGTATGTCTGTGTTACTTGGTGTAAGTGTGTGTCTTTGTTACTTGGTGTAATTGTATGTCTTTGTTACTTGGTGACAGCGTATGTCTGTGTTACTTGGTGTAATTGTATGTCTTTGTTACTTGGTGACAGGGGATGTCTTTGTTACTTGGTGTAAGTTTGTGTCTGAGTTGCTTGGTATCAGTGTATGTCTTGGTTACTTGGTGTCAGTATGTGTCTGTGTTCCTGGGTATCCGTGAATGCCTTTGTTACTTGGTGTAAGTGTGTGTCTGTGTTACTTGGTATCAGTGTATGTCTTTGTTACTTGGTGTCAGTATGTGTCTGTGTTCCTGGGTATCCGTGAATGCCTTTGTTACTTGGTGTAAGTGTGTGTCTGTGTTACTGGGTATCGTTGTCTGTCTTTGTTACTTGGTGTCACAGTATGTATGTGTTACTGGGTATCAGTGCATGTCTTTGTTACTTGGTGTCAGTGTATGTCTTTGTGACTTGTTGTCAGTGTATGTCTTTGTTACTGGGTGTCAGTGCGGGTCTGTGTTACTGGGTGTCAGTGTATGTCATTGTTACTGGGTGTCAGTGCGTGTCTGTGTTACTGGGTATCAATGTATGTCTTTGTTAATGGGTATCAAAGTATGTCTTTGTTACTTGGTGTAAGTGGACGTCTTTGTTACTTATTGTCAGTGTATGTCTGTGTTACTTGGTGTCAGTGTATGTCTCTGTGACTTGGTGTCAGTGTATGTCTTTGTTACTGGGTGTCTGTGTGTGTCTGTGTTACTGGGTATCAGTGTATGTCTTTGTTACTCGGTGTAAGTGTGTGTCTGTGTTACTGGGTATCAGTGTAGGTCTTTGTTACTTGGTGTCTGTGTATGTCTTTGTTACTTGGTGTCAGTGTGTGTCTTTGTTACTGGGTGTCAGTGTATGTCTTTGTGACTTGATGTAAGTGTGTGTCTGTGTTACTGGGTATCAGTGTCTGTCTTTGTTACTTGGTGCAACTGTATTTCTGTGTTCCTGGGTATCAGTGTATATCTTTGTTACTTGGTGTAATTGTGTGTCTGTGTTACTGGGTATCAGTGTATGTCTTAGTTACTTGGTGTAAGTGTATGTCTTTGTTACTTTGTGTCAGTGTATGTCTTTGTTACTGGGTGCAAGTGTGTGTCTATGTTACTGGCCATCAGTGTATGTATTTGTTACTTGGTGTAAGTGTGTGTCTGTGTTACTGGGTATCAGTGTATGTCTTTGTGACTTGGTGTCAGTGTATGTCTTTGTTACTGGGTGTCAGTGCGTGTCTGTATTCCTGGGTATTAGTGTATGTCTTTGTTACTTGGTGTAAGTGTGTGTCTGTGTAACTGAGTATCAGTGTATGTCTTTGTTACTTGGTGTAAGTGTATGTCTGTGTTACTTGGTGTTAGTGTGTGTCTTTGTTACTTGGTGTGATTATATGTCTTTGTTACTTGTTGTCAGTGTACGTCTGTGTAACTTGGTGTAAGTGTATGCCTTTGTTACTTGGTGTCAGTGTATGTCTTTGTTACTTGGTGTAAGTGTGTGTCTCTGTTACTTTCTGTAAGTGTATGTCTGTGTTACTTGGTATCAGTGTATGTCTTTGTTACTTGGTGTAAGTGTGTGTCTGTGTTACTGGGTAACAGTGTATGTCTTTGTTACTTGGTGTCAGTGTATGTATGTGTTACTTGGTGTAAGTGTGTGTCTTTGTTACTTGGTGTAATTGTATGTCTTTGTTACTTGGTGTCAGTGTATGTCTTTGTTACTTGGTTTAAGTGTGTGTTGGTGTTACTTGGTGTAAGTGTGTGTCTGTGTTACTTGGTTTCAGTGTATGTCTTTGTTACTTGGTGTCAGTGTATGTCTGTGTTACTGGGTATCAGTGCATGTCTTTGTTACATGGTGTCAATGTGTGTCTGTGTTACTGGGTAACAGTGTATGTCTTTGTTACTTGGTGTCAGTGTATGTCTGTGTTACTTGGTGTCAGTGTCTGTCTTTGATACTGTATGTCAGTTTATGTCTTTGTTACTTGGTGTCAGTGTATGTCTCTGTTACTTGGTGTCAGTGTATGTCTTTGTTACTTGATGTCAGTGTATGTCTTTGTTACTGTGTGTCTGTGTTTCTCTATGTTACTGGGTGTCAGTGTGTGTTTGTTTGTGTTACTGGGTGTCAGTGCGTGTCTGTGTTACTTGGTGTAAGTGTATGTCTTTGTTTCTTGGTGTCAGTGTATGTCTTTGTTACTTGGTGTCAGTGTTTGCCTTTGTTACTTGGTGTAAGTGTGTGTCTGTGTTACTGGGTATCAGTGTATGTCTTTGTTACTTGGTGTAAGTGTGTGTCTGTGTTACTGGGTAACAGTGTATGTCTTTGTTACTTGGTGTCAGTGTATGTATGTGTTACTTGGTGTAAGTGTGTGTCTTTGTTACTTGGTGTAATTGTATGTCTTTGTTACTTGGTGTCAGTGTATGTCTTTGTTACTTGGTTTAAGTGTGTGTTGGTGTTACTTGGTGTAAGTGTGTGTCTGTGTTACTTGGTTTCAGTGTATGTCTTTGTTACTTGGTGTCAGTGTATGTCTGTGTTACTGGGTATCAGTGCATGTCTTTGTTACATGGTGTCAATGTGTGTCTGTGTTACTGGGTAACAGTGTATGTCTTTGTTACTTGGTGTCAGTGTATGTCTGTGTTACTTGGTGTCAGTGTCTGTCTTTGATACTGTATGTCAGTTTATGTCTTTGTTACTTGGTGTCAGTGTATGTCTCTGTTACTTGGTGTCAGTGTATGTCTTTGTTACTTGATGTCAGTGTATGTCTTTGTTACTGTGTGTCTGTGTTTCTCTATATTACTGGGTGTCAGTGTGTGTTTGTTTGTGTTACTGGGTGTCAGTGCGTGTCTGTGTTACTTGGTGTAAGTGTATGTCTTTGTTTCTTGGTGTCAGTGTATGTCTTTGTTACTTGGTGTCAGTGTTTGCCTTTGTTACTTGGTGTAAGTGTGTGTCTGTGTTACTGGGTATCAGTGTAAGTCTTTGTGACTTGGTGTCAGTGTATGTCTTTGTTACTGGGTGTCAGTGTATGTCTTTGTTACTTGGTGTAAGTCTGTGTCTGTGTTTCTGGGTATCAGTGTATTTCTTTGTTTGTTGGTGTCAGTGTATGTCTTTGTTACTTGGTGTCAGTGTATGTCTGTGTTACTGGGTATCAGTGCATGTCTTTGTTACATGGTGTCAATGTATGTCTGTGTTACTGGGTAACAGTGTATGTCTTTGTTACTTGGTGTCAGTGTATGTCTGTGTTACTTGATGTCAGTGTTTGTCTTTGTTACTTGGTGTAAGTGTGTGTCTGTGTTACTGGGTATCAGTGGATGTCTTTGTTACTTGGTGTCAGTGTATGTCTTTGTTTGTTGGTGTCAGTGTATGTCTTTGTTACTTGGTGTCAGTGTATGTCTGTGTTACTGGGTATCAGTGCTTGCCTTTGTTACATGGTGTCAATGTGTGTCTGTGTTACTGGGTAACAGTGTATGTCTTTGTTACTTGGTGTCAGTGTATGTCTGTGTTACTTGATGTCAGTGTTTGTCTTTGTTACTTGGTGTAAGTGTGTGTCTGTGTTACTGGGTAACAGTGCATGTCTTTGTTGGTGTCAGTGTATGTCTTTGTTACTTGATGTCAGTGTTTGTCTTTGTTACTTGGTGTAAGTGTGTGTCTGTGTTACTGGGTATCAGTGTAAGTCTTTCTGACTTGGTGTCAGTGTATGTCTTTGTTTGTTGGTGTCAGTGTATGTCTTTGTTACTTGGTGTCAGTGTATGTCTGTGTTACTGGGTATCACTGCATGTCTTTGTTACATGGTGTCAGTGTCTGTCTGTGTTACTTGGTGCATCTGTATGTCTATGTTACTGGGTGTCAGTGTCTGTCTTCGTTACTTGTTGTCAGTGTTTGTCTTTGTTACTGGGTGTCAGTGTCCGTCTTTGTGACTTGTTGTGTCAGTGTATATCTTTGTTACTTGGTGTAAGTGTGTGTCTGTGTTACTGGGTATCGGTGCATGTCTTTGCTACATGGTGTCAACGTATGTCTGTGTTACTTGGTGTAAGTGTGTGTCTTTGTTACTTGGTGTAATTGTATGTCTTTGTTACTTGGTGACAGCGTATGTCTGTGTTACTTGGTGTAATTGTATGTCTTTGTTACTTGGTGACAGGGTATGTCTTTGTTACTTGGTGTAAGTTTGTGTCTGAGTTGCTTGGTGTAAGTGTGTGTCTGTGTTACTTGGTATCAGTGTATGTCTTTGTTACTTGGTGTAAGTATGTGTCTGTGTTACTCGGTATCAGTGTAGGTCTTTGTTACTTGGTGTCAGTATGTGTCTGTGTTCCTGGGTATCAGTGAATGCCTTTGTTACTTGGTGTAAGTGTGTGTCTGTGTTACTGGGTATCGTTGTCTGTCTTTGTTACTTGGTGTCACAGTATGTATGTGTTACTGGGTATCAGTGCATGTCTTTGTTACTTGGTGTCAGTGTATGTCTTTGTGACTTGGTGTCAGTGTATGTCTTTGTTACTGGGTGTCAGTGCGGGTCTGTGTTACTGGGTGTCAGTGTATGTCATTGTTACTGGGTGTCAGTGCGTGTCTGTGTTACTGGGTATCAATGTATGTCTTTGTTAATGGATATCAAAGTATGTCTTTGTTACTTGGTGTAAGTGGACGTCTTTGTTACTTATTGTCAGTGTATGCCTGTGTTACTTGGTGTCAGTGTATGTCTCTGTGACTTGGTGTCAGTGTATGTCTTTGTTACTGGGTGTCTGTGTGTGTCTGTGTTACTTGGTATCAGTGTATGTCTTTGTTACTAGGTGTAAGTGTGTGTCTGTGTTACTGGGTATCAGTGTAGGTCTTTGTTACTTGGTGTCTGTGTATGTCTTTGTTACTTGGTGTCAGTGTGTGTCTTTGTTACTGGGTGTCAGTGTATGTCTTTGTGACTTGGTGTAAGTGTGTGTCTGTGTTACTGGGTATCAGTGTCTGTCTTTGTTACTTGGTGCAACTGTATGTCTGTGTTCCTGGGTATCAGTGTATATCTTTGTTACTTGGTGTAATTGTGTGTCTGTGTTACTGGGTATCAGTGTATGTCTTTGTTACTTGGTGTAAGTGTGTGTCTGTGTTACTGGGTATCAGTGTATGTCTTAGTTACTTGGTGTAAGTGTATGTCTTTGTTACTTTGTGTCAGTGTATGTCTTTGTTACTGGGTGCAAGTGTGTGTCTATGTTACTGGCCATCAGTGTATGTCTTTGTTACTTGGTGTAAGTGTGTGTCTGTGTTACTGGGTATCAGTGTCTGTCTTTGTTACTTTGTGTCAGTGTATGTCTTTGTGACTTGGTGTCAGTGTATGTCTTTGTTACTGGGTGTCAGTGCGTGTCTGTATTCCTGGGTATCAGTGTATGTCTTTGTTACTTGGTGTAAGTGTGTGTCTGTGTAACTGAGTATCAGTGTATGTCTTTGTTACTTGGTGTAAGTGTATGTCTGTGTTACTTGGTGTTAGTGTGTGTCTTTGTTACTTGGTGTGATTATATGTCTTTGTTACCTGTTGTCAGAGTACGTCTGTGTAACTTGGTGTAAGTGTATGCCTTTGTTACTTGGTGTCAGTGTATGTCTTTGTTACTTGGTGTAAGTGTGTGTCTGTGTTACTGGGTAACAGTGTATGTCTTTGTTACTTGGTGTCAGTGTATGTATGTGTTACTTGGTGTAAGTGTGTGTCTTTGTTACTTGGTGTAATTGTATGTCTTTGTTACTTGGTGTCAGTGTATGTCTTTGTTACTTGGTTTAAGTGTGTGTTGGTGTTACTTGGTGTAAGTGTGTGTCTGTGTTACTTGGTTTCAGTGTATGTCTTTGTTACTTGGTGTCAGTGTATGTCTGTGTTACTGGGTATCAGTGCATGTCTTTGTTACATGGTGTCAATGTGTGTCTGTGTTACTGGGTAACAGTGTATGTCTTTGTTACTTGGTGTCAGTGTATGTCTGTGTTACTTGGTGTCAGTGTCTGTCTTTGATACTGTATGTCAGTTTATGTCTTTGTTACTTGGTGTCAGTGTATGTCTCTGTTACTTGGTGTCAGTGTATGTCTTTGTTACTTGATGTCAGTGTATGTCTTTGTTACTGTGTGTCTGTGTTTCTCTATATTACTGGGTGTCAGTGTGTGTTTGTTTGTGTTACTGGGTGTCAGTGCGTGTCTGTGTTACTTGGTGTAAGTGTATGTCTTTGTTTCTTGGTGTCAGTGTATGTCTTTGTTACTTGGTGTCAGTGTTTGCCTTTGTTACTTGGTGTAAGTGTGTGTCTGTGTTACTGGGTATCAGTGTAAGTCTTTGTGACTTGGTGTCAGTGTGTGTCTTTGTTACTGGGTGTCAGTGTATGTCTTTGTTACTTGGTGTAAGTCTGTGTCTGTGTTTCTGGGTATCAGTGTATTTCTTTGTTTGTTGGTGTCAGTGTATGTCTTTGTTACTTGGTGTCAGTGTATGTCTGTGTTACTGGGTATCAGTGCATGTCTTTGTTACATGGTGTCAATGTATGTCTGTGTTACTGGGTAACAGTGTATGTCTTTGTTACTTGGTGTCAGTGTATGTCTGTGTTACTTGATGTCAGTGTTTGTCTTTGTTACTTGGTGTAAGTGTGTGTCTGTGTTACTGGGTATCAGTGGATGTCTTTGTTACTTGGTGTCAGTGTATGTCTTTGTTTGTTGGTGTCAGTGTATGTCTTTGTTACTTGGTGTCAGTGTATGTCTGTGTTACTGGGTATCAGTGCTTGCCTTTGTTACATGGTGTCAATGTGTGTCTGTGTTACTGGGTAACAGTGTATGTCTTTGTTACTTGGTGTCAGTGTATGTCTGTGTTACTTGATGTCAGTGTTTGTCTTTGTTACTTGGTGTAAGTGTGTGTCTGTGTTACTGGGTAACAGTGCATGTCTTTGTTGGTGTCAGTGTATGTCTTTGTTACTTGATGTCAGTGTTTGTCTTTGTTACTTGGTGTAAGTGTGTGTCTGTGTTACTGGGTATCAGTGTAAGTCTTTCTGACTTGGTGTCAGTGTATGTCTTTGTTTGTTGGTGTCAGTGTATGTCTTTGTTACTTGGTGTCAGTGTATGTCTGTGTTACTGGGTATCACTGCATGTCTTTGTTACATGGTGTCAGTGTCTGTCTGTGTTACTTGGTGCATCTGTATGTCTATGTTACTGGGTGTCAGTGTCTGTCTTCGTTACTTGTTGTCAGTGTTTGTCTTTGTTACTGGGTGTCAGTGTCCGTCTTTGTGACTTGTTGTGTCAGTGTATATCTTTGTTACTTGGTGTAAGTGTGTGTCTGTGTTACTGGGTATCGGTGCATGTCTTTGCTACATGGTGTCAACGTATGTCTGTGTTACTTGGTGTAAGTGTGTGTCTTTGTTACTTGGTGTAATTGTATGTCTTTGTTACTTGGTGACAGCGTATGTCTGTGTTACTTGGTGTAATTGTATGTCTTTGTTACTTGGTGACAGGGTATGTCTTTGTTACTTGGTGTAAGTTTGTGTCTGAGTTGCTTGGTGTAAGTGTGTGTCTGTGTTACTTGGTATCAGTGTATGTCTTTGTTACTTGGTGTAAGTATGTGTCTGTGTTACTCGGTATCAGTGTAGGTCTTTGTTACTTGGTGTCAGTATGTGTCTGTGTTCCTGGGTATCAGTGAATGCCTTTGTTACTTGGTGTAAGTGTGTGTCTGTGTTACTGGGTATCGTTGTCTGTCTTTGTTACTTGGTGTCACAGTATGTATGTGTTACTGGGTATCAGTGCATGTCTTTGTTACTTGGTGTCAGTGTATGTCTTTGTGACTTGGTGTCAGTGTATGTCTTTGTTACTGGGTGTCAGTGCGGGTCTGTGTTACTGGGTGTCAGTGTATGTCATTGTTACTGGGTGTCAGTGCGTGTCTGTGTTACTGGGTATCAATGTATGTCTTTGTTAATGGATATCAAAGTATGTCTTTGTTACTTGGTGTAAGTGGACGTCTTTGTTACTTATTGTCAGTGTATGCCTGTGTTACTTGGTGTCAGTGTATGTCTCTGTGACTTGGTGTCAGTGTATGTCTTTGTTACTGGGTGTCTGTGTGTGTCTGTGTTACTTGGTATCAGTGTATGTCTTTGTTACTAGGTGTAAGTGTGTGTCTGTGTTACTGGGTATCAGTGTAGGTCTTTGTTACTTGGTGTCTGTGTATGTCTTTGTTACTTGGTGTCAGTGTGTGTCTTTGTTACTGGGTGTCAGTGTATGTCTTTGTGACTTGGTGTAAGTGTGTGTCTGTGTTACTGGGTATCAGTGTCTGTCTTTGTTACTTGGTGCAACTGTATGTCTGTGTTCCTGGGTATCAGTGTATATCTTTGTTACTTGGTGTAATTGTGTGTCTGTGTTACTGGGTATCAGTGTATGTCTTTGTTACTTGGTGTAAGTGTGTGTCTGTGTTACTGGGTATCAGTGTATGTCTTAGTTACTTGGTGTAAGTGTATGTCTTTGTTACTTTGTGTCAGTGTATGTCTTTGTTACTGGGTGCAAGTGTGTGTCTATGTTACTGGCCATCAGTGTATGTCTTTGTTACTTGGTGTAAGTGTGTGTCTGTGTTACTGGGTATCAGTGTCTGTCTTTGTTACTTTGTGTCAGTGTATGTCTTTGTGACTTGGTGTCAGTGTATGTCTTTGTTACTGGGTGTCAGTGCGTGTCTGTATTCCTGGGTATCAGTGTATGTCTTTGTTACTTGGTGTAAGTGTGTGTCTGTGTAACTGAGTATCAGTGTATGTCTTTGTTACTTGGTGTAAGTGTATGTCTGTGTTACTTGGTGTTAGTGTGTGTCTTTGTTACTTGGTGTGATTATATGTCTTTGTTACCTGTTGTCAGAGTACGTCTGTGTAACTTGGTGTAAGTGTATGCCTTTGTTACTTGGTGTCAGTGTATGTCTTTGTTACTTGGTGTAAGTGTGTGTCTCTGTTACTTTCTGTAAGTGTATGTCTGTGTTACTTGGTATCAGTGTATGTCTTTGTTACTTGGTGTAAGTGTGTGTCTGTGTTACTGGGTAACAGTGTATGTCTTTGTTACTTGGTGTCAGTGTATGTCTGTGTTACTTGGTGTAAGTGTGTGTCTTTGTTACTTGGTGTCAGTGTATGTCTTTGTTACTTGGTGTCAGTGTATGTCTTTGTTACTTGGTTTAAGTGTGTGTTGGTGTTACTTGGTGTAAGTGTGTGTCTGTGTTACTTGGTATCAGTGTATGTCTTTGTTACTTGGTGTAAGTGTGTGTCTGTGTTACTGGGTAACAGTTTATGTTTTTGTTACTTGGTGTCAGTGTATGTCTGTGTTACTTGGTGTAAGTATGTGTCTTTGTTACTTGGTGTAATTGTATGTCTTTGTTACTTGGTGTCAGTGCATGGCTGTGTTACTTGGTGCAAGTGTATGTCTTTGTTACTTGGTGTCAGTGTATGTCTTTGTTACTTGGTGTCAGTGTATGTCTTTGTTACTTGGTGTCAGTGTATGCCTCTGTTACTGTGTGTCAGTGTATGTCTTTGTGACTTGGTGTCAGTGTCTGTCTTTGATACTGTGTGTCAGTTTATGTCTTTGTTACTTGGTGTCAGTGTATGTCTGTGTTACTTGGTGTAAGTGTGTGTCTTTGTTACTTGGTGTAAGTGTGTGTCTGTGTTACTGGGTGTCAGTGTATGTCTTTGTTACTTGGTGTCAGTGCATGACTTTGCTAATTGGTGTAAATGTGTGTCTGTGTTACTGGGTGTCAGTGTATGTCTTTGTTACTTGGTGTCAGTGTATGTCTGTGTTACATGGTGTCAGTGTGTGTCTTTGTTACTGGGTGTCAGAGTATGTCTTTGTTTCTTAGTGTAAGTGTGTGTCTGTGTTACTGGGTATCAGCGTATGTCTTTGTTACTTGGTGTAAGTGTGTCTCTGTGTTACTGGGTATCAGTGTCGGTCTTTGTTACTTGGTGTAAGTGTATGTCTTTGTTACTTGGTGTCAGTGTATGCCTGTGTTACTTGGTTTAAGTGTATGTCTTTGTTACTTGGTGTCATTGTTTGTCTTTGTTACTTGGTGGAAGTGTGTGTCTGTGTTACTGGGTATCAGTGTATGTCTTTGTTACTTGGTGTCAATGTGTGTCTGTGTATGTCTTTGTTACTGTGTGTCTGTGTTTCTCTATGTTACTGGGTGTCAGTGT
The DNA here is from genome assembly GCF_036365525.1 of Heterodontus francisci. Taxonomy (NCBI): domain Eukaryota; kingdom Metazoa; phylum Chordata; class Chondrichthyes; order Heterodontiformes; family Heterodontidae; genus Heterodontus; species Heterodontus francisci. The sequence continues at coordinate 3,700,632 of NW_027140221.1, read as the reverse complement.
CTGTTTGTTTGTGTTACTGGGTGTCAGTGTGTGTCTGTGTTACTTGGTGTAAGTGTATGTCTTTGTTTCTTGGTGTCAGTGTATGTCTTTGGTACTTGGTGTCAGTGTTTGCCTTTGTTACTTGGTGTAAGTGTGTGTCTGTGTGACTGGGTATCAGTGTAAGTGTTTGTGACTTGGTGTCAGTGTATGTCTTTGTTACTGGGTGTCAGTGTATGTCTTTGTTACTTGGTGTAAGTCTAGGTCTGTGTTACTGGGTATCAGTGTATGTCTTTGTTTGTTGGTGTCAGTGTATGTCTTTCTTACTTGGTGTCAGTGTATGTCTGTGTTACTGGGTATCAGTGCATGTCTTTGTTACATGGTGTCAGTGTATGTCTGTGTTACTTGGTGTAAGTGTGTATCTTTGTTACTTGGTGTCAGTGTATGTCTGTGTTACTGGGTATCACTGCATGTCTTTGTTACATGGTGTCAGTGTATGTCTGTGTTACTTGGTGTAAGTGTATGTCTTTGTTACTGGGTGTCAGTGTCTGTCTTTGTGACTTGTTGTGTCAGTGTATATCTTTGTTACTTGGTGTAAGTGTGTGTCTGTGTTACTGGGTATCAGTGCATGTCTTTGCTACATGGTGTCAATGTATGTCTGTGTTACTTGGTGTAAGTGTGTGTCTTTGTTACTTGGTGTAATTGTTTGTCTTTGTGACTTGGTGACAGCGTATGTCTGTGTTACTTGGTGTAATTGTATGACTTTGTTACTTGGTGTAAGTTTGTGTCTGTGTTGCTTGGTGTAAGTGTGTGTCTGTGTTACTTGGTATCAGTGTATGTCTTTGTTACTTGGTGTAAGTATGTGTCTGTGTTACTGGGTAACAGTGTATGTCTTTGTTACTTGGTGCCATTGTATGTCTGCGTTACTTGGTGTAATTGTGTGTCTTTGTTACTTGGTGTAACTGTATGTCTTTGTTACTTTGTGTCAGTGTATGTCTGTGTTACTTGGTGTAAGTGTATGTCTTGGTTACTGGGTATCAGTGTATGTCTTTGTTACTTGGTGTCAGTGTATGTCTGTGTTACATGGTGTCAGTGTGTGTCTTTGTTACTGGGTGTCAGAGTATGTCTTTGTTACTTGGTGTCAGTGTATGTCTTTGCTACTTGGTGTAAGTGTGTGTCTGTGTTACTGGGTGTCAGTGTATGTCTTTGTTACTTGGTGTAAGTGTGTGTCTGTGTTACTGGGTATCAGTGTAGGTCTTTGTTACTTGGTGTAAGTGTGTGTCTGTGTTACTTGGTGTAATTGTATGTCTTTGTTGCTTGGTCTCAGTGTATGTCTTCGTTACTTGGTGTAAGTGTGTGTCTGTGCTACTGGGTATCAGTGTTTGCCTTTGTTACTTGGTGTCAGTGGATGTCTGTGTTACTTGGTGTAATTGTATGTCTTTGTTACTTGGTCTCAGTGTATGTCTTCGTTACTTGGTGTAAGTGTGTGTCTGTGCTACTGGGTATCAGTGTATGTCTTTGTTACTTGGTGTCAGTGTATGTCTTTGTGACTTGGTGTCAGTGTATGTCTTTTTTACTGGATGTCAGTGGATGTCTTTGTGACTTTCTGTCAGTGTATGTCTTTGTTACTGTGTGTCAGTTTATGTCTTTGTTACTTGGTGTCAGTGTATGTCTGTGTTACTGGGTATCAGTGTATGTCTTTGTTACTTGGTGTCAGTGTTTGTCTTTGTTACTTGGTGCAAGTGTGTGTCTGTGTTACTGGGTGTCAGTGTATGTCCTTGTTACTTGGTGTCAGTGCATGTCTGTGTTACAGGGTGTCAGTGTGTGTCTTTGTTACTGGGTGTCAGTGTATGTCTTTGTTACTTGGTGTAAGTGTCTGTCTGTGTTACTTCGTGTAAGTGTGTGTCTTTGTTACTTGGTGTAAGTGTATGTCTTTGTTACTTGGTGTCAGTGTATGTTTGTGTTACTTGGAGTAAGAGTATGTCTTTGTTACTTGGTGTCAGTTTTTGTCTTTGTTACTTGGAAGTGTGTGTCTGTGTTACTGGGTATCAGTGTATGTCTTTGTGACTTGGTGTCAGTGTTTGTCTTTGTTACCGGGTGTCAGTGTCCGTCTTTGTGACTTGTTGTGTCAGTGTATATCTTTGTTACTTGGTGTAATTGTGTGTCTGTGTTACTGGGTATCAGTGCATGTCTTTGCTACATGGTGTCAATGTATTTCTGTGTTACTTGGTGTAAGTGTGTGTCTTTGTTACTTGGTGTAATTGTATGTCTTTGTTACTTGGTGACAGCGTATGTCTGTGTTACTTGGTGTAAGTGTATGACTTTGTTACTTGGTGTCAGTGTATGTCTTTGTTACTTGGTGTAAGTTTGTGTCTGTGTTGCTTGGTGTAAGTGTGTGTCTGTGTTACTTGGTATCAGTGAATGCCTTTGTTACTTGGTGTAAGTGTGTGTCTGTGTGACTGGGTAACAGTGCGTCTCTGTGTTACCGGGTATCAGTGTATGTCATTGTTACTGTGTGTCAGTGCGTGTCTGTGTTACTGGGTACCAATGTATGTCTTTGTTACTGGGTATCAATGTATGTCTTTGTTACTTGGTGCAAGTGGATGTCTTTGTTACTTGGAGTCAGTGTATGTCTTTGTGACTTGGTGTCAGTGTATGTCTTTGTTACTGGGTGTCAGTGTGTGTCTGTGTTACTGGGTATCAGTGTATGTCTTTGTTACTTGGTGTAAGTGTGTGTCTGTGTTACTGGGTATCAGTGTGTGCCTTTGTTACTTGGTGGAAGTGTATGTCTTTGTTACTTTGTGTCAGTGTATGTCTTTATTACTTAGTGTAAGTGTGTGTCTGTGTTACTGGGTATCAGTGTATGTCTTTGTTACTTGGTGTAATTGTATGTCTTTGTTACTTGGTGTAATTGTATGTCTTTGTTACTTGGTGTCCGTGTATGTCTGTGTTACTTGGTGTAAGTGTATGTCTTTGTTACTTGGTGTAAGTGTGTGTCTGTGTTACTTGGTGTAAGTGTGTGTCTGTGTTACTTGGTATCAGTGCATGTCTTTGTTACTTGGTGTCAGTGTATGTCTGTGTTACTTGGTGTAAGTGTGTATCTTTGTTACTTGGTGTAAGTGTGTGTCTGTGTTACTTGGTGTAAGTGTGTGTCTGTGTTACTGGGTAACAGTGTATGTCTTTGTTACTTGGTGTCAGTGTATGTCTGTGTTACTTGGTGTAAGTGTGTGTCTTTGTTACTTGGTGTAATTGTATGTCTTTGTTACTTGGTATCAGTGTGTGTCTTTGTGACTTGGTGTCAGTGTATGTCTTTGTTACTGGGTGTCAGTGTGTGTCTTTGTGACTTGGTTTCAGTGTATGTCTTTGTTACTTGGTGTCAGTGTATGTCTGTGTTACTTGGTGTAAGTGTATGTCTGTGTTACTTGGTGGCAGTGTCTGTCTTTGTTACTTGGTGTAAGCGTGTGTCTGTGTTACTTGGTGTAAGTGTGTGTCTGTGTTACTTGGTATCAGTGTATGTCTTTGTTACTTGGTGTAAGTGTGTGTCTGTGTTACTGGGTAACAGTGTATGTCTTTGTTACTTGGTGTCAGTGTATGTCTGTGTTACTTGGTGTAAGTGTGTGTCTTGTTACTTGGTGTAATTGTATGTCTTTGCTTCTTGGTGTCAGTGTATGTCTTTGTAACTTGGTGTAAGTTGTGTTTGTGTTCCTTGGTGTTAGTGTATGTCTTTGTTACTTGGTGTAAGTGTGTGTCTGTGTTACAGGGTATCAGTGTCTGTCTTTGTTACTTGGTGTAAGTGTATGTCTGTGTTACTGGGTATCAGTGTATGTCTTTGTTACTTGGTGTCAGTGTATGTCTGTGTAACTTGGTGTAAGTGTGCGTCTGTGTCACTGGGTATCAGTGTATGTCTTTGTGACTTGGTGTCAGTGTATGTCTTTGTTATTGGGTGTCAGTGTGTGTCTTTGTGACTTGGTGTCATTGTATGTCTTTGTTACTTTCAGTAATTGTGTGTCTGTGTTACTTGGTGTAAGTGTGTGTCTTTGTTACTTGGTGTAATTGTATGTCTTTGTTACATGGTGTCAGTGTGTGTCTGTGTTACTTGGTGTAAGTGTATGTCTTCGTTACTTGGTGTCAGTGTATGTCTTGGTTACTTGGTGTCAGTGTATGTCTCTGTTACTGTGTGTCAGTGTATGTCTTTGTGACTTGGTGTCAGTGTCTGTCTTTGATACTGTGTGTCAGTTTATGTCTTTGTTACTTGGTGTCAGTGTATGTCTGTGTTACTTGGTGTTAGTGTGTGTCTTTGTTACTTGGTGTAAGTGTGTGTCTGTGTTACTGGGTATCAGTGTATGTCTTTGTTACTTGGTGTCAGTGTATGTCTTTGTTACTTGGTGTAAGTGTGTGTCTGTGTTACTGGGTGTCAGTGTATGTCTTTGTTACTTGGTGTCAGTGTATGTCTGTGTTACATGGTGTCAGTGTGTGTCTTTGTTACTGGGTGTCAATGTATGTCTTTGTTACTTGGTGTCAATGTGTGTCTGTGTATGTCTTTCTTACTGTGTGTCTGTGTTTCTCTATGTTACTGGGTGTCGGTGTGTGTTTGTTTGTGTTACTGGGTGTCAGTGTATGTCTGTGTTACTTGGTGTAAGTGTGTGTCTTTGTTGCTTGGTGTAATTGTATGTCTTTGTTACTTGGTGTCAGTGTATGTCTGTGTTACTTGGTGTCAGTGTATGTCTCTGTTACTTGGTGTAAGTGTGTGTCTTTGTTACTTGGTGTAAGCGTGTGTCTGTGTTACTGGGTATCAGTGTATGTCTTTGTTACTTGATGTCAGTGTATGTCTTTGTTACTGTGTGTCTGTGTTTCTCTATGTTACTGGGTGTCAGTGTGTGTTTGTTTGTGTTACTGGGTGTCAGTGCGTGTCTGTGTTACTTGGTGTAAGTGTATGTCTTTGTTTCTTGGTGTCAGTGTATGTCTTTGTTACTTGGTGTCAGTGTTTGCCTTTGTTACTTGGTGTAAGTGTGTGTCTGTGTTACTGGGTGTCAGTGTATGTCTTTGTTACTTGGTGTAAGTCTGTGTCTGTGTTACTGGCTATCAGTGTCTTTCTTTGTTTGTTGGTGTCAGTGTATGTCTTTGTTACTTGGTGTCAGTGTATGTCTGTGTTACTGGGTATCAGTGCATGTCTTTGTTACATGGTGTCAATGTATGTCTGTGTTACTGGGTAACAGTGTATGTCTTTGTTACTTGGTGTCAGTGTATGTCTGTGTTACTTGATGTCAGTGTTTGTCTTTGTTACTTGGTGTAAGTGTGAGTCTGTGTTACTGGGTATCAGTGGATGTCTTTGTTACTTGGTGTCAGTGTATGTCTTTGTTTGTTGGTGTCAGTGTGTGTCTTTGTTACTTGGTGTCAGTGTATGTCTGTGTTACTGGGTATCAGTGCATGTCTTTGTTACATGGTGTCAATGTGTGTCTGTGTTACTGGGTAACAGTGTATGTCTTTGTTACTTGGTGTCAGTGAATGTCTGTGTTACTTGGTGTCAGTGTCTGTCTTTGATACTGTATGTCAGTTTATGTCTTTGTTACTTGGTGTCAGTGTATGTCTCTGTTACTTGGTGTCAGTGTGTGTCTTTGTTCCTTGGTGTAAGTGTGTGTCTGTGTTACTGGGTATCAGTGTATGTCTTTGTTACTTGATGTCAGTGTATGTCTTTGTTACTGTGTGTCTGTGTTTCTCTATGTTACTGGGTGTCAGTGTGTGTTTGTTTGTGTTACTGGGTGTCAGTGCGTGTCTGTGTTACTTGGTGTAAGTGTATGTCTTTGTTTCTTGGTGTCAGTGTATGTCTTTGTTACTTGGTGTCAGTGTGTGTCTTTGTTCCTTGGTGTAAGTGTGTGTCTGTGTTACTGGGTATCAGTGTATGTCTTTGTTACTTGATGTCAGTGTATGTCTTTGTTACTGTGTGTCTGTGTTTCTCTATGTTACTGGGTGTCAGTGTGTGTTTGTTTGTGTTACTGGGTGTCAGTGCGTGTCTGTGTTTCTGGGTATCAGTGTATTTCTTTGTTTGTTGGTGTCAGTGTATGTCTTTGTTACTTGGTGTCAGTGTATGTCTGTGTTACTGGGTAACAGTGTATGTCTTTGTTACTTGGTGTCAGTGTATGTCTGTGTTACTTGGTGTAAGTGTGTGTCTTGTTACTTGGTGTAATTGTATGTCTTTGCTTCTTGGTGTCAGTGTATGTCTTTGTAACTTGGTGTAAGTTGTGTTTGTGTTCCTTGGTGTTAGTGTATGTCTTTGTTACTTGGTGTAAGTGTGTGTCTGTGTTACAGGGTATCAGTGTCTGTCTTTGTTACTTGGTGTAAGTGTATGTCTGTGTTACTGGGTATCAGTGTATGTCTTTGTTACTTGGTGTCAGTGTATGTCTGTGTAACTTGGTGTAAGTGTGCGTCTGTGTCACTGGGTATCAGTGTATGTCTTTGTGACTTGGTGTCAGTGTATGTCTTTGTTATTGGGTGTCAGTGTGTGTCTTTGTGACTTGGTGTCATTGTATGTCTTTGTTACTTTCAGTAATTGTGTGTCTGTGTTACTTGGTGTAAGTGTGTGTCTTTGTTACTTGGTGTAATTGTATGTCTTTGTTACATGGTGTCAGTGTATGTCTGTGTTACTTGGTGTAAGTGTATGTCTTCGTTACTTGGTGTCAGTGTATGTCTTGGTTACTTGGTGTCAGTGTATGTCTCTGTTACTGTGTGTCAGTGTATGTCTTTGTGACTTGGTGTCAGTGTCTGTCTTTGATACTGTGTGTCAGTTTATGTCTTTGTTACTTGGTGTCAGTGTATGTCTGTGTTACTTGGTGTTAGTGTGTGTCTTTGTTACTTGGTGTAAGTGTGTGTCTGTGTTACTGGGTATCAGTGTATGTCTTTGTTACTTGGTGTCAGTGTATGTCTTTGTTACTTGGTGTAAGTGTGTGTCTGTGTTACTGGGTGTCAGTGTATGTCTTTGTTACTTGGTGTCAGTGTATGTCTGTGTTACATGGTGTCAGTGTGTGTCTTTGTTACTGGGTGTCAATGTATGTCTTTGTTACTTGGTGTCAATGTGTGTCTGTGTATGTCTTTCTTACTGTGTGTCTGTGTTTCTCTATGTTACTGGGTGTCGGTGTGTGTTTGTTTGTGTTACTGGGTGTCAGTGTATGTCTGTGTTACTTGGTGTAAGTGTGTGTCTTTGTTGCTTGGTGTAATTGTATGTCTTTGTTACTTGGTGTCAGTGTATGTCTGTGTTACTTGGTGTCAGTGTATGTCTCTGTTACTTGGTGTAAGTGTGTGTCTTTGTTACTTGGTGTAAGTGTGTGTCTGTGTTACTGGGTATCAGTGTATGTCTTTGTTACTTGATGTCAGTGTATGTCTTTGTTACTGTGTGTCTGTTTTTCTCTATGTTACTGGGTGTCAGTGTGTGTTTGTTTGTGTTACTGGGTGTCAGTGCGTGTCTGTGTTACTTGGTGTAAGTGTATGTCTTTGTTTCTTGGTGTCAGTGTATGTCTTTGTTACTTGGTGTCAGTGTTTGCCTTTGTTACTTGGTGTAAGTGTGTGTCTGTGTTACTGGGTGTCAGTGTATGTCTTTGTTACTTGGTGTAAGTCTGTGTCTGTGTTACTGGCTATCAGTGTCTTTCTTTGTTTGTTGGTGTCAGTGTATGTCTTTGTTACTTGGTGTCAGTGTATGTCTGTGTTACTGGGTATCAGTGCATGTCTTTGTTACATGGTGTCAATGTATGTCTGTGTTACTGGGTAACAGTGTATGTCTTTGTTACTTGGTGTCAGTGTATGTCTGTGTTACTTGATGTCAGTGTTTGTCTTTGTTACTTGGTGTAAGTGTGAGTCTGTGTTACTGGGTATCAGTGGATGTCTTTGTTACTTGGTGTCAGTGTATGTCTTTGTTTGTTGGTTTCAGTGTGTGTCTTTGTTACTTGGTGTCAGTGTATGTCTGTGTTACTGGGTATCAGTGCATGTCTTTGTTACATGGTGTCAATGTGTGTCTGTGTTACTGGGTAACAGTGTATGTCTTTGTTACTTGGTGTCAGTGAATGTCTGTGTTACTTGGTGTCAGTGTCTGTCTTTGATACTGTATGTCAGTTTATGTCTTTGTTACTTGGTGTCAGTGTATGTCTCTGTTACTTGGTGTCAGTGTGTGTCTTTGTTCCTTGGTGTAAGTGTGTGTCTGTGTTACTGGGTATCAGTGTATGTCTTTGTTACTTGATGTCAGTGTATGTCTTTGTTACTGTGTGTCTGTGTTTCTCTATGTTACTGGGTGTCAGTGTCTGTTTGTTTGTGTTACTGGGTGTCAGTGCGTGTCTGTGTTACTTGGTGTAAGTGTATGTCTTTGTTTCTTGGTGTCAGTGTATGTCTTTGTTACTTGGTGTCAGTGTGTGTCTTTGTTCCTTGGTGTAAGTGTGTGTCTGTGTTACTGGGTATCAGTGTATGTCTTTGTTACTTGATGTCAGTGTATGTCTTTGTTACTGTGTGTCTGTGTTTCTCTATGTTACTGGGTGTCAGTGTGTGTTTGTTTGTGTTACTGGGTGTCAGTGCGTGTCTGTGTTTCTGGGTATCAGTGTATTTCTTTGTTTGTTGGTGTCAGTGTATGTCTTTGTTACTTGGTGTCAGTGTATGTCTGTGTTACTGGGTATCAGTGTATGTCTTTGTTACATGGTGTCAATGTATGTCTGTGTTACTGGGTAACAGTGTATGTCTTTGTTACTTGGTGTCAGTGTATGTCTGTGTTACTTGATGTCAGTGTTTGTCTTTGTTACTTGGTGTAAGTGTGTGTCTGTGTTACTGGGTATCAGTGTATGTCTTTGTTTGTTGGTGTCAGTGTATGTCTTTGTTTGTTGGTGTCAGTGTATGTCTTTGTTACTTGGTGTCAGTGTATGTCTGTGTTACTGGGTATCAGTGCATGTCTTTGTTACATGGTGTCAATGTGTGTCTGTGTTACTGGGTAACAGTGTATGTCTTTGTTACTTGGTGTCAGTGTATGTCTGTGTTACTTGATGTCAGTGTTTGTCTTTGTTACTTGGTGTAAGTGTGTGTCTGTGTTACTGGGTAACAGTGCATGTCTTTGTTACTTGGTGTCAGTGTATGTCTTTGTTACTTGGTGTCAGTGTATGTCTTTGTTACTTGATGTCAGTGTTTGTCTTTGTTACTTGGTGTAAGTGTGTGTCTGTGTGACTGGGCATCAGTGTAAGTCTTTCTGACTTGGTGTCAGTGTATGTCTTTGTTACTGGGTGTCAGTGTATGTCTTTGTTTCTTGGTGTAAGTCTGTGTCTGTGTTACTGGGTATCAGTGTATGTCTTTGTTTGTTGGTGTCAGTGTATGTCTTTGTTACTTGGTGTCAGTGTATGTCTGTGTTACTGGGTATCACTGCATGTCTTTGTTACATGGTGTCAGTGTCTGTCTGTGTTACTTGGTGCATCTGTATGTCTCTGTTACTGGGTGTCAGTGTCTGTCTTCGTTACTTGTTGTCCGTGTTTGTCTTTGTTACTGGGTGTCAGTGTCCGTCTTTGTGACTTGTTGTGTCAGTGTATATCTTTGTTATTTGGTGTAAGTGTGTGTCTGTGTTACTGGGTATCGGTGCATGTCTTTGCTACATGGTGTCAACGTATGTCTGTGTTACTTGGTTTAAGTGTGTGTCTTTGTTACTTGGTGTAATTGTATGTCTTTGTTACTTGGTGACAGCGTATGTCTGTGTTACTTGGTGTAATTGTATGTCTTTGTTACTTGGTGACAGGGTATGTCTTTGTTACTTGGTGTAAGTTTGTGTCTGTGTTGCTTAGTGTAAGTGTGTGTCTGTGTTACTTGGTATCAGTGTATGTCTTTGTTACTTGGTGTAAGTATGTGTCTGTGTTACTTGGTATCAGTGAATGCCTTTGTTACTTGGTGTAAGTGTGTGTCTGTGTTACTGGGTATCGTTGTCTGTCTTTGTTACTTGGTGTCACAGTATGTATGTGTTACTGGGTATCAGTGCATGTCTTTGTTACTTGGTGTCAGTGTATGTCTTTGTGACTTGGTGTCAGTGTATGTCTTTGTTACTGGGTGTCAGTGCGGGTCTGTGTTACTGGGTGTCAGTGTATGTCATTGTTACTGGGTGTCAGTGCGTGTCTGTGTTACTGGGTATCAATGTATGTCTTTGTTAATGGGTATCAAAGTATGTCTTTGTTACTTGGTGTAAGTGGACGTCTTTGTTACTTATTGTCAGTGTATGTCTGTGTTACTCGGTGTCAGTGTATGTCTCTGTGACTTGGTGTCAGTGTATGTCTTTGTTACTGGGTGTCTGTGTGTGTCTGTGTTACTGGGTATCAGTGTATGTCTTTGTTACTAGGTGTAAGTGTGTGTCTGTGTTACTGGGTATCAGTGTAGGTCTTTGTTACTTGGTGTCTGTGTATGTCTTTGTTACTTGGTGTCAGTGTGTGTCTTTGTTACTGGGTGTTAGTGTATGTCTTTGTGACTTGGTGTAAGTGTGTGTCTGTGTTACTGGGTATCAGTGTCTGTCTTTGTTACTTGGTGCAACTGTATGTCTGTGTTCCGGGGTATCAGTGTATATCTTTGTTACTTGGTGTAATTGTGTGTCTGTGTTACTGGGTATCAGTGTATGTCTTAGTTACTTGGTGTAATTGTATGTCTTTGTTACTTTGTGTCAGTGTATGTCTTTGTTACTGGGTGCAAGTGTGTGTCTATGTTACTGGCCATCAGTGTATGTCTTTGTTACTTGGTGTAAGTGTGTGTCTGTGTTACTGGGTATCAGTGTCTCTCTTTGTTACTTTGTGTCAGTGTATGTCTTTGTGAATTGGTGTCAGTGTATGTCTTTGTGACTTGGTGTAAGTGTATGTCTGTGTTACTTGGTGTTAGTGTGTGTCTTTGTTACTTGGTGTGATTATATGTCTTTGTTACTTGTTGTCAGTGTACGTCTGTGTAACTTGGTGTAAGTGTATGCCTTTGTTACTTGGTGTCAGTGTATGTCTTTGTTACTTGGTGTAAGTGTGTGTCTCTGTTACTTTCTGTAAGTGTGTGTCTGTGTTACTTGGTATCAGTGTATGTCTTTGTTACTTGGTGTAAGTGTGTGTCTGTGTTACTGGGTAACAGTGTATGTCTTTGTTACTTGGTGTCAGTGTATGTATGTGTTACTTGGTGTAAGTGTGTGTCTTTGTTACTTGGTGTAATTGTATGTCTTTGTTACTTGGTGTCAGTGTATGTCTTTGTTACTTGGTTTAAGTGTGTGTTGGTGTTACTTGGTGTAAGTGTGTGTCTGTGTTACTTGGTATCAGTGTATGTCTTTGTTACTTGGTGTAAGTGTGTGTCTGTGTTACTGGGTAACAGTTTATGTTTTTGTTACTTGGTATCAGTGTATGTCTGTGTTACTTGGTGTAAGTATGTGTCTTTGTTACTTGCTGTAATTGTATGTCTTTGTTACTTGGTGTCAGTGTATGGCTGTGTTACTTGGTGCAAGTGTATGTCTTTGTTACTTGGTGTCAGTGTATGTCTTTGTTACTTGGTGTCAGTGTATGCCTCTGTTACTGTGTGTCAGTGTATGTCTTTGTGACTTGGTGTCAGTGTCTGTCTTTGATACTGTGTGTCAGTTTATGTCTTTGTTACTTGGTGTCAGTGTATGTCTGTGTTACTTGGTGTAAGTGTGTGTCTTTGTTACTTGGTGTAAGTGTGTGTCTGTGTTACTGGGTGTCAGTGTGTGTCTGTGTTACTGGGTATCAGTGTATGTCTTTGTGACTTGGTGTCAGTATATGTCTTTGTTACTGGGTGTCAGTGTATGTCTTTGTTACTTGGTGTCAATGTGTGTCTGTGTATGTCTTTGTTACTGTGTGTCTGTGTTTCTCTATGTTACTGGGTGTCAGTGTGTGTTTGTTTGTGCTACTGGGTGTCAGTGTGTGTCTGTGTTACTTGGTGTAAGTGTATGTCTTTGTTTCTTGGTGTCAGTGTAAGTGTTTGTGACTTGGTGTCAGTGTATGTCTTTGTTACTGGGTGTCAGTGTATGTCTTTGTTACTTGGTGTAAGTCTAGGTCTGTGTTACTGGGTGTCAGTGTATGTCTTTGTTTGTTGGTGTCAGTGTATGTCTTTGTTACTTGGTGTCAGTGTATGTCTGTGTTACTGGGTATCAGTGCATGTCTTTGTTACATGGTGTCAGTGTATGTCTGTGTTACTTGGTGTAAGTGTGTATCTTTGTTACTTGGTGTCAGTGTATGTCTGTGTTACTGGGTATCACTGCATGTCTTTGTTACATGGTGTCAGTGTATGTCTGTGTTACTTGGTGTAAGTGTATGTCTTTGTTACTGGGTGTCAGTGTCTGTCTTCGTTACTTGGTGTCAGTGTTTGTCTTTGTTACTGGGTGTCAGTGTCTGTCTTTGTGACTTGTTGTGTCAGTGTATATCTTTGTTACTTGGTGTAAGTGTGTGTCTGTGTTACTGGGTATCAGTGCATGTCTTTGCTACATGGTGTCAATGTATGTCTGTGTTGCTTGGTGTAAGTGTGTGTCTTTGTTACTTGGTGTAATTGTTTGTCTTTGTTACTTGGTGACAGCGTATGTCTGTGTTACTTGGTGTAATTGTATGACTTTGTTGCTTGGTGTAAGTGTGTGTCTGTGTTACTTGGTATCAGTGTATGTCTTTTTTACTTGGTGTAAGTATGTGTCTGTGTTACTGGGTAACAGTGTATGTCTTTGTTACTTGGTGCCATTGTATGTCTGCGTTACTTGGTGTAATTGTGTGTCTTTGTTACTTGGTGTAACTGTATGTCTTTGTTACTTGGTGTCAGTGTATGTCTTTGTTAATTGGTGCAAGTGTGTGTTTGTGTTACTTGTTGTAATTGTATGTCTGTGTTACTTGGTATCATTGTATGTCTTTGTTACTTGGTGTAAGTGTGTGTCTGTGTGATTGGGTAAAAGTGTATGTCTTTGTTACTTGGTGTCAGTGTATATATGTGTTACTTGGTGTAAGTGTGTGTCTTTATTACTTGATGTAATTGTATGTCTTTGTTACTTGGTGTCAGTGGATGTATGTGTTACTTGGTCTCAGTGTATGTCTTCGTTCCTTGGTGTAAGTGTGTGTCTGTGCTACTGGGTATGAGTGTATGTCTTTGTTACTTGGTGTCAGTGTATGTCTTTGTGACTTGGTGTCAGTGTATGTCTTTTTTACTGGATGTCAGTGGATGTCTTTGTGACTTTCTGTCAGTGTCTGTCTTTGTTACTGTGTGTCAGTTTATGTCTTTGTTACTTGGTGTCAGTGTATGTCTGTGTTACTGGGTATCAGTGTATGTCTTTGTTACTTGGTGTCAGTGTATGTCTTTGTTACTTGGTGCAAGTGTGTGTCTGTGTTACTGGGTGTCAGTGTATGTCCTTGTTACTTGGTGTCAGTGCATGTCTGTGTTACAGGGTGTCAGTGTGTGTCTTTGTTACTGGGTGTCAGTGTATGTCTTTGTTACTTGGTGTAAGTGTGTGTCTGTGTTACTGGGTATCAGTGTATGTCTTTGTTACTTGGTGTCTGTGTATGTCTGTGTTACTTCGTGTAAGTGTGTGTCTTTGTTACTTGGTGTAAGTGTATGTCTTTGTTACTTGGTGCCAGTGTATGTTTGTGTTACTTGGAGTAAGAGTATGTCTTTGTTACTTGGTGTCAGTTTTTGTCTTTGTTACTTGGTGGAAGTGTGTGTCTGTGTTACTGGGTATCAGTGTATGTCTTTGTGACTTGGTGTCAGTGTTTGTCTTTGTTACCGGGTGTCAGTGTCCGTCTTTGTGACTTGTTGTGTCAGTGTATATCTTTGTTACTTGGTGTAAGTGTGTGTCTGTGTTACTGGGTATCAGTGCATGTCTTTGCTACATGGTGTCAATGTATGTCTGTGTTACTTGGTGTAAGTGTGTGTCTTTGTTACTTGGTGTAATTGTATGTCTTTGTTACTTGGTGACAGCGTATGTCTGTGTTACTTGGTGTAAGTTTGTGTCTGTGTTGCTTGGTGTAAGTGTGTGTCTGTGTTACTTGGTATCAGTGAATGCCTTTGTTACTTGGTGTAAGTGTGTGTCTGTGTTACTGGGTAACAGTGCGTCTCTGTGTTACTGGGTATCAGTGTATGTCATTGTTACTGTGTGTCAGTGCGTGTCTGTGTTACTGGGTACCAATGTATGTCTTTGTTACTGGGTATCAATGTATGTCTTTGTTACTTGGTGCAAGTGGATGTCTTTGTTACTTGGAGTCAGTGTATGTCTTTGTGACTTGGTGTCAGTGTATGTCTTTGTTACTGGGTGTCAGTGTGTGTCTGTGTTACTGGGTATCAGTGTATGTCTTTGTTACTTGGTGTAAGTGTGTGTCTGTGTTACTGGGTATCAGTGTGTGCCTTTGTTACTTGGTGGAAGTGTATGTCTTTGTTACTTTGTGTCAGTGTATGTCTTCATTACTTAGTGTAAGTGTGTGTCTGTGTTACTGGGTATCAGTGTATGTCTTTGTTACTTGGTGTCAGTGTATGTCTTTGTGACTTTGTGTCAGTGTATGTCTTTGTTACTGGGTGTCAGTGAGTGTCTGTGTTACTGGGTGTCAATGCGTTTCTGTGTTACTGGGTCTCAATGTATGTCTTCGTTACTTTGTGTCAGTGTATGTCTGTGTTACTTGGTGTAAGTGTATGTCTTGGTTACTGGGTATCAGTGTATGTCTTTGTTACTTGGTGTCAGTGTATGTCTGTGTTACATGGTGTCAGTGTGTGTCTTTGTTACTGGGTGTCAGAGTATGTCTTTGTTACTTGGTGTCAGTGTATGTCTTTGTTACTTGGTGTCAGTGTATGTCTGTGTTACATTGTGACAGTGTGTGTCTTTGTTACTGGGTGTCAGAGTATGTCTTTGTTACTTGGTGTAAGTGTGTGTCTGTGTTACTGGGTATCAGCGTATGTCTTTGTTACTTGGTGTAAGTGTGTGTCTGTGTTACTGGGTATCAGTGTAGGTCTTTGTTATTTGGTGTAAGTGTATGTCTTTGTTACTTGGTGTCAGTGTATGCCTGTGTTACTTGGTTTAAGTGTATGTCTTTGTTACTTGGTGTCATTGTTTGTCTTTGTTACTTGGTTTAAGTGTGTGTCTGTGTTACTGGGTATCAGTGTATGTCTTTGTGACTTGGTGTCAGTATATGTCTTTGTTACTGGGTGTCAGTGTATGTCTTTGTTACTTGGTGTCAATGTGTGTCTGTGTATGTCTTTGTTACTGTGTGTCTGTGTTTCTCTATGTTACTGGGTGTCAGTGTGTGTTTGTTTGTGTTACTGGGTGTCAGTGTGTGTCTGTGTTACTTGGTGTAAGTGTATGTCTTTGTTTCTTGGTGTCAGTGTTTGTCTTTGTTACTTGGTGTCAGTGTTTGCCTTTGTTACTTGGTGTAAGTGTGTGTCTGTGTTACTTGGTGTAATTGTATGTCTTTGTTACTTGGTCTCAGTGTATGTCTTCGTTACTTGGTGTAAGTGTGTGTCTGTGCTACTGGGTATCAGTGTATGTCTTTGTTACTTGGTGTCAGTGTATGTCTTTGTGACTTGGTGTCAGTGTATGTCTTTTTTACTGGATGTCAGTGGATGTCTTTGTGACTTTCTGTCAGTGTATGTCTTTGTTACTGTGTGTCAGTTTATGTCTTTGTTACTTGGTGTCAGTGTATGTCTGTGTTACTGGGTATCAGTGTATGTCTTTGTTACTTGGTGTCAGTGTATGTCTTTGTTACTTGGTGCAAGTGTGTGTCTGTGTTACTGGGTGTCAGTGTATGTCCTTGTTACTTGGTGTCAGTGCATGTCTGTGTTACAGGGTGTCAGTGTGTGTCTTTGTTACTGGGTGTCAGTGTATGTCTTTGTTACTTGGTGTAAGTGTGTGTCTGTGTTACTGGGTATCAGTGTATGTCTTTGTTACTTGGTGTCAGGTTATGTCTGTGTTACTTCGTGTAAGTGTGTGTCTTTGTTACTTGGTGTAAGTGTATGTCTTTGTTACTTGGTGTCAGTGTATGTTTGTGTTACTTGGAGTAAGAGTATGTCTTTGTTACTTTGTGTCAGTCTTTGTCTTTGTTACTTGGTGGAAGTGTGTGTCTGTGTTACTGGGTATCAGTGTATGTCTTTGTGACTTGGTGTCAGTGTTTGTCTTTGTTACCGGGTGTCAGTGTCCGTCTTTGTGACTTGTTGTGTCAGTGTATATCTTTGTTACTTGGTGACAGCGTATGTCTGTGTTACTTGGTGTAAGTGTATGACTTTGTTACTTGGTGTAAGTGTATGACTTTGTTACTTGGTGTCAGTGTATGTCTTTGTTACTTGGTGTAAGTTTGTGTCTGTGTTGCTTGGTGTAAGTGTGTGTCTGTGTTACTTGGTATCAGTGAATGTCTTTATTACTTAGTGTAAGTGTGTGTCTGTGTTACTGGGTATCAGTGTATGTCTTTGTTACTTGGTGTCAGTGTATGTCTTTGTGACTTTGTGTCAGTGTATGTCTTTGTTACTGGGTGTCAGTGAGTGTCTGTGTTACTGGGTATCAGTGCGTTTCTGTGTTACTGGGTCTTAATGTATGTCTTTGTTACTTGGTGTCAGTGCATGTCTGTGTTACTTGGTGTAAGTGTATGTCTTGGTTACTGGGCATCAGTGTATGTCTTTGTTACTTGGTGTCAGTGTATGTCTGTGTTACATGGTGTCAGTGTGTGTCTTTGTTACTGGGTGTCAGAGTATGTCTTTGTTACTTGGTGTAAGTGTGTGTCTGTGTTACTGGGTGTCTGTGTATGTCTTTGTTACTTGGTGTCAGTGTATGTCTGTGTTACATGGTGTCAGTGTGTGTCTTTGTTACTGGGTGTCAGAGTATGTCTTTGTTACTTGGTGTAAGTGTGTGTCTGTGTTACTGGGTATCAGCGTATGTCTTTGTTACTTGGTGTAAGTGTGTGTCTGTGTTACTGGGTATCAGTGTAGGTCTTTGTTACTTGGTGTAAGTGTATGTCTTTGTTACTTGGTGTCAGTGTATGCCTGTGTTACTTGTTTTAAGTGTATGTCTTTGTTACTTGGTGTCATTGTTTGTCTTTGTTACTTGGTGGAAGTGTGTGTCTGTATTACTGGGTATCAGTGTATGTCTTTGTGGCTTGGTGTCAGTATATGTCTTTGTTACTGGGTGTCAGTGTATGTCTTTGTTACTTGGTGTCAATGAGTGTCTGTGTTACTGGGTATCAGTGTAAGTGTTTGTGACTTGGTGTCAGTGTATGTCTTTGTTACTGTGTGTCAGTGTATGCCTTTGTTACTTGGTGTAAGTCCAGGTCTGTGTTACTGGGTATCAGTGTATGTCTTTGTTTGTTGGTGTCAGTGTATGTCTTTGTTACTTGGTGTCAGTGTATGTCTGTGTTACTTGGTGTAAGTGTGTATCTTTGTTACTTGGTGTCAGTGTATGTCTGTGTTACTGGGTATCACTGCATGTCTTTGTTACATGGTTTCAGTGTATGTCTGTGTTACTTGGTGTAAGTGTATGTCTTTGTTACTGGGTGTCAGTGTCTGTCTTCATTACTTGGTGTCAGTGTGTGTCTTTGTTACTGGGTATCAGTGCATGTCTTTGTTACATGGTGTCAGTGCATGTCTGTGTTACTTGGTGTAAGTGTGTATCTTTGTTACTTGGTGTCAGTGTATGTCTGTGTTACTGGGTATCACTGCATGTCTTTGTTACATGGTTTCAGTGTATGTCTGTGTTACTTGGTGTAAATGTATGTCTTTGTTACTGGGTGTCAGTGTCTGTCTTCATTACTTGGTGTCTGTGTTTGTCTTTGTTACTGGGTGTCTATGTCTGTCTTTGTGACTTGTTGTGTCAGTGTATATCTTTGTTACTTGGTGTAAGTGTGTGTCTGTGTTACTGGGTATCAGTGCATGTCTTTGCTACATGGTGTCAATGTATGTCTGTGTTACTTGGTGTAAGTGTGTGTCTTTGTTACTTGGTGTAATTGTTTGTCTTTGTTACTTGGTGTCAGCGTATGTCTGTATTACTTGGTGTAATTGTATGACTTTGTTACTTGGTGTAAGTTTGTGTCTGTGTTACTTGGTATCAGTGTATGTCTTTGTTACTTGGTGTAAGTATGTGTCTGTGTTACTGGGTAACAGTGTATGTCTTTGTTACTTGGTGCCATTGTATGTCTGTGTTACTTGGTGTAATTGTGTGTCATTGTTACTTGGTGTCAGTGTATGTCTTTGTTACTTGGTGCAAGTGTGTGTTTGTGTTACTTGTTGTAATTGTATGTCTGTGTTACTTGGTATCATTGTATGTCTTTGTTACTTGGTGTAAGTGTGTGTTTGTGTGATTGGGTAACAGTGTATGTCTTTGTTACTTGGTGTCAGTGTATGTATGTGTTACTTGGTGTAAGTGTGTGTCTTTGTTACTTGGTGTAATTATATGTCTTTGTTACTTGGTGTCAGTGGATGTCTGTGTTACTTGGTGCAATTGTATGTCTTTGTGACTTGGTGTCAGTGTATGTCTTTGTTACTTGGTGTCAGTGTATGTCTGTGTTACATGGTGTCAGTGTGTGTCTTTGTTACTGGGTGTCAGAGTATGTCTTTGTTACTTGGTGTAAGTGTGTGTCTGTGTTACTGGGTGTCAGTGTATGTCTTTGTTACTTGGTGTCAGTGTATGTCTGTGTTACATGGTGTCAGTGTGTGTCTTTGTTACTGGGTGTCAGAGTATGTCTTTGTTACTTGGTGTAAGTGTGTGTCTGTGTTACTGGGTATCAGCGTATGTCTTTGTTACTTGGTGTAAGTGTGTGTCTGTGTTACTGGGTATCAGTGTAGGTCTTTGTTACTTGGTGTAAGTGTATGTCTTTGTTACTTGGTGTCAGTGTATGCCTGTGTTACTTGTTTTAAGTGTATGTCTTTGTTACTTGGTGTCATTGTTTGTCTTTGTTACTTGGTGGAAGTGTGTGTCTGTATTACTGGGTATCAGTGTATGTCTTTGTGACTTGGTGTCAGTATATGTCTTTGTTACTGGGTGTCAGTGTATGTCTTTGTTACTTGGTGTCAATGAGTGTCTGTGTATGTCTTTGTTACTGTGTGTCTGTGTTTCTCTATGTTACTGGGTGTCAGTGTGTGTCTGTGTTACTTGGTGTAAGTGTATGTCTTTGTTACTTGGTGTCAGTGTTTGCCTTTGTTACTTGGTGTAAGTGTGTGTCTGTGTTACTGGGTATCGGTGCATGTCTTTGTTACATGGTGTCAGTGTATGTCTGTGTTACTTGGTGTAAGTGTGTATCTTTGTTACTTGGTGTCAGTGTATGTCTGTGTTACTGGGTATCACTGCATGTCTTTGTTACTTGGTGTAAGTCCAGGTCTGTGTTACTGGGTATCAGTGTATGTCTTTGTTTGTTGGTGTCAGTGTATGTCTTTGTTACTTGGTGTCAGTGTATGTCTGTGTTACTGGGTATCAGTGCATGTCTTTGTTACATGGTGTCAGTGTATGTCTGTGTTACTTGGTGTAAGTGTGTATCTTTGTTACTTGTTGTCAGTGTATGTCTGTGTTACTGGGTATCACTGCATGTCTTTGTTACATGGTGTCAGTGTATGTCTGTGTTACTTGGTGTAAGTGTATGTCTTTGTAACTGGGTGTCAGTGTCTGTCTTCATTACTTGGTGTCAGTGTTTGTCTTTGTTACTGGGTGTCAATGTCTGTCTTTGTGACTTGTTGTGTCAGTGTATATCTTTGTTACTTGGTGTAAGTGTGTGTCTGTGTTACTGGGTATCAGTGCATGTCTTTGCTACATGGTGTCAATGTATGTCTGTGTTACTTGGTGTAAGTGTGTGTCTTTGTTACTTGGTGTAATTGTTTGTCTTTGTTACTTGGTGTCAGCGTATGTCTGTGTTACTTGGTATCAGTGTATGTCTTTGTTACTTGGTGTAAGTATGTGTCTGTGTTACTAGGTAACAGTGTATGTCTTTGTTACTTGGTGCCATTGTATGTCTGTGTTACTTGGTGTAATTGTGTGTCTTTGTTACTTGGTATCAGTGTATGACTTTGTGACTTGGTGTCAGTATATGTCTTTGTTACTGGGTGTCAGTGTATGCCTTTGTTACTTGGTGTCAATGTGTGTCTTTGTATGTCTTTGTTACTGTGTGTCTGTGTTTCTCTATGTTACTGGGTGTCAGTGTGTGTTTGTTTGTTTTACTGGGTGTCAGTGTGTGTCTGTGTTACTTGGTGTAAGTGTATGTCTTTGTTTCTTGGTGTCAGTGTATGTCTTTGTTACTTGGTGTAAGTGTGTGTCTGTGTTACTGGGTATCAGTGTAAGTGTTTGTGACTTGGTGTCAGTGTATGTCTTTGTTACTGGGTGTCAGTGTGTTGCTTTGTTACTTGGTGTAAGTCTAGGTCTGTGTTACTGGGTATCAGTGTCTGTCTTTGTTTGTTGGTGTCAGTGTATGTCTTTGTTACTTGGTGTCAGTGTATGTCTGTGTTACTGGGTGTCAGTGCATGTTTTTTTAAATGGTGTCAGTGTATGTCTGTGTTACTTGGTGTAAGTGTGTGTCTTTGTTACTTGGTGTCAGTGTATGTCTGTGTTACTGGGTATCAGTGTATGTCTTTGTTACTTGGTGTCAGTGTATGTCTTTGCTACATGGTGTAAGTGTGTGTCTGTGTTACTGGGTGTCAGTGTATGTCTTTGTTACTTGGTGTCAGTGTATGTCTGTGTTACATGGTGTCAGTGTTTGTCTTTGTTACTGGGTGTCAGAGTGTATCTTTGTTACTTGGTGTATGTGTGTGTCTGTGTTACTGGGTATCAGCGTATGTCATTGTTACTTGGTGAAAGTGTGTGTCTGTGTTACTGGGTATCAGTGTAGGTCTTTGTTACTTGGTGTAAGTGTATGTCTTTGTTACTTGGTGTCAGTGTATGTCTGTTTTACTTGGTTTAAGTGTATGTCTTTGTTACTTGGTGTCATTGTTTGTCTTTGTTACTTGCGGGAAGTGTGTGTCTGTGTTACTGGGTATCAGTGTATGTCTTTGTGACTTGGTGTCAGTATATGTCTTTGTTACTGGGTGTCAGTGTATGTCTCTGTTACTTGGTGTCACTGTGTGTCTGTGTATGTCTTTGTTACTGTGTGTCTGTGTTTCTCTATGTTACTGGGTGTCAGTGTGTGTTTGTTTGTGTTACTGGGTGTCAGTGTGTGTCTGTGTTACTGGGTATCAGTGTAAGTGTTTGTGACTTGGTGTCAGTGTATGTCTTTGTTACTGGGTGTCAGTGTTTCTCTATGTTACTGGGTGTCAGTGTGTGTTTGTTTGTTTTACTGGGTGTCAGTGTGTGTCTGTGTTACTTGGTGTAAGTGTATGTCTTTGTTTCTTGGTGTCAGTGTATGTCTTTGTTACTTGGTGTAAGTGTGTGTCTGTGTTACTGGGTATCAGTGCAAGTGTTTGTGACTTGGTGTCAGTGTATGTCTTTGTTACTGTGTGTCTGTGTTTCTCTATGTTACTGGGTGTCAGTGTGTGTTTGTTTGTTTTACTGGGTGTCAGTGTGTGTCTGTGTTACTTGGTGTAAGTGTATGTCTTTGTTTCTTGGTGTCAGTGTATGTCTTTGTTACTTGGTGTAAGTGTGTGTCTGTGTTACTGGGTATCAGTGTAAGTGTTTGTGACTTGGTGTCAGTGTATGTCTTTGTTACTGGGTGTCAGTGTGTTGCTTTGTTACTTGGTGTAAGTCTAGGTCTGTGTTACTGGGTATCAGTGTCTGTCTTTGTTTGTTGGTGTCAGTGTATGTCTTTGTTACTTGGTGTCAGTGTATGTCTGTGTTACTGGGTGTCAGTGCATGTTTTTTTAAATGGTGTCAGTGTATGTCTGTGTTACTTGGTGTAAGTGTGTGTCTTTGTTACTTGGTGTCAGTGTATGTCTGTGTTACTGGGTATCAGTGTATGTCTTTGTTACTTGGTGTCAGTGTATGTCTTTGCTACATGGTGTAAGTGTGTGTCTGTGTTACTGGGTGTCAGTGTATGTCTTTGTTACTTGGTGTCAGTGTATGTCTGTGTTACATGGTGTCAGTGTTTGTCTTTGTTACTGGGTGTCAGAGTGTATCTTTGTTACTTGGTGTATGTGTGTGTCTGTGTTACTGGGTATCAGCGTATGTCATTGTTACTTGGTGAAAGTGTGTGTCTGTGTTACTGGGTATCAGTGTAGGTCTTTGTTACTTGGTGTAAGTGTATGTCTTTGTTACTTGGTGTCAGTGTATGTCTGTTTTACTTGGTTTAAGTGTATGTCTTTGTTACTTGGTGTCATTGTTTGTCTTTGTTACTTGCGGGAAGTGTGTGTCTGTGTTACTGGGTATCAGTGTATGTCTTTGTGACTTGGTGTCAGTATATGTCTTTGTTACTGGGTGTCAGTGTATGTCTCTGTTACTTGGTGTCACTGTGTGTCTGTGTATGTCTTTGTTACTGTGTGTCTGTGTTTCTCTATGTTACTGGGTGTCAGTGTGTGTTTGTTTGTGTTACTGGGTGTCAGTGTGTGTCTGTGTTACTGGGTATCAGTGTAAGTGTTTGTGACTTGGTGTCAGTGTATGTCTTTGTTACTGGGTGTCAGTGTATATCTTTGTTACTTGGTGTAAGTCCAGGTCTGTGCTACTGGGTATCAGTGTATGTCTTTGTTTGTTGGTGTCAGTGCATGTCTTTGTTTGTTGGTGTCAGTGTATGTCTTTGTTACTTGGTGTCAGTGTATGTATGTGTTACTGGGTATCAGTGCATGTCTTTGTTACATGGTGTCAGTGTATGTCTGTGTTACTTGGTGTAAGTGTGTGTCTTCGTTACTTGGTGTCAGTGTATGTCTGTGTTACTGGGTATCACTGCATGTCTTTGTTACATGGTGTCAGTGTATGTCTGTGTGACTTGGTGTCAGTTTCTGTCTTTGATACTGTGTGTCAGTTTATGTCTTTGTTACTTGGTGTAAGTGTATGTCTTTGTTTCTTGGTGTCAGTGTATGTCTTTGTTACTTGGTGTCAGTATTTGTCTTTGTTACTTGGTGTAAGTGTGCGTCTCTGGTACTGTGTGTCAGTGTATGTCTTTGTGACTTGGTGTCAGTGTCTGTCTTTGATACTGTGTGTCAGTTTATGTCTTTGTGACTTGGTGTCAGTGTATGTCTTTGTTACTTGGTGTCAGTGTATGTCTGTGTTACATGGTGTCAGTGTGTGTCTTTGTTACTGGGTGTCAGTGTATGTCTTTGTTACTTGGTGTAAGTGTGTGTCTGTGTTACTGGGTATCAGTGTATGTCTTTGTTACTTGGTGTCAGTGTATGTCTGTGTTACTTCGTGTAAGTGTGCGTGTGTGTTACATGGTGTAAGTGTATGTCTTTGTTACTTGGTGTCAGTGTATGTCTGTGTTACTTGGTTTAAGTGTATGTCTTTGTTACTTGGTGTCAGTGTTTGTCTTTGTTACTTGGTGGAAGTGTGTGTCTGTGTTACTGGCTATCAGTGTATGTCTTTGTGACTTGCTGTCAGTCTATGTCTTTGTTACTGGGTGTCAGTGTATGTCTTTGTTACTTGGTGTCAATGTGTGTCTGTGTATGTATTTGGTACTGTGTGTCTGTGTTTCTCTATGTTACTGGGTGTCAGTGTGTGTTTGTTTGTGTTACTGGGTGTCAGTGTGTGTCTGTGTTACTTGGTGTAAGTGTATGTCTTTGTTTCCTGGTGTAAGTGTGTGTCTGTGTTACTGGGTATCAGTGTAAGTCTTTGTGACTTGGTGTCAGTGTATGTCTTTGTTACTTGGTGTCAGTGTATGTCTGTGTTACTGGGTATCAGTGCATGTCTCTGTTACATGGTGTCAGTGTATGTCTGTGTTACTTGGTGTAAGTGTGTGTCTTTGTTACTTGGTGTCAGTGTATGTCTGTGTTTCTGGGTATCACTGCATGTCTTTGTTACATGGTGTCAGTGTATGTCTGTGTTACTTGGTGTAAGTGTATGTCTTTGTTACTGGGTGTCAGTGTCTGTCTTCGTTACTCGGTGTCAGTGTTTGTCTTTGTTACTGGGTGTCATTGTCTGTCTTTGTGACTTGTTGTGTCAGTGTATATCTTTGTTACTTGGTGTAAGTGTGTGTCTGTGTTACTGGGTATCAGTGCATGTCTTTGCTACATGGTGTCAATGTATGTCTGTGTTACTTGGTGAAAGTGTGTGTCTTTGTTACTTGGTGTAATTGTATGTCTTTGTAACGTGGTGTCAGCGTATGTCTGTGTGACTTGGTATAAGTGTATGACTTTGTTACTTGGTGTCAGTGTTTGTCTTTGTTACTTGGTGTAAGTTTGTGTCTGTGTAGCTTGGTGTAAGTGTGTGTCTGTGTTACTTGGTATCAGTGTATGTCTTTGTTACTTGGTGTAAGTATGTGTCTGTGTTACTGGGTGTCATTTTATGTCTTTGTTACTTGGTGTCATTGTATGTCTGTGTTACTTGGTGCAAGTGTGTGTCTTTGTTACCTGGTGTAATTGTATGTCTTTTTTACTTGGTGTCAGTGTATGTCTTTGTTACTTGGTGTAAGTGTGCGTTTGTGTTACTTGTTGTAATTGTGTGTCTGTGTTACTTGGTATCATTGTCTGTCTTTGTTACTTGGTGTAAGTGTGTGTCTGTGTTACTGGATAACAGTGTATGTCTTTGTTCCTTGGTTTCCGTGTATCTCTGTGTTACTTGGTGTAAGTGTGTGTCTTTGTTACTTGGTGTAATTGTATGTCTTTGATACTTGGTGTCAGTGTATGTCTGTGTTACTTGGTGTAATTGTATGTCTTTGTTACTTGGTGTCAGTGTATGTCTTTGTTACTGGGTATCACTGCATGTCTTTGTTACATGGTGTCAGTGTCTGTCTGTGTTACTTGGTGTAAGTGTATGTCTTTGTTACTGGGTGTCAGTGTCTGTCTTCGTTACTTGGTGTCAGTGTTTGTCTTTGTTACTGGGTGTCATTGTCTGTCTTTGTGACTTGTTGTGTCAGTGTATATCTTTGTTACTTGGTGTAAGTGTGTGTCTGTGTTACTGGGTATCAGTGCATGTCTTTGCTACATGGTGTCAATGTATGTCTGTGTTACTTGGTGTAAGTGTGTGTCTTTGTTACTTGGTGTAATTGTATGTCTGTGTTACTTGGTATAAGTGTATGACTTTGTTACTTGGTGTCAGTGTTTGTCTTTGTTACTTGGTGTAAGTATGTGTCTGGGTTACTGGGTGTCATTTTATGTCTTTGTTACTTGGTGTCATTGTATGTCTGTGTTACTTGGTGTAAGTGTGTGTCTTTGTTACTTGGTGTAATTGTATGTCTTTGTTACTTGGTGTCATTGTATGTCTGTGTTACTTGGTGTAAGTGTGTGTCTTTGTTACTGGGTGTCATTGTCTGTCTTTGTGACTTGTTGTGTCAGTGTATATCTTTGTTACTTGGTGTCAGTGTATGTCTGTGTTACTGGGTATCAGTGCATGTCTTTGTTACATGGTGTCAGTGTATGTCTGTGTTACTTGGTGTAAGTGTGTGTCTTTGTTTACTTGGTGTCAGTGTATGTCTGTGTTACTGGGTATCACTGCATGTCTTTGTTACATGGTGTCAGTGTATGTCTGTGTTACTTGGTGTAAGTGTATGTCTTTGTTACTGGGTGTCAGTGTCTGTCTTCGTTACTTGGTGTTAGTGTTTGTCTTTGTTACTGGGTGTCATTGTCTGTCTTTGTGACTTGTTGTGTGAGTGTATATCTTTGTTACTTGGTGTAAGTGTGTGTCTGTGTTACTGGGTATCAGTGCATGTCTTTGCTACATGGTGTCAATGTATGTCTGTGTTACTTGGTGGAAGTGTGTGTCTTTGTTACTTGGTGTAATTGTATGTCTTTGTTACTTGTTGTCAGTGTACGTCTGTGTAACTTGGTTTAAGTGTATGCCTTTGTTACTTGGTGTCAGTGTATGTCTTTGTTGCTTGGTGTAAGTGTGTGTCTCTGTTACTTGGTGTAAGTGTGTGTCTGTGTTACTTGGTATCAGTGTATGTCTTTGTTACTTGGTGTAAGTGTGTGTCTCTGTTACTGGTTAACAGTGTATGTCTTTGTTACTTGGTGTCAGTGTATGTATGTGTTACTTGGTGTAAGTGTGTGTCTTTGTTACTTGGTGTAAGTGTGTGTCTGTGTTACTTGGTATCAGTGTATGTCTTTGTTACTTGGTGTCAGTGTATGTCTGTGTTACTTGGTGTAAGTATGTCTCTTTGTTTCTTCGTGTAATTGTATGTCTTTGTAACTTGGTGTCAGTGTATGGCTGTGTTTCTTGGTGCAAGTGTATGTCTTTGTTACTTGGTGTCAATGTATGTCTTGGTTACTTGGTGTCAGCGTATGTCTCTGTTACTGTGTGTCAGTGTATGTCTTTGTGACTTGGTGTCAGTGTCTGTCTTTGATACTGTGTGTCAGTTTATGTCTTTGTTACTTGGTGTCAGTGTATGTCTGTGTTACTGGGTGTCAGTGCATGTCTTTGTTACATGGAGTCAGTGTATGTCTGTGTTACTTGGTGTAAGTGTGTGTCTTTGTTACTTGGTGTAAGTGTATGCCTGTGTTACTGGGTATCAGTGTATGTCTTTGTTACTTGGTGTCAGTGTATGTCTTTGCTACTTGGTGTAAGTGTGTGTCTGTGTTACTGGGTGTCAGTGTCTGTCTTTGTTAAATGGTGTCAGTGTATGTCTGTGTTACATGGTGTCAGTGTTTGTCTTTGTTACTGGGTATCAGCGTATGTCATTGTTACTTGGTGGAAGTGTGTGTCTGTGTTACTGGGTATCAGTGTAGGTCTTTGTTACTTATTGTAAGTGTATGTCTTTGTTACTTGGTGTCAGTGTATGTCTGTGTTACTTGGTTAAAGTGTATGTCTTTGTTACTTGGTGTCATTGTTTGTCTTTGTTAATTGCGGGAAGTGTGTGTCTGTGTTACTGGGTATCAGTGTATGTCTTTGTGACTTGGTGTCAGTATATGTCTTTGTTACTGGGTGTCAGTGTATGTCTCTGTTACTTGGTGTCACTGTGTGTCTGTGTATGTCTTTGTTACTGTGTGTCTGTGTTTCTCTATGTTACTGGGTGTCAGTGTGTGTTTGTTTGTGTAACTGGGTGTCAGTGTGTGTCTGTGTTACTGGGTATCAGTGCAAGTGTTTGTGACTTGGTGTCAGTGTATGTCTTTGTTACTGGGTGTCAGTGTATATCTTTGTTACTTGGTGTAAGTCCAGGTCTGTGTTACTGGGTATCAGTGTATGTCTTTGTTTGTTGGTGTCAGTGTATGTCTTTGTTACTTGGTGTCAGTGTATGTATGTGTTACTGGGTATCAGTGCATGTCTTTGTTACATGGTGTCAGTGTATGTCTGTGTTACTTGGTGTAAGTGTGTGTCTTCGTTACTTGGTGTCAGTGTATGTCTGTGTTACTGGGTATCACTGCATGTCTTTGTTACATGGTGTCAGTGTATGTCTGTGTGACTTGGTGTCAGTTTCTGTCTTTGATACTGTGTGTCAGTTTATGTCTTTGTTACTTGGTGTAAGTGTATGTCTTTGTTTCTTGGTGTCAGTGTATGTCTTTGTGACCTGGTGTCAGTGTCTGTCTTTGATACTGTGTGTCAGTTTATGTCTTTGTGACTTGGTGTCAGTGTATGTCTGTGTTACTTGGTGTAAGTGTGTGTCTTTGTTACTTGGTGTAAGTGTGTGTCTGTGTTACTGGGTGTCAGTGTATGTCTTTGTTACTTGGTGTCAGTGTATGTCTGTGTTACATGGTGTCAGTGTGTGTCTTTGTTACTGGGTGTCAGTGTATGTCTTTGTTACTTGGTGTAAGTGTGTGTCTGTGTTACTGGGTATCAGTGTATGTCTTTGTTACTTGGTGTCAGTGTATGTCTGTGTTACTTCGTGTAAGTGTGCGTGTTTGTTACATGGTGTAAGTGTATGTCTTTGTTACTTGGTGTCAGTGTCTGTCTGTGTTACTTGGCTTAAGTGTATGTCTTTGTTACTTGGTGTCAGTGTTTGTCTTTGTTACTTGGTGGAAGTGTGTGTCTGTGTTACTGGCTATCAGTGTATGTCTTTGTGACTTGCTGTCAGTCTATGTCTTTGTTACTGGGTGTCAGTGTATGTCTTTGTTACTTGGTGTCAATGTGTGTCTGTGTATGTATTTGGTACTGTGTGTCTGTGTTTCTCTATGTTACTGGGTGTCAGTGTGTGTTTGTTTGTGTTACTGGGTGTCAGTGTGTGTCTGTGTTACTTGGTGTAAGTGTATGTCTTTGTTTCCTGGTGTCAGTGTATGCCTTTTTTACTTGGTGTCAGTGTCTGTCTTTGTTACTTGGTGTAAGTGTGTGTCTGTGTTACTGGGTATCAGTGTAAGTCTTTGTGACTTGGTGTCAGTGTATGTCTTTGTTACTTGGTGTCAGTGTATGTCTGTGTTACTGGGTATCAGTGCATGTCTCTGTTACATGGTGTCAGTGTATGTCTGTGTTACTTGGTGTAAGTGTGTGTCTTTGTTACTTGGTGTCAGTGTATGTCTGTGTTTCTGGGTATCACTGCATGTCTTTGTTACATGGTGTCAGTGTATGTCTGTGTTACATGGTGTCAGTGTATGTCTGTGTTACTTGGTGTAAGTGTATCTCTTTGTTACTGGGTGTCAGTGTCTGTCTTCGTTACTTGGTGTCAGTGTTTGTCTTTGTTACTGGGTGTCATTGTCTGTCTTTGTGACTTGTTGTGTCAGTGTATATCTTTGTTACTTGGTGTAAGTGTGTGTCTGTGTTACTGGGTATCAGTGCATGTCTTTGCTACATGGTGTCAATGTATGTCTGTGTTACTTGGTGAAAGTGTGTGTCTTTGTTACTTGGTGTAATTGTATGTCTGTTACGTGGTGT
Source organism: Heterodontus francisci (assembly GCF_036365525.1). Taxonomy (NCBI): domain Eukaryota; kingdom Metazoa; phylum Chordata; class Chondrichthyes; order Heterodontiformes; family Heterodontidae; genus Heterodontus; species Heterodontus francisci. The sequence continues at coordinate 3,671,888 of NW_027140221.1, read as the reverse complement.
CAGCGTATGTCTGTGTTACTTGGTATAAGTGTATGACTTTGTTACTTGGTGTCAGTGTTTGTCTTTGTTACTTGGTGTAAGTTTGTGTCTGTGTAGCTTGGTGTAAGTGTGTGTCTGTGTTACTTGGTATCAGTGTATGTCTTTGTTACTTGGTGTAAGTATGTGTCTGTGTTCCTGGGTGTCATTTTATGTCTTTGTTACTTGGTGTCATTGTATGTCTGTGTTACTTGGTGTAAGTGTGTGTCTTTGTTACTTGGTGTAATTGTATGTCTTTGTTACTTGGTGTCAGTGTATGTCTTTGTTACTTGGTGTAAGTGTGCGTTTGTGTTACTTGTTGTAATTGTGTGTCTGTGTTACTTGGTATCATTGTCTGTCTTTGTTACTTGGTGTAAGTGTGTGTCTGTGTTACTGGATAACAGTGTATGTCTTTGTTCCTTGGTTTCCGTGTATCTCTGTGTTACTTGGTGTAAGTGTGTGTCTTTGTTATTTCGTGTAATTGTATGTCTTTGATACTTGGTGTCAGTGTATGTCTGTGTTACTTGGTGTAATTGTATGTCTTTGTTACTTGGTGTCAGTGTATGTCTTTGTTACTGGGTATCACTGCATGTCTTTGTTACATGGTGTCAGTGTCTGTCTGTGTTACTTGGTGTAAGTGTATGTCTTTGTTACTGGGTGTCAGTGTCTGTCTTCGTTACTTGGTGTCAGTGTTTGTCTTTGTTACTGGGTGTCATTGTCTGTCTTTGTGACTTGTTGTGTCAGTGTATATCTTTGTTACTTGGTGTAAGTGTGTGTCTGTGTTACTGGGTATCAGTGCATGTCTTTGCTACATGGTGTCAATGTATGTCTGTGTTACTTGGTGTAAGTGTGTGTCTTTGTTACTTGGTGTAATTGTATGTCTTTGTTACGTGGTGTCAGCGTATGTCTGTGTTACTTGGTATAAGTGTATGACTTTGTTACTTGGTGTCAGTATTTGTCTTTGTTACTTGGTGTAAGTTTGTGTCTGTGTGGCTTGGTGTAAGTGTGTGTCTGTGTTACTTGGTATCAGTGTATGTCTTTGTTACTTGGTTTAAGTATGTGTCTGTGTTACTGGGTGTCATTTTATGTCTTTGTTACTTGGTGTCATTGTTCTTTTTTTTTTTTTTCTTTTACTACCAAAGACACACACTGACACCAAGTAACACAGACATACACTGACACCAAGTAAAAAAGACATCCACTTACACCAAGTACAAAGACAAGCACTGACACGAAGTAACAAAGACATACAATTATCACCAGCAACACAGACACGCACTGCCACCCAGTAACAAAGACATACACTGACACCAAGTAACAAAGACAGACACTGATACGCAGTAACACAGACACACCCTTACACCAAGAAACAAAGAAATGTACTGATACCCAATAACACAGACACATACTTACACCAACTAACACAGACATCCTTTCCTTTTGGGCCTCCTTATCTCGAGAGACAATGGATATGCTCCTGGAGGTGGTCAGTGGTTTGTGAAGCAGCGCCTGGAGTGGCTATAAAGGCCAATTCTGGAGTGACTGGCTCTTCCACAGGTGCTGCAGAGAAATTTGTTTGTTGGGGCTGTTGCACAGTTGGCTCTCCCCTTGCGCCTCTGTCTTTTTTCCTGCCAACTACTAAGTCTCTTCGACTCGCCACAATTTAGCCCTGTCTTTATGGCTGCCCGCCAGCTCTGGCGAATGCTGGCAACTGACTCCCACGACTTGTGATCAATGTCACACGATTTCATGTCGCGTTTGCAGACGTCTTTATAACGGAGACATGGACGGCCGGTGGGTCTGATACCAGTGGCGAGCTCGCTGTACAATGTGTCTTTGGGGATCCTGCCATCTTCCATGCGGCTCACATGGCCAAGCCATCTCAAGCGCCGCTGACTCAGTAGTGTGTATAAGCTGGGGATGTTGGCCGCTTCAAGGACTTCTGTGTTGGAGATATAGTCCTGCCACCTGATGCCAAGTATTCTCCGAAGGCAGCGAAGATGGAATGAATTGAGACGTCGCTCTTGGCTGGCATACGTTGTCCAGGCCTCGCTGCCGTAGAGCAAGGTACTGAGGACACAGGCCTGATACACTCGGACTTTTGTGTTCCGTGTCAGTGCGCCATTTTCCCACACTCTCTTGGCCAGTCTGAACATAGCAGTGGAAGCCTTACCCATGCGCTTGTTGATTTCTGCATCTAGAGACAGGTTACTGGTGATAGTTGAGCCTAGGTAGGTGAACTCTTGAACCACTTCCAGAGCGTGGTCGCCAATATTGATGGATGGAGCATTTCTGACATCCTGCCCCATGATGTTCGTTTTCTTGAGGCTGATGGTTAGGCCAAATTCATTGCAGGCAGACGCAAACCTGTCGATGAGACTCTGCAGGCATTCTTCAGTGTGAGATGTTAAAGCAGCATCGTCAGCAAAGAGGAGTTCTCTGATGAGGACTTTCCGTACTTTGGACTTCGCTCTTAGACGGGCAAGGTTGAACAACCTGCCCCCTGATCTTGTGTGGAGGAAAATTCCTTCTTCAGAGGATTTGAACGCATGTGAAAGCAGCAGGGAGAAGAAAATCCCAAAAAGTGTGGGTGCGAGAACACAGCCCTGTTTCACACCACTCAGGATAGGAAAGGGCTCTGATGAGGAGCCACCATGTTGAATTGTGCCTTTCATATTGTCATGGAATGAGGTGATGATACTTAGTAGCTTTGGTGGACATCCGATCTTTTCTAGTAGTCTGAAGAGACCACGTCTGCTGACGAGGTCAAAGGCTTTGGTGAGATCAATGAAAGCAATGTAGAGGGGCATCTGTTGTTCACGGCATTTCTCCTGTATCTGACGAAGGGAGAACAGCATGTCAATAGTCGATCTCTCTGCACGAAAGCCACACTGTGCCTCAGGGTCTTTGTTACTTGGTGTCATTGTATGTCTGTGTTACTTGGTGTAAGTGTGTGTCTTTGTTACTTGGTGTAATTGTATGTCTTTGTTACTTGGTGTCAGTGTATGTCTTTGTTACTTGGTGTAAGTGTGCGTTTGTGTTACTTGTTGTAATTGTATGTCTTTGTTACTTGGTGTCAGTGTATGTCTTTGTTACTTGGTGTCATTGTATGTCTGTGTTACTTGGTGTAAGTGTGTGTCTTTGTTACTGGGTGTCATTGTCTGTCTTTGTGACTTGTTGTGTCAGTGTATATCTTTGTTACTTGGTGTCAGTGTATGTCTTTGTTACATGGTGTCAGTGTATGTCTGTGTTACTTGGTGTAAGTGTGTGTCTTTGTTACTTGGTGTCAGTGTATGTCTGTGTTACTGGGTATCACTGCATGTCTTTGTTACATGGTGTCAGTGTATGTCTGTGTTACTTGGTGTAAGTGTGTGTCTTTGTTACTTGGTGTCAGTGTATGTCTGTGTTACTGGGTATCACTGCATGTCTTTGTTACATGGTGTCAGTGTATGTCTGTGTTACTTGGTGCAAGTGTATGTCTTTGTTACTGGGTGTCAGTGTCTGTCTTCGTTACTTGGTGTCAGTGTTTGTCTTTGTTACTGGGTATCATTGTCTGTCTTTGTGACTTGTTGTGTGAGTGTTTATCTTTGTTACTTGGTGTAAGTGTGTGTCTGTGTTACTGGGTATCAGTGCATGTCTTTGCTACATGGTGTCAATGTATGTCTGTGTTACTTGGTGTAAGTGTGTGTCTTTGTTACTTGGTGTAATTGTATGTCTTTGTTACTTGGTGTCAGCGTATGTCTGTGTTACTTGGTGTAAGTGTATGACTTTGTTACTTGGTGTAAGTTTCTGTCTGTGTTGCTTGGTGTAAGTGTGTGTCTGTGTTACTTGGTATCAGTGTATGTCTTTGTTACTTGGTGTAAGTGTGTGTCTGTGTTACTTGTTAGCAGTGTATGTCTTTGTTACTTGGTGTCAGTGTCTGTCTCTGTTACTTGGTGTAAGTGTGTGTCTTTGTTACTTGGTGTAATTGTATGTCTTTGTTACTTGGTGTCATTGTATGTCTGTGTTACTTGGTGTAATTGTATGTCTTTGTTACTTGGTATCAGTGTGTGTCTTCGTTACTTGGTGTAAGTGTGTGACTGTGCTACTGGGTATCAGTGTTTGTCTTTGTTACCTGGTGTCAGTGTATGTCTTTGTGACTTGGTGTCAGTGTATGTCTTTTTTACTGGGTGTCAGTGGATGTCTTTGTGACTTGGTGTCAGTGTATGTCTTTGTTACTGTGTGGCAGTTTCTGTCTTTGTTACTTGGTGTCAGTGTGTGTCTTTGTTACTTGGTGTAAGTGTGTGTCTGTGTTACTGGGTATCAGTGTATGTCTTTGTTACTTGGTGTCAGTGTATGTCTTTGTTACTTGGCGTAATTGTGTGTCTGTGTTACTGGGTGTCAGTGTATGTCTTTGTTACTTGGTGTCAGTGTATGCCTGTGTTACATGGTGTCAGTGTGTGACTTTGTTACTGGGTGTAAGTGTATGTCTTTGTTACTTGGTGTACGTTTGTGTCTGTGTTACTGGGTATCAGTGTATATCTTTGTTACTTGGTGACAATGTTTGTCTGTGTTAGTCTTTGTTACTTGGTGTCACTGTGTGTCTGTGTATGTCTTAGTTAATGTGTGTCTGTGTTTCTCTATGTTACTGGTTGTCAGTGTATGTCTTTGTTACTTGGTGCAATGTGTGTCTGTGTTACTGGGTATCAGTGTATGTCTTTGTTTGTTGGTGTCAGTGTATGTCTTTGTTACTTGGTGTCAGTGTATGTCTGTGTCACTTGGTGTAAGTGTGTGTCTTTGTTACTTGGTGTAATTGTATGTCTTTGTTAATTGGTGTCAGTGTTTGTCTGTGTTACTTGGTGTAAGTGTATGTCTTTGTTACTTGGTGTCAGTGAATGTCTTTTTCATTTGGTGTAAGTGTGTCTGTCTTACTTGGTGTAAGTTTGTGTCTGTGTTACTGGGTAACAGTGTATGTCTTCGTTACATGGTGTCAGTGTATGTCTGTGTTACTTGGTGTAAGTGTGTGTCTTTGTTACTTGGTGTAATTGAATGTCTTTGTTACTTGGTGTCAGTGTATGTCTTTGTTACTTGGTGAAAGTGTTTGTTTGTGTTACTTGGTGTCAGTGTGTTTCTGTGTTACTTGGTATCAGTGTATGTCTTTGTGACTTGGTGTCAGTGTATGTCTTTGTTACTGGGTGTCAGTGTGTGTCTTTGTGACTTGGTGTCAGTGTATGTCTTTGTTACTTGGTGTAAGTGTGTGTCTGTGTTACTGGGTATCAGTGTATGTCTTTGTTACTTGGTGTCAGTGTCTGTCCAAATACTTGGTGTAAGTGTCTGTCTTTGTTACTTGGTGTAATAGCCTGTCTTTGTTACTTAGTTTCACTGTTAATCGGTGTATGTCTTTGTTACTGTGTGTCTGTGTTTCTCTATGTTCCTGGGTGTCAGTGTATGTCTTTGTTTGTTGGTGTCATTGTATGTCTTTATTACTTGGTGTCAGTGTATGTCTGTGTTACTGTGTTTCAGTGTATGTCTTTGTTACATGGTGTCAGTGTCTGTCTGTGTTACTGTGTTTCAGTGTATGTCTTTGTTACATGGTGTCAGTGTATGTCTGTGGCACTTGGTGTAAGTGTGTGTCTTTGTTACTTGGTGTAATTGTATGTCTTTGTTACTTGGTGTCAGTGTTTGTCTGTGTTACTTGGTGTAAGTGTGTGTCTGTGTTACTGGGTAACAGTCTATGTCTTTGTTACTTGGTGTCAGTGTATGTCTGTGTTACTTGGTGTAAGTGTGTGTCTTTGTTACTTGGTTTAATTGTATGTCTTTGTTACTTGGTGTAAGTGTGTGTCTGTGTTACTGGGTATCAGTGTCTGTCTGTGTTACTTGGTGTAAGTGTGTGTCTGTGTTCCTGGGTATCAGTGGATGTATTTGTTACTTGGTGTAAGTGTGTGTCTGTGTTACTGGGTATCAGTGTATGTCTTTGTGACTTGGTGGAAGTGTGTGTCTGTGTTACTGGGTATCAGTTTATGTCTTTGTTACTTGGTGTAAGTGTATGTCTTTGTTACTTTGTGTCAGTGTATGTCTTTGTTACTTGGTGTAAGTGTGTGTCTATGTTACTGGCCGTCAGTGTATGTCTTTGTTACTTTGTGTCAGTGTATGTCTTTGTTACTTGGTGTAAGTGTGTGTCTTTGTTACTGGGTATCAATGTATGTCTTTGTTACTTGGTGCAAGTGGATGTCTTTGTTACTTGGAGTCAGTGTGTGTCTTTGTGAACTGGTGTCAGTGTATGTCTTTGTTACTGGCTGTCAGTGTGTGTCTGTGTTACTGGGTATCAGTGTATCTCTTTGTTACTTGGTGTAAGTGTGTGTCTGTGTTACTGGGTATCAGTGTATGCCTTTGTTACTGGGTGTCAGTGCTTATCTGTGTTCCTGGGTATCATTGTATGTCTTTGTTACTTGGTGTCTGTGTATGTCTGTGTTACTTCGTGTAAGTGTGTGTCTTTGTTTCTTGGTGTAAGTGTATGTCTTTGTTACTTGATGTCTGTGTATGTCTGTGTTACTTGGTGTAAGCTTATGTCTTTGTTACTTGGTGTCAGTGTTTGTCTTTGTGACTTGGTGGAAGTGTGTGTCTGTGTTACTTGGTATCAGTGTATGTCTTTGTGACTTGGTGTCTGTGTATGTCTTTGTTACTGGGTGTCACTGTATTTCTTTGTTACTTGGTGACAATGTGTGTCTGTGTTAGTCTTTGTTACTTGGTGTCACTGTGTGTCTGTGTATGTCTTAGTTACTGTTTGTCTGTGTTTCTCTATGTCACTGGGTGTCAGTGTATGTCTTTGTTACTTGGTGCAATGTGTGTCTGTGTTACTGGGTATCAGTGTATGTCTTTGTTTGTTGGTGTCAGTGTATGTCTTTGTTACTTGGTGTCAGTGTATGTCTGTGTCACTTGGTGTAAGTGTGTGTCTTTGTTACTTGGTGTAATTGTATGTCTTTGTTACTTGATGTCAGTGTTTGTCTGTGTCACTTGGTGTAAGTGTATGTCTTTGTTACTTGGTGTCAGTGAATGTCTTTTTCATTTGGTGTAAGTGTGTGTCTGTCTTACTTGGTGTAAGTGTGTGTCTGTGTTACTGGGGAACAGTGTATGTCTTCGTTACATGGTGTCAGTGAATGTCTGTGTTACTTGGTGCAAGTGTGTGTCTTTGTTACTTGGTGTAATTGTATGTCTTTGTTACTTGGTGTCAGTGTATGTCTTTGTTACTTGGTGAAAGTGTTTGTTTGTGTTACTTGGTGTCAGTGTGTTTCTGTGTTACTTGGTATCAGTGTATGTCTTTGTGAATTGGTGTCAGTGTATGTCTTTGTTACTGGGTGTCAGTGTGTGTCTTTGTGACTTGGTGTCAGTGTATGTCTTTGTTACTTGGTGTAAGTGTGTGTCTGTGTTACTGGGTATCAGTGTATGTCTTTGTTACTTGGTGTCAGTGTCTGTCCAAATACTTGGTGTAAGTGTCTGTCTTTGTTACTTGGTGTAATAGCCTGTCTTTGTTACTTAGTTTCACTGAGTGTCGGTGTATGTCTTTGTTACTGTGTGTCTGTGTTTCTCTATGTTACTGGGTGTCAGTGTATATCTTTGTTATTTGGTGCAATGTGTGTCTGTGTACCTGGGTATCAGTGTATGTCTTTGTTTGTTGGTGTCAGTGTAGGTCTTTATTACTTGGTGTCAGTGTATGTCTGTGTCACTTGGTGTAAGTGTGTGTCTTTGTTACTTGGTGTAATTGTATGTCTTTGTTACTTTGTGTCAGTGTTTGTCTGTGTTACTTCGTGTAAGTGTATGTCTTTGTTACTTGGTGTCAGTGTCTGTCTGTGTTACTGTGTTTCAGTGTATGTCTTTGTTACATGGTGTCAGTGTATGTCTGTGGCACTTGGTGTAAGTGTGTGTCTTTGTTACTTGGTGTAATTGTATGTCTTTGTTACTTGGTGTCAGTGTTTGTCTGTGGCACTTGGTGTAAGTGTGTGTCTTTGTTACTTGGTGTAATTGTATGTCTTTGTTACTTGGTGTCAGTGTATGTCTGTGTTACTTGGTGTAAGTGTGTGTCTTTGTTACTTGGTTTAATTGTATGTCTTTGTTACTTGGTGTAAGTGTGTGTCTGTGTTACTGGGTATCAGTGTCTGTCTGTGTTACTTGGTGTAAGTGTGTGTCTGTGTTCCTGGGTATCAGTGTATGTCTTTGTTACTTGGTGTAAGTGTGTGTCTGTGTTACTGGGTATCAGTGTATGTCTTTGTTACTTGGTGTAAGTGTGCGTCTGTGTTACTGGGTATCAGTTTATGTCTTTGTTACTTGGTGTAAGTGTATGTCTTTGTTACTTTGTGTCAGTGTATGTCTTTGTTACTTGGTGTAAGTGTGTGTCTATGCTACTGGCCGTCAGTGTATGTCTTTGTTACTTTGTGTCAGTGTATGTCTTTGTTACTTGGTGTAAGTGTGTGTCTTTGTTACTGGGTATCAATGTATGTCTTTGTTACTTGGTGCAAGTGGATGTCTTTGTTACTTGGAGTCAGTGTGTGTCTTTGTGACCTGGTGTCAGTGTATGTCTTTGTTACTGGCTGTCAGTGTGTGTCTGTGTTACTGGGTATCAGTCTATGTCTTTGTTACTTGGTGTAAGTGTGTGTCTGTGTTACTGGGTATCAGTGTATGCCTTTGTTACTTGGTGTCAGTGTATGTCTTTGTGACTTTGTGTCAGTGTATGTCTTTGTTACTGGGTGTCAGTGCGTCTCTGTGTTACAGGGTATCAGTGGATGTCTTTATTACTTAGTGTAAGTGTGTGTCTGTGTTACTGGGTATCAGTGTATGTCTTTGTTACTTGGTGTCAGTGTATGTCTTTGTGACTTTGTGTCATTGTATGTCTTTGTTACTGGGTGTCAGTGCGTGTCTGTGTTACTGGGTATCAGTGCGTGTCTGTGTTACTGGGTATCAATGTATGTCTTTGTTACTTGGTGTCAGTGTATGTCTGTGTTACTTTGTGTAAGCGTATGTCTTGGTTACTGGGTGTCAGTGCATGTCTTTGTGACTTGGTGTCAGTGTTTGTCTGTGTTTCTGGGTGTCAGTGTGTATCTGCATTCCTGGGTGTCAGTGTGTGTCTGTGACACTGGGTGTCAGTATTTAGTTTAGTTTAGAGATACAGCACTGAAACAGGCCCTTCGGCCTACCGATTGTGTGCCGACCATCAACAACCCATTTATACTAATCCGACACCAATCCCATAATCCTATCACATCCCCACCTGTCCCTATATTTTTCCCTGCCACCTACCTATACTAGGGGCAATTTATAATGGCCAATTAACCTATCAACCTGCAAGTCTTTGGCATGTGGGAGGAAACCGGAGCACCCGGAGGAAACCCACGCAGACACAGGCAGATCTTGCAAACTCCGCACAGGCAGTACAGAGAATCGAACCCGGGTCCCTGGAGCTGTGAGGCTGCGGTGCTAACCACTGCGCCAATGTGCAGACCAGTGTGTTTCTGTGTTACTGGGTATCATTGTCTGTCTTTGTTACTTGGTGTCACTGTATGTCTGTGTTACTGGGTATCTGTGCAGGTCTTTGTTACTTGGTGTCAGTGTATGTCTTTGTGACGTGGTGTCAGTGTATGTCTTTGTTACTGGGTGTCAGTGCGGGTCTGTGTTACTGGGTGTCTGTGTATGTCTTTGTTACTGGGTGTCAGGGCGTTTCTGTGTTACTGGGTATCAATGCATTTCTTTGTTAATGGGTATCAAAGTATGTCTTTGTTACTTGGTGTAAGTGGACGTCTTTGTTACATGTTGTCAGTGTATGTCTGTGTTACTTGGTGTCAGTGTATGTCTTTGTGACTTGGTGTCAGTGCATTTCTTTGTTCCTGGGTGTCAGTGTGTGTCTGTGTTACTGGGTATCAGTGTCTGTCTTTGTTACTTGGTGTAAGTGTGTTTCTGTGTTACTGGGTATCAGTGTATGTCTTTGTTACTTGGTGTCAGTGTATGTCTTTGTTACTTGGTGTAAGTGTATGTCTTTGTTACATTGTGTTAGTGTATGTCTTTATTACTTAGTGTAAGTGTGTGTGTGTGTTACTGGGTATCAGTGTACGTCTTTGTTACTTGGTGAAAGTGTGTGTCTGTGTTACTGGGTGTCAGTGTATGTCTTTGTTACTTGGTGTCAGTGTATGTCTTTGTGACTTAGTGCCAGTGTATGTCTTTGTTACTGGGTGTCAGTGCGTGTCTGTTTTACTGGGTATCAGTGTCTGTCTTTGTTACTGGGTGTCAGTGTATGTCTCTGTGACTTGGTGCAAGGGTGTGTCTGTGTTACTGGGTATCAGTGTCTGTCTGTGTTACTTGGTGTCAGTGCATGTCTTTGTGACTTGCTGTCAGTGTTTGTCTTTGTTACTTGGTGCAAGTGTGTGTCTGTGTTACTGGGTATCAGAGTATGTCTTTGTTACTTGGTGTCAGTGTATGTCTTTGTGACTTGGTGTCAGTGTATGTCTTTGTTACTGGGTGTCACTGCGTGTCTGTGTTACTGGGTATCAGTGTATGTCGTTGTTACTGGGTGTCAGTGCGTGTCTGTGTTGCAGGGTATCAATGTATGTCTTTGTTACTGGGTAATAATGTATGTCTTTGTTACTTGGTGTCAGTGGATGTCTTTGTTACTTGGTGTCAGCGTATGTCTGTGTTACTTGGTGTAAGTGTATGTCTTGGTTACTGGGTATCTTTGTATGTCTTTGTAACTTGGTGTAAGTGTGTGTATGTGTTACTGGGTATCAGTGTATGCCTTTGTTACTTGGTGCCAGTGAATGTCTTTGTTACTTGGTGTAAGTGTATGTCTTTGTTACTTGGTGTCAGTGTATGTCTTTGTTACTTGGTGTAAGTGTGTGTCTGTGTTACTGGGTATCAGTGTATGTCTTTGTTACTTGGTGTCTGTGTGTGTCTGTGTTACTTGGTGTTCGTGTGTGTCAATGTAACTGGGTATCAGTGTATGCCTTTGTTAATTGGTGTCAGTGTGTGTCTGTGTTACTGGGTATCAGAGTATGTCTTTGTTACTTGGTGTCAGTGTATGTCTTTTTTACTTGGTATCAGTGTATGTCCTTGTTACCTGGTGCAAGTGTGTGTCTGTGTTACTGGGTGTCAGTGTCTGTCTTTGTTACTTGGTGTAAGGGTGTGTCTGTGTTCCTGGGTATCAGTGTATGTCTTTGTTAATTGGTGTAAGTGTGTGTCTTTGTGACTGGGTATCAGTGTATGTCTTTGTTACTTGGTGTCAGTGTGTGTCTTTGTTACTGCGTGTCAGTGCATGTCTTTGTGACTTGGTGTCAGTGTATGTCTTTGTTACTGGGTGTCAGTGTATGTCTTTGTTACTTGGTGACAGTGTGTGTATGTGTCAGTCTTTGTTACTTGGTGTCAGTGTGTGTCAGTGTAAATGGGTATCAGTGTATGTCTTTGCTACTTTCTGTAAGTGTGTGTCTGTGTTACTGGGTATCAGTGTATGTCTTTGTTACTTGGTGTAAGTGTATGTCTGTGTTACTTGGTGTAAGTGTATGTCTGTGTTACTTGGTGTAAGTGTATGTCTTTGTTACTTGGTGTCAGTGTATGTCTTTGTGACATGTTGTAAGTATGTGTCTTTGTTACTTGGTGTCAGTGTATGTCTTTGTTACTTGGTGTAAGTGTATGTCTTTGTTACTTGGTGTCAGTGTATGTCTTTGATACTCGGTGGAAGTGTGTGTCTGTGTTACTGGGTATCAGTGTCTGTCTTTGTTACTTGGTGTAAGAGTGTGTCTGTGTTGCTGGGTATCAGTGTATGTCTTTGTTACTTGGTGTCAGTGTAGGTCTGTGTTACTTGGTGTATGTGTGTGTCTTTGTTAGTTGGTGTAAGTGTATGTTTTTGTTACTTGGTGTCAGTGTATGTCTGTGTTATTTGGTGTAAGTGTCTGTGTTTGTTACTTGGTGTCAGTGTATGTCTTTGTTACTTGGTGTAAGTGTTTGTCTGTGTTACTGGGTATCAGTGTATGTCTTTGTTAGTTGGTGTCTGTGTATGTCTTTGTAACTTGGTGTAAGTGTATGCATTTGTTACTTGGTGTAAGTGTGAATCTGTGTTACTGGGTATCTGTGTATGTCTTTGTTACTTCGTGTAAGTGTGTGTCTGTGTTACTGGGTATCAGTGTATGTCTTTGTTACTTGGTGTCTGTGTATGTCTTTGCTACTTGGTGTAAGTGTATGCATTTGTTACTTGGTGTAATTTTTTGTCTGTGTTACTGGGTATCAGTGTCTGTCTTTGTTAATTCGTGTCTGTGTATGTCTCTGTTACTTGGTGTCAGTGTATGTCTTTGTTACTTGGTGTAACTGTGTGTCTATGTTACTGGGTATCAGTGTATGTCTTTGTTACTTGGTGTCAGTGTGTGTCTTTGTTACTGGGTCTCAATGTATGTCTTTGTGACTTGGTGTAAGTGTGTGTCTGTGTTGCTGGGTATCAGTGTCTGTCTTTGTTACTTGGTGTAAGTGTGTGTCTGTGTTACTGGGTACCAGTGTATGTCTTTGTTACTTGGTGTCAGTGTATGTCTTTGATACTTGGTGTCAGTGTATGTCTGTGTTACTTGGTGTCAGTGTATGTCTTTGTTACTTGGTGTAAGTGTGTGTCTGTGTTACTGGGTACGTCTTTGTTACTTGGTGTCAGTGTATGTCTTTGATACTTGGTGTCAGTGTATGTCTGTGTTACTTGGTGTCAGTGTATGTCTTTGTTACTTGGTGCAAGTGTTTGTCTGTGTTACTGGGTATCAGTGTATGTATTTGTGACTTGGTGTAAGTGTTTGTCTGTGTTGCTGGGTATCAGTGTCTGTCTTTGTTACTTGGTGTCAGTGTGTGTCTTTGTGACCTGGTGTCAGTGTGTGTCTGTGTTACTGGGTATCAGTGTCTGTCTTTGTTACTTGGTGTAAGTGCATGTCTTTGTTATTGGTGTCAGTGTATGTCTTTGATACTTGGTGTCAGTGTATGTCTGTGTTACTTGGTGTCAGTGTATGTCTGTGTTACTTGGTGTAAGTGTATGTCTGTGTTACTTGGTGTCAGTGTATGTCTTTGTTACTGGGTCTCAGTGTATGTCTTTGTGACTTGGTGTAAGTGTGTGTCTGTGTTGCTGGGTATCAGTGTCTGTCTTTGTTACTTGGTGTAAGTGTGTGTCTGTGTTACTGGGTACCAGTGTATGTCTTTGTGACTTGGTGTCAGTGTATGTCTTTGATACTTGGTGTCAGTGTATGTCTGTGTTACTTGGTGTCAGTGTATGTCTTTGTTACTTGGTGCAAGTGTTTGTCTGTGTTACTGGGTATCAGTGTATATATTTGTGACTTGGTGTAAGTGTGTGTCTGTGTTACTGGGTATCAGTGTCTGTCTTTGTTACTTGGTGTCAGTGTGTGTCTTTGTGACCTGGTGTCAGTGTGTGTCTGTGTTACTGGGTATCAGTGTCTGTCTTTGTTACTTGGTGTAAGTGCATGTCTTTGTTATTGGTGTCAGTGTATGTCTTTGATACTTGGTGTCAGTGTATGTCTGTGTTACTTGGTGTCAGTGTATGTCTGTGTTACTTGGTGTAAGTGTATGTCTGTGTTACTTGGTGTAAGTGTATGTCTTTGTTACTTGGTGTAAGTGTATGTCTTTGTTACTTGGTGTCAGTGTATGTCTTTGTTATTGGGTCTCAGTGTATGTCTTTGTGACTTGGTGTAAGTGTGTGTCTGTGTTGCTGGGTATCAGTGTCTGTCTTTGTTACTTGGTGTAAGTGTGTGTCTGTGTTACTGGGTACCAGTGTATGTCTTTGTTACTTGGTGTCAGTGTATGTCTTTGATACTTGGTGTAAGTGTGTGTCTGTGTTACTGGGTATCAGGGTCTGTCTTTGTTACTTGGTGTCAGTGTGTGTCTTTGTGACCTGGTGTCAGTGTGTGTCTGTGTTACTGGGTATCAGTGTCTGTCTTTGTTACTTGGTGTAAGTGCATGCCTTTGTTATTGGTGTCAGTGTATGTCTTTGTTACTGGGTATCAGTGTATGTCTTTGTTACTGGGTATCAGTGTATGTCTTTGTTACTTGGTGTCAGTGTATGTCTTTGTTACTTGGTGTAAATGTATGTCTTTGTTACTTTGTGTCAGGGTATGTCTATGTTACTTGGTGTAAGTGTGTGTCTGTGTTCCTGGGTATCAGTGTATGTTTTGGTTACTTGGTGTCTGTGTGTGTCTGTGATACTTGGTGCAAGTCTGTGTCTGTGATACTGGGTATCAGTATCTGTCTTTGTTACTTGGTGTAAGTGTATGTCTGTGTTAGTTGGTGTAAACGTGTGTCTGTGTTATTGGGTATCAGTGTATGTCTTTGTTACTTGGTGTCAGTGTATGTCTTTGTTACTTGGTGTCAGTGTATTTCTTTGTTACTTGATGTCAGTGTATGTCTTTGCTACTTGGTGTAAGTGTGTGTCTGTGTTACTTGGTGTCAGTGTGTGTCTTTGTGACCTGGTGTCAGTGTGTGTCTTTGTTACTGGGTATCAGTGTCCGTCTTTGTTACTTGGTGTAAGTGCATGTCTTTGTTACTTGGTGTCAGTGTATGTCTTTGTTACTTGGTGTAAGTGTGTGTCTGTGTTACTGTGTATCAGTGTATGTATTTGTGACTTGGTGTAAGTGTGTGTCTGTGTTACTGGGTATCAGTGTCTGTCTTTGTTACTTGATGTCAGTGTGTTTCTTTGTGACCTGGTGTCAGTGTGTGTCTGTGTTACTGGGTATCAGTGTCTGTCTTTGAAACTTGGTGTAAGTGCATGTCTTTGTTACTTGGTGTCAGTGTATGTCTTTGATACTTGGTGTCAGTGTATGTCTGTGTTACTTGGTGTCAGTGTATGTCTGTGTTACTTGGTGTAAGTGTATGTCTTTGTTACTTGGTGTCAGTGTCTGTCTTTGTTAATTGGTGTCAGTGTATGTCTGTGTTACTTGGTGTAAGTGTATGTCTTTGTTACTTGGTGTCAGTGTATGTCTTTGTTACTGGGTATCAGTGTATGTCTTTGTTACTTGGTGTCAGTGTATGTCTTTGTTACTTGGTGTAAATGTATGTCTTTGTTACTTTGTGTCAGTGTATGTCTGTGTTACTTGGTGTAAGTGTGTGTCTGTGTTACTGGGTATCAGTGTATGTCTTGGTTACTTGGTGTCTGTGTGTGTCTGTGATACTTGGTGCAAGTGTGTGTCTGTGTAACTGGGTATCAGTGTATGTCTTTGTTACTTGGTGTCAGAGTGTGTCTTTGTTACTAGGTTTCAGTGCATGTCTTTGTTACTGGTGTCAGTGTATGTCTTTGTGATTTGGTGTAAGTGTGTGTCTGTGTTACTGGGTATCAGTATCTGTCTTTGTTACTTGGTGTAAGTGTATGTCTGTGTTAGTTGGTGTAAATGTGTGTCTGTGTTATTGGGTATCAGTGTATGTCTTTGTTACTTGGTGTCGGTGTGTGTCTGTGTTACTGGGTATCAGTGTATGTCTTTGTTACTTGGTGTCAGTGTATGTCTTTGTTACTTGGTGTAAGTGTATTTCTTTGTTACTTGATGTCAGTGCATGTCTTTGTTACTTGGTGTAAGTGTGTGTACTTGTTACTTGGTGTCAGTGTATGTCTTTGTTACTTGGTGTCAGTGTGTGTCTTTGTAACTGGGTGTCAGTGTATGTCTTTGTTACTGGGTGTCAGTGCATGTGTTTGTTACTTTGTGTCATTGTATGTCTGTGTTCGTTGGTGTAAGTGTGTGTCTGTGTTATTGGGTATCAGTGTATGTCTTTGTTACTTGGTGTAAGTGTGTGTCTTTGTTTCCGGGTATCAGTGTCTGTCCTTGTTACTTGGTGTCAGTGCATGTCTTTGTTACTGGGTGTCAGTGTGTGTCTGTGTTCCTGGGTATAATTGTATGTCTTTGTTACTTGGTGTCAGTGTATGTCATTGTACTTGGTGTAAGTGGATGTCTTTGTTACTTGGTGTCAGTGAATGTCTGTGTTACTTGGTGTCAGTGTGTGTCTTTGTTACCTGCTGTGACTTTTTCTCTGTGTTACTGGGTGTCAGTGTGTATCTGTGTTCCTGGGTGTCAGTGTATGTCATTATTAATTGGTGTCAGTGTATGTCTTTGTTACTTGGTGTAAGTGTATGTCTTTGTTACTTGGTGTCAGTGTATGTCTTTGTTACTTGGTGTAAGTGTGTGTCTGTGTTACTGGGTATCAGTGTATGTCTTTGTTAATTGGTGTCACTGTATGTCTTTGTTACTTGGTGTCAGTGTATGTCTTTGTTACTTGGTGTAAGTGTGTGTCTGTGTTACTGGGTATCAGTGTATGTCTTTGTTACTTGGTGTAAGTGTGTGTCTGTGTTACTGGGTATCAGTGTATGTCTTTGTTACCTGGTGTCTGTGTGTGTCTGTGTTACTTGGTGTAAGTGTGTCAGTGTAACTGGGTATCAGTGTATGTCTTTGTTACTTGGTGTCAGTGTGTGTCTGTGTTACTGGCTATCAGTGTTTGTCTTTGTTACTTGTTGTCAGTGTATGTCTTTTTTACTTGGTATCAGTGTATGTCCTTGTTACTTGGTGCAAGTGTGTGTCTGTGTTACTGGGTGTCAGTGTCTGTCTTTGTTACTTGATGTAAGTGTGTGTCTGTGTTCCTGGGTATCAGTGTATGTCTTTGTTAATTGGTGTAAGTGTGTGTCTGTGTTACTGGGTATCAGTGTATGTCTTTGTTACTTGGTGTCAGTGCGTGTCTTTGTTACTGGGTGTCAGTGTATGTCTTTGTTACTGGGTGTCAGTGTATGTCTTTGTTACTTGGTGACAGTTTGTGTATGTGTTAGTCTTTGTTACATGGTGTCAGTGTGTGTCAGTGTAACTGGGTATCAGTGTATGTCTTTGTTACTTGGTGTAAGTGTGTGTCTGTGTTACTGGGTATCAGTGTATGTCTTTGTTATTTGGTGTAAGTGTATGTCTGTGTTACTTGGTGTAAGTGTATGTCTTTGTTACTTGGTGTCAGTGTATGTCTTTGTGACATGTTGTAAGTGTGTGTCTTTGTGACATGTTGTAAGTGTGTGTCTTTGTTACTTGGTGTCAGTGTATGTCTTTGATTCTCGGTGTAATTGTGTGTCTGTGTTACTGGGTATCATTGTCTGTCTTTGTTACTTGGTGTAAGAGTGTGTCTGTGTTGCTGGGTATCAGTGTATGTCTTTGTTACTTGGTGTCAGTGTAGGTCTGTGTTACTTGGTGTATGTGTGTGTCTTTGTTAGTTGGTGTAAGTGTATGTCTTTGTTACTTGGTGTCAGTGTATGTCTGTGTTATTTGGTGTAAGTGTCTGTGTTTGTTACTTGGTGTCAGTGTATGTCTTTGTTACTTGGTGTAAGTGTTTGTCTGTGCTGCTGGGTATCATTGTATGTCTTTGCTAGTTGGTGTCTGTGTATGTCTGTGATACTTGGTGTAAGTGTGTGTCTGTGTTACTGGGTATCAGTGTATGTCTTTGTTACTTCGTGTAAGTGTGTGTCTGTGTTACTGGGTATCAGTGTATGTCTTTGTTACTTGGGGTCTGTGTATGTCTTTGTTACTTGGTGTCAGTGTGTGTCTTTGTTACTGGGTGTCAGTGTATGTCTTTGTTACTGGGTCTCAGTGTATGTCTTTGTGACTTGGTGTAAGTGTGTGTCTGTGTTACTGGGTATCAGTGTCTGTCTTTGTTACTTGGTGTAAGTGTGTGTCTGTGTTACTGGGTGCCAGTGTATGACTTTGTTACTTGGTGTAAGTGTATGTCTTTGTTACTTGGTGTCAGTGTATGTCTTTGATACTTGGTGTCAGTGTATGTCTGTGTTAATTGGTGTAAGATTGTGTCTTTGTTACTTGGTGTCAGTGCATGACTTTGCTACTGGGTATCAGTGTATGTCTTTGTTACTTGGTGTCAGTGTATGTCTTTGTTACTTGGTGTAAGTGTATGTCTTCGTTACTTGGTGTCAGTGTATGTCTTTGTTACTGGGTCTCAGTGTATGTCTTTGTGACTTGGTGTAAGTGTGTGTCTGTGTTACTGGGTATCAGTGTCTGTCTTTGTTACTGGGTGTCAGTGTGTGTCTTTGTGACCTGGTGTCAGTGTGTGTCTGTGTTACTGGGTATCAGTGTCTGTCTTTGTTACTTGGTGTAAGTGCATGTCTTTGTTACTTGGTGTCAGTGTATGTCTTTGATACTTGGTGTCAGTGTATTCTGTGTTACATGGTGTCAGTGTATGTCTGTGTTACTTGGTGTAAGTGTATGTCTTTGTTACTTGGTGTCAGTGTCTGTCTTTGTTACTTGGTGTCAGTGTATGTCTGTGTTACCTGGTGTAAGTGTATGTCTTTGTTACTTGGTGTCAGTGTATGTCTTTGTTACTGGGTATCAGTGTATGTCTTTGTTACTTGGTGTCAGTGTATGTCTTTGTTACTTGTTGTAAGTGTATGTCTTTGTTACTTTGTGTCAGTATATGTCTTTGTTACTTGGTGTAAGTGTGTGTCTGTGTTACTGGGTATCAGTGTATGTCTTTGTGACTTTGTGTAAGTGTGTGTCTCTGTTACTGGGTATCAGTGCCTATCTTTGTTTCTTGGTGTCAGTGTATGTCTTTGTTACTTGGTGTAAGTGTGTGTCTGTGTTACTGGGTATCAGTGTATGTCTTTGTTACTTGGTGTCTGTGTGTGTCTGTGATACTTGGTGCAAGTGTGTGTCTGTGTAACTGGGTATCAGTGTATGTCTTTGTTTCTTATTGTAAGTGTGTGTCTTTGTTACTGGGTATCAGTGTATGTCTTTGTTACTTGGTGTCAGTGTATGTCTTTGTTACTTGGTGTAAGTGTATTTCTTTGTTACTTGATGTCAGTGCATGTCTTTGCTACTTGGTGTAAGTGTGTGTACTTGTTACTTGGTGTCAGTGTATGTCTTTGTTACTTGGTGTCAGTGTGTGTCTTTGTAACTGGGTGTCAGTGTATGTCTTTGTTACTGGGTGTCAGTGCATGTGTTTGTTACTTTGTGTCATTGTATGTCTGTGTTCGTTGGTGTAAGTGTGTGTCTGTGTTATTGGGTATCAGTGTATGTCTTTGTTACTTGGTGTAAGTGTGTGTCTTTGTTTCCGGGTATCAGTGTCTGTCTTTGTTACTTGGTGTCAGTGCATGTCTTTGTTACTGGGTGTCAGTGTGTGTCTGTGTTCCTGGGTATAATTGTATGTCTTTGTTACTTGGTGTCAGTGTATGACATTGTACTTGGTGTAAGTGGATGTCTTTGTTACTTGGTGTCAGTGAATGTCTGTGTTACTTGGTGTCAGTGTGTGTCTTTGTTACTTGCTGTGACTTTTTCTCTGTGTTACTGGGTGTCAGTGTGTATCTGTGTTCCTGGGTGTCAGTGTATGTCATTGTTAATTGGTGTCAGTGTATGTCTTTGTTACTTGGTGTAAGTGTATGTCTTTGTTACTTGGTGTCAGTGTATGTCTTTGTTACTTGGTGTAAGTGTGTGTCTGTGTTACTGGGTATCAGTGTATGTCTTTGTTAATTGGTGTCACTGTATGTCTTTGTTACTTGGTGTCAGTGTATGTCTTTGTTACTTGGTGTAAGTGTGTGTCTGTGTTACTGGGTATCAGTGTATGTCTTTGTTACTTGGTGTAAGTGTGTGTCTGTGTTACTGGGTATCAGTATATGTCTTTGTTACCTGGTGTCTGTGTGTGTCTGTGTTACTTGGTGTAAGTGTGTCAGTGTAACTGGGTATCAGTGTATGTCTTTGTTACTTGGTGTCAGTGTGTGTCTGTGTTACTGGCTATCAGTGTTTGTCTTTGTTACTTGGTGTCAGTGTATGTCTTTTTTACTTGGTATCAGTGTATGTCCTTGTTACTTGGTGCAAGTGTGTGTCTGTGTTACTGGGTGTCAGTGTCTGTCTTTGTTACTTGATGTAAGTGTGTGTCTGTGTTCCTGGGTATCAGTGTATGTCTTTGTTAATTGGTGTAAGTGTGTGTCTGTGTTACTGGGTATCAGTGTATGTCTTTGTTACTTGGTGTCAGTGCGTGTCTTTGTTACTGGGTGTCAGTGTATGTCTTTGTTACTGGGTGTCAGTGTATGTCTTTGTTACTTGGTGACAGTTTGTGTATGTGTTAGTCTTTGTTACATGGTGTCAGTGTGTGTCAGTGTAACTGGGTATCAGTGTATGTCTTTGTTACTTGGTGTAAGTGTGTGTCTGTGTTACTGGGTATCAGTGTATGTCTTTGTTATTTGGTGTAAGTGTATGTCTGTGTTACTTGGTGTAAGTGTATGTCTTTGTTACTTGGTGTCAGTGTATGTCTTTGTGACATGTTGTAAGTGTGTGTCTTTGTGACATGTTGTAAGTGTGTGTCTTTGTTACTTGGTGTAAGTGTGTGTCTGTGTTACTGGGTATCAGTGTATGTCTTTGTTACTTGGTGTAAGTGTGTGTCTGTGTTACTGGGTATCAGTGTATGTCTTTGTTACCTGGTGTCTGTGTGTGTCTGTGTTACTTGGTGTAAGTGTGTCAGTGTAACTGGGTATCAGTGTATGTCTTTGTTACTTGGTGTCAGTGTGTGTCTGTGTTACTGGCTATCAGTGTTTGTCTTTGTTACTTGTTGTCAGTGTATGTCTTTTTTACTTGGTATCTGTGTATGTCCTTGTTACTTGGTGCAAGTGTGTGTCTGTGTTACTGGGTGTCAGTGTCTGTCTTTGTTACTTGATGTAAGTGTGTGTCTGTGTTCCTGGGTATCAGTGTATGTCTTTGTTAATTGGTGTAAGTGTGTGTCTGTGTTACTGGGTATCAGTGTATGTCTTTGTTACTTGGTGTCAGTGCGTGTCTTTGTTACTGGGTGTCAGTGTATGTCTTTGTTACTGGGTGTCAGTGTATGTCTTTGTTACTTGGTGACTATTTGTGTATGTGTTAGTCTTTGTTACATGGTGTCAGTGTGTGTCAGTGTAACTGGGTATCAGTGTATGTCTTTGTTACTTGGTGTAAGTGTGTGTCTGTGTTACTGGGTATCAGTGTATGTCTTTGTTATTTGGTGTAAGTGTATGTCTGTGTTACTTGGTGTAAGTGTATGTCTTTGTTACTTGGTGTCAGTGTATGTCTTTGTGACATGTTGTAAGTGTGTGTCTTTGTGACATGTTGTAAGTGTGTGTCTTTGTTACTTGGTGTCAGTGTATGTCTTTGATACTCGGTGTAATTGTGTGTCTGTGTTACTGGGTATCATTGTCTGTCTTTGTTACTTGGTGTAAGAGTGTGTCTGTGTTGCTGGGTATCAGTGTATGTCTTTGTTACTTGGTGTCAGTGTAGGTCTGTGTTACTTGGTGTATGTGTGTGTCTTTGTTAGTTGGTGTAAGTGTATGTCTTTGTTACTTGGTGTCAGTGTATGTCTGTGTTATTTGGTGTAAGTGTCTGTGTTTGTTACTTGGTGTCAGTGTATGTCTTTGTTACTTGGTGTAAGTGTTTGTCTGTGCTGCTGGGTATCATTGTATGTCTTTGCTAGTTGGTGTCTGTGTATGTCTGTGATACTTGGTGTAAGTGTGTGTCTGTGTTACTGGGTATCAGTGTATGTCTTTGTTACTTCGTGTAAGTGTGTGTCTGTGTTACTGGGTATCAGTGTATGTCTTTGTTACTTGGGGTCTGTGTATGTCTTTGTTACTTGGTGTCAGTGTGTGTCTTTGTTACTGGGTGTCAGTGTATGTCTTTGTTACTGGGTCTCAGTGTATGTCTTTGTGACTTGGTGTAAGTGTGTGTCTGTGTTACTGGGTATCAGTGTCTGTCTTTGTT
Organism: Heterodontus francisci; assembly: GCF_036365525.1. Taxonomy (NCBI): domain Eukaryota; kingdom Metazoa; phylum Chordata; class Chondrichthyes; order Heterodontiformes; family Heterodontidae; genus Heterodontus; species Heterodontus francisci. Next base: position 3,650,145 of record NW_027140221.1, on the reverse strand, counting down.
ACTTGGTGTAAGTGTGTGTCTGTGTTACTGGGTGCCAGTGTATGACTTTGTTACTTGGTGTAAGTGTATGTCTTTGTTACTTGGTGTCAGTGTATGTCTTTGATACTTGGTGTCAGTGTATGTCTGTGTTAATTGGTGTAAGATTGTGTCTTTGTTACTTGGTGTCAGTGCATGACTTTGCTACTGGGTATCAGTGTATGTCTTTGTTACTTGGTGTCAGTGTATGTCTTTGTTACTTGGTGTAAGTGTATGTCTTCGTTACTTGGTGTCAGTGTATGTCTTTGTTACTGGGTCTCAGTGTATGTCTTTGTGACTTGGTGTAAGTGTGTGTCTGTGTTACTGGGTATCAGTGTCTGTCTTTGTTACTGGGTGTCAGTGTGTGTCTTTGTGACCTGGTGTCAGTGTGTGTCTGTGTTACTGGGTATCAGTGTCTGTCTTTGTTACTTGGTGTAAGTGCATGTCTTTGTTACTTGGTGTCAGTGTATGTCTTTGATACTTGGTGTCAGTGTATTCTGTGTTACATGGTGTCAGTGTATGTCTGTGTTACTTGGTGTAAGTGTATGTCTTTGTTACTTGGTGTCAGTGTCTGTCTTTGTTACTTGGTGTCAGTGTATGTCTGTGTTACCTGGTGTAAGTGTATGTCTTTGTTACTTGGTGTCAGTGTATGTCTTTGTTACTGGGTATCAGTGTATGTCTTTGTTACTTGGTGTCAGTGTATGTCTTTGTTACTTGTTGTAAGTGTATGTCTTTGTTACTTTGTGTCAGTATATGTCTTTGTTACTTGGTGTAAGTGTGTGTCTGTGTTACTGGGTATCAGTGTATGTCTTTGTGACTTTGTGTAAGTGTGTGTCTGTGTTACTGGGTATCAGTGCCTATCTTTGTTTCTTGGTGTCAGTGTATGTCTTTGTTACTTGGTGTAAGTGTGTGTCTGTGTTACTGGGTATCAGTGTATGTCTTTGTTACTTGGTGTCTGTGTGTGTCTGTGATACTTGGTGCAAGTGTGTGTCTGTGTAACTGGGTATCAGTGTATGTCTTTGTTTCTTATTGTAAGTGTGTGTCTTTGTTACTGGGTATCAGTGTATGTCTTTGTTACTTGGTGTCAGTGTATGTCTTTGTTACTTGGTGTAAGTGTATTTCTTTGTTACTTGATGTCAGTGCATGTCTTTGCTACTTGGTGTAAGTGTGTGTACTTGTTACTTGGTGTCAGTGTATGTCTTTGTTACTTGGTGTCAGTGTGTGTCTTTGTAACTGGGTGTCAGTGTATGTCTTTGTTACTGGGTGTCAGTGCATGTGTTTGTTACTTTGTGTCATTGTATGTCTGTGTTCGTTGGTGTAAGTGTGTGTCTGTGTTATTGGGTATCAGTGTATGTCTTTGTTACTTGGTGTCAGTGCATGTCTTTGTTACTGGGTGTCAGTGTGTGTCTGTGTTCCTGGGTATAATTGTATGTCTTTGTTACTTGGTGTCAGTGTATGTCATTGTACTTGGTGTAAGTGGATGTCTTTGTTACTTGGTGTCAGTGAATGTCTGTGTTACTTGGTGTCAGTGTGTGTCTTTGTTACTTGCTGTGACTTTTTCTCTGTGTTACTGGGTGTCAGTGTGTATCTGTGTTCCTGGGTGTCAGTGTATGTCATTGTTAATTGGTGTCAGTGTATGTCTTTGTTACTTGGTGTAAGTGTATGTCTTTGTTACTTGGTGTCAGTGTATGTCTTTGTTACTTGGTGTAAGTGTGTGTCTGTGTTACTGGGTATCAGTGTATGTCTTTGTTAATTGGTGTCACTGTATGTCTTTGTTACTTGGTGTCAGTGTATGTCTTTGTTACTTGGTGTAAGTGTGTGTCTGTGTTACTGGGTATCAGTGTATGTCTTTGTTACTTGGTGTAAGTGTGTGTCTGTGTTACTGGGTATCAGTATATGTCTTTGTTACCTGGTGTCTGTGTGTGTCTGTGTTACTTGGTGTAAGTGTGTCAGTGTAACTGGGTATCAGTGTATGTCTTTGTTACTTGGTGTCAGTGTGTGTCTGTGTTACTGGCTATCAGTGTTTGTCTTTGTTACTTGGTGTCAGTGTATGTCTTTTTTACTTGGTATCAGTGTATGTCCTTGTTACTTGGTGCAAGTGTGTGTCTGTGTTACTGGGTGTCAGTGTCTGTCTTTGTTACTTGATGTAAGTGTGTGTCTGTGTTCCTGGGTATCAGTGTATGTCTTTGTTAATTGGTGTAAGTGTGTGTCTGTGGTACTGGGTATCAGTGTATGTCTTTGTTACTTGGTGTCAGTGCGTGTCTTTGTTACTGGGTGTCAGTGTATGTCTTTGTTACTGGGTGTCAGTGTATGTCTTTGTTACTTGGTGACAGTTTGTGTATGTGTTAGTCTTTGTTACATGGTGTCAGTGTGTGTCAGTGTAACTGGGTATCAGTGTATGTCTTTGTTACTTGGTGTAAGTGTGTGTCTGTGTTACTGGGTATCAGTGTATGTCTTTGTTATTTGGTGTAAGTGTATGTCTGTGTTACTTGGTGTAAGTGTATGTCTTTGTTACTTGGTGTCAGTGTATGTCTTTGTGACATGTTGTAAGTGTGTGTCTTTGTGACATGTTGTAAGTGTGTGTCTTTGTTACTTGGTGTCAGTGTATGTCTTTGATACTCGGTGTAATTGTGTGTCTGTGTTACTGGGTATCAGTGTCTGTCTTTGTTACTTGGTGTAAGAGTGTGTCTGTGTTGCTGGGTATCAGTGTATGTCTTTGTTACTTGGTGTCAGTGTAGGTCTGTGTTACTTGGTGTATGTGTGTGTCTTTGTTAGTTGGTGTAAGTGTATGTCTTTGTTACTTGGTGTCAGTGTATGTCTGTGTTATTTGGTGTAAGTGTCTGTGTTTGTTGCTTGGTGTCAGTGTATGTCTTTGTTACTTGGTGTAAGTGTTTGTCTGTGCTGCTGGGTATCATTGAATGTCTTTGCTAGTTGGTGTCTGTGTATGTCTGTGATACTTGGTGTAAGTGTGTGTCTGTGTTACTGGGTATCAGTGTATGTCTTTGTTACTTCGTGTAAGTGTGTGTCTGTGTTACTGGGTATCAGTGTATGTCTTTGTTACTTTGTGTCTGTGTATGTCTTTGTTACTTGGTGTCAGTGTGTGTCTTTGTTACTGGGTGTCAGTGTATGTCTTTATTACTGGGTCTCAGTGTATGTCTTTGTGACTTGGTGTAAGTGTGTGTCTGTGTTACTGGGTATCAGTGTCTGTCTTTGTTACTTGGTGTAAGTGTGTGTCTGTGTTACTGGGTGCCAGTGTATGACTTTGTTACTTGGTGTAAGTGTATGTCTTTGTTACTTGGTGTCAGTGTATGTCTTTGATACTTGGTGTCAGTGTATGTCTGTGTTAATTGGTGTAAGATTGTGTCTTTGTTACTTGGTGTCAGTGCATGACTTTGCTACTGGGTATCAGTGTATGTCTTTGTTACTTGGTGTCAGTGTATGTCTTTGTTACTTGGTGTAAGTGTATGTCTTCGTTACTTGGTGTCAGTGTATGTCTTTGTTACTGGGTCTCAGTATATGTCTTTGTGACTTGGTGTAAGTGTGTGTCTGTGTTACTGGGTATCAGTGTCTGTCTTTGTTACTGGGTGTCAGTGTGTGTCTTTGTGACCTGGTGTCAGTGTGTGTCTGTGTTACTGGGTATCAGTGTCTGTCTTTGTTACTTGGTGTAAGTGCATGTCTTTGTTACTTGGTGTCAGTGTATGTCTTTGATACTTGGTGTCAGTGTATTCTGTGTTACATGGTGTCAGTGTATGTCTGTGTTACTTGGTGTAAGTGTATGTCTTTGTTACTTGGTGTCAGTGTCTGTCTTTGTTACTTGGTGTCAGTGTATGTCTGTGTTACCTGGTGTAAGTGTATGTCTTTGTTACTTGGTGTCAGTGTATGTCTTTGTTACTTGTTGTAAGTGTATGTCTTTGTTACTTTGTGTCAGTATATGTCTTTGTTACTTGGTGTAAGTGTGTGTCTGTGTTACTGGGTATCAGTGTATGTCTTTGTGACTTTGTGTAAGTGTGCGTCTGTGTTACTGGGTATCAGTGCCTATCTTTGTTTCTTGGTGTCAGTGTATGTCTTTGTTACTTGGTGTAAGTGTGTGTCTGTGTTACTGGGTATCAGTGTATGTCTTTGTTACTTGGTGTCTGTGTGTGTCTGTGATACTTGGTGCAAGTGTGTGTCTGTGTAACTGGGTATCAGTGTATGTCTTTGTTTCTTATTGTAAGTGTGTGTCTTTGTTACTGGGTATCAGTGTATGTCTTTGTTACTTGGTGTCTGTGTAAGTCTTTTTTACTTGGTGCAATTGTATGTCTTTGTTACTTGGTGTCAGTGTATGTCTTTGTTACATGGTGTAAGTGTGTGTCTGTGTTACTGGGTATCAGTGTATGTCTTTGTTTATTGGTGTCAGTGTATGTCTTTGTTACTTGGTGCAAGTGTGTGTCTGTGTTACTGGGTATCAGTGTATGTCTTTGTTACTTGGTATCAGTGTGTGTCTTTGTTACTGGGTGTCAGTGTATGTCTTTGTTACCTGGTGTCAGTGTGTGTCTTTGTTACTGGGTGTCAGTGTATGTCTTTGTGACTTGGTGTAAGTGTGTGTCTGTGTTACTGGGTATCAGTATCTGTCTTTGTTACATGGTGGAAGTGTCTGTCTGTGTTAGTTGGTGTAAATGTGAGTCTGTGTTATTGGGTATCAGTGTATGTCTTTGTTACTTGGTGTAGGTGTGTGTCTGTGTTACTGGATATCAGTGTATGTCTTTGTTACTTGGTGTCAGTGCATGTCTTTGTTACTTGGTGTAAGTGTATTTCTTTGTTCCGTGATGTCAGTGTATGTCTTTGTTACTTGGTGTAAGTATGTGTCTTTGTTACTTGGTGTCTTTGTATGTCTTTCTTAGTTGGTGTCAGTGTGTGTCTTTGTAACTGGGTGTCAGTGTATGTCTTTGTTACTGGGTGTCAGTGTATGTGTTTGTTACTTTGTGTCAGTGTCTGTCTGTGTTCGTTGGTGTAAGTGTGTGTCTGTGTTATTGGGTATCAGTGTATGTCTTTGTTACTTGGTGTAAGTGTGTGTCTTTGTTACTGGGTATCAGTGTCTGTCTTTGTTACTTGGTGTCAGTGTATGTCTTTGTTACTGGGTGTCAGTGCGTGTCTGTGTTACTGGGTATAATTGTATGTCTTTGTTACTTGTTGTCAGTGTATGTCTTTGTACTTGGTGTAAGTGGATGTCTTTGTTACTTGGTGTCAGTGCATGTCTGTGTTACTTGGTGTCAGTGTGTGTCTTTGTTAATTGGTGTCAGTTTTTCTCTGTGTTACTGGGTGTCAGTGTGTATCTGTGTTCCTAGGTGTCAGTGTTAGTCTTTGTTACTTTGTGTCAGTGTATGTCTTTGTTACTTGGTGTAAGTGTGTGTCTGTGTTACTGGGCATCAGTGTATGTCTTTGTTAATTGGTGTCAGTGTATGTCTTTGTTACTTGGTGTCAGTGTATGTCTTTGTTACTTGGTGTAAGTGTGTGTCTGTGTTACTGGGTATCAGTGTATGCCTTTTTTACTTGGTGTCAGTTTGTTTCTTTGTTACTGAGTGCAGTGTATGTCTTTGTTACTGGGTGTCAGTGTGTGTCTTTGTGACTTGGTGTATGTGTGTGTCTGTGTTACTGGGTATCAGTCTCTGTCTTTGTTACTTGGTGTAAGTGTGTGTCTGTGTTACTGGGTATCAGTGTCTGTCTTTGTTACTGGATGTCAGTGTGTGTCTTTGTGACCTGGTGTAAGTGTGTGTCTGTGTTACTGGGTATCAGTGTCTGTCTTTGTTGCTTGGTGTAAGTGTGTGTCTGTGTTGCTGGGTATCAGTGTATGTCTTTGTTACTTGGTATCAGTGTATGTCTGTGTTACTTGGTGTAACTGTGTGTCTTTGTTACTTGGTGTAAGTGTATGTCTGTGTGACTTGGTGTAATTGTATGTCTTTGTTACTTGGTGTAAGTGTATGTCTTCGTTACTTGGTGTCAGTGTATGTCTTTGTTACTGGGTCTCAGTGTATGTCTTTGTGACTTGGCGTACGTGTGTGTCTGTGTTACTGGGTATCAGTGTCTGTCTTTGTTACTTGGTGTAAGTGTGTGTCTGTGTTACTGGGTACCAGTGTATGTCTTTGATACTTGGTGTCAGTGTATGTCTGTGTTAATTGGTGTAAGTTTGTGTCTTTGTTACTTCGTGTCAGTGTTTGTCTTTGCTACTGGGTATCAGTGTAGTTCTTTGTTACTTGGTGTCAGTGTATGTCTTTGTTACTTGGTGTACGTGTGTGTCTGTGTTACTGGGTATCAGTGTCTGTCTTTGTTACTGGGTGTCAGTGTGTGTCTTTGCGACCTGGTGTCAGTGTTTGTCTGTGTTACTGGGTATCAGTGTCTGTCTTTGTTACTTGGTGTAAGTGCATGTCTTTGTAACTTGGTGTTAGTGTACGTCTTTGATACGTGGTGTCAGTGCATGTCTGTGTTACTTGGTGTCAGTGTATTACTGTGTTACTTGGTGTAAGTGTATGTCTTTGTTACTTAGTGTCAGTGTCTGTCTTTGTTACTTGGTGCCAGTGTATGTCTGTGTTACTTGGTGTAAGTGTATGACTTTGTTACTTGGTGTCAGTGTATGTCTTTGTTACTGGTTATCAGTGTATGTCTTTGTTACTTGGTGTCAGTGTATGTCTTTGTTACTTGGTGTAAGTGTATGTCTTTGTTACTTTGTGTCAGTGTATGTCTTTGTTCCTTGGTGTAAGTGTGTGTCCGTGTTACTGGGTATAAGTATATGACTTTGTGACTTGGTGTATGTGTGTGTCTGTGTTACTGGGTATCAGTGCCTGTCTTTGTTTCTTGGTATCAGTGTCTGTCTTTGTTACTTGGTGTCTGTGTGTGTCTGTGATACTTGGTGCAAGTGTGTGTCTGTGTAACTGGGTATCAGTGTATGTCTTTGTTTCTTGGTGTAAGTGTGTGTCTTTGTTACTGGGTATCAGTGTATGTCTTTGTTACTTGGTGTCAGTGTATGTCTTGTTTACTTGGTGCAATTGTATGTCTTTGTTACTTGGTGTCAGTGTATGTCTTTGTTACTTGGTGGAAGTGTGTGTCTGTGTTACTGGGTATCAGTGTATGTCTTTGTTTATTGGTGTCAGTGTATGTCTTTGTTACTTGGTGTAAGTGCGTGTCTGTGTTACTGGGTATCAGTGTATGTCTGTGTTACTTGGTATCAGTGTGTGTCTTTGTTACTGGGTTTCAGTGCATGTCTGTGTGACTGGGTATCAGTGTCTGTCTTTGTTACTTGGTGTAAGTGTATGTCTGTGTTACTGGGTATCAGTGTATGTCTTTGTTACTTGGTGTCAGTATATGTCTGTGTTGCTTGGTTTAAGTGTGTGTCTGTGTTACTGGGTATCAGTATATGTCTTTGTTACTTGGTGTAAGTGTGTCTCTGTGTTACTGTGTATCAGTGTATGTCTTTGTTACTTGGTGTCAGTGTATGTCTTTGTTACTTGGTGTAAGTGTATGTCTTTGTTACTTGGTGTCATTGTATCTCTTTGTTACTTGGTGTAAGTGTGTGTCTGTGTTACTGGGTGTCAGCTTGTGTCTGTGTTACTTGGTGTAAGTCTGTGTCTTTGTTACTTGGTGTCCATGTGTGTCTGTATTACTGGGTGTCAGTTTATGTCTTTGATACTTGGTGTCAGTGTATGTCTTTGTTACTTGATGTCAGTGTGTTTGTTTGTGTTGCAGTGTGTCAGTGACTGTCTTTGTTACTTGGTGCAATTGTGTGTCTGTGTTACTGTGTGTCAGTGTATGTCTTTGTTGCTGGGTGTCAGTGTATGTCTTTGTTACTTGGTGTAAGTGTGTGTCTGTGTTACTGGGTATCAGTGTATGTCTTTGTTACTTGGAGTCAGTGTATGTCTGTGTTACTTGATGTCAGTGTGTTTGTTTGTGTTGCAGTGTGTCAGTGACTGTCTTTGTTACTTGGTGCAATTGTGTGTCTGTGTTACTGTGTGTCAGTGTATGTCTTTGTTGCTGGGTGTCAGTGTATGTCTTTGTTACTTGGTGTAATTGTGTGTCTGTGTGACTGGGTATCAGTGACTGTCTTTGTTACTTGGTGTAAGTGTGTGTCTGTGTTACTGGGTATCAGTGTATTTCTTTGTTACTTGGAGTCAGTGTAAGTCTGTGTTACTTGGTGTAAGTGTGCGTCTGTGTTGCTGGGTATCAGTGTATGTCTTTGTGACTTGGTGTCAGTGTATGTCTTTGTTACTGGGTGCCAGTGTGTGTCTTTGTGACTTTGTGTCAGTGTATGTCTTTGTTACATGGTGTAAGTGTGTGTCTGTGTTACTGGGTATCAGTGTATGTCTTTGTTACTTGGTGTCAGTGTATGTCAAAATACTTGGTGTAAGTTTATGTCTTGTTACTTGGTGTAATTGTCTGTCTTTGTTACTTGGTGTCAGTGTATGCCTGTGTTACTTGGTGTAAGTGTATGTCTTTGTTACTTGCTGTCAGTGTATGTCTTTATTACTTGATGTCACTGTATGTCTGTGTTACTTGGTGTAAGTGTGTGCCTATGTTACTGGGTATCAGTGTATGTCTTTGTTACTTGGTGTCAGTGTATGTCTGTGTTACTTGGTGCAAGTGTGTGTCTGTGTTACTGGGTGTCAGTGTCTGTCTTTGTTACTTGGTGTAAGTGTGTGTCTGTGTTACTGGGTATCAGTGTATATCTTTGTTACTTGGTGTCAGTGTATGTCTGTGTTAATTGGTGTAAGTGTGTGTCTTTGTTACTGGGTATCAGTGTCTGCCTTTGTTACTTGGTGTAAGTGTGTGATTGAGTTACTGGGTATCAGTGAATGCCTTTGTTACTTGGTGTCAGTGTATGTCTTTGTTACTTGGTGTAAGTGTGTGTCTGTGTTACTGCGTGTCAGTGTGTGACTGTGTTATTTGGTGTAAGTGTGTGTCTTTGTTACTTGGTGTCCGTGTGTGTCTGTGTTACTGGGTATCAGTTTATGTCTTTGTTACTTGGTGTCAGTGTATGTCTTTGTTACTTGGTGTAAGTGTGTGTCTGTGTTACTGGGTATCAGTGTATGTCTTTGTTACTTGTTGTAAGTTTGTGTCTGTCTTGCTGGGTATCAGTGTATGTCTTTGTTACTTGGAGTCAGTGTAAGTCTGTGTTACTTGGTGTAAGTGTGCGTCTGTGTTACTGGGTATCAGTGTATGTCTTTGTGACTTGGTGTCAGTGTATGTCTTTGTTACTGGGTGCCAGTGTGTGTCTATGTGACTTTGTGTCAGTGTATGTCTTTGTTACATGGTGTAAGTGTGTGTCTGTGTTACTGGGTATCAGTGTATGTCTTTGTTACTTGGTGTCAGTGGATGTCAAAATACTTGGTGTAAGTTTATGTCTTGTTACTTGGTGTAATTGTCTGTTTTGTTACTTGGTGTCAGTGTATGCCTGTGTTGCTTGGTGTAAGTGTGTGTCTTTGTTACTTGGTGTCAGTGTATGTCTTTATTACTTGATGTCAGTGTATGTCTGTGTTACTTGGTGTAAGTGTGTGCCTATGTTACTGGGTATCAGTGTATGTCTTTGTTACTTGGTGTCAGTGTATGTCTGTGTTACTTGGTGCAAGTGTGTGTCTGTGTTACTGGGTGTCAGTGTCTGTCTTTGTTACTTGGTGTAAGTGTGTGTCTGTGTTACTGGGTATCAGTGTATATCTTTGTTACTTGGTGTCAGTGTATGTCTGTGTTACTTGGTGTAAGTCTGTGTCTTTGTTACTGGGTATCAGTGTATGTCTTTGTTACTTGGTGTAAGTGTGTGATTGAGTTACTGGGTATCAGTGAATGTCTTTGTTACTTGGTGTCAGTGTATGTCTTTGTTACTTGGTGTCAGTGTATGTCTTTGTTACTTGGTGTCAGTGTATGCCTGTGTTACTTGGTGTAAGTGTGTGTCTTTGTTACTTGCTGTCAGTGTATGTCTTTATTACTTGATGTCACTGTATGTCTGTGTTACTTGGTGTAAGTGTGTGCCTATGTTACTGGGTATCAGTGTATGTCTTTGTTACTTGGTGTCAGTGTATGTCTGTGTTACTTGGTGCAAGTGTGTGTCTGTGTTACTGGGTGTCAGTGTCTGTCTTTGTTACTTGGTGTAAGTGTGTGTCTGTGTTACTGGGTATCAGTGTATATCTTTGTTACTTGGTGTCAGTGTATGTCTGTGTTAATTGGTGTAAGTGTGTGTCTTTGTTACTGGGTATCAGTGTCTGCCTTTGTTACTTGGTGTAAGTGTGTGATTGAGTTACTGGGTATCAGTGAATGCCTTTGTTACTTGGTGTCAGTGTATGTCTTTGTTACTTGGTGTAAGTGTGTGTCTGTGTTACTGCGTGTCAGTGTGTGACTGTGTTATTTGGTGTAAGTGTGTGTCTTTGTTACTTGGTGTCCGTGTGTGTCTGTGTTACTGGGTATAAGTTTATGTCTTTGTTACTTGGTGTCAGTGTATGTCTTTGTTACTTGGTGTAAGTGTGTGTCTGTGTTACTGGGTATCAGTGTATGTCTTTGTTACTTGTTGTAAGTTTGTGTCTGTCTTGCTGGGTATCAGTGTATGTCTTTGTTACTTGGAGTCAGTGTAAGTCTGTGTTACTTGGTGTAAGTGTGCGTCTGTGTTACTGGGTATCAGTGTATGTCTTTGTGACTTGGTGTCAGTGTATGTCTTTGTTACTGGGTGCCAGTGTGTGTCTATGTGACTTTGTGTCAGTGTATGTCTTTGTTACATGGTGTAAGTGTGTGTCTGTGTTACTGGGTATCAGTGTATGTCTTTGTTACTTGGTGTCAGTGGATGTCAAAATACTTGGTGTAAGTTTATGTCTTGTTACTTGGTGTAATTGTCTGTTTTGTTACTTGGTGTCAGTGTATGCCTGTGTTGCTTGGTGTAAGTGTGTGTCTTTGTTACTTGGTGTCAGTGTATGTCTTTATTACTTGATGTCAGTGTATGTCTGTGTTACTTGGTGTAAGTGTGTGCCTATGTTACTGGGTATCAGTGTATGTCTTTGTTACTTGGTGTCAGTGTATGTCTGTGTTACTTGGTGCAAGTGTGTGTCTGTGTTACTGGGTGTCAGTGTCTGTCTTTGTTACTTGGTGTAAGTGTGTGTCTGTGTTACTGGGTATCAGTGTATATCTTTGTTACTTGGTGTCAGTGTATGTCTGTGTTACTTGGTGTAAGTCTGTGTCTTTGTTACTGGGTATCAGTGTATGTCTTTGTTACTTGGTGTAAGTGTGTGATTGAGTTACTGGGTATCAGTGAATGTCTTTGTTACTTGGTGTCAGTGTATGTCTTTGTTACTTGGTGTCAGTGTATGTCTTTGTTACTTGGTGTAAGTGTGTGTCTGTGTTATTGGGTGTCAGTGTTTGACTGTGTTACTTGGTGTCAGTGTGTGTCTTTGTTACTTCGTGTCCGTGTGTGTCTGTGTTACTGGGTGTCAGTTTATGTCTTTGTTACTTGGTGTCAGTGTATGTCTTTGTTACTTGGTGTAAGTGTGTGTCTGTGTTACTGGGTATCAGTGTATGTCTTTGTTACTTGTTGTAAGTTTGTGTCTGTGTTACTGGGTATCAGTGTCTGTCTTTGTTACTTGGTGTCAGTGTATGTCTTTGTTCCTTGGTGTAAGTGTATGTCTTTGTTACTTGGTGTCAGTGTATGTCTTTGTTACTTGGTGTAAGTTTGTGTCTGTGTTACTGGGTGGCAGTGTGTGTCTGTGTTACTTGGTGTCAGTGTATGTCTTTGTTACTTGGTGACAGTGTATGTCTTTGTTACTGGGTGTCAGTGTATGTCTTTGTCACTTGGTGTCAGTGTATGTCTTTGTTACATGGTGTAAGTGTGTGTCTGTGTTACTGGGTGTCAGTGTGTGTCTGTGTTACTGGGTGTCAGTGTGTGTCTGTGTTACTTGGTGTAAGTGTGTGTCTGTGTTACTGGGTATCAGTGTATATCTTTGTTACTTGGTGTAAGTGTGTGTCTTTGTTACTGGGTATCAGTGTATGTCTTTGTTACTTGATGTAAGTGTGTGATTGAGTTACTGGGTATCAGTGAATGTCTTTGTTACTTGGTGTCAGTGTATGTCTTTGTTACTTGGTGTCAGTGTATGTCTTTGTTACTTGGTGTAAGTGTGTGTCTGTGTTACTGGGTGTCAGTGTGTGACTGTGTTACTTGGTGTCAGTGTGTGTCTTTGCTACTTCGTGTCCGTGTGTGTCTGTGTTACTGGGTGTCAGTTTATGTCTTTGTTACTTGGTGTCAGTGTATGTCTTTGTTACTTGGTGTAAGTGTGTGTCTGTGTTACTGGGTATCAGTGTATGTCTTTGTTACTTGTTGTAAGTTTGTGTCTGTGTTACTGGGTATCAGTGAATGTCTTTGTTACTTGGTGTCAGTGTATGTCTTTGTTTCTTGGTGTAAGTGTATGTCTTTGTTACTTGGTGTCAGTGTATGTCTTTGTTACTTGGTGTAAGTGTGTGTCTGTGTTACTGGGTGGCAGTGTTTGTCTGTGTTACTTGGTGTCAGTGTATGTCTTTGTTACTTGGTGACAGTGTATGTCTGTGTGACTTGGTGTAAGTGTGTGTCTGTGTTACTGGGTATCAGTGTATGTCTTTGTGACTTGGTGTCAGTGTGTGTCCTTGTTACTGGGTGTCAGTTTATGTCTTTGTTACTTGGTGTCAGTGTATGTCTTTGTTACTTGGTGTAAGTGTGTGTCTGTGTTACTGGGTATCAGTGTCTGTCTTTGTTACTTGGTGTCAGTGTATGTCTTTGTTACTTGGTGTAAGTGTGTGACTGTGTTACTGGGCATCAGTGTCTGTCTTTGTTACTTGGTGTCCGTGTGTGTCTGTGTTACTGTGTGTCAGTGTATGTCTTTGTTGCTGGGTGTCAGTGTATGTCTTTGTTACTTGGTGTAATTGTGTGTCTGTGTTACTGGGTATCAGTGACTGTCTTTGTTACTTGGTGTAAGTGTGTGTCTGTGTTACTGGGTATCAGTGTATTTCTTTGTTACTTGGAGTCAGTGTAAGTCTGTGTTGCTTGGTGTAAGTGTGCGTCTGTGTTACTGTGTATCAGTGTATGTCTTTGTGACTTGGTGTCAGTGTATGTCTTTGTTACTGGGAGCCAGTGTGTGTCTTTGTGACTTTGTGTCAGTGTATGTCTTTGTTACATGGTGTAAGTGTGTGTCTGTGTTACTGGGTATCAGTGTATGTCTTTGTTACTTGGTGTCAGTGTATGTCAAAATACATGGTGTAAGTTTATGTCTTGTTACTTGGTGTAATTGTCTGTCTTTGTTACTTGGTGTCAGTGTATGCCTGTGTTACTTGGTGTAAGTGTGTGTCTTTGTTACTTGGTGTCAGTGTATGTCTTTATTACTTGATGTCAGTGTATGTCTGTGTTACTTGGTGTAAGTGTGTGCCTATGTTACTGGGTATCAGTGTATGTCTTTGTTACTTGGTGTCAGTGTATGTCTGTTTTACTTGGTGCAAGTGTGTGTCTGTGTTACTGGGTGTCTGTGTCTGTCTTTGTTACTTGGTGTAAGTGTGTGTCTGTGTTACTGGGTATCAGTGCATATCTTTGTTTCCTTGTGTCAGTGTATATCTGTGTTACTTGGTGTAAGTGTGTGTCTTTGTTACTGGGTATCAGTGTATGTCTTTGTTACTTGGTGTAAGTGTGTGATTGAGTTACTGGGTATCAGTGAATGTCTTTGTTACTTGGTGTCAGTGTATGTCTTTGTTACTTGGTGTAAGTGTGTGTCTGTGTTACTGCGTGTCAGTGTGTGACTGTGTTACTTGGTGTAAGTGTGTGTCTTTGTTACTTGGTGTCCCTGTGTGTCTGTGTTACTGGGTGTCAGTTTATGTCTTTGTTACTTGGTGTCAGTGTATGTCTTTGTTACTTGGTGTAAGTGTGTGTCTGTGTTACTGGGTATCAGTGTATGTCTTTGTTACTTGTTGTAAGTTTGTGTCCGTCTTACTGGGTATCTGTGTATGTCTTTGTTACTTGGAGTCAGTGTAAGTCTGTGTTACTTGGTGTAAGTGTGCGTCTGTGTTACTGGGTATCAGTGTATGTCTTTGTGACTTGGTGTCAGTGTATGTCTTTGTTACTGGGTGCCAGTGTGTGTCTTTGTGACTTTGTGTCAGTGTATGTCTTTGTTACATGGTGTAAGTGTGTGTCTGTGTTACTGGGTATCAGTGTATGTCTTTGTTACTGGGTGTCAGTGTATGTCTGTGTTACTTGGTGTAAGTGTGTGTCTGTGTTACTGGGTATCAGTGTATGTCTTTGTTACTTGTTGTAATTTTGTGTCTTTGTTACTGGGTATCAGTGTATGCCTTTGTTACTTGGTGTCAGTGCATGTGTTTGTTACTTGGTGTAAGTGTATGTCTTTGTTACTTGGTGTCAGTGTATGTCTTTGTTACTTGGTGTAAGTGTGTGTCTGTGTTACTGGGTGTCAGTGTGTGTCTGTGTTGCTTGGTGTCAGTGTATGTCTTTGTTACTTGGTGTCAGTGTATGTCTGTGTGAATTGGTGTCAGTGTTTGTCTGTGTTACTGGGTATCAGTGTATGTCTTTGTGACTTGGTGTCAGTGTATGTCTTTGTTACTGGGTGTAAGTGTGTGTCTGTGTTGCTGGGTGTCAGTGTGTGTCTGTGTTACTTGGTGTAAGTGTGTGTCTTTGTTACTTGGTCTGTGTTACTGGGTGTCAGTTTATGTCTTTATTACTTTGTGTAAGTGTGTGTCTGTGTTACTGGGTATCAGTGTCTGTCTTTGTTACTTGGAGTAATTGTGTGTCTGTGTTACTGGGTATCAGTGTATGTCTTTGTTACCTGGTGTCAGTGTATATCTGTGTTACTTGGTGTAAGTGTGTGTCTGTGTTACTGGGTATCAGTTTATGTCTTTGTTACTTGTTGTAAGTTAGTGTCTTTGTTACTTGGTGTAAGTGTATGTCTTTGTTACTTGGTGTCAGTGTATGTCTTTGTTCCTTGGTGTAAGTGTGTGTCTGTGTTACTGGGTGTCAGTGTGTGTCTGTGTTACTGGGTATTAGTGTATGTCTGTGTTACTGGGGGTCAGTGTATGTCTGTGTTACTTGGAGTAAGTGTGTGTCTGTGTTACTGGGTATCAGTGTATGTCTTTGTGACTTGGTGTCAGTGTATGTCTTTGTTACTGGGTGTCAGTGTGTGTCTTTGTGACTTGGTGTCAGTGTATGTCTGTGCTACTTGGTGTAAGTGTATGTCTTTGTTACTTGGTGTAAGTGTGTGTTTGTGTTACTTGGTGTCAGTGTATGTCTTTGTAACTTGGTGTCAGTGTATGTCTGTGTCACTTGGTGTCAGTGTGTTTGTTTGTGTTACTGGGTGTCAGTGTGTGTCTGTGTTACTTGGTGTAAGTGTGTGTCTTTGTTACTTGGTGTCCTTGTGTGTCTGTGTTACTGGGTGTCAGTGTATGCCTTTGTTACTGGTTGTCAGTGTATGTCTTTGTTACTTGGTGGAAGTGTGTGTCTGTGTTACTGGGTATCAGTGTCTGTCTTTGTTACTTGGTGTAAGTGTGTGTCGGTGTTACTGGGTATCAGTGTATGTCTTTGTTACTTGGTGTCAGTGTATGTCTGTGTTACTTGGTGTAAGTGTGTGTCTGTGTTACTGGGTATCAGTGTATGTCTTTGTTACTTGGTGTAAGTGTGTGTCTGTGTTACTGTGTATCAGTGTATGTCTTTGTTATTTGGTGTCAGTGTATGTCTTTGTTACTTGGTGTAAGTGTATGTCTTTGTTACTTGGTGTCATTGTATGTCTTTGTTACTTGGTGTAAGTGTGTGTCTGTGTTACTGGGTGTCTGTGTGTATCTGTGTTACTTGGTGTAAGTCTGTGTCTTTGTTACTTGGTGTCCGTGTATGTCTGTGTTACTGGTTGTCAGTTTATGTCTTTTATTCTTGGTGTCAGTGTTTGTCTTTGTGACTTGGTGTAAGTGTGTGTCTGTGTTACTGGGTATCAGTGTATGTCTTTGTTACTTGGTGTCAGTGTATGTCTGTGTTACTTGGTGTAAGTGTGTGTCTGTGTTACTGGGTATCAGTGTATGTCTTTGTTACTTGTTGTAATTTTGTGTCTGTGTTACTGGGTATCAGTGTATGCCTTTGTTACTTGGTGTCAGTGTATGTCTTTGTTACTTGGTGTAAGTGTATGTCTTTGTTACTTGGTGTCAGTGTATGTCTTTGTTACTTGGTGTAAGTGTGTGTCTGTGTTACTGGGTGTCAGTGTGTGTCTGTGTTACTTGGTGTCAGTGTATGTCTTTGTTACTTTGTGTCAGTGTATGTCTGTGTGACTTGGCGTAATTGTGTGTCTGTGTTACTGGGTATCAGTGCATGTGTTTGTGACTTGGTGTCAGTGTATGTCTTTGTTACTGGGTGTCAGTGTATGTCTTTGTTACTTGGTGTCAGTGTATGTCTTTGTTACTTGGTGTTCGTGTGTGTCTGTTACTGGGTGTCACTGTGTGCCTGTGTTACTTGGTGTAAGTGTGTGTCTTTGTTACTTGGTGTCCGTGTGTGTCTGTGTTACTGGGTGTCAGTTATGTCTTTGTTACTTGGTGTCAGTGTATGTCTTTATTACTTGGTGTAAGTGTGTGTCTGTGTTACTGTGTATCAGTGTCTGTCTTTGTTACTTGGTGTAAGTGTGTGTCTGTGTTACTGGGTATCAGTGTATGTCTTTGTTACTTGATGTCAGTGTATATCTGTGTTACTTGGTGTAAGTGTGTGTCTGTGTTACTGGGTATCAGTGTATGTCTTTGTTACTTGTTGTAAGTTTGTGTCTGTGTTACTGGGTATCAGTGTATGTCTTTGTTACTTGGTTTCAGTGTATGTCTTTGTTACTTGGAGTCAGTGTATGTCTTTGTTACTTGGTGTCAGTGTATGTCTTTGTTACTTGTTGTAAGTGTGTGTCTGTGTTACTGGGTGTCAGTGTGTGTCTGTGTTGCTGGGTATCAGTGTATGTCTGTGTTACTGGGGGGTCAGTGTATGTCTGTGTTACTTGGTGTAAGTGTGTGTCTGTGTTACTGGGTATCAGTGTATGTCTTTGTGACTTGGTGTCAGTGTATGTCTTTGTTACTGGGTGTCAGTGTGAATCTTTGTGACTTGGTGTCAGTGTATGTCAGTGCTACTTGGTGTAAGTGTATGTCTTTGTTACTTGGTGCTAGTCGATGTCTGTGTTACTTGGTGTAAGTGTATGTCTTTGTTACTTGGTGTCAGTGTATGTCTTTGTTACTTGGTGTAAGTGTGTGTTTGTGTTACTGGGTGTAAGTGTGTGTCTTTGTTACTTGGTGTCCGTGTGTGTCTGTGTTACTGGGTGTCAGTGTATGCCTTTGTTACTGGTTGTCAGTGTATGTCTTTGTTACTTGGTGGAAGTGTGTGTCTGTGTTACTGGGTATCAGTGTCTGTCTTTGTTACTTGGTGTAAGTGTGTGTCTGTGTTACTGGGTATCAGTGTATGTCTTTGTTACTTGGTGTCAGTGTGTGTCTGTGTTACTGGGTATCAGTGTATGTCTTTGTTACTTGGTGTAAGTGTGTGTCTGTGTTACTGTGTATCAGTGAATGTCTTTGTTACTTGGTGTCAGTGTATGTCTTTGTTACTTGGTGTAAGTGTATGTCTTTGTTACTTGGTGTCATTGTATGTCTTTGTTACTTGGTGTAAGTGTGTGTCTGTGTTACTGGTTGTCAGTGTGCATCTGTGTTACTTGGTGTAAGTCTGTGTCTTTGTTACTTGGTGTCTGTGTGTCTCTGTGTTACTGGTTGTCAGTTTATGTCTTTGATTCTTGGTGTCAGTGTACGTCTTTGTTACTTGGTGTAAGTGTGTCTGTGTTACTGGGTATCAGTGTCTGTCTTTGTTACTTTGTGTAAGTGTATGTCTTTGTTACTTGGTGTCAGTGTATGTCTTTGTTACTTGGTGTAAGTGTGTGTCTGTGTTACTGGGTGTCAGTGTGTGTCTGTGTTGCTTGGTGTCAGTGTATGTCTTTGTTACTTGGTGTCAGTGTATGTCTGTGTGAATTGGTGTCAGTGTTTGTCTGTGTTACTGGGTATCAGTGTGTGTCTGTGTTACTGGGTGTCAGTGTGTGTCTGTGTTACTTGGTATAAGTGTGTGTCTTTGTTACTTGGTCTGTGTTACTGGGTGTCAGTTTATGTCTTTATTACATGGTGTAAGTGTGTGTCTGTGTTACTGGGTATCAGTGTCTGTCTTTGTTACTTCGTGTAATTGTGTGTCTGTGTTACTGGGTATCAGTGTATGTCTTTGTTACCTGGTGTCAGTGTATATCTGTGTTACTTGGTGTAAGTGTGTGTCTGTGTTACTGGGTATCAGTGTATGTCTTTGTTACTTGTTGTAAGTTAGTGTCTGTGTTACTGGGTATCAGTGTATGTCTTTGTTACTTGGAGTCAGTGTATGTCTTTGTTACTTGGTGTAAGTGTATGTCTTTGTTACTTGGTGTCAGTGTATGTCTTTGTTCCTTGGTGTAAGTGTGTGTCTGTGTTACTGGGTGTCAGTGTGTGTCTGTGTTACTGGGTATCAGTGTATGTCTGTGTTACTGGGGGTCAGTGTATGTCTGTGTTACTTGGTGTAAGTGTGTGTCTGTGTTACTGGGTATCAGTGTATGTCTTTGTGACTTGGTGTCAGTGTATGTCTTTGTTACTGGGTGTCAGTGTGTGTCTTTGTGACTTGGTGTCAGTGTATGTCTGTGCTACTTGGTGTAAGTGTATGTCTTTGTTACTTGGTGTAAGTGTGTGTTTGTGTTACTTGGTGTCAGTGTGTGTCTGTGTTACTTGGTGTCAGTGTATGTCTTTGTAACTTGGTGTCAGTGTATGTCTGTGTCACTTGGTGTCAGTGTGTTTGTTTGTGTTACTGGGTGTCAGTGTGTGTCTGTGTTACTTGGTGTAAGTGTGTGTCTTTGTTACTTGGTGGAAGTGTGTGTCTGTGTTACTGGGTATCAGTGTCTGTCTTTGTTACTTGGTGTAAGTGTGTGTCGGTGTTACTGGGTATCAGTGTATGTCTTTGTTACTTGGTGTCAGTGTATGTCTGTGTTACTTGGTGTAAGTGTGTCTGTGTTACTGGGTATCAGTGTATGTCTTTGTTACTTGGTGTAAGTGTGTGTCTGTGTTACTGTGTATCAGTGTATGTCTTTGTTATTTGGTGTCAGTGTATGTCTTTGTTACTTGGTGTAAGTGTATGTCTTTGTTACTTGGTGTCATTGTATGTCTTTGTTACTTGGTGTAAGTGTGTGTCTGTGTTACTGGGTGTCAGTGTGTATCTGTGTTACTTGGTGTAAGTCTGTGTCTTTGTTACTTGGTGTCCGTGTATGTCTGTGTTACTGGTTGTCAGTTTATGTCTTTGATTCTTGGTGTCAGTGTTTGTCTTTGTGACTTGGTGTAAGTGTGTGTCTGTGTTACTGGGTATCAGTGTATGTCTTTGTTACTTGGTGTCAGTGTATGTCTGTGTTACTTGGTGTAAGTGTGTGTCTGTGTTACTGGGTATCAGTGTATGTCTTTGTTACTTGTTGTAATTTTGTGTCTGTGTTACTGGGTATCAGTGTATGCCTTTGTTACTTGGTGTCAGTGTATGTCTTTGTTACTTGGTGTAAGTGTATGTCTTTGTTACTTGGTGTCAGTGTATGTCTTTGTTACTTGGTGTCAGTGTATGTCTTTGTTACTTGGTGTAAGTGTGTGTCTGTGTTACTGGGTGTCAGTGTGTGTCTGTGTTACTTGGTGTCAGTGTATGTCCTTGTTACTTTGTGTCAGTGTATGTCTGTGTGACTTGGTGTAAGTGTGTGTCTGTGTTACTGGGTATCAGTGCATGTGTTTGTGACTTGGTGTCAGTGTATGTCTTTGTTACTGGGTGTCAGTGTATGTCTTTGTTACTTGGTGTCAGTGTATGTCTTTGTTACTTGGTGTTCGTGTGTGTCTGTGTTACTGGGTGTCAGTGTGTGCCTGTGTTACTTGGTGTAAGTGTGTGTCTTTGTTACTTGGTGTCCGTGTGTGTCTGTGTTACTGGGTGTCAGTTATGTCTTTGTTACTTGGTGTCAGTGTATGTCTTTATTACTTGGTGTAAGTGTGTGTCTGTGTTACTGGGTATCAGTGTCTGTCTTTGTTACTTGGTGTAAGCGTGTGTCTGTGTTACTGGGTATCAGTGTATGTCTTTGTTACTTGATGTCAGTGTATATCTGTGTTACTTGGTGTAAGTGTGTGTCTGTGTTACTGGGTATCAGTGTATGTCTTTGTTACTTGTTGTAAGTTTGTGTCTGTGTTACTGGGTATCAGTGTATGTCTTTGTTACTTGGTTTCAGTGTATGTCTTTGTTACTTGGAGGCAGTGTATGTCTTTGTTACTTGGTGTCAGTGTATGTCTTTGTTACTTGTTGTAAGTGTGTGTCTGTGTTACTGGGTGTCAGTGAGTGTCTGTGTTGCTGGGTATCAGTGTATGTCTGTGTTACTGGGGGGTCAGTGTATGTCTGTGTTACTTGGTGTAAGTGTGTGTCTGTGTTACTGGGTATCAGTGTATGTCTTTGTGACTTGGTGTCAGTGTATGTCTTTGTTACTGGGTGTCAGTGTATGTCTTTGTTACTTGGTGCTAGTCGATGTCTGTGTTACTTGGTGTAAGTGTATGTCTTTGTTACTTGGTGTCAGTGTATGTCTTTGTTACTTGGTGTAAGTGTGTGTTTGTGTTACTGGGTGTAAGTGTGTGTCTTTGTTACTTGGTGTCCGTGAGTGTCTGTGTTACTGGGTGTCAGTGTATGCCTTTGTTACTGGTTGTCAGTGTATGTCTTTGTTACTTGGTGGAAGTGTGTGTCTGTGTTACTGGGTATCAGTGTCTGTCTTTGTTACTTGGTGTAAGTGTGTGTCTGTGTTACTGGGTATCAGTGTATGTCTTTGTTACTTGGTGTCAGTGTGTGTCTGTGTTACTGGGTATCAGTGTATGTCTTTGTTACTTGGTGTAAGTGTGTGTCTGTGTTACTGTGTATCAGTGAATGTCTTTGTTACTTGGTGTCAGTGTATGTCTTTGTTACTTGGTGTAAGTGTATGTCTTTGTTAATTGGTGTCATTGTATGTCTTTGTTACTTGGTGTAAGTGTGTGTCTGTGTTACTGGTTGTCAGTGTGTATCTGTGTTACTTGGTGTAAGTCTGTGTCTTTGTTACTTGGTGTCTGTGTGTCTCTGTGTTACTGGTTGTCAGTTTATGTCTTTGATTCTTGGTGTCAGTGTACGTCTTTGTTACTTGGTGTAAGTGTGTCTGTGTTACTGGGTATCAGTGTCTGTCTTTGTTACTTGGTGTAAGTGTATGTCTTTGTTACTTGGTGTCATTGTATGTCTTTGTTACTTGGTGTAAGTGTGTGTCTGTGTTACTGGGTGTCAGTGTGTATCTGTGTTACTTGGTGTAAGTCTGTGTCTTTGTTACTTGGTGTCCGTGTATGTCTGTGTTACTGGTTGTCAGTTTATGTCTTTGATTCTTGGTGTCAGTGTTTGTCTTTGTGACTTGGTGTAAGTGTATGTCTGTGTTACTGGGTATCAGTGTCTGTCTTTGTTACTTGGTGTAAGTGTGTGTCTGTGTTACTGGGTATCAGTGTATGTCTTTGTTACTTGGTGTCAGTGTATGTCTGTGTTACTTGGTTTAAGTGTGTGTCTGTGTTACTGGGTATCAGTGTATGTCTTTGTTACTTGTTGTAATTTTGTGTCTGTGTTACTGGGTATCAGTGTATGCCTTTGTTACTTGGTGTCAGTGTATGTCTTTGTTACTTGGTGTAAGTGTATGTCTTTGTTACTTGGTGTCAGTGCATGTCTTTGTTACTTGGTGTAAGTGTGTGTCTGTGTTACTGGGTGTCAGTGTGTGTCTGTGTTACTTGGTGTCAGTGTATGTCTTTGTTACTTGGTGTCAGTGTATGTCTGTGTGACTTGGTGTAAGTGTGTGTCTGTGTTACTGGGTATCAGTGCATGTGTTTGTGACTTGTTGTCAGTGTATGTCTTTGTTACTGGGTGTCAGTGTATGTCTTTGTTACTTGGTGTCAGTGTATGTCTTTGTTACTTGGTGTTCGTGTGTGTCTGTGTTACTGGGTGTCAGTGTGTGCCTGTGTTACTTGGTGTAAGTGTGTGTCTTTGTTACTTGGTGTCCGTGTGTGTCTGTGTTACTGGGTGTCAGTTATGTCTTTGTTACTTGGTGTCAGTGTATGTCTTTATTACTTGGTGTAAGTGTGTGTCTGTGTTACTGGGTATCAGTGTCTGTCTTTGTTACTTGGTGTAACTGTGTGTCTGTGTTACTGGGTATCAGTGTATGTCTTTGTTACTTGATGTCAGTGTATATCTGTGTTACTTGGTGTAAGTGTGTGTCTGTGTTACTGGGTATCAGTGTATGGCTTTGTTACTTGTTGTAAGTTTGTGTCTGTGTTACTGGGTATCAGTGTATGTCTTTGTTACTTGGTTTCAGTGTATGTCTTTGTTACTTGGAGTCAGTGTATGTCTTTGTTACTTGGTGTCAGTGTATGTCTTTGTTACTTGTTGTAAGTGTGTGTCTGTGTTACTGGGTGTCAGTGTGTGTCTGTGTTGCTGGGTATCAGTGTATGTCTGTGTTACTGGGGGGTCAGTGTATGTCTGTGTTACTTGGTGTAAGTGTGTGTCTGTGTTACTGGGTATCTGTGTATGTCTTTGTTACTGGGTGTCAGTGTGAGTCTTTGTGACTTGGTGTCAGTGTATGTCAGTGCTACTTGGTGTAAGTGTATGTCTTTGTTACTTGGTGTTCGTCGATGTCTGTGTTACTTGGTGTAAGTGTATGTCTTTGTTACTTGGTGTCAGTGTATGTCTTTGTTACTTGGTGTAAGTGTGTGTTTGTGTTACTGGGTGTAAGTGTGTGTCTTTGTTACTTGGTGTCCGTGTGTGTCTGTGTTACTGGGTGTCAGTGTATGCCTTTGTTACTGGTTGTCAGTGTATGTCTTTGTTACTTGGTGGAAGTGTGTGTCTGTGTTACTGGGTATCAGTGTCTGTCTTTGTTACTTGGTGTAAGTGTGTGTCTGTGTTACTGGGTATCAGTGTATGTCTTTGTTACTTGGTGTCAGTGTGTGTCTGTGTTACTGGGTATCAGTGTATGTCTTTGTTACTTGGTGTAAGTGTGTGTCTGTGTTACTGTGTGTCAGTGAATGTCTTTGTTACTTGGTGTCAGTGTATGTCTTTGTTGCTTGGTGTAAGTGTGTGTCTGTGTTACTGGTTGTCAGTGTGTATCTGTGTTACTTGCTGTAACTCTGTGTCTTTGTTACTTGGTGTCTGTGTGTCTCAGTGTTACTGGTTGTCAGTTTATGTCTTTGATTCTTGGTGTCAGTGTACGTCTTTGTTACTTGGTGTAAGTGTGTCTGTGTTACTGGGTATCAGTGTCTGTCTTTGTTACTTGGTGTAAGTGTGTGTCTGTGTTACTGGGTATCAGTGTATGTCTTTGTTACTTGGTGTCAGTGTATGTCTGTGTTACTTGGTGTAAGTGTGTGTCTGTGATACTGGGTATCAGTGTATGTCTTTGTGACTTGGTGTCAGTGTATGTCTTTGTTACTGGGTGTCAGTGTGTGTCTTTGTTACTTGGTGTCAGTGTATGTCTGTGTTACGTGGTGTAAGTGTATGTCTGTGTTACTGGGTATCAGTGTATGTCTTTGTTACTTGGTGTAAGTGTGTGTCTGTGTTACTGGGTATCAGTGTATGTCTTTGTTACTTGGTGTCATTGTATGTCTTTGTTACTTGGTGTAAGTGTGTGTCTGTGTTTTTGGGTATCAGTGTATGTCTTTGTTGCTTGGTGTCAGTGTATGTCTTTGTTACTTGGTGTAAGTGTATGTCTTTGTTACTTGGTGTCAGTGTATGTCTTTGTTACTTGGTGTAAGTGTGTGTCTGAGTTACTGGGTGTCAGTGTGTGTCTGTGTTACTTGGTGTCAGTGCATGTCTTTGTTACTTGGTGTCAGTGTATGTCTGTGTGACTTGGTGTAAGTGTGTGTCTGTGTTACTGGGTATCAGTGTATGTCTTTGTGACTTGGTGTCAGTGCATGTCTTTGTTACTGGGTGTCAGTGTATGTCTTTGTTACTTGGTGTCAGTGTATGTCTGTGTTACTGGGTGTCAGTGTGTGTCTGTGTTACTTGGTGCAATTGTGTGTCTTTGTTACTTGGTGTCCGTGTGTGTCTGTGTTACTGGGTGTCAGTTTATGTCTTTGTTACTTGGTGTCAGTGTATGTCTTTATTACTTGGTGTAAGTGTGTGTCTGTGTTACTGGGTATCAGTGTATGTCTTTGTTACTTGGTGTCAGTGTATGTCTTTGTTACTTGGTGTAAGTGTGTGTCTGTATTACTGGGTGTCAGTGTGTGTCTGTGTTACTTGGTGTAAGTGTGTGTCTTTGTTACTTGATGTCCGTGTGTGTCTGTGTTACAGGGTGTCAGTTTATGTCTTTGTTACTTGGTGTCAGTGCATGTCTTTGTTACTTGGTGTAAGTGTGTGTCTGTGTTACTGGGTATCAGTGTCTGTCTTTGTTACTTGGTGTAAGTGTGTGTCTGTGTTACTGGGTATCAGTGTATGTCTTTGTTACTTGGTGTCAGTGTGTGTCTGTGTTACTGAGTATCAGTGTATGTCTTTGTTACTTGTTGTAAGTTTGTGTCTGTGTTACTTGGTATCAGTGTATGTCTTTGTTACTTGGTGTCAGTGTATGTCTTTGTTACTTGGTGTAAGTGTATGTCTTTGTTACTTGGTGTCAGTGTATGTCTGTGTTACTTGGTGTCAGTGTATGTCTTTGTTACTTGGTGTCAGTGTATGTCTGTGTGACTTAGTGTAAGTGTGTGTCTGTGTTACTGGGTATCAGTGTATGTCTATGTGACTTGGTGTCAGTGTATGTCTTTGTTACTGGGTGTCAGTGTATGTCTTTGTTACTTGATGTCAGTGTATGTCTTTGTTACTTGGTGTAAGTGTGTGTCTGTGTTACTTGGTGTAAGTGTGTGTCTTTGTTACGTGGTGTCCGTGTGTGTCTGTGTTACTGGGTGTCAGTTTATGTCTTTGTTTCTTGGTGTCAGTGTATGTCTTTGTTACTTGGTGTCAGTGTGTGTCTGTGTTACTGGGTATCAGTGTATGTCTGTGCTACTGGGGGTCAGTGTATGTCTGTGTTACTTGGTGTAAGTGTGTGTCTGTGTTACTGGGTATCAGTGTATGTCTTTGTGACTTGGTGTCAGTGTATGTCTTTGTTACTGGGTGTCAGTGTGTGTCTTTGTGACTTGGTGTCAGTTTATGTCTGTGCTACTTGGTGTAAGTGTGTGTCTTTGTTACTTGGTGTTAGTCTATGTCTGTGTTACTTGGTGTAAGTGTGTGTCTTTGTTACTTAGTGTCAGTGTATGTCTTTGTTACTTGGTGTAAGTGTGTGTTTGTGTTACTTGGTGTCAGTGTGTGTTTGTGTTACTTGGTGTCAGTGTGTGTCTGTGTTACTTGGTGTCAGTGTATGTCTTTGTTACTTGGTGTCAGTGTATGTCTGTGTCACTTGGTGTCAGTGTGTTTGTTTGTGTTACTGTGTGTCAGTGTGTGTCTGTGTTACTTGGTGTAAGTGTGTGTCTTTGTTACTTGGTGCCAGTGTGTGTCTGTGTTACTGGGTGTCAGTGTATGCCTTTGTTACTGGTGTAAGTGTGTGTCTGTGTTACTGGGCATCAGTGTATGTCTTTGTTACTTGGTGTCAGTGTATGTCTGTGTTACTTGGTGTAAGAGTGTGTCTGTGTTACTGGGTATCAGTGTATGTCATTGTTACTTGGTGTAAGTGTGTGTCTGTGTTACTGTGTATCAGTGTATGTCTTTGTTACGTGGTGTCAGTGTATGTCTTTGTTACTTGGTGTCAGTGTATGTCTTTGTTTCTTGGTGCAAGTGTATGTCTTTGTTACTTGGTGTCATTGTATGTCTTTGTTACTTGGTGTAAGTGTGTGTCTGTGTTACTGGGTGTCAGTGTGTATCTGTGTTACTTGGTGTAAGTCTGTGTCTTTGTTACTTGGTGTGCGTGTGTGTCGGTGTTACTGGTTGCCAGTTTATGTCTTTGTTACTTGGTGTCAGTGTATGTCTTTGTTACTTGGTGTAAGTGTGTGTCTGTGTTACTGGGTATCAGTGTATGTCTTTGTTACTTGTTGTACGTTTGTGTCTGTGTTACTGGGTATCAGTGTATGTCTTTGTTTCTTGGTGTCAGTGTATGTCTTTGTTCCTTGGTGTAAGTGGATGTCTTTGTTACTTGGTGTCAGTGTATGTCTTTGTTACTTGGTGTAAGTGTGTGTCTGTGTTACTGGGTGGCAGTGTGTGTCTGTGTTACTTGGTGTCAGTGTATGTCTTTGTTACTTGGTGACAGTGTATGTCTGTGTGACTTGGTGTAAGTGTGTGTCTGTGTTACTGGGTATCAGTGTATGTCTTTGTGACCTGGTGTCAGTGTATGTCTTTGTTACTGGGTGTCAGTGTATGTCTTTGTCACTTGGTGTCAGTGTTTGTCTTTGTTACATGGTGTAAGTGTGTGTCTGTGTTACTGGGTGTCAGTGTGTGTCTGTGTTACTTGGTGTAAGTGTGTGTCTTTGTTACTTGGTGTCCGTGTGTGCCTGTGTTACTGGGTGTCAGTTTATGTCTTTGTCACTTGGTGTCAGTGTATGTCTTTGTTACTTGGTGTACGTGTGTGTCTGTGTTACTGGGTATCAGTGTATGTCTTTGTTACTTGGTGTCAGTGTATGTCTTTGTTACTTGGTGTAAGTGTGTGACTGTGTTACTGGGCATCAGTGTCTGTCTTTGTTACTTGGTGTAAGTGTGTGTCTTTCCTACTTGGTGTAAGTGCATGTCTTTGTTACTTGGTGTCAGTGTATGTCTTGTTACTTGGTGTAAGTGTGTGTCTTTGTTATGGGTGTAAGTGTATGTCTTTGTTACTTGGTGTAAGTGTCTGTCTGTGTTATTTGGTGTAAGTGTCTGTGTTTGTTACTTGGTGTCAGTGTATGTCTTTGTTACTTGATGTAAGTGTTTGTCTGTGTTACTGGGTATCAGTGTATGTATTTGTTAGTTGGTGTCTGTGTATGTCTTTGTTACTTTGTGTAAGTGTATGCATTTGTTACTTGGTGTAAGTGTGTGTCTGTGTTACTGGGTATCTGTGTATTCCTTTGTTACTTCGTCTAAGTGTGTGTCTGTGTTACTGGGTATCAGTGTATTTCTTTGTTACTTGGTGTCTGTGTATGTCTTTGTTACTTGGTGTAAGTGTATGCATTTGTTACTTGGTGTAAGTGTGTGTCTGTGTTACTGGGTATCAGTGTATGTCTTTGTTAATTGGTGTCTGTGTATGTCTTTGTTACTTGGTTTCAGTGTATGTCTTTGTTACTTGGTGTAACTGTGTGTCTGTGTTACTGGGTATCAGTGTCTGTCTTTGTTACTTGGTGTCAGTGTGTGTCTTTGTTACTGGGTGTCAGTGTATGTCTTTGTTACTGGGTGTCAGTGTATGTCTTTGTGACTTGGTGTAAGTGTGTGTCTGTGTTACTGGGTATCAGTGTCTGTCTTTGTTACTTGGTGTAAGTGTGTGCCTGTGTTACTGGGTATCAGTGTATGTCTTTGCTACTTGGTGTACGTGTATGTCTTTATTACTTGGTGTCAGTGTATGTCCTTGATACTTGGTGTCAGTGTGTGTCTGTGTTACTTGGCGTAAGTTTGTGTCTTTGTTACTTGGTGTCAGTGTATGTCTTTGCTACTGGGTATCAGTGTATGTCTTTGTTACTTGGTGTCAGTGTATGTCTTTGTTACTTTGTGTAAGTGTGTGTCTGTGTTACTGGGTATCAGTGTATGTATTTGTGACTTGCTGTAAGTGTGTGTCTGTGTTACTGGGTGTCAGTGTCATTCTTTGATACTTGGTGTCAGTGTATGTCTGTGTGACTTGTTGTAAGTTTGTGTCTTTGTTACTTGGTGTCAGTGCCTGTCTTTGTTACTTGGTGTAAGTGTACATCTTTGTTACTTGGTGTCAGTTTATGTCTGTGTTACTTGGTGTCAGTTTATGTCTGTGTTACTTGGTGTCAGTGTGTTTGTTTGTGTTACTGGGTGTCAGTGTGTGTCTGTGTTACTTGGTGGAAGTGTGTGTCTTTGTTACTTGGTGTCCGTGTGTGTCTGTGTTACTGGGTGTCAGATTATGTGTTTGTTACTGGGTGTCAGTGTATGTCTTTGTTACTTGGTGTAAGTGTGTGTCTGTGTTACTGGGTATCAGTGTCTGTCTTTTTTACTTGGTGTAAATGTGTGTCTGTGTTACTGGGTATCAGTGCTTGTCTTTGTTACTTGGTGTCATTGTATGTCTGTGTTACTTGGTGTAAGTGTATGTCTGTGTTACTTGGTGGAAGTGGATGTCTTTGTGACTTGGTGTCAGTGTATGTCTTTGTTACTTGGTGTCAGTGTATGTCTTTGTTACTGTGTTTCAGTGTTTCTCTGTGTCACTGGGTGTCAGTGTGTGTCTGTGTTACTGGGTATCAGTGTATGTCTTTGTTACTTGCTGTCAGTGTATGTCAGTGTTACTTGGTGTAAGAGTGTGTCTGTGTTGCTGGGTATCAGTTTATGTCTTATGTTACTTGGTGTCAGTGTATGTCGTTGTTACTTGGTGTCAGTGTATGTCTTTGTTACTTGGTGTAAGTGTGTGTCTGTGTTACTGGGTATCAGTGTCTGTCTTTGTTACTTGGTGTAAGTGTGTGTCTGTGTTACTGGGTATCAGTGTATGTCTTTGTTACTTGGTGTCAGTGGTGTCTCTGTTACTTGGTGTAAGTGTGTGTCTGTGTTACTGGTTGTCAGTGTATGTCTTTGTTACTTGGTGTCAGTGTATGTCTTTCTTCCTTAGTGTAAGAGTGTGTCTGTGTTACTGGGTATCAGTGTATGTCTTTGTTACTTGGTGTCAGTGTATGTCTTTGTTACTTGGTGTAAGTGTATGTCTTTGTTACTTGGTGTCATTGTATGTCTTTGTTACTTGGTGTAAGTGTGTGTCTCTGTTGCTGGGTGTCAGTGTGTGTCTGTGTTACTTGGTGTAAGTGTGTGTATTTGTTACTTGGTTTCCATGTGTGTCTGTGTTACTGGGTGTCAGTTTATGTCTGTGTTACTTGGTGTCAGTGTCCGTCTTTGTTACTTGGTGTGTGTGTGTCTGTGTTACTGGGTATCATTGTCTGTCTTTGTTACTTTGTGTAAGTGTGTGTCTGTGTTACTGGGTATCAGTGTATGTCTTTGTTACTTGGTGTGTGTGTGTCTGTGTTACTGGGTATCATTGTCTGTCTTTGTTACTTGGTGTAAGTGTGTGTCTATGTTACTGGTTATCAGTGTATGTCTTTGTTACTTCGTGTAAGTGTATGTCTGTGTTACAGGGTATCAGTGTATGTCTTGGTTACTTGGTGTCAGTGTATGTCTTTGTTACTTGGTGTCAGTGTATGTCTTTGTTACTTGGTGTAAGTGTGTGGCTGTGTTACTGGGTGTCAGTGTCTGTCTGTGTTACTTGGTGTCAGTGTATGTCTTTGTTACTGTGTATCAGTGTTTCTCTGTGTTACTGGGTGTCAGTGTGTGTTTGTTTGTGTTACTTGGTGTCAGTGTGTGTCTGTGTTACTGGGTATCATTGTATGTCTTTGTTACTTGGTGTCAGTGTATGTCTTTGTTACTTGTTGCAAGTGTATATCTGTGTTACTGGGTATCAGTGTATGTCTTTGTTACTTGGTGTCAGTGTATTTCTGTTTTACTTGGTGTAAGTCTGTGTCTGTGTTACTGGGTATCAGTGTATGTCTTTGTTGCTTGGTGTAAGTATGTGTCTGTGTTACTGGGTATCAGTGTATGTCTTTGTTATTTGGTGTCAGTGTATGTCTTTGTAACTTGGTGTAAGTGTATGTCTTTGTTACTTGGTGTCAGTGTATGTCTTTGTTACTTGGTGTCAGTGTGTGTCTGTGTTACTGGGTATCATTGTATGTCTGCGTTACTTGGTGTCAGTGTCTGTCTTTGTTACTTGGTGTAAGTGTGTGTCTGTGTTACTGGGTATCAGTGTATATCTTTGTTACTTGGTGTAAGAGTGTGTCTGTGTTACTGGGTATCAGTGTATGTCTTTGTTACTTGGTGTCAGTGTATGTCTGTGTTACTTGGTGTAAGTGTCTGTCTTTGTTACTTGGTGTTAGTGTATGTCTTTGTTACTTGGTGTAAGTGTGTGTCTGTGTTACTGGGTATCAGTGTATGTCTTTGTTACTTGGTGTCAGTGTATGTCTTTGTTACTTGGTGTATGTGTGTCTGTGTTACTGGGTATCATTGTCTGTCTTTGTTACTTGGTGTAAGTGTGTGTCTGTGTTACTGGGTATCAGTGTATGTCTTTGTTACTTGGTGTCAGTGTATGTCTGTGTTACTTGGTGTAATTGTGTGTCTATGTTACTGGGTATCAGTGTATGTCTTTGTTACTTGGTGTAAGTGTATGTCTGTGTTACTGGGTATTAGTGTATGTCTTTGTTACTTGGTGTCAGTGTGTGTCTGTGTTACTGGGTGTCAGTTTATGTCTTTGTTACTTGGTGTCAGTGTATGTAATGGTTACTTGGTGTAAGTGTGTGTCTTTGTTACTGGGTATCAGTGTCTGTCTTTGTAACTTGGTGTAAGTGTGTGTCCTTGTTACTGGGTATCAGTGTATGTCTTTGTTACTTGGTGTCAGTGTATGTCTGTTTTACTTGGTGCAAGTGTGTGTCTGTGTTACTGGGTATCAGTGTATGTCTTTGTTGCTTGGTGTAAGTATGTGTCTGTGTTACTTGGTGTCAGTGTATGTCTTTGTAACTTGGTGTAAGTGTAAGTCTTTGTTACTTGGTGTTAGTGCATGTCTTTGTTACTTGGTGTAAGTGTGTGTCTGTGTTACTTGGTGTCCGTGTGTGACTGTGTTACTGGTTGTCCGTTTTTGTCTTTGTTACTTGGTGTCAGTGTATGTCTTTGTTCCTTGGTGTAAGTGTGTGTCTGTGTTACTGGGTATCAGTGTATGTCTTTGTTACTTGGTGTCAGTGGTGTCTCTGTTACTTGGTGTAAGTGGTGTCTGTGTTAATGGTTGTCAGTGTATGTCTTTGTTAACTGGTGTCAGTGTATGTCTTTCTTACTTGGTGTAAGAGTGTGTCTGTGTTACTGGGTATCAGTGTATGTCTTTGTTACTTTGTGTCATTGTATGTCTTTGTTACTTGGTGTAAGTGTATGTCTTTGTTACTTGGTGTCATTGAATGTCTTTGTTACTGGGTGTCAGTGTGTGTCTGTGTTACTGGGTGTCAGTGTGTGTCTGTGTTACTGGGTGTCAGTGTGTGTCTGTGTTACTTGGTGTAAGTGTCTGTATTTGTTACTTGGTTTCCATGTGTGTCTGTGTTACTGGGTGTCAGTTTTTGTCTTTGTTACTTGGTGTCAGTGTACGTCTTTGTTACTTGGTGTGTGTGTGTCTGTGTTACTGGGTATCATTGTCTGTCTTTGTTACTTGGTGTAAGTGTGTGTCTGTGTTACTGGGTATCAGTGTATGTCTTTGTTACTTGGTGTCAGTGTATGTCTGTGTTACTTGGTGTAATTGTGTGTCTATGTTACTGGTTATCAGTGTATGTCTTTGTTACTTCGTGTAAGTGTATGTCTGTGTTACAGGGTATCAGTGTATGTCTTTGTTACTTGGTGTCAGTGTATGTCTTTGTTACTTGGTGTCAGTGTATGTCTTTGTTACTTGGTGTAAGTGTGTGTCTGTGTTACTGGGTGTCAGTGTGTGTCTGTGATACTTGGTGTAAGTGTGTGCCTTTGTTACTTGCTGTCCGTGTGTGTCTGCGTTACTGGGTGTCAGTTTATGTCTTTGTTACTTGGTGTTAGTGTATGTAATGGTTACTTGGTGTAAGTGTGTGTCTGTGTTACTGGGTATCAGTGTCTGTCTTTGTTACTTGGTGTAAGTGTGTGTCTGTGTTACTGGGTATCAGTGCCTGTCTTTATTACTTGGTGTCAGTGTATGTCTGTGTTACTTGGTGTAAGTGTGTGTCTGTGTTACTGGGTATCTGTGTATGTCTTTGTGACTTGGTGTCAGTGTATGCCTTTGTTACTGGGTGTCAGTGTGTGTCTTTGTTACTTGATGTCAGTGTATGTCTGTGTTACTTGGTGTAAGTTTGTATCTGTGTTACTGGGTATCAGTGTATGTCTTTGTTACTTGGTGCAAGTGTGTGTCTGTGTCACTGGGTATCATTGTATGTCTTTGTTACTTGGTGTCAGTGTATGTCTTTGTTACTTGGTGTTATTGTATGGCTTTGTTACTTGGTGTCAGTGTATGTCTTTGTTACTTGGTGTAAGTTTGTGTCTGTGTTACTGGGTATCAGTGTCTGTCTTTGTTACTTGCTATAAGTGTGTGTCTGTGTTACTGGGTATCAGAGTATGTCTTTGTTACTTGGTGTCAGAGTATGTCAAAATACTTGGAGTAAGTGTCTGTCTTTGTTACTTGGTGTCAGTGCGTGTATGTGTTACTGGGTATCAGTGTATGTCTTTGTCACTTGGTATCAGTGTAAGTCTTTGTGACTCGGTGTCAGTGTATGTCTTTGTTACTGGGTGTCAGTGTCTGTCTGTGTTACTTGGTGTCAGTGTATGTCTTTGTTACTGTATATCAGTGTTTCTCTGTGTTACTTGGTGTCAGTGTTTCTCTGTGTTACTTGGTGTCAGTGTGTGTCTTTGTTACTTGGTGTCAGTGTATGTCTTTGTTACTTGGTGTAAGTGTGTGTCTGTGTTACTGGGTATCAGTGTATGTCTTTGTGACTTGGTGTCAGTGTATGTCTGTGTTACTTGGTGTCACTGTGTGTCTGTGTTACTTGGTGTACGTGTATGCCTTTGATACTTGGTGTCAGTGTGTGTCTTTGTTACTGGGTGTCAGTGCATGTCTTTGCTACTGGGTGTCAGTGCATGTCTTTGTTAATTGGTGTAAGTGTTTGTCTGTGTTACTGGGTATCAGTGTATGTCTTTGTTACTTGGTGTCAGTGTATGTCTTTGTTACTTGGTGTAAGCGTATGTCTTTGTTACTTTGTGTCAGTGTATGTATTTGTTACTTGGTGTAAGTGTGTGTCTGTGTTACTGGGTATCAGTGTATATCTTTGTGACTTGGTGTAAGTGTGTTTCCGTGTTACTGGGTATCAGTGCCTGTCTTTGTTACTTGGTGTCAGTGTGTGTCTGTGTTACTTGGTGTAAGTGTGTGTCTGTGTTACTGGGTATCAGTGTATGTCTTTGTTACTTGGTGTCAGTGTGTGTCTTTGTTACATCGTGTAAGTGTATGTCTGTGTTACAGGGTATCAGTGTATGTCTTGGTTACTTGGTGTCAGTGTATGTCTTTGTTACTTGGTGTCAGTGTATGTCTTTGTTACTTGGTGTAAGTGTGTGGCTGTGTTACTGGGTGTCAGTGTGTGTCTGTGATACTTGGTGTAAGTGTGTGCCTTTGTTACTTGCTGTCCGTGTGTGTCTGTGTTACTGGGTATCAGTGTCTGTCTTTGTTACTTGGTGTAAGTGTGTGTCTGTATTACTGGGTATCTGTGTATGTCTTTGTGACTTGGTGTCAGTGTATGCCTTTGTTACTGGGTGTCAGTGTGTGTCTTTGTTACTTGATTTCAGTGTATGTCTGTGTTACTTGGTGTAAGTTTGTATCTGTGTTACTGGGTATCTTTGTATGTCTTTGTTACTTGGTGTAAGTGTGTGTCTGTGTTACTGGGTATCATTGTATGTCTTTGTTACTTGGTGTCAGTGTATGTCTTTGTTACTTGTTGTTATTGTATGTCTTTGTTACTTGGTGTCAGTGTATGTCTTTGTTACTTGGTGTAAGTGTGTGTCTGTGTTACTGGGTATCAGTGTCTGTCTTTGTTACTTGGTATAAGTGTGTGTCTGTGATACTGGGTATCAGAGTATGTCTTTGTTACTTGGTGTCAGAGTATGTCAAAATACTTGGATTAAGTGTATGTCTTTGTTACTTAGTGTCAGTGCGTGTATGTGTTACTGGGTATCAGTGTATGTCTTTGTCACTTGGTATCAGTGTAAGTCTTTGTGACTCGGTGTCAGTGTATGTCTTTGTTACTGGGTGTCAGTGTCTGTCTGTGTTACTTGGTGTCAGTGTATGTCTTTGTTACTGTGTATCAGTGTTTCTCTGTGTTACTGGGTGTCAGTGTGTGTTTGTTTGTGTTACTTGGTGTCAGTGTGTGTCTGTGTTACTGGGTATCATTGTATGTCTTTGTTACTTGGTGTCAGTGTATGTCTTTGTTACTTGTTGCAAGTGTGTATCTGTGTTACTGGGTATCAGTGTATGTCTTTGTTACTTGGTGTCAGTGTATGTCTGTTTTACTTGGTGTAAGTCTGTGTCTGTGTTACTGGGTATCAGTGTATGTCTTTGTTGCTTGGTGTAAGTATGTGTCTGTGTTACTGGGTATCAGTGTATGTCTTTGTTATTTGGTGTCAGTGTATGTCTTTGTAACTTGGTGTAAGTGTATGTCTTTGTTACTTGGTGTCAGTGTATGTCTTTGTTACTTGGTGTCAGTGTGTGTCTGTGTTACTGGGTATCATTGTATGTCTGCGTTACTTGGTGTCAGTGTCTGTCTTTGTTACTTGGTGTAAGTGTGTGTCTGTGTTACTGGGTATCAGTGTATATCT
Source organism: Heterodontus francisci (assembly GCF_036365525.1). Lineage (NCBI taxonomy): Eukaryota > Metazoa > Chordata > Chondrichthyes > Heterodontiformes > Heterodontidae > Heterodontus > Heterodontus francisci. The sequence goes on along the minus strand of NW_027140221.1, from coordinate 3,615,554 downwards.
TTGTTACTTGGTGTAAGAGTGTGTCTGTGTTACTGGGTATCAGTGTATGTCTTTGTTACTTGGTGTCAGTGTATGTCTGTGTCACTTGGTGTAAGTGTCTGTCTTTGTTACTTGGTGTTAGTGTATGTCTTTGTTACTTGGTGTAAGTGTGTGTCTGTGTTACTGGGTATCAGTGTATGTCTTTGTTACTTGGTGTCAGTGTATGTCTTTGTTACTTGGTGTGTGTGTGTCTGTGTTACTGGGTATCATTATCTGTCTTTGTTACTTGGTGTAAGTGTGTGTCTGTGTTACTGGGTATCAGTGTATGTCTTTGTTACTTGGACTCAGTGTATGTCTGTGTTACTTGGTGTAATTGTGTGTCTATGTTACTGGGTATCAGTGTATGTCTTTGTTACTTGGTGTAAGTGTATGTCTGTGTTACTGGGTATCAGTGTATGTCTTTGTTACTTGGTGTCAGTGTGTGTCTGTGTTACTGGGTGTCAGTTTATGTCTTTGTTACTTGGTGTCAGTGTATGTAATGGTTACTTGGTGTAAGTGTGTGTCTTTGTTACTGGGTATCAGTGTCTGTCTTTGTTACTTGGTGTAAGTGTGTGTCTTTGTTACTGGGTATCAGTGTATGTCTTTGTTACTTGGTGTCAGTGTATGTCTGTTTTACTTGGTGCAAGTGTGTGTCTGTGTTACTGGGTATCAGTGTATGTCTTTGTTGCTTGGTGTAAGTATGTGTCTGTGTTACTTGGTGTCAGTGTATGTCTTTGTAACTTGGTGTAAGTGTAAGTGTTTGTTACTTGGTGTTAGTGCATGTCTTTGTTACTTGGTGTAAGTGTGTGTCTGTGTTACTTGGTGTCCGTGTGTGACTGTGTTACTGGGTGTCAGTTTTTGTCTTTGTTACTTGGTGTCAGTGTATGTCTTTGTTACTTGGTGTAAGTGTGTGTCTGTGTTACTGGGTATCAGTGTCTGTCTTTGTTACTTGTTGTAAGTGTGTGTCTGTGTTACTGGGCATCAGTGTATGTCTTTGTTACTTGGTGTCAGTGGTGTCTCTGTTACTTGGTGTAAGTGTGTGTCTGTGTTAATGGTTGTCAGTGTATGGCTTTGTTAACTGGTGTCAGTGTATGTCTTTCTTACTTGGTGTAAGAGTGTGTCTGTGTTACTGGGTATCAGTGTATGTCTTTGTTACTTGGTGTCATTGTATGTCTTTGTTACTTGGTGTAAGTGTATGTCTTTGTTACTTGGTGTCATTGAATGTCTTTGTTACTTGGTGTAAGTGTGTGTCTGTGTTACTGGGTGTCAGTGTGTGTCTGTGTTACTGGGTGTCAGTGTGTGTCTGTGTTACTTGGTGTAAGTGTCTGTATTTGTTACTTGGTTTCCATGTGTGTCTGTGTTACTGGGTGTCAGTTTTTGTCTTTGTTACTTGGTGTCAGTGTACGTCTTTGTTACTTGGTGTGTGTGTGTCTGTGTTACTGGGTATCATTGTCTGTCTTTGTTACTTGGTGTAAGTGTGTGTCTGTGTTACTGGGTATCAGTGTATGTCTTTGTTACTTGGTGTCAGTGTCTGTCTGTGTTACTTGGTGTAATTGTGTGTCTATGTTACTGGTTATCAGTGTATGTCTTTGTTACTTCGTGTAAGTGTATGTCTGTGTTACAGGGTATCAGTGTATGTCTTTGTTACTTGGTGTCAGTGTATGTCTTTGTTACTTGGTGTCAGTGTATGTCTTTGTTACTTGGTGTAAGTGTGTGTCTGTGTTACTGGGTGTCAGTGTGTGTCTGTGATACTTGGTGTAAGTGTGTGCCTTTGTTACTTGCTGTCCGTGTGTGTCTGCGTTACTGGGTGTCAGTTTATGTCTTTGTTACTTGGTGTCAGTGTATGTAATGGTTACTTGGTGTAAGTGTGTGTCTGTGTTACTGGGTATCAGTGTCTGTCTTTGTTACTTGGTGTAAGTGTGTGTCTGTGTTACTGGGTATCAGTGCCTGTCTTTATTACTTGGTGTCAGTGTATGTCTGTGTTACTTGGTGTAAGTGTGTGTCTGTGTTACTGGGTATCTGTGTATGTCTTTGTGACTTGGTGTCAGTGTATGCCTTTGTTACTGGGTGTCAGTGTGTGTCTTTGTTACTTGATGTCAGTGTATGTCTGTGTTACTTGGTGTAAGTTTGTATCTGTGTTACTGGGTATCAGTGTATGTCTTTGTTACTTGGTGTAAGTGTGTGTCTGTGTCACTGGGTATCATTGTATGTCTTTGTTACTTGGTGTCAGTGTATGTCTTTGTTACTTGGTGTTATTGTATGGCTTTGTTACTTGGTGTCAGTGTATGTCTTTGTTACTTGGTGTAAGTTTGTGTCTGTGTTACTGGGTATCAGTGTCTGTCTTTGTTACTTGGTATAAGTGTGTGTCTGTGTTACTGGGTATCAGAGTATGTCTTTGTTACTTGGTGTCAGAGTATGTCAAAATACTTGGAGTAAGTGTCTGTCTTTGTTACTTGGTGTCAGTGCGTGTATGTGTTACTGGGTATCAGTGTATGTCTTTGTCACTTGGTATCAGTGTAAGTCTTTGTGACTCGGTGTCAGTGTATGTCTTTGTTACTGGGTGTCAGTGTCTGTCTGTGTTACTTGGTGTCAGTGTATGTCTTTGTTACTGTATATCAGTCTTTCTCTGTGTTACTTGGTGTCAGTGTGTGTCTGTGTTACTGGGTATCATTGCATGTCTTTGTTACTTGGTGTCAGTGTATGTCTTTGTTACTTGGTGTAAGTGTGTGTCTGTGTTACTGGGTATCAGTGTATGTCTTTGTGACTTGGTGTCAGTGTATGTCTGTGTTACTTGGTGTCACTGTGTGTCTGTGTTACTTGGTGTACGTGTATGACTTTGATACTTGGTGTCAGTGTGTGTCTTTGTTACTGGGTGTCAGTGCATGTCTTTGCTACTGGGTGTCAGTGCATGTCTTTGTTAATTGGTGTAAGTGTTTGTCTGTGTTACTGGGTATCAGTGTATGTCTTTGTTACTTGGTGTCAGTGTATGTCTTTGTTACTTGGTGTAAGCGTATGTCTTTGTTACTTTGTGTCAGTGTATGTATTTGTTACTTGGTGTAAGTGTGTGTCTGTGTTACTGGGTATCAGTGTATATCTTTGTGACTTGGTGTAAGTGTGTGTCTGTGTTATTGGGTATCAGTGTATGTCTTTGTGACTTGGTGTATGTGTATGTCTGTGTTAGTTGGTGTAAGTGTGTGTCTGTGTTACTGGGTATCAGTGTATGTCTTTGTTACTTGGTGTCAGTGTATGTCTTTGTTACTTGGTGTAAGTGTTTGTCTTTGTTACTTGGTGTCAGTGTATGTCTTTGATACTTGGTATAAGTGTGTGTCTTTGTTACTTGGTGTCAGTGTATGTCTTTGTTACTTGGTGTCAGTGTTTGTCTTTGTTCCTGGGTGTCAGTGTATGTCTTTGTTACTTTGAGTCAGTGTATGTCTTTGTTACTTGGTGTAAGTGTGTGTCTGTGTTACTGGGTGTCAGTGTGTGTCTGTGATACTTGGTGTAAGTGTGTGCCTTTGTTACTTGCTGTCCGTGTGTGTCTGCGTTACTGGGTGTCAGTTTATGTCTTTGTTACTTGGTGTCAGTGTATGTAATGGTTACTTGGTGTAAGTGTGTGTCTGTGTTACTGGGTATCAGTGTCTGTCTTTGTTACTTGGTGTAAGTGTGTGTCTGTGTTACTGGGTATCAGTGCCTGTCTTTATTACTTGGTGTCAGTGTATGTCTGTGTTACTTGGTGTAAGTGTGTGTCTGTGTTACTGGGTATCTGTGTATGTCTTTGTGACTTGGTGTCAGTGTATGCCTTTGTTACTGGGTGTCAGTGTGTGTCTTTGTTACTTGATGTCAGTGTATGTCTGTGTTACTTGGTGTAAGTTTGTATCTGTGTTACTGGGTATCAGTGTATGTCTTTGTTACTTGGTGTAAGTGTGTGTCTGTGTCACTGGGTATCATTGTATGTCTTTGTTACTTGGTGTCAGTGTATGTCTTTGTTACTTGGTGTTATTGTATGGCTTTGTTACTTGGTGTCAGTGTATGTCTTTGTTACTTGGTGTAAGTTTGTGTCTGTGTTACTGGGTATCAGTGTCTGTCTTTGTTACTTGGTATAAGTGTGTGTCTGTGTTACTGGGTATCAGAGTATGTCTTTGTTACTTGGTGTCAGAGTATGTCAAAATACTTGGAGTAAGTGTCTGTCTTTGTTACTTGGTGTCAGTGCGTGTATGTGTTACTGGGTATCAGTGTATGTCTTTGTCACTTGGTATCAGTGTAAGTCTTTGTGACTCGGTGTCAGTGTATGTCTTTGTTACTGGGTGTCAGTGTCTGTCTGTGTTACTTGGTGTCAGTGTATGTCTTTGTTACTGTATATCAGTGTTTCTCTGTGTTACTTGGTGTCAGTGTGTGTCTGTGTTACTGGGTATCATTGTATGTCTTTGTTACTTGGTGTCAGTGCATGTCTTTGTTACTTGGTGTAAGTGTGTGTCTGTGTTACTGGGTATCAGTGTATGTCTTTGTGACTTGGTGTCAGTGTATGTCTGTGTTACTTGGTGTCACTGTGTGTCTGTGTTACTTGGTGTACGTGTATGCCTTTGATACTTGGTGTCAGTGTGTGTCTTTGTTACTGGGTGTCAGTGCATGTCTTTGCTACTGGGTGTCAGTGCATGTCTTTGTTAATTGGTGTAAGTGTTTGTCTGTGTTACTGGGTATCAGTGTATGTCTTTGTTACTTGGTGTCAGTGTATGTCTTTGTTACTTGGTGTAAGCTTATGTCTTTGTTACTTTGTGTCAGTGTATGTATTTGTTACTTGGTGTAAGTGTGTGTCTGTGTTACTGGGTATCAGTGTATATCTTTGTGACTTGGTGTAAGTGTGTGTCTGTGTTATTGGGTATCAGTGTATGTCTTTGTGACTTGGTGTATGTGTATGTCTGTGTTAGTTGGTGTAAGTGTGTGTCTGTGTTACTGGGTATCAGTGTATGTCTTTGTTACTTGGTGTCAGTGTATGTCTTTGTTACTTGGTGTAAGTGTTTGTCTTTGTTACTTGGTGTCAGTGTATGTCTTTGATACTTGGTATAAGTGTGTGTCTTTGTTACTTGGTGTCAGTGTATGTCTTTGTTACTTGGTGTCAGTGTTTGTCTTTGTTCCTGGGTGTCAGTGTATGTCTTTGTTACTTTGAGTCAGTGTATGTCTTTGCTAGTTGTTGTAAGTATGTGTCTGTGTTATTGGGTATCAGTGCATTTCTTTGTTACTTGGTGTAAGTGTGTGTCTTTGTTACTTGGTGTAAGTGTATGTTATTGTTAATTGGTGTCAGTGTATGTCTTTGTTACTTGGTGTCAGTGTATGTCTTTGTTACTTGGTGTCAGTCTATGTCTTTGTTACTTGGTGTCAGTGTGTGTCTTTGTTACTTGGTGTAAGTGTATGTTATTGTTAATTGGTGTCAGTGTATGTCTTTGTTACTTGGTGTTTGTGTGTGTCTTTGTTACTGGGTGTCAGTCTATGTCTTTGTTACTGGGTGTCAGTGTATATCTTTGTGACTTGGTGTAAGTGTGTGTCTGTGTTACTGGGTTTCAGTGTCTGTCTTTGTTACTTGGTGTAAGTGTGTGTCTGTGTTACTGGGTATCAGTGTGTGTATTTGTGACCTGGTGTAAGTGTGTTTCTGTGTTACTTTGTATCAGTGCCTGTCTTTGTTACTTGGTGTTTGTGTGTGTCTGTGTTACTGGGTATCAGTGTATGTCTTTGTTACTTGGTGTCACTGTATGTCTGTGTTACTTCGCGTAAGTGTGTGTCTTTGTTACTTGGTGTAAGTTTATGCCTGTGTTACTTTGTGTAAGTGTATGTCTTTGTTACTTGGTGTCAGTGTATGTCTTTGTTACTTGGTGTCAGTGTATGTCTTTGTGACTTGGTGTAAGTGTATGTCTTTGTTACTTGGTGTCAGTGTAAGTCTTTGTTACTTGGTGTAAGTGTATGTCTTTGTTACTTGGTGTCAGTGTATGTCTTTGATACTTGGTGTAAGTGTGTGTCTGTGTTACTGGGTATCAGTGTCTGTCTTTGTTACTTGGTGTAAGAGTGTGTCTGTGTTGCTGGGTATCAGTGTATGTCTTTGTTTCTTGGTGTCAGTGTAGGTCTGTGTTACTTGGTGTAAGTGTGTGTCTTTCTTACTTGGTGTAAGTGCATGTCTTTGTTACTTGGTGTCAGTGCATGTCTGTGTTACTTGGTGTAAGTGTGTGTCTTTGTTAGTTGGTGTAAGTGTGTGTCTTTGTTATTTGGTGTCAGTGTATGTCTGTGTTATTTGGTGTCAGTGTCTGTGTTTGTTAGTTGGTGTCAGTGTATGTCTTTGTTACTTTGTGTAAGTGCTTGTCTGTGTTGCTGGATATCAGTGTATGTCTTTGTTAGTTGGTGTCTGTGTATGTCTGTGATACTTGGTGGAAGTGTGTGTCTGTGTTACTGGGTATCTGTGTGTGTCTTTGTTACTTCGTGTAAGTGTGTGTCTGTGTTACTGGGTATCAGAGTATGTCTTTGTTACTTGTTGTCTGTGTCTGTCTTTGTTACTTGGTGTAAGTGTATGCATTTGTTACTTGGTGTAAGTGTGTGTCTGTGTTTGCTGGGTATCAGTGTATGTCTTTGTTAATTGGTGTCTGTGTATGTCTTTGTTACTTTGTGTCAGTGTACGTCTTTGTTACTTGGTGTAACGGTGTGTCTGTGTTACTGGGTATCAGTGTATGTCTGTGTTACTTGGTGTCAGTGTGCGTCTTTGTTACTGGGTGTCAGTGTATGTCTTTGTTACTGGGTGTCAGTGTATGTCTTTGTGACTTGGTGTAAGTTTGTGTCTTTGTTACTTGGTGTCAGTGTATGTCTTAGCTACTTGGTATCAGTGTATGTCTTTGTTACTTGGTGTCAATGTATGTCTTTGTTACTTGGTGTAAGTGTGTGTCTGTGTTACTGGGTATCAGTGTATGTATTTGTGACCTGGTGTAAGTGTGTGTCTTTGTTGCTTGGTGTCAGTGTCTGTCTTTGTTACTTGGTGTAAGTGTATGTCTTTGTTACTTTGTGTCAGTGTATGTCTTTGTTACTTGGTGTAAGTGTGTGTCTGTGTTACTGGGCATCAGTGTATGTCTTTGTGACTTGGTGTCAGTGTATGTCTGTGTTACTTGGTGTAACTGTGTGTCTGTGTTACTTGTTGTACGTGTATGCCTTTAATACTTGGTGTCAGTGTGTGTCTTTGTTACTGCGTGTCAGTGCATGTCTTTGCTACTGGGTGTCAGTGCATGTCTTTGTGACTTGGTGTAAGTGTGTGTCTGTGTTACTGGGTATCAGTGTCTGTCTTTGTTACTTGGTGTCAGTGTTTCTCTGTGTTACTGGGTGTCAGTGTGTATCTGTGTTACTGGGTATCAGTGTCTGTCTTTGTTACTTGGTGTCTGTGTATGTCTTTTTTACTTGGTGTAATTGTATGTCTTTGTTAATTGGTGTCAGTGTATGTCTTTGTTACTTGGTGTAAGTGTGTGTCTGTGTTACTGGGTAACAGTGTCTGTCTTTGTGACTTGGTGTTTGTGTGTGTCTTTGTTACTGGGTGTCAGTGCATGTCTTTGTTACTGGATGTCAGTGTATGTCTTTGTGACTTGGTGTAAGTGTGTGTCTGTGTTACTGGGTATCAGTGTCTGTCTTTGTTACTTGGTGTCAGTGTTTCTCTGTGTTACTGGGTGTCAGTGTGTATCTGTGTTCCTGGGTGTCAGTGTATGTCTTTGTTACTTGGTGTCAGTGTCTGTCTGTGTTAGTTGGTGTAAGTGTGTGTCTGTGTTATTGGGTATCAGTGCATGTCTTTGTTACTTGGTGCAAATGTTTGTCTGTGTTACTGGGTATCAGTGTATGTCTTTGTTACTTGGTGTCAGTGTACGTCTTTGTTACCTGGTGTAAGCGTATGTCTTTGTTACTTTGTGTCAGTGTATGTCTTTGTGACTTGGTATAAGTGTGTATCCATGTTACTGGGTATCATTGCCTGTCTTTGTTACTTGGTGTCAGTGTATGTCTTTGTTACTTGGTGTAAGTGTGTGTCTGTGTTACTGGGTATCAGTGTCTGTCTTTGTTACTTGGTGTCTGTGTATGTCTTTTTTACTTGGTGTAATTGTATGTCTTTGTTAATTGGTGTAAGTGTGTGTCTGTGTTACTGGGTAACAGTGTCTGTCTTTGTGACTTGGTGTTTGTGTGTGTCTTTGTTACTGGGTGTCAGTGCATGTCTTTGTTACTGGGTGTCAGTGTATGTCTTTGTGACTTGGTGTAAGTGTGTGTCTGTGTTACTGGGTATCAGTGTCTGTCTTTGTTACTTGCTGTATGTGTATGTCTGTGTTAGTTGGTGTAAGTGTGTGTCTGTGTTATTGGGTATCAGTGGATGTCTTTGTTACTTGGTGTATGTGTATGTCTGTGTTAGTTGGTGTCAGTGTATGTCTTAGCTACTTGGTATCAGTGTATGTCTTTGTTACTTGGTGTCAATGTATGTCTTTGTTACTTGGTGTAAGTGTGTGTCTGTGTTACTGGGTATCAGTGTATGTATTTGTGACCAGGTGTAAATGTGTGTCTTTGTTACTTGGTGTCAGTGTCTGTCTTTGTTACTTGGTGTAAGTGTATGTCTTTGTTACTTTGTGTCAGTGTCTGTCTTTGTTACTTGGTGTAAGTGTGTGTCTGTGTTACTGAGCATCAGTGTATGTCTTTGTGACTTGGTGTCAGTGTATGTCTGTGTTACTTGGTGTAACTGTGTGTCTGTGTTACTTGGTGTACGTGTATGCCTTTAATACTTGGTGTCAGTGTGTGTCTTTGTTACTGCGTGTCAGTGCATGTATTTGCTACTGGGTGTCAGTGCATGTCTTTGTGACCAGGTGTAAATGTGTGTCTTTGTTACTTGGTGTCAGTGTCTGTCTTTGTTACTTGGTGTAAGTGTATGTCTTTGTTACTTGGTGTCAGTGTTTCTCTGTGTTACTGGGTGTCAGTGTGTATCTGTGTTACTGGGTATCAGTGTCTGTCTTTGTTACTTGGTGTCTGTGTATGTCTTTTTTACTTGGTGTAATTGTATTTCTTTGTTAATTGGTGTCAGTGTATGTCTTTGTTACTTGGTGTAAGTGTGTGTCTGTGTTACTGGGTAACAGTGTCTGTCTTTGTGACTTGGTGTTTGTGTGTATCTTTGTTACTGGGTGTAAGTGCATGTCTTTGTTACTGGATGTCAGTGTATGTCTTTGTGACTTGGTGTAAGTGTGTGTCTGTGTTACTGGGTATCAGTGTCTGTCTTTGTTACTTGGTGTCAGTGTTTCTCTGTGTTCCTGGGTGTCAGTGTATGTCTTTGTTACTTGGTGTCAGTGTCTGTCTGTGTTAGTTGGTGTAAGTGTGTGTCTGTGTTATTGGGTATCAGTGCATGTCTTTGTTACTTGGTGTAAATGTTTGTCTGTGTTACTGGGTATCAGTGTATGTCTTTGTTACTTGGTGTCAGTGTACGTCTTTGTTACTTGGTGTAAGCGTATGTCTTTGTTACTTTGTGTCAGTGTATGTCTTTGTTACTTGGTGTAAGTGTGTGTCTGTGTTACTGGGTAACAGTGTATGTCTTTGTGACTTGGTGTAATTGTGTGTCCGTGTTACTGGGTATCAGTGCCTGTCTTTGTTACTTGGTGTCAGTGTATGTCTTTGTTACTTGGTGTAAGTGTGTGTCTGTGTTACTGGGTAACAGTGTCTGTCTTTGTGACTTGGTGTTTGTGTGTGTCTTTGTTACTGGGTGTCAGTGCATGTCTTTGTTACTGGATGTCAGTGTATGTCTTTGTGACTTGGTGTAAGTGTGTGTCTGTGTTACTGGGTATCAGTGTCTGTCTTTGTTACTTGCTGTATGTGTATGTCTGTGTTAGTTGGTGTAAGTGTGTGTCTGTGTTATTGGGTATCAGTGGATGTCTTTGTTACTTGGTGTATGTGTATGTCTGTGTTAGTTGGTGTAAGTGTGTGTCTGTGTTATTGGGTATCAGTGTATGTCTTTGTTACTTGGTGTGTGTGTATGTCTGTGTTAGTTGGTGTAAGTGTGTGTCTGTGTTACTGGGTATCAGTGCATGTCTGTGTTAGTTGGTGTAAGTGTGTGTCTGTGTTACTGGGTATCAGTGCATGTCTTTGTTACTTGGTGTCAGTGTATGTCTTTGTTACTTGGTGTAAGTGTATGTCTTTGTTACTTTGAGTCAGTGTATGTCTGTGTTACTGGGTAACACTATGTCAGCATAGTGGGGAAAGTCTTTGCTCGAGTCGCTCTGAACAGGCTCCAGAAGCTGGCCGAGCGCGTCTACCCTGAGGCACAGTGTGGCTTTCGTGCAGAGAGATCGACTATTGACATGCTGTTCTCCCTTCGTCAGATACAGGAGAAATGCCGTGAACAACAGATGCCCCTCTACATTGCTTTCATTGATCTCACCAAAGCCTTTGACCTCGTCAGCAGACGTGGTCTCTTCAGACTACTAGAAAAGATCGGATGTCCACCAAAGCTACTAAGTATCATCACCTCATTCCATGACAATATGAAAGGCACAATTCAACATGGTGGCTCCTCATCAGAGCCCTTTCCTATCCTGAGTGGTGTGAAACAGGGCTGTGTTCTCGCACCCACACTTTTTGGGATTTTCTTCTCCCTGCTGCTTTCACATGCGTTCAAATCCTCTGAAGAAGGAATTTTCCTCCACACAAGATCAGGGGGCAGGTTGTTCAACCTTGCCCGTCTAAGAGCGAAGTCCAAAGTACGGAAAGTCCTCATCAGAGAACTCCTCTTTGCTGACGATGCTGCTTTAACATCTCACACTGAAGAATGCCTGCAGAGTCTCATCGACAGGTTTGCGTCTGCCTGCAATGAATTTGGCCTAACCATCAGCCTCAAGAAAACGAACATCATGGGGCAGGATGTCAGAAATGCTCCATCCATCAATATTGGCGACCACGCTCTGGAAGTGGTTCAAGAGTTCACCTACCTAGGCTCAACTATCACCAGTAACCTGTCTCTAGATGCAGAAATCAACAAGCGCATGGGTAAGGCTTCCACTGCTATGTTCAGACTGGCCAAGAGAGTGTGGGAAAATGGCGCACTGACACGGAACACAAAAGTCCGAGTGTATCAGGCCTGTGTCCTCAGTACCTTGCTCTACGGCAGCGAGGCCTGGACAACGTATGCCAGCCAAGAGCGACGTCTCAATTCATTCCATCTTCGCTGCCTTCGGAGAATACTTGGCATCAGGTGGCAGGACTATATCTCCAACACAGAAGTCCTTGAAGCGGCCAACATCCCCAGCTTATACACACTACTGAGTCAGCGGCGCTTGAGATGGCTTGGCCATGTGAGCCGCATGGAAGATGGCAGGATCCCCAAAGACACATTGTACAGCGAGCTCGCCACTGGTATCAGACCCACCGGCCGTCCATGTCTCCGTTATAAAGACGTCTGCAAACGCGACATGAAATCGTGTGACATTGATCACAAGTCGTGGGAGTCAGTTGCCAGCATTCGCCAGAGCTGGCGGGCAGCCATAAAGACAGGGCTAAATTGTGGCGAGTCGAAGAGACTTAGTAGTTGGCAGGAAAAAAGACAGAGGCGCAAGGGGAGAGCCAACTGTGCAACAGCCCCAACAAACAAATTTCTCTGCAGCACCTGTGGAAGAGCCAGTCACTCCAGAATTGGCCTTTATAGCCACTCCAGGCGCTGCTTCACAAACCACTGACCACCTCCAGGAGCATATCCATTGTCTCTCGAGATAAGGAGGCCCAAAAGGAAAGGATGTCTGTGTTAGTTGGTGTAAGTATGTGTCTGTGTTATTGGGTATCAGTACATTTCTTTGTTTCTTGGTGTAAGTGTGTGTCTGTGTTACTGGGTATCAGTGTCTGTCTTTGTTACTTGGTGTCAGTGTATGTCTTTGTTACTGGGTGGCAGTGCGTGTCTGTGTTGCTGATGATAATTGTATGTCTTTGTTACTTCGTGTCAGTGCTTGTCTTTGTACTTGGTGTAAGTGGATGTCTTTTTTACTTGGTGTCAGTGTATGTCTGTGTTACTTGGTGTCAGTGTGTGTCTTTGGTAGTTGGTGTCAGTGTTTCTCTGTGTTACTGGGTGTCAGTGTGTATCTGTGTTCCTGGGTGTCATTATTTGTCTTTGTTATTTGGTGTCTGTGTGTGTCTGTGTTACTTGGTGGAAATGTGTGTCTGTGTTATTGGGTATCAGTGTATGCCTTTGTTACTTGGTGTAGGTGTGTGTCTGTGTTACTGGGTATCAGTGTATGTCTTTGTCACTTGGTGTCAGTGCATGTCTTTGTTACTTGGTGTAAGTGCATGTCTTTGTTACTTGGTGTCAGTGTATGTCTTTGTTACTTGTTGTAAGTGTGTGTCTTTGTTACTTGGTGTCAGTGTATGTCCTTGTTACTTGGTGTCAGTGTGTGTCTTTGTTACTTGGTGTCAGTGTATGTCTTTGTTACTGGGTGTCAGTGTATGTGTTTGTTACTTTGTGTCAGTGTATGTCGGTGTTAGTTGGTGTAAGTGTGTGTCTGTGTTATTGGGGTTCAGTGTATTTCCTTGTTACTTGGTGTAAGTGTGTGTCTGTGTTACTGGGTATCAGTGTCTGTCTTTGTTACTTGGTGTCAGTGTATGTCTTTGTTACTGGGTGTCAGTGCGTGTCTGTGTTACTGGGTATAATTTTATGTCTTTGTTACTTGGTGTCAGTGTATGTCTTTGTACTTGGTGTAAGTGGATGTCTTTGTTACTTGGTGTCAGTGTGTGTCTGTGTTACTTGGTGTCAGTGTGTGTCTTTGTTACTTGGTGTCAGTTTTTCTCTTTGTTACTGGGTGTCAGTGTGTATCTGTGTTGCTGGGTGTCGGTGTATGTCATAGTTAATTGTTGTCAGTGTATGTCTTTGTTACTTGGTGTAAGTGTATGTCTTTGTTACTTGGTGTCAGTGTATGTCTTTGTTACTTGGTGTAAGTGTGTGTCTGTGTTACTGGGTATCAGTGTATGTCTTTGTTACTGGGTGTCAGTGTGTTTCTTTCTCACTGGGTGCAGTGTATGTCTTTGTTACTGGGTGTCAGTGTGTGTCTTTCTGACTTGGTGTAAGTGTGTGTCTGTGTTGCTGGGTGTCAGTGTAAGTCTTTGTTACTTGGTGTAAATGTGTGTCTGTGTTACTGGGTATCAGTGTCTGTCTTTGTTACTTGGTGTCAGTGTATGTCTTTGTTACTGGGTGTCAGTGCGTGTCTGTGTTACTGGGTATAATTTTATGTCTTTGTTACTTGGTGTCAGTGTATGTCTTTGTTACTTGGTGTCAGTGTGTGTCTGTGTTACTGGTGTCAGTTTTTCTCTTTGTTACAGGGTGTCAGTGTGTATCTGTGTTGCTGGGTGTCGGTGTATGTCATAGTTAATTGTTGTCAGTGTATGTCTTTGTTACTTGGTGTAAGTGTATGTCTTTGTTACTTGGTGTCAGTGTATGTCTTTGTTACTTGGTGTAAGTGTGTGTCTGTGTTGCTGGGTATCAGTGCATGTCTTTGTTACTGGGTGTCAGTGTGTTTCTTTCTCACTGGGTGCAGTGTATGTCTTTGTTACTGGGTGGCAGTGTGTGTCTTTCTGACTTGGTGTAAGTGTGTGTCTGTGTTGCTGGCTATCAGTGTAAGTCTTTGTTACTTGGTGTAAATGTGTGTCTGTGTTACTGGGTATCCGTGTCTGTCTTTGTTACTGGATGTCAGTGTGTGTCTTTGTGACCTGGTGTAAGTGTGTATCTGTGTTACTGGGTATTAGTGACTGTCTTTGTTACTTGGTGTAAGTGTGTGTCTGTGTTACTTGGTGTCAGTTTATGTCTTTGTTACTTGGTGTAAGTGTATGTCTTTGTTACTTGGTGTCAGTGTATGTATTTGTTACTTGGTATTTGTGTGTGTCTTTTTTACATGGTGTCAGTGTATGTCTTTGTTACTTGGTGTCAGTGTGTGTCTGTGTTAGTTGGTGTAAGTATGTGTCTGTGTTATTGGGTATCAGTGCCTTTCCTTCTTACTTGGTGTAAGTGTTTCTCTGTGTTACCGGGTGTCAGTGTGTATCTGTGTTCCTGGGTGTCAGTGTATGCCTTTGTTACATTTGTGTCAGTGTATGTCTGTGTTAGTTGGTGTAAGTGTGTGTCTGTGTTATTCGGTATCAGTGTATGTCTTTGTTGCTTGGTGTCAGTGTACGTCTTTGTTACTTGGTGTAAGTGTATGTCTTTGTTACTTTGTGTCAGTGTATGTCTTTGTTACTTGGTGTAAGTGTGTGTCTGTGTGACTGAGTATCAGTGCATGTATTTGTGACTTGGTGTAAGTGTGTGTCTGTGTTACTGGGTATCAGTGTATGTCTTTGTTACTTGGTGTCTGTGTATGTCTTTTTTACTTTTTGTAAGTGTGTGTCTGTGTTACTGGGTATCAGTGTATGTCTTTGTTACTTGGTGTCAGTGTGTGTCTTTGTTACTGGGTGTCAGTGCATGTCTTTGTCACTGGATGTCAGTGTATGTCTTTGTGACTTGTTGTAAGTGTGTGTCTGTGTCACTGGGTATCAGTGTCTGTCTTTTTTTACTTGCTGTAAGTGTATGTCTGTGTTAGTTGCTGTATGTGTGTGTCTGTGTTATTGGGTATCAGTGTATGGCTTTGTTAATTGGTGTGAGTGTGTGTCTGTGTTACTGGGTATCAGTGTATGTCTTTGTTACTTGGTGTAAGTGTATGTCTTTGTTACTTGGTGTAAGTGCATGCCTTTATTACTTGGTGTCAGAGTATGTCTTTGTTACTTGGTATATGTGTGTGTCTTTGTTACTTGGAGTAAGTGTATGTCTTTGTTACTTGGTGTCAGTGTGTGTCTTTGTTACTGAGTGTCAGTGTATGTCTTTGTTACTTTGTGTCAGTGTATGTCTGTGTTAGTTGGTGTAAGTATGTGTCTGTGTTATTGGGTATCACTGCCTTTCTTTGTTACTTGGTGTAAGTGTGTGTCTGTGTTACTGGGTATCAGTGTCTGTCTTTGTTACTTGGTGTCAGTGTATGTCTTTGTTACTGGGTGTCAGTGCGTGTCTGTATTACTGGATATAATTGTATGTCTTTGTTACTTCGTGTCAGTGTGTGTCTTTGTACTTGGTGTAAGTCTATGTATTTGTTACTTGGTGTCAGTGGATGACTGTGTTACTGGGTGTCGTGTGTATCTGTGTTCCTGGGTGTCATTATATGTCTTTGTTACTTGGTGTCAGTGTATGTCTGTGTTACTTGGTGCAAGTGTGTGCCTGTGTTACTGGGTATCAGTGTATGTCTTTGTTACTTGGTTTCAGTGTATGTCTTTGTTACTTGGTGTCAGTGTATGTCTTTGTTACTTGGTGTAAGTGTGTGTCTGTGTTACTGGGTATCAGTGTATGTCTTTGTTACTGGGTGTCAGTCTATGTCTTTGTTGCTGGGTGTCAGTGTATGTCTTTGTGACTTGGTGTAAGTGTGTGTCTGTGTTACTGGGTATCAGTGTATGTCTTTGTTACTTGGTGTAAGTGTATGTCTTTGTTAATTGGTGTCAGTGTATGTCTTTGTTACTTGGTGACAGTGCATGTCTTTGTTACTTGGTGTCAGTGTGTGTCTTTGTTACTGGGTGTCAGTCTATGTCTTTGTTACTGGGTGTCAGTGTATGTCTTTGTGACTTGGTGTAAGTGTGTGTCTGTGTTACTGGGAATCAGTGTCTGTCTTTGTTACTTGGTGTAAGTGTGTGTCTGTGTTAGTGGGTATCAGTGTCTGTCTTTGTTACTGGGTGTCAGTGTGTGTCTTTGTGACCTGGTGTAAGTGTGTTTCTGTGTTACTGGGTATCAGTGCCTGTCTTTGTTACTTGGTGTATGTGTGTGTCTGTGTTATTGGGTATCAGTGTATGTCTTTGTTACTTGGTGTCACTGTATGTCTGTGTTACTTCGTGTAAGTGTGTGTCTTTGTTACTTGGTGTAAGTGTATGTCTGTGTTACTTTGTGTAAGTGTATGTCTTTGTTACTTGGTGTCAGTGTATGTCTTTGTTACTTGGTGTCAGTGTATGTCTTTGTGACTTGGTGTAAGTGTATGTCTTTGTTACTTGGTTTCAGTGTAAGTCTTTGTTACTTGGTGTAAGTGTATGTCTTTGTTACTTGGTGTCAGTGTATGTCTTTGATACTTGGTGTAAGTGTGTGTCTGTGTTACTGGGTATCAGTGTCTGTCTTTGTTACTTGGTGTAAGAGTGTGTCTGTGTTGCTGGGTATCAGTGTATGTCTTTGTTACTTGGTGTCAGTGTATGTCTGTGTTACTTGGTGCAAGTGTGTGCCTGTGTTACTGGGTATCAGTGTATGTCTTTGTTACTTGGTTTCAGTGTATGTCTTTGTTACTTGGTGTCAGTGTATGTCTTTGTTACTTGGTGTAAGTGTGTGTCTGTGTTACTGGGTATCAGTGTATGTCTTTGTTACTGGGTGTCAGTCTATGTCTTTGTTGCTGGGTGTCAGTGTATGTCTTTGTGACTTGGTGTAAGTGTGTGTCTGTGTTACTGGGTATCAGTGTATGTCTTTGTTACTTGGTGTAAGTGTATGTCTTTGTTAATTGGTGTCAGTGTATGTCTTTGTTACTTGGTGACAGTGCATGTCTTTGTTACTTGGTGTCAGTGTGTGTCTTTGTTACTGGGTGTCAGTCTATGTCTTTGTTACTGGGTGTCAGTGTATGTCTTTGTGACTTGGTGTAAGTGTGTGTCTGTGTTACTGGGAATCAGTGTCTGTCTTTGTTACTTGGTGTAAGTGTGTGTCTGTGTTAGTGGGTATCAGTGTCTGTCTTTGTTACTGGGTGTCAGTGTGTGTCTTTGTGACCTGGTGTAAGTGTGTTTCTGTGTTACTGGGTATCAGTGCCTGTCTTTGTTACTTGGTGTATGTGTGTGTCTGTGTTATTGGGTATCAGTGTATGTCTTTGTTACTTGGTGTCACTGTATGTCTGTGTTACTTCGTGTAAGTCTGTGTCTTTGTTACTTGGTGTAAGTGTATGTCTGTGTTACTTTGTGTAAGTGTATGTCTTTGTTACTTGGTGTCAGTGTATGTCTTTGTTACTTGGTGTCAGTGTATGTCTTTGTGACTTGGTGTAAGTGTATGTCTTTGTTACTTGGTTTCAGTGTAAGTCTTTGTTACTTGGTGTAAGTGTATGTCTTTGTTACTTGGTGTCAGCGTATGTCTTTGATACTTGGTGTAAGTGTGTGTCTGTGTTACTGGGTATCAGTGTCTGTCTTTGTTACTTGGTGTAAGAGTGTGTCTGTGTTGCAGGGTATCAGTGTATGTCTTTGTTACTTGGTGTCAGTGTAGGTCTGTGTTACTTGGTGTAAGTGTGCGTCTTTCTTACTTGGTGTAAGTGCATGTCTTTGTTACTTGGTGTCAGTGCATGTCAATGTTACTTGGTGTAAGTGTGTGTCTTTGTTAGTTGGTGTAAGTGTATGTCTTTGTTAATTGGTGTCAGTGTATGTCTGTGTTATTTGGTGTAAGTGTCTGTGTTTGTTACTTGGTGTCAGTGTATGTCTTTGTTACTTGGTGTAAGTGTTTGTCTGTGTTGCTGGGTATCAGTGTATGTCTTTGTTACTTGGTGTAAGTGTTTGTCTGTGTTACTGGGTATCAGTGTATGTCTTTGTTACTGGGTGTCAGTCTATGTCTTTGTTACTGGGTGTCAGTGTATGTCTTTGTTACTTGGTGTAAGTGTGTGTCTGTGTTACTGGGTATCAGTGTATGTCTTTGTTACTTGGTGTCTGTGTCTGTCTTTTTTACTTGGTGTAATTGTATGTCTTTGTTAATTGGTGTCGGTGTATGTCTTTGTTACTTGGTGTAAGTGTGTGTCTTTGTTACTGGATGTCAGTGTATGTCTTTGTGACTTGGTGTAAGTGTGTGTCTGTGTTACTGGGTATCAGTGTCTGTCTTTGTTACTAGCTGTATGTGTATGTCTGTGTTATTTGGTGTAAGTGTGTGTCTGTGTTATTGGGTATCAGTGTATGTCTTTGTTACTTGGTGTTTGTGTATGTCTGTGTTAGTTGGTGTAAGTGTGTGTCTGTGTTATTGGGTATCAGTGTATGTCTTTGTGACTTGGTGTATGTGTATGTCTGTGTTAGTTGGTGTAAGTGTGTGTCTGTGTTACTGGGTATCAGTGTATGTCTTTGTTACTTGGTGTATGTGTATGTCTGTGTTAGTTGGTGTAAGTGCGTGTTTGTGTTACTGGTGATGATTGTATGTCTTTGTTACTTCGTGTCAGTGTTTGTCTTTGTTACTTGGTGTAAGTGTATGTCTTTGTTACTGGGTGTCAGTGTATGTCTTTGTGACTTGGTGTAAGTGTGTGTCTGTGTTACTGGGTATCAGTGTATGTCTTTGTTACTTGGTGTCAGTGTATGTCTTTGTTACTTGGTGTAAGTGTGTGTCTTTGTTACTTGGTGTCAGTGTGTGTCTTTGTTACTGGGTGTCAGTCAATGTCTTTGTTACTGGGTGTCAGTGTATGTCTTTGTGACTTGGTGTAAGTGTGTGTCTGTGTTACTGGGTATCAGTGTCTGTCTTTGTTACTTGGTGTAAGTGTGTGTCTGTGTTACTGGGTATCAGTGTCTGTCTTTGTTACTGGGTGTCAGTGTGTGTCTTTGTGACCTGGTGTAAGTGTGTTTCTGTGTTACTTTGTATCAGTGCCTGTCTTTGTTATTTGGTGTATGTGTGTGTCTGTGTTACTGGGTATCAGTGTATGTCTTTGTTACTTGGTGTCACTGTATGTCTGTGTTACTTCGTGTAAGTGTGTGTCTTTGTTACTTGGTGTAAGTGTATGTCTGTGTTACTTTGTGTAAGTGTATGTCTTTGTAACTTGGTGTCAGTGTATGTCTTTGTTACTTGGTGTCAGTGTATGTCTTTGTGACTTGGTGTAAGTGTATGTCTTTGTTACTTGGTGTCAGTGTAATTCTTTGTTACTTGGTGTAAGTGTATGTCTTTGTTAATTGGTGTCAGTGTATGTCTGTGTTATTTGGTGTAAGTGTCTGTGTTTGTTACTTGGTGTCAGTGTATGTCTTTGTTACTTGGTGTAAGTGTTTGTCTGTGTTGCTGGGTATCAGTGTATGTCTTTGTTAGTTGGTGTCTGTGTATGTCTGTGATACTTGGTGTAAGTGTGTGTCTGTGTTACTGGGTATCTGTGTGTGTCTTTGTTACTTCGTGTAAGTGTGTGTCTGTGTTACTGGGTATCAGTGTATGTCTTTGTTAATTGGTGTCTGTGTCTGTCTTTGTTACTTTGTGTCAGTGTACGTCTTTCTTATTTGGTGTAACGGTGTGTCTGTATTACTGGGTATCAGTGTATGTTTTTGTTACTTGGTGTCAGTGTGTGTCTTTGTTACTGGGTGTCAGTGTATGTCTTTGTTACTGGGTGTCAGTGTATGTCTTTGTGACTTGGTGTCACTGTATGTCTGTGTTACTTCGTGTAAGTGTGTGTCTTTGTTACTTGGTGAAAGTGTGTGTCGGTGTTACTGGGTATCAGTGTATGTCTTTTTTACTTGGTGTAAGTGTATTTCTTTGTTACTTGGTGTCAGTGTATGTCTTTGTGACTTGGTGTAAGTGTGTGTCTGTGTTACTGGGTATCAGTGTATGTCTTTGTTACTGGATGTCAGTCTATGTCTTTGTTACTGGGTGTCAGTGTATGTATTTGTGACTTGGTGTAATGTGTGTCTGTGTTACTGGGTATATGTGTATGTCTTTGTTACTTGGTGTCAGTGTATGTCTTTGTTACTTGGTGTAAGTGTATGTCTTTGTTAATTGGTGTCAGTGTATGTCTTTGTTACTTGGTGACAGTGCATGTCTTTGCTACTTGGTGTCAGTGTGTGTCTTTGTTACTGGGTGTCAGTCTATGTCTTTGTTACTGGGTGTCAGTGTATGTCTTTGTGACCTGGTGTAAGTGTGTGTCTGTGTTACTGGGTATCAGTGTCTGTCTTTGTTACTTGGTGTAAGTGTGTGTCTGTGTTACTGGGTATCAGTGTCTGTCTTTGTTACTGGGTGTCAGTGTGTGTCTTTGTGACCTGGTGTAAGTGTGTTTCTGTGTTACTGGGTATCAGTGCCTGTCTTTGTTACTTGGTGTATGTGTGTGTCTGTGTTACTGGGTATCAGTGTATGTCTTTGTTACTTGGTGTCACTGTATGTCTGTGTTACTTCGTGTAAGTGTGTGTCTTTGTTACTTGGTGTAAGTGTATGTCTGTGTTACTTTGTGTAAGTGTATGTCTTTGTTACTTGGTGTCAGTGTATGTCTTTGTTACTTGGTGTCAGTGTATGTCTTTGTGACTTGGTGTAAGTGTATGTCTTTGTTACTTGGTTTCAGTGTAAGTCTTTGTTACTTGGTGTAAGTGTATGTCTTTGTTACTTGGTGTCAGTGTATGTCTTTGATACTTGGTGTAAGTGTGTGTCTGTGTTACTGGGTATCAGTGTCTGTCTTTGTTTCTTGGTGTAAGAGTGTGTCTGTGTTGCTGGGTATCACTGTATGTCTTTGTTACTTGGTGTCAGTGTAGGTCTGTGTTACTTGGTGTAAGTGTGCGTCTTTCCTACTTGGTGTAAGTGCATGTCTTTGTTACTTGGTGTCAGTGCATGTCAATGTTACTTGGTGTAAGTGTGTGTCTTTGTTAGTTGGTGTAAGTGTATGTCTTTGTTAATTGGTGTCAGTATATGTCTGTGTTATTTGGTGTAAGTGTCTGTGTTTGTTACTTGGTGTCAGTGTATGTCTTTGTTACTTGGTGTAAGTGTTTGTCTGTGTTGCTGGGTATCATGTATGTCTTTGTTAGTTGGTGTCTGTGTATGTCTGTGATACTTGGTGTAAGTGTGTGTCTGTGTTACTGGGTATCTGTGAGTGTCTTTGTTACTTCGTGTAAGTGTGTGTCTGTGTTACTGGGTATCAGTGTATGTCTTTGTTAATTGGTGTCTGTGTATGTCTTTGTTACTTTGTGTCAGTGTACGTCTTTGTTACTTGGTTAACGGTGTGTCTGTGTTACTGGGTATCAGTGTATGTTTTTGTTACTTGGTGTCAGTGTGTGTCTTTGTTACTGGGTGTCAGTGTATGTCTTTGTTACTGAGTGTCAGTGTATGTCTTTGTGACTTGGTGTAAGTGTGTGACAGTGTTACTGGGTATCAGTGTCTGTCTTTGTTACTTGGTGAAAGTGTGTGTCTGTGTTACTGGGTATCAGTGTATGTTTTTGTTACTTGGTGTAAGTGTATTTCTTTGTTACTTGGTGTCAGTGTATGTCTGTGTTACTTGGTGTAAGTTTGTGTCTTTGTTACTTGGTGTCAGTGTATGTCTTTGCTACTGGGTATCAGTGTATGTCTTTGTTACTTGGTGTAAGTTTGTGTCTTTGTTACTTGGTGTCAGTGTATATCTTAGCTACTTGGTATCAGTGTATGTCTTTGTTACTTGGTGTCAATGTATGTCTTTGTTACTTGGTGTAAGTGTGTGTCTGTGTTACTGGGTATCAGTGTATGTATTTGTGACCTGGTGTAAGTGTGTGTCTTTGTTACTTGGTGTCAGTGTACGTCTTTGTTACTGGGTATCAGTGTATGTCTTTGTTACTTGGTGTCAGTGTATGTCTGTGTAAGTTGGTGTAAGTGTGTGTCTGTGTTATTGGGTATCAGTGCATGTCTTTGTTAATTGGTGTAAGTGTTTGTCTGTGTTACTGGGTATCAGTGTATGTCTTTGTTACTTGGTGTCAGTGTATGTCTTTGTTACTTGGTGTTAGCGTATGTCTTTGTTACTTTGTGTCAGTGTATGTCTTTGTTACTTGGTGTAAGTGTGTGTCTGTGTTACTGGCTATCAGTGTATGTCTTGGTGACTTGGTGCAAGTGTGTGTCCGTGTTACTGGGTATCAGTGCCTGTCTTTGTTACTTGGTGTCAGTGTATGTCTTTGTTACTTGGTGTAAGTGTGTGTCTGTGTTACTGGGTAGCAGTGTATGTCTTTGTTACTTGGTGTCTGTGTCTGTCTTTTTTACTTGGTGAAATTGTATGTCTTTGTTAATTGGTGTCGGTGTATGTCTTTGTTACTTGGTGTAAGTGTGTGTCTTTGTTACTGGATGTCAGTGTATGTCTTTGTGACTTGGTGTAAGTGTGTGTCTGTGTTACTGGGTATCAGTGTCTGTCTTTGTTACTTGGTCTAATTGTATGTCTGTGTTAGTTGGTGTAAGTGTGTGTCTGTGTTATTGGGTATCAGTGTCTGTCTTTGTGACTTGGTGTATGTGTATGTCTGTGTTAGTTGGTGTAAGTGTGTGTCTGTGTTACTGGGTATCAGTGTATGTCTTTGTTACTTGGTGTCAGTGTATGTCTTTGTTACTTGGTGTAAGTGTATGTCTTTGTTACTTGGTGTCAGTGTCTGTCTTTGATACTTGGTATAAGTGTGTGTCTTTGTTACTTGGTGTCAGTGCATGTCTTTGTTACTTGGTGTCAGTGTTTGTCTTTGTTCCTGGGTGTCAGTGTATGTCTTTGTTACTTTGTGTCAGTGTATGTCTTTGCTAGTTGGTGTAAGTATGTGTCTGTGTTATTGGGTATCAGTGCATTTCTTTGTTACTTGGTGTAAGTGTGTGTCTGTGTTACTGGGTATCAGTGTCTGTCTTTGTTACTTGGTGTCAGTGTATGTCTTTGTTACTGGGTGTCAGTGCGCGTTTGTGTTACTGGTGATGATTGTATGTCTTTGTTACTTCGTGTCAGTGTTTGTCTTTGTTACTTGGTGTAAGTGTATGTCTTTGTTACTTGGTGTCAGTGTACGTCTTTGTTACTTGGTGTAAGCGTATGTCTTTGTTACTTTGTGTCAGTGTATGTCTTTGTTACTTGGTGTAAGTGTGCGTCTGTGTGACTGGGTAACAGTGTATGTCTTTGTGACTTGGTGTAAGTGTGTGTCCGTGTTACTGGGTATCAGTGCCTGTCTTTGTTACTTGGTGTCAGTGTCTGTCTTTGTTACTTGGTGTAAGTGTATGTCTTTGTTACTTTGTGTCAGTGTATGTCTTTGTTACTTGGTGTAAGTGTGTGTCTGTGTTACTGGGCATCAGTGTATGTCTTTGTGACTTGGTGTCAGTGTATGTCTGTGTTACTTGGTGTAACTGTGTGTCTGTGTTACTTGGTGTACGTGTATGCCTTTAATACTTGGTGTCAGTGTGTGTCTTTGTTACTGCGTGTCAGTGCATGTCTTTGCTACTGGGTGTCAGTGCATGTCTTTGTGACTTGGTGTAAGTGTTTGTCTGTGTTACTGGGTATCAGTGTCTGTCTTTGTTACTTGGTGTCAGTGTTTCTCTGTGTTACTGGGTGTCAGTGTGTATCGGTGTTCCTGGGTGTCAGTGTATGTCTTTGTTACTTGGTGTCAGTGTCTGTCTGTGTTAGATGGTGTAAGTGTGTGTCTGTGTTATTGGGTATCAGTGCATTTCTTTGTTACTTGGTGTAAGTGTTTGTCTGTGTTACTGGGTATCAGTGTATGTCTTTGTTACTTGGTGTCAGTGTACGTCTTTGTTACTTGGTGTAAGCGTATGTCTTTGTTACTTTGTGTCAGTGTATGTCTTTGTTACTTGGTGTAAGTGTGTGTCTGTGTGACTGGGTAACAGTGTATGTCTTTGTGACTTGGTGTAAGTGTGTGTCCGTGTTACTGGGTATCAGTGCCTGTCTTTGTTACTTGGTGTCAGTGTATGTCTTTGTTACTTGGTGTAAGTGTGTGTCTGTGTTACTGGGTATCAGTGTCTGTCTTTGTTACTTGGTGTCTGTGTATGTCTTTTTTACTTGGTGTAATTGTATGTCTTTGTTAATTGGTGTCAGTGTATGTCTTTGTTACTTGGTGGAAGTGTGTGTCTGTGTTACTGGGTAACGGTGTTTCTCTTTGTGACTTGGTGTTTGTGTTTGTCTTTGTTACTGGGTGTCAGTGCATGTCTTTGTTACTGGATGTCAGTGTATGTCTTTGTGACTTGGTGTAAGTGAGTGTCTGTGTTACTGGGTATCAGTGTCTGTCTTTGTTACTTGCTGTATGTGTATGTCTGTGTTAGTTGGTGTAAGTGTGTGTCTGTGTTATTGGGTATCAGTGTATGTCTTTGTTACTTGGTGTATGTGTATGTCTGTGTTAGTTGGTGTAAGTGTGTGTCTGTGTTATTGGGTATCAGTGTATGTCTTTGTTACTTGGTGTATGTGTATGTCTGTGTTAGTTGGTGTAAGTGTGTGTCTGTGTTACTGGGTATCAGTGCATGTCTTTGTTACTTGGTGTCAGTGTATGTCTTTGTTACTTGGTGTAAGTGTATGTCTTTGTTACTTGGTGTCAGTGTATGTCTTTGATACTTGGTATAAGTGTGTGTCTTTGTTACTTGGTGTCAGTGGATGTCTTTTTTACTTGGTGTCAGTGTGTGTCTTTGTTACTGGGTGTCAGTGTATGTCTTTGTTACTTTGAGTCAGTGTATGTCTGTGTTAGTTGGTGTAAGTATGTGTCTGTGTTATTGGGTATCAGTGCATTTCTTTGTTTCTTGGTGTAAGTGTGTGACTGTGTTACTGGGTATCAGTGTCTGTCTTTGTTACTTGGTGTCAGTGTATGTCTTTGTTACTGGGTGGCAGTGCGTGTCTGTGTTACTGGTGATAATTGTATGTCTTTGTTACTTCGTGTCAGTGTTTGTCTTTGTACTTGGTGTAAGTGGATGTCTTTTTTACTTGGTGTCAGTGTATGTCTGTGTTACTTGGTGTCAGTGTGTGTCTTTGGTAGTTGGTTTCAGTGTTTCTCTGTGTTACTGGGTGTCAGTGTGTATCTGTGTTCCTGGGTGTCATTATTTGTCTTTGTTCTTTGGTGTCTGTGTGTGTCTGTGTTACTTGTTGTAAGTGTGTGTCTGTGTTACTGGGTATCAGTGTATGTCTTTGTTACTCGGTTTAAGTGTATGTCTTTGTTACTTGGTGTAAGTCTATGTCTTTGTTACTTGGTGTCAGTGTATGTCTTTGTTACTTGGCTTAAGTGTGTGTCTGTGTTACTTGGTGTCAATGTATGTCTTTGTTACTTGTTGTAAGTGTGTGCCTGTGTTACTGGGTATCAGTATATGTCTTTGTTACTTGGTGTCAGTGTGTGTCTTTGTTACTGGGTGTCAGTCTATGTCTTTGTTACTGGGTGTCAGTGTATGTCTTTGTGACTTGGTGTAAGTATGTGTCGTTGTTACTGGGTATCAGTGCCTGTCTTTGTTACTTGTTGTCAGTGTATGTCTTTGTTACTTGGTGTAAGTGTGTGTCTGTGTTACTGGGTGTCAGTGTATGTCTTTGTTACTTGGTGTCTGTGTGTCTGTGTTACTTGGTGCAAGTGTGTGTCTGTGTAACTGGGTATCAGTGTATGTCTTTGTTTCTTGGTGTAAGTGTGTGTCTGTGTTACTGGGTATCAGTGTATGTCTTTGTTACTTGGTGTCAGTGTATGACTTTTTTACTTGGTGCAATTGTATGTCTTTGTTACTTGGCGTCAGTGTATGTCTTTGATACTTGGTGTAAGTGTGCGTCTGTGTTACGGGGTATCAGTGTATGTCTTTGTTTATTGGTGTCAGTGTATGTCTCTGTTTCTTGGTGTACGTGTGTGTCTGTGTTACTGGGTATCATTGTATGTCTTTGTTACTTGGTATCAGTGTGTGTCTTTGTTACTGGGTGTCAGTGCATGTCTTTGTCACTGGGTGTCAGTGTATTTCGTTGTGACTTGGTGTAAGTGTGTGTCTGTTTTACTGGGTATCAGTATCTGTTTTTGTTACTTGGTGTAAGTGTATGTCTGTGTTAGGTGGTATAAATGTGTGTCTATGTTATTGGGTATCAGTGTATGCCTTTGTTACTTGGTGTAGGTGTGTGTCTGTGTTACTGGGTATCAGTGTATGTCTTTGTTACTTGGTGTCAGTGCATGTCTTTGTTACTTGGTGTAAGTGCATGTCTTTGTTACTTGGTGTCAGTGTATGTCTTTGTTACTTGGTGTAAGTGTGTGTCTTTGTTACTTGGTGTCAGTGTATGTCCTTGTTACTTGGTGTCAGTGTGTGTCTTTGTTACTTGGTGTCAGTGTGTGTCTTTGTTACTTGGTGTCAGTGTATGTCTTTGTTACTGGGTGTCAGTGTATGTGTTTGTTAATTTGTGTCAGTGTATGTCGGTGTTAGTTGGTCTAAGTGTGTGTCTGTGTTTTTGGGGTTCAGTGTATTTCTTTGTTACTTGGTGTAAGTGTGTGTCTGTGTTACTGGGTATCAGTGTCTGTCTTTGTTACTTGGTGTCAGTGTATGTCTTTGTTACTGGGTGTCAGTGCGTGTCTGTGTTACTGGGTATAATTTTATGTCTTTGTTACTTGGTGTCAGTGTATGTCTTTGTAATTGGTGTAAGTGGATGTCTTTGTTACTTGGTGTCAGTGTGTGTCTGTGTTACTTGGTGTCAGTGTGTGTCTTTGTTACTTGGTGTCAGTTTTTATCTTTGTTACTGGGTGTCAGTGTGTATCTGTGTTGCTGGGTGTCGGTGTATGTCATAGTTAATTGTTGTCAGTGTATGTCTTTGTTACTTGGTGTCAGTGTATGTCTTTGTTACTTGGTGTAAGTGTGTGTCTGTGTTACTGGGTATCAGTGTATGTCTTTATTACTGGGTGTCAGTGTGTTTCTTTCTCACTGGGTGCAGTGTATGTCTTTGTTACTGGGTGTCAGTGTGTGTCTTTCTGACTTGGTGTAAGTGTGTGTCTGTGTTGCTGGGTATCAGTGTAAGTCTTTGTTACTTGGTGTCAGTGTGTGTCTTTGTTACTGGGTGTCAGTCTATGTCTTTGTTACTGGGTGTCAGTGTATGTCTTTGTGACTTGGTGTAAGTATGTGTCGTTGTTACTGGGTATCAGTGCCTGTCTTTGTTACTTGGTGTCAGTGTATGTCTTTGTTACTTGGTGTAAGTGTGTGTCTGTGTTACTGGGTGTCAGTGTATGTCTTTGTTACTTGGTGTCTGTGTGTGTCTGCGTTACTTGGTGCAAGTGTGTGTCTGTGTAACTGGGTATCAGTGTATGTCTTTGTTACTTGGTGTAAGTGTGTGTCTGTGTTACTGGGTATTTTTGGATGTCTTTGTTACTTGGTGTCATTGTCTGTCTTTGTTACTTGGTGTAAGTGTGTGTCTGTGTTACTGGGTATCAGTGTATGTCTTTGTTATTTGGTGTCAGTGAATGTCTTTGTATACTTGGTGTCAGTGTGTGTCTTTGTTACTTGGTGTCGGTGTGTTTCTTTGTTACTGGGTGTCAGTGTTTGTCGTCGTTACTGGGTGTCAGTGTGTGTCTTTGTGACTTTTTGTTAGTGTGTGTCTGTGTTACTGGTTGTCAATGTATGTCTTTGTTACTTGGTGTCAGTGTATGTCTGTGCACTTAGTGTAAGTGTGTGTCTTTGTTACTTGGTGTCAGTGTAGTTCTGTGTTACTTGGTGTAAGTGTATGTCTTTGTTACTTGGTGTCAGTGTATGTCTCTGTTACTTGGTGCCAGTGCATGTCTGTGTTACTGGGTATCAGTGTATGTCTCTGTTACTTGGTGTCAGTGTATTTCTCTGTTACTTGGTGTAAGTGTGTGTCTGTGTTACTGGGTATCAGTATATGTCTTTGTTACTTGGTGTCATTGTCTGTCTTTGTTACTTGGTGTAAGTGTGTGTCTGTGTTACTGGGTATCAGTGTATGTCTTTGTTGCTTGGTGTCAGTTTATGTCTTTGTTACTTGGTGTAAGTGTATGTCTTTGTTACTTGGTGTCAGTGTATGTCTGTGTTACTTGGTGTAAATGTATGTCTTTGTTACTTGGTGTCAGTGTATGTCTTTGTTACTTGGTGTCAGTGTAGGTATGTGTTACTTGGTGTAAGTGTGTGTCTTTCTTACTTGGTGTAAGTGCATGTCTTTGTTTCTTGGTGTCAGTGTATGTCTGTGTAAATTGGTGTAAGTGTGTGTCTTTGTTAGTTGGTGTAAGTGCATATCTTTGTTACTTTGTGTCAGTGTATGTCTGTGTTATTTGGTGTAAGTGTATGTATTTGTAACTTGGTGTCGGTGTATGTCTTTGTTACTTGGTGTAAGTGTTTGTCTGTGTTACTGGGTATCAGTGTATGTATTTGTTACTTGGTGTCTGTGTGTATGTGTTACTTGGTGTCAGTGCATGTCTTTGTTACTTGGTGTCAGTGTATGTCTTTGTTACTTGGTGTAAGTGTGTTTCTTTGTTACTTGGTGTACGTGTATATCTTTGTTACTTGGTGTCAGTGTATGTCTGTGTTTCTTGGTGTAAGTGTATGTCTTTGTTACTTGGTCTCAGAGTTTGTCTGTGTTACTTGGTGTAAGTGTATGTCTTTGTTACTTGGTGTCAGTGTATGCCTTTGTTACTTGGTGTAAGTGTGTTTGTGTTACTGGGTATCAGTGTATGTCTTTGTTAGTTGGTGTCTGTGTATGTCTGTGATAATTGGTGTAAGTGAGTGTCTGTGTTACTGGGTACCAGTGCATGACTTTGTTACTTGGTGTAAGTGTGTGTCTGTGTTACTGGGTATCAGTGCATGTCTTCCTCACTTGGTGTCAGTGTATGTCTTTGTTACTTGTTGTCCGTGTGTGTCTGTGTTACTGGGTGTCAGTGTATGTCTTTGTTACTGGGTGTCAGTGTATGCCTTTGTTACTTGGTGTCAGTGTATGTCTTTGATACTTGGTGTAAGTGTGTGTCTGTGTTACTTGTTGTCAGTGTGTGTCTTTGTTACTTGGTGTCAGTGTATGTCTTTGTTGCTTGGTGTAAGTGTGTGTCTGTGTTACTGGGGATCAGTGAATGTCTTTGTTACTTGGTGTCAGTGTATATCTTTGTTACTGGGTGTCAGTGTATGTTTTTGTTACTGGGTGTCAGTGTATGTCTTTGTTACTGGGTGTCAATGTAAGCCTTTGTTACTTGTTGTCAGTGTATGTCTTTGCTACTTGGTGTCAGTGTATGTCTTTGTTACTTGGTGTCAGTGTGTGTCTGTGTTACTGGGTATCAGTGAAAGTCTTTGTTACTTGGTGTCAGTGTATGTCTTTGTTGCTTGGTGTAAGTGTGTGTCTGTGTTACTGGGTTTCAGTGAATGTCATTGTTACTTGGTGTCAGTGTGTGCCTTTGTTACTTGGTGTCATTGGGTTTCTTTCTTACTGCGTGTCAGTGTATGTCTTTGTTACTGGGTGTCAGTGTATGTCTTTGTGACTTGGTGTAAGTGTGTGTCTGTGTTACTGGGTATCAGTGTCTGTCATTGTTACTTGGTGGAAGTGTGTGTCTGTGTTACTGGATATCAGTGTATGTCTTTGTTACTTGGTGTCAGTGTATGTCTGTGTTACTTGGTGTAAGTGAGTGTCTTTGTTACTTGGTGTCAGTGTATGTCTGTGTTACTAGGGATCAGTGTATGTCTTTGTTACTTGGTGTCAGTGTATGTCTTTGTTCCATGGTGTAAGTGTGTGTCTGTGTTACTGGGTATCAGTGTATGTCTTTGTTACTTGGTGTCTGTGTATGTCTGTGATACTTGGTGTAAGTGTGTGTCTGTGTGGCTGGGTATCTTTGTATGTCTTTGTTACTTGGTGCAAGTGTGTGTCAGTGTTACTGGGTATCAGTGTATGTCTTTGTTACTTGGTGTCTTTGTACGTCTTTGTCTAATTGGTGTCAGTGTGTGTCTTTGTTACTTGGTGTCAGTGTATGTCTTTGTTGCTTGGTGTAAGTGTGTGTCTGTGTTACTGGGTAACAGTGTATGTCATTGTTACTTGGTGTCAGTGTGTGCCTTTGTTACTTGGAGTCATTGGGTTTCTTTGTTACTGGGTGTCAGTGTATGTCTTTGTTACTGGGTGTCAGTGTATGTCTTTGTGACTTGGTGTAAGTGTGTGTCTGTGTTTTTGGGTATCAGTGTCTGTCATTGTTACTTGGTGTAAGTTTGTGTCTGTGTTACTGGATATCTGTGCATGTCTTTGTCACTTGGTGTCTGTGTATGTCTGTGTTACTTGGTGTAAGTGAGTGTCTTTGTTCCTTGGTGTCAGTGTATGTCTATGTTACTAGGGATCGGTGTATGTCTTTGTTACTTGGTGTAAGTGTGTGTCTGTGTTACTGGGTATCAGTGTATGTCTTTGTTGCTTGGTGTCAGTTTATGTCTTTGTTACTTGGTGTAAGTGTATGTCTTTGTTACTTGGTGTCAGTGTATGTCTGTGTTACTTGGTGTAAATGTATGTCTTTGTTACTTGGTCTCAGTGTATGTCTTTGTTACTTGGTGTCAGTGTAGGTCTGTGTTACTTGGTGTAAGTGTGTGTCTTTCTTACTTGGTGTAAGTGCATGTCTTTGTTTCTTGGTGTCAGTGTATGTCTGTGTAAATTGGTGTAAGTGTGTGTCTTTGTTAGTTGGTGTAAGTGCATATCTTTGTTACTTTGTGTCAGTGTATGTCTGTGTTATTTGGTGTAAGTGTATGTATTTGTAACTTGGTGTCGGTGTATGTCTGTGTTACTTGGTGTAAGTGTTTGTCTGTGTTACTGGGTATCAGTGTATGTATTTGTTACTTGGTGTCTGTGTGTCTGTGTTACTGGGTATCAGTGAATGTCTTTGTTACTTGGTGTCAGTGTATGTCTTTGTTGCTTGGTGTAAGTGTGTGTCTGTGTTACTGGGTTTCAGTGAATGTCATTGTTACTTGGTGTCAGTGTGTGCCTTTGTTACTTGGTGTCATTGGGTTTCTTTGTTACTGGGTGTCAGTGTATGTCTTTGTTACTGGGTGTCAGTGTAAGTCTTTGTGACTTGGTGTAAGTGTGTGTCTGTGTTTTTGGGTATCAGTGTCTGTCATTGTTACTTGGTGTAAGTTTGTGTCTGTGTTACTGGGTATCAGTGTATGTCTTTGTTACTTGGTGTCTGTGTATGTCTGTGATACTTGGTGTAAGTGTGTGTCTGTGTGGCTGGGTATCTTTGTATGTCTTTGTTACTTGGTGTAAGTGTGTGTCTGTGTTACTGGGTATCAGTGTATGTCTTTGTTACTTGGTGTCTTTGTATGTCTTTGTATACTTGGTGTCATTGTATGTCTTTGTTACTTGGTGTAAG
Organism: Heterodontus francisci; assembly: GCF_036365525.1. NCBI lineage: Eukaryota > Metazoa > Chordata > Chondrichthyes > Heterodontiformes > Heterodontidae > Heterodontus > Heterodontus francisci. The sequence continues at coordinate 3,584,558 of NW_027140221.1, read as the reverse complement.
TGTGTGTCTGTGTTACTGGGTATCAGTGTCTGTCATTGTTACTTGGTGAAAGTGTGTGTCTGTGTTACTGGATATCTGTGCATGTCTTTGTTTCTTGATGTCAGTGTATGTCTGTGTTAGTTGGTGTAAGTGTGTGTCTTTGAACTTGGTGTCAATGTATGTCTGTGTTACTGGGGATCAGTGGATGTCTTTGTTCCTTGGTGTCAGTGTATGTCTTTGTTACATGGTGTAAGTGTGTGCCTGTGTTACTGGGTATCAGTGTATGTCTTTGTTACTGGGTGTCAGTGTATGTCTTTGTTACTTGGTGTAAGTGTGTGTCTGTGTTACTGGGTATCAGTGTCTGTCATTGTTACTTGGTGAAAGTGTGTGTCTGTGTTACTGGATATCAGTGCATGTCTTTGTTACTTGATGTCAGTGTATGTCTGTGTTACTTGGTGTAAGTGTGTGTCTTTGTTACTTGGTGTCAGTGTATGTCTGGGTTACTGGGGATCAGTGTATGTCTTTGTTACTTGTTGTCAGTGTATGTCTTTGTTACATGGTGTAAGTGTGTGTCTGTGTTACTGGGTATCAGTGTATGTCTTTGTTACTGGGTGTCAGTGTATGTCTTTGTTACTTGGTGTAAGTGTGTGTCTGTGTTACTGGGTATCAGTGTCTGTCATTGTTACTTGGTGTAAGTGCATGTCTGTGATACTTGGTGTAAGTGTGTGTCTGTGTGGCTGGGTATCAGTGTATGTCTTTGTTACTTGGTGTAAGTGTGTGTCTGTGTTACTGGGTATCAGTGTATGTCTTTGTTACTTGGTGTCTGTGTATGTCTTTGTATACTTGGTGTCAGTGTGTGTCTTTGTTACTTGGTGTCGGTGTGTTTCTTTGTTACTGGGTATCAGTGTATGTCTTTGTTACTTGGTGTCTGTGTATGTCTTTGTATACTTGGTGTCAGTGTGTGTCTTTGTTACTTGGTGTCGGTGTGTTTCTTTGTTACTGGGTATCAATGTATGTCTTTGTTACTTGGTGTCAGTGTATGTCTGTGCACTTAGTGTAAGTGTGTGTCTTTGTTACTTGGTGTCAGTGTATGTCTTTGTTACTTGGTGTAAGCGTATGTCTTTGTTACTTGGTGTCAGCGTATGTCTCTGTTACTTGGTGTCAGTGCATGTCTGTGTTACTGGGTATCAGTGTATGTCTTTGTTACTTGGTGTCAGTGTATGTCTCTGTTACTTGGTGTAAGTGTGTGTCTGTGTTACTGGGTATCAGTATATGTCTTTGTTACTTGGTGTCATTGTCTGTCTTTGTTACTTGGTGTAAGTGTTTGTCTGTGTTAGTGGTTATCAGTGTATGTCTTTGTTGCTTGGTGTCAGCGTATGTCTCTGTTACTTGGTGTCAGTGCATGTCTGTGTTACTGGGTATCAGTGTATGTCTTTGTTGCTTGGTGTCAGTTTATGTCTTTGTTACTTGGTGTAAGTGTATGTCTTTGTTACTTGGTGTCAGTGTATGTCTGTGTTACTTGGTGTAAATGTATGTCTTTGTTACTTGGTGTCAGTGTATGTCTTTGTTACTTGGTGTCAGTGTAGGTCTGTGTTACTGGGTGTAAGTGTGTGTCTTTCTTACTTGGTGTAAGTGCATGTCTTTGTTACTTGGTGTCAGTGTATGTCTGTGTAAATTGGTGTAAGTGTGTGTCTTTGTTAGTTGGTGTAAGTGTATATCTTTGTTACTTGGTGTCAGTGTATGTCTGTGTTATTTGGTGTAAGTGTATGTATTTGTTACTTGGTGTAATTGCATGTCTTTGTTACTTGGTGTAAGTGTAAGTCTTTGTTACTTGGTGTCAGTGTATGTATTTGTTACTTGGTGTAAGTGTGTGTCTTTGTTACTGGGTATCAGTGTATGTCTGTGTTATTTGGTGTAAGTGTATGTATTTGTTACTTGTTGTCGGTGTATGTCTTTGTTACTTGGTGTAAGTGTTTGTCTGTGTTACCGGGTATCAGTGTATGTCTTTGTTACTTCGTGTAAGTGTGTGTCTGTGTTACTGGGTATCAGTGTATATCTTTGTTACTTGGTGTCAGTGTATGTCTTTGTTACTTGGTGTAATTGCATGTCTTTGTTACTTGGTGTAAGTGGAAGTCTTTGTTACTTGGTGTCAGTGTTTGTATTTGTTACTTGGTGTAAGTGTGTGTCTTTGTTACTGGGTATCAGTGTATGTCTTTGTTAATGTGTGTCAGTGTATGTCTTTGTTACTTGGTGTCAGTGTGTGTCTTTGTTACTTTGTGTCAGTGTATGTCTTTGTTACTGGGTGTCAGTGTATGTCTTTGTGACTTGGTGTAAGTATGTGTCGCTGTTACTGGGTATCAGTGTCTGTCTTTGTTACTTGGTGTAAGAGTGTGTCTGTGTTACTGGGTATCAGTGTATGTCTTTGTTACTTGGTGTAAGTGTATGTCTTTGTTACTTGGTGTCAGTGTATGTCTTTGATACTTGGTGTCAGTGTATGTCTGTGTTACTTTGTGTAAGTGTGTCTCTTTGTTACTTGGTGTAAGTGTGTGTCTGTGTTGCTGGGGATCAGTGAATGTCTTTGTTACTTGGTGTCATTTTATGTCTTTGTTACATGGTGTAAGTGTGTGTCTGTGTTACTGGGTATCAGTGTATGTTTTTGTTACTTGGTGTCTGTGTGTATGTGTTACTTGGTGTAAGTGCATGTCTTTGTTACTTGGTGTCAGTGTATGTCTTTGTTACTTGGTGTAAGTGTGTGTCTTTGTTACTTGGTGTACGTGTATATCTTTGTTACTTGGTGTCAGTGTATGTCTGTGTTTCTTGGTGTAAGTGTGTGTCTTTGTTAGTTGGTGTCAGTGTATGTCTTTGTTACTTGGTCTCAGTGTTTGTCTGTGTTACTTGGTGTAAGTGTATGTCTTTGTTACTGGGTATCAATGTATGTCTTTGTTACTTGGTGTCAATGTCTGTCTGTGCACTTAGTGTAAGTGTGTGTCTTTGTTACTTGGTGTCAGTGTGTGTCTGTGTTACTGGGTATCAGTATATGTCTTTGTTACTTGGTGTCATTGTCTGTCTTTGTTACTTGGTGTAAGTGTTTGTCTGTGTTAGTGGTTATCAGTGTATGTCTTTGTTGCTTGGTGTCAGCGTATGTCTCTGTTACTTGGTGTCAGTGCATGTCTGTGTTACTGGGTATCAGTGTATGTCTTTGTTGCTTGGTGTCAGTTTATGTCTTTGTTACTTGGTGTAAGTGTATGTCTTTGTTACTTGGTGTCAGTGTATGTCTGTGTTACTTGGTGTAAATGTATGTCTTTGTTACTTGGTGTCAGTGTATGTCTTTGTTACTTGGTGTCAGTGTAGGTCTGTGTTACTGGGTGTAAGTGTGTGTCTTTCTTACTTGGTGTAAGTGCATGTCTTTGTTACTTGGTGTCAGTGTATGTCTGTGTAAATTGGTGCAAGTGTGTGTCTTTGTTAGTTGGTGTAAGTGTATATCTTTGTTACTTGATGTCAGTGTATGTCTGTGTTATTTGGAGTAAGTGTATGTATTTGTTACTTGGTGTCGGTGTATGTCTTTGTTACTTGGTGTAAGTGTTTGTCTGTGTTACTGGGTATCAGTGTATGTCTTTGTTAGTTGGTGTTGGAGTATGTCTTTGTTACTTGGTGTCAGTGTATGTCTTTGTTACTTGGTGTCAGTGTAGGTCTGTGTTACTGGGTGTAAGTGTGTGTCTTTCTTACTTGGTGTAAGTGCATGTCTTTGTTACTTGGTGTCAGTGTATGTCTGTGTAAATTGGTGTAAGTGTGTGTCTTTGTTAGTTGGTGTAAGTGTATACCTTTGTTACTTGGTGTCAGTGTATGTCTGTGTTATTTGGTGTAAGTGTATGTATTTGTTACTTGGTGTAATTGCATGTCTTTGTTACTTGGTGTAAGTGTAAGTCTTTGTTACTTGGTGTCAGTGTATGTATTTGTTACTTGGTGTAAGTGTGTGTCTTTGTTACTGGGTATCAGTGTATGTCTGTGTTATTTGGTGTAAGTGTATGTATTTGTTACTTGGTGTCGGTGTATGTCTTTGTTACTTGGTGTAAGTGTTTGTCTGTGTTACCGGGTATCAGTGTATGTCTTTGTTACTTCGTGTAAGTGTGTGTCTGTGTTACTGGGTATCAGTGTATATCTTTGTTACTTGGTGTCAGTGTATGTCTTTGTTACTTGGTGTAATTGCATGTCTTTGTTACTTGGTGTAAGTGTAAGTCTTTGTTACTTGGTGTCAGTGTTTGTATTTGTTACTTGGTGTAAGTGTGTGTCTTTGTTACTGGGTATCAGTGTATGTCTTTGTTAATTTGTGTCAGTGTATGTCTTTGTTACTTGGTGTCAGTGTGTGTCTTTGTTACTTTGTGTCAGTGTATGTCTTTGTTACTGGGTGTCAGTGTATGTCGTTGTGACTTGGTGTAAGTATGTGTCGCTGTTACTGGGTATCAGTGTCTGTCTTTGTTACTTGGTGTAAGAGTGTGTCTGTGTTACTGGGTATCAGTGTATGTCTTTGTTACTTGGTGTAAGTGTATGTCTTTGTTACTTGGTGTCAGTGTATGTCTTTGATACTTGGTGTCAGTGTATGTCTGTGTTACTTTGTGTAAGTGTGTCTCTTTGTTACTTGGTGTAAGTGTGTGTCTGTGTTGCTGGGGATCAGTGAATGTCTTTGTTACTTGGTGTCATTGTATGTCTTTGTTACATGGTGTAAGTGTGTGTCTGTGTTACTGGGTATCAGTGTATGTTTTTGTTACTTGGTGTCTGTGTGTATGTGTTACTTGGTGTAAGTGCATGTCTTTGTTACTTGGTGTCAGTGTATGTCTTTGTTACTTGGTGTAAGTGTGTGTCTTTGTTACTTGGTGTACGTGTATATCTTTGTTACTTGGTGTCAGTGTATGTCTGTGTTTCTTGGTGTAAGTGTGTGTCTTTGTTAGTTGGTGTCAGTGTATGTCTTTGTTACTTGGTCTCAGTGTTTGTCTGTGTTACTTGGTGTAAGTGTATGTCTTTGTTACTGGGTATCAATGTATGTCTTTGTTACTTGGTGTCAGTGTATGTCTGTGCACTTAGTGTAAGTGTGTGTCTTTGTTACTTGGTGTCAGTGTGTGTCTGTGTTACTGGGTATCAGTATATGTCTTTGTTACTTGGTGTCATTGTCTGTCTTTGTTACTTGGTGTAAGTGTTTGTCTGTGTTAGTGGTTATCAGTGTATGTCTTTGTTGCTTGGTGTCAGCGTATGTCTCTGTTACTTGGTGTCAGTGCATGTCTGTGTTACTGGGTATCAGTGTATGTCTTTGTTGCTTGGTGTCAGTTTATGTCTTTGTTACTTGGTGTAAGTGTATGTCTTTGTTACTTGGTGTCAGTGTATGTCTGTGTTACTTGGTGTAAATGTATGTCTTTGTTACTTGGTGTCAGTGTATGTCTTTGTTACTTGGTGTCAGTGTAGGTCTGTGTTACTGGGTGTAAGTGTGTGTCTTTCTTACTTGGTGTAAGTGCATGTCTTTGTTACTTGGTGTCAGTGTATGTCTGTGTAAATTGGTGTAAGTGTGTGTCTTTGTTAGTTGGTGTAAGTGTATATCTTTGTTACTTGATGTCAGTGTATGTCTGTGTTATTTGGAGTAAGTGTATGTATTTGTTACTTGGTGTCGGTGTATGTCTTTGTTACTTGGTGTAAGTGTTTGTCTGTGTTACTGGGTATCAGTGTATGTCTTTGTTAGTTGGTGTTGGAGCATGTCTGTGATACTTGGCGTAAGCGTGTGTCTTTGTTACCGGGTGTCAGTGTATGTCTTTGTTACTTTGTATAAGTGTATGTCTTTGTTACTTGGTGTCAGTGTCTGTATTTGTTACTTGGTGGAAGTGTGTGTCTTTGTTACTGGGTATCAGTGTATGTCTTTGTTAATGTGTGTCAATGGATGTCTTTGTTACTTGGTGTCAGTGTGTGTCTTTGTTCCTGGGTGTCAGTGTATGTCTTTGTTACTTGGTGTAAGTGTGTGTCTGTGTTACTGGGTATCAGTGTATGTCTGTGTTACTTGGTTTAAGTTTGTGTCTTTGTTACTTGGTGTAGGTGTGTGTCTGTGTTACTGGGGATCAGTGAATGCCTTTGTGACTGGGTGTCAGTGTATGTCTTTGTTACATGTTGTAAGTGTATGTCTGTGTTACTGGGTATCAGTGTATGTCTTTGTTACTTGGTGTAAGTGTGTGTCTGTGTTACTGGGTATCATGTGTATGTCTTTGTTACTTGGTGTCTGTGTATGTCTTTGTATACTTGGTGTCAGTGTGTGTCTTTGTTACTTGGTGTCAGTGTGTTTCTTTGTTACTTGGTGTCAGTGTTTGTCTTTGTTACTGTGTGTCAGTGTATGTCTTTGTGACTTGGTGTTCGTGTGTTTCTGAGTTACCGGGTATCAGTGTATGTCTTTGTTACTTGGTGTCTGTGTATGTCTGTGATACTTGGTGTCAGTGTGTGTCTGTGTGGCTGGGTATCTTTGTATGTCTTTGTTACTTGGTGCAAGTGTGTGTCTGTGTTACTGGGTATCAGTGTATGTCTTTGTTACTTGGTGTCTTTGTATGTCTTTGTATACTTGGTGTCAGTGTGTGTCTTTGTTATTTGGCGTCAGTGTGTTAATTTGTTACTGGGTGTCAGTGTATGTCTTTGTGACTTGGTGTTAGTGTCTGTCTGTGTTACTGGGTATCAGTGTCTGTCTTTGTTACTGGGTACCAGTGTCTGTCTTTGTTACTTGGTGTAAGTGTGTGTCTGTGTTACTGGGTATCAGTGTATCTCTTTGTTACTTGGTGTCAGTTTATGTCTGTGTACTTAGTATAAGTGTGTGTCTTTGTTACTTGGTGTCAGTGTATGTATGTGTTACTTGGTGTAAGTGTATATCTTTGTTACTTGGTGTCAGTGCATGACTTTGTTACTTGGTGTAAGTGTACGTCTTTGTTACTTGGTGTCAGTGCATGTCTTTGTTGATTTTTGCCAGTGTATGCCTTTGTTACTTGGTGTCAGTGTATTTCTCTGTTACTTGGTGTAAGTGTGTCTCTGTGTTACTGGGCATCAGTGAATGTCTTTGTTACTTGGTGTCAGTGTATGTCTTTGTTACTGGGTGTCAGTGTATGTTTTTGTTACTGGGTGTCAGTGTATGTCTTTGTTACTTGGTGTCCGTGTGTGTCTGTGTTACTGGGTGTCAGCGTATGTCTTTGTTACTGGGTGTCAATGTATGCCTTTGTTACTTGGTGTCAGTGTATGTCTTTGTTACTTGGTGTCAGCGTATGTCTCTGTTACTTGGTGTCAGTGCATGTCTGTGTTACTGGGTATCAGTGTATGTCTTTGTTGCTTGGTGTCAGTTTATGTCTTTGTTACTTGGTGTAAGTGTATGTCTTTGTTACTTGGTGTCAGTGTATGTCTGTGTTACTTGGTGTAAATGTATGTCTTTGTTACTTGGTGTCAGTGTATGTCTTTGTTACTTGGTGTCAGTGTAGGTCTGTGTTACTGGGTGTAAGTGTGTGTCTTTCTTACTTGGTGTAAGTGCATGTCTTTGTTACTTGGTGTCAGTGTATGTCTGTGTAAATTGGTGTAAGTGTGTGTCTTTGTTAGTTGGTGTAAGTGTATATCTTTGTTACTTGGTGTCAGTGTATGTCTGTGTTATTTGGTGTAAGTGTATGTATTTGTTACTTGGTGTAATTGCATGTCTTTGTTACTTGGTGTAAGTGTAAGTCTTTGTTACTTGGTGTCAGTGTATGTATTTGTTACTTGGTGTAAGTGTGTGTCTTTGTTACTGGGTATCAGTGTATGTCTGTGTTATTTGGTGTAAGTGTATGTATTTGTTACTTGGTGTCGGTGTATGTCTTTGTTACTTGGTGTAAGTGTTTGTCTGTGTTACCGGGTATCAGTGTATGTCTTTGTTACTTCGTGTAAGTGTGTGTCTGTGTTACTGGGTATCAGTGTATATCTTTGTGACTTGGTGTCAGTGTATGTCTTTGTTACTTGGTGTAATTGCATGTCTTTGTTACTTGGTGTAAGTGTAAGTCTTTGTTACTTGGTGTCAGTGTATGTATTTGTTACTTGGTGTAAGTGTGTGTCTTTGTTACTGGGTATCAGTGTATGTCTTTGTTAATTTGTGTCAGTGTATGTCTTTGTTACTTGGTGTCAGTGTGTGTCTTTGTTACTTTGTGTCAGTGTATGTCTTTGTTACTGGGTGTCAGTGTATGTCTTTGTGACTTGGTGTAAGTATGTGTCGCTGTTACTGGGTATCAGTGTCTGTCTTTGTTACTTGGTGTAAGAGTGTGTCTGTGTTACTGGGTATCAGTGTATGTCTTTGTTACTTGGTGTAAGTGTATGTCTTTGTTACTTGGTGTCAGTGTATGTCTTTGATACTTGGTGTCAGTGAATGTCTGTGTTACTTTGTGTAAGTGTGTCTCTTTGTTACTTGGTGTAAGTGTGTGTCTGTGTTGCTGGGGATCAGTGAATGTCTTTGTTACTTGGTGTCATTGTATGTCTATGTTACATGGTGTAAGTGTGTGTCTGTGTTACTGGGTATCAGTGTATGTTTTTGTTACTTGGTGTCTGTGTGTATGTGTTACTTGGTGTAAGTGCATGTCTTTGTTACTTGGTGTCAGTGTATGTCTTTGTTACTTGGTGTAAGTGTGTGTCTTTGTTACTTGGTGTACGTGTATATCTTTGTTACTTGGTGTCAGTGTATGTCTGTGTTACTTGGTCTCAGTGTTTGTCTGTGTTACTTGGTGTAAGTGTATGTCTTTGTTACTGGGTATCAATGTATGTCTTTGTTACTTGGTGTCAGTGTATGTCTGTGCACTTAGTGTAAGTGTGTGTCTTTGTTACTTGGTGTCAGTGTGTGTCTGTGTTACTGGGTATCAGTATATGTCTTTGTTACTTGGTGTCATTGTCTGTCTTTGTTACTTGGTGTAAGTGTTTGTCTGTGTTAGTGGTTATCAGTGTATGTCTTTGTTGCTTGGTGTCAGCGTATGTCTCTGTTACTTGGTGTCAGTGCATGTCTGTGTTACTGGGTATCAGTGTATGTCTTTGTTGCTTGGTGTCAGTTTATGTCTTTGTTACTTGGTGTAAGTGTATGTCTTTGTTACTTGGTGTAAGTGTATGTCTTTGTTACTTGGTGTCAGTGTATGTCTGTGTTACTTGGTGTAAATGTATGTCTTTGTTACTTGGTGTCAGTGTGTGTCTTTGTTACTTGGTGTCAGTGTAGGTCTGTGTTACTGGGTGTAAGTGTGTGTCTTTCTTACTTGGTGTAAGTGCATGTCTTTGTTACTTGGTGTCAGTGTATGTCTGTGTAAATTGGTGTAAGTGTGTGTCTTTGTTAGTTGGTGTAAGTGTATATCTTTGTTACTTGGTGTCAGTGTATGTCTGTGTTATTTGGAGTAAGTGTATGTATTTGTTACTTGGTGTCGGTGTATGTCTTCGTTACTTGGTGTAAGTGTTTGTCTGTGTTACTGGGTATCAGTGTATGTCTTTGTTAGTTGGTGTTGGAGTATGTCTGTGATACTTGGTGTCAGCGTGTGTCTTTGTTACCGGGTGTCAGTGTATGTCTTTGTTACTTGGTGTAATTGCATGTCTGTGTTACTGGGTATCAGTGTGCATCTTTGTTGCTTGGCGTCAGCGCATGTCTTTGTTACTTTGTATAAGTGTATGTCTTTGTTACTTGGTGTCAGTGTCTGTATTTGTTACTTGGTGTAAGTGTGTGTCTTTGTTACTGGGTATCAGTGTATGTCTTTGTTAATGTGTGTCAATGGATGTCTTTGTTACTTGGTGTCAGTGTGTGTCTTTGTTCCTGGGTGTCAGTGCATGTCTTTGTTACTTGGTGTAAGTGTGTGTCTGTGTTACTGGGTATCAGTGTATGTCTGTGTTACTTGGTTTAAGTTTGTGTCTTTGTTACTTGGTGTAAGTGTGTGTCTGTGTTACTGGGGATCAGTGAATGCCTTTGTGACTGGGTGTCAGTGTATGTCTTTGTTACATGTTGTAAGTGTATGTCTGTGTTACTGGGTATCAGTGTATGTCTTTGTTACTTGGTGTAAGTGTGTGTCTGTGTTACTGGGTATCATGTGTATGTCTTTGTTACTTGGTGTCTGTGTATGTCTTTGTATACTTGGTGTCAGTGTGTGTCTTTGTTACTTGGTGTCAGTGTGTTTCTTTGTTACTTGGTGTCAGTGTTTGTCTTTGTTACTGTGTGTCAGTGTATGTCTTTGTGACTTGGTGTTCGTGTGTTTCTGAGTTACCGGGTATCAGTGTCTGTCTTTGTTACTTGGTGTCTGTGTATGTCTGTGATACTTGGTGTCAGTGTGTGTCTGTGTGGCTGGGTATCTTTGTATGTCTTTGTTACTTGGTGCAAGTGTGTGTCTGTGTTACTGGGTATCAGTGTATGTCTTTGTTACTTGGTGTCTTTGTATGTCTTTGTATACTTGGTGTCAGTGTGTGTCTTTGTTACTTGGCGTCAGTGTGTTAATTTGTTACTGGGTGTCAGTGTATGTCTTTGTGACTTGGTGTTAGTGTCTGTCTGTGTTACTGGGTATCAGTGTCTGTCTTTGTTACTGGGTACCAGTGTCTGTCTTTGTTACTTGGTGTAAGTGTGTGTCTGTGTTTCTGGGTATCAGTGTATCTCTTTGTTACTTGGTGTCAGTTTATGTCTGTGTACTTAGTATAAGTGTGTGTCTTTGTTACTTGGTGTCAGTGTATGTATGTGTTACTTGGTGTAAGTGTATATCTTTGTTACTTGGTGTCAGTGCATGACTTTGTTACTTGGTGTAAGTGTACGTCTTTGTTACTTGGTGTCAGTGCATGTCTTTGTTGATTGGTGCCAGTGTATGCCTTTGTTACTTGGTGTCAGTGTATTTCTCTGTTACTTGGTGTAAGTGTGTCTCTGTGTTACTGGGCATCAGTGAATGTCTTTGTTACTTGGTGTCAGTGTATGTCTTTGTTACTGGGTGTCAGTGTATGTCTTTGTTACTGGGTGTCAGTGTATGTTTTTGTTACTGGGTGTCAGTGTATGTCTTTGTTACTTGGTGTCCGTGTGTGTCTGTGTTACTGGGTGTCAGTGTATGTCTTTGTTACTGGGTGTCAATGTATGCCTTTGTTACTTGGTGTCAGTGTATGTCTTTGTTACTTGGTGTCAGTGTATGTCTTTGTTACTTGGTGTAAGTGTGTGTCTGTGTTACTGGGTATCAGTGAATGTCTTTGTTACTTGGTGTCAGTGTATGTCTTTGTTGCTTGGTGTAAGTGTGTGTCTGTGTTTCTGGGTATCAGTGTATGTCATTGTTACTTGGTGTCAGTGTGTGCCTTTGTTACTTGGTGTCATTTGGTTTCTTTGTTACTGGGTGTCAGTGTATGTCTTTGTTACTGGGTGTCAGTGTATGTCTTTGTGACTTGGTGTAAGTGTGTGTCTGTGTTCCTGGGTATCAGTGTCTGTCATTGTTACTTGGTGTAAGTGTGTGTCTGTGTTACTGGATATCAGTGTATGTCTTTGTTACTTGGTGTCAGTGTATGTCTGTGTTACTTGGTGTAAGTGAGTGTCTTTGTTACTTGGTGTCAGTGTATGTCTGTGTTACTAGGGATCAGTGTATATCTTTTTTACTTGGTGTCAGTGTATGTCTTTGTTACATGGTGTAAGTGTGTGTCTGTGTTACTGGGTATCAGTGTATGTCTTTGTTACTTGGTGTCTGTGTATGTCTGTGATACTTGGTGTAAGTGTGTGTCTGTGTGGCTGGGTATCTTTGTATGTCTTTGTTACTTGGTGTAAGTGTGTGTCTGTGTTACTGGGTATCAGTGTATGTCTTTGTTACTTGGTGTCTTTGTATGTCTTTGTATACTTGGTGTCAGTGAGTGTCTTTGTTACTTGGTGTAAGTGTGTGTCTTTTTTACTTGGTATCAGTGTATGTCTGTGATACTTGGTGTAAGTGTATGTCTTTGTTACTTGGTGTAAGTGTGTGTCTGTGTTACTTGGTGTAAGTGTGTGTCTGTGTTCCTGGGTGTCAGTGTATGTCTGTGTTGCTTGATGTAAGTGTGTGTCTGTGTTACTGGGTATCAGTGTATGTCTTTGTTACTTGGTGTCAGTATATGTCTGTGTTACTTGGTGTAAGTGTGTGTCTGTGTTACTGGGTGTCAGTGAATGTCTGTGTTACTTGGTGTAAGTCTGTGTCTTTGTTACTTGGTGTCCGTGTGTGTCTGTGTTACTGGGTGTCAGTGTATGTCTTTGTTACTGGGTGTCAGTGTTTGTCTTTGTTACTTGGTGTAAGTGTGTGTCTGTGTTACTGGGTATCAGTGTATGTCTTTGTTACTTGGTGTCTGTGTATGTCTGTGTTACTTGGTGTTAGTGTATGTCTTCGTTACTTGGTGTCCGTGTGCGTCTGTGTTACTGGGTGTCAGTGTATGACTTTGTTACTGGGTGTCATTGTATGTCTTTGTTACTTAGTGTACGTGTGTGTCTGTGTTACTGGGTATCAGTGTCTGTCTTTGTTACTTGGTGTAAGTGTGTGTCTGTGTTACTGGGTATCAGTGCATGCATTTGTTACTTGGTGTCAGTGTGAGTCTGTGTTAATGGGTATCAGTGTATGTCTTTGTGACTTAGTATCAGTGTATGTCTTTGTGACTTGGTGTCAGTGTATGTCTTTGTTACCTGGTGTAAGTGTGTGACTGTTTTACTTGGTGTCAGTGTATGTCTTTGTTACTGTTTATTAGTGTTTCTCTGTGTTACTGGGTGTCAGTGTGTGTATGTGTTACTTGGTGGAAGTGCGTGTCTTTGTTACTTGGTGTCCGTGTGTTTCTGTGTTACTGGGTGTCAGTGCATGTCTTTGTTACTTGTTGTCAGTGTCTGTCAAAATACTTGGTGTAGGTGTATGTCTTTGTTACTTGGTGTAATTGTCTGTCTTTGTTACTTGGTGTAAGTGTATGTCTTTGTTACTTGGTTTCAGTGTATGTCTTTGTTACTTGGTGTCAGTGTGTGTCTGTGTTACTGGTTATCAGTGTCTGTCTTTGTGACTTGGTATCAGTGTATGTCTTTGTGACTTGGTCTCAGTGTATGTCTTTGTTACTGGGTGTAAGTGTGTGTCTGTGTTACTTGGTGTCAGTGTATGTCTTTGTTACTGTTTATTAGTGTTTCTCTGTGTTACTGGGTGTCAGTGTGTGTTTGTTTGTGTTACTGGGTATCAGCATCTTTCTTTGTTACTTGGTGTAAGTGTGCGTCTTTGTTACTTGGTGGAATTGTATGTCTTTGTTACTTGGTGTCAGTGCATGTCTGTGTTACTTGGTGTAAGTGTATGTCTTTGTGACTTGGTATCAGGGAATGTCTTTGTGACTTGATGTCACTGTATGTTTTTGTTACTGGGTGTAAGTGTGTGACTGTGTTACCTGGTGTCAGTGTATGTCTTTGTTACTGTTTATCAGTGTTTCTCTGTGTTACTGGGTGTCAGTGTGTGTTTCTTTGTGTTACTTGGTGTCAGTGTATGTCTTTGTTACTTGTTGTAAGTGTGTGTCTGTGTTTCTGGGTATCAATGTCTTTCTTTGTTACTTGGTGTCAGTGTATGTCTGTGTTACTTGGTGTAAGTGTGTGTCTGTGTTACTGGGTATCAGTGTATGTCTGTGTTACTTGGTGTAAGTGTGTGTCTGTGTTACTGGGTGTCAGTGTGTGTATGTGTTTCTTGGTGTAAGTTTATGTCTTTGTTACTTGGTGTCCGTGTGTGTCTGTGTTACTGGGTGTCAGTGCATGTCTTTGTTACTTGGTGTAAGTGTATGTCAATATACTTGGTGTAGGTGTATGTCTTTGTTACTTGGTTTAATTGTCTGTCTTTGTTACGTGGTGTAAGTGCGTGTCTGTGTTCCTGGGTATCAGTGTATGTCTTTGTGACTTGATATCAGTGCATGTCTTTGTGACTTGGTGTCAGTGTATGTCTTTTTTACTGGGTGTCAGTGTATGTCTTTGTTACTGTTTATCAGTGTTTCTCTGTGTTACTGGGTGTCAGTGTGTGTTTGTTTGTGTTACTTGGTGTCAGTGTATGTCTTTGTTACTTGTTGTAAGTGTGTGTCTGTGTTTCTGGGTATCAGTGTCTATCTTTGTTACTTGGTGTAAGTGTGCGTCTTTGTTACTTGGTGTAATTGTATGCCTTTGTTACATGGTGTCAGTGTATGTCTCTGTTACTTGGTATCAGTGTATGTCTTTGTGACTTGGTTTCAGTGTATGTCGTTCTTACTGGGTGTAAGTGTGTGACTGTGTTACTTGGTGTCAGTGTATGTCTTTGTTACTGTTTATTAGTGTTTCTCTGTGTTACTGGGTGTCAGTGTGTGTTTGTTTGTGTTACTTGGTGTCAGTGTATGTCTTTGTTACTTTGTGTAAGTGTGTGTCTGTGCCACTGGGTATCAGTGTCTTTCTTTGTTACTTGGTGTAATTGCATGTCTTTGTTACTTGTCGTCAGTGTATGTCTGTGTTACTTGGTGTACGTGTATGTCTTTGTTACATGGTGTAAGTGTGTGTCTGTGTTACTTGGTGTGATGCGTGTCTGTGTTCCTGGGTATCAGTGTCTGTCTTTGTTACTTTGTGTCAGTGTATGTCTGTGTTACTTGGTGTAAGTGTGTGTCTGTGTGACTGGGTATCAGTGCATTTCTGTGTTACTTGGTGTAAGTGTGTGTCTGTGTTACTGGGTGTCAGTGTGTGTATGTGTTTCTTGGTGTAAGTTTATGTCTTTGTTACTTGGTGTCCGTGTGTGTCTGTGTTACTGGGTGTCAGTGCATGTCTTTGTTACTTGGTGTCAGTGTATGTCAATATACTTGGTGTAGGTGTATGTCTTTGTTACTTGGTTTAATTGTCTGTCTTTGTTACGTGGTGTAAGTGCGTGTCTGTGTTCCTGGGTATCAGTGTATGTCTTTGTGACTTGATATCAGTGTATGTCTTTGTGACTTGGTGTCAGTGTATGTCTTTTTTACTGGGTGTAAGTGTGTGTCTGTGTTACTTGGTGTCAGTGTATGTCTTTGTTACTGTTTATTAGTGTTTCTCTGTGTTACTGTGTGTCAGTGTGTGTTGGTTTGTGTTACTTGGTGTCAGTGTATGTCTTTGTTACTTGGTGTAAGTGTGTGTCTGTGTTACTGGGTATCAGTGTCTGTCTTTGTTACTTGGGGTAAGTGAGTGCCTTTGTTAATTGGTGTAATTGTATGTCTTTGTTACTTGGTGTCAGTATATGTCTGTGTTACTTGGTGTAAGTGCATGTCTTTGTTACTTGGTGTAAGTGTGTGTCTGTGTTACTTGGTGTAAGTGTGTGTCTGTTTTCCTCGGTATCAGTGTATGTCTTTGTTACTTGGTGTCAGTGTATGTCTGTGTTACTGTTTATTAGTGTTTCTCTGTGTTACTGGGTGTCAGTGTGTGTTTGTTTGTGTTACTTGGTGTCAGTGTATGTCTTTGTTACTGTTTATTAGTGTTTCTCTGTGTTACTGGGTGTCAGTGTGTGTTTGTTTGTGTTACTTGGTGTCAGTGTATGTCTTTGTTACTTGGTGTAAGTGTGTGTCGGTGTCACTGGGTATCAGTGTCTTTCTTTGTTACTTGGTGTCAGTGTATGTCTGTGTTACTTGGTGTAAGTGTATGTCTTTGTTACATGGTGTAAGTGTGTGTCTGTGTTACTTAGTGTAAGTGCGTGTCTGTGTTCCTGGGTATCAGTGTATGTCTTTGTTACTTGATGTCAGTGTATGTCTGTGTTACTTGGTGTAAGTGTGTGTCTGTGTTACTGGGTATCAGTGTATGTCTGTGTTACTTGGTGTAAGTGTGTGTCTGTGTTACTGGGTGTCAGTGTGTGTATGTGTTTCTTGGTGTAAGTTTATGTCTTTGTTACTTGGTGTCCGTGTGTGTCTGTGTTACTGGGTGTCAGTGCATGTCTTTGTTAGTTGGTGTCAGTGTATGTCAATATACCTGGTGTAGGTGTATGTCTTTGTTACTTGGTGTAATTGTCTGTCTTTGTTACGTGGTGTAAGTGCGTGTCTGTGTTCCTGGGTATCAGTGTATGTCTTTGTGACTTGATATCAGTGTATGTCTTTGTGACTTGGTGTCAGTGTATGTCTTTTTTACTGGGTGTCAGTGTATGTCTTTGTTACTGTTTATCAGTGTTTCTCTGTGTTACTGGGTGTCAGTGTGTGTTTGTTTGTGTTACTTGGTGTCAGTGTATGTCTTTGTTACTTGTTGTAAGTGTGTGTCTGTGTTTCTGGGTATCAGTGTCTTTCTTTGTTACTTGGTGTAAGTGTGCGTCTTTGTTACTTGGTGTAATTGTATGCCTTTGTTACATGGTGTCAGTGTATGTCTCTGTTACTTGGTATCAGTGTATGTCTTTGTGACTTGGTTTCAGTGTATGTCGTTCTTACTGGGTGTAAGTGTGTGACTGTGTTACTTGGTGTCAGTGTATGTCTTTGTTACTGTTTATTAGTGTTTCTCTGTGTTACTGGGTGTCAGTGTGTGTTTGTTTGTGTTACTTGGTGTCAGTGTATGTCTTTGTTACTTTGTGTAAGTGTGTGTCTGTGCCACTGGGTATCAGTGTCTTTCTTTGTTACTTGGTGTAATTGCATGTCTTTGTTACTTGTCGTCAGTGTATGTCTGTGTTACTTGGTGTACGTGTATGTCTTTGTTACATGGTGTAAGTGTGTGTCTGTGTTACTTGGTGTGATGCGTGTCTGTGTTCCTGGGTATCAGTGTCTGTCTTTGTTACTTGGTGTCAGTGTATGTCTGTGTTACTTGGTGTAAGTGTGTGTCTGTGTTACTGGGTATCAGTGCATTTCTGTGTTACTTGGTGTAAGTGTGTGTCTGTGTTACTGGGTGTCAGTGTGTGTATGTGTTTCTTGGTGTAAGTTTATGTCTTTGTTACTTGGTGTCCGTGTGTGTCTGTGTTACTGGGTGTCAGTGCATGTCTTTGTTACTTGGTGTCAGTGTATGTCAATATACTTGGTGTAGGTGTATGTCTTTGTTACTTGGTTTAATTGTCTGTCTTTGTTACGTGGTGTAAGTGCGTGTCTGTGTTCCTGGGTATCAGTGTATGTCTTTGTGACTTGATATCAGTGTGTGTCTGTGTTACTTGGTGTCAGTGTATGTCTTTGTTACTGTTTATTAGTGTTTCTCTGTGTTACTGTGTGTCAGTGTGTGTTGGTTTGTGTTACTTGGTGTCAGTGTATGTCTTTGTTACTTGGTGTAAGTGTGTGTCTGTGTTACTGGGTATCAGTATCTGTCTTTGTTACTTGGGGTAAGTGAGTGCCTTTGTTAATTGGTGTAATTGTATGTCTTTGTTACTTGGTGTCAGTATATGTCTGTGTTACTTGGTGTAAGTGCATGTCTTTGTTACTTGGTGTAAGTGTGTGTCTGTGTTACTTGGTGTAAGTGTGTGTCTGTTTTCCTCGGTATCAGTGTATGTCTTTGTTACTTGGTGTCAGTGTATGTCTGTGTTACTGTTTATTAGTGTTTCTCTGTGTTACTGGGTGTCAGTGTGTGTTTGTTTGTGTTACATGGTGTCAGTGTATGTCTTTGTTACTGTTTATTAGTGTTTCTCTGTGTTACTGGGTGTCAGTGTGTGTTTGTTTGTGTTACTTGGTGTCAGTGTATGTCTTTGTTACTTGGTGTAAGTGTGTGTCGGTGTCACTGGGTATCAGTGTCTTTCTTTGTTACTTGGTGTAAGTGTGCGTCTTTGTTACTTGGTGTAATTGCATGTCTTTGTTACTTGGTGTCAGTGTATGTCTGTGTTACTTGGTGTAAGTGTATGTCTTTGTTACATGGTGTAAGTGTGTGTCTGTGTTACTTAGTGTAAGAGCGTGTCTGTGTTCCTGGGTATCAGTGTATGTCTTTGTTACTTGATGTCAGTGTATGTCTGTGTTACTTGGTGTAAGTGTGTGTCTGTGTTACTGGGTATCAGTGTATGTCTGTGTTACTTGGTGTAAGTGTGTGTCTGTGTTACTGGGTGTCAGTGTGTGTATGTGTTTCTTGGTGTAAGTTTATGTCTTTGTTACTTGGTGTCCGTGTGTGTCTGTGTTACTGGGTGTCAGTGCATGTCTTTGTTAGTTGGTGTCAGTGTATGTCAATATACCTGGTGTAGGTGTATGTCTTTGTTACTTGGTGTAATTGTCTGTCTTTGTTACGTGGTGTAAGTGCGTGTCTGTGTTCCTGGGTATCAGTGTATGTCTTTGTGACTTGATATCAGTGTATGTCTTTGTTAGTTGGTGTCAGTGTATGTCTTTGTTACTTGGTGTAAGTGTGTGTCTGTGTTACTGGGTATCAGTGTCTGTCTTTGACACTTGGGGTAAGTGAGTGTCTTTGTTAATTGGTGTAATTGTATGTCTTTGTTACTTGGTGTCAGTGCATGTCTGTGTTACTTGGTGTAAGTGCATGTCTGTGTTACTTGGTGTAAGTGCATGTCTTTGTTACTTGGTGTAAGTGTGTGTCTGTGTTACTTGGTGTAAGTGTGTGTCTGTGTTCCTCGGTATCAGTGTATGTCTTTGTTACTTGGTGTCAGTGTATGTCTGTGTTACTTGGTGTAAGTGTGTGTCTGTCTTACTGGGTATCAGTGTATGTCTTTGTTACTTGGTGTCAGTGTATGTCTGTGTTACTTGGTGTAAGTGTGTGTCTGTGTTACTTGGTGTCAGTGTATGTCTGTGTTACTTGGTGTAAGTGTATGTCTTTGTTACATGGTGTAAGTGTGTGTCTGTGTTACGTGGTGTAAGTGCGTGTCTGTGTTCCTGGGTATCAGTGTATGTCTTTGTTACTTGGTGTCAGTGTATGTCTGTGTTACTTGGTGTAAGTGTGTGTCTGTGTTAGTGGGTATCAGTGTATGTCTGTGTTACTTGGTGTAAGTGTGTGTCTGTGTTACTGAGTGTCAGTGTGTGTATGTGTTTCTTGGTGTAAGTGTATGTCAAAATACTTGGTGTAGGTGTATGTCTTTGTTACTTGGTGTAATTGTCTGTCTTTGTTACTTGGTGTAAGTGTATGTCTTTGTTACTTGGTGTCAGTGTATGTCTTTGTGACTTGGTATCGGTGTAGGTCTTTGTGACTTGGTGTCAGTGTATGTCTTTTTTACTGGGTGTAAGTGTGTGTCTGTGTTACCTGGTGTCAGTGTATGTCTTTGTTACTGTTTATTAGTTTTTCTCTGTGTTACTGGGTGTCAGTGTGTGTTTGTTTGTGTTACTTGGTGTCAGTGTATGTCTTTGTTACTTGGTGTAAGTGTGTGTCTGTGTTACTGGGTATCAGTGTCTGTCTTTGTTACTTGGTGTAAGTGTGTGTCTTTGTTCATTGGTGTAATTGTATGTCTTTGTTACTTGGTGTCAGTATATGTCCTTGTTACGTGGTGTAAGTATGTGCCTGTGTTACTTGGTGTAAGTGTGTGTCTGTGTTACTTGGTGTAAGTGTGTGCCTGTGTTCCTCGGTATCTGTGTATGTCTTTGTTACTTGGTGTCAGTGTATGTCTGTGTTACTTGGTGTAAGTGTGTGTCTGTGTTACTGGGTATCAGTGTATGTCTTTGTTACTTGGTGTCAGTGTATGTCTGTGTTACTTGGTGTAAGTGTGTGTATGTGTTACTTGGTGTAAGTGTGTGTCTTTGTTACTTGGTGTCCGTGTGTGTCTGTGTTACTGGGAGTCATTGCATGTCTTTGTAACTTGGTGTAAGTGTATGTCCTTGTTACGTGGTGTAAGTATGTGCCTGTGTTACTTGGTGTAAGTGTATGTCTTTGTTACTGGGTATCAGTGCATGTCTTTGTTACTTGTTGTCAGTGTATGTCTGTGGTACTTGGTGTAAGTGTGTGTCTGTGTTACTGGGTATCAGTGTCTTTCTTTGTTACTTGGTGTAAGTGTGCGTCTTTGTTACTTGGTGTAATTGAATGCCTTTATTACTTGGTGTTTGTGTATGTCTGTGTTACTTGGTATCAGTGTATGTCTTTGTGACTTGGTATCAGTGTACGTCTTTGTGACTTGGTTTCAGTGTATGTCTTTGTTACTGGGAGTAAGTGTGTGACTGTGTTACTTGGGGTCAATGTATGTCTTTGTTAATATTTATTAGTGTTTCTCTGTGCAACTGGGTGTCAGTGTGTATTTGTTTGTGTTACTTGGTGTCAGTGTATGTCTTTGCTACTTGGTGTAAGTGTGTGTCTGTGTTACTGGGTATCAGTGTCTTTCTTTGTTACTTGATGTAAGTGTGCGTCTTTGTTACTTGGTGTAATTGGATGTCTTTGTTACTTGGTGTCACTGTATGTCTGTGTTACTTCGTGTAAGTGTATGTCTTTGTTACATGGTGTAAGTGTGTGTCTGTGTTACTTGGTGTAAGTGTGTGTCTGTGTTCCTGGGTATCAGTGTATGTCTTTGTTACTTGGTGTCAGGGTATGTCTGTGTTACTTGGTGTAAGTGTGTGTCTGTGTTACTGGGTATCAGTGTATGTCTGTGTTACTTGGTGTAAGTGTGTGTCTGTGTTACTGGGTGTCAGTGTGTGTATGTGTTTCTTGGTGTCAGTGCATGTCTTTGTTACTTGGTGTCCGTGTGTGTCTGTGTTACTGGGAGTCATTGCATGTCTTTGTAACTTGGTGTAAGTGTATGTCCTTGTTACGTGGTGTAAGTATGTGCCTGTGTTACTTGGTGTAAGTGTATGTCTTTGTTACTGGGTATCAGTGCATGTCTTTGTTACTTGTTGTCAGTGTATGTCAGTGGTACTTGGTGTAAGTGTGTGTCTGTGTTACTGGGTATCAGTGTCTTTCTTTGTTACTTGGTGTAAGTGTGCGTCTTTGTTACTTGGTGTAATTGTATGCCTTTATTACTTGGTGTTTGTGTATGTCTGTGTTACTTGGTATCAGTGTATGTCTTTGTGACTTGGTATCAGTGTACGTCTTTGTGACTTGGTTTCAGTGTATGTCTTTGTTACTGGGAGTAAGTGTGTGACTGTGTTACTTGGGGTCAATGTATGTCTTTGTTAATATTTATTAGTGTTTCTCTGTGCAACTGGGTGTCAGTGTGTATTTGTTTGTGTTACTTGGTGTCAGTGTATGTCTTTGCTACTTGGTGTAAGTGTGTGTCTGTGTTACTGGGTATCAGTGTCTTTCTTTGTTACTTGATGTAAGTGTGCGTCTTTGTTACTTGGTGTAATTGGATGTCTTTGTTACTTGGTGTCACTGTATGTCTGTGTTACTTCGTGTAAGTGTATGTCTTTGTTACATGGTGTAAGTGTGTGTCTGTGTTACTTGGTGTAAGTGTGTGTCTGTGTTCCTGGGTATCAGTGTACGTCTTTGTTACTTGGTGTCAGGGTATGTCTGTGTTACTTGGTGTAAGTGTGTGTCTGTGTTACTGGGTATCAGTGTATGTCTGTGTTACTTGGTGTAAGTGTGTGTCTGTGTTACTGGGTGTCAGTGTGTGTATGTGTTTCTTGGTGTCAGTGCATGTCTTTGTTACTTGGTGTCAGTGTATGTCAAAATACTTGGTGTAGGTGTATGTCTTTGTTACTTGTTGTAATTGTCTGTCTTTGTTACTTGGTGTAAGTGTATGTCTTTGTTACTTGGTGTCAGTGTATGTCTTTGTTACTTGGTGTAAGTCTGTGTCTGTGTTACTGGGTATCAGTGTATGTCTTTGTGACTTGGTATCAGTGCATGTCTTTGTGACTTGGTGTCAGTGTATGTCTTTTTTACTGGGTGTAAGTGTGTGCCTGTGTTACTTGGTGTAAGTGTGTGTCTTTGTTCCTGTTTATTAGTGTTTCTCTGTGTTACTGGGTGTCAGTGTGTGTTTGTTTGTGTTACTTGGTGTCAGTTTATGTCTTTGTTACTTGGTGTAATCGTGTGTCTGTGTTACTGGGTATCAGTGTCTGTCTTTGTTAATTGGTGTAATTGTATGTCTTTGTTACTTGGTGTCAGTATATGTCTGTGTTACTGGGTATCAGTGTCTGTCTTTGTTACTTGGTGTCAGTGTATGTCTGTGTTACTTGGTGTAAGTGTGTGTCTGTGGTACTGGGTGTCAGTGGGTGTATGTGTTACTTGGTGTAAGTGTGTGTCTTTGTTACTTGGTGTCCGTGTGTGTCTGTGTTGCTGGGAGTCATTGCATGTCTTTGTAACTTGGTGTATGTGTGTGTCCTTGTTACTTGGTGTAAGTATGTGCCTGTGTTACTTGGTGTAAGTGTGTGTCTTTGTTACTGTTTATTAGTGTTTCTCTGTGTTACTGGGTGTCAGTGTGTGTTTGTTTGTGTTACTTGGTGTCAGTGTATGTCTTTGTTACTTGGTGTAATTGTGTGTCTGTGTTACTGGGTATCAGTGTCTGTCTTTGTTACTTGGTGTAAGTGTGTGTCTTTGTTAATTGGTGTAATTGTATGTCTTTGTTACTTGGTGTCAGTATATGTCTGTGTTACTTGGTGTAAGTGTATGTCTTTGTTACTTGGTGTAAGTGTGTGTCTGTGTTACTTGGTGTAAGTGTGTGTCTGTGTTACTGGGTATCAGTGTGTGTATGTGTTACTTGGTGTAAAAGTGTGTCTTTGTTACTTGGTGTCCGTGTGTGTCTGTGTTGCTGGGAGTCATTGCATGTCTTTGTAACTTGGTGTATGTGTATGTCCTTGTTACTTGGTGTAAGTATGTGCCTGTGTTACTTGGTGTAAGTGTGTGTCTGTGTTCCAGGGTATCAGTGTATTTCTTTGTTACTTGGTGTCAGTGTATGTCTGTGTTACTTGGTGTAAGTCTGTGTCTTTGTTACTTGGTGTCCGTGTGTGTCTGTGTTACTGGATGTCAGTGTATGTCTTTGTTACTGGGTGTCAGTGTATGTCTTTGTTACTTGGTGTAAGTGTGTGTCTGTGTTACTGGGTATCAGTGTCTGTCTTTGTTACTTGGTGTAAGTGTGTCTCTGTGTTACTGGGTATCAGTGCATGTCTTTGTTACTTGGTCTCAGTGTATGTCTGTGTTACTTGGTGTAAGTGTGTGTCTGTGTTACTCGGTATCAGTGTATGTCTTTGTGACTTAGTGTCAGTGTATGTCAAAATACTTGGTGTAACTGTATGTCTTTGTTACTTGGTGTAATTGCCTGTCTTTGTTACTTGGTGTCAGAGTGTGTCTGTGTTACTTGATGTAAGTGTGTGTCTTTGTTACTTGGTGTAAGTGTGTGTCTGTGTTACTGGGTATCAGTGCATGTCTTAGTGACTTGGTGTCAGTGTATGTCTTTGTTACTGGGTGTCAGTTTGTTTCTTTGTGACTTGGTGTCAGTGTATGTCTTTGTTACTGGGTGTCAGTGTGTGACTTTGTGACTTGTTGTTAGTGTATGTCTTTGTTTCTTGGTGTAAGTGAGTGTCTGTGTTACTGGGTATCAGTGTATGTCTTTGTTACTTGGTGTCAGCGTATGTCAAAATACTTGGTGTAGGTGTATGTCTTTGTGACAAGGTGTCAGTGTCTGTCTTTGTTACTGGGTGTAAGTGTGTGTCTGTGTTACTTGGTGTCAGTGTATGTCTTTGTTACTGTTTATTAGTGTGTCTCTGTGTTACTGGGTGTCAGTGTGTGTTTGTTTGTGTTACTTGGTGTCAGTGTATGTCTTTGTTACTTGGTGTAAGTGTGTGTCTGTGTTACTGGGTATCAGTGTCTGTCTTTGTTACATGTGTAAGTGTGTGTCTTTTTTACTTGGTGTAATTGTATGTCCTTGTTACTTGGTGTCATTGTATCTCTGTGTTACTTGGTGTAAATGTATGTCTTTGTTACTTGGTGTAAGTGTGTGTCTGTGTTACTTGGTGTAAGTGTATGTCTGTGTTCCTGGGTATCAGTGTATGTCTTTGTTACTTGGTGTCAGTGTATGTCTGTGTTACTTTGTGTAAGTGTGTGCCTGTGTTACTGGTTATCAGTGTATGTCTTTGTTACTTGGTGTCAGTGTATGTCTGTGTTACTTGGTGTAAGTGTGTGTCTGTGTTACTGGGTGTCAGTGTGTGTATGTGTTACTTGGTGTAAGTGTGTGTCTTTGTTACTTGGTGTCCGTGTGTGTCTGTGTTACTGGGTGTCAGTGTTTTCTGTGTTACTTGGTGTAAGTGTGTGTCTTTGTTACTTGGTCTAATTGTATGTCTTTGTTACCTGGTGTCAGTGTATGTCTGTGTAACTTGGTGTAAGTGTGTGTCTGTGTTCCAGGGTATCAGTGTATGTCTTTGTTACTTGGTGTCAGTGTATGTCTTTGTTACTTGGTGCAAGTGTGTGCCTGTGTAACTTGGTGTAAGTGTGTGTCTGTGTTCCAGGGTATCAGTGTATGTCTTTGTTACTTGGTGTCAGTGTATGTCTGTGTTACTTGGTGTAAGTGTGTCTGTGTTACTGGGTGCCAGTGTATGTCTGTGTTACTTGGTGCAAGTGTGTGTCTTTGTTACTTGGTGTAAGTGTACGTCTTTGTTACTTGGTGTCAGTGTATGTCTTTGTTACTTGGTGTCAGTGTGTGTCTGTGTTACTGGGTATCAGTGGATGTCTTTGTGACTTGGTATCAGTGTATGTCTTTGATACTGGGTGTCAGTGTGTGTCTGTGTTACTGGGTATCAGTGTATGTCTTTGTGACTTGGTATCAGTGTATGTCTTTGTTACTGGGTGTCAGTGTGTGTCTTTGTGACTTGGTGTCAGTGTATGTCTTTGTTACTTGGTGTAAGTGTGTGTCTGTGATACTGGGTATCAGTGTATGTCTTTGTTACTTGGTGTCAGTGGTGGTCTGTGTTACTTGGTTTAAGTGTGTGTCTGTGTATCAGTGTTTGTCTTGTGACTTGGTGTCAGTGTATGTCTTTGTTACTGGGTGTCAGTGTGTGTATTTGTGACTTGGTGTCAGTGTGTGTCTTTGTTACTTGGTGTCCGTGTGTGTCTGTGTTACTGAGTGTCAGTGTATGTCTTTGTTAACGCGTGTCAGTGTATGTCTTTGTTACTTGGTGTAAGTGTGTGTCTTTGTTACTGGGTATCAGTGTCTGTCTTTGTTACTTGGTGTCAGTGCATGTCTGTGCTACTTGGTGTAAGTGTGTGTCTGATTTACGGGGTGTCAGTGTGTGTCTGTGTCACTTGGTGTAAGTCTGTGTCTTTGTTCCTTGGTGTCCGTGTGTGTCTGTGTTACTGGGTGTCAGTGCATGTCTTTGTTACTGGGTTTAATTGCATGTCTTTGTTACTTGGTGTAATTGTCTTTCTTTGTTACTTGGTGTATGTGTATGTCTTTGTTACTTGGTGTCAGTGCATGTCTTTGTGACTTGGTGCCAGTGTGTGTCTGCGTTACTTGGTGTAAGTGTGTGTCTTTGTTACTTGGTGTCAGTGTACGTCTTTGTTACTTGGTGTCAGTGTCTGTCTTTGTTACTTGGTGTCAGTGTGTGTCTGTGTTACTGGGTATCAGTGTATTTCTTTGTGACTTGGTATCAGTGTATGTCTTTGTTATTGGGTGTCAGTGTGTGTCTGTGTTACTGGTTATCAGTGTATGTCTTTGTGACTTGGTATCAGTGTATGTCTTTGTTACTGGGTGTCAGTGTTTGTCTGTGTTCCTGGGCATCAGTTTATGTCTTTGTGACTTGGTGTCAGTGTATGTCTTTGTTACTCGGTGTCAGTGTGTGTCTTTGTGACTTGGTGTCAGTGTATGTCTTTGTTACTTGGTGTAAGTGTGTGTCTGTGATACTGGGTATCAGTGTATGTCTTTGTTACCTGGTGTCAGTGGTGGTCTGTGTTACTTGGTGTAAGTGTCTGTCTGTGTTACTGGTTATCAGTGTCTGTCTTTGTTACTTGGTGTCTGTGTATGTCTGTGTTACTTGGTGTCAGTGTGTTTCTGTGTTACTGGGTGCCAGTGTGTTTCTGTGTTACTTGGTGTAAGTCTGTGTCTTTGTTACTTGGTGTCCGTGTGTTTCTTTGTTAATGTGTGTCAGTGTGTGTCTGTGTTATTTGGTTTCAGTGTATGTCTTTGTTACTGTGTATCAGTGTTTCTCTGTGTTACTGGGTGACAGTGTGTGTTTGTTTGTGTTACTGGGTATCAGTGTATGTCTTGGTGACTTGGTATCAGTGTATGTCTTTGTTACTGGGTGTCAGTGTTTGTTTGTTTTACTGGGTGTCAGTGACACTTGGTGTTATTATTTAGTTTAGTTTAGAGATACAGCACTTAAACAGGCCATTCGGCCCACCGAGTCTGTGCCGACCATCAACAACCCATTTATACTAATCCTACACGAATCCCGTATTCCTATCACATCCCCACCGGTCCCAATATATTTCCCTGCCACCTACCCATACTACGGGCAATTTATAATGGCCAATTAACCTATCAACCTGCAAGTCTTTGGCATGTGGGAGGAAACCGGAGCTCCCGGAGGAAACCCACGCAGACACAGGGAGAACTTGCAAACTCCGCACAAGCAGTACCATGAATCGGACCCGGGTCCCTGGAGCTGTGAGGCTGCGGTGCTAACCACTGCGCCAATGTGCCCCCCCCCGCCCATAGTGTGTGCCTGTGTTACTGGGTATCAGTGCATGACTTTGTTACTTGGTGTAAGTGTATGTCTTTGTTACTTGGTGTCCGTGTGGCTGTGTTACTGGGTGTCAGTGTCTGTCTTTGTTACTGGGTGTCAGTGTGTGTCTTTGTGACTTGGTGTCAGTGTATGTCTTTGTTCCTTGGTGGAAGTGTGTGTCTGTGTTACTGGGTATCAGTGTATGTCTTTGTTACTTGGTGTCAGTGTATGTCAAAATATTTGGTGTAAGTGTAGGTCTTTGTTACTTGGTGTAATTGTCTGTCTTTGTTACTTGGTGTCTGTGTATGCCTGTGTTACTTGGTGTCAGTGTATGTCTTTGTTAACGGGTGTCAGTGTATGTCTTTGTTACTTGGTGTAAGTGTGTGTCTGTGTTACTGGGTATCAGTGTCTGTCTTTGTTACTTGGTGTCAGTGCATGTCTGTGTTACTTGGTGTAAGTGTGTGTCTGATTTACGGGGTGTCAGTGTGTGTCTGTGTCACTTGGTGTAAGTCTTTGTCTTTGTTCCTTGGTGTCCTTGTGTGTCTGTGTTACTGGGTGTCAGTGTATGTCTTTGTTACTGGGTTTAATTGTATGTCTTTGTTACTTGGTGTAATTGTCTTTCTTTGTTACTTGGTGTCAGTGTGTGTCTGCGTTACTTGGTGTAAGTGTGTGTCTGCGTTACTTGGTGTAAGTGTGTGTCTTTGTTACTTGGTGTCAGTGTACGTCTTTGTTACTTGGTATCAGTGTATGTCTTTGTTACTTGGTGTCAGTGTGTGTCTGTGTTACTGGTTATCAGTGTATGTCTTTGTGACTTGGTATCAGTGTATGTCTTTGTTACTCGGTGTCAGTGTGTGTCTTTGTGACTTGGTGTCAGTGTATGTCTTTGTTACTTGGTGTCAGTGTGTGTCTGTGATACTGGGTATCAGTGTATGTCTTTGTTACTTGGTGTCAGTGGTGGTCTGTGTTACTTGGTGTAAGTGTCTGTCTGTGTTCCTGGGTATCAGTGTATGTCTTTGTGACTTGGTGTCAGTGTCTGTCTTTGTTACTGGGTGTAATTGTGTGTCTGTGTTACTGGGTATCAGTGCATGACTTTGTTACTTGGTGTAAGTGTATGTCTTTGTTACTTGGTGTCCGTGTGTCTGTGTTACTGGGTGTCAGTGTATGTCTTTGTAACTGGGTGTCAGTGCATGTCTTAGTTACTTGGTGTAATTGTGTGTCTGTGTTACTGGGTATCAGTGCATGTCTTTGTTACTTGGTGCCAGTGTATGTCTGTGTTACTTGGTGTAATTGTGTGTCTGTGTTCCTGGGTATCAGTGTATGTCTTTGTGACTTGGTGTCAGTGTCTGTCTTTGTTACTGGGTGTCAGTGTGTGTCTTTGTGACTTGGTGTCAGTGTATGTCTTTGTTACTTGGTGTACGTGTGTGTCTGTGTTACTGGGTATCAGTGTATGTCTTTGTTACTTGGTGTCAGTGTGTGTCTGCGTTACTTGGTGCAAGTGTGTGTCTTTGTTACTTGGTGTAAGTGTACGTCTTTGTTACTTGGTGTCAGTGTATGTCTTTGTTACTTGGTGTCAGTGTATGTCTGTGTTACTGGGTATCAGTGTATTTCTTTGTGACTTGGTATCAGTGTATGTCTTTGTTACTGGGTGTCAGTGTGTGTCTGTGTTACCGGTTATCAGTGTATGTCTTTGTGACTTGGTATCAGTGTATGTCTTTGTTACTGGGTGTCAGTGTGTGTCTGTGTTCCTGGGCATCAGTTTATGTCTTTGTGACTTGGTGTCAGTGTATGTCTTTGTTACTCGGTGTCAGTGTGTGTCTTTGTGACTTGGTGTCAGTGTATGTCTTTGTTACTTGGTGTAAGTGTGTGCCTGTGATACTGGGTATCAGTGTATGTCTTTGTTACTTGGTGTCAGTGGTGGTCTGTGTTACTTGGTGTAAGTGTCTGTCTGTGTTACTGGTTATCAGTGTCTGTCTTTGTAACTTGGTGTCTGTGTATGTCTGTGTTACTTGGTGTAAGTGTGTTTCTGTGTTACTGGGTGCCAGTGTGTTTCTGTGTTACTTGGTGTAAGTCTGTGTCTTTGTTACTTGGTGTCCGTGTGTGTCTTTGTTAATGGGTGTCAGTGTATGTCATTGTTACTGGGTGTCAGTGTATGTCTTTGTTGCATGGTGTAAGTGTGTCTGTGTTACTTGGTGTAAGTGTGTGTCTGTGTCACTGTGTGTCAGTGTGTTTCTGTGTTATTTGGTTTCAGTGTATGTCTTTGTTACTGTGTATCAGTGTTTCTCTGTGTTACTGGGTGACAGTGTGTGTTTGTTTGTGTTACTGGGTATCAGTGTATGTCTTGGTGACTTGGTATCAGTGTATGTCTTTGTTACTGGGTGTCAGTGTTTGTTTGTTTTACTGGGTGTCAGAGACACTTGGTGTTATTATTTAGTTTAGTTTAGAGATACAGCACTTAAACAGGCCATTCGGCCCACCGAGTCTGTGCCGACCATCAACAACCCATTTATACTAATCCTACACTAATCCCGTATTCCTATCGCATCCCCACCGGTCCCAATATATTTCCCTGTCACCTACCCATACTACGGGCAATTTATAATGGCCAATTAACCTATCAACCTGCAAGTCTTTGGCATGTGGGAGGAAACCGGAGCTCCCGGAGGAAACCCACGCAGACACAGGGAGAACTTACAAACTCCGCACAAGCAGTACCCAGAATCGGAATCGGGTCCCTGGAGCTGTGAGGCTGCGGTGCTAACCACTGCGCCAATGTCCACCCCCCCCCCGCCCATAGTGTGTGCCTGTGTTACTGGGTATCAGTGCATGACTTTGTTACTTGGTGTAAGTGTATGTCTTTGTTACTTGGTGTCCGTGTGTCTGTGTTACTGGGTGTCAGTGTATGTCTTTGTAACTGGGTGTCAGTGCATGTCTTAGTTACTTGGTGTAATTATGTGTCTGTGTTACTGGGCATCAGTGCATGTCTTTGTTACTTGGTGTCAGTGTATGTCTGTGTTACTTGGTGTAATTGTGTGTCTGTGTTCCTGGGTATCAGTGTATGTCTTTGTGACTTGGTGTCAGTGTCTGTCTTTGTTACTGGGTGTCAGTGTGTGTCTTTGTGACTTGGTGTCAGTGTATGTCTTTGTTACTTGGTGTAAGTGTGTGTCTGTGTTACTGGGTATCAGTGTATGTCTTTGTTACTTGGTGTCAGTGTGTGTCTTTGTTACTGTTTATTAGTGTTGCTCTGTGTTACTGGGTGTCAGTGTGTGTTTGTTTGTGTTACTGGGTATCAGTGTATGTCTTTGTTACTTGGTGTCAGTGTATGTCAAAATACTTGGTGCAAGTGTAGGTCTTTGTTACTTGGTGTAATTGTCTGTCTTTGTTACTTGGTGTCTGTGTATGCCTGTGTTACTTGGTGTAAGTGTGTGTCTTTTGTTACTGGGCATCAGTGTATGTCTTTGTGACTTGGTATCAGTGTATGTCCTTTTTACTGGGTGTCAGTGTGTGTCTGTGTTACTTGGTGTCAGTGTATGTCTTTGTTACTGTGTATCAGTGGTTCTCTGTGTTACTGGGTGTCAGTGTGTGTTTGTTTATGTTAGTGGGTGTCAGTGTGTGTCTGTGACACTGGGTGTCAGTATTTAGTTTAGTTTAGAGGTGCAGCACTTAAGCAGGCCCTTCGGCCCACCGAGCCTGTGCCGACCATCAACAACCCATTTACAGTAATCCTACACTAATCCTACACTAATCCCGTATTCCTATCACATCCCCACCGTTCCGTATATATTTCCCTACCACCTACCTATACCTGGGGCAATTTATAATGGCCCATTAACCTATCAACCTGCAAGTCTTTGGCATGTGGGAGGAAACCGGAGCACCCGGAGGAAAACCACGCAGACACAGGGAGAACTTGCAAACTCCGCACAGGCAGTACCCAGAATCGAACCCGGGTCCCAGGAGCTGTGAAGCTGCGGTGCTAACCACTGCGCCAATGTGCCCCCCCTCCCCACCCCCCCCCCCCAGCCCATAGTGTGTGCCTGTGTTACTGGGTATCAGTGCATGACTTTGTTACTTGGTGTAAGTGTATGTCTTTGTTACTTGGTGTCCGTGTGTCTGTGTTACTGGGTGTCAGTGTATGTCTTTGTAACTGGGTGTCAGTGCATGTCTTAGTTACTTGGTGTAATTGTGTGTCTGTGTTACTGGGTATCAGTGCATGTCTTTGTTACTTTGTGCCAGTGTATGTCTGTGTTACTTGGTGTAAGTGTGTGTCTGTGTTACTGGGTGTCAGTGTGTGTCTGTGTTACTTGGTGTAAGTCTGTGTCTTTGTTCCTTGGTGTCCGTGTGTGTCTGTGTTACTTGGTGTAAGTCTGTGTCTTTGTTCCTTGGTGTCCGTGTGTGTCTGTGTTACTGGGTGTCAGTGTGTGTATGTGTTACTTGGTGTAAGTCTGTGTCTTTGTTCCTTGGTGTCCGTGTGTGTCTGTGTTACTGGGTGTCAGTGTATGTCTTTGTTACTGGGTTTAATTGTATGCCTTTGTTACTTGCTGTAATTGTCTTTCTTTGTTACTTCGTGCATGTGTATGTCTTTGTTACTTGGTGTCAGTGTATGTGTTTGTTACTTGGTGTCAGTGTATGTCTGTGTTACTTGGTGTAAGTGTGTGTCTTTGTTACTTGGTGTAAGTGTACGTCTTTGTTACTTGGTGTCAGTGTATGTCTTTGTTACTTGGTGTCAGTGTGTGCCTGTGTTACTGGGTATCAGTGCATTTCTTTGTGACTTGGTATCAGTGAATGTCTTTGTTACTGGGTGACAGTGTGTGTCTGTGTTACTGGTTTTCAGTGTATGTCTTTGTGACTTGGTATCAGTATATGTCTTTGTTACTGGGTGTCCGTGTGTGTCTGTGTTCCTGGGCATCAGTTTATGTCTTTGTTACTTGGTGTAAGTGTGTGTCTGTGTTACTGGTTATCAGTGTATGTCTTTGTTACTTGGTGTCAGTGGTGGTCTGTGTTACTTGGTGTAAGTGTGTGTCTGTGTTACTGGTTATCAGTGTCTGTCTTTGTTACTTGGTGTCAGTGTATGTCTGTGTTACTTGGTGTAAATGTGTGTCTGTGTTACTGGGTGCCAGTGTGTTTCTGTGTTACTTGGTGTAAGTCTGTGTCTTTGTTACTTGGTGTCCGTGTGTGTCTTTGTTAATGGGTGTCAGTGTATGTCATTGTCACTGGGTGTCAGTGTTTGTCTTTGTTCCTGTGTATCAGTGTTTCTCTGTGTTACTGGGTGACAGTGTGTGTTTGTTTGTGTTACTGGGTATCAGTGCATGACTTTGTTACTTGGTGTAAGTGTATGTCTTTGTTACTTGGTGTCCGTGTGTCTGTGTTACTGGGTGTCAGTGTATGTCTTTGTAACTGGGTGTCAATGCATGTCTTAGTTACTTGGTGTAATTATCTGTCTGTGTTACTGGGTATCAGTGCATGTCTTTGTTACTTTGTGTCAGTGTATGTCTTTGTGACTTGGTGTCAGTGTCTGTCTTTGTTACTGAGTGTCAGTGTGTGTCTTTGTGACTTGGTGTCAGTGTATGTCTTTGTTACTTGGTGTAAGTGTGTGTCTGTGTTACTGGGTATCAGTGTATGTCTTTGTTTCTTGGTGTCAGTGTATGTCAAAATACTTGGTGTAAGTGTAGGTCTTTGTTACTTGGTGTAATTGTCTGTCTTTGTTACTTGGTGTCTGTGTATGCCTGTGTTACTTGGTGTAAGTGTGTGTCTTTGTTACTGGGCATCAGTGTATGTCTTTGTGACTTGGTGTCAGTGTATGTCTTTTTTACTGGGTGTCAGTGTGTGTCTGTGTTACTTGGTGTCAGTGTATGTCTTTGTTACTGTGTATCAGTGTTTCACTGTGTTACTGGGTGTCAGTGTGTGTTTGTTTATGTTAGTGGGTGTCAGTGTATGTCTGTGACACTGGGTGTCAGTATTTAGTTTAGTTTAGAGGTACAGCACCTAAGCAGGCCCTTCGGCCCACCGAGCCTGTGCCGACCATCAACAACCCATTTACAGTAATCCGACACTCATCCCGTATTCCTATCACATCCCCACCGTTCCCTATATATTTCCCTACCACCTACCTATACTAGGGGCAATTTATAATGGCCCATTAACCTATCAACCTGCAAGTCTTTGGCATGTGGGAGGAAACCGGAGCACCCGGAGGAAACACACGCAGACACAGGGAGAACTTGCTAACTCCGCACAGGCAGTACCCAGAATCGAACCCGGGTCCCTGGAGCTGTGAGGCTGCGGTGCTAACCACTGCGCCATGGTGCCCCCCCGCTGTGTGTGCCTGTGTTACTGGGTATCAGTGTATGTCTTTGTAACTTGGTGTCAGTGGTGGTCTGTGTTACTTGGTGTAAGTGTGTGTCAGTGTATCAGTGTATGTCTTTGTGACTTGGTGTCAGAGTATGTATTTGTTACTGGGTGTCAGTGTGTGTCTTTGTGACTTGGTGTCAGTGTGTGTCTTTGTTACTTGGTGTCCGTGTGTGTCTGTGTTTCTGGCTGTCAGTGTATGTCTTTGTTAATTGGTGTCAGTGTAAGTCTTTTTTACTTGGTGTAAGTGTGTGTCTGTGTTACTGGTTATCAGTGTCTGTCTTTGTTACTTGGTGTCAGTGTGTGTCTGTGTTACTGGGTATCAGTGTCTGTCTTTGTTACTTGGTGTCAGTGTATGTCTGCGTTACTTGGTGTAAGTGTGTGTCTGTGTTACTTGGTGTAAGTCTGTGTCTTTGTTCCTTGGTGTCCGTGTGTGTCTGTGTTACTGGGTGTCAGTGTATGTCTTTGTTACTGGGTTTAATTGTATGCCTTTGTTACTTGGTGTAATTGTCTTTCTTTGTTACTTGGTGTATGTGTATGTCTTTGTTACTTGGTGTCAGTGTATGATTTGTTACTTGGTGTCAGTGTATGTCTGTGTTACTTGGTGTAAGTGTGTGCCTTTGTTACTTGGTGTAAGTGTACGTCTTTGTTACTTGGTGTCAGTGTATGTCTTTGTTACTTGGTGTCAGTGTGTGCCTGTGTTACTGGGTATCAGTGTATTTCTTTGTGACTTGGTATCAGTGAATGTCTTTGTTACTGGGTGTCAGTGTGTGTCTGTGTTACTGGTTTTCAGTGTATGTCTTTGTGACTTGGTATCAGTGAATGTCTTTGTTACTGTGTATCAGTGTTTCTCTGTGTTACTGGGTGTCAGTGTGTGTTTGTTTATGTTAGTGGGTGTCAGTGTATGTCTGTGACACTGGGTGTCAGTATTTAGTTTAGTATAGAGGTACAGCACCTAAGCAGGCCCTTCGGCCCACCGAGCCTGTGCCGACCATCAACAACCCATTTACAGTAATCCTACACTAATCCCGTATTCCTATCACATCCCCACCGTTCCCTATATATTTCCCTACCACCTACCTATACTAGGGGCAATTTATAATGGCCCATTAACCTATCAACCTGCAAGTCTTTGGCATGTGGGAGGAAACCGGAGCACCCGGAGGAAACACACGCAGACACTGGGAGAACTTGCAAACTCCGCACAGGCAGTACCCAGAATCGAACCCGGGTCCCTGGAGCTGTGAGGCTGCGGTGCTAACCACTGCGCCATGGTGCCCCCCACCCCTGTGTGTGCCTGTGTTACTGGGTATCAGTGTATGTCTTTGTTACTTGGTGTCAGTGGTGGTCTGTGTTACTTGGTGTAAGTGTGTGTCTGTGTATCAGTGTATGTCTTTGTGACTTGGTGTCAGAGTATGTATTTGTTACTGGGTGTCAGTGTGTGTCTTTGTGACTTGGTGTCAGTGTGTGTCTTTGTGACTTGGTGTCAGTGTGTGTCTTTGTTACTTGGTGTCCGTGTGTGTCTGTGTTACTGGGTGTCAGTGCATGTCTTTGTTACTTGGTGTCAGTGTATGTCTTTGTTACTTGGTGTAAGTGTCTGTCTTTGTTACTTGGTGTCAGTGTATGTCTGTGTTACTTGGTGTAAGTGTGTGTCTGTGTTACTGGGTGCCAGTGTGTTTCTGTGTTACTTGGTGTAAGTCTGTGTCTTTGTTACTTGGTGTCCGTGTGTGTCTTTGTTACTGGGTGTCAGTGTATGTCATTGTTACTGGGTGTCAGTGTCTGTCTTTGTTACTTGTTCTAAGTGTGTCTGTGTTACTTGGTGTAAGTGTGTGTCTGTGTCACTGGGTGTCAGTGTGTGTCTGTGTTACTTGGTGTCAGTGTATGTCTTTGTTACTGTGTATCAGTGTTTCTCAGTGTTACTGGGTGTCAGTGTGTGTTTGTTTGTGTTACTGGGTATCAGTGTATGTCTTTGTGACTTGGTATCATTGTATGTCTTTGTTACTGGGTGTCAGTGTTTGTTTGTTTTACTGGGTGTCAGTGACACTAGGTGTTAGTATTTAGTTTAGTTTAGAGATACAGCACTTAAACAGGCCATTCGGCCCACCGAGTCTGTGCCGACCATCAACAACCCATTTTACTAATCCTACACTAATCCCGTATTCCTATCACATCCCCACCGGTCCCTATATATTTCCCTACCACCTACCTATACTAGGGGCAATTTATAATGTCCAATTAACCTATCAAGCTGCAAGTCTTTGGCATGTGGGAGGAAACCGGAGCTCCCGGAAGAAACCCACGCAGACACAGGGAGAACTTGCAAACTCCGCACAGGCAGTACCCAGAATCGAACCCGGTCCCTGGAGCTGTGAGGCTGCAGTGCGAACCACTGCGACAATGTGCCCCCCCCCCCCCATAGTGTGCGCCTGTGTTACTGGGTATCAGTGCATGACTTTGTTACTTGGTGTAAGTGTATGTCTTTGTTACTTGGTGTCCGTGTGTGTCTGTGTCACTGTGTGTCAGTGTAAGTCTTTGTTACCGGGTGTCAGTGCATGTCTTTGTTACTTGGTGTAAGTGTGTGTCTGTGTTACTGGGTATCAGTGTCTGTCTTTGTTACTTGGTGTCAGTGTATGTCTGTGTTACTGGGTGTCAGTGTGTGTCTGTGTTACTTGGTGTAAGTCTGTGTCTTTGTTCCTTGGTGTCCGTGTGTGTCTGTGTTACTGGGTGTCAGTGTATGTCTTTGTTACTGGGTTTAATTGTATGCCTTTGTTACTTGGTGTAATTGTCTTTCTTTGTTACTTGGTGTATGTGTATGTCTTTGTTACTTGGTGTCAGTGTATGATTTGTTACTTGGTGTCAGTGTATGTCTGTGTTACTTGGTGTAAGTGTGTGCCTTTGTTACTTGGTGTAAGTGTACGTCTTTGTTACCTGGTGTCAGTGTATGTCTTTGTTACTTGGTGTCAGTGTGTGCCTGTGTTACTGGGTATCAGTGTATTTCTTTGTGACTTGGTATCAGTGAATGTCTGTGTTACTGGGTGTCAGTGCATGTCTTTGTTACTTGGTGTCAGTGTATGTCTTTGTTACTTGGTGTAAGTGTCTGTCTTTGTTACTTGGTGTCAGTGTATGTCTGTGTTACTTGGTGTAAGTGTGTGACTGTGTTACTGGGTGCCAGTGTGTTTCTGTGTTACTTGGTGTAAGTCTGTGTCTTTGTTACTTGGTGTCCGTGTGTGTCTTTGTTACTGGGTGTCAGTGTATGTCATTGTTACTTGGTGTAAGTGTCTGTCTTTGTTACTTGGTGTCAGTGTATGTCTGTGTTACTTGGTGTAAGTGTGTGTCTGTGTTACTGGGTGCCAGTGTGTTTCTGTGTTACTTGGTGTAAGTCTGTGTCTTTGTTACTTGGTGTCCGTGTGTGTCTTTGTTACTGGGTGTCAGTGTATGTCATTGTTACTGGGTGTCAGTGTCTGTCTTTGTTACTTGTTCTAAGTGTGTCTGTGTTACTTGGTGTAAGTGTGTGTCTGTGTCACTGGGTGTCAGTGTGTGTCTGTGTTACTTGGTGTCAGTGTATGTCTTTGTTACTGTGTATCAGTGTTTCTCAGTGTTACTGGGTGACAGTGTGTGTTTGTTTGTGTTACTGGGTATCAGTGTATGTCTTTGTGACTTGGTATCATTGTATGTCTTTGTTACTGGGTGTCAGTGTTTGTTTGTTTTACTGGGTGTCAATGACACTAGGTGTTAGTATTTAGTTTAGTTTAGAGATACAGCACTTAAACAGGCCATTCGGCCCACCGAGTCTGTGCCGACCATCAACAACCCATTTTACTAATCCTACACTAATCCCGTATTCCTATCACATCCCCACCGGTCCCTATATATTTCCCTACCACCTACCTATACTAGGGGCAATTTATAATGTCCAATTAACCTATCAAGCTGCAAGTCTTTGGCATGTGGGAGGAAACCGGAGCTCCCGGAAGAAACCCACGCAGACACAGGGAGAACTTGCAAACTCCGCACAGGCAGTACCCAGAATCGAACCCGGTCCCTGGAGCTGTGAGGCTGCAGTGCGAACCACTGCGACAATGTGCCCCCCCCCCCCCATAGTGTGCGCCTGTGTTACTGGGTATCAGTGCATGACTTTGTTACTTGGTGTAAGTGTATGTCTTTGTTACTTGGTGTCCGTGTGTGTCTGTGTCACTGTGTGTCAGTGTAAGTCTTTGTTACCGGGTGTCAGTGTATGTCTTTGTTACTTGGTGTAAGTGTGTGTCTGTGTTACTGGGTATCAGTGTCTGTCTTTGTTACTTGGTGTCAGTGTATGTCTGTGTTACTTGGTGTAAGAATGTGTCTGTGTTACTGGGTGTCAGTGTGTGTCTGTGTTACTTGGTGTAAGTCTGTGTCTTTGTTCCTTGGTGTCCGTGTGTGTCTGTGTTACTGGGTGTCAGTGTATGTCTTTGTTACTGGGTTTAATTGTATGCCTTTGTTACTTGGTGTAATTGTCTTTCTTTGTTACTTGGTGTATGTGTATGTCTTTGTTACTTGGTGTCAGTGTATGATTTGTTACTTGGTGTCAGTGTATGTCTGTGTTACTTGGTGTAAGTGTGTGCCTTTGTTACTTGGTGTAAGTGTACGTCTTTGTTACTTGGTGTCAGTGTATGTCTTTGTTACTTGGTGTCAGTGTGTGCCTGTGTTACTGGGTATCAGTGTATTTCTTTGTGACTTGGTATCAGTGAATGTCTTTGTTACTGGGTGTCAGTGTGTGTCTGTGTTACTGGTTTTCAGTGTATGTCTTTGTAACTTGGTATCAGTGTATGTCTTTGTTACTGGGTGTCAGTGTGTGTCTGTGTTCCTGGGCATCAGTTTATGTCTTCGTGACTTGGTGTCAGTGTATGTCTTTGTTACTGTGTATCAGTGGTTCTCTGTGTTACTGGGTGTCAGTTGGTGTTTGTTTATGTTAGTGGGTGTCAGTGTGTGTCTGTGACCCTGGGTGTCAGTATTTAGTTTAGTTTAGAGGTACAGCACTTAAGCAGGCCCTTCGGCCCACCGAGCCTGTGCCGACCATCAACAACCCATTTACAGTAATCCTACACTAATCCTACACTAATCCCGTATTCCTATCACATCCCCACCGTTCCCTATATATTTCCCTACCACCTACCTATACTAGGGGCAATTTATAATGGCCCATTAACCTATCAACCTGCAAGACTTTGGCATGTGGGAGGAAACCGGAGCACCCGGAGGAAACCCACGCAGACACAGGGAGAACTTGCAAACTCCGCACAGGCAGTACCCAGAATCGAACCCGGGTCCCTGGAGCTGTGAGGCTGCGGTGCTAACCACTGCGCCAATGTGCACCCCCCCCCCGCCCCACAGTGTGTGCCTGTGTTACTTAGTATCAGTGTATGTCTTTGTTACTTGGTGTCAGTGTATGTCTGTGTTACTTGGTGTAAGTGTGTGTCTGTGTTACTGGGTGTCAGTGTGTGTCTGTTACTTGGTGTAAGTGAGCGTCTTTGTTACTTGGTGTAAGAGTGTGTCAGTGTTACTGGGTGTCAGTGTCTGTCTTTGTTGCTGGGTGTCAGTGTATGTCTTTGTTACTTGGTGTCAGTGTGTGCCTGTGTTCCTGGGTATCAGTGTATGTCTTTGTTACTTGGTGTCATTGTATGTCAAAATACTTGGTGTAAGTGTATGTCTTTGTTACTTGGTGTAATTGTCTGTCTTTGTTACTTGGTGTAAGTGTATGTCTTTGTTACTTGGTGTCAGTGTATGTCTTTGTTACTTGGTGTCAGTGTGTGTCTCTGTTGCTGCGTGTCAGTGTATGTCTTTGTTACTTGGTGTAAGTGTATGTCTTTGTTACTTGGTTTCAGTGTTTGTCTTTGTTACTTGGTGTAAGTGTGTGTCTGTGTTACTGGTTATCATTGTATGTCTTTGTTAATTGGTGTCAGTGTATGTCTTTGTTACTTGGTGTCAGTGTATGTCTGTGTTACTTGGTGTAAGTGCGTGTCTGTGTTACTGGGTGTCAGTGTGTTTCTGTGTTACTTGGTGTAAGTCTGTGTCTTTGTTACTTGGTGTCCGTGTGTGTCTTTGTTACTGGGTGTCAGTGTATGTCATTGTTCCTGGGTGTCAGTGTATGTCTTTGTTACTTCGTGTAAGTGTGTCTGTGTTACTTGGTGTAAGTGTGTGTCTGTGTCACTGGGTGTCAGTGTGTGTCTGTGTTACTTGGTGTCAGTGTATGTCTTTGTTACTGTGTATCCGTGTTTCTCTGTGTTTCTGGGTGACAGTGTGTGTTTGTTTGTGTTAGTGGGTATCATTGTATGTCTTTGTGACTTGGTATCAGTGTATGTCTTTGTTACTGGGTGTCAGTGTTTGTTTGTTTTACTGGGTGTCAGTGACACGAGGTGTTAGTATTTAGTTTAGTTTAGAGATACAGCACTTAAGCAGGCCATTCGGCCCATCGAGCCTGTGCCGACCATCAACAACCCATTTACAGTAATCCTACACTAATCCTACACTAATCCCGTATTCCTATCACATCCCCACCGTTCCCTATATATTTCCCTACCACCTACCTATACTAGGGGCAATTTATGATGGCCAATTAACCTATCAACCTGCAAGTCTTTGGCATGTGGGAGGAAACCGGAGCACCGGGAGGAAACCCACGCAGTCACAGGGAGCACTTGCAAACTCCGCACAGGCAGTACCCAGAATCGAACCCGGGTCCCTGGAGCTGTGAGGCTGCGGTGCTAACCATTGCGCCAATGTGCCACCCCTCTCCGCAGTGCGTGCCTGTGTTACTGGGTATCAGTGTATGTCTTCGTTGCTTGGTGTCAGTGATTGCATGTGTTACTTGGTGTAAGTGTGTGTCTGTGTTACTGGGTGTCAGTGTGTGTCTTTGTTACTTGGTGTCCGTGTGTGTCTTTGTTACTGGGTGTCAGTGTATGTCTTTGTTACTTGGTGTCAGTTTATGTCTGTGTTACTTGGTGTCAGTGTGTTTGTTTGTGTTACTGGGTGTCAGTGTGTGACTGTGTTACTTGGTGTAAGTGTGTCTCTGTGTTACTGGGTGTCAGTGTGTGTCTGTTACTTGGTGTAAGTGAGCGTTTTTTTTACTTGGTGTCAGTGTGTGTCTGTGTTACTGGGTGTCAGTGTATGTCTTTGTTGCTGGGTGTCAGTGTATGTGTTTGTTACTTGGTGTCAGTGTGTGCCTGTGTTACTGGGTATCAGTGTATGTATTTGTTACTTGGTGTCAGTGCATGTCTTTGTTACTTGGTGTCAGTGTGTGCCTCTGTTACTGCGGGTCAGTGTATGTCTTTGTTACTTGCTGTAAGTGTATGTCTTTGTTACTTGGTTTCAGTGTTTGTCTTTGTTACTTGGTGTAAGTGTGTGCCTGTGTTACTGGTTATCAGTGTATGTCTTTGTTACATGGTGTAAGTGTGTGTCTTTGTTACTTGGTGTAAGTGTATGTCTTTGTTACTTGGTGTAAGTGTATGTCTTTGTTACTTGGTGTAAGTTTGTGTCTGTGTTACTGGGTATCAGTGCATGTCTTTGTTAATTGGTGTCAGTGTATCTCTTTGTTACTTGGTGTCAGTGTATGCCTTTGTTACTTTGTGTAAGTGTGTGTCTGTGTTACTGGTTTTCAGTGACTGTCTTTGTTACTTGGTGTCATTGTATGTCTGTGTTACTTGGTGTAAGTGCGTGTCTGTGTTACTGGGTGTCAGTGTGTTTCTGTGTTACTTGGTGTAAGTCTGTGTCTTTGTTACTTGGTGTCCGTGTGTGTCTTTGTTACTGGGTGTCAGTGTATGTCTTTGTTACTTGGTGTAAGTGTATGTCTTTGTTAGTTGGTGTAAGTGTGTGTCTGTGTTACTGGGTGTAAGTGTGTGTCTTTGTTAGTTGGTGTAAGTGTATGTCTTTGTTAATTGGTGTCAGTGTATGGCTGTGTTATTTGGTGTAAGTGTGTGTCTTTGTTACTTGGTGTAATTGTATGGCTTTGTTACTTGGTGTCAGTGTATGTCTTTGTTAATTGGTGTAAGTGTGTGTCTGTGTTACTGGGTATCAGTGTATGTCTTTGTTACTTGGTGCCAGTGTATGTCTTTGTGACTTGGTGTCAGTGTATGTCTTGGTTACTGGGTGTCAGTGTATGTCTTTGTTACTTGGTGTCAGTGTGTGTCTTTGTTACTGGGTGTCAGTGTCTGTCTGTGTTACTTGGTGTAATTGTGTGTCTTTGTTTCTTGGTGTAAGTGTGTGTCTGTGTTACTGGGTGTCAGTAGATGTCTTTTTTACTTGGTGTCAGTGTTTGTCTTTGTTAGTTGGTGTAAGTGTGTGTCTGTGTTACTGGGTGTAAGTGTGTGTCTTTGTTAGTTGGTGTAAGTGTATGTCTTTGTTAATTGGTGTCAGTGTTTGTCTGTGTTACTTGGTGTAAGTGTGTGTCTTTGCTACTTGGTGTAAGTGTATGCCTTTATTACTTGGTGTCAGTGTATGTCTTTGTTACTTGGTGTCAGTGTATGTCGTTGTTACTTCTTGTAAGTGTGTGTCTGTGTTTCTGGTTATCAGTGTATGTCTTTGTGACTCGGTG
The DNA here is from genome assembly GCF_036365525.1 of Heterodontus francisci. Lineage (NCBI taxonomy): Eukaryota > Metazoa > Chordata > Chondrichthyes > Heterodontiformes > Heterodontidae > Heterodontus > Heterodontus francisci. The sequence goes on along the minus strand of NW_027140221.1, from coordinate 3,543,262 downwards.
TCAGTGTATGTCTTTGTTACTGGGTGTCAGTGTATGTCTGTTGATTGGTGACAGTGTGTGTCTGTGTGTCAGTGTATGTCTTTGTTACTGTGTTTCAGTGTTTCTCTATGTTACTGGCTGTCAGTGTGTGTTTGTTTGTGTTACTGGGTGTCAGTCCTGAAACAGGCCCTTCGGCCAACCGAGTCTGTGCCGACCATCAACCACTCATTTATACTAATCCTACACTAATCCCGAATTCCTATCACATCCCCACCTGTCCATATATTTCCCTACCACCTACCTATACGAGGGGCAATTTATAATGGCCAATTAACCTAACAACCTGCAAGTCTTTGGCATGTGGGAAGAAACCGGAGCACCCGGAGGAAACTCACGCAGACACAGGGAGAACTTGCAAACTCCGCACAGGCAGGACCCAGAATCGAGCCCGGGCCCCTGGAGCTGTGAGGCTGCTAACCACTGTGCCAATGTGACGCCCAGTGTTTGTCTGTGCTACTGGGTATCAGTGTATGTCTTTGTTACTTGGTGTCAGTGAATGTCTGTGTGACTTGGTGTAAGTGTGTGTCTGTGTTACTTGGTATCAGTGCATGTCTTTGTTACTTGGTGTAAGTGTGTGTCTGTGTTACTGGGTGCCAGTGTGTTTCTGTGTTACTTGGTGTAAGTCTGTGTCTTTGTTACTTGGTGTCCGTGTGTGTCTTTGTTACTGGGTGTCAGTGTATGTCATTGTTACTGGGTGTCAGTGTCTGTCTTTGTTACTTGTTGTAAGTGTGTCTGTGTTAGTTGGTGTAAGTGTGTGTCTGTGTCACTGGGTGTCAGTGTGTGTCTGTGTTACTTGGTGTCAGTGTATGTCTTTGTTACTGTGTATCAGTGTTTCTCTGTGTTACTGGGTGACAGTGTGTGTTTGTTTGTGTTACTGGGTATCAGTGTATGTCTTTGTGACTTGGTATCAGTGTATTTCTTTGTTACTGGGTGTCAGTGTTTGTTTGTTTTACTGGGTGTCAGTGACACTAGGTGTTAGTATTTAGTTTAGTTTAGAGATACAGCACTTAAACAGGCCATTCGGCCCACCGAGTCTGTGCCGACCATCAACAACCCATTTTACTAATCCTACACTAATCCCGTATTCCTATCACATCCCCACCGGTCCCTATATATTTCCCTACCACCTACCTATACTAGGGGCAATTTATAATGGCCAATTAACCTATCAAGCTGCAAGTCTTTGGCATGTGGGAGGACACCGGAGCTCCCGGAAGAAACCCACGCAGACACAGGGAGAACTTGCAAACTACGCACAGGCAGTACCCAGAATCGAACCCGGTCCCTGGAGCTGTGAGGCTGCAGTGCGAACCACTGCGACAATGTGCCCCCCCCCCCCCCCCCCATAGTGTGTGCCTGTGTTACTGGGTATCAGTGCATGACTTTGTTACTTGGTGTAAGTGTATGTCTTTGTTACTTGGTGTCCGTGTGTGTCTGTGTCACTGTGTGTCAGTGTAAGTCTTTGTTACCGGGTGTCAGTGTATGTCTTTGTTACTTGGTGTAAGTGTGTGTCTGTGTTACTGGGTATCAGTGTCTGTCTTTGTTACTTGGTGTCAGTGTCTGTCTGTGTTACTTGGTGTAAGTGTGTGTCTGTGTTACTGGGTGTCAGTGTGTGTCTGTGTTACTTGGTGTAAGTCTGTGTCTTTGTTCCTTGGTGTCCGTGTGTGTCTGTGTTACTGGGTGTCAGTGTATGTCTTTGTTACTGGGTTTAATTGTATGCCTTTGTTAGTTGGTGTAATTGTCTTTCTTTGTTACTTTGTGTATGTGTATGTCTTTGTTACTTGGTGTCAGTGTATGATTTGTTACTTGGTGTCAGTGTATGTCTGTGTTACTTGGTGTAAGTGTGTGCCTTTGTTACTTGGTGTAAGTGTCCGTCTTTGTTACTTGGTGTCAGTGTATGTCTTTGTTACTTGGTGTCAGTGTGTGCCTGTGTTACTGGGTATCAGTGTATTTCTTTGTGACTTGGTATCAGTGAATGTCTTTGTTACTGGGTGTCAGTGTGTGTCTGTGTTACTGGTTTTCAGTGTATGTCTTTGTAACTTGGTATCAGTGTATGTCTTTGTTACTGGGTGTCAGTGTGTGTCTGTGTTCCTGGGCATCAGTTTATGTCTTCGTGACTTGGTGTCAGTGTATGTCTTTGTTACTGTGTATCAGTGGTTCTCTGTGTTACTGGGTGTCAGTTGGTGTTTGTTTATGTTAGTGGGTGTCAGTGTGGGTCTGTGACCCTGGGTGTCAGTATTTAGTTTAGTTTAGAGGTACAGCACTTAAGCAGGCCCTTCGGCCCACCGAGCCTGTGCCGACCATCAACAACCCATTTACAGTAATCCTACACTAATCCTACACTAATCCCGTATTCCTATCACATCCCCACCGTTCCCTATATATTTCCCTACCACCTACCTATACTAGGGGCAATTTATAATGGCCCATTAACCTATCAACCTGCAAGACTTTGGCATGTGGGAGGAAACCGGAGAACCCGGAGGAAACCCACGCAGACACAGGGAGAACTTGCAAACTCCGCACAGGCAGTACCCAGAATCGAACCCGGGTCCCTGGAGCTGTGAGGCTGCGGTGCTAACCACAGCGCCAATGTGCCCCCCCCCGCCCCACAGTGTGTGCCTGTGTTACTTAGTATCAGTGTATGTCTCTGTTACTTGGTGTCAGTGTATGTCTGTGTTACTTGGTGTAAGTGTGTGTCTGTGTTACTGGGTGACAGTGTGTGTCTGTTACTTGGTGTAAGTGAGCGTCTTTGTTACTTGGTGTAAGAGTGTGTCAGTGTTACTGGGTGTCAGTGTCTGTCTTTGTTGCTGGGTGTCAGTGTATGTCTTTGTTACATGGTGTCAGTGTGTGCCTGTGTTCCTGGGTATCAGTGTATGTCTTTGTTACTTGGTGTCATTGTATGTCAAAATACTTGGTGCAAGTGTATGTCTTTGTTACTTGGTGTAATTGTCTGTCTTTGTTACTTGGTGTAAGTGTATGTCTTTGTTACTTGGTGTCAGTGTATGTCTTTGTTACTTGGTGTCAGTGTATGTCTTTGTTACTTGGTGTCAGTGTGTGTCTCTGTTGCTGCGTGTCAGTGTATGTCTTTGTTACTTGGTGTAAGTGTATGTCTTTGTTACTTGGTTTCAGTGTTTGTCTTTGTTACTTGGTGTAAGTGTGTGTCTGTGTTACTGGTTATCATTGTATGTCTTTGTTAATTGGTGTCAGTGTATGCCTTTCTTACTTGGTGTAAGTGTGTGTCTGTGTTACTGGGTATAAGTGTATGTCTTTGTTAATTGGTGTCAGTGTATGTCTGTGTTACTTGGTGTAAGTGCGTGTCTGTGTTACTGGGTGTCAGTGTGTTTCTGTGTTACTTGGTGTAAGTCTGTGTCTTTGTTACTTGGTGTCCGTGTGTGTCTTTGTTACTTCGTGTAAGTGTGTCTGTGTTACTTGGTGTAAGTGTGTGTCTGTGTCACTGGGTGTCAGTGTGTGTCTTTGTTACTGTGTATCCGTGTTTCTCTGTGTTTCTGGGTGACAGTGTGTGTTTGTTTGTGTTAGTGGGTATCATTGCATGTCTTTGTGACTTGGTATCAGTGTATGTCTTTGTTACTGGGTGTCAGTGTTTGTTTGTTTTACTGGGTGTCAGTGACACGAGGTGTTAGTATTTAGTTTAGTTTAGAGATACAGCACTTAAGCAGGCCATTCGGCCCATCGAGCCTGTGCCGACCATCAACAACCCATTTACAGTAATCCTACACTAATCCTACACTAATCCCGTATTCCTATCACATCCCCACCGTCCCCTGTATATTTCCCTACCACCTACCTATACTAGGGGCAATTTATGATGGCCAATTAACCTATCAACCTGCAAGTCTTTGGCATGTGGGAGGAAACCGGAGCACCGGGAGGAAACCAACGCAGACACAGGGAGCACTTGCAAACTCCGCACAGGCAGTACCCAGAATCGAACCCGGGTCCCTGGAGCTGTGAGGCTGCGGTGCTAACCATTGCGCCAATGTGCCACCCCCCTCCGCAGTGTGTGCCTGTGTTACTAGGTATCAGTGTATGTCTTCGTTGCTTGGTGTCAGTGATTGCATGTGTTACTTGGTGTAAGTGTGTGTCTGTGTTACTGGGTGTCAGTGTGTGTCTTTGTTACTTGGTGTCCGTGTGTGTCTTTGTTACTGGGTGTCAGTGTATGTCTTTGTTACTTGGTATCAGTTTATGTCTGTGTTACTTGGTGTCAGTGTGTTTGTTTGTGTTACTGGGTGTCAGTGTGTGTCTGTGTTACTTGGTGTAAGTGTGTGTCTGTGTTATTGGGTGTCAGTGTGTGTCTGTTACTTGGTGTAAGTGAGCGTTTTTTTACTTGGTGTCAGTGTGTGTCTGTGTTACTGGGTGTCAGTGTATGTCTTTGTTGCTGGGTGTCACTGTATGTGTTTGTTACTTGGTGTCAGTGTGTGCCTGTGTTACTGGGTATCAGAGTATGTATTTGTTACTTGGTGTCAGTGTATGTCAAAATACTTGGTGTAAGTGTATGTCTTTGTTACTTGGTGTCAGTGTATGTCTTTGTTACTTGGTGTCAGTGTGTGTCTCTGTTACTGCGGGTCAGTGTATGTCTTTGTTACTTGGTGTCAGTGTATGTCTTTGTTACTTGGTGTAAGTGTATGTCTTTGTTACTTGGTTTCAGTGTTTGTCTTTGTTACTTGGTGTAAGTGTGTGTCTGTGTTACTGGTTATCATTGTATGTCTTTGTTAATTGGTGTCAGTGTATGTCTTTGTTACTTGGTGTAAGTGTGTGTCTGTGTTACTGGGTATCAGTGTATGTCTTTGTTACATGGTGTAAGTGTGTGTCTGTGTTACTGGGTATCAGTGTATGTCTTTGTTACTGGGTATCAGTGTATGTCTTTGTTAATTGCTGTCAGTGGATGTCTTTGTTACTTGGTGTCAGTGTATGTCTTTGTTACTTGGTGTAAGTGTGTGTCTGTGTTACTGGTTTTCAGTGACTGTCTTTGTGACTTGGTGTCAGTGTATGTCTGTGTTACTTTGTGTAAGTGCGTGTCTGTTTTACTGGGTGTCAGTGTGTTTCTGTGTTACTTGGTGTAAGTCTGTGTCTTTGTTACTTGGTGTCCGTGTGTGTCTTTGTTACTGGGTGTCAGTGTATGTCTTTGTTACTTGGTGTAAGTGTATGTCTTTGTTACTTGGTGTAAGTGTGTGTCTGTGTTACTGGGTATCAGTGTATGTCTTTGTTAATTGGTGTCAGTGTATGTCTTTGTTACTTGGTGTCAGTGTATGGCTGTGTTATTTGGTGTAAGTGTGTTTCTTTGTTACTTGGTGTAATTGTATGTCTTTGTTACTTGGTGTCAGTGTATGTCTTTGTTAATTGGTGTAAGTGTGTGTCTGTGTTACTGGGTATCAGTGTATGTCTTTGTTACTTGGTGCCAGTGTATGTCTTTGTGACTTGGTGTCAGTGTATGTCTTGGTTACTGGGTGTCAGTGTATGTCTTTGTTACTTGGTGTCAGTGTGTGTCTTTGTTACTTGGTGTCAGTGTCTGTCTGTGTTACTTGGTGTAATTGTGTGTCTTTGTTTCTTGGTGTAAGTGTGTGTCTGTGTTACTGGGTATCAGTGTATGTCTTTGTTACTAGCTGTCAGTGTATGTCTTTGTTGCTTGGTGTAAGTGTGTGTCTGTGTTACTGGGTGTCAGTAGATGTCTTTTTTACTTGGTGTCAGTGTTTGTCTTTGTTACTTTGTGGTAGTGTGTGTCTGTGTTACTGGGTATCAGGTGTATGTCTTTGTGACATGGTGTCAGTGTATGTCTTTCTTACTGGGTGTCAGTGTATGTCTTTGTTACTTGGTGACAGTGTGTGTCTGTGTTAGTCTTTGTTACTTGGTGTCAGTGTGTGTCTGTGTATGTCTGTGTTACTGTGTGTCAGTGTTTCTCGATGTTACTGGGTATCAGTGTATGTCTTTGTTACTTGCTGTCAGTGTTTTTCAAAATACTTGGTGCAAGTGTATGTCTTTGTTACTTGGTGTAATTGTCTGTCTTTGTTACTTGGTGTCAGTGTATGTATGTGTTAATTGGTGTAAGTGTGTGTCTTTGCTACTTGGTGTAAGTGTATGCCTTTGTTACTTGGTGTCAGTGTATGTCTTTGTTACTTGGTGTCAGTGTATGTCGTTGTTACTTCTTGTAAGTGTGTGTCTGTGTTTCTGGTTATCAGTGTATGTCTTTGTGACTCGGTGTCAGTGTATGTCTTTGTTACTGGGTGTCAGTGTATGTCTGTTGATTGGTGACAGTGTGTGTCTGTGTGTCAGTGTATGTCTTTGTTACTGTGTATCAGTGTTTCTCTATGTTACTGGCTGTCAGTGTGTGTTTGTTTGTGTTACTGGGTGTCAGTCCTGAAACAGGCCCTTCGGCCAACCGAGTCAGTGCCGACCATCAACCACTCATTTATACTAATCCTACACTAATTCCGAATTCATATCACATCCCCACCTGTCCCTATATATTTCCCAAACACCTACCTATACAAGTGTCAATTTATAATGGCCAATTAACCTAACAACCTGCAAGTCTTTGGCATGTGGGAAGAAACCGGAGCACCCGGAGGAAACTCACGCAGACACAGGGAGAACTTGCAAACTCCGCACAGGCAGGACCCAGAATCGAGCCCGGGCCCCTGGAGCTGTGAGGCTGCTAACCACTGTGCCAATGTGACGCCCAGTGTGTGTCTGTGCTAATGGGTATCAGTGTATGTCTTTGTTACTTGGTGTCAGTGTATGTCTGTGTGACTTGGTGTAAGTGTGTGTCTGTGTTACTTGGTATCAGTGCATGGCTTTGTTACTTGGTGTAAGTGTGTGTCTGTGTTACTGGGTAACAGTGTATGTCTTTGTTACTTGGTGTCAGTCTATGTCTTTGTTACTTGGTGTAAGTGTGTGTTTTTGTTACTTGGTGTAATTGTATGTCTTTGTTACTTGGTGTCAGTGTGCGTCTGTGTTACTGGGTATCAGTGTATGTCTTTGTTACTTGGTGCAAGTGATGTCTTTGTTACTTGGTGTCAGTGCATGTCTTTGTTACTTGGTGTAAGTGTATGCCTTTGTTACTTGGTGTAAGTGTATGTCTTTGTTACTTGGTATCAGTGTATGTCTTTGTTACTTGGTGTCAGTGTTTGTCTGAGTTACTTGGTGTAAGTGTATGTCTTTGTTACTTGGTGTAAGTGTGTGTCTGTGTTACTGGGTATCAGTGTATGTCTTTGTTACTTGGTGTCAGTGTATGTCTTTGTTACTTGGTGTAAGTGTATGTCTTTGTTACTTGGTGTAAGTTTGTGTCTGTGTTACTGGGTATCAGTGTATGTCTTTGTTAATTGCTGTCAGTGGATGTCTTTGTTACTTGGTGTCAGTGTATGACTTTGTTACTTGGTGTAAGTGTGTGTCTGTGTTACTGGGTTTCAGTGACTGTCTTTGTGACTTGGTGTCAGTGTATGTCTGTGTTACTTTGTGTAAGTGCGTGTCTGTTTTACTGGGTGTCAGTGTGTTTCTGTGTTACTTGGTGTAAGTCTGTGTCTTTGTTACTTGGTGTCCGTGTGTGTCTTTGTTACTGGGTGTCAGTGTATGTCTTTGTTACTTGGTGTAAGTGTATGTCTTTGTTACTTGGTGTAAGTGTGTGTCTGTGTTACTGGGTATCAGTGTATGTCTTTGTTAATTGGTGTCAGTGTATGTCTTTGTTACTTGGTGTCAGTGTATGGCTGTGTTATTTGGTGTAAGTGTGTTTCTTTGTTACTTGGTGTAATTGTATGTCTTTGTTACTTGGTGTCAGTGTATGTCTTTGTTAATTGGTGTAAGTGTGTGTCTGTGTTACTGGGTATCAGTGTATGTCTTTGTTACTTGGTGCCAGTGTATGTCTTTGTGACTTGGTGTCAGTGTATGTCTTGGTTACTGGGTGTCAGTGTATGTCTTTGTTATTTGGTGTCAGTGTGTGTCTTTGTTACTTTGTGTCAGTGTCTGTCTGTGTTACTTGGTGTAATTGTGTGTCTTTGTTTCTTGGTGTAAGTGTGTGTCTGTGTTACTGGGTATCAGTGTATGTCTTTGTTACTAGCTGTCAGTGTATGTCTTTGTTGCTTGGTGTAAGTGTGTGTCTGTGTTACTGGGTGTCAGTAGATGTCTTTTTTACTTGGTGTCAGTGTTTGTCTTTGTTACTTAGTGGTAGTGTGTGTCTGTGTTACTGGGTATCAGTGTATGTCTTTGTGACATGGTGTCAGTGTATGTCTTTCTTACTGGGTGTCAGTGTATGTCTTTGTTACTTGGTGACAGTGTGTGTCTGTGTTAGTCTTTGTTACTTGGTGTCAGTGTGTGTCTGTGTATGTCTGTGTTACTGTGTGTCAGTGTTTCTCGATGTTACTGGGTATCAGTGTATGTCTTTGTTACTTGCTGTCAGTGTTTTTCAAAATACTTGGTGCAAGTGTATGTCTTTGTTACTTGGTGTAATTGTCTGTCTTTGTTACTTGGTGTCAGTGTATGTATGTGTTAATTGGTGTAAGTGTGTGTCTTTGCTACTTGGTGTAAGTGTATGCCTTTGTTACTTGGTGTCAGTGTATGCCTTTGTTACTTGGTGTCAGTGTATGTCTTTGTTACTTGGTGTCAGTGTATGTCGTTGTTACTTCTTGTAAGTGTGTGTCTGTGTTTCTGGTTATCAGTGTATGTCTTTGTGACTCGGTGTCAGTGTATGTCTTTGTTACTGGGTGTCAGTGTATGTCTGTTGATTGGTGACAGTGTGTGTCTGTGTGTCAGTGTATGTCTTTGTTACTGTGTATCAGTGTTTCTCTATGTTACTGGCTGTCAGTGTGTGTTTGTTTGTGTTACTGGGTGTCAGTCCTGAAACAGGCCCTTCGGCCAACCGAGTCAGTGCCGACCATCAACCACTCATTTATACTAATCCTACACTAATTCCGAATTCATATCACATCCCCACCTGTCCCTATATATTTCCCAAACACCTACCTATACTAGTGTCAATTTATAATGGCCAATTAACCTAACAACCTGCAAGTCTTTGGCATGTGGGAAGAAACCGGAGCACCCGGAGGAAACTCACGCAGACACAGGGAGAACTTGCAAACTCCGCACAGGCAGGACCCAGAATCGAGCCCGGGCCCCTGGAGCTGTGAGGCTGCTAACCACTGTGCCAATGTGACGCCCAGTGTGTGTCTGTGCTACTGGGTATCAGTGTATGTCTTTGTTACTTGGTGTCAGTGTATGTCTGTGTGACTTGGTGTAAGTGTGTGTCTGTGTTACTTGGTATCAGTGCATGGCTTTGTTACTTGGTGTAAGTGTGTGTCTGTGTTACTGGGTAACAGTGTATGTCTTTGTTACTTGGTGTCAGTCTATGTCTTTGTTACTTGGTGTAAGTGTGTGTTTTTGTTACTTGGTGTAATTGTATGTCTTTGTTACTTGGTGTCAGTGTGCGTCTGTGTTACTGGGTATCAGTGTATGTCTTTGTTACTTGGTGCAAGTGATGTCTTTGTTACTTGGTGTCAGTGCATGGCTTTGTTACTTGGTGTAAGTGTATGCCTTTGTTACTTGGTGTAAGTGTATGTCTTTGTTACTTGGTATCAGTGTATGTCTTTGTTACTTGGTGTCAGTGTTTGTCTGAGTTACTTGGTGTAAGTGTATCTCTTTGTTACTTGGTGCAAGTGTGTCTGTGTTACTTGGTATAAGTGTGTGTCTGTGTTCCTGGGTATCATTGTATGTCTTTGTTACATGGTGTCAGTGTATGTCTGTGTTACTTGGTGTAAGTGTGTGTCTGTTTTACTGGGTATCAGAGTATGTCTTTGTTACTTGGTGTCAGTGTATGTCTGTGTTACTTGGTGTAAGTGTATGTCTTTGTTACTGGGTGTCAGTGTGTGTCTGTGTTACTTGGTGGAAGTGTGTGTCTTTGTTACTTGGTGCCCGTGTGTGTCTGTGTTGCTGGGTGTCAGTGCATGTCTTTGTTACTTGGTGCCATTGTATATCTGTGTCACTTGGTGTAAGTGTGTGTCTTTGTTACTTGGTGTATTTGTATGTCTTTGTTACTTGGTGTCAGTGTATGTCTGTGTTACTTGGTGTCAGTGTGTGTCTGTGTTACTTGGTGTAAGTGTGTGTCTGCGTTCCTGGGTATCAGTGTATGTCTTTGTTACTTGGTGTCAGTGTATGTCTGTGTTACTTGGTGTCAGTGTGTGTCTGTGTTGCTGGGTGTCAGTGTGTGTCTGTGTTACTTGGTGTAAGTGTGTGTCTTTGCTATTTGGTGTCCGTGTGTGTTTGTGTTACTGGGTGTCAGTGCATGTCTTTGTTACTTGGAGTCAGTGTATATCTGTGTTACTTGGTGTAAGTGTGTGTCTTTGTTACTTGGTGTAATTGTCTGTCTTTGTTACTTGGTGTGAGTGTATGTCTGTGTTACTTGTTCTAAGTGTATGTCTTTGTTGCTTGGTGTAAGTGTGTGTCTGTGTTACTTGGTGTAAGTGTGTGTCTGTGTTCCTGGGTATCAGTGCATGTCTTTGTTACTTGCTGTCAGTGTATGTCAGTGTTACTTGGTGCAAGAGTGTGTCTGTGTTACTGGGTATCAGTGCATGTCTTTGTTACTTGGTGTTAGTGTATGTCTTTGAAACTTGGTGTAAGTGTATGTCTTTGTTACTTGGTGTCAGTGTATGTCTTTGTTACTTGGTGTAAGTGTGTGTCTGTGTTACTGGGTGTCAGTGTGTGTCTTTGTTACTTGGTGTCCATGTGTGCCTGTGTTACTTGGTGTCAGTGTATGTCTGTGTTACTTGGTGTAAGTGTGTGTCTGTGTTACTTGGTGTAAGTGTGTGTCTGCGTTCCTGGGTATCAGTGTATGTCTTTGTTACTTGGTGTCAGTTTATGTCTGTGTTACTTGGTGTCAGTGTGTGTCTGTGTTGCTGGGTATCAGTGTATGAATTTGTTACTTGGTGTCAGTGTCTGACTGTGTTACTTGGAGTAATTGTGTGTCTGTGTTACTGGGTGTCAGTGTGTGTCTGTGTTACTTGGTGTAAGTGTGTGTCTTTGTTATTTGGTGTCCGTGTGTGTTTGTGTTACTAGGTGTCAGTGCATGTCTTTGTTACTTGGTGTCAGAGTATATCTGTGTTACTTGGTGTAAGTGTGTGTCTTTGTTACTTGGTGTAATTGTCTGTCTTTGTTACTTGGTGTGAGTGTATGTCTGTGTTACTTGTTCTAAGTGTATGTCTTTGTTGCTTGGTGTAAGTGTGTGTCTGTGTTACTTGGTGGAAGTGTGTGTCTGTGTTCCTGGGTATCAGTGCATGTCTTTGTTACTTGCTGTCAGTGTATGTCTGTGTTACTTGGTGCAAGTGTGTGTCTGTGTTACTGGGTATCAGTGTATGTCTTTGTTACTTGGTGTTAGTGTATGTCTTTGAAACTTGGTGTAAGTGTATGTCTTTGTTACTTGGTGTCCGTGTATGACTTTGTTACTTGGTGTAAGTGTGTGTCTGGGTTACTGGGTGTCAGTGTGTGTCTTTGTTACTTGGTGTACGTGTGTGCCTGTGTTACTGGGTGTCAGTGTATGTCTTTGTTACTGGGTGACAGTGTATGTCTTTGTTACTTGGTGTAAGTGTGTGTCTGTGTTAGTGGGTATCAGTGTCTGTCTTTGTTACTTGGTGTAAGTGTGTGTCTGTGTTACTGGGTATCAGTGTATGTCTTTGTTACTTGGTGTCAATGTCTGTCTGTGTTACTTGGTGTAAGTGTGTGTCTGTGTTACTGGGTATCAGTGCATGTCTTTGCGACTTGGTGTAAGTGTGTGTCTTTGTTACTTGGTGTAAGTGTATTCCTTTGTTACTTGGTGTCAGTGTATGTCTTTGTTACTTGGTGTCAGTGTGTGCCTTTGTTACTTGGTGTAAGTGTATGCCTTTGTTACTTGGTGTCAGTGTATGTCAAAATAATTGGTGTAAGTGTTTGTCTTTGTTCCTTCGTGTAATTGTCTGTCTTTGTTACTTGGTGTCAGTGTATGTCTGTGTTACTTGGTGTAAGTGTGTGTCGGTGTTACTGGGTATCAGTGTCTGTCTTTGTTACTTGGTGTCAGTGTATGTCAAAATACTTTGTGTAAGTGTATGTCTTTGTTACTTGGTGTAACTGTCTGTCTTTGTTACTTGGTGTCAGTGTATGTCTGTGTTACTTGGTGTAAGTGTGTGTCTTTGTTACTTGGTGTAAGTGTATGCCTTTGTTACTTGGTGTCACTGTATGTCTTTGTTACTTGTTGTAAGTGTGCGTCTGTGTTACTGGGTATCAGTGTATGTCTTTGTTTCTTGGTGTCATTGTATGTCTTTGTTACTTGGTGTCAGTGTATATCTGTGTTACTGGGTATCAGTGCATGCCTTTATTAAATGGTGTCAGTGTATGTCTGTGTTACTTGGTGTAAGTGTGTGTCTGTATTACTGGGTATCTGTATGTCTTTGTTACTTGGTGTTAGTGTGTGTCTGTGTTACTGGGTATCAGTGTATGTCTTTGTTACTTGGTGTCAGTGTATGTCTTTGTTACTTGGTGTAAGTGTATGTCTTTGTTACTTGGTGTCAGTGTATGTCTTTGTTACTTGGTGTAAGTGTGTGTCTGTGTTACTGGGTGTCAGTGTGTGTCTTTGTTACTTGGTGTCCATGTGTGCCTGTGTTACTGGGTGTCAGTGTATGTCTTTGTTACTTGGTGTCAGTGTGTGTCTTTGTTACTTGGTGTAAGTGTGTGTCTGTGTTACTGGGTGTCAGTGTCTGTCTTTGTTACTTGGTGTAAGTGTGTGTCTGTGTTACTGGGTATCAGTGCATGTCTTTGTTACTTGGTGTCAATGTATGTCTGTGTTACGTGGTGTAAGTGTGTGTCTGTGTTACTGGGTATCAGTGTATGTCTTTGTGACTTGGTGTCAGTGTATGTCTTTGTTACTGGGTGTCAATGTGTATCCTTGTGACTTGGTGTCAGTGTATGTCTTTGTTACTTGGTGTAAGTGTGTGTCGGTGTTTCTGGGTCTCAGTGTATGTCTTTGTTACTTGGTGTCAGTGTTTTTCAAAATACTTGGTGCAAGTGTATGTCTTTGTTACTTGGTGTAATTGTCTGTCTTTGTTACTTGGTGTCAGTGTATGTCTGTGTTACTTGGTGTAATTGTCTGTCTTTGTTACTTGGTGTCAGTGTATGTCTGTGTTACTTGGTGTAAGTGTGTGTCTTTGCTACTTGGTGGAAGTGTATGTCTTTGTTACCAGTTGTCAGAGTATGTTTTTGTTACTGGGTGTCAGTGTATGTCTTTATTACTTGGTGTAAGTGTTTGTCTGTGTTACTGGGTATCAGTGTATGTCTTTGTTACTTGGTGTCAGTGTGTGCCTTTGTTTCTTGGTGTAAGTGTATGTCTTTGTTACTTGGTGTCAGTGTATGTCTTTGTTACTTGGTGTAAGTGTGTGTCTGTGTTACTGGGTGTCAGTGTGTGTCTTTGTTACTTGGTGTCCATGTGTGCCTGTGTTACTGGGTGTCAGTGTATGTCTTTGTTACTTGGTGTCAGTGTATGTCTTTGTTACTTGGTGTAAGTGTATGTCTTTGTTACTTGGGGTCAGTGTATGTCTTTGTTACTTGGTGTAAGTGTGTGTCTGTGTTACTGGGTGTCAGTGTGTGTCTTTGTTACTTGGTGTCCATGTGTGCCTGTATTACTGGGTGTCAGTGTATGTCTTTGTTACTTGGTGTCAGTGTGTGTCTTTGTTACTTGGTGTAAGTGTGTGTCTGTGTTACTGGGTGTCAGTGTCTGTCTTTGTTACTTGGTGTCAGTGTATGTCTGTGTTACTTGGTGTAAGTGTGTGTCTGTGTTACTTGGTGTAAGTGTGTGTCTGCGTTCCTGGGTATCAGTGTATGTCTTTGTTACTTGGTGTCAGTTTATGTCTGTGTTACTTGGTGTCAGTGTGTGTCTGTGTTGCTGGGTATCAGTGTATGAATTTGTTACTTGGTGTCAGTGTCTGACTGTGTTACTTGGAGTAATTGTGTGTCTGTGTTACTGGGTGTCAGTGTGTGTCTGTGTTACTTGGTGTAAGTGTGTGTCTTTGTTATTTGGTGTCCGTGTGTGTTTGTGTTACTAGGTGTCAGTGCATGTCTTTGTTACTTGGTGTCAGTGTATATCTGTGTTACTTGGTGTAAGTGTGTGTCTTTGTTACTTGGTGTAATTGTCTGTCTTTGTTACTTGGTGTGAGTGTATGTCTGTGTTACTTGTTCTAAGTGTATGTCTTTGTTGCTTGGTGTAAGTGTGTGTCTGTGTTACTTGGTGTAAGTGTGTGTCTGTGTTACTGGGTATCAGTGTATGTCTTTGTTACTTGCTGTCAGTGTATGTCTGTGTTACTTGGTGCAAGTGTGTGTCTGTGTTACTGGGTATCAGTGTATGTCTTTGTTACTTGGTGTTAGTGTATGTCTTTGAAACTTGGTGTCAGTGTATTTCTTTGTTACTAGGTGTCAGTGCATGTCTTTGTTACTTGGTGTCAGTGTATGTCTTTTTTACTTGGTGTAAGTGTATGTCTGTGCTACTGGGTATCAGTGTCTGTCTTTGTTACTTGGTGTAAGTGTGTGTCTGTGTTACTGGGTATCAGTGTATGTCTTTGTTACTTGGTGTCTGTGTGTGTCTGTGTTACTTGGTGTAAGTGTGTGTCTGTGTAACTGGGTATCAGTGTATGTCTTTGTTACTTGGTGTAAGTGTTTCTGTGTTACTGTGTACCAGTGTATGTCTTTGTTACTTGGTGTCAGTGTATGTCTGTGTTACCTGGTGTAAGTGTATGTCTTTGTTACTTGGTGTCAGTGTATGTCTTTGTTACTTGGTGTAAGTGTGTGTCTGTGTTACTGTGTATCTGTGTATGTCTTTGTTAATTGGTGTCAGTGTACGTCTTTGTTACTTGGTGTCAGTGCATGTCTTTGTTACTTGGTGTATGTGTATGCCTTTGTTACTTGGTGTCAGTGTATGTCTCTGTTACTTGGTGTAAGTGTGTATCTGTGTTTCTGGGTATCAGTGTATGTCTTTGTTACTTGGTGTCATTGTCTTTCTTTGTTACTTGGTGTAAGTGTGTGTCTGTCTTACTGGGTATCAGTGTATGTCTTTGTTACTTGGTGTCAGTATATGTCTTTGTGACCTGGTGTAAGTGTGTGTCTGTGTTACTGGGTATCAGTGTCTGTCATTGTTACTTGGTGTAAGTGTGTGTCTGTGTTACTGGGCTTCAGTGTACGTCTTTGTTACTTGGTGTCAGTGTATGTCTGTGTTACTTGGTGTAAGTGCGTGTCTTTGTTACTTGGTGTCAGTGTGTGTCTGTGTTACTTGGTATCAGTGTATGTCTTTGTTACTTGGTGTCAGTGTATGTCTGTGTTACTTGGTGTAAGTGTGTGTCTGTGTTACTGGGTATCAGTGTCTGTCTTTGTTACTTGGTGTAAGTGTGTGTCTGTGTTACTGGGTATCAGTGTATGTCTTTGTTACTTGGTGTCACTGTATGTCTTTGTTACTTGATGTAAGTGTATGCCTTTGTTACTTGGTGTCAGTGTATGTCTGTGTTACTTGGTGCAAGTGTATGTCTTTGTTAGTTGGTGTCAGTGTATGTCTTTGTTACTTGGTGTAATTGAATGTCTTTGTTACTTAGTGTCAGTGTATTTCTTTGTTACTTGGTGTAAGTGTATGTCTTTTCTACTTGGTGTCAGTGTATGTCTTTGATACTTGGTGTAAGTGTATGTCTGTGCTACTGGGTATCAGTGTCTGTCTTTGTTACTTGGTGTCAGTGTATGTCTTTTTTACTTGGTGTAAGTGTATGTCTTTGTTACTGGGTATCAGTGTCTGTCTTTGTTACTTGGTGTCTGTGTGTGTCTGTGTTACTTGGTGTAAGTGTGTGTCTGTGTAACTGGGTATCAGTGCATGTCTTTGTTACTTGGTGTCAGTGTATGTCTTTTTTACTTGGTGTAAGTGTATGTCTTTGTTACTTGGTGTCAGTGTATGTCTTTGTTACTTGGTGTAACTGTGTGTCTGTGTTACTGGGTATCAGTGTATGTCTCTGTTAATTGGTGTCAGTGTATGTCTTTGTTAATTGGTGTCAGTGTGTGTCTGTGTTACTGGGTATCAGTGTATGTCTTTGTTACTTGGTGCAAGTGCACGTATTTGTTACTTGGTGTCAGTGCATGTCTTTGTTACTTGGTGTAAGTGTATGCCTTTGTTACTTGGTATAAGTGTGTGTCTGTGTTACTGGGTAACAGTGAATGTCGTTGTTACTTGGTGTCAGTGCATGTCTTTGTTACTTGGTGTAAGTGTTTGTCTGTGTTACTGGGTATCAGTGGATGACTCATTTACTTGGTCTCAGTGTGTGCCTTTGTTACTTGGTGTCATTGTGTGTCTTTGTTACTGGGTGTCAGTGTATGCCTTTGTTACTGGGTGTCAGTGGATGTCTTTGTGACTTGGTGTAAGTGTGTGTCTGTGTTACTGGGTATCAGTGTCTGTCATTGTTACTTGGTGTAAGTGTGTGTCTGTGTTACTTGGTGTAAGTGTGTGTCTTTGTTACTTGGTGTCAGTGTATGTCTGTGTTACTTGGTGTAAGTGTATGTCTTTGTTACTTGGTGTCAGTGTATGTCTTTGTTACTTGTTGTAAGTGTCTGTCTGTGTTACTGTGTATCAGTGTATGGCTTTGTTACTTGGTGTCTGTGTGTGTCTGTGTTACTTGGTGTAAGTGTGTGTCTGTGTAACTGGGTTTCAGTGCATGACTTTGTTACTTGGTGTAAGTGTGTGTATGTGTTACTGGGTATCAGTGTATGTCTTTGTTACTTTGTGTCAGTGTATGTCTTTTTTACTTCGTATAAGTGTATGTCTTTGTTACTTGGTGTCAGTATATGTCTTTGTGACCTGGTGTAAGTGTCTGTCTGTGTTACTTGGTGTCAGTGCATGTCTTTGTTACTTGGTGTAAGTGTATGCCTTTGTTACTTGGTGTCAGTGTATGTCTCTGTTACTTGGTGTAAGTGTGTGTCTGTGTTACTGGTTATCAGTTTATGTCTTTGATAGTTGGTTTCATTGTCTGTCTTTGATACGTGGTGTAAGTGTGTGTCTGTGTTCCTGGGTATCAGTGTATGTCTTTGTTACTTGGTGTTAGTGTATGTCTTTGTTACTTGGTGTAAGTGTGTGTCTGTGTTACTGGGTATCAGTGTATGTCTTTGTTACTTGGTGTCAGTGTATGTCTTTTTTACTTGGTGTAAGTGTATGTCTTTGTTACTTGGTGTCAGTGGATGTCTTTGTTACTTGGTGTCTGTGTGTGTCTGTGTTACTTGGTGTCAGTGCATGTCTTTGTTACTTGGTGTAAGTGTATGCCTTTGTTACTTGGTGTCAGTGTATGTCTTTGTTACTTGGTGTCCGTGTGTGTCTGTGTTACTGGGTGTCAGTGTCTGTCTTTGTTACTGGTTGTCAGTGTATGCCTTTGTTACTTGGTGTAAGTGTGTGTCTGTGTTACTGGGTGTCAGTGTCTGTCTTTGTTACTGGTTGTCAGTGTATGCCTTTGTTACTTGGTGTAAGTTTGTGTCTGTGTTACTGGGTGTCAGTGTGTGTCTGTGTAACTGATTATCAGTGTATGTCTTTGTTAATTGGTGTAAGTGTGTGTCTGTGTTACTGAGTATCAGTGCATGTCTTTGTTACTTGGTGTCAGTGTAAGTCTTTGTTACTTGGTGTAAGTGTGTGTCTGTGTTACTGGGTATCAGTGAATGTCTTTGTTACTTGGTGTCAGTGTATGTCTTTGTTACTTGGTGTAAGTGTGTGTCTGTGTTACTGGGTATCAGTGTTTGTCTTTGTTACTTGGTGTCAGTGTATGTCTGTGTTACTTGGTGTAATTGTATGTCTTTGTTCCTTGGTGTCAGTGTATGTCTTTGTTACTTGGTGTAAGTGTATGTCTTTGTTACTTAGTATCAGTTTATTTCTTTGATACTTGGTGTAAGTGTGTGTCTGTGTTACTGGGTATCAGTGCATGTCTTTGTCACTTGGTGTCTGTGTCTGTCTGTGTTACTTGGTGTAAGTGTATGTCTTTGTTACTTGGTGTCAGTGTATGTCTTTGTTACATGGTGTAAGTGTGTGTCTGTGTTACTGGGTATCAGTGTATGTCTTTGTTACTTGGTGTCATTGTCTTTCTTTGTTACTTGGTGTAAGTGTGTGTCTGTGTTACTGGGTATAAGTGTATGTCTTTGTTACTTGGTGTCACTGTATGTCTTTGTTTCTTGGTGTAAGTGTATGTCTTTGTTACTTGGTGTCAGTGTATGTCTGTGTTACTTGTTGTAAGTGTATGTCTTTGTTAATTGGTGTCAGTGTCTGTCTTTGTTACTTGGTGTAAGTGTGTGTCTGTGTTACTGGGTATCAGTGCATGTCTTTGTTACTTGGTATCAGTGTATGTCTTTGTTACTTGGTGTCAGTGTATGTCTTTTTTACTTGGTATAAGTGTATGTCTTTGTTACTTGGTGTCAGTATATGTCTTTGTTAGCTGGTCTAAGTGTGTGTCTGTGTTACTGGGTATCAGTGTCTGTCATTGTTACTTGGTGTAAGTGTGTGTCTTTTTTACTTGGTGTAAGTGTGTGTCTTTGTTACTTGGTGTCAGTGTATGTCTTTGTTACATGGTGTAAGTGTGTGTCTGTGTTACTGGGTATCAGTGTCTGTCTTTGTTACTTGGTGTCTGTGGATGTCTGTGATACTTGGTGTAAGTGTGTGTCTGTGTTACTGGGTATCAGTGTATGTCTTTGTTACTTGGTGTCTGTGTGTGTCTGTGTTACTTGGTGCAGGCGTGTGTCTTTGTAACTGGGTTTCAGTGTATGTCTTTGTTACTTGGTGTAAGTGTGTGTCTATGTTACTTGGTGTAGGCGTGTGTCTTTGTAACTGGGTATCAGTGTATGTCTTTGTTACTTGGTGTCAGTGTATGTCTTTTTTACTTGGTATAAGTGTATGTCTTTGTTACTTGGTGTCAGTATATGTCTTTGTTCCCTGGTGTAAGTGTGTGTCTGTGTTACTGGGTATCAGTGTATGTCTTTGTTAATTGGTGTCCGTGTATTTCTTTGTTACTCGGTGTCAGTGTGTGTCTGTGTTACTGGGTATCAGTGTATGTCTTTGTTACTTGTTGTCTGTGTGTGTCTGTGTTACTTGGTGTAAGTGTGTGTCTGTGTAACTGGGTATCAGTGTATGTCTTTGTTACTTGGTGGATGTGTGTGTCTGTGTTACTGGGTATCAGTGTATGTCTTTGTTACTTGGTGTCAGTGTATGTCTTTTTTACTTGGTGTAAGTGTATGTCTTTGTTACTTGTTGTCAGTGGATGTCTTTGTTACTTGGTGTCTGTGTGTGTCTGTGTTACTTGGTGTCAGTGCATGTCTTTGTTACTTGGTGTAAGTGTATGCCTTTGTTACTTGGTGTCAGTGTATGTCTCTGTTACTTGGTGTAAGTGTGTGTCTGTGTTACTGGTTATCAGTTTATGTCTTTGATAGTTGGTTTCATTGTCTGTCTTTGATACGTGGTGTAAGTGTGTGTCTGTGTTACTGGGTGTCAGTGTATGTCTTTGTTACTTGGTGCAAGTGTGTGTCTGTGTTACTGGGGATCAGTGAATGTCTTTGTTACTTGGTGTCAGTTTATGTTTTTGTTACTGGTTGTCAGTGTATGCCTTTGTTACTTGGTGTAAGTGTGTGTCTGTGTAACTGATTATCAGTGTATGTCTTTGTTAATTGGTGTAAGTGTGTGTCTGTGTTACTGAGTATCAGTGCATGTCTTTGTTACTTGGTGTCAGTGTGTGCCTTTGTTACTTGGTGTCATTGTGTGTCTTTGTTACTTGGTGTAAGTGTGTGTCTGTGTTACTGGGTATCAGTGTATGTCTTTGTTACTTGGTGTCAGTGTGTGCCTTTGTTACTTGGTGTCATTGTGTGTCTTTGTTACTGGGTGTCAGTGTATGTCTTTGTTACTGGGTGTCAGTGTATGTCTTTGTGACTTGGTGTAAGTGTGTGTCTGTGTTACTGGGTATCAGTGTCTGTCATTGTTACTTGGTGTAAGTGTGTGTCTGTGTTACTGGGCATCAGTGTATGTCTTTGTTACTTGGTGTCAGTGTATGTCTGTGTTACTTGGTGTAAGTGTGTGTCTTTGTTACTTGGTGTCAGTGTATGTCTGTGTTACTTGGTGTAAGTGCATGTCTTTGTTACTTGGTGTCAGTGTATGTCTTTGTTACATGGTGTATTTGTGTGTCTGTGTTACTGGGTATCAGTGTATGTCTTTGTTACTTGGTGTCTGTGTATGTCTGTGATACTTGGTGTAAGTGTGTGTCAATGTGGCTGGGTATCAGTGTAAGTCTTTGTTACTTGGTGTAAGTGTCTGTCTGTGTAACTGGGTTTCAGTGTCTGTCTTTGTTACTTGGTGTAAGTGTGTGTCTGTGTTCCTGTGTATCAGTGTATGTCGTTGTTACTTGGTGTCAGTGTATGTCTTTGTTACTTGGTGTAAGTGTGTGTCTGTGTAACTGTGTTTCAGTGTATGTCTTTGTTACTTGGTGTAAGTGCTTGTCTGTGTTACTGGGTATCAGTGTATGTCTTTGTTAATTGGTGTCATTGTGTGTCTTTGTTACATGGTGTAAGTGTACGTCTTTGTTACTTGGAGTCAGTGCATGTCTTTGTTACTTGGTGTAAGCAAATGCCTTTGTTACTTGGTGTCAGTGTATGTCTCTGTTACTTGGTGTAAGTGTGTGTCTGTGTTACTGGGTATCAGTGTATGTCTTTGTTTGTTGGTGTCATTGTTGTCTTTTTTACTTGGTGTAAGTGTGTGTCTATGTGACTGGGTAGCAGTGTATGTCTTTGTTACTTGGTGTCAGTGTATGCCTTTGTTACTTGGTGTAAGTGTGTGTCTGTGTTACTGGGGATCAGTGAATGTCTTTGTTACTTGGTGTCAGTGTATGTCTTTGTTACCTGGTGTCAGTGTATGTTTTTGTTACTGGGTGTCAGTGTATGTCTTTGTTACTGGGTGTCAGTGTATGCCTTTGTTACTTGGTGTAAGCGTGTGTCTGTGTAACTGAGTATCAGTGTATGTCTTTGTTACTTGGTGTAAGTGTGTGTCTGTGTTACTGGGTATCAGTGCATGTCTTTGTTACTTGGTGTCAGTATATGTCTTTGTTACTTGTTGTAAGTGTGTGCCTGTGTTACTGGGTATCAGTGAATGTCTTTGTTACTTGGTGTCAGTGTATGTCTTTGTTACTTGTTGTAAGTGTGTGCCTGTGTTACTGGGTATTAGTGTCTGTCTTTGTTACTTGGTGTCTGTGTCTGTCTGTGTTACTTGGTGTAAGTGTATGTCTTTGTTACTTGGTGACAGTGTATGTCTTTGTTACATGGAGTAAGTGTGTGTCTGTGTTACTGGGTATCAGTGTATGTCTTTGTTACTTGGTGTCACTGTATGTCTTTATAACTTGGTGTAAGTGTATGTCTTTGTTAATTGGTGTCAGTGTATGTCTTTGTTACTTGGTGTAAGTGTATGTCTTTGTTACTTCGTGTCAGTGTATTTCTTTGTTACTTGGTGTAAGTGTCTGTCTTTGTTACTTGGTGTAAGTGTGTGTCTGTGTTACTGGGTATCAGTGTATGTCTTTGTTACTTGGTATCAGTGTATGTCTTTGTTACTTGGTGTCAGTGTATGTCTTTTTTACTTGGTATAAGTGTATGTCTTTGTTACTTGGTGTCAGTATATGTCTTTGTTACCTGGTGTAAGTGTGTGTCTGTGTTACTGCGTATCAGTGTCTGTCATTGTTACTTGGTGTAAGTGTGTGTCTTTTTTACTTGGTGCAAGTGTATGTCTTTGTTACTTGGTGTCAGTGTATGTCTTTGTTACATGGTGTAAGTTTGTGTCTGTGTTACTGGGTATCAGTGTCTGTCTTTGTTACTTGGTGTCTGTGGATGTCTGTGATAATTGGTGTAAGTGTGTGTCTGTGTGGCTGGGTATCAGTGTATGTCTTTGTTACTTGGTGCAAGTGTCTGTCTGTGTTACTGGGTATCAGTGTATGTCTTTGTTACTTGGTGTCTGTGTGTGTCTGTGTTACTTGGCGTAAGTGTGTGTCTGTGTTACTGGGTATCAGTGTGTGTCTGTGTTACTTGGTGTAAGTGTGTGTCTGTGTTACTGGGTATCAGTGTATGTCTTTGTTACTTGGTGTCAGTGTATGTCTTTTTTACTTGGTATAAGTGTATGTCTTTGTTACTTGGTGTAAGTGTGTGTCTGTGTTACTGGGTATTGTGTATGTCTTTGTTAATTGGTGTCGGTGTATGTCTTTGTTACTTGGTGTCAGTGTGTGTCTGTGTTACTGGGTATCAGTGTATGTCTTTGTTACTTGGTGTCTGTGTGTGTCTGTGTTACTTGGTGTAAGTGTGTGTGTGTGTAACTGGGTATCAGTGTATGTCTCAGTTACTTGGTGTCAGTGTATGTCTTTTTTACTTGGTGTAAGTGTATGTCTTTGTTACTTGGTGTCAGTGGATGTCTTTGTTACTTGGTGTCAGTGTGTGTCTGTGTTACTGGGTATCAGTGATTGTCTTTGTTACTTGGTGCAATTGTACGTCTTTGTTACTTGGTGTCAGTTCATGTCTTTGTTACTTGGTGTAAGTGTATGCCTTTGTTACTTGGTGTCAGTGTATGTCTCTGTTACTTGGTGTAAGTGTGTGTCTGTGTTACTGGTTATCAGTTTATGTCTTTGATAGTTGGTTTCATTGTCTGTCTTTGATACGTGGTGTAAGTGTGTGTCTGTGTTACTGGGTATCAGTGTATGTCTTTGTTACTTGGTGTCAGTGTATGTCTTTGTTACTTGGTGTAAGTGTGTGTCTGTGTTACTGGGGATCAGTGAATGTCTTTGTTACTTGCTGTCAGTTTATGTTTTTGTTACTTGGTGTCAGTGTATGCCTTTGTTACTTGGTGTAAGTGTGTGTCTGTGTTACTGGGGATCTGTGTATGTCTTTGTTACTTGGTGTCAGTGTATGTCTTTGTTACCTGGTGTCAGTGTATGTTTTTGTTACTGGGTGTCAGTGTATGTCTTTGTTACTTGGTGTCCGTGTGTGTCTGTGTTACTGGGTGTCAGTGTATGTCTTTGTTACTGGGTGTCAGTGTATGCCTTTGTTACTTGGTGTAAGTGTGTGTCTGTGTAACTGAGTATCAGTGTATGTCTTTGTTACTTGGTGTAAGTGTGTGTCTGTGTTACTGGGTATCAGTGCATGTCTTTGTTACTTGGTGTCAGTGTAAGTCTTTGTTACTTGTTGTAAGTGTGTGCCTGTGTTACTGGGTATCAGTGAATGTCTTTGTTACTTGGTGTCAGTGTATGTCTTTGTTACTTGGTGTAAGTGTGTGTCTGTGTTACTGGGTATCAGTGTATGTCTTTGTTACTTGGTGTCAGTGTGTGCCATTGTTACTTGGTGTCATTGTGTATCTTTGTTACTGGGTGTCAGTGTATGTCTTTGTTACTGGGTGTCAGTGTATGTCTTTGTTACTTGTTGTAAGTGTGTGCCTGTGTTACTGGGTATCAGTGAATGTCTTTGTTACTTGGTGTCAGTGTATGTCTTTGTTACTTGGTGTAAGTGTGTGTCTGTGTTACTGGGTATCAGTGTCTGTCATTGTTACCTGGTGTAAGTGTGTGTCTGTTTTACTGGATATCAGTGTCTGTCATTGTTACTTGGTGCAAGAGTGTGTCTTTTTTACTTGGTGTAAGTGTATGTCTTTGTTACATGGTGTAAGTGTGTGTCTGTGTTACTGGGTATCAGTGTCTGTCTTTGTTACTTGGTGTCTGTGGATGTCTGTGATACTTGGTGTAAGTGTGTGTCTGTGTGGCTGGGTATCAGTGTATGTCTTTGTTACTTGGTGTAAGTGTCTGTCTGTGTTACTGGGTATCAGTGTATGTCTTTGTTACTTGGTGTCTGTGTGTGTCTGTGTTACTTGGTGTAAGTGTGTGTCTGTGTAACTGTGTTTCAGTGTATGTCTTTGTTACTTGGTGTAAGTGTGTGTCTGTGTTACTGGGTATCAGTGTATGTCTTTGTTACTTGGTGTCAGTGTATGTCTTTTTTACTTGGTACAAGTGTATGTCTTTGTTACTTGGTGTCTGTATATGTCTTTGTTACCTGGTGTAAGTGTGTGTCTGTGTTACTGGGTATCAGTGAATGTCTTTGTTAATTGGTGTCGGTGTATGACTTTGTTACTTGGTGTCAGTGTGTGTCTGTGTTACTGGGTATCAGTGTTTGTCTTTGTTACTTGGTGTCTGTGTGTGTCTGTGTTACTTGGTGTATGTGTGTGTCTGTGTAACTGGGTATCAGTGTATGTCTTTGTTACTTGGTGTATGTGTGTGTCTGTGTTACTGGGTATCAGTGTATGTCTTTGTTACTTGGTGTCAGTGTATGTCTTTTTTACTTGGTGTATGTGTATGTCTTTGTTACTTGGTGTCAGTGTATGTCTTTGTTACTTGGTGTCAGTGTGTGTCTGTGTTACTGGGTATCAGTGTATGTCTTTGTTACTTGGTGTAAGTGTACGTCTTTGTTACTTGGTGTCAGTGTATGTCTCTGTTGCTTGGTGTAAGTGTGTGTCTGTGTTACTGGTTATCAGTTTATGTCTTTGATAGTTGGTTTCATTGTCTGTCTTTGATACGTGGTGTAAATGTGTGTCTGTGTTACTGGCTATCAGTGTATGTCTTTGTTACTTGGTGTCAGTGTATGTCTTTGTTACTCGGTGTAAGTGTGTGTCTGTGTTACTGGGGATCAGTGAATGTCTTTGTTACTTGGTGTCATTTTATGTTTTTGTTACTTGGTGTCAGTGTATGTCTTTGTTACTTGTTGTAAGTGTGTGCCTGTGTTACTGGGTATCAGTGAATGTCTTTGTTACTTGGTGTCAGTGTATGTCTTTGTTACTTGGTGTAAGTGTGTGTCTGTGTTACTGGGTATCAGTGTATGTCTTTGTTACTTGGTGTCAGTGTGTGCCTTTGTTACTTGGTGTCATTGTGTATCTTTGTTACTGGGTGTCAGTGTATGTCTTTGTTACTGGGAGTCAGTGTATGTCTTTGTTACTTGTTGTAAGTGTGTGCCTGTGTTACTGGGTATCAGTGAATGTCTTTGTTACTTGGTGTAAGGGTGTGTCTGTGTTACTGGGTATCAGTGTCTGTCATTGTTACTTGGTGTAAGTGTGTGTCTTTTTTACTTGGTGTAAGTGTATGTCTTTGTTAATTGGTGTCAGTGTATGTCTTTGTTACATGGTGTAAGTGTGTGTCTGTGTTACTGGGTATCAGTGTCTGTCTTTGTTACTTGGTGTCTGTGAATGTCTGTGATACTTGGTGTAAGTGTGTGTCTGTGTGGCTGGGTATCAGTGTATGACTTTGTTACTTGGTGTAAGTGTCTGTCTGTGTTACTGGGTATCAGTGTATGTCTTTGTTACTTGGTGTCTGTGTGTGTCTGTGTTACTTGGTGTAAGTGTGTGTCTGTGTAACTGTGTTTCAGTGTATGTCTTTGTTACTTGGTGTAAGTGTGTGTCTGTGTTACTGGGTATCAGTGTATGTCTTTGTTACTTGGTGTCAGTGTATGTCTTTTTTACTTGGTATAAGTGTATGTCTTTGTTACTTGGTGTCTGTATATGTCTTTTGTTACCTGGTGTAAGTGTGTGTCTGTGTTACTGGGTATCAGTGTATGTCTTTGTTAATTGGTGTCGGTGTATGACTTTGTTACTTGGTGTCAGTGTGTGTCTGTGTTACTGGGTATCAGTGTATGTCTTTGTTACTTGGTGTCTGTGTGTGTCTGTGTTACTTGGTGTAAGTGTGTGTCTGTGTAACTGGGTATCAGTGTATGTCTTTGTTACCTGGTGTATGTGTGTGTCTGTGTTACTGGGTATCAGTGTATGTCTTTGTTACTTGGTGTCAGTGTATGTCTTTTTTACTTGGTGTATGTGTATGTCTTTGTTACTTGGTGTCAGTGGATGTCTTTGTTACTTGGTGTCAGTGTGTGTCTGTGTTACTGGGTATCAGTGTATGTCTTTGTTACTTGGTGTAAGTGTACGTCTTTGTTACCTGGTGTCAGTGCATGTCTTTGTTACTTGGTGTAAGTGTATGCCTTTGTTACTTGGTGTCAGTGTATGTCTCTGTTACTTGGTGTAAGTGTGTGTCTGTGTTACTGGTTATCAGTTTATGTCTTTGATAGTTGGTTTCATTGTCTGTCTTTGATACGTGGTGGAAGTGTGTGTCTGTGTTACTGGGTATCAGTGTATGTCTTTGTTACTTGGTGTCAGTGTATGTCTTTGTTACTCGGTGTAAGTGTGTGTCTGTGTTACTGGGGATCAGTGAATGTCTTTGTTACTTGGTGTCAGTTTATGTTTTTGTTACTGGGTGTCAGTGTATGCCTTTGTTACTTGGTGTAAGTGTGTGTCTGTGTAACTGAGTATCAGTGTATGTCTTTGTTAATTGGTGTAAGTGTCTGTCTGTGTTACTGGGTATCAGTGAATGTCTTTGTTACTTGGTGTCAGTGTATGTCTTTGTTACTTGGTGTAAGTGTGTGTCTGTGTTACTGGGAATCAGTGTATGTCTTTGTTACTTGGTGTCAGTGTGTGCCTTTGTTACTTGGTGTCATTGTGTGTCTTTGTTACTGGGTGTCATTGTATGTCTTTGTTACTGGGTGTCAGTGTATGTCTTTGTGACTTGGTGTAAGTGTGTGTCTGTGTTATTGTGTATCAGTGTCTGTCATTGTTACTTGGTGCAAGTGTGTGTCTGTGTTACTGGGCATCAGTGTATGTCTTTGTTACTTGGTGTCAGTGTCTGTCTGTGTTACTTGGTGTAAGTGTGTGTCTTTGTTACTTGGTGTAAGTGTGTGTCTGTGTTACTGGGTATCAGTGCATGTGTTTGTTACTTGGTGTCAGTGTACGTCTTTGTTACATGGAGTATTTGTGTGTCTGTGTTACTGGGTATCAGTGTATGTCTTTGTTAGTTGGTGTCTGTGTATGTCTGTGATACTTTGTGTAAGTGTGTGTCAATGTGGCTGGGTATCAGTGTAGGTCTTTGTTACTTGGTGTAAGTGTCTGTCTGTGTTACTGGGTATCAGTGTATGTCTTTGTTACTTGGTGTCTGTGTGTGTCTGTGTTACTTGGTGTAAGTGTGTGTCTGTGTAACTGGGTATCAGTGTCTGTCTTTGTTACTTGGTGTAAGTGTGTGTCTGTGTTCCTGGGTATCAGTGTATGTCTTTGTTACTTGGTGTAAGTGTACGTCTTTGTTGCTTGGTGTCAGTGCATGTCTTTGTTACTTGGTGTAAGTATATGCCTTTGTTACTTGGTGTCAGTGTATGTCTCTGTTACTTGGTGTAAGTGTGTGTCTGTGTTACTGGGTATCAGTGTATGTCTTTGTTACTTGGTGTAAGTGTACGTCTTTGTTGCTTGGTGTCAGTGCATGTCTTTGTTACTTGGTGTAAGTATATGTCTTTGTTACTTGGTGTCAGTGTATGTCTCTGTTACTTGGTGTAAGTGTGTGTCTATGTGACTGGGTAGCAGTGTATGTCTTTGTTACTTGGTGTCAGTGTATGCCTTTGTTACTTGGTGAAAGTGTGTGTCTGTGTTACTGGGGATCAGTGAATGTCTTTGTTACTTGGTGTCAGTGTATGTCTTTGTTACCTGGTGTCACTGTATGTTTTTGTTACTGGGTGTCAGTGTATGTCTTTGTTACTTGGTGTCCGTGTGTGTCTGTGTTACTGGGTGTCAGTGTATGTCTTTGTTACTGGGTGTCAGTGTATGCCTTTGTTACTTGGTGTAAGTGTGTGTCTGTGTAACTGAGTATCAGTGTATGTCTTTGTTACTTGGTGTAAGTGTGTGTCTGTGTTACTGGGTATCAGTGCATGTCTTTGTTACTTGGTGTCAGTGTATGTCTTTGTTACTTGTTGTAAGTGTGTGCCTGTGTTACTGGGTATCAGTGAATGTCTTTGTTACTTGGTGTCAGTGTATGTCTTTGTTACTTGGTGTAAGTGTGTGTCTGTGTTACTGGGTATCAGTGCATGTCTTTGTTACTTGGTGTCAGTGTGTGCCTTTGTTACTTGGTGTCATTGTGTATCTTTGTTACTGGGTGTCAGTGTATGTCTTTGTTACTGGGCGTCAGTGTATGTCTTTGTTACTTGTTGTAAGTGTGTGCCTGTGTTACTGGGTATCAGTGAATGTCTTTGTTACTTGGTGTCAGTGTATGTCTTTGTTACTTGGTGTAAGTGTGTGTCTGTGTTACTGGGTATCAGTGTCTGTCATTGTTACTTGGTGTAAGTGTGTGTCTGTGCTACTGGGCATCAGTGTATGTCTTTGTTACTTGGTGTCAGTGTATGTCTGTGTTACTTGGTGTAAGTGTGTGTCTTAGTTACTTGGTGTCAGTGTATGTCTGTGTTACTTGGTGTAACTGTATGTCTTTGTTACTTGGTGTCAGTGTATGTCTTTGTTACATGGTGGAAGTGTGTGTCTGTGTTACTGGGTATCAGTGTATGTCTATGTTACTTGGTGCCTGTGTCTGTCTGTGATAGTTGGTGTCAGTGTGTGTCTGTGTGGCTGGGTATCAGTGTATGTCTTTGTTACTTGGTGTAAGTGTGTGTCTGTGTTACCGGGTATCAGTGTATGTCTTTGGCACTTGGTGTCTGTGTATGTCTTTGTATACTTGGTGTCAGTGTGTGTCTTTGTTACTTGGTGTCAGTGTGTTTCTTTGTTACTGCGTGTCAGTGTATGTCTTTGTGACTTGCTGTTAGTGTGTGTCTGTGTTACTGGGTATCAGTGTATGTCTTTGTTACTGGGTATCAGTGTCTGACTTTGATACTTGGTGTAAGTGTGTGTCTGTGTATTTGGTGTAAGTGTGTGTCTTTGTTACTTGGTGTCAGTGTATGTCTGTGTTACTTGGTGTAAGTGTATGTCTTTGTTCCTTGGTGTCAGTGTATGTCTTTGTTACTTGGTGTAAGTGTACGTCTTTGTTACTTTGTGTCAGTGGATATCTTTGTTACCTGGTGTTAGTGGATGCCTCTGTTACTTGGTGTCAGTGTATGTCTGTTTTACTTGGTGTGAGAGTGTGTCAGTGTTACTGGGTATCAGTGTATGTCTTTGTTACTTGGTGTCAGTGCATGTCTTTGTTACTTGGTGCAAGTGTATGTCTTTGTTAATTGGTGTCAGTGTATGTCTTTGTTACTTGGTGTAAGTGTGTATCTGTGTTACTGGGTATCAGTGTATGTCTTTGTTAATTGGTGTCAGTGTATGTCTTTGTTACTTGTTGTAAGTGTGTGTCTGTGTTACTATGTATCAGTGTATGTCTTTGTTACATGGTGTAAGTGTACGTCTTTGTTACTTGGTGTCAGTGCATGTCTTTGCTACTTGGTGTCAGAGTATGTCTTTGTTACCTGATGTCAGTGTATGTCTTTGTTACTTGGTGTAAGTGTGTATCTGTGTTATTGGGTATCAGTGTATGTCTTTGTTAATTGGTGTCAGTGTATGTCTGTGTTACTTGGTGTAAGTGTGTGTCTGTGTAACTGGGTATCAGTGTATGTCTTTGTTACCTGGTGTATGTGTGTGTCTGTGTTACTGGGTATCAGTGTATGTCTTTGTTACTTGGTGTCAGTGTATGTCTTTTTTACTTGGTGTATGTGTATGTCTTTGTTACTTGGTGTCAGTGGATGTCTTTGTTACTTGGTGTCAGTGTGTGTCTGTGTTACTGGGTATCAGTGTATGTCTTTGTTACTTGGTGTAAGTGTACGTCTTTGTTACCTGGTGTCAGTGCATGTCTTTGTTACTTGGTGTAAGTGTATGCCTTTGTTACTTGGTGTCAGTGTATGTCTCTGTTACTTGGTGTAAGTGTGTGTCTGTGTTACTGGTTATCAGTTTATGTCTTTGATAGTTGGTTTCATTGTCTGTCTTTGATACGTGGTGGAAGTGTGTGTCTGTGTTACTGGGTATCAGTGTATGTCTTTGTTACTTGGTGTCAGTGTATGTCTTTGTTACTCGGTGTAAGTGTGTGTCTGTGTTACTGGGGATCAGTGAATGTCTTTGTTACTTGGTGTCAGTTTATGTTTTTGTTACTGGGTGTCAGTGTATGCCTTTGTTACTTGGTGTAAGTGTGTGTCTGTGTAACTGAGTATCAGTGTATGTCTTTGTTAATTGGTGTAAGTGTCTGTCTGTGTTACTGGGTATCAGTGAATGTCTTTGTTACTTGGTGTCAGTGTATGTCTTTGTTACTTGGTGTAAGTGTGTGTCTGTGTTACTGGGAATCAGTGTATGTCTTTGTTACTTGGTGTCAGTGTGTGCCTTTGTTACTTGGTGTCATTGTGTGTCTTTGTTACTGGGTGTCATTGTATGTCTTTGTTACTGGGTGTCAGTGTATGTCTTTGTGACTTGGTGTAAGTGTGTGTCTGTGTTATTGTGTATCAGTGTCTGTCATTGTTACTTGGTGCAAGTGTGTGTCTGTGTTACTGGGCATCAGTGTATGTCTTTGTTACTTGGTGTCAGTGTCTGTCTGTGTTACTTGGTGTAAGTGTGTGTCTTTGTTACTTGGTGTAAGTGTGTGTCTGTGTTACTGGGTATCAGTGCATGTGTTTGTTACTTGGTGTCAGTGTACGTCTTTGTTACATGGAGTATTTGTGTGTCTGTGTTACTGGGTATCAGTGTATGTCTTTGTTAGTTGGTGTCTGTGTATGTCTGTGATACTTTGTGTAAGTGTGTGTCAATGTGGCTGGGTATCAGTGTAGGTCTTTGTTACTTGGTGTAAGTGTCTGTCTGTGTTACTGGGTATCAGTGTATGTCTTTGTTACTTGGTGTCTGTGTGTGTCTGTGTTACTTGGTGTAAGTGTGTGTCTGTGTAACTGGGTATCAGTGTCTGTCTTTGTTACTTGGTGTAAGTGTGTGTCTGTGTTCCTGGGTATCAGTGTATGTCTTTGTTACTTGGTGTAAGTGTACGTCTTTGTTGCTTGGTGTCAGTGCATGTCTTTGTTACTTGGTGTAAGTATATGCCTTTGTTACTTGGTGTCAGTGTATGTCTCTGTTACTTGGTGTAAGTGTGTGTCTGTGTTACTGGGTATCAGTGTATGTCTTTGTTACTTGGTGTAAGTGTACGTCTTTGTTGCTTGGTGTCAGTGCATGTCTTTGTTACTTGGTGTAAGTATATGTCTTTGTTACTTGGTGTCAGTGTATGTCTCTGTTACTTGGTGTAAGTGTGTGTCTATGTGACTGGGTAGCAGTGTATGTCTTTGTTACTTGGTGTCAGTGTATGCCTTTGTTACTTGGTGAAAGTGTGTGTCTGTGTTACTGGGGATCAGTGAATGTCTTTGTTACTTGGTGTCAGTGTATGTCTTTGTTACCTGGTGTCACTGTATGTTTTTGTTACTGGGTGTCAGTGTATGTCTTTGTTACTTGGTGTCCGTGTGTGTCTGTGTTACTGGGTGTCAGTGTATGTCTTTGTTACTGGGTGTCAGTGTATGCCTTTGTTACTTGGTGTAAGTGTGTGTCTGTGTAACTGAGTATCAGTGTATGTCTTTGTTACTTGGTGTAAGTGTGTGTCTGTGTTACTGGGTATCAGTGCATGTCTTTGTTACTTGGTGTCAGTGTATGTCTTTGTTACTTGTTGTAAGTGTGTGCCTGTGTTACTGGGTATCAGTGAATGTCTTTGTTACTTGGTGTCAGTGTATGTCTTTGTTAC
Source organism: Heterodontus francisci (assembly GCF_036365525.1). NCBI lineage: Eukaryota > Metazoa > Chordata > Chondrichthyes > Heterodontiformes > Heterodontidae > Heterodontus > Heterodontus francisci. The sequence continues at coordinate 3,511,607 of NW_027140221.1, read as the reverse complement.
TTGGTGTAAGTGTGTGTCTGTGTTACTGGGTATCAGTGCATGTCTTTGTTACTTGGTGTCAGTGTGTGCCTTTGTTACTTGGTGTCATTGTGTATCTTTGTTACTGGGTGTCAGTGTATGTCTTTGTTACTGGGCGTCAGTGTATGTCTTTGTTACTTGTTGTAAGTGTGTGCCTGTGTTACTGGGTATCAGTGAATGTCTTTGTTACTTGGTGTCAGTGTATGTCTTTGTTACTTGGTGTAAGTGTGTGTCTGTGTTACTGGGTATCAGTGTCTGTCATTGTTACTTGGTGTAAGTGTGTGTCTGTGCTACTGGGCATCAGTGTATGTCTTTGTTACTTGGTGTCAGTGTATGTCTGTGTTACTTGGTGTAAGTGTGTGTCTTAGTTACTTGGTGTCAGTGTATGTCTGTGTTACTTGGTGTAACTGTATGTCTTTGTTACTTGGTGTCAGTGTATGTCTTTGTTACATGGTGGAAGTGTGTGTCTGTGTTACTGGGTATCAGTGTATGTCTATGTTACTTGGTGCCTGTGTCTGTCTGTGATAGTTGGTGTCAGTGTGTGTCTGTGTGGCTGGGTATCAGTGTATGTCTTTGTTACTTGGTGTAAGTGTGTGTCTGTGTTACCGGGTATCAGTGTATGTCTTTGGCACTTGGTGTCTGTGTATGTCTTTGTATACTTGGTGTCAGTGTGTGTCTTTGTTACTTGGTGTCAGTGTGTTTCTTTGTTACTGCGTGTCAGTGTATGTCTTTGTGACTTGCTGTTAGTGTGTGTCTGTGTTACTGGGTATCAGTGTATGTCTTTGTTACTGGGTATCAGTGTCTGACTTTGATACTTGGTGTAAGTGTGTGTCTGTGTATTTGGTGTAAGTGTGTGTCTTTGTTACTTGGTGTCAGTGTATGTCTGTGTTACTTGGTGTAAGTGTATGTCTTTGTTCCTTGGTGTCAGTGTATGTCTTTGTTACTTGGTGTAAGTGTACGTCTTTGTTACTTTGTGTCAGTGGATATCTTTGTTACCTGGTGTTAGTGGATGCCTCTGTTACTTGGTGTCAGTGTATGTCTGTTTTACTTGGTGTGAGAGTGTGTCAGTGTTACTGGGTATCAGTGTATGTCTTTGTTACTTGGTGTCAGTGCATGTCTTTGTTACTTGGTGCAAGTGTATGTCTTTGTTAATTGGTGTCAGTGTATGTCTTTGTTACTTGGTGTAAGTGTGTATCTGTGTTACTGGGTATCAGTGTATGTCTTTGTTAATTGGTGTCAGTGTATGTCTTTGTTACTTGTTGTAAGTGTGTGTCTGTGTTACTATGTATCAGTGTATGTCTTTGTTACATGGTGTAAGTGTACGTCTTTGTTACTTGGTGTCAGTGCATGTCTTTGCTACTTGGTGTCAGAGTATGTCTTTGTTACCTGATGTCAGTGTATGTCTTTGTTACTTGGTGTAAGTGTGTATCTGTGTTATTGGGTATCAGTGTATGTCTTTGTTAATTGGTGTCAGTGTATGTCTTTGTTACTTGGTGTAAGTGTATGTCTGTGTTACTGGGTATCAGTGTATGTCTTTGTTACTTGGTGTCAGTGTATGTCTTTGTTACTTGGTGTAAGTGTGTTTCTCTGTTACTGGGGATCAGTGAATGTCTTTATTAGTTGGTGTCATTGTCTGTCTTTGATAATTGGTGTAAGTGTGTGTCTGTGTTACTGGGTATCAGTGTATGTCTTTGTTACTTGGTGTCAGTGTATGTCTTTGTTACTTGGTGTAAGTGTGTGTCTGTGTTACTGGGGATCCGTGAATGTCTTTGTTACTTGGAGTCAGTGTCTGTCTTTGTTACCTGGTGTCAGTGTCTTTTTTTTTTACTGGGTGTCAGTGTATGTCTTTGTTACTTGGTGTCCGTGTGTGTCTGTGTTACTGGGTGTCAGTGTATGTCTTTGTTACTGGGTGTCAGTGTCTGCCTTTGTTACTTGGTGTCAGTGTATGTCTTTGTTACTTGGTGTAAGAGTGTGTCTTTGTTACTTGGTGTCAGTGTATGTCTGTGTTACTTGGTGTAAGTGCATGTCTTTGTTACTTGGTGTCAGTGTATGTCTTTGTTACATGGTGAATTTGTGTGTCTGTGTTACTGGGTATCAGTGTATGTCTTTGTTACTTGGTGTCTGTGTATGTCTGTGATACTTGGTGTAAGTGTGTGTCAATGTGTCTGGGTATCAGTGTAAGTCTTTGTTACTTGGTGTAAGTGTCTGTCTGTGTTACTGGGTATCAGTGGATGTCTTTGTTACTTGGTGTCTGTGTGTGTCTGTGTTACCTGGTGTAAGTGTGTGTCTGTGTAACTGGGTATCAGTGTCTGTCTTTGTTACTTGGTGTAAGTGTGTGTCTGTGTTCCTGGGTATCAGTGTATGTCTTTGTTACTTGGTGTCAGTGTATGTCTTTTTTACTTGGTGTAAGTGTATGTCTTTGTTAATTGGTGTCAGTGTATGTCTTTGTTACTTGGTGTAAGTGTTTGTCTGTGTTACTGGGTTTCAGTGTATGTCTTTGTTAATTGGTATCAGTGTATGTCTTTGTTACTTGGTGTCAGTGTGTGTCTGTGTTGCTGGGTATCAGTGTATGTCTTTGTTACTTGGTGTAAGTGTACGTCTTTGTTGCTTGGTGTCAGTGCATGTCTTTGTTACTTGGTGTAAGTATATGCCTTTGTTACTTGGTGTTAGTGTATGTCTCTGTTACTTGGTGTAAGTGTGTGTCTGTGTTACTGGGTATCAGTGTATGTCTTTGTTTGTTGGTGTCATTGTCTGTCTTTGATACTTGGTGTAAGTGTGTGTCTATGTGACTGGGTAGCAGTGTATGTCGTTGTTACTTGGTGTCAGTGTATGCCTTTGTTACTTGGTGTAAGTGTGTGTCTGTGTTACTGGGGATCAGTGAATGTCTTTGTTACTTGGTGTCAGTGTATGTCTTTGTTACCTGGTGTCAGTGTATGTTTTTGTTACTGGGTGTCAGTGTATGTCTTTGTTACTTGGTGTCCGTGTGTGTCTGTGTTACTGGGTGTCAGTTTATGTCTTTGTTACTGGGTGTCAGTGTATGCCTTTGTTACTTGGTGTAAGTGTGTATCTGTGTAACTGAGTATCAGTGTATGTCTTTGTTACTTGGTGTAAGTGTGTGTCTGTGTTACTGGGTATCAGTGCATGTCTTTGTTACTTGGTGTCAGTGTATGTCTTTGTTACTTGTTGTAAGTGTGTGCCTGTGTTACTGGGTATCAGTGAATGTCTTTGTTACTTGGTGTCAGTGTATGTCTTTGTTACTTGGTGTAAGTGTGTGTCTGTGTTACTGGGTATCAGTGTATGTCTTTGTTACTTGGTGTCAGTGTGTGCCTTTGTTACTTGGGGTCATTGTGTATTTTTGTTACTGGGTGTCAGTGTATGTCTTTGTTACTGGGTGTCAGTGTATGTCTTTGTTACTTGTTGTAAGTGTGTGCCTGTGTTACTGGGTATCAGTGAATGTCTTTGTTACTGGCTGTCAGTGTATGTCTTTGTTACTTGGTGTAAGTGTGTGTCTGTGTTACTGGGTATCAGTGTCTGTCGTTGTTACTTGGTGTAAGTGTGTGCCTGTGCTTCTGGGCATCAGTGTATGTCTTTGTTACTTGGTGTCAGTGTTTGTCTGTGTTACTTGGTGTAAGTGTGTGTCTTAGTTACTTGGTGTCAGTGTATGTCTGTGTTACTTAGTGTAAGTGTATGTCTGTGTTACTGGGTATCAGTGTATGTCTATGTTACTTGGTGCCTGTGTCTGTCTGTGATACTTGGTGTAAGTGTGTGTCTGTGTGGCTGGGTATCAGTGTATGTCTTTGTTACTTGGTGTAAGTGTGTGTCTGTGTTGCCGGGTATCAGTGTATGTCTTTGGCACTTGGTGTCTGTGTATGTCTTTGTATACTTGGTGTAAGTGTGTCATTGTTACTTGGTGTCAGTGTGTTTCTTTGTTACTGCGTGTCAGTGCATGTGTTTGTGACTTGCTGTTAGTGTGTGTCTGTGTTACTGGGTATCAGTGTATGTCTTTGTTTCTGGGAATCAGTGTCTGTCTTTGATACTTGGTGTAAGTGTGTGTCTGTGTTACTGGGTATCAGTGTATGTCTTTGTTACTTGCTGTCAGTGTATGTCTGTGTATTTGGTGTAAGTGTGTGTCTTTGTTACTTGGTGTCAGTGTATGTCTGTGTTACTTGGTGTAAGTGTCTGTCTTTGTTCCTTGGTGTCAGTGTATGTCTTTGTTACTTGGTGTAAGTGTACGTCTTTGTTACTTTGTGTCAGTGCATATCATTGTTACTTGGTGTTGGTGGATGCCTCGGTTGCTTGGTGTCAGTGTATGTCTGTGTTACTTGGTGTAAGTGTGTATCTGTGTTCCTGGGTATCAGTGTATGTCTTTGTTAATTGGTGTCAGTGTATGTCTTTGTTACTTGGTGTAAGTGTGTATCTGTGTTACTGGGTATCATGTGTATGTCTTTGTTAATTGGTGTCAGTGTATGTCTTTGTTACTTGGTGTAAGTGTGTGTCTGTGTTACTGGGTATCAGTGTATGTCTTTGTTACTTGGTGTCAGTGTATGTCTTTGTTACTTGGTGTAAGTGTGTGTCTGTGTTACTGGGGATCCGTGAATGTCTTTGTTACTTGGTGTCAGTGTCTGTCTTTGTTACCTGGTGTCAGTGTCTGTTTTTTTTACTGGGTGTCAGTTTATGTCTTTGTTACTTGGTGTTAGTGGATGCCTCTGTTGCTTGGTGTCAGTGTATGTCTGTGTTACTTGGTGTAAGTGTGTGTCTGTGTTACTGGGTATCAGTGTATGTCTTTGTTACTTGGTGTCAGTGTATGACTTTGTTACTTGGTGTAAGTGTGTATCTGTGTTCCTGGGTATCAGTGTATGTCTTTGTTAATTGGTGTCAGTGTATGTCTTTGTTACTTGGTGTAAGTGTGTATCTGTATTACTGGGTTTCATGTGTATGTCTTTGTTAATTGGTGTCAGTGTATGTCTTTGTTACTTGGTGTAAGTGTGTGTCTGTGTTACTGGGTACCAGTGTATGTCTTTGTTACTTGGTGTCAGTGTATGTCTTTGTTACTTGGTGTAAGTGTGTGTCTGTGTTACTGGGGATCCGTGAATGTCTTTGTTACTTGGTGTCAGTGTCTGTCTTTGTAACCTGGTGTCAGTGTCTGTTTTTTTTACTGGGTGTCAGTGTATGTCTTTGTTACTTGGTGTCCGTGTGTGTCTGTGTTACTGGGTGTCAGTGTATGTCTTTGTTACTGGGTGTCAGTGTATGCCTTTGTTACTTGGTGTCAGTGTATGTCTTTGTTACTTGGTGTAAGTGTGTGTCTGTGTTACTGGGTATCAGTGTCTGTCTTAGTTATTTGGTGTCAGTGTGTGCCTTTGTTACTTGGTGTCATTGTGTGTCTTTGTTACTGCGTGTCAGTGTATGTCTTTGTTACTGTGTTTAAGTGTATGTCTTTGTGACTTGGAGTAAGTGTGTGTCTGTGTTACTGGGTTTCAGTGTCTGTCATTGTTACTTGGTGCACGTGTGTGTCTGTGTTACTGGGCAACAGTGTATGTCTTTGTTACTTGGTGTCAGTGTATGTCTGTGTTCCTTGGTGTAAGTGTGTGTCTTTGTTACTTGGTGTCAGTGTATGTCTGTGTTACTTGGTGTAAGTGTATGTCCTGGTTACATGGTGTCAGTGTATGTCTTTGTTACTTGGTGTCAGTGTTTGTCTGTGTTACTTGGTGTAAGTGTGTGTCTTAGTTACTTGGTGTCAGTGTATGTCTGTGTTACTTAGTGTAAGTGTATGTCTTTGTTACTTGGTGTCAGTGTATGTCTTTGTTACATGGTGTAAGTGTGTGTCTGTGTTACTGGGTATCAGTGTATGTCTATGTTACTTGGTGCCTGTGTCTGTCTGTGATACTTGGTGTAAGTGTGTGTCTGTGTGGCTGGGTATCAGTGTATGTCTTTGTTACTTGGTGTAAGTGTGTGTCTGAGTTGCCGGGTATCAGTGTATGTCTTTGGCACTTGGTGTCTGTGTATGTCTTTGTATACTTGGTGTAAGTGTGTCATTGTTACTTGGTGTCAGTGTGTTTCTTTGTTACTGCGTGTCAGTGTATGTGTTTGTGACTTGCTGTTAGTGTGTGTCTGTGTTACTGGGTATCAGTGTATGTCTTTGTTTCTGGGAATCAGTGTCTGTCTTTGATACTTGGTGTAAGTGTGTGTCTGTGTTACTGGGTATCAGTGTATGTCTTTGTTACTTGCTGTCAGTGTATGTCTGTGTATTTGGTGTAAGTGTGTGTCTTTGTTACTTGGTGTCAGTGTATGTCTGTGTTACTTGGTGTAAGTGTCTGTCTTTGTTCCTTGGTGTCAGTGTATGTCTTTGTTACTTGGTGTAAGTGTACGTCTTTGTTACTTTGTGTCAGTGCATATCTTTGTTACTTGGTGTTAGTGGATGCCTCTGTTGCTTGGTGTCAGTGTATGTCTGTGTTACTTGGTGTAAGTGTGTATCTGTGTTCCTGGGTATCAGTGTATGTCTTTGTTAATTGGTGTCAGTGTATGTCTTTGTTACTTGGTGTAAGTGTGTATCTGTGTTACTGGGTATCATGTGTATGTCTTTGTTAATTGGTGTCAGTGTATGTCTTTGTTACTTGGTGTAAGTGTGTGTCTGTGTTACTGGGTATCAGTGTATGTCTTTGTTACTTGGTGTCAGTGTCTGTTTTTTTTACTGGGTGTCAGTGTATGTCTTTGTTACTTGGTGTTAGTGGATGCCTCTGTTGCTTGGTGTCAGTGTATGTCTGTGTTACTTGGTGTAAGTGTGTGTCTGTGTTACTGGGTATCAGTGTATGTCTTTGTTACTTGGTGTCAGTGTATGACTTTGTTACTTGGTGTAAGTGTGTATCTGTGTTCCTGGGTATCAGTGTATGTCTTTGTTAATTGGTGTCAGTGTATGTCTTTGTTACTTGGTGTAAGTGTGTATCTGTATTACTGGGTTTCATGTGTATGTCTTTGTTAATTGGTGTCAGTGTATGTCTTTGTTACTTGGTGTAAGTGTGTGTCTGTGTTACTGGGTACCAGTGTATGTCTTTGTTACTTGGTGTCAGTGTATGTCTTTGTTACTTGGTGTAAGTGTGTGTCTGTGTTACTGGGGATCCGTGAATGTCTTTGTTACTTGGTGTCAGTGTCTGTCTTTGTAACCTGGTGTCAGTGTCTGTTTTTTTTACTGGGTGTCAGTGTATGTCTTTGTTACTTGGTGTCCGTGTGTGTCTGTGTTACTGGGTGTCAGTGTATGTCTTTGTTACTGGGTGTCAGTGTATGCCTTTGTTACTTGGTGTCAGTGTATGTCTTTGTTACTTGGTGTAAGTGTGTGTCTGTGTTACTGGGTATCAGTGTCTGTCTTAGTTATTTGGTGTCAGTGTGTGCCTTTGTTACTTGGTGTCATTGTGTGTCTTTGTTACTGCGTGTCAGTGTATGTCTTTGTTACTGTGTTTAAGTGTATGTCTTTGTGACTTGGAGTAAGTGTGTGTCTGTGTTACTGGGTTTCAGTGTCTGTCATTGTTACTTGGTGCACGTGTGTGTCTGTGTTACTGGGCAACAGTGTATGTCTTTGTTACTTGGTGTCAGTGTATGTCTGTGTTCCTTGGTGTAAGTGTGTGTCTTTGTTACTTGGTGTCAGTGTATGTCTGTGTTACTTGGTGTAAGTGTATGTCCTGGTTACATGGTGTCAGTGTATGTCTTTGTTACTTGGTGTCAGTGTTTGTCTGTGTTACTTGGTGTAAGTGTGTGTCTTAGTTACTTGGTGTCAGTGTATGTCTGTGTTACTTAGTGTAAGTGTATGTCTTTGTTACTTGGTGTCAGTGTATGTCTTTGTTACATGGTGTAAGTGTGTGTCTGTGTTACTGGGTATCAGTGTATGTCTATGTTACTTGGTGCCTGTGTCTGTCTGTGATACTTGGTGTAAGTGTGTGTCTGTGTGGCTGGGTATCAGTGTATGTCTTTGTTACTTGGTGTAAGTGTGTGTCTGAGTTGCCGGGTATCAGTGTATGTCTTTGGCACTTGGTGTCTGTGTATGTCTTTGTATACTTGGTGTAAGTGTGTCATTGTTACTTGGTGTCAGTGTGTTTCTTTGTTACTGCGTGTCAGTGTATGTGTTTGTGACTTGCTGTTAGTGTGTGTCTGTGTTACTGGGTATCAGTGTATGTCTTTGTTTCTGGGAATCAGTGTCTGTCTTTGATACTTGGTGTAAGTGTGTGTCTGTGTTACTGGGTATCAGTGTATGTCTTTGTTACTTGCTGTCAGTGTATGTCTGTGTATTTGGTGTAAGTGTGTGTCTTTGTTACTTGGTGTCAGTGTATGTCTGTGTTACTTGGTGTAAGTGTCTGTCTTTGTTCCTTGGTGTCAGTGTATGTCTTTGTTACTTGGTGTAAGTGTACGTCTTTGTTACTTTGTGTCAGTGCATATCTTTGTTACTTGGTGTTAGTGGATGCCTCTGTTGCTTGGTGTCAGTGTATGTCTGTGTTACTTGGTGTAAGTGTGTATCTGTGTTCCTGGGTATCAGTGTATGTCTTTGTTAATTGGTGTCAGTGTATGTCTTTGTTACTTGGTGTAAGTGTGTATCTGTGTTACTGGGTATCATGTGTATGTCTTTGTTAATTGGTGTCAGAGTATGTCTTTGTTACTTGGTGTAAGTGTGTGTCTGTGTTACTGGGTATCAGTGTATGTCTTTGTTACTTGGTGTCAGTGTATGTCTTTGTTACTTGGTGTAAGTGTGTGTCTGTGTTACTGGGGATCCGTGAATGTCTTTGTTACTTGGTGTCAGTGTCTGTCTTTGTTACCTGGTGTCAGTGTCTGTTTTTTTTACTGGGTGTCAGTGTATGTCTTTGTTACTTGGTGTTAGTGGATGCCTCTGTTGCTTGGTGTCAGTGTATGTCTGTGTTACTTGGTGTAAGTGTGTGTCTGTGTTACTGGGTATCAGTGTATGTCTTTGTTACTTGGTGTCAGTGTATGACTTTGTTACTTGGTGTAAGTGTGTATCTGTGTTCCTGGGTATCAGTGTATGTCTTTGTTAATTGGTGTCAGTGTATGTCTTTGTTACTTGGTGTAAGTGTGTATCTGTATTACTGGGTTTCATGTGTATGTCTTTGTTAATTGGTGTCAGTGTATGTCTTTGTTACTTGGTGTAAGTGTGTGTCTGTGTTACTGGGTACCAGTGTATGTCTTTGTTACTTGGTGTCAGTGTATGTCTTTGTTACTTGGTGTAAGTGTGTGTCTGTGTTAGTGGGGATCCGTGAATGTCTTTGTTACTTGGTGTCAGTGTCTGTCTTTGTAACCTGGTGTCAGTGTCTGTTTTTTTTTACTGGGTGTCAGTGTATGTCTTTGTTACTTGGTGTCCGTGTGTGTCTGTGTTACTGGGTGTCAGTGTATGTCTTTGTTACTGGGTGTCAGTGTATGCCTTTGTTACTTGGTGTCAGTGTATGTCTTTGTTACTTGGTGTAAGTGTGTGTCTGTGTTACTGGGTATCAGTGTCTGTCTTAGTTATTTGGTGTCAGTGTGTGCCTTTGTTACTTGGTGTCATTGTGTGTCTTTGTTACTGCGTGTCAGTGTATGTCTTTGTTACTGTGTTTAAGTGTATGTCTTTGTGACTTGGAGTAAGTGTGTGTCTGTGTTACTGGGTTTCAGTGTCTGTCATTGTTACTTGGTGCACGTGTGTGTCTGTGTTACTGGGCAACAGTGTATGTCTTTGTTACTTGGTGTCAGTGTATGTCTGTGTTCCTTGGTGTAAGTGTGTGTCTTTGTTACTTGGTGTCAGTGTATGTCTGTGTTACTTGGTGTAAGTGTATGTCCTGGTTACATGGTGTCAGTGTATGTCTTTGTTACTTGGTGTCAGTGTATGTCTTTGTTACATGGTGCAAGTGCGTGTCTGTGTTACTGGGTATCAGTGTATGTCTTTGTTACGTGGTTTCTGTGTATGTCTGTGATACTTGGTGTAAGTGTGTGTCTTTGTTACTTGGTGTAAGTGTACGTCTTTGTTACTTTGTGTCAGTGCATATCTTTGTTACTTGGTGTTAGTGGATGCCTCTGTTGCTTGGTGTCAGTGTATGTCTGTGTTACTTGGTGTAAGTGTGTGTCTGTGTTACTGGGTATCAGTGTATGTCTTTGTTACTTGGTGTCAGTGTATGACTTTGTTACTTGGTGTAAGTGTGTATCTGTGTTCCTGGGTATCAGTGTATGTCTTTGTTAATTGGTGTCAGTGCATGTCTTTGTTACTTGGTGTAAGTGTGTATCTGTGTTACTGGGTATCATGTGTATGTCTTTGTTAATTGGTGTCAGTGTATGTCTTTGTTACTTGGTGTAAGTGTGTGTCTGTGTTACTGGGTATCAGTGTATGTCTTTGTTACTTGGTGTCAGTGTATGTCTTTGTTACTTGGTGTAAGTGTGTGTCTGTGTTACTGGGGATCCGTGAATGTCTTTGTTACTTGGTGTCAGTGTCTGTCTTTGTTACCTGGTGTCAGTGTCTGTTTTTTTTTTACTGGGTGTCAGTGTATGTCTTTGTTACTTGGTGTCCGTGTGTGTCTGTGTTACTGGGTGTCAGTGTATGTCTTTGTTACTGGGTGTCAGTGTATGCCTTTGTTACTTGGTGTCAGTGTATGTCTTTGTTACTTGGTGTAAGTGTGTGTCTGTGTTACTGGGTATCAGTGTCTGTCTTAGTTATTTGGTGTCAGTGTGTGCCTTTGTTACTTGGTGTCATTGTGTGTCTTTGTTACTGCGTGTCAGTGCATGTCTTTGTTACTGGGTGTCAGTGTATGCCTTTGTTACTTGGTGTCAGAGTATGTCTTTGTTACTTGGAGTAAGTGTGTGTCTGTGTTACTGGGTTTCAGTGTCTGTCATTGTTACTTGGTGCACGTGTGTGTCTGTGTTACTGGGCAACAGTGTATGTCTTTGTTACTTGGTGTCAGTGTATGTCTGTGTTACTTGGTGTAAGTGTGTGTCTTTGTTACTTGGTGTCAGTGTATGTCTGTGTTACTTGGTGTAAGTGTATGTCCTGGTTACATGGTGTCAGTGTATGTCTTTGTTACTTGGTGTCAGTGTATGTCTTTGTTACATGGTGCAAGTGCGTGCCTGTGTTACTGGATATCAGTGTATGTCTTTGTTACGTGGTTTCTGTGTATGTCTGTGATACTTGGTGTAAGTGTGTGTCAGTTTGGCTGGGTATCAGTGTATGTCTTTGTTACTTGGTGTAAGTGTGTGTCTATGTTACTGGGTATCATTGCATGTCTTTGTTACTTGGTGTCAGTGTGTTTTTCTTTACTTGGTGTCAGTGTTTGTCTTTGTTACTGGGTGTCAGTGTGTGTCTTTGTGACTTGGTGTTAGTGTGTGTCTGTGATACTGGGTATCAGTGTATGACTGTGTTACTGGGTATCAGTGTATGTCTTTGTTACTTGCTGTCAGTGTATGTTTGTGTATTTGGTGTAAGTATATGCCTTTGTTACTTGGTGTCAATGTATGTCTGTGTTACTTGGTGTTAGTGTATGTCTTTGTTACTTGGTGTCAGTGTATGTCTTTGATACTTGGTGTAAGTGTACGTCTTTGTTACTTGGTGTCAGTGCATGTCTTTGTTACTTGGTGTAAGTGTATGCCTTTGTTACTTGGTGTCAGTGTATGTCTGTGTTACTTGGTGTAAGTGTGTGTCTGTGTTACTGGGTATCAGTGTATGTCTTTGTTACTTGGTGTCAGTGTATGTCTTTGTTACTTGGTGTAAGTGTATGTCTTTGTTACTTGGTGTCAGTGTATGTCTTTGTTACTTGGTGTCAGTGTATGTCTTTGATACTTGGTGTAAGTGTACGTCTTTGTTACTTGGTGTCAGTGCATGTCTTTGTTACTTGGTGTAAGTGTATGCCTTTGTTACTTGGTGTCAGTGTATGTCTGTGTTACTGGGTATCAGTGTATGTCTTTGTTACTTGGTGTCAGTGTATGTCTGTGTTACTTGGTGTAAGTGTGTGTCTTTGTTACTTGGTGTCAGTGTATGTCTGTGTTACTTGGTGTAAGTGTATGTCCTGGTTACATGGTGTCAGTGTATGTCTTTGTTACTTGGTGTCAGTGTATGTCTTTGTTACATGGTGCAAGTGCGTGTCTGTGTTACTGGATATCAGTGTATGTCTTTGTTACGTGGTTTCTGTGTATGTCTGTGATACTTGGTGTAAGTGTGTGTCAGTTTGGCTGGGTATCAGTGTATGTCTTTGTTACTTGGTGTAAGTGTGTGTCTATGTTACTGGGTATCATTGCATGTCTTTGTTACTTGGTGTCAGTGTGTTTTTTTTTTACTTGGTGTCAGTGTTTGTCTTTGTTACTGGGTGTCAGTGTGTGTCTTTGTGACTTGGTGTTAGTGTGTGTCTGTGATACTGGGTATCAGTGTATGACTATGTTACTGGGTATCAGTGTATGTCTTTGTTACTTGCTGTCAGTGTATGTTTGTGTATTTGGTGTAAGTATATGCCTTTGTTACTTGGTGTCAATGTATGTCTGTGTTACTTGGTGTTAGTGTATGTCTTTGTTACTTGGTGTCAGTGTATGTCTTTGATACTTGGTGTAAGTGTACGTCTTTGTTACTTGGTGTCAGTGCATGTCTTTGTTACTTGGTGTAAGTGTATGCCTTTGTTACTTGGTGTCAGTGTATGTCTGTGTTACTTGGTGTAAGTGTGTGTCTGTGTTACTGGGTATCAGTGTATGTCTTTGTTACTTGGTGTCAGTGTATGTCTTTGTTACTTGGTGTAAGTGTATGTCTTTGTTACTTGGTGTCAGTGTATGTCTTTGTTACTTGGTGTCAGTGTATGTCTTTGATACTTGGTGTAAGTGTACGTCTTTGTTACTTGGTGTCAGTGCATGTCTTTGTTACTTGGTGTAAGTGTATGCCTTTGTTACTTGGTGTCAGTGTATGTCTGTGTTACTGGGTATCAGTGTATGTCTTTGTTACTTGGTGTCAGTGTATGTCTTTTTTACTTGGTGTAAGTGTATATCGTTATTACTTGGTGTCAGTGTCTGTCTTTGCTACTTGGTGTAAGTGTGTGGCTGTGTTACTGGGTATCAGTGTATGTCTTTGCTACTTGTTGCAATTGTACGTCTTTGTTACTTGGCATCAGTGCATATCTTTGTTACTTGGTGTAAGTGTATGCCTTTGTTACTTGGTGTCAGTGTATGTCTCTGTTACTTGGTGTAAGTGTGTGTCTGTGTTACTGGGTATCAGTGTATGTCTTTGTTACTTGGTGTCAGTGTATGTCTTTGTTACTTGGTGTAAGTGTGTGACTGTGTTACTGGGTATCAGTGTATGTCTTTGTTACTTGGTGTCAGTGTATGTCTTTGTTACTTGGTGTGAGTGTATGTCTTTGTTACTTTGTGTCAGTGTATGTCTGTGTTACTTGGTGTAAGTGTATGTATTTGTTACTTGGTGTCAGTGCATGTCTTTGTTACTTGGTGTAAGTGTATGTCTTTGTTACTTGGTGGCAGTGTATGTCTTTGTTACTTGGTGTAAGTGTATGTCTTTGCTACTTGGTGTCAGTGTATGTGTTTGATACATGGTGTAAGTGTATGTCTGTGTTACTGGGTATCAGTGTATGTCTTTGTTACTTGGTGTAAGTGTGTGTCTGTGTTACTGGGTATCAGTGTGTGTCTGTGTTACTGGGTATCAGTGTGTGTCTGTGTTACTGGGTATCAGTGTATGTCTTTGTTACTTGGTGTCAGTGTATGTCTTTTTTACTTGGTGTAAGTGTATGTCTTTGTTACTTGGTGTCAGTGTATGTCTTTGTTACTTGGTGTAAGTATGTGTCTGTGTTACTGGGTATCAGTGTATGTCTTTGTTACTTGGTGTCTGTGTGTGTCTGTGTTACTTGGTGTAATTGTGCGTCTGTGTAACTGGGTATCAGTGTATGTCTTTGTTACTTGGTGTAAGTGTGTGTCAGTGTTACTTGGTGTAAGTGTATGCCTTTGTTACTTGGTGTCAGTGTATGTCTGTGTTACTTGGTGTAAGTGTGTGTCTGTGTTACTGGGTATCAGTGTATGTCTTCGTTACTTGGTGTCAGTGTATGTCTTTGATACTTGGTGTAAGTGTATGTCTTTGTGACTTGGTGTAAGTGTATGTCTTTGTGACTTGGTGTAAGTGTATGTCTTTGTTACTTGGTGTCAGTGTATGTCTTTGTTACTTGGTGTAAGTGTATGACTGTGTTACTGGGTATCAGTGTCTTTCTTTGATACTTGGTGTAAGTGTGTGTCTGTGTTACTGGGTATCAGTGTATGTCTTTGTTACTTGGTGTCAGTGTATGTATTTTTTACTTGGTGTAAGTGTATGTCTTTGTTAATTGGTGTCAGTGTATGTCTTTGTTACTTGGTGTAAGTGTGTGTCTGTGTTACTGGGTATCAGTGTATGTCTTTGTTACTTGGTGTCTGTGTGTGTCTGTGTTACTTGGTGTAATTGTGTGTCTGTGTAACTGGGTATCAGTGTATGTGTTTGTTACCTGGTTTAAGTATGTGTGTGTGTTACTGGGTATCAGTGTATGTCTTTGTTACTTGGTGTCAGTGTATGTCTTTTTTACTTGGTGTACGTGTATGTCTTTATTACTTGGTGTCAGTGTCTGTCTTTGCTACTTGGTGTAAGTGTGTGGCTGTGTTACTGGGTATCAGTGTATGTCTTTGTTACTTGGTGTAAGTGTACGTCTTTGTTACTTGGCATCAGTCCATGTCTTTGTTACTTGGTTTAAGTGTATGCCTTTGTTACTTGGTGTCAGTGTATGTCTCTGTTACTTGGTGTAAGTGTGTGTCTGTGTTACTGGGTATCAGTGTATGTCTTTGTTACTTGGTGTCAGTGTATGTCTTTGTTACTTGGTGTAAGTGTGTGTCTGTGTTACTGGGTATCAGTGTATGTCTTTGTTACTTGGTGTCAGTGTATGTCTTTGTTACTTGGTGTAAGTGTATGTCTTTGTTACTTGGTGTCAGTGTATGTCTGTGTTACTAGGTGTAAGTGTATGTATTTGTTACTTGGTGTCAGTGCATGTCTTTGTTACTTGGTGGCAGTGTATGTCTCTGTTACTTGGTGTAAGTGAATGTCTTTGCTACTTGGTGTCAGTGTATGTGTTTGATACATGGTGTAAGTGTATGTCTGTGTTACTGGGTATCAGTGTATGTCTTTGTTACTTGGTGTAAGTGTGTGTCTGTGTTACTGGGTATCAGTGTATGTCTTTGTTACTTGGTGTCAGTGTATGTCTTTTTTACTTGGTGTAAGTGTGTGTCTTTGTTACTTGGTGTCAGTGTATGTCTTTGTTACTTGGTGTAAGTATGTGTCTGTGTTACTGGGTATCAGTGTATGTCTTTGTTACTTGGTGTCTGTGTGTGTCTGTGTTACTTGGTGTAATTGTGCGTCTGTGTAACTGGGTATCAGTGTATGTCTTTGTTACTTGGTGCAAGTGTGTGTCTGTGTTACTGGGTATCAGTGTATGTCTTTGTTACTTGGTGTCAGTGTATGTCTTTTTTACTTGGTGTAAGTGTATGTCTTTGTTACTTGGTGTCAGTGTGTGTCTGTGTTACTGGGTATCAGTGTATGTCTTTGTTTATTGGTGTCAGTGTATGTCTTTGTTACTTGGTGCAAGTGTGTGTCTGTGTTACTGGGTATCCGTGTCTGTCTTTGTTACTTGGTGTCAGTGTGTGTCTTTGTTTTTGGGTGTCAGTGCATGTCTTTGTTACTGGGTGTCAGTGTATGTCTTTGTTACTTGGTGTAAGTTTGTGTCTCCGTTACTGGGTATCAGTGTCTGTCTTTGTTACTTGGTGTAAGTGTGTGTCTGTGTTACTGGATAACAGTGCATGTCTGTGTTACTTGGTGTCAGTGTATGTATTTGATACTTGGTGTCAGTGTATGTCTTTGTTACTTGGTGTCAGTGTATGTCTGTGTTACTTGGTGTAAGAGTGTGTCTTTGTTAGTTGGTGTAAGTGTATGTCTTTGTTACTTGGTGTCAGTGTATGTCTGTGTTACTTGCTGTAAGTGTGTGTCAGTGTTACTGGGTATCAGTGTATGTCTTTGTTACTTGGTGTCTGTGTATGTCTGTGATACTTGGTGTAAGTGTGTGTCTGTGTTACTGGGTGTCAGTGTCTCTCTTTGTTACTTGGTGTAAGTGTGTGTCTGCGTTACTGGGTATCAGTGTATGTCTTCGTTACTTGGTGTCTGTGTATGTGTTTTTTACTTGTTGTCATTGTGTGTCTTTGTTACTTGGTGTCAGTGTATGTCTTTGTTATTTGGTGTAAGTGTGTGTCTGTGTTACTGGGGATCAGTGAATGTCTTTGTGACTTGGTTTCAGTGTATGCCTTTGTTACTGGGTGTCAGTGTATGTTTTTGTTACTGGGTGTCAGTGTATGTCTTTGTTACTTGGTGTAAGTGTGTGTCTGTGTTACTGGGTATCAGTGTATGTATTTGTTACTGGGTATCAGTGTATGCCTTTGTTACTTGGTGTCAGTGTATGTCTTTGTTACTTGGTGTCAGTGTATGTCTTTGTTACTTGGTGTAAGTGTGTGTCTGTGTTACTGGGTATCAGTGAATGTCTTTGTTACTTGGTGTCAGTGTATGTCTTTGTTACTTGGTGTAAGTGTGTGTCTGTGTTACTGGGTATCAATGCATGTCATCGTTACTTGGTGTCAGTGTGTGCCTTTGTTACTTGGTGTCATTGTGTGTCTTTGCTACTGGGTGTCAGTGTATGTCTTTGCGACTTGGTGTAAGTGTGTGTCTGTGTTACTGGGTATCAGTGTCTGTCATTTTTACTTGGTGTAATTGTGTGTCTGTGTTACTGGGTATCAGTGTATGTCTTTGTTACTTGGTGTCAGTGTATGTCTGTGTTACCTGGTGCAAGTGTGTGTCTTTGTTACTTGGTGTCAGTGTATGTCTGTGTTACTTGGTGTAAGTGTATGTCTTTGTTACTTGGTGTCAGTGTCTGTCTTTGTTACTTTGTGTCAATGTGTTTCTTTGTTACTGGGTGTCAGTGTTTGTCTTTGTTACTGGGTGTCAGTGTATGTCTTTGTGACTTGTTGTTAGTGTGTGTCTGTGTGACTGGGTATCAGTGTATGTCTTTGTTACTTGGTATCAGTGTATGTCTGTGTACTTGGTGTAAGTGTGTGTCTTTGTTACTTGGTGTCAGTGTATGTCTGTGTTACTTGTTGTAAGTGTATGTCTTTGTTACTGGGTGTCAGTAATGTCTTTGTTACTTGGTGTAAGTGTATGCCTTTGTTACTTGGTGTCAGTGTATGTCTCTGTTACATGGTGTAAGTGTGTGTCTGTGTTACTGGGTATCAGTGTGTGTCTTTGTTACTTGGTGTCATTGTCTGTCTTTGTTACTTGGTGTAAGTGTGTGTCTGTGTTCCTGGGTATCAGTGTATGTCTTTGTTACTTGGTGTCAGTGTATGTCTATGTTACTTGGTGTAAGAGTGTGTCTTTGTTAGTTGCTGTAAGTGTATGTCTTTGTTACTTGGTGTCAGTGTATGTCTGTGTTACTTGGTGTAAGTGTATGTCTCTGTTACTTGGTGGCAGTGTATGTCTTTGTTACTTGGTGTAAGTGTGTGTCAGTGTTACTGGGTATCAGTGTATGTCTTTGTAACTTGGTGTCTGTGTATGTCTGTGATACTTGGTGTAAGTGTGTGTCTGTGCTACTGGGTATCAGTGTATGTCTTTGTTACTTGGTGTAAGTGTGTGTCTGTGTTACTGGGTATCGGTGTATGTCTTTGTTACTTGGTGTCTGTGTATGTCTGTGATACTTGGTGTAAGTGTGTGTCTGTGTTACTGGGGATCAGTGAATGTCTTTGTTACTTGGTGTCAGTGTATGTCTTTGTTACTGGGTGTCAGTGTATGTTTTTGTTACTGGGTGTCAGTGTATGTCTTTGTTACTTGGTGTCCGTGTGTGTCTGTGTTACTGGGTGTCAGTGTATGTCTTTGTTACTGGGTGTCAGTGTATGCCTTTGTTACTTGGTGTCAGTGTATGTCTTTGTTACTTGGTGCAAGTGTGTGTCTGTGTTACTGGGTATCAGTGAATGTCTTTGTTACTTGGTGTCAGTGTATGTCTTTGTTACTTGGTGTATGTGTGTGTCTGTGTTACTGGGTATCAGTGTATGTCATTGTTACTGGGTGTCAGTGTATGTCTTTGTGACTTGGTGTAAGTGTGTGTCTGTGTTACTGGGTATCAGCGTCTGTTATTGTTACTTGGTGTAAGTGTGTATCTGTGTTACTGGGTATCAGTGTATGTCTGTGTTACCTGGTGTAAGTGTATGTCTTTGTTACTTGGTGTCAGTGTATGTCTTTGTTACATGGTGTAAGTGTGTGTCTGTGTTACTGGGAATCAGTGTATGTCATTGTTACTTGGTGTCTGTGTATGTCTGTGATACTTGGAGTAAGTGTGTGTCTGTGTGGCTGGGTATCATTGTATGTCTTTGTTACTTGGTGTAAGTGTGTGTCTGTGTTACTGTGTATCAGTGGATGTCTTTGTTACTTGGTGTCTGTGCATGTCTTTGTATACTTGGTGTCAGTGTGTGTCTGTGTTACTGGGTATCAGTGTCTGTCATTGTTACTTCGTGTAAGTGTGTGTCTTTGTTACTTGGTGTCAGTGCATGTCTTTGTTACTTGGTGCAAGAGTGTGTCTGCGTCACTTGGTATCAGTGTATGTCTTTGTTAATGGGTGTCAGTGTATGTCTTTGTTACTTGGTGTAAGTGTGTGTCTTTGTTACTGGGTGTCAGTGCATATCTTTGTTACTGGGTGTCAGTGTACGTCTTTGTTACTTGGTGTCAGTGTGTGTCTTTGTTACTGGGTGTCAGTGCATGTCTTTGTTACTGGGTGTCAGTGTATGTCTTTGTTACTTGGTGTAAGTGTATGCCTTTGTTACTTGGTGTCAGTGTGTGTCTTTGTTACTGGGTGTCAATGCATGTCTTTGTTACTGGGTATCAGTGTCTGTCTTTGTTACTTGGTGTCAGTGTATGTCTTTGTTACTTGGTGTAAGTGTGTGTCTTTCTTCCTTGGGTTAAGTGCATGTCTTTGTTACTTGGCGTCAGTGTATGTCTGTGCAGCTTGGCGAAAGTGTATGTATGTTTTACTTGGTGTCGTTGTATGTCTTTGTTACTTGTGTAAGTGTTTGTCTGTGTTACTGGGGATCAGTGTATGTCTTTGTTAGTTGGTGTCTGTGTAGGTCTGTGATACTTGGTGTAAGTGTGTGTCTGTGTTACCGGGTATCAGTGTATGTCTTTGTTACTTCGTGTAACTGTGTGTCTGTGTTACTGGGTATCAGTGGATGTCTTTGTTACTTGGTGTCAGTGTATGTCTTTGTTACTTGGTGTAAGTTGGTGTCTTTGTTACTGGGTTTCATTGTATGTCTTTGTTAATTTGTGTCAGTTGATGTCTTTGTTACTTGGTGTAAGTGTATGCCTTTGTTACCTGGTGTCAGTGTATGTCTCTGTTACTTGGTGTAAGTGTGTGTCAGTGTTACTGGGTATCAGTGTATGTCTTTGTTACTTGGTGTCTGTGTATGTCTGTGATACTTGGTGTAAGTGTGTGTCTGTGCTACTAGGTATCAGTGTATGTCTTTGTTACTTGGTGTAAGTGTGTGTCTGTGTAACTGTGTATCAGTGTATGTCTTTGTTACTTGGTGTCTGTGTATGTCTGTGATACTTGGTGTAAGTGTGTGTCTGTGTTACTGGGGATCAGTGAATGTCTTTGTTACTTGGTGTCAGTGTATGTCTTTGTTACTGGGTGTCAGTGTATGTTTTTGTTACTGGGTGTCAGTGTATGTCTTTGTTACTTGGTGTCCGTGTGTGTCTGTGTTACTGGGTGTCAGTGTATGTCTTTGTTACTGGATGTCAGTGTATGCCTTTGTTACTTGGTGTCAGTGTATGTCTTTGTTACTTGGTGCAAGTGTGTGTCTGTGTTACTGGGTATCAGTGAATGTCTTTGTTACTTGGTGTCAGTGTATGTCTTTGTTACTTGGTGTATGTGTGTGTCTGTGTTACTGGGTATCAGTGTATGTCACTGCTACTTGGTGTCAGTGTGTGCCTTTCTTACTTGGTGTCATTGTGTGTCTTTGTTACTGGGTGTCAGTGTATGTCTTTGTTACTGGGTGTCAGTGTATGTCTTTGTGACTTGGTGTAAGTGTGTGTCTGTGTTACTGGGTATCAGTGTCTGTTATTGTTACTTGGTGTAAGTGTGTATCTGTCTTACTGGGTATCAGTGTATGTCTGTGTTACTTGGTGTAAGTGTATGTCTTTGTTACTTGGTGTCAGTGTACGTCTTTGTTACATGGTGTAAGTGTGTGTCTGTGTTACTGGGAATCAGTGTATGTCATTGTTACTTGGTGTCTGTGTATGTCTGTGATACTTGGAGTAAGTGTGTGTCTGTGTGGCTGGGTATCATTGTATGCCTTTGTTACTTGGTGTAAGTGTGTGTCTGTGTTACTGTGTATCAGTGGATGTCTTTGTTACTTGGTGTCTGTGCATGTCTTTGTATACTTGGTGTCAGTGTGTGTCTGTGTTACTGGGTATCAGTGTATGTCACTGCTACTTGGTGTCAGTGTATGTCTTTGTTACTTGGTGTAAGTGTGTGTCTGCGTCACTTGATATCAGTGTATGTCTTTGTTAATGGGTGTCAGTGTATGTGTTTGTTACTTGGTGTAAGTGTGTGTCTTTGTTACTGGGTGTCAGTGCATGTCTTTGTTACTGGGTGTCAGTGTATGTCTTTGTTACTTGGTGTAAGTGTATGTCTTTGTTACTTGGTGTCAGTGTGTGTCTCTGTTACTGGGTGTCAATGCATGTCTTTGTTACTGGGTATCAGTGTCTGTCTTTGTTACTTGGTGTCAGTGTATGTCTTTGTTACTTGGTGCAAGTGTGTGTCTTTCTTCCTTGGGTTAAGTGCATGTCTTTGTTACTTGGCGTCAGTGTATGTCTGTGTAGCTTGGTGTAAGTGCATGTATTTGTTACTTGGTGTCGTTGTATGTCTTTGTTACTTGGTGTAAGTGTTTGTCTGTGTTACTGGGGATCAGTGTATGTCTTTGTTAGTTGGTGTCTGTGCATGTCTGTGATACTTGGTGTAAGTGTGTGTCTGTGTTACCGGGTATCAGTGTATGTCTTTGTTACTTCGTGTAAGTGTGTGTCTGTGTTACTGGGTATCAGTGTATGTCTTTGTTACTTGGTGTCAGTGTGTGTCTTTGTTACTTGGTGTAAGTGTGTGTCTTTGTTACTGGGTTTCAGTGTATGTCTTTGTTAATTTGTGTCAGTTGATGTCTTTGTTACTTGGTGTCAGTGTGTGTCTTTGTTACTTGGTGTCAGTGTGTGTCTTTGTAACTGGGTGTCAGTGTATGTCTTTGTTACTGGGTGTCAGTGTCTGTCTTTGTGACTTGGTGTAAGTGTGTGTCTCTGTTACTGGGTATCAGTGTATGTCTTTGTTACTTGGGGTCAGTGTATGTCTTTGTTACTGGGTGTCAGTTTATGTCTGTGTTACTTGGTGTAAGTTTGTGTCTTTGTTACTTGGTGTCAGTGTATGTATTTGATACTTGGTGTCAGTGTATGTCTTTGTTACTTGGTGTCTGTGTATGTCTGTGATACTTGGTGTAAGTGTGTGTCTGTGCTACTGGGTATCAGTGTATGTCTTTGTTACTTGGTGTAAGTGTGTGTCTGTGTTACTGGGTATCGGTGTATGTCTTTGTTACTTGGTGTCTGTGTATGTCTGTGATACTTGGTGTAAGTGTGTGTCTGTGTTACTGGGGATCAGTGAATGTCTTTGTTACTTGGTGTCAGTGTATGTCTTTGTTACTGGGTGTCAGTGTATGTTTTTGTTACTGGGTGTCAGTGTATGTCTTTGTTACTTGGTGTCCGTGTGTGTCTGTGTTACTGGGTGTCAGTGTATGTCTTTGTTACTGGGTGTCAGTGTATGCCTTTGTTACTTGGTGTCAGTGTATGTCTTTGTTACTTGGTGCAAGTGTGTGTCTGTGTTACTGGGTATCAGTGAATGTCTTTGTTACTTGGTGTCAGTGTATGTCTTTGTTACTTGGTGTATGTGTGTGTCTGTGTTACTGGGTATCAGTGTATGTCATTGTTACTGGGTGTCAGTGTATGTCTTTGTGACTTGGTGTAAGTGTGTGTCTGTGTTACTGGGTATCAGCGTCTGTTATTGTTACTTGGTGTAAGTGTGTATCTGTGTTACTGGGTATCAGTGTATGTCTGTGTTACCTGGTGTAAGTGTATGTCTTTGTTACTTGGTGTCAGTGTATGTCTTTGTTACATGGTGTAAGTGTGTGTCTGTGTTACTGGGAATCAGTGTATGTCATTGTTACTTGGTGTCTGTGTATGTCTGTGATACTTGGAGTAAGTGTGTGTCTGTGTGGCTGGGTATCATTGTATGTCTTTGTTACTTGGTGTAAGTGTGTGTCTGTGTTACTGTGTATCAGTGGATGTCTTTGTTACTTGGTGTCTGTGCATGTCTTTGTATACTTGGTGTCAGTGTGTGTCTGTGTTACTGGGTATCAGTGTCTGTCATTGTTACTTCGTGTAAGTGTGTGTCTTTGTTACTTGGTGTCAGTGCATGTCTTTGTTACTTGGTGCAAGAGTGTGTCTGCGTCACTTGGTATCAGTGTATGTCTTTGTTAATGGGTGTCAGTGTATGTCTTTGTTACTTGGTGTAAGTGTGTGTCTTTGTTACTGGGTGTCAGTGCATATCTTTGTTACTGGGTGTCAGTGTACGTCTTTGTTACTTGGTGTCAGTGTGTGTCTTTGTTACTGGGTGTCAGTGCATGTCTTTGTTACTGGGTGTCAGTGTATGTCTTTGTTACTTGGTGTAAGTGTATGCCTTTGTTACTTGGTGTCAGTGTGTGTCTTTGTTACTGGGTGTCAATGCATGTCTTTGTTACTGGGTATCAGTGTCTGTCTTTGTTACTTGGTGTCAGTGTATGTCTTTGTTACTTGGTGTAAGTGTGTGTCTTTCTTCCTTGGGTTAAGTGCATGTCTTTGTTACTTGGCGTCAGTGTATGTCTGTGCAGCTTGGCGAAAGTGTATGTATGTTTTACTTGGTGTCGTTGTATGTCTTTGTTACTTGTGTAAGTGTTTGTCTGTGTTACTGGGGATCAGTGTATGTCTTTGTTAGTTGGTGTCTGTGTAGGTCTGTGATACTTGGTGTAAGTGTGTGTCTGTGTTACCGGGTATCAGTGTATGTCTTTGTTACTTCGTGTAACTGTGTGTCTGTGTTACTGGGTATCAGTGGATGTCTTTGTTACTTGGTGTCAGTGTATGTCTTTGTTACTTGGTGTAAGTTGGTGTCTTTGTTACTGGGTTTCATTGTATGTCTTTGTTAATTTGTGTCAGTTGATGTCTTTGTTACTTGGTGTAAGTGTATGCCTTTGTTACCTGGTGTCAGTGTATGTCTCTGTTACTTGGTGTAAGTGTGTGTCAGTGTTACTGGGTATCAGTGTATGTCTTTGTTACTTGGTGTCTGTGTATGTCTGTGATACTTGGTGTAAGTGTGTGTCTGTGCTACTAGGTATCAGTGTATGTCTTTGTTACTTGGTGTAAGTGTGTGTCTGTGTAACTGTGTATCAGTGTATGTCTTTGTTACTTGGTGTCTGTGTATGTCTGTGATACTTGGTGTAAGTGTGTGTCTGTGTTACTGGGGATCAGTGAATGTCTTTGTTACTTGGTGTCAGTGTATGTCTTTGTTACTGGGTGTCAGTGTATGTTTTTGTTACTGGGTGTCAGTGTATGTCTTTGTTACTTGGTGTCCGTGTGTGTCTGTGTTACTGGGTGTCAGTGTATGTCTTTGTTACTGGATGTCAGTGTATGCCTTTGTTACTTGGTGTCAGTGTATGTCTTTGTTACTTGGTGCAAGTGTGTGTCTGTGTTACTGGGTATCAGTGAATGTCTTTGTTACTTGGTGTCAGTGTATGTCTTTGTTACTTGGTGTATGTGTGTGTCTGTGTTACTGGGTATCAGTGTATGTCACTGCTACTTGGTGTCAGTGTGTGCCTTTCTTACTTGGTGTCATTGTGTGTCTTTGTTACTGGGTGTCAGTGTATGTCTTTGTTACTGGGTGTCAGTGTATGTCTTTGTGACTTGGTGTAAGTGTGTGTCTGTGTTACTGGGTATCAGTGTCTGTTATTGTTACTTGGTGTAAGTGTGTATCTGTCTTACTGGGTATCAGTGTATGTCTGTGTTACTTGGTGTAAGTGTATGTCTTTGTTACTTGGTGTCAGTGTACGTCTTTGTTACATGGTGTAAGTGTGTGTCTGTGTTACTGGGAATCAGTGTATGTCATTGTTACTTGGTGTCTGTGTATGTCTGTGATACTTGGAGTAAGTGTGTGTCTGTGTGGCTGGGTATCATTGTATGCCTTTGTTACTTGGTGTAAGTGTGTGTCTGTGTTACTGTGTATCAGTGGATGTCTTTGTTACTTGGTGTCTGTGCATGTCTTTGTATACTTGGTGTCAGTGTGTGTCTGTGTTACTGGGTATCAGTGTATGTCACTGCTACTTGGTGTCAGTGTGTGTCTTTGTTACTTGGTGTCAGTGTATGTCTTTGTTACTTGGTGTAAGTGTGTGTCTGCGTCACTTGATATCAGTGTATGTCTTTGTTAATGGGTGTCAGTGTATGTGTTTGTTACTTGGTGTAAGTGTGTGTCTTTGTTACTGGGTGTCAGTGCATGTCTTTGTTACTGGGTGTCAGTGTATGTCTTTGTTACTTGGTGTAAGTGTATGTCTTTGTTACTTGGTGTCAGTGTGTGTCTCTGTTACTGGGTGTCAATGCATGTCTTTGTTACTGGGTATCAGTGTCTGTCTTTGTTACTTGGTGTCAGTGTATGTCTTTGTTACTTGGTGCAAGTGTGTGTCTTTCTTCCTTGGGTTAAGTGCATGTCTTTGTTACTTGGCGTCAGTGTATGTCTGTGTAGCTTGGTGTAAGTGCATGTATTTGTTACTTGGTGTCGTTGTATGTCTTTGTTACTTGGTGTAAGTGTTTGTCTGTGTTACTGGGGATCAGTGTATGTCTTTGTTAGTTGGTGTCTGTGCATGTCTGTGATACTTGGTGTAAGTGTGTGTCTGTGTTACCGGGTATCAGTGTATGTCTTTGTTACTTCGTGTAAGTGTGTGTCTGTGTTAC
Source organism: Heterodontus francisci (assembly GCF_036365525.1). NCBI lineage: Eukaryota > Metazoa > Chordata > Chondrichthyes > Heterodontiformes > Heterodontidae > Heterodontus > Heterodontus francisci. The sequence goes on along the minus strand of NW_027140221.1, from coordinate 3,486,490 downwards.
TGGGTATCAGTGTATGTCTTTGTTACTTGGTGTCAGTGTGTGTCTTTGTTACTTGGTGTAAGTGTGTGTCTTTGTTACTGGGTTTCAGTGTATGTCTTTGTTAATTTGTGTCAGTTGATGTCTTTGTTACTTGGTGTCAGTGTGTGTCTTTGTTACTTGGTGTCAGTGTGTGTCTTTGTAACTGGGTGTCAGTGTATGTCTTTGTTACTGGGTGTCAGTGTCTGTCTTTGTGACTTGGTGTAAGTGTGTGTCTCTGTTACTGGGTATCAGTGTATGTCTTTGTTACTTGGGGTCAGTGTATGTCTTTGTTACTGGGTGTCAGTTTATGTCTGTGTTACTTGGTGTAAGTTTGTGTCTTTGTTACTTGGTGTCAGTGTATGTATTTGATACTTGGTGTCAGTGTATGTCTGTGTTACTTGGTGTAATTGTATGTCTTTGTTAATTGATGTAAGTGTATGTCTTTGTTACTTGGTGTCAGTGCATGTCTTTGTTGCTTGGTGTCAGTGCATGTCTTTGTTACTGGGTGTCAGTGTATGTCTTTGTTACTTGGTGTAAGTGTATGTCTTTGTTACTTGGTGTCAGTGTGTGTCTCTGTTACTGGGTGTCAATGCATGTCTTTGTTAAAGGTATCAGTGTCTGTCTTTGTTACTTGGTGTCAGTGTATGTCTTTGTTACTTGGTGTAAGTGTGTGTCTTTCTTCCTTGGGTTAAGCGCATGTCTTTGTTACTTGGCGTCAGTGTATGTCTGTGTAGCTTGGTGTAAGTGCATGTATTTGTTACTTGGTGTCGTTGTATGTCTTTGTTACTTGGTGTAAGTGTTTGTCTGTGTTACTGGGGATCAGTGTATGTCTTTGTTAGTTGGTGTCTGTGTAGGTCTGTGATACTTGGTGTAAGTGTGTGTCTGTGCTACTAGGTATCAGTGTATGTCTTTGTTACTTGGTGTAAGTGTGTGTCTGTGTAACTGGGTATCATTGTATGTCTTTGTTACTTGGTGTCTGTGTATGTCTGTGATACTTGGTGTAAGTGTGTGTCTGTGTTACTGGGGATCAGTGAATGTCTTTGTTACTTGGTGTCAGTGTATGTCTTTGTTACTGGGTGTCAGTGTATGTTTTTGTTACTGGGTGTCAGTGTATGTCTTTGTTACTTGGTGTCCGTGTGTGTCTGTGTTACTGGGTGTCAGTGTATGTCTTTGTTACTGGATGTCAGTGTATGCCTTTGTTACTTGGTGTCAGTGTATGTCTTTGTTACTTGGTGCAAGTGTGTGTCTGTGTTACTGGGTATCAGTGAATGTCTTTGTTACTTGGTGTCAGTGTATGTCTTTGTTACTTGGTGTATGTGTGTGTCTGTGTTACTGGGTATCAGTGTATGTCACTGCTACTTGGTGTCAGTGTGTGCCTTTCTTACTTGGTGTCATTGTGTGTCTTTGTTACTGGGTGTCAGTGTATGTCTTTGTTACTGGGTGTCAGTGTATGTCTTTGTGACTTGGTGTAAGTGTGTGTCTGTGTTACTGGGTATCAGTGTCTGTTATTGTTACTTGGTGTAAGTGTGTATCTGTCTTACTGGGTATCAGTGTATGTCTGTGTTACTTGGTGTAAGTGTATGTCTTTGTTACTTGGTGTCAGTGTACGTCTTTGTTACATGGTGTAAGTGTGTGTCTGTGTTACTGGGAATCAGTGTATGTCATTGTTACTTGGTGTCTGTGTATGTCTGTGATACTTGGAGTAAGTGTGTGTCTGTGTGGCTGGGTATCATTGTATGCCTTTGTTACTTGGTGTAAGTGTGTGTCTGTGTTACTGTGTATCAGTGGATGTCTTTGTTACTTGGTGTCTGTGCATGTCTTTGTATACTTGGTGTCAGTGTGTGTCTGTGTTACTGGGTATCAGTGTATGTCACTGCTACTTGGTGTCAGTGTGTGTCTTTGTTACTTGGTGTCAGTGTATGTCTTTGTTACTTGGTGTAAGTGTGTGTCTGCGTCACTTGATATCAGTGTATGTCTTTGTTAATGGGTGTCAGTGTATGTGTTTGTTACTTGGTGTAAGTGTGTGTCTTTGTTACTGGGTGTCAGTGCATGTCTTTGTTACTGGGTGTCAGTGTATGTCTTTGTTACTTGGTGTAAGTGTATGTCTTTGTTACTTGGTGTCAGTGTGTGTCTCTGTTACTGGGTGTCAATGCATGTCTTTGTTACTGGGTATCAGTGTCTGTCTTTGTTACTTGGTGTCAGTGTATGTCTTTGTTACTTGGTGCAAGTGTGTGTCTTTCTTCCTTGGGTTAAGTGCATGTCTTTGTTACTTGGCGTCAGTGTATGTCTGTGTAGCTTGGTGTAAGTGCATGTATTTGTTACTTGGTGTCGTTGTATGTCTTTGTTACTTGGTGTAAGTGTTTGTCTGTGTTACTGGGGATCAGTGTATGTCTTTGTTAGTTGGTGTCTGTGCATGTCTGTGATACTTGGTGTAAGTGTGTGTCTGTGTTACCGGGTATCAGTGTATGTCTTTGTTACTTCGTGTAAGTGTGTGTCTGTGTTACTGGGTATCAGTGTATGTCTTTGTTACTTGGTGTCAGTGTGTGTCTTTGTTACGTGGTGTAAGTGTGTGTCTTTGTTACTGGGTTTCAGTGTATGTCTTTGTTAATTTGTGTCAGTTGATGTCTTTGTTACTTGGTGTCAGTGTGTGTCTTTGTTACTTGGTGTCAGTGTGTGTCTTTGTAACTGGGTGTCAGTGTATGTCTTTGTTACTGGGTGTCAGTGTCTGTCTTTGTGACTTGGTGTAAGTGTGTGTCTCTGTTACTGGGTATCAGTGTATGTCTTTGTTACTTGGGGTCAGTGTATGTCTTTGTTACTGGGTGTCAGTTTATGTCTGTGTTACTTGGTGTAAGTTTGTGTCTTTGTTACTTGGTGTCAGTGTATGTATTTGATACTTGGTGTCAGTGTATGTCTGTGTTACTTGGTGTAAGTGTATGTCTTTGTTAATTGATGTAAGTGTATGTCTTTGTTACTTGGTGTCAGTGCATGTCTTTGTTGCTTGGTGTCAGTGCATGTCTTTGTTACTGGGTGTCAGTGTATGTCTTTGTTACTTGGTGTAAGTGTATGTCTTTGTTACTTGGTGTCAGTGTGTGTCTCTGTTACTGGGTGTCAATGCATGTCTTTGTTAAAGGTATCAGTGTCTGTCTTTGTTACTTGGTGTCAGTGTATGTCTTTGTTACTTGGTGTAAGTGTGTGTCTTTCTTCCTTGGGTTAAGCGCATGTCTTTGTTACTTGGCGTCAGTGTATGTCTGTGTAGCTTGGTGTAAGTGCATGTATTTGTTACTTGGTGTCGTTGTATGTCTTTGTTACTTGGTGTAAGTGTTTGTCTGTGTTACTGGGGATCAGTGTATGTCTTTGTTAGTTGGTGTCTGTGTAGGTCTGTGATACTTGGTGTAAGTGTGTGTCTGTGTTACCGGGTATCAGTGTATGTCTTTGTTACTTCGTGTAATTGTGTGTCTGTGTTACTGGGTATCAGTGTATGTCTTTGTTACTTGGTGTCAGTGTGTGTCTTTGTTACTTGGTGTAAGTGTGTGTCTTTGTTACTGGGTTTCAGTGTATGTCTTTGTTAATTTGTGTCAGTTGATGTCTTTGTTACTTGGTGTCAGTGTGTGTCTTTGTTACTTGGTGTCAGTGTGTGTCTTTGTAACTGGGTGTCAGTGTATGTCTTTGTTACTGGGAGTCAGTGTCTGTCTTTGTGACTTGGTGTAAGTGTGTGTCTCTGTTACTGGGTATCACTGTATGTCTTTGTTACTTGGTGTCAGTGTATGTCTTTGTTACTGGGTGTCAGTTTATGTCTGTGTTACTTGGTGTAAGTTTGTGTCTTTGTTACTTGGTGTCAGTGTATGTATTTGATACTTGGTGTCAGTGTATGCCTGTGTTACTTGGTGTAAGTGTATGTCTTTGTTAATTGGTGTAAGTGTATGTCTTTGTTACTTGGTGTCAGTGCATGTCTTTGTTACTTGGTGCAAGTGTGTGTCTTTGTTACTTGGTGTAAGTGTATGTCTTTGTTACTTGGTGTCAGTGTATGTCTGTGTGACTTGGTGTAAGTGTATGTCTTTGTTACTTGGTGTCAGTGTATGTCTTTGTTACTTGGTGTAAGTGTGTGTCTGTGTTACTGGGTATCAGTGTATGTCTTTGTTACTTGGTGTCTGTGTATGTCTGTGATACTTGGTGTAAGTGTGTGTCTGTGTTCCTGGGTATCAGTGTATGTCTTTGTTACTTGGTGTAAGTGTGTGTCTGTGTTACTGGGTATCAGTGTATGTATTCGTTACTTGGTGTCTGTGTATGTCTTTGTTACTTGGTGTCATTGTGTGTCTTTGTTACTTGGTGTCAGTGGATGTCTTTGTTACTTGGTTTATGTGTGTGTCTGTGTTACTGGGGATCAGTGAATGTCTTTGTTACTTGGTGTCAGTGTATGCCTTTGTTACTGGGTGTCAGTGTGTGTCTTTCTTCCTTGGGTTAAGTGCATGTCTTTGTTACTTGGCGTCAGTGTATGTCTGTGTAGCTTGGTGTAAGTGCATGTATTTGTTACTTGGTGTCGTTGTATGTCTTTGTTACTTGGTGTAAGTGTTTGTCTGTGTTACTGGGGATCAGTGTATGTCTTTGTTAGTTGGTGTCTGTGTAGGTCTGTGATACTTGGTGTAAGTGTGTGTCTGTGTTACCGGGTATCAGTGTATGTCTTTGTTACTTCGTGTAAGTGTGTGTCTGTGTTACTGGGTATCAGTGTATGTCTTTGTTACTTGGTGTCAGTGTGTGTCTTTGTTACTTGGTGTAAGTGTGTGTCTTTGTTACTGGGTTTCAGTGTATGTCTTTGTTAATTTGTGTCAGTTGATGTCTTTGTTACTTGGTGTCAGTGTGTGTCTTTGTTACTTGGTGTCAGTGTGTGTCTTTGTAACTGGGTGTCAGTGTATGTCTTTGTTACTGGGTGTCAGTGTCTGTCTTTGTGACTTGGTGTAAGTGTGTGTCTCTGTTACTGGGTATCAGTGTATGTCTTTGTTACTTGGTGTCAGTGTATGTCTTTGTTACTGGGTGTCAGTTTATGTCTGTGTTACTTGGTGTAAGTTTGTGTCTTTGTTACTTGGTGTCAGTGTATGTATTTGATACTTGGTGTCAGTGTATGTCTGTGTTACTTGGTGTAAGTGTATGTCTTTGTTAATTGGTGTAAGTGTATGTCTTTGTTACTTGGTGTCAGTGCATGTCTTTGTTACTTGGTGCAAGTGTGTGTCTTTGTTACTTGGTGTAAGTGTATGTCTTTGTTACTTGGTGTCAGTGTATGTCTGTGTGACTTGGTGTAAGTGTATGTCTTTGTTACTTGGTGTCAGTGTATGTCTTTGTTACTTGGTGTAAGTGTGTGTCTGTGTTACTGGGTATCAGTGTATGTCTTTGTTACTTGGTGTCTGTGTATGTCTGTGATACTTGGTGTAAGTGTGTGTCTGTGTTCCTGGGTATCAGTGTATGTCTTTGTTACTTGGTGTAAGTGTGTGTCTGTGTTACTGGGTATCAGTGTATGTATTCGTTACTTGGTGTCTGTGTATGTCTTTGTTACTTCGTGTCATTGTGTGTCTTTGTTACTTGGTGTCAGTGGATGTCTTTGTTACTTGGTTTATGTGTGTGTCTGTGTTACTGTGGATCAGTGAATGTCTTTGTTACTTGGTGTCATTGTATGCCTTTGTTACTGGGTGTCAGTGTATGTTTTTGTTACTGGGTGTCAGTGTATGTCTTTGTTACTTGGTGTCCGTGTGTGTCTTTGTTACTTGGTGTCAGTGTATGTATTTGTTACTTGGTGTAATTGTGTGTCTGTGTTACTGGGTATCAGTGAATGTCTTTGTTACTTGGTGTCAGTGTATGTCTTTGTTACTTGGTGTCAGTGTGTGTCTGTGTTACTGGGTATCGATGCATGTCATTGTTACTTGGTGTCAGTGTGTGCATTTTTTACTTGGTGTCATTGTGTGTCTTTGTTACTGGGTGTCAGTGTATGTCTTTGTGACTTGGTGTAAGTGTGTGTTTGTGTTACTGGGTATCAGTGTCTGTCATTGTTACTTGGTGTAAGTGTGTGTCTGTGTTACTGGGTATCAGTGTATGTCTTCGTTACTTGGTGGAAGTGTGTGTCTGTGATACTGGGTATCAGTTTCTGTCTTTGTTACTTGGTGTAAGTGTATGTCTGTGTTACTGGGTGTCAGTGTATGTCTTTGTTACTTGGTGTCAGTGTATGTCTGTGTGCTTGGTGTAAGTGTGTGTCTTTGTTACTTGGTGTCAGTGTATGTTTGTTTTACTTGGTGCAAGTGCATGTCTTTGTTACTTGGTGTCAGTGTATGTCTTTGTTACTTGGTGAAAGTGTGTGTCTGTGTTACCGGGTATCAGTGAATGTCTTTGTTACTTGGTGTCAGTGTATGTCCTTGTTACTTGGTGTCAGTGTGTGTCTGTGTTACTGGGTATCAGTGTATGTCTTTGTTACTTGGTGTCAGTGTGTGCCTTTGTTACTTGGTGTCATTGTGTTACTTTGTTACTGGGTGTCAGTGTATGTCTTTGTTACTTGGTGTAAGTGTGTGTCTGTGTTACTGGGTGTCAGTGTATGTCTTTGTTTCTTGGTGTCAGTGTATGTCTGTGTTAATTGGTGTAAGTGTATTTCTTTGTTACTTGCTGTCATTGTCTGTCTTTGTTACTTGGTGTCAGTGTTTGTCTGTGTTACTTGGTGTAAGTGTATGTCTTTGTTACTTGGTGTCAGTGTATGTCTTTGTTACTTGGTGTCAGTGTGTGTCCTTGTTACTTGGTGTAAGTGTATGTCTTTGTTACTTGGTGTCAGTGTATGTCTGTGTTACTTGGTGTAAGCTTGTGTCTTTGTTACATGGTGTGAGTGTCTGTAATTGTTACTTGGTGTCAGTGTATGTCTGTGTTACTTGGTGTAAGTGTATGTCTTTGTTACTTGGTGTCAGTGTATGTCTTTGTTACTTGGTGTCAGTGTGTGTCCTTGTTACTTGGTGTAAGTGTATGTCTTTGTTACTTGGTTTCAGTGTATGTCTGTGTTACTTGGTGTAAGCTTGTGTCTTTGTTACTTGGTGTCAGTGTATGTATTTGTTACTTGGTGTCAGTGTATGTCTGTGTTACTTGGTGTAAGTGTGTGTCTTTGTTACTTGGTGTCAGTTTATGTCTGTGTTACTTGGTGTAAGTGTGTGTCTTTGTTAGTTTTTGCAAGTGTATGTCTTTGTTACTTGGTGTCAGTGTATGTCTGTGTTACTTGGTGTAAGTGTATGTCTTTGTTACTTGGTGTCTGTGTATGTCTGTGATACTTGGTGTAAGTGTGTGTCTGTGTTTCTGGGTGTCAGTGTATGTCTTTGTTACTTGGTGTCAGTGTATGTCTGTGTACTTGGTGTAAGTGTGTGTCTTTGTTACTTGGTGTCAGTGTATGTTTGTGTTACTTGGTGTAATTGTATGTCTTTGTTACTTGGTGTCAGTGTGTGCTTTTGTTACTTTGTATAAGTGTATGTCTTTGTTACTTGGTGTCAGTGTATGTCTCTGTTACTTGGTGTAAGAGTTTGTCTGTGTTACTGGGTATCAGTGTATGACTTTGTTACTTGGTGTCGGTGTATGTCTTTGTTACTTGGTGTAAGAGTTTGTCTGTGTTACTGGGTATCAGTGTATGCTTTGTTAGTTGGTGTCTGTGTATGTCTGTGATACTTGGTGTAAGTGTGTGTCTGTGTTACCGGGTATCAGGACATGTCTTTGTTACTTCGTGTCAGTGTGTGTCTGTGTTACTGGGTATCAGTGTTTGTCTTTGTTACTTGGTGTCAGTGCATGATTTGTTAAATGGTGTAAGTGTATGTCTTTGTTACTTCGTGTCAGTGGATGTCTTTGTTCCTTGGTGTCAGTGTGTGTCTTTGTTCCTGGATGTCAGTGTATGTCTTTGTTACTTGGTGAAAGTGTGTGTCTGTGTTACCGGGTATCAGTGAATGTCTTTGTTACTTGGTGTCAATGTATGTCCTTGTTACTTGGTGTAAGTGTGTGTCTGTGTTACTGGTATCAGTGTATGTCTTTGTTACTTGGTGTCAGTGTATGCCTTTGTTACTTGGTGTCATTGTGTTTCTTTGTTACTGGGTGTCAGTGTATGTCTTTGTTACTTGGTGTAAGTGTGTGTTTGTGTTACTGGGTGTCAGTGTATGTCTTTGTTTCTTGGTGTCAGTGTATGTCTGTGTACTTCGTGTAACTGTGTGTCTTTGTTACTTGGTGTCAGTGTATGTCTGTGTTAATTGGTGTAAGTGTATTTCTTTGTTACTTGCTGTCATTGTCTGTCTTTGTTACTTGGTGTCAGTGTTTGTCTGTGTTACTTTGTGTAAGTGTGTGTCTGTGTTACTGGGTATCAGTGTATGTCTTTGTTACTTGGTGTCAGTGTATGTCTTTGTTACTTGGTGTAAGTGTATGTCTTTGTTACTTCGTGTCAGTGCATGTCTTTGTTACTTGGTGTTAGTGTGTGTCTGTGTTACTGAGTATCAGTGTATGTCTGTGTTCCTGGGTATCTGTGTGTGTCTGTGTTACTGGGTATCAGTGTATGTCTTTGTTACTTGGTGTCAGTGTATGTCTTTTTTACTTGTTGTAAGTGTGTGTCTGTGTTACTGGGTATAAGTGAATGTCTTTGTTACTTGGTGTCAGTGTATGTCTTTGTTACTGGGTGTCAGTGTATGTTTTTGTTAATGGGTGTCAGTGTATGTCTTTGTTACTTGGTGTCCGTGTTTGTCTGTGTTACTGGGTGTCAGTGTATGTCTTTGTCACTGGGTGTCAGTGTATGCAATTGTTACTTGGTGTCAGTGTATGTCTTTGTTACTTGGTGTAGGTGTGTGTCTGTGTAACTGAATGACAGTGTATGTCTTTGTTACTTGGTGGAAGTGTGTGTCTGTGATACTGGGTATCAGTTTCTGTCTTTGTTACTTGGTGTAAGTGTATGTCTGTGTTACTGGGTGTCAGTGTATGTCTTTGTTACTTGGTGTCAGTGTATGTCTGTGTGCTTGGTGTAAGTGTGTGTCTTTGTTACTTGGTGTCAGTGTATGTTTGTTTTACTTGGTGCAAGTGCATGTCTTTGTTACTTGGTGTCAGTGTATGTTTTTGTTACTTGGTGTAAGTGTATGTCTTTGTTACTTGGTGTCAGTGCATGTCTTTGTTACTTGTTGTAAGTGTATGTCTTTGTTAACTGGTGTCAGCGTACGTCTCTGTTACTTGGTGTTAATGTGTGTCTGTTGGACTGGGTATCAGTCTATGTCTTTGTTACTTGGTGTCATTGTCTGTCTTTGCTACTTGGTGTAAGTGTGTGTCTGTGTTACTGGGTATCAGTGTATGCCTTTGTTACTTGGTGTCAGTGCATGTCTTTGTTACTTGGTGTAAGTGTGTTTCTGTGTTACTGGGTATCAGTGTATGTCTTTGTTACTTGGTGTCAGTGTATGTCTTTGTTACTTGGTGTCAGCGTATGTCTCTGTTACTTGGTGTTAATGTGTGTCTGTTGGACTGGGTATCAGTGTATGTCTTTGTTACTTGGTGTCATTGTCTGTCTTTGCTACTTGCTGTAAGTGTGTGTCTGTGTTACTGGGTATCAGTGTATGTCTTTGTTACTTGGTGTCAGTGTATGTCTTTGTTACTTGGTATCAGTGTATGTCTTTGTTACTTGGTGTAAGTGTGTTTCTGTGTTACTGAGTATCTGTGTATGTCTTTGTTACTTGGTGTAAGTGTGTGTCTGTGTTACTGGGTATCAGTGTATGTCTTTGTTACATGGTGTCAGTGTATGTCTTTGTTACTTGGTGTCAGTGTATGTCTTTGTTACTTGGTGTAAGAGTGTCTCTGTGTTACTGGGTATTAGTGAATGTCTTTGTTACTTGGTGTCAGTGTATATCTTTGTTACTTGGTGTAAGTGTATGTCTTTGTTACTTCGTGTCAGTGCATGTCTTTGTTACTTGGTGTTAGTGTGTGTCTGTGTTACTGAGTATCAGTGTATGTCTGTGTTCCTGGGTATCAGTGTGTGTCTGTGTTACTGGGTATCAGTGTATGTCTTTGTTACTTGGTGTCAGTGTATGTCTTTTTTACTTGTTGTAAGTGTGTGTCTGTGTTACTGGGTATCAGTGAATGTCTTTGTTACTTGGTGTCAGTGTATGTCTTTGTTACTGGGTGTCAGTGTATGATTTTGTTAATGGGTGTCAGTGTATGTCTTTGTTACTTGGTGTCCGTGTTTGTCTGTGTTACTGGGTGTCAGTGTATGTCTTTGATACTGGGTTTCAGTGTATGCCTTTGTTTCTTGGTGTCAGTGTATGTCTTTGTTACTTGGTGTCGGTGTGTGTCTGTGTAACTGAATATCAGTGTATGTCTTTGTTACTTGGTGGAAGTGTGTGTCTGTGATACTGGGTATCAGTTTCTGTCTTTGTTACTTGGTGTAAGTGTATGTCTGTGTTACTGGGAGTCAGTGTATGTCTTTGTTACTTGGTGTCAGTGTATGTCTGTGTAATTGGTGTAAGTGTGTTTCTTTGTTACTTGGTGTCAGTGTATGTTTGTGTTACTTGGTGTAAGTGTATGTCTTTGTTACTTGATGTCAGTGCATGGTTTTGTTACTTGGTGTCAGTGTATGTCCTTGTTACCTGGGGTAAGTGTGTGTCTGTGTTACTGGGTATCAGTGTATGTCTTTTTTACTTGGTGTCAGTGTGTGCCTTTGTTACTTGGTGTCATTGTGTTTCTTTGTTACTGGGTGTCAGTGTATGTCTTTGTTACTTGGTGCAAGTGTGTGTCTGTGTTACTGGGTGTCAGTGCCTGTCTTTGTTACTTGGTGTCAGTGTATGTCTGTGTACTTGGTGTAACTGTGTGCCTTTGTTACTTGGTGTCAGTGTATGTCTTTGTTAGTTGGTGTAAGTGTATGTCTTTGTTACTTGGTGTCATTGTCTGTCTTTGTTACTTGGTGTCAGTGTATGTCTGTGTTACTTGGTGTAAGTGTGTGTCTGTGTTACTGGGTATCAGTGTATGTCTTTGTTACTTGGTGTCAGTGTATGTCTTTGTTACTTGGTGTAAGTGTATGTCTTTGTTACTTAGTGTCAGTGCATGTCTTTGGTACTTGGTGTTAGTGTGTGTCTGTGTTACTGGGCATCAGTGTATGTCTGTGTTCCTGGGTATCAGTGCTTTGTCTTTGTGACTTGGTGTCAGTGTATGTCTGTGTTACTTGGTGTAGGTGTGTTTCTGTGTTACTGGGTATCAGTGTTTTGTCTTTGTGTCTTGGTGTCAGTGTATGTCTGTGTTACTTGGTGCAGGTGTGTGTCTTTGTTACTTGGTGTCAGTGTATGTCTGTGTTACATGGTGTAAGTGTGTGTCTGTGTTACTGGGTATCAGTGTATGTCTTTGTGACTTGGTGTCAGTGTATGTCTGTGTTACTTGGTGTAGGTGTGTGTCTTTGTTACTTGGTGTCAGTGTGTGTCTGTGTTACTGGGCATCAGTGTATGTCTGTGTTGCTGGGTATCAGTGTATGTCTTTGTTACTTGGTGTAAGTGCGTGTCTGTGTCACTGGGTATCAGTGCATGTCGTTGTTACTTGGTGTCTGTGTATGTCTTTGTTCCTTGGTGTCAGTGTGTGTCTTTGTTACTGGGTGTCAGTGTTTGTCTTTGTTACTGGGTGTCAATGTATGTCTTTGTGACTTGGTGTTAGTGTATGTCTGTGTTACTTGGTGTAAGTGTGTGTCTGTGTTACTGGGTATCAGTGTATGTCTTTGTTACTTTGTGTCAGTGTATGTCTTTGTTACTTGGTGTAAGTGTATGTCTTTGTTACTTCGTGTCAGTGCATGTCTTTGTTACTTGGTGTTAGTGTGTGTCTGTGTTACTGGGTATCAGTGTATGTCTGTGTTCCTGGGTATCAGTGTTTTGTCTTTGTGACTTGGTGTCAGTGTATGTCTGTGTTACTTGGTTTAGGTGTGTTTCAGTGTTACTGGGTATCAGTGTTTTGGCTTTGCGACTTGGTGTCAGTGTATGTCTGTGTTACTTGGTGTAGGTGTGTGTCGTTGTTACTTGGTGTCAGTGTATGTCTGTGTTACATGGTGTAAGTGTGTGTCTGTGATACTTGGTGTAAGTGTGTGTCTGTGTTGCTGGGTATCAGTGCATGTCGTTGTTACTTGGTGTCTGTGTATGTCTTTGTTCCTTGGTGTCAGTGTGTGTCTTTGTTACTGGGTGTCAGTGTTTGTCTTTGTTACTGGGTGTCAGTGTATGTCTTTGTGACTTGGTGTTAGTGTGTGTCTGTGTTACTGGGTATCAGTGTTTGTCTGTGTTCCTGGGTATCAGTGTGTGTCTGTGTTACTTGGTGTCAGTGTATGTCTTTTTTACTTGGTGCAAGTGTCTGTCTGTGTTACTGGGTATCAGTGAATGTCTTTGTTACTTGGTGTCAGTGTATGTCTTTGTTACTGGGTGTCAGTGTATGTTTTTGTTGCTGGGTGTCAGTGTATGTCTTTGTTACTTGGTGTCCGTGTGTGTCTGTGTTACTGGGTGTCAGTGTATGTCTTTGATACTGGGTTTCAGTGTATGCCTTTGTTTCTTGGTGTCAGTGTATGTCTTTGTTACTTGGTGTCGGTGTGTGTCTGTGTAACTGAATATCAGTGTATGTCTTTGTTACTTGGTGGAAGTGTGTGTCTGTGATACTGGGTATCAGTTTCTGTCTTTGTTACTTGGTGTAAGTGTATGTCTGTGTTACTGGGTGTCAGTGTATGTCTTTGTTACTTGGTGTCAGTGTATGTCTGTGTACTTGGTGTAAGTGTGTGTCTTTGTTACTTGGTGTCAGTGTATGTCTTTTTTACTTGGTGTCAGTGTGTGCCTTTGTTACTTGGTGTCATTGTGTTTCTTTGTTACTGGGTGTCAGTGTATGTCTTTGTTACTTGGTGCAAGTGTGTGTCTGTGTTACTGGGTTTCAGTGCCTGTCTTTGTTACTTGGTGTCAGTGTATGTCTGTGTACTTGGTGTAACTGTGTGCCTTTGTTACTTGGTGTCAGTGTATGTCTGTGTTAGTTGGTGTAAGTGTATGTCTTTGTTACTTGGTGTCATTGTCTGTCTTTGTTACTTGGTGTCAGTGTATGTCTGTGTTACTTGGTGTAAGTGTGTGCCTGTGTTACTGGGTATCAGTGTATGTCTTTGTTACTTGGTGTCAGTGTATGTCTTTGTTACTTGGTGTAAGTGTATGTCTTTGTTACTTCGTGTCAGTGCATGTCTTTGGTACTTGGTGTTAGTGTGTGTCTGTGTTACTGGGCATCAGTGCATGTCTGTGTTCCTGGGTATCAGTGTTTTGTCTTTGTGACTTGGTGTCAGTGTATGTCTGTGTTACTTGGTGTAGGTGTGTTTCTGTGTTACTGGGTATCAGTGTTTTGTCTTTGTGACTTGGTGTCAGTGTATGTCTGTGTTACTTGGTGTAGGTGTGTGTCTTTGTTACTTGGTGTCAGTGTATGTCTGTGTTACATGGTGTAAGTGTGTGTCTGTGTTACTGGGTATCAGTGTATGTCTTTGTGACTTGGTGTCAGTGTATGTCTGTGTTACTTGGTGTAGGTGTGTGTCTTTGTTACTTGGTGTCAGTGTGTGTCTGTGTTACTGGGCATCAGTGTATGTCTGTGTTGCTGGGTATCAGTGTATGTCTTTGTTACTTGGTGTAAGTGCGTGTCTGTGTCACTGGGTATCAGTGCATGTCGTTGTTACTTGGTGTCTGTGTATGTCTTTGTTCCTTGGTGTCAGTGTGTGTCTTTGTTACTGGGTGTCAGTGTTTGTCTTTGTTACTGGGTGTCAATGTATGTCTTTGTGACTTGGTGTTAGTGTGTGGTCTGTGTTACTGGGAATCAGTGTTTGTCTGCGTTCCTGGGTATCAGTGTCTGTCTGTGTTACTTGGTGTCATTGTATGTCTTTTTTACTTGGTGCAAGTGTGTGTCTGTGTTACTGGATATCAGTGAATGTCTTTGTTACTTGGTGTCAGTGTATGTCTTTGTTAATGGGTGTCAGTGTATGTTTTTGTTGCTGGGTGTCAGTGTATGTCTTTGTTACTTGGTGTCCGTGTGTGTCTGTGTTACTGGGTGTCAGTGTATGTCTTTGATACTGGGTGTCAGTGTATGCCTTTGTTACTTGGTGTCAGTGTATGTCTTTGTTACTTGGTGTCGGTGTGTGTCTGTGTAACTGAATATCAGTGTATGTCTTTGTTACTTGGTGGAAGTGTGTGTCTGTGATACTGGGTATCAGTTTCTGTCTTTGTTACTAGGTGTAAGTGTATGTCTGTGTTACTTGGTGTCAGTGTATGTCTGTGTACTTGGTGGAAGTGTGTGTCTTTGTTACTTGGTGTCAGTGTATGTTTGTGTTACTTGGTTTAAGTGTATGTCTTTGTTACTTGATGTCAGTGCATGGTTTTGTTACTTGGTGTAAGTGTATGTCTTTGTTACTTGGTGTCAGTGCATCTCTTTGTTACATGGTGTAAGTGTATGTCTTTGTTACTTGGTGTCAGCGTATGTCTCTGTTACTTGCTGTAAGTGTGTGTCTGTTGTACTGGGTATCAGTGTATGTCTTTGTTACTTGGTGTCATTGTCTGTCTTTGCTACTTTGTGTAAGTGTGTGTCTGTGTTACTGGGTATCAGTGTATGTCTTTGTTACTTGGTGTAAGTGCGTGTCTGTGTCACTGTGTATCAGTGCATGTCGTTGTTACTTGGTGTCTGTGTATGTCTTTGTTCCTTGGTGTCAGTGTGTGTCTTTGTTACTGGGTGTCAGTGTTTGTCTTTGTTACTGGGTGTCAGTGTATGTCTTTGTGACTTGGTGTTAGTGTGTGTCTGTGTTACTGGGTATCAGTGTTTGTCTGTGTTCCTGGGTATCAGTGTGTGTCTGTGTTACTTGGTGTCAGTGTATGTCTTTTTTACTTGGTGCAAGTGTGTGTCTGTGTTACTGGGTATCAGTGAATGTCTTTGTTACTTGGTGTCAGTGTATGTCTTTGTTACTGGGTGTCAGTGTATGTTTTTGTTGCTGGGTGTCAGTGTATGTCTTTGTTACTTGGTGTCCGTGTCTGTCTGTGTTACTGGGTGTCAGTGTATGTCTTTGATACTGGGTGTCAGTGTATGCCTTTGTTACTTGGTGTCAGTGTATGTCTTTGTTACTTGGTGTCGGTGTGTGTCTGTGCAACTGAATATCAGTGTATGTCTTTGTTACTTGGTGGAAGTGTGTGTCTGTGATACTGGGTATCAGTTTCTGTCTTTGTTACTTGGTGTAAGTGTATGTCTGTGTTACTGGGTGTCAGTGTATGTCTTTGTTACTTGGTGTCAGTGTATGTCTGTGTACTTGGTGTAAGTGTGTGTCTTTGTTACTTGGTGTCAGTGTATGTTTGTGTTACTTGGTGTAAGTGTATGTCTTTGTTACTTGATGTCAGTGCATGGTTTTGTTACTTGGTGTCAGTGTATGTCCTTGTTACCTGGTGTAAGTGTGTGTCTGTGTTACTGGGTATCAGTGTATGTCTTTGTTACTTGGTGTCAGTGTGTGCCTTTGTTACTTGGTGTCATTGTGTTTCTTTGTTACTGGGTGTCAGTGTATGTCTTTGTTACTTGGTGCAAGTGTGTGTCTGTGTTACTGGGTGTCAGTGTCTGTCTTTGTTACTTGGTGTCAGTGTATGTCTGTGTACTTGGTGTAACTGTGTGCCTTTGTTACTTGGTGTCAGTGTATGTCTGTGTTAGTTGGTGTAAGTGTATGTCTTTGTTACTTGGTGTCATTGTCTGTCTTTGTTACTTGGTGTCAGTGTATGTCTGTGTTACTTGGTGTAAGTGTGTGTCTGTGTTACTGGGTATCAGTGTATGTCTTTGTTACTTGGTGTCAGTGTATGTCTTTGTTACTTGGTGTAAGTGTATGTCTTTGTTACTTCGTGTCAGTGCATGTCTTTGGTTCTTGGTGTTAGTGTGTGTCTGTGTTACTGGACATCAGTGTATGTCTGTGTTCCTGGGTATCAGTGTTTTGTCTTTGTGACTTGGTGTCAGTGTATGTCTGTGTTACTTGGTGTAGGTGTGTTTCTGTGTTACTGGGTATCAGTGTTTTGTCTTTGTGACTTGGTGTCAGTGTATGTCTGTGTTACTTGGTGTAGGTGTGTGTCTTTGTTACTTGGTGTCAGTGTATGTCTGTGTTACATGGTGTAAGTGTGTGTCTGTGTTACTGGGTATCAGTGTATGTCTTTGTTACTTGGTGTCTGTGCATGTCTGTGATACTTGGTGTAAGTGTGTGTCTGTGTTGCTGGGTATCAGTGTATGTCTTTGTTACTTGGTGTAAGTGCGTGTCTGTGTCACTGGGTATCAGTGCATGTCGTTGTTACTTGGTGTCTGTGTATGTCTTTGTTCCATGTTGTCAGTGTGTGTCTTTGTTACTGGGTGTCAGTGTTTGTCTTTGTTACTGGGTGTCAATGTATGTCTTTGTGACTTGGTGTTAGTGTGTGTCTGTGTTACTGGGTATCAGTGTTTGTCTGTGTTCCTGGGTATCAGTGTCTGTCTGTGTTACTTGGTGTCAGTGTATGTCTTTTTTACTTGGTGTCAGCGTATGTATCTGTTACTTGGTGAAAGTGTGTGTCTGTTGTACTGGGTATCAGTGTATGTCTTTGTTACTTGGTGTCATTGTCTGTCTTTGCTACTTGGTGTAAGTGTGTGTCTGTGTTACTGGGTATCAGTGTATGTCTTTGTTACTTTGTGTCAGTGTATGTCTTTGTTACTTGGTGTCAGTGTATGTCTGTGTTACTTGGTGTAAGTGTGTTTCTGTGTTACTGGGTATCAGTGTATGTCTTTGTTACTTGGTGTCAGTGTATTTCTTTGTTACTTGGTGTAAGTGTATGTCTTTGTTACTTGGTGTAAGTGTCTGTCTTTGTTACTTGGTGTAAGTGTGTTTCTGTGTTACTGAGTATCTGTGTATGTCTTTGTTACTTGGTGTCAATGTATGTCTTTGTTACTTGGTGTCATTGTATGTCTTTGTTACATGGTGTAAGTGTGTGTCTGTGTTACTGGGTTTCAGTGTCTGTCTTTGTTACTTGGTGTCTGTGTATGTCTGTGATACTTGGTGTAAGTGTGTGTCTGTGTTGCTGGGTATCAGTGTATGTCTTTGTTACTTGGTGTAAGTGCGTGTCGGTGTTACTGGGTATCAGTGTATGTCGTTGTTACTTGGTGTCTGTGTGTGTCTTTGTTACTGGGTGTCAGTGTTTGTCTTTGTTACTGGGTGTCAGTGTATGTCTTTGTGACTTGGTGTTAGTGTGTGTCTGTGTTACTGGGTATCAGTGTCTGTCTTTGTTTCTTGGTGTAAGTGTGTGTCTGTGTTACTGAGTATCAGTGTATGTCTTTGTTACTTGGTGTCAGTGTATGTCTGTGTACTTGGTGTAACTGTGTGTCTTTCTGACTTGGTGTCAGTGTATGTCTGTGTTACTTGGCGTAAGTGTATGTCTTTGTTACTTGGTGTCAGTGTATGTCTTTGTTACTTGGTGTAAGTGTATGTCTTTGTTACTTGGTGTAAGTGGGTGTCTGTGTAACTGAGTATCAGTGTATGTCTTTGTTACTTGGCGTAAGTTTGTGTCTGTGTTTCTGGGTATCAGTGTATGTCTTTGTTACCTGGTGTCAGTTTATGTCTTTGTTACTTGGTGTAAGTGTGTGTCTGTGTTACTGGGTATCAGTGAATGTCTTTGTTACTTGGTGTCATTGTATGTCCTTGTTACTTGGTGTCAGTGTGTGTCTGTGTTACTGCGTATCAGTGTATGTCTTTGTTACTTGGTGTCAGTGTGTGCCTTTGTTACTTGGTGTCATTATGTGTCTTTGTTACTGGGTGTCTGTGTATGTCTTTGTTACTGGGTGTCAGTGTATGTCTTTGTGACTTGCTGTAAGTGTGTGTATCTGTTACTGCGTATCAGTGTCAGTCATTGTTACTTGGTGTAAGTGTGTGTCTGTGTTACTGGGTATCAGTGTTTTGTCTTTGTGACTTGGTGTCAGTGTATGTCTGTGTTACTTGGTGTAGGTGTGTGTCTTTGTTACTTGGTGTCAGTGTATGTCTGTGTTAGTTGGTGTAAGTGTATGTCTTTGTTACTTGGTGTCAGTGTATGTCTTTGTTACTTGGTGTCATTGTATGTCTTTGTTACATGGTGTAAGTGTGTGTCTGTGTTACTGGGTATCAGTGTATGTTTTTGTTACTTGGTGTCTGTGTATGTCTGTGATACTTGGTGTAAGTGTGTGTCTGTGTTGCTGGGTATCAGTGTATGTCTTTGTTACTTGGTGTAAGTGAGTGTCTGTGTTACTGGGTATCAGTGTATTTCGTTGTTACTTGGTGTCTGTGTATGTCTTTGTTCCTTCGTGTCAGTGTGTGTCTTTGTTACTGGGTGTCAGTGTTTGGCTTTGTTACTGGGTGTCAGTGTATGTCTTTGTGACTTGGTGTTAGTGTGTGTCTGTGTTACTGGGTATCAGTGTCTGTCTTTGTTACTTGTTGTAAGTGTGTGTCTGTGTTACTGGGTATCAGTGTATGTCTTTGTTACTTGGTGTCAGTGTATGTCTTTGTTACTTGGTGTAAGTGTATGTCTTTGTTACTTGGTGTCAGTGCATGTCTTTGTTACTTCGTGGAAGTGTATGTCTTTGTTACTTGGTGTCAGTGTATGTCTGTGTTACTTGGTGTATGTGTATGTCTTTGTTACTTGGTGTCAGTGTATGTCTTTGTTACTTGGTGTAAGTGTATGTCTTTGTTTCCTGGTGTCAGTGTATGTCTCTGTTACTTGGTGTCAGTGTATGTCTTTGATACTTGGTGTAAGTGTGTGTATGTGTTGCTGGGTATCAGTGTATGTCTTTGTTACTTGGTGTCAGTGTATGTCTTTGTTACTTGGTATCAGTGTATGTATTTGTTGCTTGGTGTTAGTGTATGTCTGTGTTATTTGGTGTCAGTGTATGTCTTTGTTACTTGGTGTCAGTGTATGTCTTTGTTACTTGGTGTAAGTGTGTGTCTGTGTTACTGGGTATCAGTGTATGTCTTTGTTACTTGGTTGCAGTGTATGTCTTTATTACTTGGTGTATGTGTGTCTGTGTTCCTGGGTATCAGTGAATGTCTTTGTTACTTGGTGGCAGTGTATGTCTTTATTACTGGGTGTCAGTGTATGTTTTTGTTAATGGATTTCAGTGTATGTCTTTGTTACTTGGTGTCCGTGTGTGTCTGTGTTACTGTGTGTCAGTGTATGTCTTTGTTACTGTCTGTCAGTTAATGCCTTTGTTTCTTGGTGTCAGTGTATGCCTTTGTTACTTGGTGTAAGTGTGTGTCTGTGCAACTGATTATCAGTGTATGTCTTTGTTACTTGGTGTAAGTTTGTTTGCGTGACTGGGTATCAGTGTATGTCTTTGTTACTTGTTGTCAGTTTATGTCTTTGTTACTTGGTGTAAGTGTGTGTCTGTGTTACTGGGTATCAGTGAATGTCTTTGTTACTTGGTGTCATTGTATGTCCTTGTTACTTGGTGTAAGTGTGTGTCTGTGTTACTGGGTATCGGTGTATGTCTTTGTTACTTGGTGTCAGTGTGTGCCATTGTTACTTGGTGTCATTATGTGTCTTTGTTACTGGGTTTCAGTGTATGTCTTTGTGACTTGGTGTAAGTGTGTGTATCTGTTACTGGGTATCAGTGTATGTCTTTGTTACTTGGTGTCAGTGTATGTCTGTGTTACCTGGTGTAAATGTGTGTCTTTGATACTTGGTGTCAGTGTATGTCTGTGTTACTTGGTGTCAGTGCATGTCTTTGTTACTGGGTATCAGTGTATGTCTTTGTTACTTGGTGTCTGTGTATGTCTGTGATACTTGGTGTAAGTGTTTGTCTGTGTTGCTGGGTATCAGTGTATGTCTTTGTTACTTGGTGTAAGTGTGTGTCTGTGTTACTGGGTATCAGTTTATGTCGTTGTTACTTGGTGTCTGTGTATGTCTTTGTTACTTGGTGTCAGTGTGTGTCTTTGTTACTTGGTGTCAGTGTGTGTCTTTGTTTCTGGGTGTCAGTGCTTGTCTTTGTTACTGGGTGTCAGTGTATGTCTTTGTGACTTGGTGTTACTGTGTGTCTGTGTTACTGGGTATCAGTGTATGTCTTTGTTCCTTGGTGTCAGTGTATGTCTGTGTACTTGGTGTAAGTTTGTGTCTTTGTTACTTGGTGTCAGTATATGGCTGTGTTACTTGGTGTAAGTGTATGTCTTTGTAACTTGGTGTCAGTGTATGTCTTTGTTACTTGGTGTAAGTGTGTGTCTGTGTTACTGGGTATCAGTGTATGTCTTTGTTAATTGGTGTCAGTGTATGTCTTTGTTACCTGGTGTAAGTGTATGTCTTTGTTACTTGGTGTCAGTGTATGTCTGTGTTACTTGGTGTAAGTGTATGTCTTTGTTACTTGGTGTCAGTGTATGTCTTTGTTACTTGGTGTAAGTGTGTGTCTGTGTTACTGGGTATCAGTGTATGTCTTTGTTACTTGGTGTCAGTGCATGTCTGTGTACTTGGCGTAAGTGTATGTCTTTGTTACTTGGTGTCAGTGTATGTTTTTGTTACTTGGTGTAAGTGTATGTCTTTGTTACTTGGTGTCACTGCATGTCTTTGTTACTTCGTGGAAGTGTATGTCTTTGTTACTTGGTGTCAGTGCATGTCTGTGTTACTTGGTGTATGTGTATGTCTTTGTTACTTGGTGTCAGTGGATGTCTTTGTTACTTGGTGTAAGTGTATGTTTTTGTTTCCTGGTGTCAGTGTATGTCTCTGTTACTTGGTGTAAGTGTGTGTCTGTGTTGCTGGGTATCAGTGTATGTCTTTGTTACTTGCTGTCAGTGTATGTGTGTGTTACTTGCTGTTCGTGTATGTCTCTGTTACTTGGTGTCAGTGTATGTCTTTGTTACTTGGTGTCAGTGTATGTCTTTGTTACTTGGTGTGTGTGTGTCTGTGTTACTGGGAATCAGTGAATGTCTTTGTTACTTGGTGGCAGTGTATGTCTTTATTACTGGGTGTCAGTGTATGTTTTTGTTAATGGGTTTCAGTGTATGTCTTCGTTACTTGGTGTCCGTGTGTGCCTGTGATACTGCGTGTCAGTGTATGTCTTTGTTACTGGGTGTCAGTGTATGCCTTTGTTTCTTGGTGTCAGTGTATGCCTTTGTTACTTGTTGTAAGTGTGTGTCTGTGTAACTGAGTATCAGTGTTTGTCTTTGTTACTTGGTGTAAGTGTGTGTCTGTGTGACTGTGTATCAGTGTATGTCTTTGTTGCTTGTTGTCAGTTTATGTCTTTGTTACTTGGTGTAAGTGTGTGTCTGTGTTACTGGGTATCAGTGTATGTCTTTGTTACTTGGTGTCGTTGTCTGTCTTTGTTACTTGGTGTAAGTGTGAGTCTGTGTTACTGGGTTTCAGTGTATGTCTTTGTTACTTGGTGTCTGTGTATGTCTTTGTTACTTGGTGTAAGTGTATGTCTTTGTTACTTGGTGTCAGTGTATGTCTTTGTAACTTGGTGTAAGTGTTTGTCTTTGTTACTTGGTGTCAGTGTATGTCTTTGTTACTTGGTGTAAGTGTATGTCTTTGTTACTTGGTGTCAGTGTATGTCTTTGTTACTTGGTGTAAGTGTATGTCTTTGCAACTTGGTGTCAGTGTATGTCTTTGATACTTGGTGTAAGTGTGTGTCTGTGTTGTTGGGTATCAGTGTATGTCTTTGTTACTTTGTGTAAGTGTGCGTCTGTTCTACTGGGTATCAGTGTCTGTCTGTTACTTGGTGTCTGTGTATGTCTTTGTTACTTGGTGTCAGTGTGTGTCTTTGTTACTTGCTGTCAGTGTGTGTCTTTGTTACTGGGTGTCAGCGTTTGTCTTTGTTACTGGGTGTCAGTTTATGTCTTTGTGACTTGGTGTTAGTGTGTGTCTGTGTTACTGGGTATCAGTGTCAGTCTTTGTTAATTGGTGTAAGTGTGTGTCTGTGTTACTGGGTATCAGTGTATGTCTTTGCTACTTGGTGTCAGTGTATGTCTGTGTACTTGGTGTATGTGTGTGTCTTTGTTACTTGGTGTCTGTGTATGTCTGTGTTACTTGGTGTAAGTGTATGTCTTTGTTACTTGGTGTCAGTGTATGTCTTTGTTACTTGGTGTAAGTGTATGTCTTTGTTTCTTGGTGTCAGTGCATGTCTTTGTTACTTGGTGTAAGTGTATGTCTTTGTTACTTGGTGTCAGTGTATGTCTCTGTTACTTGATGTAAGTGTGTGTCTGTGTTACTGGGTATCAGTGTATGTCTTTGTTACTTGGCGTCATTGTCTGTCTTTCTTACTTGGTGTCAGTGGATGTCTGTGTTACTTGGCGTAAGTGTATGTCTTTGTTACTTGCTGTCAGTGTACGTCTTTGTAACTTGGTGTAAGTGTATGTCTTTGTAACTTGGTGTCAGTGCATGTCTCTGTTACTTGATGTAAGTGTGTGTCTGTGTTACTGGGTATCAGTGTATGTCTTTGTTACTTGGTGTCAGTGTATGTCTTTGTTACTTGGTGTGTGTGTGTCTGTGTTACTGGGTATCAGTGAATGTCTTTGTTACTTGGTGGCAGTGTATGTCTTTATTACTGGGTGTCAGTGTGTGTTTTTGTTAATGGGTTTCTGTGTATGTCTTCGTTACTTGGCGTCCGTGTGTGCCTGTGTTACTGGGTGTCAGTGTATGTCTTGGTTACTGGGTGTCAGTGTATGCCTTTGTTTCTTGGTGTCAGTGTATGCCTTTGTTACTTGGTGTAAGTTTGTGTCTGTGTAACTGAGTATCAGTGTATGTCTTTGTTACTTGGTGTAAGTGTGTGTCTGTGTGACTGGGTATCAGTGTATGTCATTGTTGCTTGTTGTCAGTTTATGTCTTTGTTACTTGGTGTAAGTGTGTGTCTGTGTTACTGGGTATCAGTGAATGTCTTTGTTACTTGTTGTAAGTGTGTGTCTGTGTTACTGGGTATCAGTGTATGTCTTTGTTACTTGGTGTCAGTGTATGTCCTTGTTACTTGGTGTCAGTGTGTGTCTCTGTTACTGCGTATCAGTGTCTGTCTTTGTTACTTGGTGTCAGTGTGTGCCTTTGTTACTTGGTGTCATTATGTGTCTTTGTTACTGGGTGTCAGTGTATGTCTTTGTTACTGGGTGTCAGTGTATGTCTTTGTGACTTGCTATAAGTGTGTGTATCTGTTACTGGGTATCAGTGTCAGTTATTGTTACTTGGTGTAAGTGTGTGTCTGTGTTACTGGGTATCAGTGTTTTGTCTTTGTGACTTGGTGTCAGTGTATGTCTGTGTTACTTGGTGTAGGTGTGTGTCTTTGTTACTTGGTGTCAGTGTATGTCTGTGTTACTTGGTGTAAGTGTATGTCTTTGTTACTTGGTGTCAGTGTATGTCTTTGTTACTTGGTGTCATTGTATGTCTTTGTTACATGGTGTAAGTGTGTGTCTTTGTTTCTGGGTATCAGTGTATGTCTTTGTTACTTGGTGTAAGTGTGTGTCGGTGTTACTGGGTATCAGTGTATGTCTTTGTTACTTGGTGTCAGTGCATGTCTGTGTACTTGGCGTAAGTGTATGTCTTTGTTACTTGGTGTCAGTGTATGTCTTTGTTACTTGGCGTAAGTGTATGTCTTTTTTACTTGGTGTCACTGCATGTCTTTGTTACTTCGTGGAAGTGTATGTCTTTGTTACTTGGTGTCAGTGCATGTCTGTGTTACTTGGTGTATGTGTATGTCTTTGTTACTTGGTGTCAGTGGATGTCTTTGTTACTTGGTGTAAGTGTATGTCTTTGTTTCCTGGTGTCAGTGTATGTCTCTGTTACTTGGTGTAAGTTTGTGTCTGTGTTGCTGGGTATCAGTGTATGTCTTTGTTACTTGCTGTCAGTGTATGTGTGTGTTACTTGCTGTTCGTGTATGTCTCTGTTACTTGGTGTCAGCGTATGTCTTTGTTACTTGGTGTCAGTGTATGTCTTTGTTACTTGGTGTCAGTGTATGTCTTTGTTACTTGGTGTGTGTGTGTCTGTGTTACTGGGAATCAGTGAATGTCTTTGTTACTTGGTGGCAGTGTATGTCTTTATTACTGGGTGTCAGTGTATGTTTTTGTTAATGGGTTTCAGTGTATGTCTTCGTTACTTGGTGTCCGTGTGTGCCTGTGATACTGGGTGTCAGTGTATGTCTTTGTTACTGGATGTCAGTGTATGCCTTTGTTTCTTGGTGTCAGTGTATGCCTTTGTTACTTGGTGTAAGTGTGTGTCTGTGTAACTGAGTATCAGTGTATGTCTTTGTTACTTGGTGCAAGTGTGTGTCTGTGTGACTGTGTATCAGTGTATGTCTTTGTTGCTTGTTGTCAGTTTATGTCTTTGTTACTTGGTGTAAGTGTGTGTCTGTGTTACTGGGTATCAGTGTATGTCTTTGTTACTTGGTGTCGTTGTCTGTCTTTGTTACTTGGTGTAAGTGTGAGTCTGTGTTACTGGGTTTCAGTGTATGTCTTTGTTACTTGGTGTCTGTGTATGTCTTTGTTACTTGGTGTAAATGTATGTCTTTGTTACTTGGTGTCAGTGTATGTCTGTGTAACTTGGTGTAAGTGTTTGTCTTTGTTACTTGGTGTCAGTGTATGTCTTTGTTACTTGGTGTCAGTGTATGTCTTTGTTACTTGGTGTAAGTGTATGTCTTTGTTTCTTGGTGTCAGTGCATGTCTTTGTTACTTTGTGTAAGTGTATGTCTTTGTTACTTGGTGTCAGTGTATGTCTCTGTTACTTGATGTAAGTGTGTGTCTGTGTTACTGGGTATCAGTGTATGTCTTTGTTACTTGGCGTCATTGTCTGTCTTTCTTACTTGGTGTCAGTGGATGTCTGTGTTACTTGGCGTAAGTGTACGTCTTTGTTACTTGGTGTAAGTGTATGTCTTTGTAACTTGGTGTCAGTGCATGTCTCTGTTACTTGATGTAAGTGTGTGTCTGTGTTACTGGGTATCAGTGTATGTCTTTGTTACTTGGTGTCAGTGTATGTCTTTGTTACTTGCTGTCAGTGTATGTGTGTGTTACTTGCTGTTCGTGTATGTCTCTGTTACTTGGTGTCAGCGTATGTCTTTGTTACTTGGTGTCAGTGTATGTCTTTGTTACTTGGTGTCAGTGTATGTCTTTGTTACTTGGTGTGTGTGTGTCTGTGTTACTGGGAATCAGTGAATGTCTTTGTTACTTGGTGGCAGTGTATGTCTTTATTACTGGGTGTCAGTGTATGTTTTTGTTAATGGGTTTCAGTGTATGTCTTCGTTACTTGGTGTCCGTGTGTGCCTGTGATACTGGGTGTCAGTGTATGTCTTTGTTACTGGATGTCAGTGTATGCCTTTGTTTCTTGGTGTCAGTGTATGCCTTTGTTACTTGGTGTAAGTGTGTGTCTGTGTAACTGAGTATCAGTGTATGTCTTTGTTACTTGGTGCAAGTGTGTGTCTGTGTGACTGTGTATCAGTGTATGTCTTTGTTGCTTGTTGTCAGTTTATGTCTTTGTTACTTGGTGTAAGTGTGTGTCTGTGTTACTGGGTATCAGTGTATGTCTTTGTTACTTGGTGTCGTTGTCTGTCTTTGTTACTTGGTGTAAGTGTGAGTCTGTGTTACTGGGTTTCAGTGTATGTCTTTGTTACTTGGTGTCTGTGTATGTCTTTGTTACTTGGTGTAAATGTATGTCTTTGTTACTTGGTGTCAGTGTATGTCTGTGTAACTTGGTGTAAGTGTTTGTCTTTGTTACTTGGTGTCAGTGTATGTCTTTGTTACTTGGTGTAAGTGTATGTCTTTGTTACTTGGTGTCAGTGTATGTCTTTGTTACTTGGTGTAAGTGTATGTCTTTGCAACTTGGTGTCAGTGTATGTCTTTGATACTTGGTGTAAGTGTGTGTCTGTGTTGTTGGGTATCAGTGTATGTCTTTGTTACTTTGTGTAAGTGTGCGTCTGTTCTACTGGGTATCAGTGTCTGTCTGTTACTTGGTGTCTGTGTATGTCTTTGTTACTTGGTGTCAGTGTGTGTCTTTGTTACTTGGTGTCAGTGTGTGTCTTTGTTACTGGGTGTCAGCGTTTGTCTTTGTTAGTGGGTGTCAGTTTATGTCTTTGTGACTTGGTGTTAGTGTGTGTCTGTGTTACTGGGTATCAGTGTCTGTCTTTGTCACTTGGTGTAAGTGTGTGTCTGTGTTACTGGGTATCAGTGTATGTCTTTGCTACTTGGTGTCAGTGTATGTCTGTGTACTTGGTGTATGTGTGTGTCTTTGTTACTTGGTGTCTGTGTATGTCTGTGTTACTTGGTGTAAGTGTATGTCTTTGTTACTTGGTGTCAGTGTATGTCTTTGTTACTTGGTGTAAGTGTATGTCTTTGTTTCTTGGTGTCAGTGCATGTCTTTGTTACTTTGTGTAAGTGTATGTCTTTGTTACTTGGTGTCAGTGTATGTCTCTGTTACTTGATGTAAGTGTGTGTCTGTGTTACTGGGTATCAGTGTATGTCTTTGTTACTTGGCGTCATTGTCTGTCTTTCTTACTTGGTGTCAGTGGATGTCTGTGTTACTTGGCGTAAGTGTACGTCTTTGTTACTTGGTGTAAGTGTATGTCTTTGTAACTTGGTGTCAGTGCATGTCTCTGTTACTTGATGTAAGTGTGTGTCTGTGTTACTGGGTATCAGTGTATGTCTTTGTTACTTGGTGTCAGTGTATGTCTTTGTTACTTGCTGTCAGTGTATGTGTGTGTTACTTGCTGTTCGTGTATGTCTCTGTTACTTGGTGTCAGCGTATGTCTTTGTTACTTGGTGTCAGTGTATGTCTTTGTTACTTGGTGTCAGTGTATGTCTTTGTTACTTGGTGTGTGTGTGTCTGTGTTACTGGGAATCAGTGAATGTCTTTGTTACTTGGTGGCAGTGTATGTCTTTATTACTGGGTGTCAGTGTATGTTTTTGTTAATGGGTTTCAGTGTATGTCTTCGTTACTTGGTGTCCGTGTGTGCCTGTGATACTGGGTGTCAGTGTATGTCTTTGTTACTGGATGTCAGTGTATGCCTTTGTTTCTTGGTGTCAGTGTATGCCTTTGTTACTTGGTGTAAGTGTGTGTCTGTGTAACTGAGTATCAGTGTATGTCTTTGTTACTTGGTGCAAGTGTGTGTCTGTGTGACTGTGTATCAGTGTATGTCTTTGTTGCTTGTTGTCAGTTTATGTCTTTGTTACTTGGTGTAAGTGTGTGTCTGTGTTACTGGGTATCAGTGTATGTCTTTGTTACTTGGTGTCGTTGTCTGTCTTTGTTACTTGGTGTAAGTGTGAGTCTGTGTTACTGGGTTTCAGTGTATGTCTTTGTTACTTGGTGTCTGTGTATGTCTTTGTTACTTGGTGTAAGTGTATGTCTTTGTTACTTGGTGTCAGTGTATGTCTGTGTAACTTGGTGTAAGTGTTTGTCTTTGTTACTTGGTGTCAGTGTATGTCTTTGTTACTTGGTGTAAGTGTATGTCTTTGTTACTTGGTGTCAGTGTATGTCTTTGTTACTTGGTGTAAGTGTATGTCTTTGCAACTTGGTGTCAGTGTATGTCTTTGATACTTGGTGTAAGTGTGTGTCTGTGTTGTTGGGTATCAGTGTATGTCTTTGTTACTTTGTGTAAGTGTGCGTCTGTTCTACTGGGTATCAGTGTCTGTCTGTTACTTGGTGTCTGTGTATGTCTTTGTTACTTGGTGTCAGTGTGTGTCTTTGTTACTTGGTGTCAGTGTGTGTCTTTGTTACTGGGTGTCAGCGTTTGTCTTTGTTAGTGGGTGTCAGTTTATGTCTTTGTGACTTGGTGTTAGTGTGTGTCTGTGTTACTGGGTATCAGTGTCTGTCTTTGTCACTTGGTGTAAGTGTGTGTCTGTGTTACTGGGTATCAGTGTATGTCTTTGCTACTTGGTGTCAGTGTATGTCTGTGTACTTGGTGTATGTGTGTGTCTTTGTTACTTGGTGTCTGTGTATGTCTGTGTTACTTGGTGTAAGTGTATGTCTTTGTTACTTGGTGTCAGTGTATGTCTTTGTTACTTGGTGTAAGTGTATGTCTTTGTTTCTTGGTGTCAGTGCATGTCTTTGTTACTTTGTGTAAGTGTATGTCTTTGTTACTTGGTGTCAGTGTATGTCTCTGTTACTTGATGTAAGTGTGTGTCTGTGTTACTGGGTATCAGTGTATGTCTTTGTTACTTGGCGTCATTGTCTGTCTTTCTTACTTGGTGTCAGTGGATGTCTGTGTTACTTGGCGTAAGTGTACGTCTTTGTTACTTGGTGTAAGTGTATGTCTTTGTAACTTGGTGTCAGTGCATGTCTCTGTTACTTGATGTAAGTGTGTGTCTGTGTTACTGGGTATCAGTGTATGTCTTTGTTACTTGGTGTCAGTGTATGTCTTTGTTACTTGGTGTGTGTGTGTCTGTGTTACTGGTTATCAGTGAATGTCTTTGTTACTTGTTGTAAGTGTATGTCTTTATTACTGGGTGTCAGTGTGTGTTTTTGTTAATGGGTTTCTGTGTATGTCTTCGTTACTTGGCGTCCGTGTGTGCCTGTGTTACTGGGTGTCAGTGTATGTCTTTGTTACTGGGTGTCAGTGTATGCCTTTGTTTCTTGGTGTCAGTGTATGCCTTTGTTACTTGGTGTAAGTTTGTGTCTGTGTAACTGAGTATCAGTTTATGTCTTTGTTACTTGGTGTAAGTGTGTGTCTGTGTTACTGGGTATCAGTGAATGTCTTTGTTACTTGTTGTAAGTGTGTGTCTGTGTTACTGGGTATCAGTGTATGTCTTTGTTACTTGGTGTCAGTTTATGTCTTTGTTACTTGGTGTAAGTGTGTGTCTGTGTTTCTGGGTATCACTGTATGTCTTTGTTACTTGGTGTCAGTTTATGTCTTTGTTACTTGGTGTAAGTGTGTGTCTGTGTTACTGGGTATCAGTGAATGTCTTTGTTACTTGGTGTCAGTGTATGTCCTTGTTACTTGGTGTCAGTGTGTGTCTGTGTTACTGCGTATCAGTGTCTGTCTTTGTTACTTGGTGTCAGTGTGTGCCTTTGTTACTTGGTGTCATTATGTGTCTTTGTTACTGGGTGTCAGTGTATGTCTTTGTTACTGGGTGTCAGTGTATGTCTTTGTGACTTGCTGTAAGTGTGTGTATCTGTTACTGGGTATCAGTGTCAGTCATTGTTACTTGGTGTAAGTGTGTGTCTGTGTTACTGGGTATCAGTGTTTTGTCTTTGTGACTTGGTGTCAGTGTATGTCTGTGTTACTTGGTGTAGGTGTGTGTCTTTGTTACTTGTTGTCAGTGTATGTCTGTGTTACTTGGTGTAAGTGTATGTCTTTGTTACTTGGTGTCAGTGTATATCTTTGTTACTTGGTGTCATTGTATGTCTTTGTTACATGGTGTAAGTGTGTGTCTTTGTTTCTGGGTATCAGTGTATGTCTTTGTTACTTGGTGTCTGTGTATGTCTGTGATACGTGGTGTAAGTGTGTGTCTGTATTGCTGAGTATCAGTGTATGTCTTTGTTACTTGGTGTAAGTGTGTGTCGGTGTTACTGGGTATCAGTGTATGTCTTTGTTACTTGGTGTCAGTGTATGTCTGTGTTACTTGGTGTATGTGTATGTCTTTGTTACTTGTTGTCAGTGTATGTCTTTGATACTTGGTGTAAGTGTGTGTCTGTGTGACTGGTTGTCAGTGTATGTCTTTGTCACTGGGTGTCAGTGTATGTCTTTGTTACTTGTTGTCAATTTATGTCTTTGTTACTTGGTGGCAGTGTATGTCTTTATTACTGGGTGTCAGTGTGTGTTTTTGTTAATGGGTTTCAGTGTATGTCTTCGTTACTTGGCGTCCGTGTGTGTCTGTGTTACTGGGTGTCAGTGTATGCCTTTGTTGCTTGGTGTAAGTGTGTGTCTGTGTAACTGAGTATCAGTGTATGTCTTTGTTACTTGGTGTAAGTGTGTGTCTGTGTGACTGGGTATCAGTGTATGTCTTTGTTGCTTGTTGTCAGTTTATGTCTTTGTTACTTGGTGTAAGTGTGTGTCTGTGTTACTGGGTATCAGTGAATGTCTTTGTTACTTGGTGTAAGTGTGTGTCTGTGTTACTGGGTATCAGTGTATGTCTTCGTTACTTGGTGTCATTGTCTGTCTTTGTTACTTGGTGTAAGTGTGTGTCTGTGTTACTGGGTTTCAGTGTATGTCTTTGTTACTTGATGTCAGTGTATGTCTTTGTTACTTGGTGTAAGTGTATGTCTTTGTTACTTGGTGTCAGTGTATGTCTGTGTTACTTGGTGCAAGTGTATGTCTTTGTTACTTGGTGTCAGTGTATGTCTTTGTTACTTGGTGTAAGTGTATGTCTTTGTTACTTGGTGTCAGTGTATGTCTTTGTTACTTGGTGTAAGTGTATGTCTTTGCAACTTGGTGTCAGTGTATGTCTTTGATACTTGGTGTAAGTGTATGTCTGTGTTACTGGGTATCAGTGTATGTCTTTGTTACTTGGTGTAAGTGTGTGTCTGTGTTGTTGGGTATCAGTGTATGTCTTTGTTACTTGGTGTAAGTGTGCGTCTGTGTTACTGGGTATCAGTGTCTGTCTTTGTTACTTGGTGTCTGTGTATGTCTTTGTTACTGGGTGTCAGTGTATGTCTTTGTGACTTGGTGTTAGTGTGTGTCTGTCTTACTGGGTATCAGTGTCTGTCTTTGTTACTTGGTGTAAGTGAGTGTCTGTGTTACTGGTTATCAGTGTATGTCTTTGTTACTTGGTGTCAGTGTATGTCTGTGTACTTGGTGTATGTGTGTGTTATTGTTACTTGGTGTCTGTGGATGTCTGTGTTACTTGGTGTAAGTGTATGTCTTTGTTACTTGGTGTCAGTGTATGTCTTTGTTACTTGGTGTAAGTGTATGTCTTTGTTTCTTGGTGTCAGTGCATGTCTTTGTTACTTGGTGTAAGTGTACGTCTTTGTTACTTGGTGTCAGTGTATGTCTCTGTTACTTGATGTAAGTGTGTGTCTGTGTTACTGGGTATCAGTGGATGTCTTTGTTACTTGGTGTCATTGTCTGTCTTTCTTACTTGGTGTCAGTGGATGTCTGTGTTACTTTGCGTAAGTGTATGTCTTTGTGACTTGGTGTCAGTGTATGTCTTTGTTACTTGGTGTAAGTGTATGTCTTTGTTACTTGATGTCAGTGCATGTCTTTGTTACTTCGTGGAAGTGTATGTCTTTGTTACTTGGTGTCAGTGTATGTCTGTGTTACTTGGTGTATGTGTATGTCTTTGTTACATGGTGTCAGTGTATGTCTTTGTTACTTGGTGTAAGTGTATGTCTTTGTTTCCTGGTGTCAGTGTATTTCTCTGTTACTTGGTGTCAGTGTTTGTCTTTGATAATTGGTTTAAGTGTGTGTCTGTGTTACTGGTTGTCAGTGTATGTCTTTGTTACTGGGTGTCAGTGTATGCCTTTGTTTCTTGGTGTCAGTGTATGCCTTTGTTACTTGGTGTAAGTGTGTGTCTGTGTAACTGAGTATCAGTGTATGTCTTTGTTACTTGGTGTAAGTGTGTGTCTGTGTTACTGGGTATCAGTGTATGTCTTTGTTGCTTGTTGTCAGTTTATGTCTTTGTTACTTGGTGTAAGTGTGTGTCTGTGTTACTGGGTATCAGTGTATGTCTTTGTTGCTTGTTGTCAGTTTATGTCTTTGTTACTTGGTGTAAGTGTGTGTCTGTGTTCCTGGGTATCAGTGAATGTCTTTGTTACTTGGTGTAAGTGTGTGTCTGTGTTACTGGGTATCAGTGTATGTCTTTGTTACTTGGTGTCCGTGTATGTTTTTGTTAATTGGTGTAAGTGTATGTCTTTGTTACTTGGTGTCAGTGTATGCCTGTGTTACTTGGTGTAAGTGTATTTCTTTGTTACTTGGTGTCAGTGTATGTCTTTGTTCCTTGGTGTAAGTGTATGTCTTTGTTACTTGGTGCAAGTGTATGTCTTTGCAACTTGGTGACAGTGTATGTCTTTGATACTTGGTGTAAGTGTATGTCTGTGTTACTGGGTATCAGTGTCTGTCTTTGTTACTTGGTGTAAGTGTGTGTCTGTGTTGTTGGGTATCAGTGTATGTCTTTGTTACTTGGTGTCTGTGTATGTCTTTGTTACTTGGTGTCAGTGTGTGTCTTTGTTACTTGGTGTCAGTGTGTGTCTTTGTTCCTGGGTGTCAGCGTTTGTCTTTGTTCCTGGGTGTCAGTGTATGTCTTTGTGACTTGGTGTTAGTGTGTCTCTGTGTTACTGGGTATCAGTGTCTGTCTTTGTTACTTGGTGTAAGTGTGTGTCTGTGTTACTGGGTGTCAGCGTTTGTCTTTGTTACTGGGTGTCAGTGTATGTCATTGTGACTTGGTGTTAGTGTGTCTCTGTGTTACTGGGTATCAGTGTCTGTCTTTGTTACTTGGTGTAAGTGTGTGTCTGTGTTACTGGGTATCAGTGTATGTCTTTGTTACTTGGTGTCAGTGTATGTCTGTGCACTTGGTGTATGTGTGTGACTTTGTTACTTGGTGTCTGTGTATATCTGTGTTACTTGGTGTAAGTGTATGTCTTTATTACTTGGTGTCAGTGTATGTCTTTGTTACTTGGTGTAAGTGTGTGTCTGTGTTACTGGGTATCAGTGTATGTCTTTGTTACTTGGTGTCAGTGTATGTCTGTGCACTTGGTGTATGTGTGTGTCTTTGTTACTTGGTGTCTGTGTATATCTGTGTTACTTGGTGTAAGTGTATGTCTTTATTACTTGGTGTCAGTGTATGTCTTTGTTACTTGGTGTAAGTGTATGTCTTTGTTTCTTGGTGTCAGTGCATGTCTTTGTTACTTGGTGTAAGTGTATGTCTTTGTTACTTGGTGTCAGTGTATGTCTCTGTTACCTGATGTAAGTGTGTGTCTGTGTTACTGGGTATCAGTGCATGTCTTTGTAACTTGGTGTCATTGTCTGTCTTTCTTACTTGGTGTCAGTGGATGTCTTTGTTACTTGGCGCAAGTGTATGTCTTTGTTACTTGGTGTCAGTGTATGTCTTGGTTACTTGGTGTAAGTGTATGTCTTTGTTACTTGGTGTCAGTGAATGTCTTTGTTACTTCGTGGAAGTGTATGTCTTTGTTACTTGGTGTCAGTGTATGTCTGTGTTACTTGGTTTATGTGTATGTCTTTGTTACTTGGTGTCAGTGTATGTCTTTGTTACTTGGTTTAAGTGTATGTCTTTGTTTCCTGGTGGCAGTGTATGTCTCTGTTACTTGGTGTCAGTGTATGTCTTTGATACTTGGTGTAAGTGTGTGTATGTGCTATTGGTGTAAGTGTGTGTCTTTGTTACTTGGTGTAAGTGTGTGTCTGTGTTACTGGGTATCAGTGTATGTCTTTGTTACTTGGTGTCAGTGGATGTCTTTTTTACTTGGTGTGTGTGTGTGTCTGTGTTACTTGGTATCAGTGAATGTCTTTGTTACTTGGTGGCAGTGTATGTCTTTATTACTGGGTGTCAGTGTATGTTTTTGTTAATGGGTTTCAGTGTATGTCTTTGTTACTTGGTGTCCGTGTGTGTCTGTGTTACTGGGTGTCAGTGTATGTCTTTGTTACTGGCTGTCAGTGTATGCCTTTGTTTCTTCAGTCAGTGTATGCCTTTGTTACTTGGTGGAAGTGTGTGTCTGTGTAACTGAGTATCAGTGTATGTCTTTGTTACTTGGTGTATGTGTGTGTCTGTGTGATTGGGTATCAGTGAATGTCTTTGTTACTTGTTGTCAGTTTATGTCTTTGTTACTTGGTGTAAGTGTGTGTCTGTGTTACTGGGTATCAGTGAATGTCTTTGTTACTTGGTGTCAGTGTATGTCCTTGTTACTTGGTGTAAGTGTGTGTCTGTGTAACTGGGTATCAGTGTATGTCTTTGTTACTTGGTGTCAGTGTGTGCCTTTGTTACTTGGTGTCATTGGGTGTCTTTGTTACTGGGTATCAGTGTATGTCTTTGTTACTTGGTGTCAGTGTATGCCTTTGTTACTTGGTGGAAGTGTGTGTCTGTGTAACTGAGTATCAGTGTATGTCTTTGTTACTTGGTGTAAGTGTGTGTCTGTGTGACTGGGTATCAGTGTATGTCTTTGTTACTTGTTGTCAGTTTATGTCTTTGTTACTTGGTGTAAGTGTGTGTCTGTGTTACTGGGTATCAGTGAATGTCTTTGTTACTTGGTGTCAGTGTGTGCCTTTGTTACTTGGTGTCATTGTGTGTCCTTGTTACTGGGTGTCAGTGTATGTCTTTGTGACTTGGTGTAAGTGTGTGTGTATCTGTTACTGGGTATCAGTGTCTGTCATTGTTACTTGGTGTAAGTGTGTGTCTGTGTTACTGGGTATCAGTGTATGTCTTTGTTACTTGGTGTCAGTGTATGTCTGTGTTACCTGGTGTAAGTGTGTGTCTTTGTTACTTGATGTCAGTGTATGTCTTTGTTACTTGGTGTAAGTGTATGTCTTTGTTACTGGGTATCAGTGTATGTCTTTGTTACTTGGTGTCAGTGTATGCCTTTGTTACTTGGTGGAAGTGTGTGTCTGTGTAACTGAGTATCAGTGTATGTCTTTGTTACTTGGTGTAAGTGTGTGTCTGTGTGACTGGGTATCAGTGTATGTCTTTGTTACTTGTTGTCAGTTTATGTCTTTGTTACTTGGTGTAACTGTGTGTCTGTGTTACTGGGTATCAGTGAATGTCTTTGTTACTTGGTGTCAGTGTATGTCCTTGTTACTTGGTGTAAGTGTGTGTCTGTGTTACTGGGTATCAGTGTATGTCTTTGTTACTTGGTGTCAGTGTGTGCCTTTGTTACTTGGTGTCATTGTGTGTCTTTGTTACTGGGTGTCAGTGTATGTCTTTGTGACTTGGTGTAAGTGTGTGTATCTGTTACTGGGTATCAGTGTCTGTCATTGTTACTTGGTGTAAGTGTGTGTCTGTGTTACTGGTTATCAGTGTATGTCTTTGTTACTTGGTGTCAGTGTATGTCTGTGTTACCTGGTGTAAGTGTGTGTCTTTGTTACTTGGTGTCAGTGTATGTCTTTGTTACTTGGTGTAAGTGTATGTCTTTGTTACTGGGTATCACTGTATGTCTTTGTTACTTGGTGTCTGTGTATGTCTGTGATACTTGGTGTAAGTGTGTGTCTGTGTTGCTGGGTATCAGTGTACGTCTTTGTTACTTGGTGTCTGTGTATGTCTTTGTTTCTGGGTGTCAGTGTTTGTCTTTGTTACTGGGTGTCAGTGTATGTCTTTGTGACTTGGTGTTACTGTGTGTCTGTGTTACCGGGTATCAGTGTATGTCTTTGTTACCTGGTGTCAGTGTATGTCTGTGTACTTGGTGTAAGTTTGTGTCTTTGTTAATTGGTGTCAGTATATGTCTGTGTTACTTGGTGTAAGTGTATGTCTTTGTTACTTGGTGTCAGTGTATGTCTTTGTTACTTGGTGTAAGTGTGTGTCTGTGTTACTGGGTATCAGTGTATGTCTTTGTTACTTGGTGTCAGTGTATGTCTTTGTTACCTTGTGCAAGTGTATGTCTGTGTTACTGGGTAACAGTGTCTGTCTTTGTTACTTGGTGTAAGTGTGTGTCTGTGTTGCTGGGTATCAGTGCGTGTCTTTCTTACTTGGTGTAAGTGTGTGTCTGTGTTACTGGGTATCAGTGTATGTCTTTGTTATTTGGTGTCAGTTTATGTCTTTGTTACTTGGTGTAAGTGTATGTCTTTGTTACTTGGTGTCAGTGTATGTCTTTGTTACTTGGTGTAAGTGTATGTCTTTGCTACTTGGTGTCAGTGTTTGTCTTTGATACTTGTTGTAAGTGTATGTCTGTGTTACTGGGTATCAGTGTCTGTCTTTGTTACTTGGTGTAAGTGTGTGTCTGTGTTGCTGTGTATCAGTGCGTGTCTTTCTTCCTTGGTGTAAGTGTGTGTCTGTGTTACTGGGTATCAGTGTCTGTCTTTGTTACTTGGTGTCTGTGTATGTCTTTGTTACTTGGTGTCAGTGTTTGTCTTTGTTACTTGGTGTCAGTGTGTGTCTTTGTTACTGGGTGTCAGTGTTTGTCTTTGTTACTGGGTGTCAGTCTATGTCTTTGTGACTTGGTGTTAGTGTGTGTCTGTGTAACTGGGAATCAGTGTCTGTCTTTGTTACTTGGCGTAACTGTGTGCCTGTGTTACTGGGTGTCAGTGTATGTCGGTGTACGTGGTGTATGTGTCTGTCTTTGTTACTTGGTGTCAGTGTATGTCTGTGTTAATTGGTGTATGTGTATGTCTTTGTTACTTGGTGTCAGTGTATGTCTTTGTTACTTGGTGTAAGTGTGTGTATGTGTTACTTGGTGTAAGTGTGTGTCTGTGTTGCTGGGTATCAGTGTATGTCTTTGTTACTTGGTGTCTGTGTATGTCTTTGTTACTTGGTGTCAGTGTGTGTCTTTGTTACTTGGTGTCAGTGTGTGTCTTTGGTTCTGGGTGTCAGTGTTTGTCTTTGTTACTGGGTGTCAGTGTATGTCTTTGTGACTTGGTGTTAGTGTGTGTCTGTGTTACTGGGTTTCAGTGTATGTCTTTGTTACTTGGTGTCAGTGTATGTCTGTGTACTTGGTGTATGTGTGTGTCTTTGTTACTTGGTGTCAGTGTATGTCTGTGTTACTTGGTGTATGTGTATGTCTTTGTTACTTGGTGTCAGTGTATGTCATTGTTACTTGGTGTAAGTGTGTGTATGTGTTACTTGGTGTAAGTGTATGTCTTTGTTACTTGGTGTCAGTGTGTGTCTTTGTTACTTGGTGTCAGTGTGTGTCTTTGGTTCTGGGTGTCAGTGTTTGTCTTTGTTACTGGGTGTCAGTGTATGTCTTTGTGACTTGGTGTTACTGTGTGTCTGTGTTACTGGGTATCAGTGTATGTCTTTGTTACTTGGTGTCAGTGTATGTCTGTGTACTTGGTGTAAGTTTGTGTCTTTGTTACTTGGTGTCAGTATATGTCTGTGTTACTTGGTGTAAGTGTATGTCTTTGTTACTTGGTATCAGTGTATGTCTTTGTTACTTGGTATCAGTGTATGTCTTTGTTACTTGGTGTCATTGTATGTCTTTGTTACCTGGTGTAAGTGTATGTCTTTGTTACCTGGTGTCAGTGTATGTCGGTGTTACTTGGTGTAAGTGTATGTCTTTGTTACTTGGTGTCAGTTTATGTCCTTGTTACTTGGTGTAAGTGTATGTCTTTGTTACTTGGTGTCAGTGTATGACTTTTTTACTTGGTGCAATTGTATGTCTTTGCTACTTGGTGTCAGTGTTTGTCTTTGATACTTGTTGTAAGTGTATGTCTGTGTTACTGGGTATCAGTGTCTGTCTTTGTTACTTGGTGTAAGTGTGTGTCTGTGTTACTAGGTGTCAGTGTATGTCTTTGTGACTTGGTGTTAGTGTGTGTCTGTGTTACTGGGTATCAGTGCCTGTCTTTGTTACTTGGTGTAACTGTGTGTCTGTGTTACTGGGTATCAGTGTATGTCGGTGTACTTGGTGTATGTGTGTGTCTTTGTTCCTTGGTGTCAGTGTATGTCTGTGTTACTTGGTGTATATGTATGTCTTTGTTATTTGGTGTCAGTTTATGTCTTTGTTACTTGGTGTAAGTGTGTGTATGTGTTACTTGGTGTAAGTGTGTGTCTGTGCTGCTGGGTATCAGTGTATGTCTTTTTTACTTGGTGTCAGTGTATGTCTTTGTTACTTGGTGTCAGTGTATGTATTTGTTACTTGGTGCCAGTGTATGACTGTGTTTCTTGGTGTCAGTGTATGTCTTTGATACTTCTTGTAAGTGTGTGTATGTGTTACTTGGTGTAAGTGTGTGTCTTTGATACTTGGTGTAAGTGTGTGTATGTGTTACTTGGTGTAAGTGTGTGTCTGTGTTGCTGGGTATCAGTGTTTGTCTTTGTTACTTGGTGTCAGTGTATGTCTTTGTTACTTGGTGTCAGTGTATGTATTTGTTACTTGGTGTCAGAGTATGTCTGTGTTACTTGGTGTCAGTGTCTGTCTGTGTTCCTTGGTGTAAGTGTATGTCTTTGTTACTTGTTGTCAGTTTATGTCTTTGTTACTTGGTGTAAGAGTGTGTCTGTGTTACTGGGTATCAGTGAATGTCTTTGTTACTTGGTGCCAGTGTATGTCTTTAATACTGGGTGTCAGTGTATGTTTTTGTTAATGGGTTTCAGTGTATGTCTTTGTTACTTGGTGTCCGTGTGTGTCTGTGTTACTGGGTGTCAGTGTATGCCTTTGTTACTTGGTGCCAGTGTATGTCTTTAATACTGGGTGTCAGTGTATGTTTTTGTTAATGGGTTTCAGTGTATGTCTTTGTTACTTGGTGTCCGTGTGTGTCTGTGTTACTGGGTGTCAGTGTATGCCTTTGTTACTTGGTGCCAGTGTATGCCTTTGTTACTTGGTGCAAGTGTGTGTCTGTGTAACTGAGTATCAGTGTATGTCTTTGTTACTTGGTGTAAGTGTGTGTCTGTGTTACTGGGTATCAGTGTATGTCTTTGTTACTTGTTGTCAGTTTATGTCTTTGTTACTTGGTGTAAGTGTGTGCCTGTGTTTCTGGGTATCAGTGTATGTCTTTGTTACTTGGAGTCATTGTCTGTCTTTGTTACCTGGTGTAAGTGTGTGTCTGTGTTACTGGGTATCAGTGTATGTCTTTGTTTCTTGGTGTCAGTGTATGTCTTTGTTACTTGGTGTAAGTGCATGTCTTTGTTACTTGGTGTCAGTGTATGTCTGTGTTACTTGGTGTAAGTGTATGTCTTTGTTACTTGGTGTCAGTGTATGTCTTTGTTACTTGGTGTAAGTGTATGTCTTTGTTACTTGGTGTCAGTGTATGTCTTTGTTACTTGGTGTAAGTGTATGTCTTTGCAACTTGGTGTCAGTGTATGTCTTTGATACTTGGTGTAAGTGTATGTCTGTGTTACTGGGTATCAGTGTCTGTCTTTGTTACTTGGTGTAAGTGTGTGTCTGTGTTGTTGGGTATCAGTGTATGTCTTTGTTACTTGTTGTCAGTTTATGTCTTTGTTACTTGGTGTAAGAGTGTGTCTGTGTTACTGGGTATCAGTGAATGTCTTTGTTACTTGGTGTCAGTGTATGTCCTTGTTACTTGGTGTGTGTGTGTCTTTGTTTTGGGTATCAGTGAATGTCTTTGTTACTTGGTGGCAGCGTATGTCTTTGTTACTGGGTGTCAGTGTATGTTTTTGTTAATGGGTTTCAGTGTATGTCTTTGTTACTTGGTGTACGTGTGTGTCTGTGTTACTGGGTGTCAGTGTATGTCTTTGTTACTGTGTGTCAGTGTATGTCTTTGTTACTTGGTGCCAGTGTATGTCTTTGTTAATTGGTGTAAGTGTGTGTCTGTGTTACTGGGTATCAGTGTATGTCTTTGTTACTTAGTGTAATTGTCTGTCTTTGTTACATTGAGTAAGTGTGTGTCTGTGTTACTGGGTATCAGTGTATGTCTTTGTTACTTGGTGTCAGTGTATGTCTTTGTTACTTGGTGTAAGTGCATGTCTTTGTTACTTGGTGGCAGTGGATGTCTGTGTTACTTGGTGCAAGTGTATGTCTTTGTTACTTGGTGTCAGTGTATGCCTTTGTTACTTGGTGCCAGTGTATGTCTTTGTTACTTGGTGTAAGTGTGTGTCTGTGTTACTGGGTATCAGTGTATGTCTTTGTTACTTGGTGTAATTGTCTGTCTTTGTTACATTGAGTAAGTGTGTGTCTTTGTTACTGGGTATCAGTGTATGTTTTTGTTAATGGGTTTCAGTGTATGTCTTTGTTACTTGGTGTCCGTGTGTGTCTGTGTTACTGGGTGTCAGTGTATGTCTTTGTTACTGTGTGTCAGTGTATGCCTTTGTTACTTGGTGCCAGTGTATGTCTTTGTTACTTGGTGTAAGTGTGTGTCTGTGTTACTGGGTATCAGTGTATGTCTTTGTTACTTAGTGTAATTGTCTGTCTTTGTTACATTGAGTAAGTGTGTGTCTGTGTTACTGGGTATCAGTGTATGTCTTTGTTACTTGGTGGCAGTGGATGTCTGTGTTACTTGGTGTAAGTGTATGTCTTTGTTACTTGTTGTCAGTGTATGCCTTTGTTACTTGGTGCCAGTGTATGTCTTTGTTACTTGGTGTAAGTGTGTGTCTGTGTTACTGGGTATCAGTGTATGTCTTTGTTACTTGGTGTAATTGTCTGTCTTTGTTACATTGAGTAAGTGTGTGTCTGTGTTACTGGGTATCAGTGTATGTCTTTGTTACTTGGTGTCAGTGTATGTCTTTGTTACTTGGTGTAAGTGCATGTCTTTGTTACTTGGTGGCAGTGTATGTCTGTGTTACTTGGTGTAAGTGTATGTCTTTGTTACTTGGTGTCAGTGTATGCCTTTGTTACTTGGTGCCAGTGTATGTCTTTGTTACTTGGTGTAAGTGTGTGTCTGTGTTACTGGGTATCAGTGTATGTCTTTGTTACTTGTTGTCAGTTTATGTCTTTGTTCCTTGGTGTAAGTGTGTGTCTGTGTTACTGGGTATCAGTGTATGTCTTTGTTACTTGGTGTAATTGTCTGTCTTTGTTACTTGGTGTAAGTGTGTGTCTGTGTTACTGGGTATCAGTGTATGTCTTTGTTACTTGGTGTCAGTGTATGTCTTTGTTACTTGGTGCAAGTGCATGTCTTTGTTACTTGGTGTCAGTGTATGTCTGTGTTACTTGGTGTAAGTGTCTGTCTTTGTTACTTGGTGTCAGTGTATTTCTTTGTTACTTGGTGTAAGTGTATGTCTTTGTTACTTGGTGTCAGTGTATGTCTTTGTTACTTGGTGTAAGTGTATGTCTTTGCAACTTGGTGTCAGTGTATGTCTTTGATACTTGGTGTAAGTGTATGTATGTGTTACTGGGTATCAGTGTCTGTCTTTGTTACTTGGTGTAAGTGTGTGTCTGTGTTGTTGGGTATCAGTGTATGTCTTTGTTACTTGTTGTCAGTTTATGTCTTTGTTACTTGGTGTAAGAGTGTGTCTGTGTTACTGGGTATCAGTGAATGTCTTTGTTACTTGGTGTCAGTGTGTGCCTTTGTTACTTGGTGTCATTGTGTGTATCTGTTACTGGGTATCAGTGTCTGTCATTGTTACTTGGTGTAAGTGTGTGTCTGTGTTACTGGGTATCAGTGTATGTGTTGTTACTTGGTGTCAGTGTATGTCTGTGTTACTTGGTGAAAGTGTATGTCTTTGTTACTTGGTGTCAGTGTATGTTTTTGTTACTTGGTGTCATTGTATTTCTTTGTTACATGGTGTTAGTGTGTGTCTGTGTTACTGGGTATCAGTGTATGTCTTTGTTACTTGGTGTCTGTGTATGTCTGTGATACTTGGTGTAAGTGTGTGTCTGTGTTGCTGGGTGTCAGTGTATGTCTTTGTTACTTGGTGTAAGTGTGTGTCTGTGTTACTGGGTATCAGTGTATGTCGTTGTTACTTGGTGTCTGTGTATGGCTTTGTTACTTGGTGTCAGTGTGTGTCTGTGTTACTTGGTGTCAGTGTGTGTCTTTGTTACTGGGTGTCAGTGTTTGTCTTTGTTACTGGGTGTTAGTGTGTGTCTGTGTTACTGGGTATCAGGTGTGTCTTTGTTACTTGGTGTCAGTGTATGTCTGTGTACTTGGTGTAAGTTTGTGTCTTTGTTACTTGCTGTCAGTAAATGTCTGTGTTACTTGGTGTAAGTGTATGTCTTTGTTACTTGGTGTCAGTGTATGTCTTTGTTACTTGGTGTAAGTATATGTCTTTGTTTCTTGGTGTCAGTGCATGTCTTTGTTACTTGGTGTCAGTGTATGTCCTTGTTACCCAGTAACACAGTACACCAAGTATCAGTGTATGTCTTTGTTACTTGGTGTCAGTGTGTGCCTTTGTTACTTGGTGTCATTGTGTGTCTTTGTTCCTGGGTGTCAGTGTATGTCTTTGTTACTGGGTGTCAGTGCATGTCTTTGTGACTTGGTGTAAGTGTGTGTATCTGTTACTGGGTATCAGTGTCTGTCATTGTTACTTGGTGTAAGTGTGTGTCTGTGTTACTGGGTATCAGTGTATGTCTTTGTTACTTGGTGTCAGTGTATGTCTGTGTTACTTCGTGTAAGTGTGTGTCATTGTTACTTGGTGTCATTGTATGACTGTGTTACTTGCTGTAAGTGCATGTCTTTGTTACTTGGTGTCAGTGCATGTCTTTGTTACTTGGTGTCATTGTATGTCTTTGTTACATGGTGTAAGTGTGTGTCTGTATTACTGGGTATCAGTGTATGTCTTTGTTACTTGGTGTCTGTGTATGTCTGTGATACTTGGTTTAAGTGTGTGTCTGTGTTGCTGGGTATCAGTGTATGTCGTTGTTACTTGGTGTCTGTGTATGTCTTTGTTACTTGGTGTCAGTGTGTGTCTTTGTTACTGGGTGTCAGTGTGTGTCTTTGTTACTGGGTGTCAGTGTTTGTCTTTGTTACTGGGTGTCAGTGTATGTCTTTGTGACTTGGTGTTAGTGTGTGTCTGTGTTACTGGGTATCAGTGTATGTCTTTGTTACTTGGTGTCAGTGTATGTCTGTGTTACTTGGTGTAAGTGTATGTCTTTGTTACTTGGTGTCAGTGTATGTCTTTGTTACTTGGTGTAAGTATATGTCTTTGTTTCTTGGTGTCAGTGCATGTCTTTGTTACTTGGTGTGAGTGGATGTCTTTGTTACTTGGTGTCAGTGTATGTCTCTGTTAGTTGGTGTAAGTGTGTGTCTGTGTTACTGGGTATCAGTGTATGTCTTTGTTACTTGGTGGCATTGTCTGTTTTTGTTACTTGGTGTAATTGTGTGTCTGTGTTACTGGGTGTCAGTGGATGTCATTGTTACTTGGTGTCAGTGTATGTCTTTGTTACTTGGTGCAAGTGTATGTCTTTGTTACTTGGTGTCAGTGTTTGTCTGTGTTACTTGGTGTAAGTGTATTTCTTTGTTACTTGGTGTCAGTGTATGTCTTTGTTGCTTGGTGTAAGTGTCTTTTCTTCTTTATTTTGGGCCTCCTTATCTCGAGAGACAATGGATACGCGCCTGGAGGTGGTCAGTGGTTTGTGAAGCAGCGCCTGGAGTGGCTTTTAAGGCCAATTCTGGAGTGACAGGCTCTTCCACAGTTGCTGAAGAGAAATTTGTTTGTTGGGGCTGTTGCACAGTTGGCTCTCCCCTTGCGCCTCTGAGTATGTGTGTGTCTTTGTTACTGGGTGTCAGTGTTTGTCTTAGTTACTGGGTGTTAGTGTGTGTCTGTGTTACTGGGTATCAGGTATGTCTTTGTTACTTGGTGTCAGTGTATGTCTGTGTACTTGGTGTAAGTTTGTGTCTTTGTTACTTGGTGTCAGTAAATGTCTGTGTTACTTGGTGTAAGTGTATGTCTTTGTTACTTGGTGTCAGTGTATGTCTTTGTTACTTGGTGTAAGTATATGTCTTTGTTTCTTGGTGTCAGTGCATGTCTTTGTTACTTGGTGTCAGTGTATGTCCTTGTTACCCAGTAACACAGTACACCAAGTATCAGTGTATGTCTTTGTTACTTGGTGTCAGTGTGTGCCTTTGTTACTTGGTGTC
This sequence comes from Heterodontus francisci, assembly GCF_036365525.1. Taxonomy (NCBI): domain Eukaryota; kingdom Metazoa; phylum Chordata; class Chondrichthyes; order Heterodontiformes; family Heterodontidae; genus Heterodontus; species Heterodontus francisci. The sequence goes on along the minus strand of NW_027140221.1, from coordinate 3,443,029 downwards.
ATTGTGTGTCTTTGTTCCTGGGTGTCAGTGTATGTCTTTGTTACTGGGTGTCAGTGCATGTCTTTGTGACTTGGTGTAAGTGTGTGTATCTGTTACTGGGTATCAGTGTCTGTCATTGTTACTTGGTGTAAGTGTGTGTCTGTGTTACTGGGTATCAGTGTATGTCTTTGTTACTTGGTGTCAGTGTATGTCTGTGTTACTTGGTGTAAGTGTGTGTCATTGTTACTTGGTGTCAGTGTATGACTGTGTTACTTGCTGTAAGTGCATGTCTTTGTTACTTGGTGTCAGTGCATGTCTTTGTTACTTGGTGTCATTGTATGTCTTTGTTACATGGTGTAAGTGTGTGTCTGTATTACTGGGTATCAGTGTATGTCTTTGTTACTTGGTGTCTGTGTATGTCTGTGATACTTGGTGTAAGTGTGTGTCTGTGTTGCTGGGTATCAGTGTATGTCTTTGTTACTTGGTGTAAGTGTGTGTCTGTGTTACTGGGTATCAGTGTCTGTCGTTGTTACTTGGTGTCTGTGTATGTCTTTGTTACTTGGTGTCAGTGTGTGTCTTTGTTACTTGGTGTCAGTGTGTGTCTTTGTTACTGGTTGTCAGTGTTTGTCTTTGTTACTGGGTGTCAGTGTATGTCTTTGTGACTTGGTGTTAGTGTGTGTCTGTGTTACTGGGTATCAGTGTATGTCTTTGTTACTTGGTGTCAGTGTATGTCTGTGTACTTGGTGTAAGTTTGTGTCTTTGTTACTTGGTGTCAGTATATGTCTGTGTTACTTGGTGTAAGTGTATGTCTTTGTTACTTGGTGTCAGTGTATGTCTTTGTTACTTGGTGTAAGTATATGTCTTTGTTTCTTGGTGTCAGTGCATGTCTTTGTTACTTGGTGTGAGTGTATGTCTTTGTTACTTGGTGTCAGTGTATGTCTCTGTTAGTTGGTGTAAGTGTGTGTCTGTGTTACTGGGTATCAGTGTATGTCTTTGTTACTTGGTGTCATTGTCTGTTTTTGTTACTTGGTGTAAGTGTGTGTCTGTGTTACTGGGTATCAGTGGATGTCATTGTTACTTGGTGTCAGTGTGTGTCTTTGTTACTTGGTGTAAGTGTATGTCTTTGTTACTTGGTGTCAGTGTTTGTCTGTGTTACTTGGTGTAAGTGTATGTCTTTGTTACTTGGTGTCAGTGTATGTCTTTGTTACTTGGTGTAAGTGTCTTTTCTTCTTTATTTTGGGCCTCCTTATCTCGAGAGACAATGGATACGCTCCTGGAGGTGGTCAGTGGTTTGTGAAGCAGCGCCTGGAGTGGCTATAAAGGCCAATTCTGGAGTGACAGGCTCTTCCACAGGTGCTGCAGAGAAATTTGTTTGTTGGGGCTGTTGCACAGTTGGCTCTCCCCTTGCGCCTCTGAGTATGTGTATGTATGTGTTACTGGGTATCAGTGTCTGTCTTTGTTACTTGGTGTAAGTGTATGTCTGTGTTACTTGGTGTAAGTGTATGTCTTTGTTACTTGGTGTCAGTGTATGTCTTTGTTACTTGGTGTAAGTGGATGTCTTTGTTTCTTGGTGTCAGTGCATGTCTTTGTTACTTGGTGTAAGTGTATGTCTTTGTTACTTGGTGTCAGTGTATGTCTCTGTTACTTGATGTAAGTGTGTGTCTGTGTTACTGGGTATCAGTGTTTGTCTTTGTTACTTGGTGTCATTGTCTGTCTTTGTTACTTGGTGTAAGTGTGTGTCTGTGTTACTTGGTGTAAGTGTGTGTCTGTGTTACTGGGTATCAGTGCATGTCTTTGTTACTTGGTGTAAGTGTATGTCTTTGTTACTTGGTGTCAGTGTATGTCTCTGTTACTTGATTTAAGTGTGTGTCTGTGTTACTGGGTATCAGTGTTTGTCTGTGTTACTTGGTGTCAGTGTATGTCTTTGATACTTGGTGTAAGTGTGTGTATGTGTTACTTGGTGTAAGTGTGTGTCTTTGATACTTGGTGTAAGTGTGTGTATGTGTTACTTGGTGTAAGTGAGTGTCTGTTTTACTTGGTATCAGTGTATGTCTTTGTTACTTGGTGTCAGTGTATTTATTTGTTACTTGGTGTCAGAGTATGTCTGTGTTACTTGGTGTCAGTGTATGTCTGTGTTCCTTTGTGTAATTGTATGTCTTTGTTACTTGGTGTAAGTGTATGTCTTTGTTACTTGGTGTAAGTGTGTGTCTGTGTTACTGGGTATCAGTGTATGTCTTTGTTACTTGGTGTCAGTGTATGTCTTTGTTACTTGGTGTGTGTGTGTCTGTGTTTTGGGTATCAGTGAATGTCTTTGTTACTTGGTGGCAGTGTATGTCTTTGTTACTGGGTGTCAATGTATGTTTTTGTTAATGGGTTTCAGTGTATGTCTTTGTTACTTGGTGTCCATGTGTGTCTGTGTTACTGGGTGTCAGTGTATGTCTTTGTTACTGGGTGTCAGTGTATGCCTTTGTTACTTGGTATCAGTGTATGCATTTGTTAATTGGTGTAAGTGTGTGTCTGTGTAACTGAGTATCAGTGTATGTCTTTGTTACTTGGTGTAAGTGTGTGTCTGTGTTACTGGGTTTCAGTGTATGTCTTTGTTACTTGTTGTCAGTTTATGTCTTTGTTACTTGGTGTAAGAGTGTGTCTGTGTTACTGGGTATCAGTAAATGTCTTTGCTACTTGGTGTCAGTGTATGTCCTTGTTACTTGGTGTAAGTGTGTGTCTGTGTTACTGGGTATCAGTGTATGTCTTTGCTACTTGGTGTCAGTTTGTGCCTTTGTTACTTGGTGTCATTGTGTGTCTTTGTTACTGGGTGTCAGTGTGAGTCTTTGTCACTGGGTGTCAGTGTCTGTGATTTTTACTTGGTGTAAGTGTGTGTCTGTGTTACTGGATATCAGTGTATGTCTTAGTTACTTGGTGTCAGTGTATGTCTGTGTACTTGGTGTAAGTGTGTGTATGTGTTACTTGGTGTAAGTGTGTGTCTTTGATACTTGGTGTAAGTGTGTGTATGTGTTACTTGGTGTAAGTGAGTGTCTGTTTTACTTGGTATCAGTGTATGTCTTTGTTACTTGGTGTCAGTGTATTTATTTGTTACTTGGTGTGAGAGTATGTCTGTGTTACTTGGTGTCAGTGTATGTCTGTGTTCCTTTGTGTAATTGTATGTCTTTGTTACTTGGTGTAAGTGTATGTCTTTGTTACTTGGTGTAAGTGTGTGTCTGTGTTACTGGGTATCAGTGTATGTCTTTGTTACTTGGTGTCAGTGTATGTCTTTGTTACTTGGTGTGTGTGTGTCTGTGTTTTGGGTATCAGTGAATGTCTTTGTTACTTGGTGGCAGTGTATGTCTTTGTTACTGGGTGTCAATGTATGTTTTTGTTAATGGGTTTCAGTGTATGTGTTTGTTACTTGGTGTCCATGTGTGTCTGTGTTACTGGGTGTCAGTGTATGTCTTTGTTACTGGGTGTCAGTGTATGCCTTTGTTACTTGGTGTCAGTGTATGCATTTGTTAATTGGTGTAAGTGTGTGTCTGTGTAACTGAGTATCAGTGTATGTCTTTGTTACTTGGTGTAAGTGTGTGTCTGTGTTACTGGGTTTCAGTGTATGTCTTTGTTACTTGTTGTCAGTTTATGTCTTTGTTACTTGGTGTAAGAGTGTGTCTGTGTTACTGGGTATCAGTAAATGTCTTTGCTACTTGGTGTCAGTGTATGTCCTTGTTACTTGGTGTAAGTGTGTGTCTGTGTTACTGGGTATCAGTGTATGTCTTTGCTACTTGGTGTCAGTTTGTGCCTTTGTTACTTGGTGTCATTGTGTGTCTTTGTTACTGGGTGTCAGTGTGAGTCTTTGTCACTGGGTGTCAGTGTCTGTGATTTTTACTTGGTGTAAGTGTGTGTCTGTGTTACTGGATATCAGTGTATGTCTTAGTTACTTGGTGTCAGTGTATGTCTGTGTACTTGGTGTATGTGTGTGCCTTTGTTACTTGGTGTCTGTGTATGTCTGTGTTACTTGGTGTAAGTGTATGTCTTTGTTACTTCGTGTCAGTGCATGTCTTTGTTACTTGGTGTCAGTGTATGTCTCTGTTACTTGATGTAAGTGTGTGTCCTTGTTACTTGGTGTAAGTGTGTGTCTGTGTTACTGGGTATCAGTGTATGTCTTTGTTACTTGGTGTCAGTTTGTGCCTTTTTTACTTGGTGTCATTGTGTGTCTTTGTTACTGGGTGTAAGTGTGTGTATCTGTTACTGGTTATCAGTGTCTGTCATTGTTACTTGGTGTAAGTGTGTGTCTGTGTTACTGGGTATCAGTGTATGTCTTTGTTACTTGGTGTCAGTGTATGTCTGTGTTACTTGGTGTAAGTGTGTGTCTTTGTTACTTGGTGTCAGTGTATGTCTGTGTTACTTGGTGGAAGTGTATGTCTTTGTTACTTGGTGTCAGTGTATGTCTTTGTTACTTGATGTAAGTGTGTGTCCTTGTTACTGGGTATCAGTAAATGTCTTTGCTACTTGGTGTCAGTGTATGTCCTTGTTACTTGGTGTAAGTGTGTGTCTGTGTTACTGGGTATCAGTGTATGTCTTTGCTACTTGGTGTCAGTTTGTGCCTTTGTTACTTGGTGTCATTGTGTGTCTTTGTTACTGGGTGTCAGTGTGAGTCTTTGTCACTGGGTGTCAGTGTCTGTGATTTTTACTTGGTGTAAGTGTGTGTCTGTGTTACTGGATATCAGTGTATGTCTTAGTTACTTGGTGTCAGTGTATGTCTGTGTACTTGGTGTATGTGTGTGCCTTTGTTACTTGGTGTCTGTGTATGTCTGTGTTACTTGGTGTAAGTGTATGTCTTTGTTACTTCGTGTCAGTGCATGTCTTTGTTACTTGGTGTCAGTGTATGTCTCTGTTACTTGATGTAAGTGTGTGTCCTTGTTACTTGGTGTAAGTGTGTGTCTGTGTTACTGGGTATCAGTGTATGTCTTTGTTACTTGGTGTCAGTTTGTGCCTTTTTTACTTGGTGTCATTGTGTGTCTTTGTTACTGGGTGTAAGTGTGTGTATCTGTTACTGGTTATCAGTGTCTGTCATTGTTACTTGGTGTAAGTGTGTGTCTGTGTTACTGGGTATCAGTGTATGTCTTTGTTACTTGGTGTCAGTGTATGTCTGTGTTACTTGGTGTAAGTGTGTGTCTTTGTTACTTGGTGTCAGTGTATGTCTGTGTTACTTGGTGGAAGTGTATGTCTTTGTTACTTGGTGTCAGTGTATGTCTTTGTTACTTGTTGTCATTGTATGTCTTTGTGACTTGGTGTTAGTGTGTGTCTGTGTTACTGGGTATCAGTGTATGTCTTTGTTACTTGGTGTCAGTGTATGTCTGTGTACTTTTTGTAAGTTTGTGTATTTGTTACTTGGTGTCAGTATATGTCTGCGTTACTTGGTGTAAGTGTATGTCTTTGTTACTTGGTGTCAGTGCATGTCTTTGTTACTTGGTGTAAGTATATGTCTTTGTTACTTGGTGTCAGTGCATGTCTTTGTTACTTGGTGTAAGTGTATGCCTTTGTTACTTGGTGTCAGTGTATGTCTCTGTTACTTGGTGTAAGTGTGTGTATGTTTTACTTTCTATCAGTGTATGTCTTTGTTACTTGGTGTCATTGTCTGTCTTTGTTACTTGGTGTAAGTGTGTGTCTGTGTTACTGGGTGTCAGTGTCTGTCTTTGTTACTTGGTGTAAGTGTGTGTCTGTGTTGTTGGGTATCAGTGTATGTCTTTGTTACTTGGTGTAAGTGTGTGTCTGTGTTACTGGGTATCAGTTTATGTCTTTGTTACTTAGTGTCAGTGTATGTCTTTGTTACTTGGTGTAAGTGTATGTCTTTGTTACTTGGTGTCAGTGTATGTCTTTGTTACTTGGTGTAAGTGTATGTCTTTGTTACTGGGTGTAAGTGTATGTCTTTGTTACTTGGTGTCAGTGTTTGTCTGTGTTACTTTGTGTAATTGTATGTCTTTGTTACTTGGTGTCAGTGTATGTCTTTGTTACTTGGTGTAAGTGTCTTTTCTTCTTTATTTTGGGCCTCCTTATCTCGAGAGACAATGGATACGCGCCTGGAGGTGGTCAGTGGTTTGTGAAGCAGCGCCTGGAGTGGCTACAAAGGCCAATTCTGTAGTGACAGGCTCTTCCACAGGTGCTGCAGAGAAATTTGTTTGTTCGGGCTGTTGCACAGTTGGCTCTCCCCTTGCGCCTCTGAGTATGTGTATGTCTGTGTTACTGGGTATCAGGGTCTGTCTTTGTTACTTGGTGTAAGTGCGTGTCTGTGTTAATGGGTATCAGCGTATGTCTTTGTTACTTGGTGTCAGTGTATGTCTGTGTACTTGGTGTATGTGTGTGTCTTTGTTACTTGGTGTCTGTGTATGTCTGTGTTACTTGGTGTAAGTGTATGTCTTTGTTACTTGGTGTCAGTGTATGTCTTTGTTACTTGGTGTAAGTGGATGTCTTTGTTTCTTGGTGTCAGTGCATGTCTTTGTTACTTGGTGTAAGTGTATGTCTTTGTTACTTGGTGTCAGTGTATGTCTCTGTTACTTGATGTAAGTGTGTGTCTGTGTTACTGGGTATCAGTGTTTGTCTTTGTTACTTGTTGTCATTGTCTGTCTTTGTTACTTGGTGTAAGTGTGTGTCTGTGTTACTTGGTGTAAGTGTGTGTCTGTGTTACTGGGTATCAGTGCATGTCTTTGTTACTTGGTGTAAGTGTATGTCTTTGTTACTTGGTGTCAGTGTATGTCTCTGTTACTTGATGTAAGTGTGTGTCTGTGTTACTGGGTATCAGTGTTTGTCTGTGTTACTTGGTGTCAGTGTATGTCTTTGATACTTGGTGTAAGTGTGTGTATGTGTTACTTGGTGTAAGTGTGTGTCTTTAATACTTGGTGTAAGTGTGTGTATGTGTTACTTGGTGTAAGTGAGTGTCTGTTTTCCTTGGTATCAGTGTATGTCTTTGTTACTTGGTGTCAGTGTATTTATTTGTTACTTGGTGTCAGAGTATGTCTGTGTTACTTGGTGTCAGTGTATGTCTGTGTTCCTTTGTGTAATTGTATGTCTTTGTTACTTGGTGTAAGTGTATGTCTTTGTTACTTGGTGTAAGTGTGTGTCTGTGTTACTGGGTATCAGTGTATGGCTTTGCTACTTGGTGTCAGTGTATGTCTTTGTTACTTGGTGTGTGTGTGTCTGTGTTTTGGGTATCAGTGAATGTCTTTGTTACTTGGTGGCAGTGTATGTCTTTGTTACTGGGTGTCAATGTATGTTTTTGTTAATGGGTTTCAGTGTATGTCTTTGTTACTTGGTGTCCATGTGTGTCTGTGTTACTGGGTGTCAGTGTATGTCTTTGTTACTGGGTGTCAGTGTATGCCTTTGTTACTTGGTGTCAGTGTATGCATTTGTTACTTGGTGTAAGTGTGTGTCTGTGTAACTGAGCAGAAGTGTATGTCTTTGTTACTTGGTGTAAGTGTGTGTCTGTGTTACTGGGTTTCAGTGTATGTCTTTGTTACTTGTTGTCAGTTTATGTCTTTGTTACTTGGTGTAAGAGTGTGTCTGTGTTACTGGGTATCAGTAAATGTCTTTGCTACTTGGTGTCAGTGTATGTCCTTGTTACTTGGTGTAAGTGTGTGTCTGTGCTACTGGGTATCAGTGTATGTCTTTGTTACTTGGTGTCAGTGTATGTCTGTGTACTTGGTGTATGTGTGTGTCTTTGTTACTTGGTGTCTGTGTATGTCTGTGTTACTTGGTGTCTGTGTATGTCTGTGTTACTTGGTGTAAGTGTATGTCTTTGTTACTTCGTGTCAGTGCATGTCTTTGTTACTTGGTGTCAGTGTATGTCTCTGTTACTTGATGTAAGTGTGTGTCCTTGTTACTTGGTGTAAGTGTGTGTCTGTGTTACTGGGTATCAGTGTATGTCTTTGTTACTTGCTGTCAGTGTATGTCTGTGTTACTTGGTGTCAGTGTATGTCTGTGTTACTTGGTGTAAGTGTATGTCTTTGTTACTTGGTGTCAGTGTATGTCTTTGTTACTTGTTGTCATTGTATGTCTTTGTGACTTGGTGTTAGTGTGTGTCTGTGTTACTGGGTATCAGTGTATGTCTTTGTTACTTGGTGTCAGTGTATGTCTCTGTACTTGGTGTAAGTTTGTGTCTTTGTTACATGGTGTCAGTATATGTCTGTGTTACTTGGTGTAAGTGTATGTCTTTGTTACTTGGTGTCAGTGCGTGTCTTTGTTACTTGGTGTAAGTATATGTCTTTGTTACTTGGTGTCAGTGCATGTCTTTGTTACTTGGTGTAAGTGTATGCCTTTGTTACTTGGTGTCAGTGTATGTCTCTGTTACTTGGTGTAAGTGTGTGTATGTTTTACTTGCTATCAGTGTATGTCTTTGTTACTTGGTGTCATTGTCTGTCTTTGTTACTTGGTGTAAGTGTGTGTCTGTGTTACTGGGTGTCAGTGTCTGTCTTTGTTACTTGGTGTAAGTGTGTGTCTGTGTTGTTGGGTATCAGTGTATGTCTCTGTTACTTGGTGTAAGTGTGTGTATGTTTTACTTGCTATCAGTGTATGTCTTTGTTACTTAGTGTCAGTGTATGTCTTTGTTACTTGGTGTAAGTGTATGTCTTTGTTACTTGGTGTCAGTGTATGTCTTTGTTACTTGGTGTAAGTGTATGTCTTTGGTACTTGGTGTCAGTGTTTGTCTTTGTTACTGGGTGTAAGTGTATGTCTCTGCAACTTGGTGTCAGTGTATGTCTTTGATACTTGGTGTAAGTGTATGTCTGTGTTACTGGGTGTCATTGTCTGTCTTTGTTACTTGGTGTAAGTGTGTGTCTGTGTTGTTGGGTATCAGTGTATGTCTTTGTTACTTGGTGTAAGTGTGCGTCTGTGTTACTGGGTATCAGTGTCTGTCTTCGTTACTTGGTGTCTTTGTATGTCTTTGTTACTGGGTATCAGTGTATGTCTTTGTTACTTGGTGTAAGTGTGTGTCTGTGTTACTGGGTATCAGTGTATGTCTTTGTTACTTGGTGTCAGTGTATGTCTTTGTTACTTGGTGTGTGTGTGTCTGTGTTTTGGGTATCAGTGAATGTCTTTGTTACTTGGTGGCAGTGTATGTCTTTGTTACTGGGTGTCAATGTATGTTTTTGTTAATGGGTTTCAGTGTATGTCTTTGTTACTTGGTGTCCATGTGTGTCTGTGTTACTGGGTGTCAGTGTATGTCTTTGTTACTGGGTGTCAGTGTATGCCTTTGTTACTTGGTGTCAGTGTATGCATTTGTTACTTGGTGTAAGTGTGTGTCTGTGTAACTGAGTATCAGTGTATGTCTTTGTTACTTGGTGTAAGTGTGTGTCTGTGTTACTGGGTATCAGTGTATGTCTTTGCTACTTGGTGTCAGTGTATGTCTTTGTTACTTGTTGTCATTGTATGTCTTTGTGACTTGGTGTCAGTATATGTCTGTGTTACTTGGTGTAAGTGTATGTCTTTGTTACTTGGTGTCAGTGCATGTCTTTGTTACTTGGTGTAAGTATATGTCTTTGTTACTTGGTGTCAGTGCATGTCTTTGTTACTTGGTGTAAGTGTATGCCTTTGTTACTTGGTGTCAGTGCATGTCTCTGTTACTTGGTGTAAGTGTGTGTATGTTTTACTTGCTATCAGTGTATGTCTTTGTTACTTGGTGTCATTGTCTGTCTTTGTTACTTGGTGTAAGTGTGTGTCTGAGTTACTGGGTGTCAGTGTCTGTCTTTGTTACTTGGTGTAAGTGTGTGTCTGTGTTGTTGGGTATCAGTGTATGTCTTTGTTACTTGGTGTAAGTGTGTGTCTGTGTTACTGGGTATCAGTTTATGTCTTTGTTACTTAGTGTCAGTGTATGTCTTTGTTACTTGGTGTAAGTGTATGTCTTTGTTACTTGGTGTCAGTGTATGTCTTTGTTACTTGGTGTAAGTGTATGTCTTTGTTACTTGGTGTCAGTGTATGTCTTTGTTACTGGGTGTAAGTGTATGTCTTTGCAACTTCGTGTCAGTGTATGTCTTTGATACTTGGTGTAAGTGTATGTCTGTGTTACTGGGTGTCATTGTCTGTCTTTGTTACTTGGTGTAAGTGTGTGTCTGTGTTGTTGGGTATCAGTGTATGTCTTTGTTACTTGGTGGAATTGTGCGTCTGTGTTACTGGGTATCAGTGTCTGTCTTTGTTACTTGGTGTAAGTGTGTGTCTTTGTTACTTGGTGTCAGTGTATGTCTGTGTTACTTGGTGTAAGTGTATGTCTTTGTAACTTGTTGTCAGTTTACGTCTTTGTTACTTGGTGTAAGAGTGTGTCTGTGTTACTGGGTATCAGTAAATGTCTTTGCTACTTGGTGTCAGTGTATGTCCTTGTTACTTGGTGTAAGTGTGTGTCTGTGTTACTGGGTATCAGTGTATGTATTTGCGACTTGGTGTCAGTTTGTGCTTTGTTACTTGGTGTCATTGTGTGTCTTTGTTACTGGGTGTCAGTGTAAGTCTTTGTTACTGGGTGTCAGTGTCTGTCATTGTTACTTGATGTAAGTGTGTGTCTGTGTTACTGGGTATCAGTGTATGTCTATGTTACTTGATGTAAGTGTGTGTCTGTGTTACTGGGTATCAGTGTATGTCTTTGTTACTTGGTGTCAGTGTATGTCTGTGTACTTGGTGTATGTGTGTGTCTTTGTTACTTGGTGTCAGTGTATGTCTGTGTTACTTGGTGTAAGTGTATGTCTTTGTAACTTGGCAGTGCATGTCTTTGTTACTTGGTGTAAGTGTATGTCTTTGTTACTTGGTGTCAGTGTATGTCTATGTTACTTGATGTAAGTGTGTGTCTGTGTTACTGGGTATCAGTGTATGTCTTTGTTACTTGGTGTCAGTGTCTGTCTTTGTTACGTGTTGTAAGTGTGTGTCTGTGTTACTTGGTGTGAGTGTGTGCCTGTGTTACTGGGTATAAGTGGATGTCTTTGTTATTTGGTGTAAGTGTATGTCTTTGTTACTTGGTGTCAGTGTATGTCTTTGTTACTTGGTGTAAGTGTCTGTCTTTGTAACTTGGTGTCTGTGTATGTCTTTGATACCTGGTGTAAGTGTATGTCTGTGTTACTGGGTATCAGTGTCTGTCTTTGTTACTTGGTGTAAGTGTGCGTCTGTGTTGTTGGGTATCATCGTATGTCTTTGTTTCTTGGTGCAAGTGTGCGTCTGTGTTACTGGGTATCAGTGTCTGTCTTTGTTACTTGGTGTCTGTGTATGTCTTTGTTACTTGGTGTAAGTGTATGTCTTAGTTACTTGGTATCAGTGTCTGTCTTTGTTACTTGGTGTCATTGTCTGTCTTTGTTACTTGGTGTAAGTGTGTGTCTGTGTTACTTGGTGTAAGTGTGTGTCTGTGTTACTGGGTATCAGTGTCTGTCTTTGTTACTTGGTGTCAGTTTATGTCTTTGTTACTTGGTGTAAGTGTATGTCTTTGTTACTTGGTGTCAGTGTATGTATTTGTTACTTGGTGTTAGTGTATGTCTGTGTTACTTGGTGTCAGTGTATGTCTTTGATACTTGGTGTAAGTGTGTGTATGTGTTACTTGGTGTAAGTGTGTGTCTTTGATACTTGGTGTAAGTGTGTGTATGTGTTACTTGGTGTAAGTGAGTGTCTGTTTTGCTTGGTATCAGTGTCTGTCTTTGTTACTTGGTGTCAGTTTATGTCTTTGTTACTTGGTGTAAGTGTATGTCTTTGTTACTTGGTGTCAGTGTATGTATTTGTTACTTGGTGTTAGTGTATGTCTGTGTTACTTGGTGTCAGTGTCTGTCTTTGTTACTTGGTGTCAGTTTATGTCTTTGTTACTTGGTGTAAGTGTATGTCATTGTTACTTGGTGTCAGTGTATTTATTTGTTACTTGGTGTCAGAGTATGTCTGTGTTACTTGGTGTCAGTGTATGTCTGTGTTCCTTGGTGTAAGTGTATGTCTTTGTTACTTGGTGTAAGTGTATGTCTTTGTCACTTGGTGTAAGTGTGTGTCTGTGTTTTGGGTTTCAGTGTATGTCTTTGTTACTTGGTGTCAGTGTATGTCTTTGTTACTGGGTGTCAATGTATTTTTTTGTTAATGGGTTTCAGTGTATGTCTTTGTTACTTGGTGTCCATGTGTGTCTGTGTTACTGGGTGTCAGTGTATGTCTTTGTTACTGGGTGTTAGTGTATGCCTTTGTTACTTGGTACCAGTGTATGCATTTGTTACTTGGTGTAAGTGTGTGTCTGTGTAACTGAGTATCAGTGTATGTCTTTGTTACTTGGTGTAAGTGTGTGTCTGTGTTACTGGGTTTCAGTGTATGTCTTTGTTGCTTGTTGTCAGTTTATGTCTTTGTTACTTGGTGTAAGAGTGTGTCTGTGTTACTGGGTATCAGTAAATGTCTTTGCTACTTGGTGTCAGTGTATGTCCTTGTTACTTGGTGTAAGTGTGTGTCTGTGTTACTGGGTATCAGTGTATGTCTTTGCAACTTGCTGTCAGTGTATGTCTGTGTACTTGGTGTATGTGTGTGTCTTTGTTACTTGGTGTCTGTGTATGTCTGTGTTACTTGGTGTAAGTGTATGTCTTTGTTAGTTCGTGTCAGTGCATGTCTTTGTTACTTGGTGTCAGTGTATGTCTGTGTTACTTGGTGTAAGTGTGTGTCCTTGTTACTTGGTGTCAGTGTATGTCTGTGTTACTTGGTGTAAGTGTATGTCTTTGTTACTTGGTGTCAGTGTATGTCTTTGTTACTTGGTGTCATTGTATGACTTTGTGACTTGGTGTTAGTGTGTGTCTGTGTTACTGGGTATCAGTGTATGTCTTTGTTACTTGGTGTCAGTGTATGTCTTTGTTACTTGGTGTAAGTATATGTCTTTGTTACTTGGTGTCAGTGCACGTCTTTGTTACTTGGTGTAAGTGTATGCCTTTGTTACTTGGTGTCAGTGTATGTCTCTGTTACTTGGTGTAAGTGTGTGTCTCTGTTACTGGGTATCAGTTTATGTCTTTGTTACTTGGTGTCAGTGTATGTCTTTGTTACTTGGTGTAAGTGTATGTCTTTGTTACTTGGTGTCAGTGTATGTCTGTGTTACTTGGTGTAAGTGTATGTCTTTGTTACTTGGTGTCAGTGTATGTCTTTGTTACTTGGTGTAAGTGTATGTCTTTGCAACTTGGTGTCAGTGTATGTCTTTGATACTTGGTGTAAGTGTATGTCTGTGTTCCTGGGTGTCAGTGTCTGTCTTTGTTACTTGGTGTAAGTGTGTGTTCTGTGCTGTTGGGTATCAGTGTATGTCTTTGTTACTTGGTGTAAGTGTGCGTCTGTGTTACTGGGTATCAGTGTCTGTCTTCGTTACTTGGTGTCTGTGTATGTCTTTGTTACTTGGTGTCAGTGTGTGTCTTCGTTACTTGATGTCAGTGTGTGTCTTTGTTACTGGGTGTCAGCGTTTGTCTTTGTTACTGGGTGTCAGGGTGTGTCTTTGTGACTTGGTGTTAGTGTGTGTCTGTGTTACTGGGTATCAGTGTCTGTCTTTGTTACTTGGTGTAAGTGTGTGTCTGTGTTACTGGGTATCAGTGTATGTCTTTGTTACTTGGTGTCAGTGTATGTCTGTGTACTTGGTGTATGTGTGTGTCTTTGTTACTTGGTGTCAGTGTATGTCTGTGTTACTTGGTGTAAGTGTATGTCTTTGTATCTTGGTGTCAGTGTATGTCTTTGTTACTTGGTGTAAGTGTATGTCTTTGTTACTTGGTGTCAGTGTATGTCTATGTTACTTGATGTAAGTGTGTGTCTGTGTTACTGGGTATCAGTGTATGTCTTTGTTACTTGGTGTTATTGTCTGTCTTTGTTACGTGTTGTAAGTGTGTGTCTGTGTTACTTGGTGTAAGTGTGTGTCTGTGTTACTGGGTATAAGTGTATGTCTTTGTTATTTGATGTAAGTGTATGTCTTTGTTACTTGGTGTCACTGTATGTCTTTGTTACTTGGTGTAAGTGTCTGTCTTTGCAACTTGGTGTCAGTGTATGTCTTTGATACTTGGTGTAAGTGTATGTCTGTGTTACTGGGTATCAGTGTCTGTCTTTGTTACTTGTTGTAAGTGTGCGTCTGTGTTGTTGGGTATTAGCGTATGTCTTTGTTACTTGGTGTAAGTGTGGGTCTGTGTTACTGGGTATCAGTGTCTGTCTTTGTTACTTGGTGTCTGTGTATGTCTTTGTTACTTGGTGTCAGTGTGTGTCTTTGTTCCTGGGTGTCAGCGTTTGTCTTTGTTACTGGGTGTCAGTGTATGTCTTTGTGACTTGCTGTAAGTGTGTGTCTGTGTTACTGGGTATCAGTGTCTGTCTTTGTTACTTGGTGTCTGTGTATGTATTTGTTACTTGGTGTCAGTGTGTGTCTTTGTTACTGGGTGTCAGCGTTTGTCTTTGTTACTGGGTGTCAGTGTATGTCTTTGTGACTTGGTGTTAGTGTGTGTCTGTGTTACTGGGTATCAGTGTCTGTCTTTGTTACTTGGTGTAAGTGTGTGTCTGTGTTACTGGGTATCAGTGCATGTCTTTGTTACTTGGTGTCACTGTATGTCTGTGTACTTGGTGTATGTGTGAGTCTTTGTTACTTGGTGTCATTGTATGTCTGTGTTACTTGGTGGCAGTGTATGTCTTTGTTAATTGGTGTAAGTGTCTGTCTTTGTTACTTGGTGTAAGTGTGTGTCTGTGTGACTGGGTATCAGTGAATGTTTTTGTTACTTGGTGTCAGTGTATGTCTGTGTTACTTGGTGTAAGTGTATGTCTTTGTTACTTGGTGTCATTGTATGTCTCTGTTACTTGATGGAAGTGTGTGTCTGTGTTACTGGGTATCAGTGTATGTCTTTGTTACTTGGTGTCATTGTCTGTCTTTGTTACTTGTTGTAAGTGTGTGTCTTTGTTACTTGGTGTAAGTGTGAGTCTCTGTTACTGGGTATCAGTGTATATCTTTGTTACGTAGTGTCAGTTTATGTCTTTGTTACTTGGTGTAAGTGTGTGTCTGTGTTACTGGGTATCAGTGAATGTCTTTGTTACTTGGTGTCAGTGTATGTCCTTGTTACTTGGTGTAAGTGTGAGTCTGTGTTACTGGGTATCAGTGTATGTCTTTGTTACTTGGTGTCAGTGTGTGCCTTTGTTACTTGTTGTCATTGTGTGTCTTTGTTACTGGGTGTCAGTGTATGTCTTTGTTACTGGGTATCAGTGTCTGTCATTGTTACTTGGTGTAAGTGTGTGTCTGTGTTACTGGGTATCAGTGTATGTCTTTGTTACTTGGTGTCAGTGTATGTCTGTGTTACTTGGTGTAAGTGTGTGTCTTTGTTACTTGATGTCAGTGTATGTCTGTGTTACTTGGTGTAAGTGTATGTCTTTGTTACTTGGTGTCAGTGTATGTCTTTGTTACTTCGTGTCATTGTATGTCTTTGTTACATGGTGTAAGTGTGTGTCTGTGTTACGGTGTGTGTCTGTGTTACGGGGTATCAGTGTATGTCTTTGTTACTTGGTGTCTGTGTATGTCTGTGATACTTGGTGTAAGTGTGTGTCTGTGTTGCTGTGTATCAGTGTATGTCTTTGTTACTTGGTGTAAGTGTGTGTCTGTGTTACTGGGTATCAGTGTATGTCGTTGTTACTTGGTGACTGTGTATGTCTTTGTTACTTGGTGTCATTGTGTGTCTTTGTTACTTGGTGTCAGTGTGTGTCTTTGTTACTGGGTGTAAGTGTTTGTCTTTGTTACTGGGTGTCAGTGTATGTCTTATTGATTTGGTGTTAGTGTGTGTCTGTTTACTGGGTATCAGTGTCTGTCTTTGTTACTTGGAGTAAGAGTGTGTCTGTGTTACTGGGTATCAGTGAATGTCTTTGTTACTTGGTGTCAGTGTATGTCTTTGTTACTTGGTGTAAGTGTGTGTCTGTGTTACTGGGTATCAGTGTATGTCTTTGTTACTTGGTCTCAGTGTGTGCCTTTGTTACTTGGTGTCATTGTGTGTCTTTGTTACTGGGTGTCAGTGTATGTCTTTGTTACTGGGTGTCAGTGTATGTCTTTGTGACTTGGTGTAAGTGTGTGTATCTGTTACAGGGTATCAGTGTCTGTCATTGTTACTTGGTGTAAGTGTGTGTCTGTGTTACTGGTTAACAGTGTATGTCTTTGTTACTTGGTGTCAGTGCATGTCTGTGTTACTTGGTGTAAGTGTGTGTCTTTGTTACTTGGTGTCAGTGTATGTCTGTGTTACTTGGTGTAAGTGTATCTCTTTGTTACTTGGTGTCAGTGTATGTCTTTGTTACTTGGTGTAAGTGTGTGTCTGTATTACTGGGTATCAGTGTATGTCTTTGTTACTTGGTGTCAGTGTATGTCTGTGTACTTGGTGTATGTGTGTGTCTTTGTTACTTGGTGTCAGTGTATGTCTGTGTTACTTGGTGTAAGTGTATGTCTTTGTAACTTGGTGTCAGTGTACGTCTTTGTTACTTGGTGTCACTGTATGTCTTTGTTACTTGGTGTAAGTGTCTGTCTTTGCAACTTGGTGTCAGTGTATGTCTTTGATACTTGGTGTAAGTGTATGTCTGTGTTACTGGGTATCAGTGTCTGTCTTTGTTACTTGGTGTAAGTGTGGGTCTGTGTTACTGGGTATCAGTGTCTGTCTTTGTTACTTGGTGTCTGTGTATGTCTTTGTTACTTGGTGTCAGTGTGTGTCTTTGTTCCTGGGTGTCAGCGTTTGTCTTTGTTACTGGGTGTCAGTGTATGTCTTTGTGACTTGGTGTAAGTGTGTGTCTGTGTTACTGGGTATCAGTGTCTGTCTTTGTTACTTGGTGTCTGTGTATGTATTTGTTACTTGGTGTCAGTGTGTGTCTTTGTTACTGGGTGTCAGCGTTTGTCTTTGTTACTGGGTGTCAGTGTATGTCTTTGTGACTTGGTGTTAGTGTGTGTCTGTGTTACTGGGTATCAGTGTCTGTCTTTGTTACTTGGTGTAAGTGTGTGTCTGTGTTACTGGGTATCAGTGCATGTCTTTGTTACTTGGTGTCACTGTATGTCTGTGTACTTGGTGTATGTGTGAGTCTTTGTTACTTGGTGTCATTGTATGTCTGTGTTACTTGGTGGCAGTGTATGTCTTTGTTAATTGGTGTAAGTGTCTGTCTTTGTTACTTGGTGTAAGTGTGTGTCTGTGTGACTGGGTATCAGTGAATGTCTTTGTTACTTGGTGTCAGTGTATGTCTGTGTTACTTGGTGTAAGTGTATGTCTTTGTTACTTGGTGTCATTGTATGTCTCTGTTACTTGATGGAAGTGTGTGTCTGTGTTACTGGGTATCAGTGTATGTCTTTGTTACTTGGTGTCATTGTCTGTCTTTGTTACTTGTTGTAAGTGTGTGTCTTTGTTACTTGGTGTAAGTGTGTGTCTCTGTTACTGGGTATCAGTGTATATCTTTGTTACTTAGTGTCAGTTTATGTCTTTGTTACTTGGTGTAAGTGTGTGTCTGTGTTACTGGGTATCAGTGAATGTCTTTGTTACTTGGTGTCAGTGTATGTCCTTGTTACTTGGTGTAAGTGTGAGTCTGTGTTACTGGGTATCAGTGTATGTCTTTGTTACTTGGTGTCAGTGTGTGCCTTTGTTACTTGTTGTCATTGTGTGTCTTTGTTACTGGGTGTCAGTGTATGTCTTTGTTACTGGGTATCAGTGTCTGTCATTGTTACTTGGTGTAAGTGTGTGTCTGTGTTACTGGGTATCAGTGTATGTCTTTGTTACTTGGTGTCAGTGTATGTCTGTGTTACTTGGTGTAAGTGTGTGTCTTTGTTACTTGATGTCAGTGTATGTCTGTGTTACTTGGTGTAAGTGTATGTCTTTGTTACTTGGTGTCAGTGTATGTCTTTGTTACTTCGTGTCATTGTATGTCTTTGTTACATGGTGTAAGTGTGTGTCTGTGTTACGGTGTGTGTCTGTGTTACGGGGTATCAGTGTATGTCTTTGTTACTTGGTGTCTGTGTATGTCTGTGATACTTGGTGTAAGTGTGTGTCTGTGTTGCTGTGTATCAGTGTATGTCTTTGTTACTTGGTGTAAGTGTGTGTCTGTGTTACTGGGTATCAGTGTATGTCGTTGTTACTTGGTGACTGTGTATGTCTTTGTTACTTGGTGTCATTGTGTGTCTTTGTTACTTGGTGTCAGTGTGTGTCTTTGTTACTGGGTGTAAGTTTTTTTCTTTGTTACTGGGTGTCAGTGTATGTCTTATTGATTTGGTGTTAGTGTGTGTCTGTTTACTGGGTATCAGTGTCTGTCTTTGTTACTTGGAGTAAGAGTGTGTCTGTGTTACTGGGTATCAGTGAATGTCTTTGTTACTTGGTGTCAGTGTATGTCTTTGTTACTTGGTGTAAGTGTGTGTCTGTGTTACTGGGTATCAGTGTATGTCTTTGTTACTTGGTCTCAGTGTGTGCCTTTGTTACTTGGTGTCATTGTGTGTCTTTGTTACTGGGTGTCAGTGTATGTCTTTGTTACTGGGTGTCAGTGTATGTCTTTGTGACTTGGTGTAAGTGTGTGTATCTGTTACAGGGTATCAGTGTCTGTCATTGTTACTTGGTGTAAGTGTGTGTCTGTGTTACTGGTTAACAGTGTATGTCTTTGTTACTTGGTGTCAGTGCATGTCTGTGTTACTTGGTGTAAGTGTGTGTCTTTGTTACTTGGTGTCAGTGTATGTCTGTGTTACTTGGTGTAAGTGTATCTCTTTGTTACTTGGTGTCAGTGTATGTCTTTGTTACTTGGTGTAAGTGTGTGTCTGTATTACTGGGTATAAGTGTATGTCTTTGTTACTTGGTGTCTGTGTATGTCTGTGATACTTGGTGTAAGTGTGTGTCTGTGTTGCTGGGTATCAGTGTATGTCTTTGTTACTTGGTGTAAGTGTGTGCCTGTGTGACTGGGTATCAGTGTATGTCGTTGTTACTTGGTGTCTATGTATGTCTTTGTTACTTGGTGTCAGTGTGTGTCTTTGTTACTTGGTTTCAGTGTGTGTCTTTGTTACTGGGTGTCTGTGTTTGTCTTTGTTACTGGGTGTCAGTGTCTCTCTTTGTTACTTGGTGTAAGTGTGTGTCTGTGTTACTGGGTATCAGTGTATGTCTTTGTTACTTGGTGTCAGTGTATGTCTGTGTACTTGGTGTATGTGTGTGTCTTTGTTACTTGGTGTCAGTGTATGTCTGTGTTACTTGGTGTAAGTGTATGTCTTTGTTACTTGGTGTCAGTGTATGTCTTTGTTAATTGGTGTAAGTGTCTGTCTTTGTTACTTGGTGTAAGTGTGTGTCTGTGTGACTGGGTATCAGTGAATGTCTTTGTTACTTGGTGTCAGTGAATGTCTTTGTTACTTGGTGTCAGTGTATGTCTGTGTTATTTGGTGTAAGTGTGCGTCTGTGTTACTGGGTATCAGTGAATGTCTTTGTTACTTGGTGTCAGTGAATGTCTTTGTTACTTGGTGTAAGTGTCTGTCTTTGTTACTTGGTGTAAGTGTATGTCTTTGTTTCTTGGTGTCAGTGCATGTCTTTGTTACTTGGTGTAAGTGTATGTCTTTGTTACTTGGTGTCAGTGTATGTCTCTGTTACTTGATGTAAGTGTGTCTCTGTGTTACTGGGTATCAGTGTATGTCTTTGTTACTTGGTGTCATTGTCTGTCTTTGTTACTTGTTGTAAGTGTGTGTCTGTGTTACTTGGTGTAAGTGTGTGTCTCTGTTACTGGGTATCAGTGTATGTCTTTGTTACTTAGTGTCAGTTTATGTCTTTGTTACTTGGTGTAAATGTGTGTCTGTGTAACTGGGTATCAGTGAATGTCTTTGTTACTTGGTGTCAGTGTATGTCCTTGTTACTTGGTGTAAGTGTGAGTCTGTGTTACTGGGTATCAGTGTATGTCTTTGTTACTTGGTGTCAGTGTGTGCCTTTGTTACTTGTTGTCATTGTGTGTCTTTGTTACTGGGTGTCAGTGTATGTCTTTGTTACTGGGTATCAGTGTCTGTCATTGTTACTTGGTGTAAGTGTGTGTCTGTGTTACTGGGTATCAGTGTATGTCTTTGTTACTTGGTGTCAGTGTATGTCTGTGTTACTTGGTGTAAGTGTGTGTGTTTGTTACTTGGTGTCAGTGTATGTCTGTGTTACTTGGTGTAAGTGTATGTCTTTGTTACTTGGTGTCAGTGTATGTCTTTGTTACTTCGTGTCATTGTATGTCTTTGTTACATGGTGTAAGTGTGTGTCTGTGTTACGGTGTGTGTCTGTGTTACGGGGTATCAGTGTATGTCTTTGTTACATGGTGTCTGTGTATGTCTGTGATACTTGGTGTAAGTGTGTGTCTGTGTTGCTGTCTATCTGTGTATGTCTTTGTTACTTGGTGTAAGTGTGTGTCTGTGTTACTGGGTATCAGTGTATGTCGTTGTTACTTGGTGACTGTGTATGTCTTTGTTACTTGATGTCATTGTGTGTCTTTGTTACTTGGTGTCAGTGTGTGTCTTTGTTACTGGGTGTCAGTGTTTGTCTTTGTTACTGGGTGTCAGTGTATGTCTTATTGATTTGGTGTTAGTGTGTGTCTGTTTACTGGGTATCAGTGTCTGTCTTTGTTACTTGGTGTAAGAGCGTGTCTGTGTTACTGGGTATCAGTGAATGTCTTTGTTACTTGGTGTCAGTGTATGTCTGTGTTACTTGGTGTAAGTGTGTTTCTTTGTTACTTGGTGTCAGTGTATGTCTGTGTTGCTGGGTATCAGTGTATGTCTTTGTTACTTGGTGTAAGTGTGTGCCTGTGTGACTGGGTATCAGTGTCTGTCGTTGTTACTTGGTGTCTGTGTATGTCTTTGTTACTTGGTGTCAGTGTGTGTCTTTGTTACTTGGTTTCAGTGTGTGTCTTTGTTACTGGGTGTCAGTGTTTGTCTTTGTTACTGGGTGTCAGTGTATGTCTTTGTGACTTGGTGTTAGTGTGTGTCTGTGTTACTGGGTATGAGTGTATGTCTTTGTTACTTGGTGTCAGTGTATGTCTGTGTACTTGCTGTAAGTTTGTGTCTTTGTTACTTGGTGTCAGTATATGTCTGTGTTACTTGGTGTAAGTGTATGTCTTTGTTACTTGGTGTCAGTGTATGTCTTTGTTACTTGGTGTAAGTATATGTCTTTGTTACTTGGTGTCAGTGCATGTCTTTGTTACTTGGTGTAAGTGTATGTCTTTGTTACTTGGTGTCAGTGTATGTCTCTGTTACTTTGTGTAAGAGTGTGTCTGTGTTACTGGGTATCAGTGTATGTCTTTGTTTCTTGGTGAAATTGTCTGTCTTTGTTACTTGGTGTAAGTGTGTGTCTGTGTTACTGGGTATCAGTTTATGTCTTTGTTACTTGGTGTCAGTGTAGGTCTTTGTTACTTGGTGTAAGTGTATGTCTTTGTTACTTGGTGTCAGTGTATGTCTGTGTTACTTGGTGTAAGTGTATGTCTTTGTTACTTGGTGTCAGTGAATGTCTTTGTTACTTGGTGTAAGTGTATGTCTTTGTTACTTGGTGTCAGTGTATGTCTTTGTTACTTGGTGTCAGTGTATGTCTTTGAAACTTGGTGTAAGTGTATGTCTTTGATACTTGGTGTAAGTGTATGTCTGTGTTACTGGGTATCAGTGTCTGTCTTTGTTACTTGGTGTAAGTGTGTGTCTGTGTTGTTGGGTATCTGTGTATGTCTTTGTTACTTGGTGCAAGTGTGCGTCTGTGTTACTGGGTATCAGTGTCTGTCTTTGTTACTTGGTGTCTGTGTATGTATTTGTTACTTGGTGTCAGTGTGTGTCTTTGTTACTGGGTGTCAGCGTTTGTCTTTGTTACTGGGTGTCAGTGTATGTCTTTGTGACTTGGTGTTAGTGTGTGTCTGTGTTACTGGGTATCAGTGTCTGTCTTTGTTACTTGGTGTAAGTGTGTGTCTGTGTTACTGGGTTTCAGTGTATGTCTTTGTTACTTGGTGTCAGTGTATGTCTTTGTTAATTGGTGTATGTGTCTGTCTTTGTTACTTGGTGTAAGTGTGTGTCTGTGTGACTGGGTATCAGTGAATGTCTTTGTTACTTGGTGTCAGTGAATGTCTTTGTTACTTGGTGTCAGTGTATGTCTGTGTTATTTGGTGTAAGTGTGCGTCTGTGTTACTGGGTATCAGTGAATGTCTTTGTTACTTGGTGTCAGTGAATGTCTTTGTTTCTTGGTGTAAGTGTATGTCTTTGTTTCTTGGTGTCAGTGCATGTCTTTGTTACTTGGTGTAAGTGTATGTCTTTGTTACTTGGTGTCAGTGTATGTCTCTGTTACTTGATGTAAGTGTGTGTCTGTGTTACTGGGTATCAGTGTATGTCTTTGTTACTTGGTGTCATTGTCTGTCTTTGTTACTTGTTGTAAGTGTGTGTCTGTGTTACTTGGTGTAAGTGTGTGTCTCTGTTACTGGGTATCAGTGTATGTCTTTGTTACTTAGTGTCAGTTTATGTCTTTGTTACTTGGTGTAAATGTGTGTCTGTGTAACTGGGTATCAGTGAATGTCTTTGTTACTTGGTGTCAGTGTATGTCCTTGTTACTTGGTGTAAGTGTGAGTCTGTGTTACTGGGTATCAGTGTATGTCTTTGTTACTTGGTGTCAGTGTGTGCCTTTGTTACTTGTTGTCATTGTGTGTCTTTGTTACTGGGTGTCAGTGTATGTCTTTGTTACTGGGTATCAGTGTCTGTCATTGTTACTTGGTGTAAGTGTGTGTCTGTGTTACTGGGTATCAGTGTATGTCTTTGTTACTTGGTGTCAGTGTATGTCTGTGTTACTTGGTGTAAGTGTGTGTGTTTGTTACTTGGTGTCAGTGTATGTCTGTGTTACTTGGTGTAAGTGTATGTCTTTGTTACTTGGTGTCAGTGTATGTCTTTGTTACTTCGTGTCATTGTATGTCTTTGTTACATGGTGTAAGTGTGTGTCTGTGTTACGGTGTGTGTCTGTGTTACGGGGTATCAGTGTATGTCTTCGTTACATGGTGTCTGTGTGTGTCTGTGATACTTGGTGTAAGTGTGTGTCTGTGTTGCTGTCTATCAGTGTATGTCTTTGTTACTTGGTGTAAGTGTGTGTCTGTGTTACTGGGTATCAGTGTATGTCGTTGTTACTTGGTGACTGTGTATGTCTTTGTTACTTGATGTCATTGTGTGTCTTTGTTACTTGGTGTCAGTGTGTGTCTTTGTTACTGGGTGTCAGTGTTTGTCTTTGTTACTGGGTGTCAGTGTATGTCTTATTGATTTGGTGTTAGTGTGTGTCTGTTTACTGGGTATCAGTGTCTGTCTTTGTTACTTGGTGTAAGAGTGTGTCTGTGTTACTGGGTATCAGTGAATGTCTTTGTTACTTGGTGTCAGTGTATGTCTGTGTTACTTGGTGTAAGTGTGTTTCTTTGTTACTTGGTGTCAGTGTATGTCTCTGTTGCTGGGTATCAGTGTATGTCTTTGTTACTTGGTGTAAGTGTGTGCCTGTGTGACTGGGTATCAGTGTCTGTCGTTGTTACTTGGTGTCTGTGTATGTCTTTGTTACTTGGTGTCAGTGTGTGTCTTTGTTACTTGGTTTCAGTGTGTGTCTTTGTTACTGGGTGTCAGTGTTTGTCTTTGTTACTGGGTGTCAGTGTATGTCTTTGTGACTTGGTGTTAGTGTGTGTCTGTGTTACTGGGTATGAGTGTATGTCTTTGTTACTTGGTGTCAGTGTATGTCTGTGTACTTGCTGTAAGTTTGTGTCTTTGTTACTTGGTGTCAGTATATGTCTGTGTTACTTGGTGTAAGTGTATGTCTTTGTTACTTGGTGTCAGTGTATGTCTTTGTTACTTGGTGTAAGTATATGTCTTTGTTACTTGGTGTCAGTGCATGTCTTTGTTACTTGGTGTAAGTGTATGTCTTTGTTACTTGGTGTCAGTGTATGTCTCTGTTACTTTGTGTAAGAGTGTGTCTGTGTTACTGGGTATCAGTGTATGTCTTTGTTTCTTGGTGAAATTGTCTGTCTTTGTTACTTGGTGTAAGTGTGTGTCTGTGTTACTGGGTATCAGTTTATGTCTTTGTTACTTGGTGTCAGTGTAGGTATTTGTTACTTGGTGTAAGTGTATGTCTTTGTTACTTGGTGTCAGTGTATGTCTGTGTTACTTGGTGTAAGTGTATGTCTTTGTTACTTGGTGTCAGTGAATGTCTTTGTTACTTGGTGTAAGTGTATGTCTTTGTTACTTGGTGTCAGTGTATGTCTTTGTTACTTGGTGTCAGTGTATGTCTTTGAAACTTGGTGTAAGTGTATGTCTTTGATACTTGGTGTAAGTGTGTGTCTTTGTTACTGGGTATCTGTGTATGTCTTTGTTACTTGGTGTCATTGTCTGTCTTTGTTACTTGTTGTAAGTGTGTGTCTGTGTTTTTGGGTATCAGTGTCTGTCTTTGTTACTTGGTGTAAGTGTGTGTCTGTGTTTTTGGGTATCTGTGTATGTCTTTGTTACTTGGTGCAAGTGTGCGTCTGTGTTACTGGGTATCAGTGTCTGTCTTTGTTACTTGGTGTCTGTGTATGTATTTGTTACTTGGTGTCAGTGTGTGTCTTTGTTACTGGGTGTCAGCGTTTGTCTTTGTTACTGGGTGTCAGTGTATGTCTTTGTGACTTGGTGTTAGTGTGTGTCTGTGTTACTGGGTATCAGTGTCTGTCTTTGTTACTTGGTGTAAGTGTGTGTCTGTGTTACTGGGTTTCAGTGTATGTCTTTGTTACTTGGTGTCAGTGTATGTCTGTGTACTTGGTGTATGTGTGTGTCTTTGTTACTTGGTGTCAGTGTATGTCTGTGTTACTTGGTGTAAGTGTATGTCTTTGTTACTTGGTGTCAGTGTATGTCTTTGTTAATTGGTGTAAGTGTCTGTCTTTGTTACTTGGTTTAAGTGTGTGTCTGTGTGACTGGGTATCAGTGAATGTCTTTGTTACTTGGTGTCAGTGAATGTCTTTGTTACTTGGTGTCAGTGTATGTCTGTGTTACTTGGTGTAAGTGTGCGTCTGTGTTACTGGGTATCAGTTTATGTCTTTGTTACTTGGTGTCAGTGTATGTCTTTGTTACTTGGTGTAAGTGTATGTCTTTGTTACTTGGTGTCAGTGTCTGTCTGTGTTACTTGGTGTAAGTGTATGTCTTTGTTACTTGGTGTCAGTGTATGTCTTTGTTACTTGGTGTAAGTGCATGTCTTTGTTACTTGGTGTCAGTGTATGTCTTTGTTACTTGGTGTCAGTGTATGTCTTTGCAACTTGGTGTCAGTGTATGTCTTTGATACTTGGTGTAAGTGTATGTCTGTGTTACTGGGTATCAGTGTCTGTCTTTGTTACTTGGTGTAAGTGTGCGTCTGTGTTACTGTGTATCAGTGTCTGTCTTTGTTACTTGGTGACTGTGTATGTATTTGTTACTTGGTGTCAGTGTGTGTCTTTGTTACTTGGTGTCAGTGTGTGTCTTTGTTACTGGGTGTCAGCGTTTGTCTTTGTTACTGGGTGTCAGTGTATGTCTTTGTGACTTGGTGTTAGTGTGTGTCTGTGTTACTGGGTATCAGTGTCTGTCTTTGTTACTTGGTGTAAGTGTGTGTCTGTGTTACTGGGTATCAGTGTATGTCTTTGTTACTTGGTGTCAGTGTATGTCTGTGTACTTGGTGTATGTGTGTGTCTTTGTTACTTGGTGTCAGTGTATGTCTTTGTAAATTGGTGTAAGTGTCTGTCTTTGTTTCTTGGTGTCAGTGCATGTCTTTGTTACTTGGTGTAAGTGTATGTCTTTGTTACTTGGTGTAAGTGTGTGTCTGTGTTACTTGGTGTAAGTGTGTGTCTGTGTTACTGGGTATCAGTATTTGTCTTTGTTACTTGGTGTCAGTTTATGTCTTTGTTACTTGGTGTAAGTGTGTGTCTGTGTTACTGGGTATCAGTGAATGTCTTTGTTACTTGGTGTCAGTCTATGTCCTTGTTACTTGGTGTAAGTGTGTGTCTGTGTTACTGGGTATCAGTGTATGTCTTTGTTACTTGGTGTCAGTGTGTGCCTTTGTTACTTGTTGTCATTGTGTGTCTTTGTTACTGGGTGTCAGTGTATGTCTTTGTTACTGGGTGTCAGTGTATGTCTGTGTTACTGGGTATCAGTGTATGTCTTTGTTACTTGGTGTCAGTGTATGTCTGTGTTACTTGGTGCAAGTGTGTGTCTTTGTTACTTGGTGTCAGTGTTTGTCTTTGTTACTTGGTGTCAGTGTATGTCTTTGTTACTTGGTGTAAGTGCATGTCTTTGTTACTTGGTGTCAGTGTATGTCTTTGTTACTTGGTGTCAGTGTCTGTCTGTGTTACTTGGTGTAAGTGTATGTCTTTGTTACTTGGTGTCAGTGTATGTCTTTGTTACTTGGTGTAAGTGCATGTCTTTGTTACTTGGTGTCAGTGTATGTCTTTGTTACTTGGTGTCAGTGTATGTCTTTGCAACTTGGTGTCAGTGTATGTCTTTGATACTTGGTGTAAGTGTATGTCTGTGTTACTGGGTATCAGTGTCTGTCTTTGTTACTTGGTGTAAGTGTGCGTCTGTGTTACTGTGTATCAGTGTCTGTCTTTGTTACTTGGTGACTGTGTATGTATTTGTTACTTGGTGTCAGTGTGTGTCTTTGTTACTTGGTGTCAGTGTGTGTCTTTGTTACTGGGTGTCAGCGTTTGTCTTTGTTACTGGGTGTCAGTGTATGTCTTTGTGACTTGGTGTTAGTGTGTGTCTGTGTTACTGGGTATCAGTGTCTGTCTTTGTTACTTGGTGTAAGTGTGTGTCTGTGTTACTGGGTATCAGTGTATGTCTTTGTTACTTGGTGTCAGTGTATGTCTGTGTACTTGGTGTATGTGTGTGTCTTTGTTACTTGGTGTCAGTGTATGTCTTTGTAAATTGGTGTAAGTGTCTGTCTTTGTTTCTTGGTGTCAGTGCATGTCTTTGTTACTTGGTGTAAGTGTATGTCTTTGTTACTTGGTGTAAGTGTGTGTCTGTGTTACTTGGTGTAAGTGTGTGTCTGTGTTACTGGGTATCAGTATTTGTCTTTGTTACTTGGTGTCAGTTTATGTCTTTGTTACTTGGTGTAAGTGTGTGTCTGTGTTACTGGGTATCAGTGAATGTCTTTGTTACTTGGTGTCAGTCTATGTCCTTGTTACTTGGTGTAAGTGTGTGTCTGTGTTACTGGGTATCAGTGTATGTCTTTGTTACTTGGTGTCAGTGTGTGCCTTTGTTACTTGTTGTCATTGTGTGTCTTTGTTACTGGGTGTCAGTGTATGTCTTTGTTACTGGGTGTCAGTGTATGTCTGTGTTACTGGGTATCAGTGTATGTCTTTGTTACTTGGTGTCAGTGTATGTCTGTGTTACTTGGTGCAAGTGTGTGTCTTTGTTACTTGGTGTCAGTGTTTGTCTGTGTTGCTTGGTGTAAGTGTATGTCTTTGTTACTTGGTGTCAGTGAATGTCTTTGTTACTTGGTGTCAGTTTATGTCTGTGTTACTTGGTGTAAGTGTGTGTCTGTGTTACTGGGTATCAGTTTATGTCTTTGTTACTTGGTGTCAGTGTATGTCTTTGTTACTTGGTGTAAGTGTATGTCTTTGTTACTTGGTGTCAGTGTCTGTCTGTGTTACTTGGTGTAAGTGTATGTCTTTGTTACTTGGTGTCAGTGTATGTCTTTGTTACTTGGTGTAAGAATATGTCTTTGTTACTTGGTGTCAGTGCATGTCTTTGTTACTTGGTGTAAGTGTATGTCTTTGTTACTTGGTGTCAGTGTATGTCTCTGTTACTTTGTGTAAGAGTGTGTCTGTGTTACTGGGTATCAGTGTATGTCTTTGTTTCTTGGTGAAATTGTCTGTCTTTGTTACTTGGTGTAAGTGTGTGTCTGTGTTACTGGGTATCAGTTTATGTCTTTGTTACTTGGTGTCAGTGTAGGTCTTTGTTAGTTGGTGTAAGTGTATGTCTTTGTTACTTGGTGTCAGTGTATGTCTGTGTTACTTGGTGTAAGTGTATGTCTTTGTTACTTGGTGTCAGTGAATGTCTTTGTTACTTGGTGTAAGTGTATGTCTTTGTTACTTGGTGTCAGTGTATGTCTTTGTTACTTGGTGTCAGTGTATGTCTCTGAAACTTGGTGTAAGTGTATGTCTTTGATACTTGGTGTAAGTGTATGTCTGTGTTACTGGGTATCAGTGTCTGTCTTTGTTACTTGGTGTAAGTGTGTGTCTGTGTTTTTGGGTATCTGTGTATGTCTTTGTTACTTGGTGCAAGTGTGCGTCTGTGTTACTGGGTATCAGTGTCTGTCTTTGTTACTTGGTGTCTGTGTATGTATTTGTTACTTGGTGTCAGTGTGTGTCTTTGTTACTGGGTGTCAGCGTTTGTCTTTGTTACTGGGTGTCAGTGTATGTCTTTGTGACTTGGTGTTAGTGTGTGTCTGTGTTACTGGGTATCAGTGTCTGTCTTTGTTACTTGGTGTAAGTGTGTGTCTGTGTTACTGGGTTTCAGTGTATGTCTTTGTTACTTGGTGTCAGTGTATGTCTGTGTACTTGGTGTATGTGTGTGTCTTTGTTACTTGGTGTCAGTGTATGTCTGTGTTACTTGGTGTAAGTGTATGTCTTTGTTACTTGGTGTCAGTGTATGTCTTTGTTAATTGGTGTAAGTGTCTGTCTTTGTTACTTGGTTTAAGTGTGTGTCTGTGTGACTGGGTATCAGTGAATGTCTTTGTTACTTGGTGTCAGTGAATGTCTTTGTTACTTGGTGTCAGTGTATGTCTGTGTTACTTGGTGTAGGTGTGCGTCTGTGTTACTGGGTATCAGTTTATGTCTTTGTTACTTGGTGTCAGTGTATGTCTTTGTTACTTGGTGTAAGTGTATGTCTTTGTTACTTGGTGTCAGTGTCTGTCTGTGTTACTTGGTGTAAGTGTATGTCTTTGTTACTTGGTGTCAGTGTATGTCTTTGTTACTTGGTGTAAGTGCATGTCTTTGTTACTTGGTGTCAGTGTATGTCTTTGTTACTTGGTGTCAGTGTATGTCTTTGCAACTTGGTGTCAGTGTATGTCTTTGATACTTGGTGTAAGTGTATGTCTGTGTTACTGGGTATCAGTGTCTGTCTTTGTTACTTGGTGTAAGTGTGCGTCTGTGTTACTGTGTATCAGTGTCTGTCTTTGTTACTTGGTGTCTGTGTATGTATTTGTTACTTGGTGTCAGTGTGTGTCTTTGTTACTTGGTGTCAGTGTGTGTCTTTGTTACTGGGTGTCAGCGTTTGTCTTTGTTACTGGGTGTCAGTGTATGTCTTTGTGACTTGGTGTTAGTGTGTGTCTGTGTTACTGGGTATCAGTGTCTGTCTTTATTACTTGGTGTAAGTGTGTGTCTGTGTTACTGGGTATCAGTGTATGTCTTTGTTACTTGGTGTCAGTGTATGTCTGTGTACTTGGTGTATGTGTGTGTCTTTGTTACTTGGTGTCAGTGTATGTCTTTGTAAATTGGTGTAAGTGTCTGTCTTTGTTTCTTGGTGTCAGTGCATGTCTTTGTTACTTGGTGTAAGTGTATGTCTTTGTTACTTGGTGTAAGTGTGTGTCTGTGTTACTGGGTATCAGTATTTGTCTTTGTTACTTGGTGTCAGTTTATGTCTTTGTTACTTGGTGTAAGTGTGTGTCTGTGTTACTGGGTATCAGTGAATGTCTTTGTTACTTGGTGTCAGTCTATGTCCTTGTTACTTGGTGTAAGTGTGTGTCTGTGTTACTGGGTATCAGTGTATGTCTTTGTTACTTGGTGTCAGTGTGTGCCTTTGTTACTTGTTGTCATTGTGTGTCTTTGTTACTGGGTGTCAGTGTATGTCTTTGTTACTGGGTGTCAGTGTATGTCTGTGTTACTGGGTATCAGTGTATGTCTTTGTTACTTGGTGTCAGTGTATGTCTGTGTTACTTGGTGCAAGTGTGTGTCTTTGTTACTTGGTGTCAGTGTTTGTCTGTGTTGCTTGGTGTAAGTGTATGTCTTTGTTACTTGGTGTCAGTGAATGTCTTTGTTACTTGGTGTCAGTTTATGTCTGTGTTACTTGGTGTAAGTGTGTGTCTGTGTTACTGGGTATCAGTTTATGTCTTTGTTACTTGGTGTCAGTGTATGTCTTTGTTACTTGGTGTAAGTGTATGTCTTTGTTACTTGGTGTCAGTGTATGTCTGTGTTACTTGGTGTAAGTGTCTGTCTTTGTTACTTGGTGTCAGTGTAAGTCTTTGTTACTTGGTGTAAGTGTATGGCTTTGCAACTTGGTGTCAGTGTATGTCTTTGATACTTGGTGTATGTGTATGTCTGTGTTACTGGGTATCAGTGTCTGTCTTTGTTACTTGGTGTAAGTGTGTGTCTGTGTTGTTGGGTATCAGTGAATGTCTTTGTTACTTGGTTTAAGTGGGCGTCTGTGTTACTGGGTATCAGTGTCTGTCTTTGTTACTTGGTGTCTGCGTATGTCTTTGTTACTTGGTGTCAGTGTGTGTCTTTGTTACTTGGTGTCAGTGTGTGTCTTTGTTACTGGGTGTCAGCGTTTGTCTTTGTTACTGGGTGTCAGTGTATGTCTTTGTGACTTGGTGTTAGTGTGTGTCTGTGTTACTTGCTGTCAGTGTATGTCGGTGTTACTTGGTGTAAGTGTCTGTCTTTGTTACTTGGTGTCAGTGTATGTCTTTGTTAATTGGTGTAAGTGTCTGTCTTTGTTTCTTGGTGTAAGAATGTGTCTGTGTTACTTGGTGTAAGTGTGTGTCTGTGTTACTGGGTATCAGTGTATGTCTTTGTTACTTGGTGTCAGTGTGTGTCTTTGTTACTTGGTGTCAGTGTGTGTCTTTGTTACTGGGTGTCAGCGTTTGTCTTTGTTACTGGGTGTCAGTGAATGTCTTTGTGACTTGGTGTTAGTGTGTGTCTGTGTTCCTTGCTCTCAGTGTATGTCGGTGTTACTTGGTGTAAGTGTATGTCTTTGTTACTTGGTGTCAGTGTATGTCTTTGTTAATTGGTGTAAGTGTCTGTCTTTGTTTCTTGGTGTCAGTGCATGTCTTTGTTACTTGGTGGAAGTGTATGTCTTTGTTACTTGGTGTCAGTGTATGTCTCTGTTACTTGATGTAAGTGTGTGTCTGTGTTACTTGGTGTAAGTGTGTGTCTGTGTTACTGGGTATCAGTGTATGTCTTTGTTACTTGGTGTCAGTTTATGTCTTTGTTACTTGGTGTAAGTGTGTGTCTGTGTTACTGGGTATCAGTGAATGTCTTTGTTACTTGGTGTCTGTGTATGTTCTTGTTACTTGGTGTAAGTGCGTGTCTGTGTTACTGGGTATCAGTGTATGTCTTTGTTACTTGGTGTCAGTGTGTGCATTTGTTACTTGTTGTCATTGCGTGTCTTTGTTACTGGGTGTCAGTGTATGTCTTTGTTACTGGGTGTCAGTGTACGTCTGTGTTACTGGGTATCAGTGTCTGTCTTTGTTACTTGGTGTAAGTGTGTGTCTGTGTTGTTGGGTATCTGTGTATGTCTTTGTTACTTGGTGCAAGTGTGCGTCTGTGTTACTGGGTATCAGTGTCTGTCTTTGTTACTTGGTGTCTGTGTATGTATTTGTTACTTGGTGTCAGTGTGTGTCTTTGTTACTGGGTGTCAGCGTTTGTCTTTGTTACTGGGTGTCAGTGTATGTCTTTGTGACTTGGTGTTAGTGTGAGTCTGTGTTACTGGGTATCAGTGTCTGTCTTTGTTACTTGGTGTAAGTGTGTGTCTGTGTTACTGGGTTTCAGTGTATGTCTTTGTTACTTGGTGTCAGTGTATGTCTTTGTTAATTGGTGTATGTGTCTGTCTTTGTTACTTGGTGTAAGTGTGTGTCTGTGTGACTGGGTATCAGTGAATGTCTTTGTTACTTGGTGTCAGTGAATGTCTTTGTTACTTGGTGTCAGTGTATGTCTGTGTTATTTGGTGTAAGTGTGCGTCTGTGTTACTGGGTATCAGTGAATGTCTTTGTTACTTGGTGTCAGTGAATGTCTTTGTTACTTGGTGTAAGTGTCTGTCTTTGTTACTTGGTGTAAGTGTATGTCTTTGTTTCTTGGTGTCAGTGCATGTCTTTGTTACTTGGTGTAAGTGTATGTCTTTGTTACTTGGTGTCAGTGTATGTCTCTGTTACTTGATGTAAGTGTGTGTCTGTGTTACTGGGTATCAGTGTATGTCTTTGTTACTTGGTGTCATTGTCTGTCTTTGTTACTTGTTGTAAGTGTGTGTCTGTGTTACTTGGTGTAAGTGTGTGTCTCTGTTACTGGGTATCAGTGTATGTCTTTGTTACTTAGTGTCAGTTTATGTCTTTGTTACTTGGTGTAAATGTGTGTCTGTGTAACTGGGTATCAGTGAATGTCTTTGTTACTTGGTGTCAGTGTATGTCCTTGTTACTTGGTGTAAGTGTGAGTCTGTGTTACTGGGTATCAGTGTATGTCTTTGTTACTTGGTGTCAGTGTGTGCCTTTGTTACTTGTTGTCATTGTGTGTCTTTGTTACTGGGTGTCAGTGTATGTCTTTGTTACTGGGTATCAGTGTCTGTCATTGTTACTTGGTGTAAGTGTGTGTCTGTGTTACTGGGTATCAGTGTATGTCTTTGTTACTTGGTGTCAGTGTATGTCTGTGTTACTTGGTGTAAGTGTGTGTGTTTGTTACTTGGTGTCAGTGTATGTCTGTGTTACTTGGTGTAAGTGTATGTCTTTGTTACTTGGTGTCAGTGTATGTCTTTGTTACTTCGTGTCATTGTATGTCTTTGTTACATGGTGTAAGTGTGTGTCTGTGTTACGGTGTGTGTCTGTGTTACGGGGTATCAGTGTATGTCTTCGTTACATGGTGTCTGTGTATGTCTGTGATACTTGGTGTAAGTGTGTGTCTGTGTTGCTGTCTATCAGTGTATGTCTTTGTTACTTGGTGTAAGTGTGTGTCTGTGTTACTGGGTATCAGTGTATGTCGTTGTTACTTGGTGACTGTGTATGTCTTTGTTACTTGATGTCATTGTGTGTCTTTGTTACTTGGTGTCAGTGTGTGTCTTTGTTACTGGGTGTCAGTGTTTGTCTTTGTTACTGGGTGTCAGTGTATGTCTTATTGATTTGGTGTTAGTGTGTGTCTGTTTACTGGGTATCAGTGTCTGTCTTTGTTACTTGGTGTAAGAGTGTGTCTGTGTTACTGGGTATCAGTGAATGTCTTTGTTACTTGGTGTCAGTGTATGTCTGTGTTACTTGGTGTAAGTGTGTTTCTTTGTTACTTGGTGTCAGTGTATGTCTCTGTTGCTGGGTATCAGTGTATGTCTTTGTTACTTGGTGTAAGTGTGTGCCTGTGTGACTGGGTATCAGTGTCTGTCGTTGTTACTTGGTGTCTGTGTATGTCTTTGTTACTTGGTGTCAGTGTGTGTCTTTGTTACTTGGTTTCAGTGTGTGTCTTTGTTACTGGGTGTCAGTGTTTGTCTTTGTTACTGGGTGTCAGTGTATGTCTTTGTGACTTGGTGTTAGTGTGTGTCTGTGTTACTGGGTATGAGTGTATGTCTTTGTTACTTGGTGTCAGTGTATGTCTGTGTACTTGCTGTAAGTTTGTGTCTTTGTTACTTGGTGTCAGTATATGTCTGTGTTACTTGGTGTAAGTGTATGTCTTTGTTACTTGGTGTCAGTGTATGTCTTTGTTACTTGGTGTAAGTATATGTCTTTGTTACTTGGTGTCAGTGCATGTCTTTGTTACTTGGTGTAAGTGTATGTCTTTGTTACTTGGTGTCAGTGTATGTCTCTGTTACTTTGTGTAAGAGTGTGTCTGTGTTACTGGGTATCAGTGTATGTCTTTGTTTCTTGGTGAAATTGTCTGTCTTTGTTACTTGGTGTAAGTGTGTGTCTGTGTTACTGGGTATCAGTTTATGTCTTTGTTACTTGGTGTCAGTGTAGGTCTTTGTTACTTGGTGTAAGTGTATGTCTTTGTTACTTGGTGTCAGTGTATGTCTGTGTTACTTGGTGTAAGTGTATGTCTTTGTTACTTGGTGTCAGTGAATGTCTTTGTTACTTGGTGTAAGTGTATGTCTTTGTTACTTGGTGTCAGTGTATGTCTTTGTTACTTGGTGTCAGTGTATGTCTTTGTTACTTGGTGTCAGTGTATGTCTTTGAAACTTGGTGTAAGTGTATGTCTTTGATACTTGGTGTAAGTGTGTGTCTTTGTTACTGGGTATCTGTGTATGTCTTTGTTACTTGGTGTCATTGTCTGTCTTTGTTACTTGTTGTAAGTGTGTGTCTGTGTTTTTGGGTATCAGTGTCTGTCTTTGTTACTTGGTGTAAGTGTGTGTCTGTGTTTTTGGGTATCTGTGTATGTCTTTGTTACTTGGTGCAAGTGTGCGTCTGTGTTACTGGGTATCAGTGTCTGTCTTTGTTACTTGGTGTCTGTGTATGTATTTGTTACTTGGTGTCAGTGTGTGTCTTTGTTACTGGGTGTCAGCGTTTGTCTTTGTTACTGGGTGTCAGTGTATGTCTTTGTGACTTGGTGTTAGCGTGTGTCTGTGTTACTGGGTATCAGTGTCTGTCTTTGTTACTTGGTGTAAGTGTGTGTCTGTGTTACTGGGTTTCAGTGTATGTCTTTGTTACTTGGTGTCAGTGTATGTCTGTGTACTTGGTGTATGTGTGTGTCTTTGTTACTTGGTGTCAGTGTATGTCTGTGTTACTTGGTGTAAGTGTATGTCTTTGTTACTTGGTGTCAGTGTATGTCTTTGTTAATTGGTGTAAGTGTCTGTCTTTGTTACTTGGTTTAAGTGTGTGTCTGTGTGACTGGGTATCAGTGAATGTCTTTGTTACTTGGTGTCAGTGAATGTCTTTGTTACTTGGTGTCAGTGTATGTCTGTGTTACTTGGTGTAAGTGTGCGTCTGTGTTACTGGGTATCAGTTTATGTCTTTGTTACTTGGTGTCAGTGTATGTCTTTGTTACTTGGTGTAAGTGTATGTCTTTGTTACTTGGTGTCAGTGTCTGTCTGTGTTACTTGGTGTAAGTGTATGTCTTTGTTACTTGGTGTCAGTGTATGTCTTTGTTACTTGGTGTAAGTGCATGTCTTTGTTACTTGGTGTCAGTGTATGTCTTTGTTACTTGGTGTCAGTGTATGTCTTTGCAACTTGGTGTCAGTGTATGTCTTTGATACTTGGTGTAAGTGTATGTCTGTGTTACTGGGTATCAGTGTCTGTCTTTGTTACTTGGTGTAAGTGTGCGTCTGTGTTACTGTGTATCAGTGTCTGTCTTTGTTACTTGGTGTCTGTGTATGTATTTGTTACTTGGTGTCAGTGTGTGTCTTTGTTACTTGGTGTCAGTGTGTGTCTTTGTTACTGGGTGTCAGCGTTTGTCTTTGTTACTGGGTGTCAGTGTATGTCTTTGTGACTTGGTGTTAGTGTGTGTCTGTGTTACTGGGTATCAGTGTCTGTCTTTGTTACTTGGTGTAAGTGTGTGTCTGTGTTACTGGGTATCAGTGTATGTCTTTGTTACTTGGTGTCAGTGTATGTCTGTGTACTTGGTGTATGTGTGTGTCTTTGTTACTTGGTGTCAGTGTATGTCTTTGTAAATTGGTGTAAGTGTCTGTCTTTGTTTCTTGGTGTCAGTGCATGTCTTTGTTACTTGGTGTAAGTGTATGTCTTTGTTACTTGGTGTAAGTGTGTGTCTGTGTTACTTGGTGTAAGTGTGTGTCTGTGTTACTGGGTATCAGTATTTGTCTTTGTTACTTGGTGTCAGTTTATGTCTTTGTTACTTGGTGTAAGTGTGTGTCTGTGTTACTGGGTATCAGTGAATGTCTTTGTTACTTGGTGTCAGTCTATGTCCTTGTTACTTGGTGTAAGTGTGTGTCTGTGTTACTGGGTATCAGTGTATGTCTTTGTTACTTGGTGTCAGTGTGTGCCTTTGTTACTTGTTGTCATTGTGTGTCTTTGTTACTGGGTGTCAGTGTATGTCTTTGTTACTGGGTGTCAGTGTATGTCTGTGTTACTGGGTATCAGTGTATGTCTTTGTTACTTGGTGTCAGTGTATGTCTGTGTTACTTGGTGCAAGTGTGTGTCTTTGTTACTTGGTGTCAGTGTTTGTCTGTGTTGCTTGGTGTAAGTGTATGTCTTTGTTACTTGGTGTCAGTGAATGTCTTTGTTACTTGGTGTCAGTTTATGTCTGTGTTACTTGGTGTAAGTGTGTGTCTGTGTTACTGGGTATCAGTTTATGTCTTTGTTACTTGGTGTCAGTGTATGTCTTTGTTACTTGGTGTAAGTGTATGTCTTTGTTCCTTGGTGTCAGTGTCTGTCTGTGTTACTTGGTGTAATTGTATGTCTTTGTTACTTGGTGTCAGTGTATGTCTTTGTTACTTGGTGTAAGAATATGTCTTTGTTACTTGGTGTCAGTGCATGTCTTTGTTACTTGGTGTAAGTGTATGTCTTTGTTACTTGGTGTCAGTGTATGTCTCTGTTACTTTGTGTAAGAGTGTGTCTGTGTTACTGGGTATCAGTGTATGTCTTTGTTTCTTGTTGAGATTGTCTGTCTTTGTTACTTGGTGTAAGTGTGTGTCTGTGTTACTGGGTATCAGTTTATGTCTTTGTTACTTGGTGTCAGTGTATGTCTGTGTTACTTGGTGTAAGTGTATGTCTTTGTTACTTGGTGTCAGTGAATGTCTTTGTTACTTGGTGTAAGTGTATGTCTTTGTTACTTGGTGTCAGTGTATGTCTTTGTTACTTGGTGTCAGTGTATGTCTTTGAAACTTGGTGTAAGTGTATGTCTTTGATACTTGGTGTAAGTGTATGTCTGTGTTACTGGGTATCAGTGTCTGTCTTTGTTACTTGGTGTAAGTGTGTGTCTGTGTTTTTGGGTATCTGTGTATGTCTTTGTTACTTGGTGCAAGTGTGCGTCTGTGTTACTGGGTATCAGTGTCTGTCTTTGTTACTTGGTGTCTGTGTATGTATTTGTTACTTGGTGTCAGTGTGTGTCTTTGTTACTGGGTGTCAGCGTTTGTCTTTGTTACTGGGTGTCAGTGTATGTCTTTGTGACTTGGTGTTAGTGTGTGTCTGTGTTACTGGGTATCAGTGTCTGTCTTTGTTACTTGGTGTAAGTGTGTGTCTGTGTTACTGGGTTTCAGTGTATGTCTTTGTTACTTGGTGTCAGTGTATGTCTGTGTACTTGGTGTATGTGTGTGTCTTTGTTACTTGGTGTCAGTGTATGTCTGTGTTACTTGGTGTAAGTGTATGTCTTTGTTACTTGGTGTCAGTGTATGTCTTTGTTAATTGGTGTAAGTGTCTGTCTTTGTTACTTGGTTTAAGTGTGTGTCTGTGTGACTGGGTATCAGTGAATGTCTTTGTTACTTGGTGTCAGTGAATGTCTTTGTTACTTGGTGTCAGTGTATGTCTGTGTTACTTGGTGTAAGTGTGCGTCTGTGTTACTGGGTATCAGTTTATGTCTTTGTTACTTGGTGTCAGTGTATGTCTTTGTTACTTGGTGTAAGTGTATGTCTTTGTTACTTGGTGTCAGTGTCTGTCTGTGTTACTTGGTGTAAGTGTATGTCTTTGTTACTTGGTGTCAGTGTATGTCTTTGTTACTTGGTGTAAGTGCATGTCTTTGTTACTTGGTGTCAGTGTATGTCTTTGTTACTTGGTGTCAGTGTATGTCTTTGCAACTTGGTGTCAGTGTCTGTCTTTGATACTTGGTGTAAGTGTATGTCTGTGTTACTGGGTATCAGTGTCTGTCTTTGTTACTTGGTGTAAGTGTGCGTCTGTGTTACTGTGTATCAGTGTCTGTCTTTGTTACTTGGTGTCTGTGTATGTATTTGTTACTTGGTGTCAGTGTGTGTCTTTGTTACTTGGTGTCAGTGTGTGTCTTTGTTACTGGGTGTCAGCGTTTGTCTTTGTTACTGGGTGTCAGTGTATGTCTTTGTGACTTGGTGTTAGTGTGTGTCTGTGTTACTGGGTATCAGTGTCTGTCTTTATTACTTGGTGTAAGTGTGTGTCTGTGTTACTGGGTATCAGTGTATGTCTTTGTTACTTGGTGTCAGTGTATGTCTGTGTACTTGGTGTATGTGTGTGTCTTTGTTACTTGGTGTCAGTGTATGTCTTTGTAAATTGGTGTAAGTGTCTGTCTTTGTTTCTTGGTGTCAGTGCATGTCTTTGTTACTTGGTGTAAGTGTATGTCTTTGTTACTTGGTGTAAGTGTGTGTCTGTGTTACTTGGTGTAAGTGTGTGTCTGTGTTACTGGGTATCAGTATTTGTCTTTGTTACTTGGTGTCAGTTTATGTCTTTGTTACTTGGTGTAAGTGTGTGTCTGTGTTACTGGGTATCAGTGAATGTCTTTGTTACTTGGTGTCAGTCTATGTCCTTGTTACTTGGTGTAAGTGTGTGTCTGTGTTACTGGGTATCAGTGTATGTCTTTGTTACTTGGTGTCAGTGTGTGCCTTTGTTACTTGTTGTCATTGTGTGTCTTTGTTACTGGGTGTCAGTGTATGTCTTTGTTACTGGGTGTCAGTGTATGTCTGTGTTACTGGGTATCAGTGTATGTCTTTGTTACTTGGTGTCAGTGTATGTCTGTGTTACTTGGTGCAAGTGTGTGTCTTTGTTACTTGGTGTCAGTGTTTGTCTGTGTTGCTTGGTGTAAGTGTATGTCTTTGTTACTTGGTGTCAGTGAATGTCTTTGTTACTTGGTGTCAGTTTATGTCTGTGTTACTTGGTGTAAGTGTGTGTCTGTGTTACTGGGTATCAGTTTATGTCTTTGTTACTTGGTGTCAGTGTATGTCTTTGTTACTTGGTGTAAGTGTATGTCTTTGTTACTTGGTGTCAGTGTATGTCTGTGTTACTTGGTGTAAGTGTCTGTCTTTGTTACTTGGTGTCAGTGTAAGTCTTTGTTACTTGGTGTAAGTGTATGGCTTTGCAACTTGGTGTCAGTGTATGTCTTTGATACTTGGTGTATGTGTATGTCTGTGTTACTGGGTATCAGTGTCTGTCTTTGTTACTTGGTGTAAGTGTGTGTCTGTGTTGTTGGGTATCAGTGAATGTCTTTGTTACTTGGTGTAAGTGGGCGTCTGTGTTACTGGGTATCAGTGTCTGTCTTTGTTACTTGGTGTCTGCGTATGTCTTTGTTACTTGGTGTCAGTGTGTGTCTTTGTTACTTGGTGTCAGTGTGTGTCTTTGTTACTGGGTGTCAGCGTTTGTCTTTGTTACTGGGTGTCAGTGTATGTCTTTGTGACTTGGTGTTAGTGTGTGTCTGTGTTACTTGCTGTCAGTGTATGTCGGTGTTATTTGGTGTAAGTGTCTGTCTTTGTTACTTGGTGTCAGTGTATGTCTTTGTTAATTGGTGTAAGTGTCTGTCTTTGTTTCTTGGTGTAAGAATGTGTCTGTGTTACTTGGTGTAAGTGTGTGTCTGTGTTACTGGGTATCAGTGTATGTCTTTGTTACTTGGTGTCAGTGTGTGTCTTTGTTACTTGGTGTCAGTGTGTGTCTTTGTTACTGGGTGTCAGCGTTTGTCTTTGTTACTGGGTGTCAGTGAATGTCTTTGTGACTTGGTGTTAGTGTGTGTCTGTGTTCCTTGCTCTCAGTGTATGTCGGTGTTACTTGGTGTAAGTGTATGTCTTTGTTACTTGGTGTCAGTGTATGTCTTTGTTAATTGGTGTAAGTGTCTGTCTTTGTTTCTTGGTGTCAGTGCATGTCTTTGTTACTTGGTGGAAGTGTATGTCTTTGTTACTTGGTGTCAGTGTATGTCTCTGTTACTTGATGTAAGTGTGTGTCTGTGTTACTTGGTGTAAGTGTGTGTCTGTGTTACTGGGTATCAGTGTATGTCTTTGTTACTTGGTGTCAGTTTATGTCTTTGTTACTTGGTGTAAGTGTGTGTCTGTGTTACTGGGTATCAGTGAATGTCTTTGTTACTTGGTGTCTGTGTATGTTCTTGTTACTTGGTGTAAGTGCGTGTCTGTGTTACTGGGTATCAGTGTATGTCTTTGTTACTTGGTGTCAGTGTGTGCATTTGTTACTTGTTGTCATTGCGTGTCTTTGTTACTGGGTGTCAGTGTATGTCTTTGTTACTGGGTGTCAGTGTACGTCTGTGTTACTGGGTATCAGTGTATGTCTTTGTTACTTGGTGTCAGTGTATGTCTGTGTTGCTTGGTGTAAGTGTATGTCTTTGCTACTTGGTGTCAGTGTATGTATTTGTTACTTGGTGTCATTGTATGTCTTTGTTACATGGTGTAAGTGTGTGTCTGCGTTACTGGGTATCAGTGTATGTCTTTGTTACTTGGTGTCTGTGTATGTCTGTGATACTTGGTGTAAGTGTGTGTCTGTGTTGCTGGGTATCAGTGTATGCCTTGTTACTTGGTGTAAGTGTGTGTCTGTGTTACTGGGTATCAGTGTATGTCGTTGTTACTTGGTGACTGTGTTTGTCTTTGTTACTTGGTGTCAGTGTGTGTCTTTGTTACTTGGTGTCAGTGTGTGTCTGTGTTACTGGGTATCAGTGAATGTCTTTGTTACTTGGTGTCAGTGTATGTCCTTGTTACTTGGTGTAAGTGTGTGTCTCTGTTACTGGGTATCAGTGTATATCTTTGTTACTTAGTGTCAGTTTATGTCTTTGTTACTTGGTGTAAGTGTGTGTCTGTGTTACTGGGTATCAGTGAATGTCCTTGTTACTTGGTGTCAGTGTATGTCCTTGTTACTTGGTGTAAGTGTGAGTCTGTGTTACTGGGTATCAGTGTATGTCTTTGTTACTTGGTGTCAGTGTGTGCCTTTGTTACTTGTTGTCATTGTGTGTCTTTGTTACTGGGTGTCAGTGTATGTCTTTGTTACTGGGTATCAGTGTCTGTCATTGTTACTTGGTGTAAGTGTGTGTCTGTGTTACTGGGTATCAGTGTATGTCTTTGTTACTTGGTGTCAGTGTATGTCTGTGTTACTTGGTGTAAGTGTGTGTCTTTGTTACTTGATGTCAGTGTATGTCTGTGTTACTTGGTGTAAGTGTATGTCTTTGTTACTTGGTGTCAGTGTATGTCTTTGTTACTTCGTGTCATTGTATGTCTTTGTTACATGGTGTAAGTGTGTGTCTGTGTTACGGTGTGTGTCTGTGTTACGGGGTATCAGTGTATGTCTTTGTTACTTGGTGTCTGTGTATGTCTGTGATACTTGGTGTAAGTGTGTGTCTGTGTTGCTGTGTATCAGTGTATGTCTTTGTTACTTGGTGTAAGTGTGTGTCTGTGTTACTGGGTATCAGTGTATGTCGTTGTTACTTGGTGACTGTGTATGTCTTTGTTACTTGGTGTCATTGTGTGTCTTTGTTACTTGGTGTCAGTGTGTGTCTTTGTTACTGGGTGTAAGTGTTTGTCTTTGTTACTGGGTGTCAGTGTATGTCTTATTGATTTGGTGTTAGTGTGTGTCTGTTTACTGGGTATCAGTGTCTGTCTTTGTTACTTGGAGTAAGAGTGTGTCTGTGTTACTGGGTATCAGTGAATGTCTTTGTTACTTGGTGTCAGTGTATGTCTTTGTTACTTGGTGTAAGTGTGTGTCTGTGTTACTGGGTATCAGTGTATGTCTTTGTTACTTGGTCTCAGTGTGTGCCTTTGTTACTTGGTGTCATTGTGTGTCTTTGTTACTGGGTGTCAGTGTATGTCTTTGTTACTGGGTGTCAGTGTATGTCTTTGTGACTTGGTGTAAGTGTGTGTATCTGTTACAGGGTATCAGTGTCTGTCATTGTTACTTGGTGTAAGTGTGTGTCTGTGTTACTGGTTAACAGTGTATGTCTTTGTTACTTGGTGTCAGTGCATGTCTGTGTTACTTGGTGTAAGTGTGTGTCTTTGTTACTTGGTGTCAGTGTATGTCTGTGTTACTTGGTGTAAGTGTATCTCTTTGTTACTTGGTGTCAGTGTATGTCTTTGTTACTTGGTGTAAGTGTGTGTCTGTATTACTGGGTATAAGTGTATGTCTTTGTTACTTGGTGTCTGTGTATGTCTGTGATACTTGGTGTAAGTGTGTGTCTGTGTTGCTGGGTATCAGTGTATGTCTTTGTTACTTGGTGTAAGTGTGTGCCTGTGTGACTGGGTATCAGTGTATGTCGTTGTTACCTGGTGTCTATGTATGTCTTTGTTACTTGGTGTCAGTGTGTGTCTTTGTTACTTGGTTTCAGTGTGTGTCTTTGTTACTGGGTGTCTGTGTTTGTCTTTGTTACTGGGTGTCAGTGTCTCTCTTTGTTACTTGGTGTAAGTGTGTGTCTGTGTTACTGGGTATCAGTGTGTGTCTTTGTTACTTGGTGTCAGTGTATGTCTGTGTACTTGGTGTATGTGTGTGTCTTTGTTACTTGGTGTCAGTGTATGTCTGTGTTACTTGGTGTAAGTGTATGTCTTTGTTACTTGGTGTCAGTGTATGTCTTTGTTAATTGGTGTAAGTGTCTGTCTTTGTTACTTGGTGTAAGTGTGTGTCTGTGTAACTGGGTATCAGTGAATGTCTTTGTTACTTGGTGTCAGTGAATGTCTTTGTTACTTGGTGTCAGTGTATGTCTGTGTTATTTGGTGTAAGTGTGCGTCTGTGTTACTGGGTATCAGTGAATGTCTTTGTTACTTGGTGTCAGTGAATGTCTTTGTTACTTGGTGTAAGTGTCTGTCTTTGTTACTTGGTGTAAGTGTATGTCTTTGTTTCTTGGTGTCAGTGCATGTCTTTGTTACTTGGTGTAAGTGTATGTCTTTGTTACTTGGTGTCAGTGTATGTCTCTGTTACTTGATGTAAGTGTGTGTCTGTGTTACTGGGTATCAGTGTATGTCTTTGTTACTTGGTGTCATTGTCTGTCTTTGTTACTTGTTGTAAGTGTGTGTCTGTGTTACTTGGTGTAAGTGTGTGTCTCTGTTACTGGGTATCAGTGTATGTCTTTGTTACTTAGTGTCAGTTTATGTCTTTGTTACTTGGTGTAAATGTGTGTCTGTGTAACTGGGTATCAGTGAATGTCTTTGTTACTTGGTGTCAGTGTATGTCCTTGTTACTTGGTGTAAGTGTGAGTCTGTGTTACTGGGTATCAGTGTATGTCTTTGTTACTTGGTGTCAGTGTGTGCCTTTGTTACTTGTTGTCATTGTGTGTCTTTGTTACTGGGTGTCAGTGTATGTCTTTGTTACTGGGTATCAGTGTCTGTCATTGTTACTTGGTGTAAGTGTGTGTCTGTGTTACTGGGTATCAGTGTATGTCTTTGTTACTTGGTGTCAGTGTATGTCTGTGTTACTTGGTGTAAGTGTGTGTGTTTGTTACTTGGTGTCAGTGTATGTCTGTGTTACTTCGTGTCATTGTATGTCTTTGTTACATGGTGTAAGTGTGTGTCTGTGTTACGGTGTGTGTCTGTGTTACGGGGTATCAGTGTATGTCTTTGTTACATGGTGTCTGTGTATGTCTGTGATACTTGGTGTAAGTGTGTGTCTGTGTTGCTGTCTATCAGTGTATGTCTTTGTTACTTGGTGTAAGTGTGTGTCTGTGTTACTGGGTATCAGTGTATGTCGTTGTTACTTGGTGACTGTGTATGTCTTTGTTACTTCGTGTCAGTGTGTGTCTTTGTTACTTGGTTTCAGTGTGTGTCTTTGTTACTGGGTGTCAGTGTTTGTCTTTGTTACTGGGTGTCAGTGTATGTCTTTGTGACTTGGTGTTAGTGTGTGTCTGTGTTACTGGGTATGAGTGTATGTCTTTGTTACTTGGTGTCAGTGTATGTCTGTGTACTTGCTGTAAGTTTGTGTCTTTGTTACTTGGTGTCAGTATATGTCTGTGTTACTTGGTGTAAGTGTATGTCTTTGTTACTTGGTGTCAGTGTATGTCTTTGTTACTTGGTGTAAGTATATGTCTTTGTTACTTGGTGTCAGTGCATGTCTTTGTTACTTGGTGTAAGTGTATGTCTTTGTTACTTGGTGTCAGTGTATGTCTCTGTTACTTTGTGTAAGAGTGTGTCTGTGTTACTGGGTATCAGTGTATGTCTTTGT
Organism: Heterodontus francisci; assembly: GCF_036365525.1. NCBI lineage: Eukaryota > Metazoa > Chordata > Chondrichthyes > Heterodontiformes > Heterodontidae > Heterodontus > Heterodontus francisci. The sequence goes on along the minus strand of NW_027140221.1, from coordinate 3,399,218 downwards.
TTCTTGGTGAAATTGTCTGTCTTTGTTACTTGGTGTAAGTGTGTGTCTGTGTTACTGGGTATCAGTTTATGTCTTTGTTACTTGGTGTCAGTGTAGGTCTTTGTTACTTGGTGTAAGTGTATGTCTTTGTTACTTGGTGTCAGTGTATGTCTGTGTTACTTGGTGTAAGTGTATGTCTTTGTTACTTGGTGTCAGTGAATGTCTTTGTTACTTGGTGTAAGTGTATGTCTTTGTTACTTGGTGTCAGTGTATGTCTTTGTTACTTGGTGTCAGTGTATGTCTTTGAAACTTGGTGTAAGTGTATGTCTTTGATACTTGGTGTAAGTGTATGTCTGTGTTACTGGGTATCAGTGTCTGTCTTTGTTACTTGGTGTAAGTGTGTGTCTGTGTTGTTGGGTATCTGTGTATGTCTTTGTTACTTGGTGCAAGTGTGCGTCTGTGTTACTGGGTATCAGTGTCTGTCTTTGTTACTTGGTGTCTGTGTATGTATTTGTTACTTGGTGTCAGTGTGTGTCTTTGTTACTGGGTGTCAGCGTTTGTCTTTGTTACTGGGTGTCAGTGTATGTCTTTGTGACTTGGTGTTAGTGTGTGTCTGTGTTACTGGGTATCAGTGTCTGTCTTTGTTACTTGGTGTAAGTGTGTGTCTGTGTTACTGGGTTTCAGTGTATGTCTTTGTTACTTGGTGTCAGTGTATGTCTGTGTACTTGGTGTATGTGTGTGTCTTTGTTACTTGGTGTCAGTGTATGTCTGTGTTACTTGGTGTAAGTGTATGTCTTTGTTACTTGGTGTCAGTGTATGTCTTTGTTAATTGGTGTAAGTGTCTGTCTTTGTTACTTGGTTTAAGTGTGTGTCTGTGTGACTGGGTATCAGTGAATGTCTTTGTTACTTGGTGTCAGTGAATGTCTTTGTTACTTGGTGTCAGTGTATGTCTGTGTTACTTGGTGTAAGTGTGCGTCTGTGTTACTGGGTATCAGTTTATGTCTTTGTTACTTGGTGTCAGTGTATGTCTTTGTTACTTGGTGTAAGTGTATGTCTTTGTTACTTGGTGTCAGTGTATGTCTTTGCAACTTGGTGTCAGTGTATGTCTTTGATACTTGGTGTAAGTGTATGTCTGTGTTACTGGGTATCAGTGTCTGTCTTTGTTACTTGGTGTAAGTGTGCGTCTGTGTTACTGTGTATCAGTGTCTGTCTTTGTTACTTGGTGTCTGTGTATGTATTTGTTACTTGGTGTCAGTGTGTGTCTTTGTTACTTGGTGTCAGTGTGTGTCTTTGTTACTGGGTGTCAGCGTTTGTCTTTGTTACTGGGTGTCAGTGTATGTCTTTGTTACTTGGTGTAAGTGTGTGTCTGTGTTACTGGGTATCAGTGTATGTCTTTGTTACTTGGTGTCAGTGTATGTCTGTGTACTTGGTGTATGTGTGTGTCTTTGTTACTTGGTGTCAGTGTATGTCTTTGTAAATTGGTGTAAGTGTGTGTCTGTGTTACTGGGTATCAGTGTATGTCTTTGTTACTTGGTGTCAGTGTATGTCTGTGTACTTGGTGTATGTGTGTGTCTTTGTTACTTGGTGTCAGTGTATGTCTTTGTAAATTGGTGTAAGTGTCTGTCTTTGTTTCTTGGTGTCAGTGCATGTCTTTGTTACTTGGTGTAAGTGTATGTCTTTGTTACTTGGTGTAAGTGTGTGTCTGTGTTACTTGGTGTAAGTGTGTGTCTGTGTTACTGGGTATCAGTATTTGTCTTTGTTACTTGGTGTCAGTTTATGTCTTTGTTACTTGGTGTAAGTGTGTGTCTGTGTTACTGGGTATCAGTGAATGTCTTTGTTACTTGGTGTCAGTCTATGTCCTTGTTACTTGGTGTAAGTGTGTGTCTGTGTTACTGGGTATCAGTGTATGTCTTTGTTACTTGGTGTCAGTGTGTGCCTTTGTTACTTGTTGTCATTGTGTGTCTTTGTTACTGGGTGTCAGTGTATGTCTTTGTTACTGGGTGTCAGTGTATGTCTGTGTTACTGGGTATCAGTGTATGTCTTTGTTACTTGGTGTCAGTGTATGTCTGTGTTACTTGGTGCAAGTGTGTGTCTTTGTTACTTGGTGTCAGTGTTTGTCTGTGTTGCTTGGTGTAAGTGTGTGTCTTTGTTACTTGGTGTCAGTGAATGTCTTTGTTACTTGGTGTCAGTTTATGTCTGTGTTACTTGGTGTAAGTGTGTGTCTGTGTTACTGGGTATCAGTTTATGTCTTTGTTACTTGGTGTCAGTGTATGTCTTTGTTACTTGGTGTAAGTGTATGTCTTTGTTACTTGGTGTCAGTGTATGTCTATGTTACTTGGTGTAAGTGTCTGTCTTTGTTACTTGGTGTCAGTGTAAGTCTTTGTTACTTGGTGTAAGTGTATGGCTTTGCAACTTGGTGTCAGTGTAAGTCTTTGATACTTGGTGTATGTGTATGTCTGTGTTACTGGGTATCAGTGTCTGTCTTTGTTACTTGGTGTAAGTGTGTGTCTGTGTTGTTGGGTATCAGTGAATGTCTTTGTTACTTGGTGTAAGTGGGCGTCTGTGTTACTGGGTATCAGTGTCTGTCTTTGTTACTTGGTGTCTGCGTATGTCTTTGTTACTTGGTGTCAGTGTGTGTCTTTGTTACTTGGTGTCAGTGTGTGTCTTTGTTACTGGGTGTCAGCGTTTGTCTTTGTTACTGGGTGTCAGTGTATGTCTTTGTGACTTGGTGTTAGTGTGTGTCTGTGTTACTTGCTGTCAGTGTATGTCGGTGTTACTTGGTGTAAGTGTCTGTCTTTGTTACTTGGTGTCAGTGTATGTCTTTGTTAATTGGTGTAAGTGTCTGTCTTTGTTTCTTGGTGTAAGAATGTGTCTGTGTTACTTGGTGTAAGTGTGTGTCTGTTTTACTGGGTATCAGTGTATGTCTTTGTTACTTGGTGTCATTATCTGTCTTTGTTACTTGGTGTAAGAATGTGTCTGTGTTACTTGGTGTAAGTGTGTGTCTGTGTTACTGGGTATCAGTGTATGTCTTTGTTACTTGGTGTCAGTGTGTGTCTTTGTTACTTGGTGTCAGTGTGTGTCTTTGTTACTGGGTGTCAGCGTTTGTCTTTGTTACTGGGTGTCAGTGAATGTCTTTGTGACTTGGTGTTAGTGTGTGTCTGTGTTCCTTGCTCTCAGTGTATGTCGGTGTTACTTGGTGTAAGTGTATGTCTTTGTTACTTGGTGTCAGTGTATGTCTTTGTTAATTGGTGTAAGTGTCTGTCTTTGTTTCTTGGTGTCAGTGCATGTCTTTGTTACTTGGTGGAAGTGTATGTCTTTGTTACTTGGTGTCAGTGTATGTCTCTGTTACTTGATGTAAGTGTGTGTCTGTGTTACTTGGTGTAAGTGTGTGTCTGTGTTACTGGGTATCAGTGTATGTCTTTGTTACTTGGTGTCAGTTTATGTCTTTGTTACTTGGTGTAAGTGTGTGTCTGTGTTACTGGGTATCAGTGAATGTCTTTGTTACTTGGTGTCTGTGTATGTTCTTGTTACTTGGTGTAAGTGCGTGTCTGTGTTACTGGGTATCAGTATATGTCTTTGTTACTTGGTGTCAGTGTGTGCATTTGTTACTTGTTGTCATTGCGTGTCTTTGTTACTGGGTGTCAGTGTATGTCTTTGTTACTGGGTGTCAGTGTACGTCTGTGTTACTGGGTATCAGTGTATGTCTTTGTTACTTGGTGTCAGTGTATGTCTGTGTTGCTTGGTGTAAGTGTATGTCTTTGCTACTTGGTGTCAATGTACGTATTTGTTACTTGGTGTCATTGTATGTCTTTGTTACATGGTGTAAGTGTGTGTCTGCGTTACTGGGTATCAGTGTATGTCTTTGTTACTTGGTGTCTGTGTATGTCTGTGATACTTGGTGTAAGTGTGTGTCTGTGTTGCTGGGTATCAGTGTATGCCTTGTTACTTGGTGTAAGTGTGTGTCTGTGTTACTGGGTATCAGTGTATGTCGTTGTTACTTGGTGACTGTGTTTGTCTTTGTTACTTGGTGTCAGTGTGTGTCTTTGTTACTTGGTGTCAGTGTGTGTCTGTGTTACTGGGTATCAGTGAATGTCTTTGTTACTTGGTGTCAGTGTATGTCCTTGTTACTTGGTGTAAGTGTGTGTCTGTGTTACTGGGTATCAGTGTATGTCTTTGTTACTTGGTGTCAGTGTGTGCCTTTGTTACTTGGTGTCAGTGTATGTATTTGTTACTTGGTGTCATTGTATGTCTTTGTTACATGGTGTAAGTGTGTGTCTGCATTACTGGGTATCAGTGTATGTCTTTGTTACTTGGTGTCTGTGTATGTCTGTGACACTTGGTGTAAGTGTGTGTCTGTGTTGCTGGGTATCAGTGTATGTCTTTGTTACTTGGTGTAAGTGTGTGTCTGTGTTACTGGGTATCAGTGTATCTCTTTGTTACTTGGTGTCATTGTCTGTCTTTGTTACTTGGTGTAAGTGTGTGTCTGTGTTACTTGGTGTAAGTGTGTGTCTGTGTTACTGGGTATCAGTGTATGTCTTTGTTACTTGGTGTCATTGTCTGTCTTTGTTACTTGGTGTAAGTGTGTGTCTGTGTTACTTGGTGTAAGTGTGTGTCTGTGTTACTGGGTATCAGTGTATGTCTTTGTTACTTTGTGTCAGTTTATGTCTTTGTTACTTGGTGTAAGTGTGTGTCTGTGTTACTGGGTATCAGTGAATGTCTTTGTTACTTGGTGTCAGTGTATGTCCTTGTTACTTGGTGTAAGTGTGTGTCTGTGTTACTGGGTATCAGTGTATGTCTTTGTTACTTGGTGTCAGTGTGTGCCTTTGTTACTTGTTGTCATTGCGTGTCTTTGTTACTGGGTGTCAGTGTATGTCTTTGTTACTGGGTGTCAGTGTATGTCTGTGTTACTGGGTATCAGTGTATGTCTTTGTTACTTGGTGTCAGTGTATGTCTGTGTTGCTTGGTGTTAGTGTATGTCTTTGTTACTTGGTGTCAGTGTATGTATTTGTTACTTGGTGTCATTGTATGTCTTTGTTACATGGTGTAAGTGTGTGTCTGCGTTACTGGGTATCAGTGTATGTCTTTGTTACTTGGTGTCTGTGTATGTCTGTGATACTTGGTGTAAGTGTGTGTCTGTGTTGCTGGGTATCAGTGTACGTCTTTGTTACTTGGTGTAAGTGTGTGTCTGCGTTACTGGGTATCAGTGTGTGTCTTTGTTACTGGTTGTCAGTGTTTGTCTTTGTTACTGGGTGTCAGTGTGTGTCTTTGTCACTTGGTGTCAGTGTGTGTCTTTGTTACTGGGTGTCAGTGTTTGTCTTTGTTACTGGGTGTCAGTGTATGTCTTTGTGATTTGGTGTTAGTGTGTGTCTGTGTTACTGTGTATCTGTGTCTGTCTTTGTTACTTGGTGTCAGTGTATGTCTGTGTACTTGGTGTATGTGTGTGTCTTTGTTACTTGGTGTCAGTGTATGTCTGTGTTACTTGGTGTAAGTGTATGTCTTTGTTACTTGGTGTCAGTGTATGTCTCTGTTACTTGCTGTAAGTGTATGTCTTTGTTTCTTGGTGTCAGTGCATGTCTTTGTTACTTGGTGTAATTGTATGTCTTTGTTACTTGGTGTCAGTGTATGTCTCTGTTACTTGGTGTAAGTGTGTGTCTGTGTTACTGGGTATCAGTGTATGTCTTTGTTACTTGGTGTCATTGTCTGTCTTTGTTACTTTGTGTAATTGTGTGTCTGTGTTACCTGGTGTAATTGTGTGTCTGTGTTACTGGGTATCAGTGTATGTCTTTGTTACTTGGTGTCATTGTATGTCTTTGTTACTTTGTGTAAGTGTATGTCTGTGTTACTTGGTGTAAGTGTATGTCTTTGTTACTTGGTGTCAGTGTATGTCTTTGTTACTTGGTGTAAGTGTATGTCTTTGTTACTTGGTGTCAGTGTATGTCTTTGTCACATGGTGTAAGTGTATGTCTTTGCTACTTGGTGTCAGTGCATGTCTTTGATACTTGGTGTAAGTGTATGTCTGTGTTACTGGGTATCAGTGTCTGTCTTTGTTACTTGGTGTCAGTGTATGTCTGTGTTGCTTGGTGTAAGTGTATGTCTTTGTTACTTGGTGTCAGTGTATGTATTTGTTACTTGGTGTCATTTTATGTCTTTGTTACATGGTGTAAGTGTGTGTCTGCGTTACTGGGTATCAGTGTATGTCTTTGTTACTTGGTGTCTGTGTATGTCTGTGATACTTGGTGTAAGTGTGTGTCTGTGTTGCTGGGTATCAGTGTACGTCTTTGTTACTTGGTGTAAGTGTGTGTCTGCGTTACTGGGTATCAGTGTGTGTCTTTGTTACTGGGTGTCAGTGTTTGTCTTTGTTACTGGGTGTCAGTGTGTGTCTTTGTCACTTGGTGTCAGTGTGTGTCTTTGTTACTGGGTGTCAGTGTTTGTCTTTGTTACTGGGTGTCAGTGTATGTCTTTGTGATTTGGTGTTAGTGTGTGTCTGTGTTACTGTGTATCTGTGTCTGTCTTTGTTACTTGGTGTCAGTGTATGTCTGTGTACTTGGTGTATGTGTGTGTCTTTGTTACTTGGTGTCAGTGTATGTCTGTGTTACTTGGTGTAAGTGTATGTCTTTGTTACTTGGTGTCAGTGTATGTCTCTGTTACTTGCTGTAAGTGTATGTCTTTGTTTCTTGGTGTCAGTGCATGTCTTTGTTACTTGGTGTAATTGTATGTCTTTGTTACTTGGTGTCAGTGTATGTCGCTGTTACTTGGTGTAAGTGTGTGTCTGTGTTACTGGGTATCAGTGTATGTCTTTGTTACTTGGTGTCATTGTCTGTCTTTGTTACTTTGTGTAATTGTGTGTCTGTGTTACCTGGTGTAATTGTGTGTCTGTGTTACTGGGTATCAGTGTATGTCTTTGTTACTTGGTGTCATTGTATGTCTTTGTTACTTTGTGTAAGTGTATGTCTGTGTTACTTGGTGTAAGTGTATGTCTTTGTTACTTGGTGTCAGTGTATGTCTTTGTTACTTGGTGTAAGTGTATGTCTTTGTTACTTGGTGTCAGTGTATGTCTTTGTCACATGGTGTAAGTGTATGTCTTTGCTACTTGGTGTCAGTGCATGTCTTTGATACTTGGTGTAAGTGTATGTCTGTGTTACTGGGTATCAGTGTCTGTCTTTGATTCTTGGTGTCAGTGTGTGTCTGTGTTGCTGGGTATCAGTGTATGTCTTTGTTACTTGGTGTAAGTGTGTGTCTGTGTTACTGGGTATCAGTGTCTGTCTTTGTTTCTTGGTGTCAGTGTGTGTCTGTGTTGCTGGGTATCAGTGTATGTCTATGTTACTTGGTGTAAGTGTCTGTCTTTGTTTCTTGGTGTCTGTGCATGTCTTTGTTACTTGGTGTAAGTGTATGTCTTTGTTACTTGGTGTCAGTGTATGTCTTTGTTACTTGGTGAAAGTGTATGTCTTTGCAACTTGGTGTCAGTGCATGTCTTTGATACTTGGTGTAAATGTATGTCTGTGTTACTGGGTATCATTGTCTGTCTTTGTTACTTGGTGTCTGTGTATGTCTTTGTTACTTGGTGTCAGTGTGTGTCTTTGTTACTTGGTGTCAGTGTGTATCTTTGTTACTGGGTGTCAGTGTTTGTCTTTGTTACTTGGTGTAATTGTATGTCTGTGTTACTGGTATCAGTGTCTGTCTTTGTTACTTGGTGTAAGTGTGTGTCTGTGTTACTGGGTATCATTGTATGTCTTTGTTACTTGGTGTCAGTGTATGTCTGTGTACTTGGCGTATGTGTGTGTCTTTGTTACTTGGTGTCAGTGTATGTCTGTGTTACTTGGTGTAAGTGTATGTCTTTGTTACTTGGTGTCAGTGAATGTCTCTGTTACTTGCTGTAAGTGAATGTCTTTGTTTCTTGGTGTCAGTGCATGTCTTTGTTACTTGGTGTAATTGTATGTCTTTGTTACTTGGTGTCAGTGTATGTCTCTGTTACTTGGTGTAAGTGTGTGTCTGTGTTACTGGGTATCTGTGTATGTCTTTGTTATTTGGTGTCATTGTCTGGCTTTGTGACTTTGTGTAAGTGTGTGTCTGTGTTACTTGGTGTAATTGTGTGTCTGTGTTACTGGGTATCAGTGTATGTCTTTGTTACTTGGTGTCATTGTATGTCTTTGTTACTTTGTGTAAGTGTATGTCTGTGTTACTTGGTGTAAGTGTATGTCCTTGTTACTTGGTGTCAGTGTATGTCTTTGTTACTTGGTGTAAGTGTATGTCTTTGTTACTTGGTGTCAGTGTATGTCTTTGTCACTTGGTGTAAGTGTATGTCTTTGCCACTTGGTGTCAGTGCATGTCTTCGATACTTGGTGTCAGTATATGTCTGTGTTACTGGGTATCAGTGTCTGTCTTTGTTTCTTGGTGTCAGTGTGTGTCTGTGTTGCTGGGTGTCAGTGCATGTCTTTGTTACTTGGTGTAAGTGTTTGTCTGTGATACTGGGTATCAGTGTCTGTCTTTGTTTCTTGGTGTCAGTGTGTGTCTGTGTTGCTGGGAATCAGTGTATGTCTATGTTACTTGGTGTAAGTGTCTGTCTTTGTTTCTTGGTGTCTGTGCATGTCTTTGTTACTTGGTGTAAGTGTATGTCTTTGTTACTTGGTGTCAGTGTATGTCTCTGTTACTTGGTGTAAGTGTGTGGCTGTGTTACTGGGTATCAGTGTATGTCTTTGTTACTTGGTGTAAGTGTATGTCTTTGTTACTTGGTGTCAGTGTATGTCTCTGTTACTTGGTGTAAGTGTGTGTCTGTGTTACTGGGTATCAGTGTATGCCTTTGTTACTTGGTGTCATTGTCTGTCTTTGTTTCTTGGTGTCAGTGTATGTCTTTGTTACTTGATGTAAGTGTATGTATTTGTTACTTGGTGTCAGTGTATGTCTGTGTTAATTGGTGTCAGTGTATGTCTGTGTTACTTGGTGTAAGTGTATGTCTTTGTTACTTGGTGTCAGTGTATGTCTTTGTTACTTGGTGTAAGTGTATGTCTTTGCTACTTGGTGTCATTGTATGTCTTTGATACTTGGTGTAAGTGTATGTCTGTAAATCTGGGTATCAGTGTCTGTCTTTGTTACTTGGTGTCAGTGTGTGTCTGTGTTGCTGGGTAACAGTGTATGTCTTTGTTACTTGGTGTAAGTGTGTGTCTGTGTTACTGGGTATCAGTGTCTGTCTTTGTTACTTGGTGTCAGTGTCTGTCTTTGTTGCTTGGTGTCAGTGTGTCTCTGTGTCACTGGGTATCAGTGTATGTCTTTGTTACTTGGTGTAAGTGTGTGTCTGTGTTATTGGGTATCAGTGTATGTATTGGTTACTTGGTGTCAGTGTATGTCTGTGTTACATGGTGTAAGTGTATGTCTTTGTTACTTGGTGTCAGTGTATGTCTGTGTTACTTGGTGTAAGTGTATGTCTTTGTTACTTGGTGTCAGTGCATGTCTTCGTTACTTGGTGTAAGTGAAAGTATTTGTTACTTGGTGTCAGTGCATGTCTTTGTTACTTGGTGTAAGTGCATGTCTTTGTTACTTGGTGTCAGTGTATTTCTCTGTTTCTTGGTGTAACTGTGTGTCTGTGTTACTGGGTATCAATGTATGTCCTTGTTACTTGGTGTCATTGTCTGTCTTTGTTACTTGGTGTAAGTGTGTTCCTGTGTTACTTGGTGTAAGTGTGTGTCTGTGTTACTGGGTATCAGCGTATGTCTTTGTTACTTGGTGTCAGTGTATGTCTTTGTTACTTGGTGTAAGTGTATGTCTTTGTTACTTGGTGTCAGTGTATGTCTGTGTTACTTGGTGTAACTGTATGTCTTTGTTACTTGGTGTCAGTGCATGTCTTTGTTACTTGGTGTAAGTGTATGTCTTTGTTACTTTGTGTCAGTGTATGTCTTTGTTACTTGGTGTAAGTGTATGTCTTTGCTACTTGGTGTCAGTGTATGTCTTTGATAGTTGCTGGAAGTGTATGTCTGCGTTACTGGGTATCAGTGTCTGTCTTTGTTACTTGGTGTAAGTATGTTTCTCTGTTGCTGGGTATCAGTGTATGTCTTTGTTACTTGGTGTAAGTGTGTGTCTGTGTTACTGGGTATCAGTGTCTGTCTTTGTTGCTTGGTGTCAGTGTATGTCTTTGTTACTTGGTGTAAGTGTGTGTCTGTGTTACTGGGTATCAGTGTACGTCTTTGCTACTTGGTGTCTGTGTGCGTCTGTGTTACTTGGTGTAAGTGTGTGTCTGTGTTACTGGGTATCAGTGTATGCCTTTGTTACTTGGTGTCATTGTCTGTCTTTGTTTCTTGGTGTCAGTGTATGTCTTTGTTACTTGATGTAAGTGTATGTATTTGTTACTTGGTGTCAGTGTATGTCTGTGTTAATTGGTGTCAGTGTATGTCTGTGTTACTTGGTGTAAGTGTATGTCTTTGTTACTTGGTGTCAGTGTATGTCTTTGTTACTTGGTGTAAGTGTATGTCTTTGCTACTTGGTGTCATTGTATGTCTTTGATACTTGGTGTAAGTGTATGTCTGTAAATCTGGGTATCAGTGTCTGTCTTTGTTACTTGGTGTCAGTGTGTGTCTGTGTTGCTGGGTAACAGTGTATGTCTTTGTTACTTGGTGTAAGTGTGTGTCTGTGTTACTGGGTATCAGTGTCTGTCTTTGTTACTTGGTGTCAGTGTCTGTCTTTGTTGCTTGGTGTCAGTGTGTCTCTGTGTCACTGGGTATCAGTGTATGTCTTTGTTACTTGGTGTAAGTGTGTGTCTGTGTTATTGGGTATCAGTGTATGTATTGGTTACTTGGTGTCAGTGTATGTCTGTGTTACATGGTGTAAGTGTATGTCTTTGTTACTTGGTGTCAGTGTATGTCTGTGTTACTTGGTGTAAGTGTATGTCTTTGTTACTTGGTGTCAGTGCATGTCTTCGTTACTTGGTGTATGTGTAGGTATTTGTTACTTGGTGTCAGTGCATGTCTTTGTTACTTGGTGTAAGTGCATGTCTTTGTTACTTGGTGTCAGTGTATTTCTCTGTTTCTTGGTGTAACTGTGTGTCTGTGTTACTGGGTATCAATGTATGTCCTTGTTACTTGGTGTCATTGTCTGTCTTTGTTACTTGGTGTAAGTGTGTTCCTGTGTTACTTGGTGTAAGTGTGTGTCTGTGTTACTGGGTATCAGCGTATGTCTTTGTTACTTGGTGTCAGTGTATGTCTTTGTTACTTGGTGTAAGTGTATGTCTTTGTTACTTGGTGTCAGTGTATGTCTGTGTTACTTGGTGTAACTGTATGTCTTTGTTACTTGGTGTCAGTGCATGTCTTTGTTACTTGGTGTAAGTGTATGTCTTTGTTAATTTGTGTCAGTGTATGTCTTTGTTACTTGGTGTAAGTGTATGTCTTTGCTACTTGGTGTCAGTGTATGTCTTTGATAGTTGCTGGAAGTGTATGTCTGCGTTACTGGGTATCAGTGTCTGTCTTTGTTACTTGGTGTAAGTATGTTTCTGTGTTGCTGGGTATCAGTGTATGTCTTTGTTACTTGGTGTAAGTGTGTGTCTGTGTTACTGGGTATCAGTGTCTGTCTTTGTTGCTTGGTGTCAGTGTATGTCTTTGTTACTTGGTGTAAGTGTGTGTCTGTGTTACTGGGTATCAGTGTACGTCTTTGCTACTTGGTGTCTGTGTGCGTCTGTGTTACTTGGTGTAAGTGTGTGTCTGTGTAACTGGGTATCAGTGTATGTCTTTGTTACTTGGTGTAAGTGTGTGTCTGTGTTATTCTGCATCAGTGTATGTCTTTGTTACTTGGTGTCAGAGTATGTCTTTTTTAATTGGTGTAAGTGAATGTCTTTGTTACTTGGTGTCAGTGTATGTCTTTGTTACTTGGTGTAAGTGTGTGTCGGTGTTACTGGGTATCAGTGTATGTCTTTGTTAATTGCTGTCAGTGTATTTCTCTGTTACTTGGTGTAAGTGTGTGTCTGTGTTACTGGGTATCAGTGTATGTCTTTGCTACTTGGTGTACGTGAGTGTCTGTGTTAATGGGGATCAGTGTCAGTCTTTGTTACTTGGTGTCAATGTATGTCTTTTTTACTGGGTGTCAGTGCGTGTCTGCGATACTGGGTATCATTGTATGTCTTTGTTGCTTGGTGTCAGTGTATGTCTTTGTACTTGGTGTAAGTGTCTGTCTTTGTTTCTTGGTGTCAGTGCATGTCTTTGTTACTTGGTGTAAGTGTATGTCTTTGTTACTTGGTGTCAGTGTCTGTCTGTGTTACTTGGTGTAAGTGTATGTCTTTGTTACTTGGTGTCAGTGTCTGTCTTTGTTACTTGGTGTAAGTGCATGTCTTTGTTACTTGGTGTCAGTGTATGTCTTTGTTACTTGGTGTCAGTGTATGTCTTTGCAACTTGGTGTCAGTGTATGTCTTTGATACTTGGTGTAAGTATATGTCTGTGTTACTGGGTATCAGTGTCTGTCTTTGTTACTTGGTGTAAGTGTGCGTCTGTGTTACAGTGTATCAGTGTATGTCTTTGTTACTTGGTGTCAGTGTGTGCCTTTGTTACTTGGTGTCAGTGTATGTATTTGTTACTTGGTGTCATTGTATGTCTTTGTTACATGGTGTAAGTGTGTGTCTGCGTTACTGGGTATCAGTGTATGTCTTTGTTACTTGGTGTCTGTGTATGTCTGTGACACTTGGTGTAAGTGTGTGTCTGTGTTGCTGGGTATCAGTGTATGTCTTTGTTACTTGGTGTAAGTGTGTGTCTGTGTTACTGGGTATCAGTGTATGTCTTTGTTACTTGGTGTCATTGTCTGTCTTTGTTACTTGGTGTAAGTGTGTGTCTGTGTTACTTGGTGTAAGTGTGTGTCTGTGTTACTGGGTATCAGTGTATGTCTTTGTTACTTGGTGTCATTGTCTGTCTTTGTTACTTTGTGTCAGTTTATGTCTCTGTTACTTGGAGTAAGTGTGTGTCAGTGTTACTGGGTATCAGTGAATGTCTTTGTTACTTGGTGTCAGTGTATGTCCTTGTTACTTGGTGTAAGTGTGTGTCTGTGTTACTGGGTATCAGTGTATGTCTTTGTTACTTGGTGTCAGTGTGTGCCTTTGTTACTTGTTGTCATTGCGTGTCTTTGTTACTGGGTGTCAGTGTATGTCTTTGTTACTGGGTGTCAGTGTATGTCTGTGTTACTGTGTATCAGTGTATGTCTTTGTTACTTGGTGTCAGTGTATGTCTGTGTTGCTTGGTGTAAGTGTATTTCTTTGTTACTTGGTGTCAGTGTATGTATTTGTTACTTGGTGTCATTGTATGTCTTTGTTACATGGTGTAAGTGTGTGTCTGCGTTACTGGGTATCAGTGTATGTCTTTGTTACTTGGTGTCTGTGTATGTCTGTGATACTTGGTGTAAGTGTGTGTCTGTGTTGCTGGGTATCAGTGTACGTCTTTGTTACTTGGTGTAAGTGTGTGTCTGTGTTACTGGGTATCAGTGTATGTCGTTGTTACTTGGTGACTGTGTTTGTCTTTGTTACTTGGTGTCAGTGTGTGTCTTTGTTACTTGGTGTCAGTGTGTGTCTTTGTTACTGGGTGTCAGTGTTTGTTTTTGTTACTGGGTGTCAGTGTATGTCTTTGTGATTTGGTGTTAGTGTGTGTCTGTGTTACTGGGTATCAGTGTCTGTCTTTGTTACTTGGTGTCAGTGTATGTCTGTGTACTTGGTGTATGTGTGTGTCTTTGTTACTTGGTGTCAGTGTATGTCTGTGTTACTTGGTGTAAGTGTATGTCTTTGTTACTTGGTGTCAGTGTATGTCTCTGTTACTTGCTGTAAGTGTATGTCTTTGTTTCTTGGTGTCAGTGCATGTCTTTGTTACTTGGTGTAATTGTATGTCTTTGTTACTTGGTGTCAGTGTATGTCTCTGTTACTTGGTGTAAGTGTGTGTCTGTGTTACTGGGTATCAGTGTATGTCTTTGTTACTTGGTGTCATTGTATGTCTTTGTTACTTTGTGTAAGTGTATGTCTGTGTTACTTGGTGTAAGTGTATGTCTTTGTTACTTGGTGTCAGTGTATGTCTTTGTTACTTGGTGTCATTGTATGTCTTCGTTACTTGGTTTCAGTGTATGTCTTTGTTACTTGGTGTAAGTGTGTGTCTGTGTTACTGGGTATCAGTGTATTTCTTTGTTAATTGGTGTCAGTGTATGCCTTTGTTGGTTGGTGTCAGTGTATGTCTTTGTTACTTGGTGTAATTGTGTGTCTGTGTTACTGGGTATCAGTGTATGTCTTTGTTACTTGGTGTCAGTGTGTGTCTTTGTTACTGGGTGTCAGTGTATGTCTTTGTTACTGGGAGTCAGTGTGTGTCTTTGTGACTTGGTGTAAGTGTGTGTCTGTGTTACTGGATGTCAGTGTCTCTCATTGTTACTTGTTGTAAGTGTGTGTCTGTGTTACTGGGTATCAGTGTCTGTCTTTGTTACTGGGTGTCAGTGTGTGTCTTTGTGACTTGGTGTAAGTGTGTGTCTGTGTTACTGGGTATCAGCGTATGTCTTTGTTACTTGGTGTCAGTGTATGTCCGTGTTACTTGGTGGAAGTGTCTGTCTTTGTTACTTGGTGTAAGTGTGTGTCTGTGTTACTGGGTATCATTGTATGTCTTTGTTACTTGGTGTCAGTGTATGTCTGTGTACTTGGTGTATGTGTGTGTCTTTGTTACTTGGTGTCAGTGTATGTCTGTGTTACTTGGTGTAAGTGTATGTCTTTGTTACGTGGTGTCAGTGTATGTCTCTGTTACTTGCTGTAAGTGTATGTCTTTGTTTCTTGGTGTCAGTGCATGTCTTTGTTACTTGGTGTAATTGTATGTCTTTGTTACTTGGTGTCAGTGTATGTCTCTGTTACTTGTTGTAAGTGTGTGTCTGTGTTACTGGGTATCAGTGTATGTCTTTGTTACTTGGTGTCATTGTCTGGCTTTGTTACTTTGTGTAAGTGTGTGTCTGTGTTACTTGGTGTAATTGTGTGTCTGTGTTACTGGGTATCAGTGTATGTCTTTGTTACTTGGTGTCTTTGTATGTCTTTGTTACTTTGTGTAAGTGTATGTCTGTGTTACTTGGTGTAAGTGTATGTCCTTGTTACTTGGTGTCAGTGTATGTCTTTGTTACTTGGTGTCAGTGTATGTCTTTGTTACTTGGTGTAAGTGTATGTCTTTGTTACTTGGTGTCAGTGTATGTCTTTGTCACTTGGTGTAAGTGTATGTCTTTGCTACTTGGTGTCAGTGCATGTCTTCGATACTTGCTGTAAGTGTATGTCTGTGTTACTGGGTATCAGTGTCTGTCTTTGTTTCTTGGTGTCAGTGTGTGTCTGTGTTGCTGGGTGTCAGTGTATGTCTTTGTTTCTTTGTGTCAGTGTGTGTCTGTGTTGCTGGGAATCAGTGTGTGCCTTTGTTACTTGGTGTCATTGTCTGTCTTTGTTTCTTGGTGTCAGTGTATGTCTTTGTTACTTGATGTAAGTGTATGTATTTGTTACTTGGTGTCTGTATGTCTGTGTTAATTGGTGTCAGTGTATGTCTGTGTTACTTGGTGTAAGTGTATGTCTTTGTTACTTGGTGTCAGTGTATGTCTTTGTTACTTGGTGTAAGTGTATGTCTTTGCTACTTGGTGTCAGTGTATGTCTTTGATACTTGGTGTAAGTGTATGTCTGTAAATCTGGGTATCAGTGTCTGTCTTTGTTACTTGGTGTCAGTGTGTGTCTGTGTTGCTGGGTAACAGTGTATGTCTTTGTTACTTGGTGTAAGTGTGTGTCTGTGTTACTGGGTATCAGTGTCTGTCTTTGTTACTTGGTGTCAGTGTCTGTCTTTGTCACTTGGTGTCAGTGTGTCTCTGTGTTACTGGGTATCAGTGTACGTCTTTGTTACTTGGTGTCTGTGTGTGTCTGTTTTAATTGGTGTAAGTGTGTGTCTGTGTCACTGGGTATGTGTGTATGTCTTTGTTACTTGGTGTAAGTGTGTGTCTGTGTTATTGGGTATCAGTGTATGTATTTGTTACTTGGTGTCAGTGTATGTCTTTGTTACATGGTGTAAGTGTATGTCTTTATTACTTGGTGTCAGTGTATGTCTGTGTTACTTGGTGTAAGTGTATGTCTTTGTTACTTGGTGTCAGTGCATGTCTTTGTTACTTGGTGTAAGTGTATGCCTTTGTTACTTGGAGTCAGTGTATTTCTCTGTTTCTTGGTGTAACTGTGTGTCTGTGTTACTGGGTATCAGTGTATGTCTTTGTTACTTGGTGTCAGTATATATTTGTGTACTTGGTGTATGTGTGTGTCTTTGTTACTTGGTGTCAGTGTATGTCTGTGTTACTTGGTGTAAGTGTAGGTATTTGTTACTTGGTGTCAGTGAATGTCTTTGTTACTTGGTGCAAGTGTATGTCTTTGTTACTTGGTGTCAGTGCATGTCTTTGTTACTTGGTGTAAGTGCATGTCCTTGTTACTTGGTGTCAGTGTATTTCTCTGTTACTTGGTGTAATTGTGTGTCTGTGTTACTGGGTATCAATGTATGTCCTTGTTACTTGGTGTCATTGTCTGTCTTTGTAACTTGGTGTAAGTCTGTTCCTGTGTTACTTGGTGTAAGTGTGTGTCTGTGTTACTGGGTATCAGTGTATGTCTTTGTTACTTGGTGTCAGTGTATGTCTTTGTTACTTGGTGTAAGTGTATGTCTTTGTTACTTGGTGTCAGTGTATGTCTGTGTTACTTGGTGTAACTGTATGTCTTTGTTACTTGGTGTCAGTGTATGTCTTTGTTACTTGGTGTAAGTGTATGTCTTTGTTACTTTGTGTCAGTGTATGTCTTTGTTACTTGGTGTAAGTGTATGTCTTTGCTACTTGGTGTCAGTGTATGTCTTTGATAGTTGCTGGAAGTGTATGTCTGCGTTACTGGGTATAAGTGTCTGTCTTTGTTACTTGGTGTAAGTATGTGTCTGTGTTGCTGGGTATCAGTGTATGACTTTGTTACTTGGTGTAAGTGTGTGTCTGTGTTACTGGGTATCAGTGTCTGTCTTTGTTGCTTGGTGTCAGTGTATGTCTTTGTTACTTGGTGTAAGTGTGTGTCTGTGTTACTGGGTATCAGTGTACGTCTTTGTTACTTGGTGTCTGTGTGCGTCTGTGTTACTTGGTGTAAGTGTGTGTCTGTGTAACTGGGTATCAGTGTATGTCTTTGTTACTTGGTGTTAGTGTGTGTCTGTGTTATTCTGCATCAGTGTATGTCTTTGTTACTTGGTGTCAGAGTATGTCTTTTTTAATTGGTGTAAGTGAATGTCTTTGTTACTTGGTGTCAGTGGATGTCTTTGTTACTTGGTGTAAGTGTGTGTCTGTGTTACTGGGTATCAGTGTATGTCTTTGTTAATTGCTGTCAGTGTATTTCTCTGTTACTTGGTGTAAGTGTGTCTCTGTGTTACTGGGTATCAGTGCATGTCTTTGTTACTTGGTGTCAGTGCATGTCTTTGTAACTTGGTGTATGTGTATGTCTTTGTTACTTTGTGTCAGATTATGTCTTCGTTACTTGGTGTAAGTGTGTGTCTGTGTTACTGGGTATCAGTGTATGTCTTTGCTACTTGGTGTACGTCAGTGTCTGTGTTAATGGGGATCAGTGTCAGTCTTTGTTACTTGGTGTCAATGTATGTCTTTTTTACTGGGTGTCAGTGCGTGTCTGCGATACTGGGTATCATTGTATGTCTTTGTTGCTTGGTGTCAGTGTATGTCTTTGTACTTGGTGTAAGTGGATGTCTTTGTTACTTGGTGCCAGTGTATGTCTGTGTTACTTGGTGCCAGTGTGTGTCTTTGTTACTTGGTGTAAGTGTTTCTCTGTGTTACTGGGTGACACTGTGTATCTGTGTTCCTGGGTGTCAGTGTATGTCTTTGTTACTCGGTGTCAGTATATGTCCGTGATACTTGGTGTAAGTGTGTGTCTGTGTTACTGGGTATCAGTGTTTGTCTTTGTTCCTTGGTGTAATTGTGTGTCTGTGTTACTGGGTATCAGTGCATGTCTTTGTTACTTGGTGTCAGTGTATGTCTTTGTTACTTGGTGTAAGTGTATGTCTTTGTTACTTGTTGTCAGTGTATGTCTTTGTTGCTTGGTATAATTGTGTGTCTGTGTTACTGGGTATCAGTGTATGTCTTTGTTACTTGGTGTCAGTGTATGTCTTTGTTACTGGGTGTCAGTGTGTGTCTTTGTGACTTGGTGTATTTGTGTGTCTGTGTTACTGGATGTCAGTGTCTGTCTTTGTTACTTGGTGTAAGTGTGTGTCTGTGTTACTGGGTATCAGTGTCTGTCTTTGTTAATGGGTGTCAGTGTGTGTCTTTGTGACTTGGTGTAAGTGTGTGTCTGTATTACTGGGTATCAGTATCTGTCTTTGTTACTTGGTGTCAGTGTCTGTCCATGTTACTTGGTGTAAGTGGATGTCTTTGTTAATTGGTGTAAGTGTATGTCTGTCTTACTTGGTGTAAGTGTATGTCTTTGTTACTTGGTGTCAGTGTATGTCTTTGTTACTTGGTGTAAGTGTATGTCTTTGTTACTTGGTGTCAGTGCATGTCTTTGTTATTTGGTGTAAGTGTATGTCTTTGTTACTTGGTGTCAGTGTATGTCTTTGTTACTTGCTGTAAGTGTGTGTCTGTGTTACTGGATGTCAGTGTCTGTCTTTGTTACTTGGTGTAAGTGTGTGTCTGTGTTACTGGGTATCAGTGTCTGTCTTTGTTACTGGGTCAGTGTGTGTCTTTGTGACTTGGTGTAAGTGTGTGTCTGTATTACTGGGTATCAGTGTCTGTCTTTGTTACTTGGTGTCAGTGTCTGTCCATGTTACTTGGTGTAAGTGGATGTCTTTGTTAATTGGTGTAAGTGTATGTCTGTCTCACTTGGTGTAAGTGTATGTCTTTGTTACTTGGTGTCAGTGTATGTCTTTGTTAATTGGTGTAAGTGCATGTCTTTGTTACTTGGTGTCAGTGATTCTCTGTGTTACTGGGTGTCACTGTGTATCTGTGTTCCTGGGTGTCAGTGTATGTCTTTGTTGCTTGGTCTCAGTGTATGTCCGTGTTACTTGGTGTAAGTGTGTGTCTGTGTTACTGGGTATCAGTGCATGTCTTTGTTACTTGGTGTCAGAGCATGTCTTTGTTACTTGGTGTAAGTGTATGTCTTTGTTACTTGGTATCAGTGTATGTCTTTGTTAATTGGTGTCAGTGTATGTCTTTGTTAGTTGGTGTCAGTGTATGTCTTTGGTACTTGGTGTAATTGTGTGTCTGTGTTACTGGGTATCAGTGCATGTCTTTGTTACTTGAAGTCAGTGTGTGTCTTTGTTACTGGGTGTCAGTGTATGTCTTTGTTACTGGGTGTCAGTGTGTCTCTTTGTGACTTGGAGTAAGTGTGCGCCTGTGTTACTGGATGACAGTGTCTGTCATTGTTAGTTGGTGTAAGTGTGTGTCTGTGTTACTGGGTATCAGTGTCTGTCTTTGTTACTGGTTGTCAGTGTGTGTCTTTGTGACTTGGTGTAAGTGTGTGTCTGTGTTACTGGATGTCAGTGTCTGTCATTGTTACTTGGTGTAAGTGTGTGTCTGTGTTACTGGGTATCAGTGTCTGTCTTTGCTACTTGGTGTATGTGTGTGTCTGTGTTACTGGGTATCAGCGTATGTCTTAGTTACTTGGTGTCAGTGTATGTCTTCGTTACTTGGTTTCAGTGTCTGTCTTTGTTACTTGGTGTAATTGTGTGTCTGTGTTACTGGGTATCAGTGTATGTCTTTGTTACTGGGTGTCAGTGTGTGTCTTTGTGACTTGGTGTAAGTGTGTGTCTGTGTTACTGGATGTCAGTGTCTGTCTTTGTTACTTGGTGTAAGTGTGTGTCTGTGTTACTGGGTATCAGTGTCTGTCTTTGTTACTGGGTCAGTGTGTGTCTTTGTGACTTGGTGTAAGTGTGTGTCTGTATTACTGGGTATCAGTGTCTGTCTTTGTTACTTGGTGTCAGTGTCTGTCCATGTTACTTGGTGTAAGTGGATGTCTTTGTTAATTGGTGTAAGTGTATGTCTGTCTCACTTGGTGTAAGTGTATGTCTTTGTTACTTGGTGTCAGTGTAGGTCTTTGTTAATTGGTGTAAGTGCATGTCTTTGTTACTTGGTGTCAGTGTATGTCTTTGTTACTTGGTGTCAGTGTATGCCTTTGTTACTTGGTGTCAGTTTACGTCTTTTGATTCTTGGTGTAAGTGTGTGTCTGTGTTACTGGGTATCAGTGTCTGTCTTTGTTACTTGGTGTAAGAGTGTGTCTGTGTTGCTGGGTATCAGTGTATGTCTTTGTTACTTGGTGTCAGTGTTGGTATGTGTTACTTGGTGTAAGTGTGTGTCTTTCTTACTTGATGTAAGTGCATGTCTTTGTTAATTGGTGTCAGTGTATGTCTGTGTTACTTGGTGTCAGTGTGTGTCTTTGTTACTTGGTGTCAGTGTTTCTCTGTGTTCCTGGGTGTCACTGTGTATCTGTGTTCCTGGGTGTCAGTGAATGTCTTTGTTACTTGGTCTCAGTGTATGTCCGTGTTACTTGGTGTAAGTGTGTGTCTGTGTTACTGGGTATCAGTGCATGTCTTTGTTACTTGGTGTCAGTGTATGTCTTTGTTACTTGGTGTAAGTGTATGTCTTTGTTACTTGGTTTCAGCGTATGTCTTTGTTACTTGGTGTAAGTGTGTGTCTGTGTTACTGGGTATCAGTGTATGTCTTTGTTAATTGGTGTCAGTGTATGTCTTTGTTAGTTGGTGTCAGTGTATGTCTTTGTTACTTGGTGTAATTGTGTGTCTGTGTTCCTGGGTATCAGTGTATGTCTTTGTTACTTGGTGTCAGTGTGTGTCTTTGTTACTGGGTGTCAGTGTGTGTCTTTGTGACTTGGTGCAAGTGTGCGTCTGTGTTACTGGATGTCAGTGTCTGTCATTGTTAGTTGGTGTAAGTGTGTGTCTGTGTTACTGGGTATCAGTGTCTGTCTTTGTTACTGGTTGTCTGTGTGTGTCTTTGTGACTTGGTGTAAGTGTGTGTCTGTGTTACTGGATGTCAGTGTCTGTCATTGTAACTTGGTGTAAGTGTGTGTCTGTGTTACTGGGTATCAGTGTCTGTCTTTGTTACTGGGTGTCAGTGTGTTTCTTTGTGACTTGGTGTAAGTGTGTGTCTGTATTACTGGGTGTCAGTGTCTGTCTTTGCTACTTGGTGTATGTGTGTGTCTGTGTTACTGGGTATCAGCGTATGTCTTGGTTACTTGGTGTCAGTGTATGTCTTCGTTACTTGGTTTCAGTGTATGTCTTTGTTACTTGGTGTAAGTGTGTGTCTGTGTTACTGGGTATCAGTGTATGTCTTTGTTAATTGGTGTCAGTGTATGCCTTTGTTGGTTGGTGTCAGTGTATGTCTTTGTTACTTGGTGTAATTGTGTGTCTGTGTTACTGGGTATCAGTGTATGTCTTTGTTACTCGGTGTCAGTGTGTGTCTTTGTTACTGGGTGTCAGTGTATGTCTTTGTTACTGGGTGTCAGTGTGTGTCTTTGTGACTTGGTGTAAGTGTGTGTCTGTGTTACTGGATGTCAGTGTCTCTCATTGTTACTTGTTGTAAGTGTGTGTCTGCGTTACTGGGTATCAGTGTCTGTCTTTGTTACTGGGTGTCAGTGTGTGTCTTTGTGACTTGGTGTAAGTGTGTGTCTGTATTACTGGGTGTCAGTGTCTGTCTTTGCTACTTGGTGTATGTGTGTGTCTGTGTTACTGGGTATCAGCGTATGTCTTTGTTACTTGGTGTCAGTGTATGTCCGTGTTACTTGGTGGAAGTGTGTGTCTTTGTTAATTGGTGGAAGTGTATGTCTGTCTTACTTGGTGTAAGTGTATGTCTTTGTTACTTGGTGTCAGTGTATGTCTTTGTTACTTGGTGTCAGTGTATGTCTTCGTTGCTGGGTGTCAGAGTGTGTCTTTGTGACTTGGTGTAAGTGTGTGTCTGTGTTACTGGATGTCAGCGTCTGTCTTTGTAACTTGGTGTAAGTGTGTGTCTGTGTTACTGGGTATCAGTGTCTGTCTTTGTTACTGGGTGTCAGTGTGTGTCTTTGTGACTTGGTGTAAGTGTGTGTCTGTATTACTGGGTGTCATTGTCTGTCTTTGTTACTGGGTGTCAGTGTGCCTCTTTGTGACTTGGAGTAAGTGTGCGTCTGTGTTACTGGATGACAGTGTCTGTCATTGTTAGTTGGTGTAAGTGTGTGTCTGTGTTACTGGGTATCAGTGTCTGTCTTTGTTACTGGTTGTCAGTGTGTGTCTTTGTGACTTGGTGTAAGTGTGTGTCTGTGTTACTGGATGTCAGTGTCTGTCATTGTTACTTGGTGTAAGTGTGTGTCTGTGTTACTGGGTATCAGTGTCTGTCTTTGTTACTGGGTGTCAGTGTGTGTCTTTGTGACTTGGTGTAAGTGTGTGTCTGTATTACTGGGTGTCAGTGTCTGTCTTTGCTACTTGGTGTATGTGTGTGTCTGTGTTACTGGGTATCAGCGTATGTCTTAGTTACTTGGTGTCAGTGTATGTCTTCGTTACTTGGTTTCAGTGTCTGTCTTTGTTACTTGGTGTAATTGTGTGTCTGTGTTACTGGGTATCAATGTATGTCTTTGTTAATTGGTGTCAGTGTATGTCTTTGTTAGTTGGTGTCAGTGTATGTCTTTGTTACTTGGTGTAATTGTGTGTCTGTGTTCCTGGGTATCAGTGTATGTCTTTGTTACTTGGTGTCAGTGTGTGTCTTTGTTACTGGGTGTCAGTGTGTGTCTTTGTGACTTGGTGTAAGTGTGCGTCTGTGTTACTGGATGTCAGTGTCTGTCATTGTTAGTTGGTGTAAGTGTGTGTCTGTGTTACTGGGTATCAGTGTCTGTCTTTGTTACTGGTTGTCTGTGTGTGTCTTTGTGACTTGGTGTAAGTGTGTGTCTGTGTTACTGGATGTCAGTGTCTGTCATTGTTACTTGGTGTAAGTGTGTGTCTGTGTTACTGGGTATCAGTGTCTGTCTTTGTTACTGGGTGTCAGTGTGTTTCTTTGTGACTTGGTGTAAGTGTGTGTCTGTATTACTGGGTGTCAGTGTCTGTCTTTGCTACTTGGTGTATGTGTGTGTCTGTGTTACTGGGTATCAGCGTATGTCTTGGTTACTTGGTGTCAGTGTATGTCTTCGTTACTTGGTTTCAGTGTATGTCTTTGTTACTTGGTGTAATTGTGTGTCTGTGTTCCTGGGTATCAGTGTATGTCTTTGTTACTTGGTGTCAGTGTGTGTCTTTGTTACTGGGTGTCAGTGTGTGTCTTTGTGACTTGGTGCAAGTGTGCGTCTGTGTTACTGGATGTCAGTGTCTGTCATTGTTAGTTGGTGTAAGTGTGTGTCTGTGTTACTGGGTATCAGTGTCTGTCTTTGTTACTGGTTGTCTGTGTGTGTCTTTGTGACTTGGTGTAAGTGTGTGTCTGTGTTACTGGATGTCAGTGTCTGTCATTGTAACTTGGTGTAAGTGTGTGTCTGTGTTACTGGGTATCAGTGTCTGTCTTTGTTACTGGGTGTCAGTGTGTTTCTTTGTGACTTGGTGTAAGTGTGTGTCTGTATTACTGGGTGTCAGTGTCTGTCTTTGCTACTTGGTGTATGTGTGTGTCTGTGTTACTGGGTATCAGCGTATGTCTTGGTTACTTGGTGTCAGTGTATGTCTTCGTTACTTGGTTTCAGTGTATGTCTTTGTTACTTGGTGTAAGTGTGTGTCTGTGTTACTGGGTATCAGTGTATGTCTTTGTTAATTGGTGTCAGTGTATGCCTTTGTTGGTTGGTGTCAGTGTATGTCTTTGTTACTTGGTGTAATTGTGTGTCTGTGTTACTGGGTATCAGTGTATGTCTTTGTTACTCGGTGTCAGTGTGTGTCTTTGTTACTGGGTGTCAGTGTATGTCTTTGTTACTGGGTGTCAGTGTGTGTCTTTGTGACTTGGTGTAAGTGTGTGTCTGTGTTACTGGATGTCAGTGTCTCTCATTGTTACTTGTTGTAAGTGTGTGTCTGCGTTACTGGGTATCAGTGTCTGTCTTTGTTACTGGGTGTCAGTGTGTGTCTTTGTGACTTGGTGTAAGTGTGTGTCTGTATTACTGGGTGTCAGTGTCTGTCTTTGCTACTTGGTGTATGTGTGTGTCTGTGTTACTGGGTATCAGCGTATGTCTTTGTTACTTGGTGTCAGTGTATGTCCGTGTTACTTGGTGGAAGTGTGTGTCTTTGTTAATTGGTGGAAGTGTATGTCTGTCTTACTTGGTGTAAGTGTATGTCTTTGTTACTTGGTGTCAGTGTATGTCTTTGTTACTTGGTGTCAGTGTATGTCTTCGTTGCTGGGTGTCAGAGTGTGTCTTTGTGACTTGGTGTAAGTGTGTGTCTGTGTTACTGGATGTCAGCGTCTGTCTTTGTAACTTGGTGTAAGTGTGTGTCTGTGTTACTGGGTATCAGTGTCTGTCTTTGTTACTGGGTGTCAGTGTGTGTCTTTGTGACTTGGTGTAAGTGTGTGTCTGTATTACTGGGTGTCATTGTCTGTCTTTGTTACTGGGTGTCAGTGTGCCTCTTTGTGACTTGGAGTAAGTGTGCGTCTGTGTTACTGGATGACAGTGTCTGTCATTGTTAGTTGGTGTAAGTGTGTGTCTGTGTTACTGGGTATCAGTGTCTGTCTTTGTTACTGGTTGTCAGTGTGTGTCTTTGTGACTTGGTGTAAGTGTGTGTCTGTGTTACTGGATGTCAGTGTCTGTCATTGTTACTTGGTGTAAGTGTGTGTCTGTGTTACTGGGTATCAGTGTCTGTCTTTGTTACTGGGTGTCAGTGTGTGTCTTTGTGACTTGGTGTAAGTGTGTGTCTGTATTACTGGGTGTCAGTGTCTGTCTTTGCTACTTGGTGTATGTGTGTGTCTGTGTTACTGGGTATCAGCGTATGTCTTAGTTACTTGGTGTCAGTGTATGTCTTCGTTACTTGGTTTCAGTGTCTGTCTTTGTTACTTGGTGTAATTGTGTGTCTGTGTTACTGGGTATCAATGTATGTCTTTGTTAATTGGTGTCAGTGTATGTCTTTGTTAGTTGGTGTCAGTGTATGTCTTTGTTACTTGGTGTAATTGTGTGTCTGTGTTCCTGGGTATCAGTGTATGTCTTTGTTACTTGGTGTCAGTGTGTGTCTTTGTTACTGGGTGTCAGTGTGTGTCTTTGTGACTTGGTGTAAGTGTGCGTCTGTGTTACTGGATGTC
Source organism: Heterodontus francisci (assembly GCF_036365525.1). Lineage (NCBI taxonomy): Eukaryota > Metazoa > Chordata > Chondrichthyes > Heterodontiformes > Heterodontidae > Heterodontus > Heterodontus francisci. The sequence goes on along the minus strand of NW_027140221.1, from coordinate 3,374,057 downwards.
AGTGTCTGTCATTGTTAGTTGGTGTAAGTGTGTGTCTGTGTTACTGGGTATCAGTGTCTGTCTTTGTTACTGGTTGTCTGTGTGTGTCTTTGTGACTTGGTGTAAGCGTGTGTCTGTGTTACTGGATGTCAGTGTCTGTCATTGTTACTTGGTGTAAGTGTGTGTCTGTGTTACTGGGTATCAGTGTCTGTCTTTGTTACTGGGTGTCAGTGTGTTTCTTTGTGACTTGGTGTAAGTGTGTGTCCGTATTACTGGGTGTCAGTGTCTGTCTTTGCTACTTGGTGTATGTGTGTGTCTGTGTTACTGGGTATCAGCGTATGTCTTGGTTACTTGGTGTCAGTGTATGTCTTCGTTACTTGGTTTCAGTGTATGTCTTTGTTACTTGGTGTAAGTGTGTGTCTGTGTTACTGGGTATCAGTGTATGTCTTTGTTAATTGGTGTCAGTGTATGCCTTTGTTGGTTGGTGTCAGTGTATGTCTTTGTTACTTGGTGTAATTGTGTGTCTGTGTTACTGGGTATCAGTGTATGTCTTTGTTACTTGGTGTCAGTGTGTGTCTTTGTTACTGGGTGTCAGTGTATGTCTTTGTTACTGGGTGTCAGTGTGTGTCTTTGCTACTTGGTGTATGTGTGTGTCTGTGTTACTGGGTATCAGCGTATGTCTTTGTTACTTGGTGTCAGTGTATGTCCGTGTTACTTGGTGGAAGTGTGTGTCTTTGTTAATTGGTGGAAGTGTATGTCTGTCTTACTTGGTGTAAGTGTATGTCTTTGTTACTTGGTGTCAGTGTATGTCTTTGTTACTTGGTGTCAGTGTATGTATTCGTTGCTGGGTGTCAGAGTGTGTCGTTGTGACTTGGTGTAAGTGTGTGTCTGTGTTACTGGATGTCAGCGTCTGTCTTTGTAACTTGGTGTAAGTGTGTGTCTGTGTTACTGGGTATCAGTGTCTGTCTTTGTTACTGGGTGTCAGTGTGTGTCTTTGTGACTTGGTGTAAGTGTGTGTCTGTATTACTGGGTGTCAGTGTCTGTCTTTGTTACTGGGTGTCAGTGTGTCTCTTTGTGACTTGGAGTAAGTGTGCGTCTGTGTTACTGGATGACAGTGTCTGTCATTGTTAGTTGGTGTAAGTGTGTGTCTGTGTTACTGGGTATCAGTGTCTGTCTTTGTTACTGGTTGTCAGTGTGTGTCTTTGTGACTTGGTGTAAGTGTGTGTCTGTGTTACTGGATGTCAGTGTCTGTCATTGTTACTTGGTGTAAGTGTGTGTCTGTGTTACTGGGTATCAGTGTCTGTCTTTGTTACTGGGTGTCAGTGTGTGTCTTTGTGACTTGGTGTAAGTGTGTGTCTGTATTACTGGGTGTCAGTGTCTGTCTTTGCTACTTGGTGTCTGTGTGTGTCTGTGTTACTGGGTATCAGCGTATGTCTTAGTTACTTGGTGTCAGTGTATGTCTTCGTTACTTGGTTTCAGTGTCTGTCTTTGTTACTTGGTGTAATTGTGTGTCTGTGTTACTGGGTATCAGTGTATGTCTTTGTTACTGGGTGTCAGTGTGTGTCTTTGTGACTTGGTGTAAGTGTGTGTCTGTGTTACTGGATGTCAGTGTCTGCCTTTGTTACTTGGTGTAAGTGTGTGTCTGTGTTACTGGGTATCAGTGTCTGTCTTTGTTACTGGGTCAGTGTGTGTCTTTGTGACTTGGTGCAAGTGTGTGTCTGTATTACTGGGTATCAGTGTCTGTCTTTGTTACTTGGTGTCAGTGTCTGTCCATGTTACTTGGTGTAAGTGGATGTCTTTGTTAATTGGTGTAAGTGTATGTCTGTCTCACTTGGTGTAAGTGTATGTCTTTGTTATTTGGTGTCAGTGTATGTCTTTGTTACTTGGTGTAAGTGCATGTCTTTGTTACTTGGTGTCAGTGTATGTCTTTGTTACTTGGTGTCAGTGTATGCCTTTGTTACTTGGTGTCAGTTTACGTCTTTTGATTCTTGGTGTAAGTGTGTGTCTGTGTTACTGGGTATCAGTGTCTGTCTTTGTTACTTGGTGTAAGAGTGTGTCTGTGTTGCTGGGTATCAGTGTATGTCTTTGTTACTTGGTGTCAGTGTTGGTCTGTGTTACTTGGTGTAAGTGTGTGTCTTTCTTACTTGATGTAAGTGCATGTCTTTGTTAAGTGGTGTCAGTGTATGTCTGTGTTACTTGGTGTAATTGTGTGTCTTTGTTAGTTGTTGTCAGTGTATGTCTGTGTTACTTGGTGTCAGTGTGTGTCTTTGTTACTTGGTGTCAGTGTTTCTCTGTGTTCCTGGGTGTCACTGTGTATCTGTGTTCCTGGGTGTCAGTGTATGTCTTTGTTACTTGGTCTCAGTGTATGTCCGTGTTACTTGCTGTAAGTGTGTGTCTGGGTTACTGGGTATCAGTGCAAGTCTTTGTTACTTGGTGTCAGTGTATGTCTTTGTTACTTGGTGTAAGTGTATGTCTTTGTTACTTGGTTTCAGCGTATGTCTTTGTTACTTGGTGTAAGTGTGTGTCTGTGTTACTGGGTATCAGTGTATGTCTTTGTTAATTGGTGTCAGTGTATGTCTTTGTCAGTTGGTGTCAGTGTATGTCTTTGTTACTTGGTGTAATTGTGTGTCTGTGTTACTGGGTATCAGTGTATGTCTTTGTTACTTGGTGTCAGTGTGTGTCTTTGTTACTGGGTGTCAGTGTGTGCCTTTGTGACTTGGTGTAAGTGTGCGTCTGTGTTACTTGATGTCAGTGTCTGTCATTGTTACTTGGTGTAAGTGTGTGTCTGTGTTACTGGGTATCAGTGTCTGTCTTTGTTACTGGTTGTCTGTGTGTGTCTTTGTGACTTGGTGTATGTTTGTGTCTGTGTTACTGGGTATCAGTGTATGTCTTTGTTACTTGGTGTCAGTGTATGTCCGTGTTACTTGGTGGAAGTGTGTGTCTTTGTTAATTGGTGGAAGTGTATGTCTGTCTTACTTGGTGTAATTGTATGTCTTTGTTACTTGGTGTCAGTGTATGTCTTTGTTACTTGGTGTCAGTGTATGTCTTCGTTGCTGGGTGTCAGAGTGTGTCTTTGTGACTTGGTGTAAGTGTGTGTCTGTGTTACTGGATGTCAGCGTCTGTCTTTGTAACTTGGTGTAAGTGTGTGTCTGTGTTACTGGGTATCAGTGTCTGTCTTTGTTACTGGGTGTCAGTGTGTGTCTTTGTGACTTGGTGTAAGTGTGTGTCTGTATTACTGGGTGTCAGTGTCTGTCTTTGTTACTTGGTGTAAGTGTGTGTCTGTGTGACTGGGTATCAGTGTCTGTCTTTGTTACTGGGTGTCAGTGTCTGTCTTTGTGACTTGGTGTAAGTGTGTGTCTGTATTACTGGGTGTCAGTGTCTGTCTTTGCTACTTGGTGTATGTGTGTGTCTGTGTTACTTGGTGGAAGTGTGTGTCCGTGTTACTTGGTGGAAGTGTGTGTCTTTGTTAATTAGTGGAAGTGTATGTCTGTCTTACTTGGTGTAAGTGTATGTCTTTGTTACTTGTTGTCAGTGTATGTCTTCGTTACTGGGTGTCAGAGTGTGTCTTTGTGACTTGGTGTAAGTGTGTGTCTGTGTTACTGGATGTCAGCGTCTGTCTTTGTAACTTGGTGTAAGTGTGTGTCTGTGTTACTGGGTATCAGTGTCTGTCTTTGTTACTGGGTGTCAGTGTGTGTCTTTGTGACTTGGTGTAAGTGTGTGTCTGTATTACTGGGTGTCAGTGTCTGTCTTTGTTACTTGGTGTCAGTGTATGTCCGTGTTACTTGGTGGAGGTGTGTGTCTTTGTTAATTGGTGGAAGTGGATGTCTGTCTTACTTGGTGTAAGTGTATGTCTTTGTTACTTGGTGTCAGTGTATTTCTTTGTTACTTGGTGTAAGTGTATGTCTTTGTTACTTGGTGTCAGGGAATGTCTTTGCTACTTGGTGTAAGTGTATGTCTTTGTTACTTGATGTCAGTGTATGTCTTTGATTCTTGGTGTAATTGTGTGTCTGTGTTACTGGGTATCAGTGTCTGTCTTTGTTACTTGGTATAAGTGTGTGTCTGTGTTACTGGGTATCAGTGTCTGTCTTTGTTACTGGGTGTCAGTGTGTGTCTTTGTGACTTGGTGTAAGTGTGTGTCTGTGTTGCTGGATGTCAGTGTCTGTCTTTGTTACTTGGTGTAAGGGTGTGTCTGTGTTACTGGGTATCAGTGTCTGTCTTTGTTACTTGGTGTCAGTGTGTGTCTTTGTTACTTGGTGTAAGTGTGTGTCTGTGTTACTGGGTATCAGTGTCTGTCTTTGTTACTGGGTGTCAGTGTCTGTCTTTGCTACTTGGTGTATGTGTGTGTCTGTGTTACTGAGTATCAGCGTATGTCTTTGTTACTTGGTGTCAGAGTATGTCTTCGTTACTTGGTTTCAGTGTATGTCTTTGTTACTTGGTGTAAGTGTGTGTCTGTGTTACTGGGTATCAGTGTATGTCTTTGTTAATTGGTGTCAGTGGATGCCTTTGTTGGTTGGTGTCAGTGTATGTCTTTGTTACTTGGTGTAATTGTGTGTCTGTGTTACTGGGTATCAGTGTCTGTCTTTGTTACTTGGTGTCAGTGTCTGTCCATGTTACTTGGTGTAAGTGGATGTCTTTGTTAATTGGTGTAAGTGTATGTCTGTCTCACTTGGTGTAAGTGTATGTCTTTGTTACTTGGTGTCAGTGTATGTCTTTGTTACTTGGTGTAAGTGCATGTCTTTGTTACTTGGTGTCAGTGTATGTCTTTGTTACTTGGTGTCAGTGTATGCCTTTGTTACTTGGTGTCAGTTTACGTCTTTTGATTCTTGGTGTAAGTGTGTGTCTGTGTTACTGGGTATCAGTGTCTGTCTTTGTTACTTGGTGTAAGAGTGTGTCTGTGTTGCTGGGTATCAGTGTATGTCTTTGTTACTTGGTGTCAGTGTTGGTCTGTGTTACTTGGTGTAAGTGTGTGTCTTTCTTACTTGATGTAAGTGCATGTCTTTGTTAAGTGGTGTCAGTGTATGTCTGTGTTACTTGGTGTAATTGTGTGTCTTTGTTAGTTGTTGTCAGTGTATGTCTGTGTTACTTGGTGTCAGTGTGTGTCTTTGTTACTTGGTGTCAGTGTTTCTCTGTGTTCCTGGGTGTCACTGTGTATCTGTGTTCCTGGGTGTCAGTGTATGTCTTTGTTACTTGGTCTCAGTGTATGTCCGTGTTACTTGCTGTAAGTGTGTGTCTGGGTTACTGGGTATCAGTGCAAGTCTTTGTTACTTGGTGTCAGTGTCTGTCTTTGTTACTTGGTGTAAGTGTATGTCTTTGTTACTTGGTTTCAGCGTATGTCTTTGTTACTTGGTGTAAGTGTGTGTCTGTGTTACTGGGTATCAGTGTATGTCTTTGTTAATTGGTGTCAGTGTATGTCTTTGTCAGTTGGTGTCAGTGTATGTCTTTGTTACTTGGTGTAATTGTGTGTCTGTGTTACTGGGTATCAGTGTATGTCTTTGTTACTTGGTGTCAGTGTGTGTCTTTGTTACTGGGTGTCAGTGTGTGTCTTTGTGACTTGGTGTAAGTGTGCGTCTGTGTTACTTGATGTCAGTGTCTGTCATTGTTACTTGGTGTAAGTGTGTGTCTGTGTTACTGGGTATCAGTGTCTGTCTTTGTTACTGGTTGTCTGTGTGTGTCTTTGTGACTTGGTGTATGTGTGTGTCTGTGTTACTGGGTATCAGCGTATGTCTTTGTTACTTGGTGTCAGTGTATGTCCGTGTTACTTGGTGGAAGTGTGTGTCTTTGTTAATTGGTGGAAGTGTATGTCTGTCTTACTTGGTGTAAGTGTATGTCTTTGTTACTTGGTGTCAGTGTATGTCTTTGTTACTTGGTGTCAGTGTATGTCTTCGTTGCTGGGTGTCAGAGTGTGTCTTTGTGACTTGGTGTAAGTGTGTGTCTGTGTTACTGGATGTCAGCGTCTGTCTTTGTAACTTGGTGTAAGTGTGTGTCTGTGTTACTGGGTATCAGTGTCTGTCTTTGTTACTGGGTGTCAGTGTGTGTCTTTGTGACTTGGTGTAAGTGTGTGTCTGTATTACTGGGTGTCAGTGTCTGTCTTTGCTACTTGGTGTATGTGTGTGTCTGTGTTACTGGGTATCAGCGTATGTCTTTGTTACTTGGTGTCAGTGTATGTCCGTGTTACTTGGTGGAAGTGTGTGTCTTTGTGAATTAGTGGAAGTGTATGTCTGTCTTACTTGGTGTAAGTGTATGTCTTTGTTACTTGTTGTCAGTGTATGTCTTCGTTACTGGGTGTCAGAGTGTGTCTTTGTGACTTGGTGTAAGTGTGTGTCTGTGTTACTGGATGTCAGCGTCTGTCTTTGTAACTTGGTGTAAGTGTGTGTCTGTGTTACTGGGTATCAGTGTCTGTCTTTGTTACTGGGTGTCAGTGTGTGTCTTTGTGACTTGGTGTAAGTGTGTGTCTGTATTACTGGGTGTCAGTGTCTGTCTTTGTTACTTGGTGTCAGTGTCTGTCCGTGTTACTTGGTGGAGGTGTGTGTCTTTGTTAATTGGTGGAAGTGGATGTCTGTCTTACTTGGTGTAAGTGTCTGTCTTTGTTACTTGGTGTCAGTGTATTTCTTTGTTACTTGGTGTAAGTGTATGTCTTTGTTACTTGGTGTCAGGGAATGTCTTTGCTTCTTGGTGTAAGTGTATGTCTTTGTTACTTGATGTCAGTGTATGTCTTTGATTCTTGGTGTAATTGTGTGTCTGTGTTACTGGGTATCAGTGTCTGTCTTTGTTACTTGGTATAAGTGTGTATCTGTGTTACTGGGTATCAGTGTCTGTCTTTGTTACTGGGTGTCAGTGTGTGTCTTTGTGACTTGGTGTAAGTGTGTGTCTGTGTTGCTGGATGTCAGTGTCTGTCTTTGTTACTTGGTGTAAGTGTGTGTCTGTGTTACTGGGTATCAGTGTCTGTCTTTATTACTTGGTGTCAGTATGTGTCTTTGTTACTTGGTGTAAGTGTGTGTCTGTGTTACTGGGTTTCAGTGTCTGTCTTTGTTACTGGGTGTCAGTGTCTGTCTTTGCTACTTGGTGTATGTGTGTGTCTGTGTTACTGAGTATCAGCGTATGTCTTTGTTACTTGGTGTCAGAGTATGTCTTCGTTACTTGTTTTCAGTGTATGTCTTTGTTACTTGGTGTAAGTGTGTGTCTGTGTTACTGGGTATCAGTGTATGTCTTTGTTAATTGGTGTCAGTGGATGCCTTTGTTGGTTGGTGTCAGTGTATGTCTTTGTTACTTGGTGTAATTGTGTGTCTGTGTTACTGGGTATCAGTGTATGTCTTTGTTACTTGGTGTCAGTGTATGTCTTTGTTACTGGGTGTCAGTGTGTGTCTTTGTGACTTGGTGTAAGTGTGTGTCTGTGTTACTGGATGTCAGTGTCTGTCATTGTTACTTGGTGTAAGTGTGTATCTGTGTTACTGGGTATCAGTGTCTGTCTTTGTTACTGGGTGTCAGTGTGTGTCTTTGTAACTTGGTGTAAGTGTGTGTCTGTGTTACTGGGTATCAGTGTCTGTCTTTGTTACTGGGTGTCAGTGTGTGTCTTTGTGAGTTGGTGTAAGTGTGTGTCTGTATTACTGGGTGTCAGTGTCTGTCTTTGTTACTTGGTGTAAGTGTGTGTCTGTGTGACTGCGTATCAGCGTATGTCTCTGTTACTTGGTGTCAGTGTATGTCCGTGTTACTTGGTGGAGGTGTGTGCCTTTGTTAATTGGTGGAAGTGTATGTCTGTCTTACTTGGTGTTAGTGTATGTCTTTGTTACTTGGTGTCAGTGTATGTCTTTGTTACTTGATGTAAGTGTATGTCTTTGTTACTTGGTGTCAGTGAATGTCTTTGTTACTTGGTGTAAGTGTATGTCTTTGTTACTTGATGTCAGTGTATGTCTTTGATTCTTGGTGTAATTGTGTGTCTGTGTTACTGGCTATCAGTGTCTGTCTTTGTTACTTGGTGTAAGTGTGTGTCTGTATGACTGGGTGTCAGTGTCTGTCTTTGTTACTTGGTGTAAGTGTGTGTCTGTGTGACTGCGTATCAGCGTATGTCTCTGTTACTTGGTGTCAGTGTATGTCCGTGTTACTTGGTGGAGGTGTGTGCCTTTGTTAATTGGTGGAAGTGTATGTCTGTCTTACTTGGTGTTAGTGTATGTCTTTGTTACTTGGTGTCAGAGTATGTCTTTGTTACTTGATGTAAGTGTATGTCTTTGTTACTTGGTGTCAGTGAATGTCTTTGTTACTTGGTGTAAGTGTATGTCTTTGTTACTTGATGTCAGTGTATGTCTTTGATTCTTGGTGTAATTGTGTGTCTGTGTTACTGGCTATCAATGTCTGTCTTTGTTACTTGGTGTAAGTGTGTGTCTGTGTTACTGGGTATCAGTGTCTGTCTTTGTTACTGGGTGTCAGTGTGTGTCTTTGTGACTTGGTGTAAGTGTGTGTCTGTGTTGCTGGATGTCAGTGTCTGTCTTTGTTACTTGGTGTAAGTGTGTGTCAGTGTTACTGGGTATCAGTGTCTGCCTTTGTTACTTGGTGTCAGTGTGTGTCTTTGTTACTTGGTGTAAGTGTGTGTCTGTGTTTCTGGGTATCAGTGTCTGTATTTGTTACTGGGTGTCAGTGTGTGTCTTTGTGACTTGGTGTAAGTTTGTGTCTGTATTACTGGGTGTCAGTGTCTGTCTTTGCTACTTTGTGCATGTGTCTGTCTGTGTTACTGGGTATCAGCGTATGTCTTTGTTACTTGGTGTCAGTGTATGCCTTTGTTACTTGGTTTCAGTGTATGTCTTTGTTACTTGGTGTAAGTGTGTGTCTGTGTTGCTGGGTATCAGTGTATGTCTTTGTTAATTGGTGTCAGTGTATGTCTTTGTTACTTGGTGTCAGTGTATGTCTTTGTTACTTGGTGTAATTGTGTGTCTGTGTTACTGGGTATCAGTGTATGTCTTTGTTACTTGGTGTCAGTGTGTGTCTTTGTTACTGGGTGTCAGTGTATGTCTTTGTTACTGGGTGTCAGTGTGTGTCTTTGTTACTGGATGTCAGTGTCTGTCATTGTTACTTGGTGTAAGTGTGTGTCTGTGTTCCTGCGTATCAGTGTCTGTCTTTGTTACTGGGTGTCAGTGAGTGTCTTTGTGACTTGGTGTAAGTGTGTGTCTGTATTACTGGGTGTCAGTGTATGTCCGTGTTACTTGGTGGAAGTGTGTGTCTTTGTTAATTGGTGGAAGTGTATGTCTGTCTTACTTGGAGTAAGTGTATGTCTTTGTTACTTGGTGTCAGTGTATGTCTTCGTTACTGGGTGTCAGAGTGTGTCTTTGTGACTTGGTGTAAGTGTGTGTCTGTGTTACTGGATGTCAGCGTCTGTCTTTGTAACTTGGTGTAAGTGTGTGTCTGTGTTACTGGGTATCAGTATCTGTCTTTGTTACTGGGTGTCAGTGTGTGTCTTTGTGACTTGGTGTAAGTGTGTGTCTGTATTACTAGGTGTCAGTGTCTGTCTTTGTTACTTGGTGGAAGTGTGTGTCTGTGTGACTGGGTATCAGCGTATGTCTCTGTTACTTGGTGTCAGTGTATGTCCGTGTTACTTGGTGGAGGTGTGTGTCTTTGTTAATTGGTGGAAGTGTATGTCTGTCTTACTTGGTGTCAGTGTATGTCTTTGTTACTTGGTGTCAGTGTATCTCTTTGTTACTTGGTGTCAGTGTATGTCTTTGTTACTGGGTATCAGTGTATGTCTTTGTTACTTGGTGTCAGTGTGTTTCTTTGTTACTGGGAGTCAGTGTATGTCTTTGTTACTGGGTGTCAGTGTGTGTCTTTGTGACTTGGTGTCAGTGTGTGTCTTTGTTACTGGATGTCAGTGTCTGTCATTGTTACTTGGTGTAAGTGTGTGTCTGTGTTCCTGCGTATCAGTGTCTGTCTTTGTTCCTGGGTGTCAGTGTGTGTCTTTGTGACTTGGTGTAAGTGTGTGTCTGTATTACTGGGTGTCAGTGTCTGTCTTTGCTACTTGGTGTATGTGTGTGTCTGTGTTACTGGGTATCAGCGTATGTCTTTGTTACTTGGTGTCAGTGTATGCCTTTGTTACTTGGTTTCAGTGTATGTCTTTGTTACTTGGTGTAAGTGTGTGTCTGTGTTGCTGGGTATCAGTGTATGTCTTTGTTAATTGGTGTCAGTGTATGTCTTTGTTACTTGGTGTCAGTGTATGTCTTTGTTACTTGGTGTAATTGTGTGTCTGTGTTACTGGGTATCAGTGTATGTCTTTGTTACTTGGTGTCAGTGTGTGTCTTTGTTACTGGGTGTCAGTGTATGTCTTTGTTACTGGGTGTCAGTGTGTGTCTTTGTGGCTTGGTGTAAGTGTGTGTCTTTGTTACTGGATGTCAGTGTCTGTCATTGTTACTTGGTGTAAGTGTGTGTCTGTGTTCCTGCGTATCAGTGTCTGTCTTTGTTACTGGGTGTCAGTGAGTGTCTTTGTGACTTGGTGTAAGTGTGTGTCTGTATTACTGGGTGTCAGTGTATGTCCGTGTTACTTGGTGGAAGTGTGTGTCTTTGTTACTGGGTGTCAGTGTGTGTCTTTGTGGCTTGGTGTAAGTGTGTGTCTTTGTTACTGGATGTCAGTGTCTGTCATTGTTACTTGGTGTAAGTGTGTGTCTGTGTTCCTGCGTATCAGTGTCTGTCTTTGTTACTGGGTGTCAGTGAGTGTCTTTGTGACTTGGTGTAAGTGTGTGTCTGTATTACTGGGTGTCAGTGTATGTCTTTGTTACTTGGTCTCAGTGTATGTCCGTGTTACTTGCTGTAAGTGTGTGTCTGGGTTACTGGGTATCAGTGCAAGTCTTTGTTACTTGGTGTCAGTGTATGTCTTTGTTACTTGGTGTAAGTGTATGTCTTTGTTACTTGGTTTCAGCGTATGTCTTTGTTACTTGGTGTAAGTGTGTGTCTGTGTTACTGGGTATCAGTGTATGTCTTTGTTAATTGGTGTCAGTGTATGTCTTTGTCAGTTGGTGTCAGTGTATGTCTTTGTTACTTGGTGTAATTGTGTGTCTGTGTTACTGGGTATCAGTGTATGTCTTTGTTACTTGGTGTCAGTGTGTGTCTTTGTTACTGGGTGTCAGTGTGTGTCTTTGTGACTTGGTGTAAGTGTGCGTCTGTGTTACTTGATGTCAGTGTCTGTCATTGTTACTTGGTGTAAGTGTGTGTCTGTGTTACTGGGTATCAGTGTCTGTCTTTGTTACTGGTTGTCTGTGTGTGTCTTTGTGACTTGGTGTATGTGTGTGTCTGTGTTACTGGGTATCAGCGTATGTCTTTGTTACTTGGTGTCAGTGTATGTCCGTGTTACTTGGTGGAAGTGTGTGTCTTTGTTAATTGGTGGAAGTGTATGTCTGTCTTACTTGGTGTAAGTGTATGTCTTTGTTACTTGGTGTCAGTGTATGTCTTTGTTACTTGGTGTCAGTGTATGTCTTCGTTGCTGGGTGTCAGAGTGTGTCTTTGTGACTTGGTGTAAGTGTGTGTCTGTGTTACTGGATGTCAGCGTCTGTCTTTGTAACTTGGTGTAAGTGTGTGTCTGTGTTACTGGGTATCAGTGTCTGTCTTTGTTACTGGGTGTCAGTGTGTGTCTTTGTGACTTGGTGTAAGTGTGTGTCTGTATTACTGGGTGTCAGTGTCTGTCTTTGCTACTTGGTGTATGTGTGTGTCTGTGTTACTGGGTATCAGCGTATGTCTTTGTTACTTGGTGTCAGTGTATGTCCGTGTTACTTGGTGGAAGTGTGTGTCTTTGTGAATTAGTGGAAGTGTATGTCTGTCTTACTTGGTGTAAGTGTATGTCTTTGTTACTTGTTGTCAGTGTATGTCTTCGTTACTGGGTGTCAGAGTGTGTCTTTGTGACTTGGTGTAAGTGTGTGTCTGTGTTACTGGATGTCAGCGTCTGTCTTTGTAACTTGGTGTAAGTGTGTGTCTGTGTTACTGGGTATCAGTGTCTGTCTTTGTTACTGGGTGTCAGTGTGTGTCTTTGTGACTTGGTGTAAGTGTGTGTCTGTATTACTGGGTGTCAGTGTCTGTCTTTGTTACTTGGTGTCAGTGTCTGTCCGTGTTACTTGGTGGAGGTGTGTGTCTTTGTTAATTGGTGGAAGTGGATGTCTGTCTTACTTGGTGTAAGTGTCTGTCTTTGTTACTTGGTGTCAGTGTATTTCTTTGTTACTTGGTGTAAGTGTATGTCTTTGTTACTTGGTGTCAGGGAATGTCTTTGCTTCTTGGTGTAAGTGTATGTCTTTGTTACTTGATGTCAGTGTATGTCTTTGATTCTTGGTGTAATTGTGTGTCTGTGTTACTGGGTATCAGTGTCTGTCTTTGTTACTGGGTGTCAGCGTGTGTCTTTGTGACTTGGTGTAAGTGTGTGTCTGTGTTGCTGGATGTCAGTGTCTGTCTTTGTTACTTGGTGTAAGTGTGTGTCTGTGTTACTGGGTATCAGTGTCTGTCTTTATTACTTGGTGTCAGCATGTGTCTTTGTTACTTGGTGTAAGTGTGTGTCTGTGTTACTGGGTTTCAGTGTCTGTCTTTGTTACTGGGTGTCAGTGTCTGTCTTTGCTACTTGGTGTATGTGTGTGTCTGTGTTACTGAGTATCAGCGTATGTCTTTGTTACTTGGTGTCAGAGTATGTCTTCGTTACTTGTTTTCAGTGTATGTCTTTGTTACTTGGTGTAAGTGTGTGTCTGTGTTACTGGGTATCAGTGTATGTCTTTGTTAATTGGTGTCAGTGGATGCCTTTGTTGGTTGGTGCCAGTGTATGTCTTTGTTACTTGGTGTAATTGTGTGTCTGTGTTACTGGGTATCAGTGTATGTCTTTGTTACTTGGTGTCAGTGTATGTCTTTGTTACTGGGTGTCAGTGTGTGTCTTTGTGACTTGGTGTAAGTGTGTGTCTGTGTTACTGGATGTCAGTGTCTGTCATTGTTACTTGGTGTAAGTGTGTATCTGTGTTACTGGGTATCAGTGTCTGTCTTTGTTACTGGGTGTCAGTGTGTGTCTTTGTAACTTGGTGTAAGTGTGTGTCTGTGTTACTGGGTATCAGTGTCTGTCTTTGTTACTGGGTGTCAGTGTGTGTCTTTGTGAGTTGGTGTAAGTGTGTGTCTGTATTACTGGGTGTCAGTGTCTGTCTTTGTTACTTGGTGTAAGTGTGTGTCTGTGTGACTGCGTATCAGCGTATGTCTCTGTTACTTGGTGTCAGTGTATGTCCGTGTTACTTGGTGGAGGTGTGTGCCTTTGTTAATTGGTGGAAGTGTATGTCTGTCTTACTTGGTGTTAGTGTATGTCTTTGTTACTTGGTGTCAGTGTATGTCTTTGTTACTTGATGTAAGTGTATGTCTTTGTTACTTGGTGTCAGTGAATGTCTTTGTTACTTGGTGTAAGTGTATGTCTTTGTTACTTGATGTCAGTGTATGTCTTTGATTCTTGGTGCAATTGTGTGTCTGTGTTACTGGCTATCAGTGTCTGTCTTTGTTACTTGGTGTAAGTGTGTGTCTGTATGACTGGGTGTCAGTGTCTGTCTTTGTTACTTGGTGTAAGTGTGTGTCTGTGTGACTGCGTATCAGCGTATGTCTCTGTTACTTGGTGTCAGTGTATGTCCGTGTTACTTGGTGGAGGTGTGTGCCTTTGTTAATTGGTGGAAGTGTATGTCTGTCTTACTTGGTGTTAGTGTATGTCTTTGTTACTTGGTGTCAGAGTATGTCTTTGTTACTTGATGTAAGTGTATGTCTTTGTTACTTGGTGTCAGTGAATGTCTTTGTTACTTGGTGTAAGTGTATGTCTTTGTTACTTGATGTCAGTGTATGTCTTTGATTCTTGGTGTAATTGTGTGTCTGTGTTACTGGCTATCAATGTCTGTCTTTGTTACTTGGTGTAAGTGTGTGTCTGTGTTACTGGGTATCAGTGTCTGTCTTTGTTACTGGGTGTCAGTGTGTGTCTTTGTGACTTGGTGTAAGTGTGTGTCTGTGTTGCTGGATGTCAGTGTCTGTCTTTGTTACTTGGTGTAAGTGTGTGTCAGTGTTACTGGGTATCAGTGTCTGCCTTTGTTACTTGGTGTCAGTGTGTGTCTTTGTTACTTGGTGTAAGTGTGTGTCTGTGTTTCTGGGTATCAGTGTCTGTATTTGTTACTGGGTGTCAGTGTGTGTCTTTGTGACTTGGTGTAAGTTTGTGTCTGTATTACTGGGTGTCAGTGTCTGTCTTTGCTACTTTGTGCATGTGTCTGTCTGTGTTACTGGGTATCAGCGTATGTCTTTGTTACTTGGTGTCAGTGTATGCCTTTGTTACTTGGTTTCAGTGTATGTCTTTGTTACTTGGTGTAAGTGTGTGTCTGTGTTGCTGGGTATCAGTGTATGTCTTTGTTAATTGGTGTCAGTGTATGTCTTTGTTACTTGGTGTCAGTGTATGTCTTTGTTACTTGGTGTAATTGTGTGTCTGTGTTACTGGGTATCAGTGTATGTCTTTGTTACTTGGTGTCAGTGTGTGTCTTTGTTACTGGGTGTCAGTGTATGTCTTTGTTACTGGGTGTCAGTGTGTGTCATTGTTACTTGGTGTAAGTGTGTGTCTGTGTTCCTGCGTATCAGTGTCTGTCTTTGTTCCTGGGTGTCAGTGTGTGTCTTTGTGACTTGGTGTAAGTGTGTGTCTGTATTACTGGGTGTCAGTGTCTGTCTTTGCTACTTGGTGTATGTGTGTGTCTGTGTTACTGGGTATCAGCGTATGTCTTTGTTACTTGGTGTCAGTGTATGCCTTTGTTACTTGGTTTCAGTGTATGTCTTTGTTACTTGGTGTAAGTGTGTGTCTGTGTTGCTGGGTATCAGTGTATGTCTTTGTTAATTGGTGTCAGTGTATGTCTTTGTTACTTGGTGTCAGTGTATGTCTTTGTTACTTGGTGTAATTGTGTGTCTGTGTTACTGGGTATCAGTGTATGTCTTTGTTACTTGGTGTCAGTGTGTGTCTTTGTTACTGGGTGTCAGTGTATGTCTTTGTTACTGGGTGTCAGTGTGTGTCTTTGTGGCTTGGTGTAAGTGTGTGTCTTTGTTACTGGATGTCAGTGTCTGTCATTGTTACTTGGTGTAAGTGTGTGTCTGTGTTCCTGCGTATCAGTGTCTGTCTTTGTTACTGGGTGTCAGTGAGTGTCTTTGTGACTTGGTGTAAGTGTGTGTCTGTATTACTGGGTGTCAGTGTATGTCCGTGTTACTTGGTGGAAGTGTGTGTCTTTGTTAATTGGTGGAAGTGTATGTCTGTCTTACTTGGAGTAAGTGTAAGTCATTGTTACTTGGTGTCAGTGTATGTCTTCGTTACTGGTTGTCAGAGTGTGTCTTTGTGACTTGGTGTAAGTGTGTGTCTGTGTTACTGGATGTCAGCGTCTGTCTTTGTAACTTGGTGTAAGTGTGTGTCTGTGTTACTGGGTATCAGTATCTGTCTTTGTTACTGGGTGTCAGTGTGTGTCTTTGTGACTTGGTGTAAGTGTGTGTCTGTATTACTGGGTGTCAGTGTCTGTCTTTGTTACTTGGTGGAAGTGTGTGTCTGTGTGACTGGGTATCAGCGTATGTCTCTGTTACTTGGTGTCAGTGTATGTCCGTGTTACTTGGTGGAGGTGTGTGTCTTTGTTAATTGGTGGAAGTGTATGTCTGTCTTACTTGGTGTCAGTGTATGTCTTTGTTACTTGGTGTCAGTGTATCTCTTTGTTACTTGGTGTCAGTGTATGTCTTTGTTACTGGGTATCAGTGTATGTCTTTGTTACTTGGTGTCAGTGTGTTTCTTTGTTACTGGGAGTCAGTGTATGTCTTTGTTACTGGGTGTCAGTGTGTGTCTTTGTGACTTGGTGTCAGTGTGTGTCTTTGTTACTGGATGTCAGTGTCTGTCATTGTTACTTGGTGTAAGTGTGTGTCTGTGTTCCTGCGTATCAGTGTCTGTCTGTATTACTGGGTGTCAGTGTCTGTCTTTGCTACTTGGTGTATGTGTGTGTCTGTGTTACTGGGTATCAGCGTATGTCTTTGTTACTTGTTGTCAGTGTATGTCCGTGTTACTTGGTGGAAGTGTGTGTCTTTGTTACTTGGTGTCAGTGTATGTCAGTGTTACTTGGTGTAAGTGTATGTCTTTGTTACTTGGTGTCTGTGTATGTCTGTGATACTTGGTGCAAGTGTGTGTCTGTGTTACTGGGTATCAGTATCTGTCTTTGTTACTGAGTGTCAGTGTGTGTCTTTGTGACTTGGTGTAAGTGTGTGTCTGTATTACTAGGTGTCAGTGTCTGTCTTTGTTACTTGGTGGAAGTGTGTGTCTGTGTGACTGGGTATCAGCGTATGTCTCTGTTACTTGGTGTCAGTGTATGTCCGTGTTACTTGGTGGAGGTGTGTGTCTTTGTTAATTGGTGGAAGTGTATGTCTGTCTTACTTGGTGTCAGTGTATGTCTTTGTTACTTGGTGTCAGTGTATCTCTTTGTTACTTGGTGTCAGTGTATGTCTTTGTTACTGGGTATCAGTGTATGTCTTTGTTACTTGGTGTCAGTGTGTTTCTTTGTTACTGGGAGTCAGTGTATGTCTTTGTTACTGGGTGTCAGTGTGTGTCTTTGTGACTTGGTGTCAGTGTGTGTCTTTGTTACTGGATGTCAGTGTCTGTCATTGTTACTTGGTGTAAGTGTGTGTCTGTGTTCCTGCGTATCAGTGTCTGTCTTTGTTCCTGGGTGTCAGTGTGTGTCTTTGTGACTTGGTGTAAGTGTGTGTCTGTATTACTGGGTGTCAGTGTCTGTCTTTGCTACTTGGTGTATGTGTGTGTCTTTGTTACTGGGTATCAGCGTATGTCTTTGTTACTTGGTGTCAGTGTATGCCTTTGTTACTTGGTTTCAGTGTATGTCTTTGTTACTTGGTGTAAGTGTGTGTCTGTGTTGCTGGGTATCAGTGTATGTCTTTGTTAATTGGTGTCAGTGTATGTCTTTGTTACTTGGTGTCAGTGTATGTCTTTGTTACTTGGTGTAATTGTGTGTCTGTGTTACTGGGTATCAGTGTATGTCTTTGTTACTTGGTGTCAGTGTGTGTCTTTGTTACTGGGTGTCAGTGTATGTCTTTGTTACTGGGTGTCAGTGTGTGTCTTTGTGGCTTGGTGTAAGTGTGTGTCTTTGTTACTGGATGTCAGTGTCTGTCATTGTTACTTGGTGTAAGTGTGTGTCTGTGTTCCTGCGTATCAGTGTCTGTCTTTGTTACTGGGTGTCAGTGAGTGTCTTTGTGACTTGGTGTAAGTGTGTGTCTGTATTACTGGGTGTCAGTGTATGTCCGTGTTACTTGGTGGAAGTGTGTGTCTTTGTTAATTGGTGGAAGTGTATGTCTGTCTTACTTGGAGTAAGTGTATGTCTTTGTTACTTGGTCTCAGTGTATGTCTTCGTTACTGGGTGTCAGAGTGTGTCTTTGTGACTTGGTGTAAGTGTGTGTCTGTGTTACTGGATGTCAGCGTCTGTCTTTGTAACTTGGTGTAAGTGTGTGTCTGTGTTACTGGGTATCAGTATCTGTCTTTGTTACTGGGTGTCAGTGTGTGTCTTTGTGACTTGGTGTAAGTGTGTGTCTGTATTACTGGGTGTCAGTGTCTGTCTTTGTTACTTGGTGGAAGTGTGTGTCTGTGTGACTGGGTATCAGCGTATGTCTCTGTTACTTGGTGTCAGTGTATGTCCGTGTTACTTGGTGGAGGTGTGTGTCTTTGTTAATTGGTGGAAGTGTATGTCTGTCTTACTTGGTGTCAGTGTATGTCTTTGTTACTTGGTGTCAGTGTATCTCTTTGTTACTTGGTGTCAGTGTATGTCTTTGTTACTGGGTATCAGTGTATGTCTTTGTTACTTGGTGTCAGCGTGTTTCTTTGTTACTGGGAGTCAGTGTATGTCTTTGTTACTGGGTGTCAGTGTGTGTCTTTGTGACTTGGTGTCAGTGTGTGTCTTTGTTACTGGATGTCAGTGTCTGTCATTGTTACTTGGTGTAAGTGTGTGTCTGTGTTCCTGCGTATCAGTGTCTGTCTGTATTACTGGGTGTCAGTGTCTGTCTTTGCTACTTGGTGTATGTGTGTGTCTGTGTTACTGGGTATCAGCGTATGTCTTTGTTACTTGTTGTCAGTGTATGTCCGTGTTACTTGGTGGAAGTGTGTGTCTTTGTTACTTGGTGTCAGTGTATGTCAGTGTTACTTGGTGTAAGTGTATGTCTTTGTTACTTGGTGTCTGTGTATGTCTGTGATACTTGGTGCAAGTGTGTGTCTGTGTTACTGGGTGTCAGTGTATGTCTTTGTTACTTGGTGTCAGTGTATGTTTGTGTTACTTGGCGTAAGTGTATGTCTTTGTTACTTGGTGTCAGTGTATGCTTTTGTTACTTTGTGTATGTGTATGTCTTTGTTACTTGGTGTCAGTGTATGTCTCTGTTACTTGGTGAAAGTGTTTTGCTGTGTTACTGGGTATCAGTGTATGCCTTTGTTAGTTGGTGTCTGTGTATGTCTGTGTTACTTGGTGTGAGTGTGTGTCCTTGTTACTTGGTGTAAGTGTATGTCTTTGTTACTTGGTGTCAGTGTATGTCTTTGTTACTTGGTGTGAGTGTGTGTCCTTGTTACTTGGTGTAAGTGTATGTCTGTGTTACTTGGTGTCAGTGTATGTCTGTGTTACTTGGTGTAAGTTTGTGTCTTTGTTACTTGGTGTCAGTGTATGTATTTGTTACTTGGTGTCAGTGTCTGTCTTCGTTACTGGGTGTCAAAGTGTGTCTTTGTGACTTGGTGTAAGTGTGTGTCTGTGTTACTGGATGTCAGCGTCTGTCTTTGTAACTTGGTGTAAGTGTGTGTCTGTGTTACTGGGTATCAGTATCTGTCTTTGTTACTGGGTGTCAGTGTGTGTCTTTGTGACTTGGTGTAAGTGTGTGTCTGTATTACTGGGTGCCAGTGTCTGTCTTTGTTACTAGGTGAAAGTGTGTGTCTGTGTTACTGGGTATCAGTGTCTGTCTTTGTTACTGGGTGTCAGTGTGTGTCTTTGTGACTTGGTGTAAGTGTGTGTCTGTGTTGCTGGATGTCAGTGTCTGTCTTTGTTACTTGGTGTAAGTGTGTGTCTGTGTTACTTGGTATCAGTGACTAACTTTGTTACTTGGTGTCAGTGTGTGTCTTTGTGACTTGGTGTCAGTGTGTGTCTGTATTACTGGGTGTCAGTGTCTGTCTTTGTTACTTGGTGTAAGTGTGTGTCTGTGTTACTGGGTATCAGCGTATGTCTTTGTTACTTGGTGTCAGTGAATGTCCGTGTTACTTGGTGGAAGTGTGTGTCTTTGTTAATTGGTGGAAGTGTATGTCAGTCTTGCTTGGTGTAAGTGTATGTCTTTGTTACTTGGTGTCAGTGTATGTCTTTGTTACTTGGTGTATGTACATGTCTTTTTTACTTGGTGTCAGTGTATGTTTTTGTTACTTGGTGTAAGTGTATGTCTTTGTCACTTGGTGTCAGTGTATGTCTTTGATTCTTGGTGTAAGTGTGTGTCTGTGTTACTGGGTATCAGTGTCTGTCTTTGTTACTTGGTGTAAGAGTGTGTCTGTGTTGCTGGGTATCAGTGTATGTCTTTGTTACTTGGTGTCAGTGTAGGTCTGTGTTACTTGGTGTCAGTGTGTGTCTTTCTTACTTGGTGTAAGTGCATGTCTTTGTCAATTGGTGTCAGTGTATGTCTGTGTTACTTGGTGTAAGTGTGTGTCTTTGTTAGTTGGTGTCAGTGTATGTCTTTGTTACTTGGTGTCCGTGTATGTCTGTGTTATTTGGTGTAAATGCATGTCTTTGTTACTTGGTGTCAGTGTATGTCTGTGATACTTGGTGTAAGTGTGTGTCTGTGTTACTGGGTATCAGTGTTTTTCTTTGTTACTTGGTGTAAGTGAGTGTCTGTGTTACTGGGTATCAGTGTATGTGTTTGTGACTTGGTGTCAGTGTATGTCTTTGTTACTGTTTATTCGTGTTTCTCTGTGTTACTGGGTTTCAGTGTGTGTTTGTTTGTGTTACTGGGTGTCAGTGTGTATCCGTGACACTCGGTGTCAGTATTTAGTTTAGTTTAGAGATACAGCACTTTAACAGGCCCTTCGTCCCACCGAGTCTGTGCCGACCATCAACCAACCATTCATCCTAATCCTGCACTAATCCCGTAATCCTAACACATCCCCACCTGTCCCTATATATTTCCCTACCACCTACCTATACCAGGGGCAATTTATGATGGCCAATAAGCATATCAACCTGCAAGTCTTTGGCATGTGGGAGGAAACCGGAGCACCCGGAGGAAACCCACGCAGACACAGGGAGAATGCAAACTCCGCACAGGCAGTACCCAGAATCGTACCCGGGTAACTGGAGCTGTGAGTTTTCGGTGCTAACCACTGCGCCAATATGCCCACCCCAGTGTGTGCCTGAGTTACTGGGTATCAGTGTATGTCTGCGTTACTTGGTGTCAGTGTGTGTCTGTGTTACAGGGCATCAGTGTATGTCTTTGTGACTTGCTGTCAAAGTATGTCTTTGTTACTGGGTGTCAGTGTGTGTCCATGTGACTTGGTGTCAGTGTATGTCTGAGTTACTGGGTGTCAGTGTATGTCTTTGTTACTTGGTGTCATTGTGTGTCTGTGTTACTGGGTATCAGTGTATGTCTTTGTTACTTGGTGTCAGTGTATGTCAAAATACTTGGTGTAAGTGTATGCCTTTGTTACTTGGTGTCAGGGTATGTCTTTGTTACTTGGTGTAAGTGTGTGTCTTTGTTATTTGGTGTAAGTGTATGTCTTTGTTACTTGGTATCAGTGCATGTCTTTGTTACTGGGTGTCAGTGTGTGTCTGTGTTACTGGGTATCAGTGTTTGTCTTTGTGACTTGGTATCAGTGTACGTCTTTGTTACTGGGTGTCAGTGTGTGTCTGTGTTACTGGGTATCAGCGTACGTCTTTGTGACTTGCTATCAGTGTATGTCTTTGTTACTGGGTGTCAGTGTGTGTCTGTGTTCCTGGGTATCAGTGTATGTCTTTGTGACTTGGAGTCAGTGTATGTCTTTGTTACTTGGTGTCAGTGTATGTCTTTGTTACTTGGTGTAAGTGTATGTCTTTGATTCTTGGAGTAAGTGTGTGTCTGTGTTACTGGGTATCAGTGTCTGTCTTTGTTACTTGGTGAAAGAGTGTGTCTGTATTGCTGGGTATCAGTGTATGTCTTTGTTACTTGGTGTCAGTGTCGGTCTGTGTTACTTGGTGTAAGTGTCTGTCTTTGTTAGTTGGTGTAAGTGTATGTCTTTGTTACTTGGTGTCAGTGTATGTCTTTGTTACTTGGTGTCAGTGTATGTCTTTGTTACTTGGTGTAAGTGTGTGTCTGTGTTACTGGGTAACAGTGTATGCCTTTGTTACTTGGTATCAGTGTATGTGTTTGTGACTTGGTGTCAGTGTATGTCTTTGTTCCTGTTTATTAGTGTTTCTCTGTGTTACTGGGTGTCAGTGTGTGATTGTTTGTGTTACTGGGTGTCAGTGTGTATCTGTGACACTAGGTGTCAGTATTTAGTTTAGTTTAGAGATACAGCACTTTCACTGGCCCTTCGGCCCACCGAGTCTGTGCCGACCATCAACCACCCATTTATACTAATCCTACACTAATCCCGTAATCCTATCACATCCCCACCTGTCCCTATATATTTCCCTACCACCTACCTATACTAGGGGCAATTTATGATGGCCAATAAGCCTATCAACCTGCAAGTCTTTGGCATGTGGGAGGAAACTGGAGCACCCGGAGGAAACCCACGCAGACACAGGGAGAATGCAAACTCCGCACAGGCAGTACCCAGAATCGAACCCGGGTCACTGGAGCTGTGAGGCTGCGGTGCTAACCACTGCGCCAATATGCCCCCCGCCCCCCCCCAGTGTGTGCCTGTGTTACTGGGTATCCGTGTATGTCTTTGTTACTTGGTGTCAGTGTATGTCTGTGTTACTTGGTGTAAGTGTGTGTCTGTGTTACTGGGTGTCAGAGTGTGTCTGTGTTACTTGGTGTAAGTGAGTGTCTTTGTTACTTGGTGTAAGTGTGTGTCTGTGTTACTGGGTGTCAGTGTATGTCTTTGTTACTTGGTGTCAGTGTGTGTCTGTGTTACTGGGTATCAGTGTATGTCTTTGTGACTTGGTATCAGTGTATGACTTTTTGACTGTTTATTAGTGTTTCTCTGTGTTACTGGGTGTCAGTGTGTGTTTGTTTGTGTTACTGGGTGTCAGTGCATGTCTTTGTTACTTGGTGAAAGTGTGTGTCTGTGTTACTTGGTGTAAGTGCGTGTCTGTGTTCCTGGGTATCAGTGTATGTCTTTGTTACTTGATGAAAGTGTGTGTCTGTGTTACTGGGTATCAGTGGATGTCTTTGTTACTTGGTGTCAATGTATGTCTGTGTTACTTGGTGTAAGTGTGTGTCTGTGTTACTGGGTGTCAGTGAGTGCCTGTGTTACTTGGTGTAAGTGTGTGTCTTTGTTACTTGGTGTCCGTGTGTGTCTGTGTTACTGGGTGTCAGTGCATGAATTTGTGACTTGGTGTCAGTGTATATCTGTGTTACTTGGTGTAAGTGTGTGTCTTTGTTACTTGGTGTCCGTGTGTGTCTGTGTTACTGGGTGTCAGTGTATGTCTTTGTGACTGGGTGTCAGTGTATGTCTTCTTTACTTGGTGTAAGTGTGTGTCTGTGTTACTGGGTATCAGTGTCTGTCTTTGTTACTTTGTGTAAGTGTGTGTCTGTGTTACAGGGCATCTGTGTCTGTCTTTGTGACTTGCTTTCAAAGTATGTCTTTGTTACTGGGTGTCAGTGTGTGTCTATGTGACTTGGTATCAGTGTTACTTGGTGTAACTGTGTGTCTTTGTTACTTGGTGTAAGTGTATGTCATTGTTACTTGGTATCAGTGCATGTCTTTGTTACTGGGTGTCAGTGTGTGTCTGTGTTACTGGGTATCAGTGTTTGTCTTTGTGACTTGGTATCAGTGTACGTCTTTGTTACTGGGTGTCAGTGTGTGTCTGTGTTACTGGGTATCAGTGTCTGTCTTTGTGACTTGCTATCAGTGTATGTCTTTGTTACTGGGTGTCAGTGTGTGTCTGTGTTCCTGGGTATCAGTGTCTGTCTTTGTGACTTGGTGTAAGTGTATGTCTTTGTTACTTGGTGTCAGTGTATGTCTTTGTTACTTGGTGTAAGTGTATGTCTTTGTTACTTGGTGTCAGTGTATGTCTTTGATTCTTGGTGTAAGTGTGTGTCTGTGTTACAGGGTATCAGTGTCTGTCTTTGTTACTTGGTGAAAGAGTGAGTCTGTGTTGCTGGGTATCAGTGTATGTCTTTGTTACTTGGTGTCAGCGTAGGTCTGTGTTACTTGGTGTAAGTATGTGTCTTTGTTAGTTGGTGTAAGTGTATGTCTTTGTTACTTGGTGTCAGTGTATGTCTTTGTTACTTGGTGTAAGTGTATGTCTTTGTTACTGGGTCTCAGTGTATGTCTTTGTTAATTGGTGTCAGTGTATGTCTTTGTTACTTGGTGTCAGTGTATGTCTTTGTTACTTGGTGTAAGTGTGTGTCTGTGTTACTGGGTAACAGTGTATGCCTTTGTTACTTGGTATCAGTGTATGTGTTTGTGACTTGGTGTCAGTGTATGTCTTTGTTCCTGTTTATTAGTGTTTCTCTGTGTTACTGGGTGTCAGTGTGTGATTGTTTGTGTTACTGGGTGTCAGTGTGTCTGTGACACTAGGTGTCAGTATTTAGTTTAGTTTAGAGATACAGCACTTTCACTGGCCCTTCGGCCCACCGAGTCTGTGCCGACCATCAACCACCCATTTATACTAATCCTACACTAATCCCGTAATCCTATCACATCCCCACCTGTCCCTATATATTTCCCTACCACCTACCTATACTAGGGGCAATTTATGATGGCCAATAAGCCTATCAACCTGCAAGTCTTTGGCATGTGGGAGGAAACTGGAGCACCCGGAGGAAACCCACGCAGACACAGGGAGAATGCAAACTCCGCACAGGCAGTCCCCAGAATCGAACCCGGGTCACTGGAGCTGTGAGGCTGCGGTGCTAACCACTGCGCCAATATGCCCCCCCCCCCCGCAGTGTGTGCCTGTGTTACTGGGTATCCGTGTATGTCTTTGTTACTTGATGTCAGTGTATGTCTGTGTTACTTGGTGTAAGTGTGTGTCTGTGTTACTGGGTGTCAGAGTGTGTCTGTGTTACTTGGTGTAAGTGAGTGTCTTTGTTACTTGGTGTAAGTGTGTGTCTGTGTTACTGGGTGTCAGTGTATGTCTTTGTTACTTGGTGTCAGTGTGTGTCTGTGTTACTGGGTATCAGTGTATGTCTTTGTGACTTGGTATCAGTGTATGCCTTTTTGACTGTTTATTAGTGTTTCTCTGTGTTACTGGGTGTCAGTCTGTGTTTGTTTGTGTTACTGGGTGTCAGTGCATGTCTTTGTTACTTGGTGTAAGTGTGTGTCTGTGTTACTTGGTGTAAGTGCGTGTCTGTGTTCCTGGGTATCAGTGTATGTCTTTGTTACTTGATGAAAGTGTGTGTCTGTGTTACTGGGTATCAGTGGATGTCTTTGTTACTTGGTGTCAATGTATGTCTGTGTTACTTGGTGTAAGTGTGTGTCTGTGTTACTGGGTGTCAGTGTGTGCCTGTGTTACTTGGTGTAAGTGTGTGTCTTTGTTACTTGGTGTCCGTGTGTGTCTGTGTTACTGGGTGTCAGTGCATGTATTTGTGACTTGGTGTCAGTGTATATCTGTGTTACTTGGTGTAAGTGTGTGTCTTTGTTACTTGGTGTCCGTGTGTGTCTGTGTTACTGGGTGTCAGTGTATGTCTTTGTGACTGGGTGTCAGTGTATGTCTTCTTTACTTGGTGTAAGTGTGTGTCTGTGTTACTGGGTATCAGTGTCTGTCTTTGTTACTTTGTGTAAGTGTGTGTCTGTGTTACAGGGCATCTGTGTCTGTCTTTGTGACTTGCTGTCAAAGTATGTCTTTGTTACTGGGTGTCAGTGTGTGTCCATGTGACTTGGTGTCAGTGTATGTCTTTGTTACTTGGTGTAAGTGTCTGTGTGTTACTGGGTATCAGTGTATGTCTTTGTTACTTGGTGTCAGTGTATGTCAAAATAATTGGTGTAAGTGTATGTCTTTGTTACTTGGTGTCAGGGTATGTCTTTGTTACTTGGTGTCAGTGTATGACTGTGTTACTTGGTGTAACTGTGTGTCTTTGTTACTTGGTGTAAGTGTATGTCATTGTTACTTGGTATCAGTGCATGTCTTTGTTACTGGGTGTCAGTGTGTGTCTGTGTTACTGGGTATCAGTGTTTGTCTTTGTGACTTGGTATCAGTGTACGTCTTTGTTACTGGGTGTCAGTGTGTGTCTGTGTTACTGGGTATCAGTGTCTGTCTTTGTGACTTGCTATCAGTGTATGTCTTTGTTACTGGGTGTCAGTGTGTGTCTGTGTTCCTGGGTATCAGTGTCTGTCTTTGTGACTTGGTGTCAGTGTATGTCTTTGTTACTTGGTGTCAGTGTATGTCTTTGTTACTTGGTGTAAGTGTATGTCTTTGTTACTTGGTGTCAGTGGATGTCTTTGATTCTTGGTGTAAGTGTGTGTCTGTGTTACAGGGTATCAGTGTCTGTCTTTGTTACTTGGTGAAAGAGTGTGTCTGAGTTGCTGGGTATCAGTGTATGTCTTTGTTACTTGGTGTCAGCGTAGGTCTGTGTTACTTGGTGTAAGTGTGTGTCTTTCTTACTTGGTGTAAGTGCATGTCTTTGTCAATTGGTGTCAGTGCATGTCTGTGTTACTTGGTGTAAGTGTGTGTCTTTGTTACTTGGTGTCAGTGTATGTCTGTGTTATTTGGTTTAAGTGTATGTCTTTGTTACTTGCTGTAAGTGTTTGTCTGTGTCATTGGGTATCAGTGTATGTCTTTGTTAGTTGGTGTCTGTGTATGTCTGTGATACTTGGTGTAAGTGTGTGTCTGTGTTACTGGGTATCAGTGTATTTCTTTGTTACTTGGTGTAAGTGTGTGTCTGTGTTACGGGGTATCAGTGTATGTCTTTGTTACTTGGTGTCAGTGTATGTCTTTGTTACTTGGTGTAAGTGTATGTCTTTGTTACTGGGTATCAGTGCATGTCTTTGTTAATTGGTGTCAGTGCATGTCTTTGTTACTTGGTGTAAGTGTGTGTCTGTGTTACTGGGTAACAGTGTATGCCTTTGTTACTTGGTATCAGTGTATGTGTTTGTGACTTGGTGTCAGTGAATGTCTTTGCTACTGTTTATTCTTGTTTCTCTGTGTTACTGGGTGTCAGTGTGTGATTGTTTGTGTTACTGGGTGTCAGTGTGTATCTGTGACACTAGGTGTCAGTATTTAGTTTAGTTTGGAGATACAGCACTTTCACTGGCCCTTCGGCCCACCGAGTCTGTGCCGACCATCAACCACCCATTTATACTAATCCTACACTATTCCCGTAATCCTATCACATCCCCACCTGTCCCTATATATTTCCCTACCACCTACCTATACTAGGGGCAATTCATGATGGCCAATAAGCCTATCAACCTGCAAGTCTTTGGCATGTGGGAGGAAACCGGAGAACCCGGAGGAAACCCACGCAGACACAGGGAGAATGCAAACTCCGCACAGGCAGTACCCAGAATCGAACCCGGGTCACTGGAGCTGTGAGTTTTCGGTGCTAACCACTGCGCCAATATGCCCACCCCCCCCCCCCGCCCCCAGTGTGTGCCTGTGTTACTGGGTATCCGTGTATGTCTTTGTTACTTGGTGTCAGTGTATGTCTGTGTTACCTGGTGTAAGTGTGTGTCTGTGTTACTGGGTGTCAGTGTATGTCTTTGTTACTTGGTGTCAGTGTGTGTCTGTGTTACTGGGTATCAGTGTATGTATTTGTGACTTGGTGTCAGTGTTTGTCTTTGTTACTGTGTATCAGTGTTTCTCTGTGTTACTGGGTATCAGTGTATGTCTTTGTTACTTGGTGTCAGTGTATGTCAAAATACTTGGTGTAAGTGTATGTCTTTGTTACTTGGTGTAATTGTCTGTCTTTGTTACTTGGTGTCAGTGTATGTCTCTGTTACTTGGTGTAAGTGTGTGTCTTTGTTGCTTGGTGTAAGTGTACGTCTTTGTTACTTGGTTTCAGTGTGTGTCTGTGTTACTGGGCATCAGTGTATGTCTTTGTGACTTGGTATCAGTGTGTGTCTTTGTGACTTGGTGTCATTGTATTTCTTTTTTACTGGGTGTCAATGTGTATCTTTGTTACTTGGTGTCAGTGCATGTCTTTGTTACTGTGTATCAGTGTTTCTCTGTGTTACTGGGTGTCAGTGCGTGTTTGTTTGTGTCACTGGGTGTCAGTGTATGTCATTGTTACTTGGTGTCAGTGTATGTTTTTGTTACTTGGTGTAAGTGTGTGTCTGTGTTACTGGGTATCAGTGTATGTCATTGTTACTTGGTGTCAGTGTATGTTTTTGTTACTTGGTGTAAGTGTGTGTCTGTGTTACTGGGTATCAGTGCATGTCTGTGTTACTGGGGGTCAGTGTATGTCTGTGTTATTTGCTGTAAGTGTGTGTCTTTGTTACTTGTTTTCAGTGTGTGTCTGTGTTACTTGGTGTAATTGTATGTCTTTGTATCTTGCTGTAAGTTTGTGTCTGTGTTACTGGGTGTCAGTGTGTTTGTTTGTGTTAGTGGGTGTCAGTGTGTGTCTGTGTTACTGGGTATCAGTGTATGTCTTTGTTTCTTGGTGTCAGTGTATGTCAAAATTTTTGGTGTAGTTGTCTGTCTTTGTTACTTGGTGTCATTGTATGTCTTTGTTACTTGTTGTAAGTGTGTGTCTGTGATACTGGATATCAGTGCATGTCTGTGTTACTGGGGGTCAGTGTGTGTCTGTGTTACTGGGGGTCAGTGTGTGTTTCTAACTGGGTCTCAGAGTGTGTCTGTGTTACTGGGTATCAGTGTATGTCTTTGTTACTTGTTGTAAGTGTATGTCTTTGTTACTTGGTGTAAGTGTGTGTCTGTGTTACTGGGTATCAGTGTATGTCATTGTTACTTGGTGTCAGTGTATGTTTTTGTTACTTGGTGTAAGTGTGTGTCTGTGTTACTGGGTATCAGTGCATGTCTGTGTTACTGGGGGTCAGTGTATGTCTGTGTTATTTGCTGTAAGTGTGTGTCTTTGTTACTTGTTTTCAGTGTGTGTCTGTGTTACTTGGTGTAATTGTATGTCTTTGTATCTTGCTGTAAGTTTGTGTCTGTGTTACTGGGTGTCAGTGTGTTTGTTTGTGTTAGTGGGTGTCAGTGTGTGTCTGTGTTACTGGGTATCAGTGTATGTCTTTGTTTCTTGGTGTCAGTGTATGTCAAAATTTTTGGTGTAGTTGTCTGTCTTTGTTACTTGGTGTCATTGTATGTCTTTGTTACTTGGTGTAAGTGTGTGTCTGTGTTACTGGATATCAGTGCATGTCTGTGTTACTGGGGGT
The DNA here is from genome assembly GCF_036365525.1 of Heterodontus francisci. NCBI lineage: Eukaryota > Metazoa > Chordata > Chondrichthyes > Heterodontiformes > Heterodontidae > Heterodontus > Heterodontus francisci. The sequence continues at coordinate 3,345,625 of NW_027140221.1, read as the reverse complement.
CAGTGTATGTCTGTGTTACTTGGTGTTAAGTGTGTGTCTGTGTTACTGGGTATCAGTGTATGTCTTTGTTACTTTGTGTCAGTGTTTGTCTTTGTTACTTGGTGGAAGTGTGTGTCTGTGTTATTGGGTATCAGTGTATGTCTGTGTTACTGGTGGTCAGTGTGTGTCTGTGTTACTGGGGGTCAGTGTGTGTTTCTAACTGGGTGTCAGTGTGTGTCTGTGTTACTGGGTATCAGTGTATGTCTTTGTTACTTGTTGTAAGTGTATGTCTTTGTTACTTGGTGTCAGTGTATGTGTTTGTGACTTGGTGTCAGTGTGTGTCTTTGTTACTTGGTGTAAGTGTGTGTCTGTGTTGCTGTGTACCAGTGTATGACTTTGTTACTTGGTGTAAGTGTGTGTCTGTGTTACTTGGTGTCAGTGTATGTCATTGTTACTGGGTGTAAGTGTGTGTCTTTGTTACTTGGTGTCAGTGTGTGTCTGTGTTCCTGGGTGTCAGTGTATGTCTTTGTTACTGTGTGTCAGTGTGTGTTACTGGGTGTCAGTCTGTGTCTGTGACACTAGGTGTCAGTATTTAGTTTAGTTCGGAGATACAGCACTTGAACTGGCCCTTCGTCCCACCGAGTCTGTGCCGACCATGAACAAACCATTTAGACTAATCCTACACTTATCCCGTATTCCAATCACATCCCCACCGGTCCCTATATATTTCCCTACCACCTGCCTATACGAGGGGCAATTTATAATGGCCAATTAACCTATAAACCTGCAAGTCTTTGGCATGTGGGAGGAAACCGGAGCACCCGGAGGAAACCCACGCAGACACAGGGAGAAATTGCAAACTCCGCACAGGCAGTACCCAGAATCGAACCCGGGTCCCTGGAGCTGTGAGGCTGCGGTGCTAACCACTGCGCCAATGTGCGCCCTCCCCCACCCCACCCCAGTGTGTGCCTGTGTGACTGGGTATCAGTGCATGTCTTTGTTACTTGGTGTCAGTGTATGTCAAAATACTTGGTGTAAGTGTATGTCTTTGTTACTTGGTGTAATTGTCTGTCTTTGTTACTTGGTGTCAGTGTATGTCTCTGTTACTTGGTGTAAGTGTGTGTCTTTGTTGCTTGGTGTAAGTGTACGTCTTTGTTACTTGGTTTCAGTGTGTGTCTGTGTTACTGGGCATCAGTGTATGTCTTTGTGACTTGGTATCAGTGTGTGTCTTTGTGACTTGGTGTCAGTGTATTTCTTTTTTACTGGGTGTCAATGTGTATCTTTGTTACTTGGTGTCAGTGCATGTCTTTGTTACTGTGTATCAGTGTTTCTCTGTGTTACTGGGTGTCAGTGCGTGTTTGTTTGTGTCACTGGGTGTCAGTGTATGTCATTGTTACTTGGTGTCAGTGTATGTTTTTGTTACTTGGTGTAAGTGTGTGTCTGTGTTACTGGGTATCAGTGTATGTCATTGTTACTTGGTGTCAGTGTATGTTTTTGTTACTTGGTGTAAGTGTGTGTCTGTGTTACTGGGTATCAGTGCATGTCTGTGTTACTGGGGGTCAGTGTATGTCTGTGTTATTTGCTGTAAGTGTGTGTCTTTGTTACTTGTTTTCAGTGTGTGTCTGTGTTACTTGGTGTAATTGTATGTCTTTGTATCTTGCTGTAAGTTTGTGTCTGTGTTACTGGGTGTCAGTGTGTTTGTTTGTGTTAGTGGGTGTCAGTGTGTGTCTGTGTTACTGGGTATCAGTGTATGTCTTTGTTTCTTGGTGTCAGTGTATGTCAAAATTTTTGGTGTAGTTGTCTGTCTTTGTTACTTGGTGTCATTGTATGTCTTTGTTACTTGGTGTAAGTGTGTGTCTGTGTTACTGGATATCAGTGCATGTCTGTGTTACTGGGGGTCAGTGTATGTCTGTGTTACTTGGTGTTAAGTGTGTGTCTGTGTTACTGGGTATCAGTGTATGTCTTTGTTACTTTGTGTCAGTGTTTGTCTTTGTTACTTGGTGGAAGTGTGTGTCTGTGTTATTGGGTATCAGTGTATGTCTGTGTTACTGGGGGTCAGTGTGTGTCTGTGTTACTGGGGGTCAGTGTGTGTTTCTAACTGGGTGTCAGTGTGTGTCTGTGTTACTGGGTATCAGTGTATGTCTTTGTTACTTGTTGTAAGTGTATGTCTTTGTTACTTGGTGTCAGTGTATGTGTTTGTGACTTGGTGTCAGTGTGTGTCTTTGTTACTTGGTGTAAGTGTGTGTCTGTGTTGCTGTGTACCAGTGTATGACTTTGTTACTTGGTGTAAGTGTGTGTCTGTGTTACTTGGTGTCAGTGTATGTCATTGTTACTGGGTGTAAGTGTGTGTCTTTGTTACTTGGTGTCAGTGTGTGTCTGTGTTCCTGGGTGTCAGTGTATGTCTTTGTTACTGTGTGTCAGTGTGTGTTACTGGGTGTCAGTCTGTGTCTGTGACACTAGGTGTCAGTATTTAGTTTAGTTCGGAGATACAGCACTTGAACTGGCCCTTCGTCCCACCGAGTCTGTGCCGACCATGAACAAACCATTTAGACTAATCCTACACTTATCCCGTATTCCAATCACATCCCCACCGGTCCCTATATATTTCCCTACCACCTACCGATACGAGGGGCAATTTATTATGGCCAATTAACCTATAAACCTGCAAGTCTTTGGCATGTGGGAGGAAACCGGAGCACCCGGAGGAAACCCACGCAGACACAGGGAGAACTTGCAAACTCCGCACAGGCAGTACCCAGAATCGAACCCGGGTCCCTGGAGCTGTGAGGCTGCGGTGCTAACCACTGCGCCAATGTGCGCCCTCCCCCACCCCACCCCAGTGTGTGCCTGTGTGACTGGGTATCAGTGCATGTCTTTGTTACTTGGTGTCAGTGTATGTCAAAATACTTGGTGTAAGTGTATGTCTTTGTTACTTGGTGTAATTGTCTGTCTTTGTTACTTGGTGTCAGTGTATGTCTCTGTTACTTGGTGTAAGTGTGTGTCTTTGTTGCTTGGTGTAAGTGTACGTCTTTGTTACTTGGTTTCAGTGTGTGTCTGTGTTACTGGGCATCAGTGTATGTCTTTGTGACTTGGTATCAGTGTGTGTCTTTGTGACTTGGTGTCAGTGCATTTCTTTTTTACTGGGTGTCAATGTGTATCTTTGTAACTTGGTGTCAGTGCATGTCTTTGTTACTGTGTATCAGTGTTTCTCTGTGTTACTGGGTGTCAGTGCGTGTTTGTTTGTGTCACTGGGTGTCAGTGTATGTTTTTGTTACTTGGTGTAAGTGTGTGTCTGTGTTACTGGGTATCAGTGTATATCATTGTTACTTGGTGTCAGTGTATGTTTTTGTTACTTGGTGTAAGTGTGTGTCTGTGTTACTGGGTATCAGTGCATGTCTGTGTTACTGGGGGTCAGTGTATGTCTGTGTTATTTGCTGTAAGTGTGTGTCTTTGTTACTTGTTTTCAGTGTGTGTCTGTGTTACTTGGTGTAATTGTATGTCTTTGTATCTTGCTGTAAGTTAGTGTCTGTGTTACTGGGTGTCAGTGTGTTTGTTTGTGTTAGTGGGTGTCAGTGTGTGTCTGTGTTACTGGGTATCAGTGTATGTCTTTGTTTCTTGGTGTCAGTGTATGTCAAAATTTTTGGTGTAGTTGTCTGTCTTTGTTACTTGGTGTCATTGTATGTCTTTGTTACTTGGTGTAAGTGTGTGTCTGTGTTACTGGATATCAGTGCATGTCTGTGTTACTGGGGGTCAGTGTATGTCTGTGTTACTTGGTGTTAAGTGTGTGTCTCTGTTACTGGGTATCAGTGTATGTCTTTGTTACTTTGTATCAGTGTTTGTCTTTGTTACTTGGTGGAAGTGTGTGTCTGTGTTATTGGGTATCAGTGTATGTCTGTGTTACTGGGGGTCAGTGTGTGTCTGTGTTACTGGGGGTCAGTGTGTGTTTCTAACTGGGTGTCAGAGTGTGTCTGTGTTACTGGGTATCAGTGTATGTCTTTGTTACTTGTTGTAAGTGTATGTCTTTGTTACTTGGTGTCAGTGCATGTGTTTGTGACTTGGTGTCAGTGTGTGTCTTTGTTACTTGGTGTCAGTGTGTGTTACTGGGTGTCAGTCTGTGTCTGTGACACTAGGTGTCAGTATTTAGTTTAGTTCGGAGATACAGCACTTGAACTGGCCCTTCGTCCCACCGAGTCTGTGCCGACCATGAACAAACCATTTAGACGAATCCTACACTTATCCCGTATTCCAATCACATCCCCACCGGTCCCTATATATTTCCCTACCACCTACCTATACGAGGGGCAATTTATAATGGCCAATTAACCTATAAATCTGCAAGTCTTTGGCATGTGGGAGGAAACCGGAGCACCCGGAGGAAACCCACGCAGACACAGGGAGAACTTGCAAACTCCGCACAGGCAGTACCCAGAATCGAACCCGGGTCCCTGGAGCTGTGAGGCTGCGGTGCTAACCACTGCGCCAATGTGCGCCCTCCCCCACCCCACCCCAGTGTGTGCCTGTGTCACTTGGTATCAGTGCATGTCTTTGTTACTTGGTGTCAGTGTATGTCAAAATACTTGGTGTAAGTGTATGTCTTTGTTACTTGGTGTAATTGTCTGTCTTTGTTACTTGGTGTCAGTGTATGTCTCTGTTACTTGGTGTAAGTGTGTGTCTTTGTTGCTTGGTGTAAGTGTACGTCTTTGTTACTTGGTTTCAGTGTGTGTCTGTGTTACTGGGCATCAGTGTATGTCTTTGTGACTTGGTATCAGTGTGTGTCTTTGTGACTTGGTGTCAGTGCATTTCTTTTTTACTGGGTGTCAATGTGTATCTTTGTTACTTGGTGTCAGTGCATGTCTTTGTTTCTGTGTATCAGTGTTTCTCTGTGTTACTGGGTGTCAGTGCGTGTTTGTTTGTGTCACTGGGTGTCAGTGTATGTCATTGTTACTTGGTGTCAGTGTATGTTTTTGTTACTTGGTGTAAGTGTGTGTCTGTGTTACTGGGTATCAGTGTATGTCATTGTTACTTGGTGTCAGTGTATGTTTTTGTTACTTGGTGTAAGTGTGTGTCTGTGTTACTGGGTATCTGTGCATGTCTGTGTTACTGGGGGTCAGTGTATGTCTGTGTTATTTGCTGTAAGTGTGTGTCTTTGTTACTTGTTTTCAGTGTGTGTCTGTGTTAATTGGTGTAATTGTATGTCTTTGTATCTTGCTGTAAGTTTGTGTCTGTGTTACTGGGTGTCAGTGTGTTTGTTTGTGTTAGTGGGTGTCAGTGTGTGTCTGTGTTACTGGGTATCAGTGTATGTCTTTGTTTCTTGGTGTCAGTGTATGTCAAAATTTTTGGTGTAGTTGTCTGTCTTTGTTACTTGGTGTCATTGTATGTCTTTGTTACTTGGTGTAAGTGTGTGTCTGTGTTACTGGATATCAGTGCATGTCTGTGTTACTGGGGGTCAGTGTATGTCTGTGTTACTTTGTGTCAGTGTTTGTCTTTGTTACTTGGTGTAAGTGTGTGTCTGTGTTACTGGATATCAGTGCATGTCTGTGTTACTGGGTATCAGTGTATGTCTTTGTTACTTTGTGTCAGTGTTTGTCTTTGTTACTTGGTGGAAGTGTGTGTCTGTGTTATTGGGTATCAGTGTATGTCTGTGTTACTGGGGGTCAGTGTGTGTCTGTGTTACTGGGGGTCAGTGTGTGTTTCTAACTGGGAGTCAGAGTGTGTCTGTGTTACTGGGTATCAGTGTATGTCTTTGTTACTTGTTGTAAGTGTATGTCTTTGTTACTTGGTGTCAGTGTATGTGTTTGTGACTTGGTGTCAGTGTGTGTCTTTGTTACTTGGTGTAAGTGTGTGTCTGTGTTGCTGTGTACCAGTGTATGACTTTGTTACTTGGTGTAAGTGTGTGTCTGTGTTACTTGGTGTCAGTGTATGTCATTGTTACTGGGTGTAAGTGTGTGTCTTTGTTACTTGGTGTCAGTGTGTGTCTGTGTTCCTGGGTGTCAGTGTATGTCTTTGTTACTGTGTGTCAGTGTGTGTTACTGGGTGTCAGTCTGTGTCTGTGACACTAGGTGCCAGTATTTAGTTTAGTTCGGAGATACAGCACTTGAACTGGCCCTTCGTCCCACCGAGTCTGTGCCGACCATGAACAAACCATTTAGACTAATCCTACACTTATCCCGAATTCCAATCACATCCCCACCGGTCCCTATATATTTCCCTACCACCTACCTATACGAGGGGCAATTTATAATGGCCAATTAACCTATAAACCTGCAAGTCTTTGGCATGTGGGAGGAAACCGGAGCACCCGGAGGAAACCCACGCAGACACAGGGAGAACTTGCAAACTCCGCACAGGCAGTACCCAGAATCGAACCCGGGTCCCTGGAGCTGTGAGGCTGCGGTGCTAACCACTGCGCCAATGTGCGCCCCCCCCCCTACCCCCAGTGTGTGCCTGTGTTACTGCGTATCAGTGTATGTCTTTGTTACTTGGTGTCAGTTTCTGTCTGTGTTACTTGGTGTCAGTGTGTTTGTTTGTGTTGCTGGGTTTCAGTGTGTGTCTGTGTTACTTGGTGTAAGTGTGTGTCTTTGTTACTTGGTGTCCGTGTGTGTCTGTGTTACTGGGTGTCAGTGTATGTCTTTGTTACTGGGTGTCAGTGTATGTCTTTGTTACTTGGTGTAAGTGTGTGACTGTGTTACTGGGTATCAGTGTCTGTCTTTGTTACTTGGTGTAAGTGTGTGTCTATGTTACTGGCTATCAGTGTTTAGTTTCGGTGACTGCAGCTTGGATAGCAACGGAGGTGCGTGAACGGGCTTCCAGCTGTGAAGTCAATTTCAGCGTAAGTTTAAAAGTGAATTCCCTTTTGTTTTCGGAGGACCATGGGACTGCTGGGTAAGGAAAAAGGTATATATTTGTGTGGTGGCTGTACCCGAGACACTACACGTGTAGTGTCTCCCACCCACCCTCCTCCTCTAACCAAAATAAAAAGGACTCTGGTGTGTTGATAAGGTAAGCTTTTTATTTAGGAAGTTCTGTCCGTTGGATTGCTAACCTAACAAGTTTTGACTTTTTGTTTTTTTTTGTTTTTTCAGTAGATTTGTTGGGAAATTGGAATAGTGGGAATGGAGGTTAAGGCTGTTGCATGTTCCTCCTGCAGAATGTGGGACGTAAGGGTCGCCAAGAGTGTCCCTGCTGACTGCATCTGTGGGAAGCGCACCCAAATCCAGCTCCTCGAGAACCGCGTTAGGGAACTGGAGCTGGAGCTGGATGATCTTCGGATCATTCGGGAGGCGGAGGAGGTTATTGAGAGGAGTTATGGGGAGGTAGTCACACCTCAGGTAAAAGAAGTAGGTAGATGGGTTACCGTCAGGGGAAGGAGAGGGAACCAGCAGGCAGTGCAGGGATCCCATGTGGCCGTTTCCCTCAACAACAGGTATACCGTTTTGGATACTGTTGCGGGGGACTACTTACCAGGGGTAAGCAATGGGGTACAGATATCTGGCACAGAGTCTGTCCCTGTTGCTCAGAAGGGAAGGGGGAAGAGGAGCAGAACATTAGTCATTGGGGACTCCATAGTTAGGGGAACAGATAGGAGGTTCTGTGCGAACGAGAGAGACTCACGGTTGGTATGTTGCCTCCCAGGTGCCAGGGTTCGTGATGTCTCGGATCGTGTTTTTGGGATCCTTAATGGGGAGGGGGAGCAGCCCCAAGTCGTGGTCCACATAGGCACCAACGACATAGGTAGGAAGGGAGATGGGGATTTAAGACAGAAATTTAGGGAGCTAGGGTGGAAGCTTAGAGCGAGAACAAACAGAGTTGTTATCTCTGGGTTGTTGCCCATGCCACGTAATAGCGAAGCGAGGAAGAGGGAGAGAGAGGAGTTGAACACGTGGCTGCAGGGATGGTGCAGGAGGGAGGGTTTTGGTTTCCTGGATAATTGGGGCTCTTTCTGGGGTAGGTGGGACCTCGACAAACAGGATGGTCTTCACCTGAACCAGAGGGGTACCAATATCCTGGGGGGCAGGTTTGCTAGTGCTCTTCGGGGGGGTTTAAACTAATTCAGCAGGGGAATGGGAACCTAAATTGTAGTGCCAGTGTACAGGATGTTGAGAGTAGTGATGTCAGGGATATGGTTACAAGGACGCAAGAGGGCACTGGCAAGCAAGAACCTGGTTTAAAGTGTGTCTATTTCAACGCCAGGAGCATCCGGAATAAGGTGGGTGAGCTTGCAGCATGGGTTGGCACCTGGGATCTTGATGTAGTGACCATTTCGGAGACATGGGTAGAGCAGGGGCAGGAATGGATGTTGCAGCTTCCGCGATTTAGATGTTTCAGTAAGAACAGAGAAGATGGTAAAAGAGGGGGGGGGGGATGTGGCATTGTTAATCAAGGAGAGTATGACAGCGACAGAAAGGACGTTTGAGGACTCGTCTACTGAGGTAGTATGGGCTGAGGTTAGAAACAGGAGAGGTGAGGTTACCCTGTTGGGAGTCTTTTATAGACCTCCGAATAGTTCCAGAGATGTAGAAGAAAGGATAGCGAAGATGATTCTCGACAGGGGTGAGAGTAACAGGGTAGTTGTTATGGGGGACTTTAACTTTCCAAATATCGACTGGAAATACTATAGTTCGAGTACTTTAGATGGGTCAGTTTTGTCCAGTGTGTGCAGGAGGGTTTTCTGACACAGTATGTAGACAGGCCAACCAGGGGCGATGCCACATTGGATTTGGTACTGGGAAATGAACCCGGCCTGGTGTTAGATTTAGATGTAGGTGAGCACTTTGGTGATAGTGATCACAATTCGGTTAGGTTTACCTTAGCGAGTGGCAGGGACAGGTATATACCGCAGGGCAAGAATTATAACTGGGGGAAAGGAAATTATGATGCGATTAGGCAAGATTTAGGATGCGTAGGATGGGGAAGGAAACTGCAGGGGATGGGAACAATCGAAATGTGGAGCTTATTCAAGGAGCAGCTACTGCGTGTCCTTGATAAGTATGTACCTGTGAGGCAGGGAGGAAGTTGTCGTGCGAGGGAGCCGTGGTTTACTGAAGAAGTTGAAGCGCTTGTCAAGAGGAAGAAGAAGGCTTATGTTAGGATCAGACATGAAGGCTCAGTTACGGCGCTTGAGAGCTACAACTTAGCCAGGAAGGATCTAAAGGGAGAGCTAAGAAGAGCAAGGAGAGGACACGAGAAGTCATTGGTGGATCGGATCAGGGAAAACCCTAAGGCTTTCTATAGGTATATCAGGAAGAAAAGAATGACTAGAGTTAGATTATGGCCAATCAAGGATAATAGTGGGAAGTTGTGTGTGGAATCAGAGGAGATAGGGGAAGTGTTAAATGAATATTTTGCGTCAGTATTTACAGTAGAGAAAGAAAATGTTGTTGAGAATACTGAGATTCAGGCTACGAGGCTAGATGGGATTGAGGTTCACAAGGAGGAGGTGTTAGCAATTTTGGAAAGTGTGAAAATAGATAAGTCCTCTGGGCCAGATGGGATTTATCCCAGGATTCTCTGGGAATCTAGGGAGGAGATTGCAGAGCCTTTGTCCTTGATCTTTATGTCGTCATTGTCGACAGGAATAGTGCCGGAAGACTGGAGAATTGCAAATGTTGTCCCCTTGTTCAAGAAGGGGAGTAGAGACAGCCCTGGTAATTATAGACGTGTGAGCCTTACTTCGGTTGTGGGTAAAATGTTGGAAAAGGTTATAAGAGACAGGATTTATAATCATCTTGAAAATAATAAGTACATTACAGATAGTCAGCACGGTTTTGTGACGGGTAGGTCGTGCCTCACAAACCTTATTGAGTTTTTCGAGAAGGTGACCAAACAGGTGGATGAGGGTAAAGCAGTGGATGTGGTGTATATGGATTTCAGTAAGGCGTTTGATAAGTTTCCCCACGGTAGGCTATTGCAGAAAATACGGAAGTATGGGGTTGAAGGCGATTTAGAGCTTTGGATCAGAAATTGGCTAGCTGAAAGAAGACAGAGGGTGGTGGTTGATGGCAAATGTTCATCCTGGAGTTTAGTTACTAGTGGTGTACCGCAAGGATCTGTTTTGGGGCCACTGCTGTTTCTCATTTTTATAAATGACCTGGAAGAGGGTGTAGAAGGGTGGGTTAGTAAATTTGCAGATTACACTAAGGTCGGTGGAGTTGTGGATAGTGCCGAAGGATGTTGTAGGGTACAGAGAGACATAGATAGGCTGCAGAGCTGGGCTGAGAGATGGCAAATTGAGTTTAATGCGGAAAAGCGTGAGGTGATTCACTTTGGAAGGAGTAACAGGAATGCAGAGTACTGGGCTAATGGGAAGATTCTTGGTAGTGTAGATGAACAGAGAGATCTTGGTGTCCATGTGCATAAATCCCTGAAGGTTGCTAACCAGGTTAATAGGGCTGTTAAGAAGGCATATGGTGTGTTAGCTTTTATTAGTAGGGGGATCGAGTTTCGGAGCCACGAGGTCATGCTGCAGCTGTACAAAACTCTGGTGCGGCCGCACCTGGAGTATTGCGTGCAGTTCTGGTCACCGCATTATAGGAAGGATGTGGAAGCTATGGAAAGGGTGCAGAGGAGATTTACTAGGATGTTGCCTGGTATGGAGGGAAGGTCTTACGAGGAAAGGCTGAGGGACTTGAGGTTGTTTTCGTTGGAGAGAAGGAGGAGGAGAGGTGACTTAATCGAGACATATAAGATAATCAGAGGGTTAGATAGGGTGGATAGTGAGAGTCATTTTCCTCGGATGGTGATGGCAAACACGAGGGGACATAGCTTCAAGTTGAGGGGTGATAGATATAGGACAGATGTGAGAGGTAGTTTCTTTACTCAGAGAGTAGTAAGGGCGTGGAACGCCCTGCCTGCAGCAGTCGTAGATTCGCCAACTTTAAGGGCATTGAAGTGGACATTGGATAGACACATGGATGAAAATGGAATCGTGCAGGTCAGATGGTTTCACAGGTCGGCGCAACATCGAGGGCCGAAGGGCTTGTACTGCGCTGTAATGGTCTAATTCTAAGTGTATGTCTTTGTTACTTGGTGTCAGTGTATGTCTGTGTTACTTGGTGTAAGTGTGTGTCTGTGTTACTGGGTATCAGTGTATGTCTTTGTGACTTGGTGTCAGTGTATGTCTTTGTTACTGGGTGTCAGTGAGTGTCTTTGTGACTTGGTGTCAGTGTATGTCTTTGTTACTTGGTGTAAGTGTGCGTCTGTGTTACTGGGTATCAGTGTATGTCTTTGATACTTGGTGTCAGTGTATGTCAAAATACTTGGTATAAGTGTATGTCTTTGTTACTTGGTGTAATTGTCTGCCTTTGTTACTTGGTGTCAGTGTATGTCTGTGTTACTTGGTGTAAGTGTGTGTCTTTGTTACTTGGTGTAAGTGTATGTCTTTGTTACTTGGTGTCAGTGTATGCCTTTGTTACTTGGTGTCAGTGTATGTCTGTGTTACTTGGTGTCAATGTGTGCCTGTGTTACTGGGTATCAGTGTATGTCTTTGTTACTTGGTGTCAGTGTGTGTCTGTGTTACTGGGTGTCAGTGTATGTCTTTGTTACTGGATATCAGTGTATTCTTTGTTACTTGGTGTAATTGTGTGTCTGTGTTACTGAGTATCTGTGTCTGTCTTTGTTACTTGGTGTAAGTGTGTCTCTGTGTTCTTGGGTATCAGTGTATGTCTTTGTTGCTTGGTGTCAGTGTATGTCTGTCTTACATGGTGTAAGTGTGTGTCTGTGTTAATGGGTATCAGTGTATGTCTTTGTGACTTGGTGTCAGTGTATGTCTTTGTTACTGGGTGTCAGTGTGTGTCTTTGTGACTTGGTGTCAGTGTATGTCTTTGTTACTTGGTGTAAGTGTGTGTCTGTGTTATTGGGTATCAGTGTATATCTTTGTTACTTTGTGTCAGTGTGTGTCAAAATACTTGGTGTAAGTGTGTGACTTTGTTACTTGGTGTAATTGTCTGTCTTTGTTACTTGGTGTCAGTGTATGTCTGTGTTACTTGGTGTAAGTGTGTGTCTTTGTTACTTCGTGTAAGTGTATGTCTTTGTTACTTGCTGTCAGTGTATGTCTTTGTTCCTTGGTGTCAGTGTATGTCTTTGTTACTGGGTGTTAGTGTATTATTTGTTACTTGGTGTAAGTGTGTGTCTGTGTTACTGTGTATCAGAGTCTGTCATTGTTACTTGGTGTAAGTGTGTGTCTGTGTTACTGGGTATCAGTGTATATCTTTGTTACTTGGTGTCAGTGTATGTCTGTCTTACTTGGTGGAAGTGTGTGTCTGTGTTACTGGGTATCAGTGTATGTCTTTGTGACTTGGTGTCAGTGTATGTCTTTGTTACTTGGTGTAAGTGTGTGTCTGTGTTACTGGGTATCAGTGAATGTCTTTGTTACTTGGTGTCAGTGTATGTCAAAATACTTGGTGTAAGTGTATGTCTTTGTTACTTGGTGTAATTGTCTGTCTTTGTTACTTGCTGTCAGTGTATGTCTTTGTTCCTTGGTGTCAGTGTATGTCTGTGTTACTTTGTGTAAGTGTGTGCCTGTGTTACTGGGTATCAGTGTATTTCTTTGTTACTTGGTGTCAGTGTATGGCTATGTTACTTGGTGTAAGTGTTTGTCTGTGTTACTGGGTGTCAGTGTGTATCTGTATTACTTGGTGTAAGTGTGTGTCTTTGTTACTTGGTGTCCGCGTGTGTCTGTGTTACTGGGTGTCAGTGTATGTCTTTGTAACTGGGTGTCAGTGTATGTCTTTGTTACTTGGTGTAAGTGTGTTTCTTTGTTACTGGGTATCAGTGTATGTCTTTGTTACTTGGTGTCAGTGTATGTCTGTGGTACTTGGTGTAAGTGTATGTCTTTGTTACTTGGTGTCAGTGTATGTCTGTGTTACTTGTTGTAACTGTGTGACTGTGTTACTGGGTATCAGTTTATGTCTTTGTTACTGGGTGTCAGTGTGTGTCTTTGTTACTTGGTGTCAGTGCATGTCTTTGTTACTGGGTGTCAGTGTGTGTCTGTGACACTAGGTGTCAGTATTTAGTTTAGTTTAGAGATGCAGCACTTGAACAGGCCCGTCGGCCCACCGAGTCTGTGCCGACCATCAACCACCCATTTATACTAATCCTGCACTAATCCCGCATTTCTATCACATCCCCATCGGTCCCTATATATTTCCCTGCCACCTACCTATACTAGGGGCAATTTATAATGGCCAATTAACCTATCAACCTGCAAGTCTTTGGCATGTGGGAGGAAACCGGAGCACCCGGAGGAAACTCACGTGGACAAAGGGAGAACTTGCAAACTCCGCACAGTCAGTGCCCAGAATCGAAAACGGGTCCCGAGAGCTGTGAGGCTGCGGAACGAACCACTGCGCCAATGTGCCCCACCGCCCCCCGCAGTGTGTGCTTGTGTTACTGGGTCTCAATGTATGTCTTTGTTCCTTGGTGTCAGTGTATGTCTGTGTTACTTGGTGTAAGTGTGTGTCTGTGTTACTGGGTATCAGTGTATGTCTGTGTTACTTGGTGTAAGTGTGTGTCTGTGTTACTGGGTATCAGTGTATGTCTTTGTTACTTGGTGTCAGTGTATGTCTTTGTTACTTGGTTTAAGGGTATGTCTTTGTTACTTGGTTTCAGTGTATGTCTTTGTTACTTGGTGTAAGTGTGCGTCTGTGTTACTGGGTGTCAGTGTGTGTCTGTGTTCCTTGGTGCAAGTGTGTGTCTTTGTTACTTGGTGTCCGTGTGTGTCTGTGTTACTGCGTGTCAGTGTGTGTCTGTGTTATTTGGTGTAAGTGTGTGTCTTTGTTACTTGGTGTCCGTGTGTGTCTGTGTTACTGGGTGTCAGTGTATATCTTTGTTACTGGGTGTTAGTGTATTCTTTGTTACTTGGTGTCAGTGTGTGTCTGTGTTCCTGAGTATCAGTGTCTGTCTTTGTTACTTGGTGTAAGTGTGTGTCTGTGTTACTGGGTATCAGTGTATATCTTTGTTACTTGGTGTCAGTGTATGTCTGCATTACTTGGTGGAAGTGTGTGTCTGTGTTACTGGGTATCAGTGTATGTCTTTGTTACTTTGTGTCAGTGTATGTCAAAATACTTGGTATCAGTGTATATCTTTGTTACATGGTGTAAGTGTGTGTCTGTGTTACTGGGTGTCAGTGCATATTTTTGCTACATGGTGACAGTGCATGTCTGTGTTACTTGGTGTATGTGTGAGTCTTTGTTACTTGGTGTAATTGTATGACATTGTTACTTGGTGTCAGCTTATGTCTGTGCTACTTGGTGTATGTGTGAGTCTTTGTTACTTGGTGTAATTGTATGACATTGTTACTTGGTGTCAGCGTATGTCTGTGTTACTTGGTGTAAGTGTATGTCTTTGTTAGTTGGTGTCAGTGTATGTCTTTGTTACTTGGTGTAAGTGTGTGTCTGTGTTACTTGGTGTAAGTCTGTGTCTGTGTTACTTCTTATCAATGTATGTCTTTGTTACTTGGTGTAAGTGTGTGTCTGTGTTACTGGGTAACAGTGTATGTCTTTGTTACTTGGTGTCAGTGTATGTCTGTGTTACTTGGTGTAAGTGTGTGTCATTTTTACTTGGTGTCAGTGTATGTCTTTGTTACTTGGTGTCAGTGTATGTCTTTGTTACTTGGTGTAAGTGAGTGTTTGTGTTACTTGGTGTAAGTGTGTGCTTTTGTCATTCGGTATCAGTGTATGTCTTTGTTACTTGGTGTAAGTGTGTGTCTGTGTTACTGGTTAACAGTGTATGTCTTTGTTACTTGGTGTCAGTGTATGTCTGTGTTATTTGGTGTAAGTGTGTATCTTTGTTACTTGGTGTAATTGTATGTCTTTGTTACTTGGTGTCAGTGTATGTCTGTGTTACTTGTTGTAAGTGTATGTCTTTGTTACTTGGTGTCAGTGTATGTCTTTGTTACTTGGTGTAAGTGTGTGTCTGTGTTACTGGGTATCAGTGTATGTCTTTGTTACTTGGTGCCAGTGTATGTCTTTGTGACTTGGTGTCAGTGTATGTCTTTGTTTTTGGGTGTCAGTTTATGTCTTTGTTTCTTGGTGTCAGTGCAGTTCTTTGTTACTTGGTGTTAGTGTACGTCTGTGTTACTTGGTGTAAGTGTGTGTCTTTGTTACTTGGTGTAAGTGTGTGTCTGCGTTACTGGGTATCAGTGTATGTCTTTGTTACTTGGTGTCAGTGTATGTCTTTGTTACTTGGTGTAAGTGTGTGTCTGTGTTCCTGGGTGTCAGTGTATGTCTGTGTTGCTTGGTGTAAGTCTGTGTCTTTGTTACTTGGTGTAAGTGTGTGTCTTTGTTACTTGGTGTAAGTGTATGTCTTTGTTACTTGGTGTCAGTGTATGCCTTTGTTACTTGGTGTCAGTGTATGTCTGTGTTACTTGGTGTCAGTGTGTGCCTGTGTTACTGGGTATCAGTGTATGTCTTTGTTACTTGGTGTCAGTGTGTGTCTGTGTTACTGGGTGTCAGTGTATGTCTTTGTTACTGGATATCAGTGTATTCTTTGTTACTTGGTGTAAGTGTGTGTCTGTGTTACTGGGTGTCAGTGTATGTCTTTGTCAATGGGTGTCAGTGTATGTCTTTGTTACTTGTTGTAAGTGTGTGTCTGTGTTACTGGGTATCAGTGTCTGTCTTTGATACTTGGTGTAAGTGTGTGTCTGTGTTACTGGGTATCAGTGTATGTCTTTGTTACTTGGTGTCAGTGTGTGTCTGTGTTACTGGGTATCAGTGTATGTCTTTGTGACTTTGTGTCAGTCTTTGTCTTTGTTACTGGGGTTCAGTGTCTGTCTTTGTTCCTTGGTGTCAGTGTGTGTCTGTGTTACTGGGTATCAGTGTATGTCTTTGTTACTTGGTGTCAGTGTATGTCGTTGTTACTTGGCGGAGAAGCAGGAGAAGGTAGCGACTCTTCGGTGGGTAAGTGAAGGCAACAGGAGCTGTGTTTTAAAAGTTGTTTTAAAAGTTGTACTTACTGTTTTCAAGTTGTGTTCAAGTTACTTTTGGCGCGGGAGGAACCGGAAGCTGGACGGCAGCAAGGACTCCTGGGTAGGTATTTTCTTTAAAGGTGCGGAGCAGAGTTAACCCGAGACCCTTTTTACCCTCCTCCTCTAGCCAAAAAGGACTGAACAGGTAAGCTATTTCACTGTTTTTGTTAATATCTATATTTGTACTTAATTAAGGGGTAATTGAGTAAAAGAAATGGCAGCCAGGGGAGTGCAGTGCTCCTCCTGCAGTATGTTCGAGGTGGGGGGAACCTCCGGTGACCCTGCCGACTTCACCTGCTGGAAGTGCATCCGTCTCCAGCTCCTATCAGACCGTGTTCGGGAACTGGAGCTGGATGAACTGAGGATCATTCGGGAAGCTGAGGGGGTGATAGATAGAAGCTACAGGGATGTCGTTACTCCACAAAACAAAGGCAGCTGGGTAACAGTTAGAGGTGGGAAGAGGTCAGTGCAGGGATCTCCTGTGGTCGTTCCCCTCAGCAACAAGTATACAGTTTTAGATACTGTTGGGGGGGACGGCCTATCGGGGGCAGGCTGCAGTGAACGGGCCTCTGGCACGGGGTCCTGCACTGTGGCTCAGAAGGGAGGGAGGGAGAATGGGAGAGCACTAGTCATCGGGGACTCGATGGTGAGGAGTACCGACAGGCGGTTCTGTGGGCGCAAGCGAGACGCACGGATGGTTTGTTGCCTACCTGGTGCCAGGGTCCGTGATGTTTGTGATCGCGTCTTCAGGATCCTTAAAGGGGAGGGGGAGCAGCCAGAGGTCGTGGTGCACATTGGCACCAACGACGTAGGAAGGAAGGGTGGCACAGATGTTAGAAGTGAGTTTAGGGAGTTAGGCTGGAAGCTGAAAGCTCGGACGGACAAAGTTGTTATCTCTGGTTTGTTGCCGGCGCCACGTGATAGTGAGGCTAGGAATAGGGAGAGAGCACAGCTGAACACGTGGCTGCAGGAATGGTGTAGAAGAGAGGGCTTCCAGTTCTTGGATAATTGGACTGCATTCTGGGGAAGATGGGACCTGTTCAAACAGGACGGGCTGCATCTGAACCAGAGGGGCACCAATATCCTGGGAGGGAGGTTTGCTAGTACTGTTCGGGAGGGTTTAAACTAGTTTGGGAGGGGGGTGGGAACCGGACTTGTAGTCCAGGGACCAGTGGGTCCACTCTGAAAGACAAAGAGTGTAGTGAGGTATTGGGGAAGGTAGCACTGTCGCAGAGGACAGATGGGCACGGAGAAGGGTTAAAGTGCGTATACTTCAACGCAAGAAGCATCAGGAATAAGGTGAGTGAATTGAAGGCGTGGATGGGCACTTGGGACTACGATGTTGTGGCCATCACTGAAACGTGGATAGGTGAGGGGGAGGAATGGTTCTTGGAGGTACCTGGTTATAGATGTTTTCATAAGATTAGGAATGGTGGTAAAAGAGGTGGGGGGGGGGTGGCATTGTTAGTTAGAAATAGTGTAACAACTGCTGAAAGAATTTTCGAGGAGGATCTGCCGACTGAGGCACTGTGGGTTGAGGTCAGGAACAGGAAAGGAGCAGTCACCTTGATGGGAGTTTTCTATCGGCCCCCCAATAGCAGCAGGGAGGTGGAAGAGCAGATTGGGAAACAGATTTTGGAAAGGAGCAGAAGTCACAGGGTAGTAATTATGGGGGATTTCAACTTCCCAAATATTGATTGGCAACTCTTTAGATCGAATAGTTTGGATGGGGTAGTGTTTGTGCAGTATGTCCAGGAAGCTTTTCTGACTCAGTATGTAGACTGCCCGACCAGAGGGGAGGCAATATTGGATTTGGTACTAGGTAATGAACCAGGGCAAGTGATAGAGCTGTTGGTGGGCGAGCACTTTGGAGATAGTGATCACAATTCTGTAGCATTCACTGTGGTAATGGAGAGGGATAGGTATGTGCAACAGGGCAAGGTTTACAATTGGGGGAAGGGTAGATATGATGCTGTCAGGCAGGAACTGAGGAGCATAAGTTGGGAGCATATGCTGGCAGGGAAGGGCACGGTCGAAATGTGGAACTTTTTCAAGGAGCAGATAGTAGGGGCCATTGATAAGCATGTCCCTGTCAGACAGGGAAGGGATGGTCATGTGAGGGAACCGTGGTTGACAAGAGAGGTTGAGAGTCTTGTTAGGAAGAAGAAGGATGCGTATATAAGGTTGAGGAAAAAGGGCACAGGCATAGCTCTGGAGGGATACAAGATGGCCAGGAAGGATCTGAAGAAAGGGATTAGGAGAGCTAAGAGAGGGCATGAAAAATGCTTGGCGGGTAGGATAAAAGAAAACCCCAAGGCCTTTTACGCGTATGTCAGAAATATGAGGATGACTAGGGGGACCGTAGGTCCGGTCAAGGACAATAGCGGGAGACTGTGTGTTGAGCCGGAAGAGATAAGTGAGGTTTTGAATGAGTACTTCTCTTCGGTATTTACGAATGAGAAGGGGTGTATTACTGAAGAGGACGGTGTGAAACAGACTGGTAAGCTCGAGGAAGTGCTCGTTAGGAGGGAAGATGTGTTGGGGTTTTTGAATAACTTGAAGATAGACAAGTCTCCCGGGCCTGACGGGGTATATCCAAGGATGTTATGGGAAGCAAGGGATGAAATTGCAGAGCCGCTGGCAATGATCTTTTCATCTTCTCTGTTGACGGGGGTGGTACCAGGTGATTGGAGGGTGGCAAATGTTGTGCCCCTGTTCAAGAAAGGGAATAGGAACAACCCTGGGAATTACAGGCCAGTTAGTCTTACTTCGGTGGTAGGCAAGTTGATGGAAAAGGTGCTGAGGGATAGGATTTCTGAGCATCTGGAAAGACACTGCTTGATTCGGGACAGTCAGCACGGTTTTGTGAGGGGTAGGTCTTGCCTCACAAGCCTGATTGAATTCTTTGAGCAGGTGACCAAGCAAGTGGATGAGGGTAAACCAGTGGATGTGGTGTACATGGATTTTAGTAAGGCATTTGATAAGGTCCCCCATGGTAGACTTATGGAGAAAGTCAGGAGGCATGGGATAGTGGGGAATGTGGCCAGTTGGATTAAGAATTGGCTAACTGATAGAAGGCAGAGAGTGGTCTTAGATGGTAAATACTCAGCCTGGAGCCCAGTTACCAGTGGCGTGCCACAGGGATCAGTTCTGGGTCCTCTCCTGTTTGTGATTTTTATTAACGACTTGGATGAGGAAGTCGAAGGGTGGGTCAGTAAATTTGCAGATGATACAAAGGTTGGTGGAGTTGTGGATACCGAGGAGGGCTATTGTCGTCTGCAAAGGGACTTGGATAGATTGCAGTGCTGGGCTGAAAAGTGGCAGATGGAGTTTAACCCTGAAAAGTGTGAGGTCGTCCATTTTGGAAGGACAAACACGAATGCAAAATACTGGGTTAACGGTAGGGTTCTTGGGCATGTGGAGGAGCAGAGAGACCTTGGGGTCTATGTGCATAGATCGTTGAAAGTTGCAACTCAAGTGGATAGGGCGGTGAAGAAGGCATATGGGGTGTTAGCGTTCATTAGCAGAGGGATTGAATTTAAGAGCCGTGAGGTGATGATGCAGCTGTACAGGACCTTGGTAAGGCCTCATTTGGAGTACTGTGTGCAGTTCTGGTCGCCTCATTTTAGGAAGGATGTGGAAGCCTTGGAGAGGGTGCAGAGGAGATTTACCAGGATGTTGCCTGGAATGGAGAATAAGTCTTACGAGGAAAGGCTGAACATTCTAGGCCTCTAATCATTAGAACGGAGAAGGATGAGGGGTGACATGATAGAGGTTTATAAGATGATCAGGGGAATAGATAGGGTAGACAGTCAGAAACTTTTTCCCCGGGTGGAGCAAAGCGTTACAAGGGGTCATAAATTTAAGGTGAAGGGTGGGAGATATAAGGGGGATGTCAGGGGAAGGTTCTTTACCCAGAGAGTGGTCGGGGCATGGAATGCCTTGCCTGGGGAAGTTGTTGAGTCAGAAAATTTAGGGACTTTCAAACGGCTTTTAGATAGGTATATGGATAAAGGAGAATGATGGGGTATAGATTAAATTGTCCTTGACAGAGGACAAAGGATCGGCACAACATCGTGGGCCGAAGGGCCTGTTCTGTGCTGTATTTTTCTATGTTCTATGTTCTATGTTCTATGTAAGTGTGTGTCTGTGTTACTGGTTATCAGTGTATGTCTTTGTGACTCGGTGTCATTGTCTGTCTTTGTTACTGGGTGTCAATGTATGTCTTTGTCACTTGGTGACAGTGTGTGTCTGTGTGTCAGTGTATGTCTTTGTTACTGTGTATCAGTGTTTCTCTATGTTACTAGTTGTCAGTGTGTGTTTGTTTGTGTCACTGTGTGTCAGTATTTAGTTTAGTGATACAGCACTGAAACAGGCCCTTCGGCCAACCGTGTCTGTGCCGACCATCAACCACCCATTTATACTAATCCTGCACTAATCCCGTATTCCTATCACATCCCCACCTGTCCCTACATATTTCCCTGCCACCGACCTATACTAGGGTCAATTTATAACGGCCAATTAACCTATCAACCTGCAAGTCTTTGGCATGTCGGTGGACAACTGAGCACCCGGAGGAAACTCACGCAGTCACAGGGAGTACTTGCAAACTCCGCACAGGCAGTACCCAGAATCCAGCCCGGTCCCCGGAGCTGTGAGGCTGATAACCACTGTGCCAATGTGCCGCCCGGTGCGTGTCTGTGTTACTGGGTAACAGTGTATGTCTTTGTTACTTGGTGTCAGTATATGTCTGTGTTACTTGGTGTAAATGTGTGTCTTTGTTACTTGGTGACAGTGTGTGTCTGTGTGTCAGTGTATGTCTTTGTTACTGTGTATCAGTGTATGTCTGTGTTACTTGGTGCAAGTGTATGTCTTTGTTACTTGGTGTCAGTGTATGTCTTTGTGACGTGGTGTCATTGTCTGTCTTTGTTACTGGGTGTCAGTGTCTGTCTTCGTTACTTGGTGTCAGTGTTTGCCTTTGTTACTGGGTGTCAGTGTCTGTCTTTGTGACTTGGTGTCAGTGTATGTCTTTGTTACTTGGTGTCAGTGTATGTCTTTGTTACTTGGTGTAAGTGTGTGTCTGTATTTCGTGGTATCAGTGTATATCTTTGTTACATGGTGTAAGTGTGTGTCTGTGTTACTGGGTGTCAGTGCATATTTTTGCTACATGGTGACAGTGCCTGTCTGTGCTACTTGGTGTATGTGTGAGTCTTTGTTACTTGGTGTAATTGTATGACATTGTTACTTGGTGTCAGCGTATGTCTGTGCTACTTGGTGTATGTGTGAGTCTTTGTTACTTGGTGTAATTGTATGACATTGTTACTTGGTGTCAGCGTATGACTGTGTTACTTGGTGTAAGTGTATGTCTTTGTTAGTTGGTGTCAGTGTATGTCTTTGTTACTTGGTGTAAGTGTGTGTCTGTGTTACTTGGTGTAAGTCTGTGTCTGTGTTACTTCTTATCAATGTATGTCTTTGTTACTTGGTGTAAGTGTGTGTCTGTGTTACTGGGTAACAGTGTATGTCTTTGTTACTTGGTGTCAGTGTATGTCTGTGTTACTTGGTGTAAGTGTGTGTCATTTTTACTTCGTGTAATAGTATGTCTTTGTTACTTGGTGTCAGTGTATGTCTTTGTTACTTGGTGTAAGTGAGTGTTTGTGTTACTTGGTGTAAGTGTGTGCCTGTGTCATTCGGTATCAGTGTATGTCTTTGTTACTTGGTGTAAGTGTGTGTCTGTGTTACTGGTTAACAGTGTATGTCTTTGTTACTTGGTGTCAGTGTATGTCTGTGTTATTTGGTGTAAGTGTGTATCTTTGTTACTTGGTGTAATTGTATGTCTTTGTTACTTGGTGTCAGTGTATGTCTGTGTTACTTGTTGTAAGTGTATGTCTTTGTTACTTGGTGTCAGTGTATGTCTTTGTTACTTGGTGTAAGTGTGTGTCTGTGTTACTGGGTATCAGTGTATGTCTTTGTTACTTGGTGTCAGTGTATGTCTTTGTGACTTGGTGTCAGTGTATGTCTTTGTTTTTGGGTGTCAGTTTATGTCTTTGTTTCTTGGTGTCAGTGCAGTTCTTTGTTACTTGGTGTTAGTGTACGTCTGTGTTACTTGGTGTAAGTGTGTGTCTTTGTTACTTGGTGTAAGTGTGTGTCTGCGTTACTGGGTATCAGTGTATGTCTTTGTTACTTGGTGTCAGTGTATGTCTTTGTTACTTGGTGTAAGTGTGTGTCTGTGTTACTGGGTGTCAGTGTATGTCTGTGTTGCTTGGTGTAAGTCTGTGTCTTTGTTACTTGGTGTCAGTGTATGTCTTTGTTACCGGGTGTCAGTGTGTGTCTTTGTGACTTGGTGTCAGTTTATGTCTTTGTTACTTTGTGTAAGTGTGTGTCTGTGTTACTGGGTATCAGTGTATCTCTTTGTTACTTGGTGTAAGTGTCTGCCTTTGTTACTTGGTGTCAGTGTATGTCTTTGTTACTTGGTGTCAGTGTATGTCTGTGTTACTTTGTGTAAGTGTGTGTCTTTGTTACTTGGTGTAAGTGTATGTCTTTGTTACTTGGTGTCAGTGTATGCCTTTGTTACTTTGTGTCAGTGTATGTCTGTGTTACTTGGTGTCAGTGTGTGCCTGTGTTACTGGGTATCAGTGTATGTCTTTGTTATTGGATATCAGTGTATTCTTTGTTACTTGGTGTAAGTGTGTGTCTGTGTTACTGAGTATCTGTGTCTGTCTTTGTTACTTGGTGTAAGTGTGTCTCTGTGTTCTTGGGTATCAGTGTATGTCTTTGTTGCTTGGTGTCAGTGTATGTCTGTCTTACATGGTGTAAGTGTGTGTCTGTGTTAATGGGTATCAGTGTATATCTTTGTTACTTTGTGTCAGTGTGTGTCAAAATACTTGGTGTAAGTGTGTGACTTTGTTACTTGGTGTAATTGTCTGTCTTTGTGACTTGGTGTCAGTGTATGTCTTTGTTACTTGGTGTAAGTGTGTGTCTGTGTTATTGGGTATCAGTGTATATCTTTGTTACTTTGTGTCAGTGTGTGTCAAAATACTTGGTGTAAGTGTGTGACTTTGTTACTTGGTGTAATTGTCTGTCTTTGTTACTTGGTGTCAGTGTATGTCTGTGTTACTTGGTGTAAGTGTGTGTCTTTGTTACTTCGTGTAAGTGTATGTCTTTGTTACTTGCTGTCAGTGTATGTCTTTGTTCCTTGGTGTCAGTGTATGTCTTTGTTACTGGGTGTTAGTGTATTATTTGTTACTTGGTGTAAGTGTGTGTCTGTGTTACTGAGTATCAGAGTCTGTCATTGTTACTTGGTGTAAGTGTGTGTCTGTGTTACTGGGTATCAGTGTATATCTTTGTTACTTGGTGTCAGTGTATGTCTGTCTTACTTGGTGGAAGTGTGTGTCTGTGTTACTGGGTATCAGTATATGTCTTTGTGACTTGGTGTCAGTGTATGTCTTTGTTACTTGGTGTAAGTGTGTGTCTGTGTTACTGGGTATCAGTGTATGTCTTTGTTACTTGGTGTCAGTGTATGTCAAAATACTTGGTGTAATTGTATGTCTTTGTTACTTGGTGTAATTGTCTGTCTTTGTTACTTGCTGTCAGTGTATGTCTTTGTTCCTTGGTGTCAGTGTATGTCTGTGTTACTTTGTGTAAGTGTGTGCCTGTGTTACTGGGTATCAGTGTATTTCTTTGTTACTTGGTGTAAGTGTTTGTCTGTGTTACTGGGTGTCAGTGTGTATCTGTATTACTTGGTGTAAGTGTGTGTCTTTGTTACTTGGTGTCCGCGTGTGTCTGTGTTACTGGGTGTCAGTGTATGTCTTTGTAACTGGGTGTCAGTGTATGTCTTTGTTACTTGGTGTAAGTGTGTTTCTTTGTTACTGGGTATCAGTGTATGTCTTTGTTACTTGGTGTCAGTGTATGTCTGTGGTACTTGGTGTAAGTGTATGTCTTTGTTACTTGGTGTCAGTGTATGTCTGTGTTACTTGTTGTAACTGTGTGACTGTGTTACTGGGTATCAGTTTATGTCTTTGTTACTGGGTGTCAGTGTGTGTCTTTGTTACTTGGTGTCAGTGCATGTCTTTGTTACTGGGTGTCAGTGTGTGTCTGTGACACTAGGTGTCAGTATTTAGTTTAGTTTAGAGATGCAGCACTTGAACAGGCCCGTCGGCCCACCGAGTCTGTGCCGACCATCAACCACCCATTTATACTAATCCTGCACTAATCCCGCATTTCTATCACATCCCCACCGGTCCCTATATATTTCCCTGCCACCTACCTATACTAGGGGCAATGTATAATGGCCAATTAACCTATCAACCTGCAAGTCTTTGGCATGTGGGAGGAAACCGGAGCACCCGGAGGAAACTCACGCGGACAAAGGGAGAACTTGCAAACTCCGCACAGTCAGTGCCCAGAATCGAAAACGGGTCCCTGGAGCTGTGAGGCTGCGGAAAGAACCACTGCGCCAATGTGCCCCACCGCCCCCCGCAGTGTGTGCTTGTGTTACTGGGTCTCAATGTATGTCTTTGTTACTTGGTGTCAGTGTATGTCTGTGTTACTTGGTGTAAGTGTGTGTCTGTGTTACTGGGTATCAGTGTATGTCTTTGTTACTTGGTGTCAGTGTATGTCTTTGTTACTTGCTTTAAGGGTATGTCTTTGTTACTTGGTGTCAGTGTATGTCTTTGTTACTTGGTGTAAGTGTGCGTCTGTGTTACTGGGTGTCAGTGTGTGTCTGTGTTCCTTGGTGCAAGTGTGTGTCTTTGTTACTTGGTGTCCGTGTGTGTCTGTGTTACTGCGTGTCAGTGTGTGTCTGTGTTATTTGGTGTAAGTGTGTGTCTTTGTTACTTGGTGTCCGTGTGTGTCTGTGTTACTGGGTGTCAGTGTATATCTTTGTTACTGGGTGTTAGTGTATTCTTTGTTACTTGGTGTCAGTGTGTGTCTGTGTTACTGAGTATCAGTGTCTGTCTTTGTTACTTGGTGTAAGTGTGTGTCTGTGTTACTGGGTATCAGTGTATATCTTTGTTACTTGGTGTCAGTGTATGTCTGTATTACTTGGTGGAAGTGTGTGTCTGTGTTACTGGATATCAGTGTATGTCTTTGTTACTTGGTGTCAGTGTATGTCAAAATACTTGGTGTAAGTGTATGTCTTTGTTACTTGGTGTAATTGTCTGTCTTTGTTACTTGGTGTCAGTGTATGTCTTTGTTACTTGGTGTAAGAGTATGTCATTGTTATTTGGTGTAATTGTCTGTCTTTGTTACTTGGTGTCAGTGTATGTCTTTGTTACTTGGTGTCAGTGTATGTCTTTGTTACTTGGTGTCCGTGTGTGTCTGTGTTACTGGGTGTCAGTGTATGTCTTTGTTAATGGGTGTCAGTGTATGTCTTTGTTACTTGTTGTAAGTGTGTGTCTGTGTTACTGGGTATCAGTGTCTGTCTTTGATACTTGGTGTAAGTGTTTGTCTGTGTTACTGGGTATCAGTGTATGTCTTTGTTACTTGGTGTCAGTGTGTGTCTGTGTTACTTGGTGGAAGTGTGTGTCTGAGTTACTGGGTATCAGTGTATGTCTTTGTGACTTGGTGTCAGTGTATGTCTTTGTTACTTGGTGTAAGTGTGTGTCTGTGTTACTGGGTATCAGTGTATGTCTTTGTTACTTGGTGTCAGTGTATGTCAAAATACTTGGTGTAAGTGTATGTCTTTGTTACTTGGTGTAATTGTCTGTCTTTGTTACTTGGTGTCAGTATATGTCTTGGTTCCTTGGTGTCAGTGTATGTCTTTGTTACTTGGTGTCAGTGTATGTCAAAATACTTGGTGTAAGAGTATGTCATTGTTATTTGGTGTAATTGTCTGTCTTTGTTACTTGGTGTCAGTGTATGTCTTTGTTACTTGGTGCAAGTGTGTGTCTTTGTTACTTGGTGTCCGTGTGTGTCTGTGTTACTGTGTGTCAGTGTGTGTCTGTGTTATTTGGTGTAAGTGTGTGTCTTTGTTACTTGGTGTCCGTGTGTGTCTGTGTTACTGGGTGTTAGTGTATTCTTTGTTACTTGGTGTCAGTGTGTGTCTGTGTTACTGAGTATCAGTGTCTGTCTTTGTTACTTGGTGTAAGTGTGTGTCTGTGTTACTGGGTATCAGTGTATATCTTTGTTACTTGGTGTCAGTGTATGTCTGTATTACTTGGTGGAAGTGTGTGTCTGTGTTACTGGGTATCAGTGTATGTCTTTGTTACTTGGTGTCAGTGTATGTCAAAATACTGGGTGTAAGTGTATGTCTTTGTTACTTGGTGTAATTGTCTGTCTTTGTTACTTGGTGTCAGTGTATGTCTTTGTTACTTGGTGTCAGTGTATGTCAAAATACTTGGTGTAAGAGTATGTCATTGTTATTTGGTGTAATTGTCTGTCTTTGTTACTTGGTGTCAGTGTATGTCTTTGTTACTTGGTGTCAGTGTATGTCTTTGTTACTTGGTGTCAGTGTATGTCTTTGTTACTTGGTGTCCGTGTGTGTCTGTGTTACTGGGTGTCAGTGTATGTCTTTGTTAATGGGTGTCAGTGTATGTCTTTGTTACTTGGTGTAAGTGTTTGTCTGTGTTACTGGGTATCAGTGTATGTCTTTGTTACTTGGTGTCAGTGTGTGTCTGTGTTACTTGGTGGATGTGTGTGTCTGAGTTACTGGGTATCAGTGTATGTCTTTGTGACTTGGTGTCAGTGTATGTCTTTGTTACTTGGTGTAAGTGTGTGTCTGTGTTACTGGGTATCAGTGTATGTCTTTGTTACTTTGTGTCAGTGTATGTCAAAATACTTGGTGTAAGTGTATGTCTTTGTTACTTGGTGTAATTGTCTGTCTTTGTTACTTGGTGTCAGTGTTTGTCTTTGTTACTTGGTGTCAGTGTATGTCAAAATACTTGGTGTAAGAGTATGTCATTGTTATTTGGTGTAATTGTCTGTCTTTGTTACTTGGTGTCAGTGTATGTCTTTGTTACTTGGTGCAAGTGTGTGTCTTTGTTACTTGGTGTCCGTGTGTGTCTGTGTTACTGCGTGTCAGTGTGTGTCTGTGTTATTTGGTGTAAGTGTGTGTCTTTGTTACTTGGTGTCCGTGTGTGTCTGTGTTACTGGGTGTCAGTGTATATCTTTGTTACTGGGTGTTAGTGTATTCTTTGTTACTTGGTGTCAGTGTGTGTCTGTGTTACTGAGTATCAGTGTCTGTCTTTGTTACTTGGTGTAAGTGTGTGTCTGTGTTACTGGGTATCAGTGTATATCTTTGTTACTTGGTGTCAGTGTATGTCTGTATTACTTGGTGGAAGTGTGTGTCTGTGTTACTGGGTATCAGTGTATGTCTTTGTAACTTGGTGTCAGTGTATGTCAAAATACTTGGTGTAAGTGTATGTCTTTGTTACTTGGTGTAATTGTCTGTCTTTGTTACATGGTGTCACTGTATGTCTTTGTTACTTGGTGTCAGTGCATGTCAAAATACTTGGTGTAAGAGTATGTCATTGTTAATTGGTGTAATTGTCTGTCTTTGTTACTTGGTGTCAGTGTATGTCTTTGTTACTTGGTGTCAGTGTATGTCTTTGTTACTTGGTGTCCGTGTGTGTCTGTGTTACTGGGTATCAGTGTCTGTCTTTGATACTTGGTGTAAGTGTTTGTCTGTGTTACTGGGTATCAGTGTATGTCTTTGTTACTTGGTGTAAGTGTGTGTCTGTGTTACTTGGTGGAAGTGTGTGTCTGAGTTACTGGGTATCAGTGTATGTCTTTGTTACTTGGTGTCCGTGTGTGTCTGTGTTACTGGGTATCAGTGTCTGTCTTTGATACTTGGTGTAAGTGTTTGTCTGTGTTACTGGGTATCAGTGTATGTCTTTGTTACTTGGTGTCAGTGTATGTCTGTGTTACTTGGTGTAAGTGTATGTCTTTGTTACTTGGTGTAAGTGTCTGCCTTTGTTACTGGGTATCAGTGTATGTCTTTGTTACTTGGTGTCAGTGTATGTCAAAATACTTGGTGTAAGTGTATGTCTTTGTTACTTGGTGTAATTGTCTGTCTTTGTTACATGGTGTCACTGTATGTCTTTGTTACTTGGTGTCAGTGCATGTCAAAATACTTGGTGTAAGAGTATGTCATTGTTAATTGGTGTAATTGTCTGTCTTTGTTACTTGGTGTCAGTGTATGTCTTTGTTACTTGGTGTCAGTGTATGTCTTTGTTACTTGGTGTCCGTGTGTGTCTGTGTTACTGGGTATCAGTGTCTGTCTTTGATACTTGGTGTAAGTGTTTGTCTGTGTTACTGGGTATCAGTGTATGTCTTTGTTACTTGGTGTAAGTGTGTGTCTGTGTTACTTGGTGGAAGTGTGTGTCTGAGTTACTGGGTATCAGTGTATGTCTTTGTTACTTGGTGTCCGTGTGTGTCTGTGTTACTGGGTATCAGTGTCTGTCTTTGATACTTGGTGTAAGTGTTTGTCTGTGTTACTGGGTATCAGTGTATGTCTTTGTTACTTGGTGTCAGTGTATGTCTGTGTTACTTGGTGTAAGTGTATGTCTTTGTTACTTGGTGTAAGTGTCTGCCTTTGTTACTGGGTATCAGTGTATGTCTTTGTTACTTGGTGTCAGTGTATGTCAAAATACTTGGTGTAAGTGTATGTCTTTGTTACTTGGTGTAATTGTCTGTCTTTGTTACTTGGTGTCAGTATATGTCTTGGTTCCTTGGTGTCAATGTATGTCTTTGTTACTTGGTGTCAGTGTATGTCAAAATACTTGGTGTAAGAGTATGTCATTGTTATTTGGTGTAATTGTCTGTCTTTGTTACTTGGTGTCAGTGTATGTCTTTGTTACTTGGTGCAAGTGTGTGTCTTTGTTACTTGGTGTCCGTGTGTGTCTGTGTTACTGTGTGTCAGTGTGTGTCTGTGTTATTTGGTGTAAGTGTGTGTCTTTGTTACTTGGTGTCCGTGTGTGTCTGTGTTACTGGGTGTCAGTGTATATCTTTGTTACTGGGTGTTAGTGTATTCTTTGTTACTTGGTGTCAGTGTGTGTCTGTGTTACTGAGTATCAGTGTCTGTCTTTGTTACTTGGTGTAAGTGTGTGTCTGTGTTACTGGGTATCAGTGTATATCTTTGTTACTTGGTGTCAGTGTATGTCTGTATTACTTGGTGGAAGTGTGTGTCTGTGTTACTGGGTATCAGTGTATGTCTTTGTTACTTGGTGTCAGTGTATGTCAAAATACTGGGTGTAAGTGTATGTCTTTGTTACTTGGTGTAATTGTCTGTCTTTGTTACTTGGTGTCAGTGTATGTCTTTGTTACTTGGTGTCAGTGTATGTCAAAATACTTGGTGTAAGAGTATGTCATTGTTATTTGGTGTAATTGTCTGTCTTTGTTACTTGGTGTCAGTGTATGTCTTTGTTACTTGGTGTCAGTGTATGTCTTTGTTACTTGGTGTCCGTGTGTGTCTGTGTTACTGGGTGTCAATGTATGTCTTTGTTAATGGGTGTCAGTGTATGTCTTTGTTACTTGGTGTAAGTGTTTGTCTGTGTTACTGGGTATCAGTGTATGTCTTTGTTACTTGGTGTCAGTGTGTGTCTGTGTTACTTGGTGGATGTGTGTGTCTGAGTTACTGGGTATCAGTGTATGTCTTTGTGACTTGGTGTCAGTGTATGTCTTTGTTACTTGGTGTAAGTGTGTGTCTGTGTTACTGGGTATCAGTGTATGTCTTTGTTACTTTGTGTCAGTGTATGTCAAAATACTTGGTGTAAGTGTATGTCTTTGTTACTTGGTGTAATTGTCTGTCTTTGTTACTTGGTGTCAGTGTTTGTCTTTGTTACTTGGTGTCAGTGTATGTCAAAATACTTGGTGTAAGAGTATGTCATTGTTATTTGGTGTAATTGTCTGTCTTTGTTACTTGGTGTCAGTGTATGTCTTTGTTACTTGGTGTAAGTGTGTGTCTGTGTTACTTGGTGGAAGTGTGTGTCTGAGTTACTGGGTATCAGTGTATGTCTTTGTTACTTGGTGTCCGTGTGTGTCTGTGTTACTGGGTATCAGTGTCTGTCTTTGATACTTGGTGTAAGTGTTTGTCTGTGTTACTGGGTATCAGTGTATGTCTTTGTTACTTGGTGTAAGTGTGTGTCTGTGTTACTTGGTGGAAGTGTGTGTCTGAGTTACTGGGTATCAGTGTATGTCTTTGTTACTTGGTGTCCGTGTGTGTCTGTGTTACTGGGTATCAGTGTCTGTCTTTGATACTTGGTGTAAGTGTTTGTCTTTGTTACTGGGTATCAGTGTATGTCTTTGTTACTTGGTGTCAGTGTATGTCTGTGTTACTTGGTGTAAGTGTATGTCTTTGTTACATGGTGTAAGTGTCTGCCTTTGTTACTTGGTGTCAGTGTATGTCTTTGTTACTTGGTGTCAGTGTATGTCAAAATACTTGGTGTCAGTGTATGTCTTTGTTACTTGGTGTCAGTGTATGTCAAAATACTTGGTGTAAGAGTATGTCATTGTTATTTGGTGTAATTGTCTGTCTTTGTTACTTGGTGTCAGTGTATGTCTTTGTTACTTGGTGTCCGTGTGTGTCTGTGTTACTGGGTGTCAGTGTATGTCTTTGTCAATGGGTGTCAGTGTATGTCTTTGTTACTTGTTGTAAGTGTGTGTCTGTGTTACTGGGTATCAGTGTCTGTCTTTGATACTTGGTGTAAGTGTTTGTCTGTGTTACTGGGTATCAGTGTATGTCTTTGTTACTTGGTGTCAGTGTGTGTCTGTGTTACTGGGTATCAGTGTATGTCTTTGTGACTTTGTGTCAGTCTTTGTCTTTGTTACTGGGGTTCAGTGTCTGTCTTTGTTCCTTGGTGTCAGTGTGTGTCTGTGTTACTTGGTGTAAGTGTATGTCTTTGTTACTTGGTGTAAGTGTCTGCCTTTGTTACTTGGTGTCAGTGTATGTCTTTGTTACTTGGTGTCAGTGTATGTCAAAATACTTGGTGTCAGTGTATGTCTTTGTTACTTGGTGTCCGTGTGTGTCTGTGTTACTGGGTATCAGTGTCTGTCTTTGATACTTGGTGTAAGTGTTTGTCTGTGTTACTGGGTATCAGTGTATGTCTTTGTTACTTGGTGTCAGTGTATGTCTGTGTTACTTGGTGTAAGTGTATGTCTTTGTTACTTGGTGTAAGTGTCTGCCTTTGTTACATGGTGTCAGTGTATGTCTTTGTTACTTGGTGTCAGTGTATGTCAAAATACTTGGTGTCAGTGTATGTCTTTGTTACTTGGTGTCAGTGTATGTCAAAATACTTGGTGTAAGAGTATGTCATTGTTATTTGGTGTAATTGTCTGTCTTTGTTACTTGGTGTCAGTGTATGTCTTTGTTACTTGGTGTCCGTGTGTGTCTGTGTTACTGGGTGTCAGTGTATGTCTTTGTCAATGGGTGTCAGTGTATGTCTTTGTTACTTGTTGTAAGTGTGTGTCTGTGTTACTGGGTATCAGTGTCCGTCTTTGATACTTGGTGTAAGTGTTTGTCTGTGTTACTGGGTATCAGTGTATGTCTTTGTTACTTGGTGTCAGTGTGTGTCTGTGTTACTGGGTATCAGTGTATGTCTTTGTGACTTTGTGTCAGTCTTTGTCTTTGTTACTGGGGTTCAGTGTCTGTCTTTGTTCCTTGGTGTCAGTGTGTGTCTGTGTTACTGGGTATCAGTGTATGTCTTTGTTACTTGGTGTCAGTGTATGTCGTTGTTACTTGGTGTAAGTGTGTGTCTGTGTTACTGGTTATCAGTGTATGTCTTTGTGACTCGGTGTCATTGTCTGTCTTTGTTACTGGGTGTCAATGTATGTCTTTGTCACTTGGTGACAGTGTGTGTCTGTGTGTCAGTGTATGTCTTTGTTACTGTGTATCAGTGTTTCTCTATGTTACTAGTTGTCAGTGTGTGTTTGTTTGTGTCACTGTGTGTCAGTATTTAGTTTAGTGATACAGCACTGAAACAGGCCCTTCGGCCAACCGTGTCTGTGCCGACCATCAACCACCCATTTATACTAATCCTGCACTAATCCCGTATTCCTATCACATCCCCACCTGTCCCTATATATTTCCCTGCCACCTACCTATACTAGGGTCAATTTATAACGGCCAATTAACCTATCAACCTGCAAGTCTTTGGCATGTAGGTGGACAACTGAGCACCCGGAGGAATCTCACGCAGTCACAGGGAGTACTTGCAAACTCCGCACAGGCAGTACCCAGAATCCAGCCCGGTCCCCGGAGCTGTGAGGCTGATAACCACTGTGCCAATGTGCCGCCCGGTGCGTGTCTGTGTTACTGGGTAACAGTGTATGTCTTTGTTACTTGGTGTCAGTATATGTCTGTGTTACTTGGTGTAAATGTGTGTCTTTGTTACTTGGTGACAGTGTGTGTCTGTGTGTCAGTGTATGTCTTTGTTACTGTGTATCAGTGTATGTCTGTGTTACTTGGTGCAAGTGTATGTCTTTGTTACTTGGTGTCAGTGTATGTCTTTGTGACGTGGTGTCATTGTCTGTCTTTGTTACTGGGTGTCAGTGTCTGTCTTCGTTACTTGGTGTCAGTGTTTGTCTTTGTTACTGGGTGTCAGTGTCTGTCTTTGTGACTTGGTGTCAGTGTATGTCTTTGTTACTTGGTGTAAGTGAGTGTTTGTGTTACTTGGTGTAAGTGTGTGCCTGTGTCATTCGGTATCAGTGTATGTCTTTGTTACTTGGTGTAAGTGTGTGTCTGTGTTACTGGTTAACAGTGTATGTCTTTGTTACTTGGTGTCAGTGTCTGTCTTCGTTACTTGGTGTCAGTGTTTGTCTTTGTTACTGGGTGTCAGTGTCTGTCTTTGTGACTTGGTGTCAGTGTATGTCTTTGTTACTTGGTGTCAGTGTATGTCTTTGTGACGTGGTGTCATTGTCTGTCTTTGTTACTGGGTGTCAGTGTCTGTCTTCGTTACTTGGTGTCAGTGTTTGTCTTTGTTACTGGGTGTCAGTGTCTGTCTTTGTGACTTGGTGTCAGTGTATGTCTTTGTTACTTGGTGTCAGTGTATGTCTTTGTTACTTGGTGTAAGTGTGTGTCTGTATTTCGTGGTATCAGTGTATATCTTTGTTACATGGTGTAAGTGTGTGTCTGTGTTACTGGGTGTCAGTGCATATTTTTGCTACATGGTGACAGTGCATGTCTGTGTTACTTGGTGTATGTGTGAGTCTTTGTTACTTGGTGTAATTGTATGACATTGTTACTTGGTGTCAGCGTATGTCTGTGTTACTTGGTGTAAGTGTATGTCTTTGTTAGTTGGTGTCAGTGTATGTCTTTGTTACTTGGTGTAAGTGTGTGTCTGTGTTACTTGGTGTAAGTCTGTGTCTGTGTTACTTCTTATCAATGTATGTCTTTGTTACTTGGTGTAAGTGTGTGTCTGTGTTACTGGGTAACAGTGTGTGTCTTTGTTACTTGGTGTCAGTGTATGTCTGTGTTACTTGGTGTAAGTGTGTGTCATTTTTACTTCGTGTAATAGTATGTCTTTGTTACTTGGTGTCAGTGTATGTCTTTGTTACTTGGTGTAAGTGAGTGTTTGTGTTACTTGGTGTAAATGTGTGCCTGTGTCATTCGGTATCAATGTATGTCTTTGTTACTTGGTGTAAGTGTGTGTCTGTGTTACTGGTTAACAGTGTATGTCTTTGTTACTTGGTGTCAGTGTATGTCTGTGTTATTTGGTGTAAGTGTGTATCTTTGTTACTTGGTGTAATTGTATGTCTTTGTTACTTGGTGTCAGTGTATGTCTGTGTTACTTGTTGTAAGTGTATGTCTTTGTTACTTGGTGTCAGTGTATGACTTTGTTACTTGGTGTAAGTGTGTGTCTGTGTTACTGGGTATCAGTGTATGTCTTTGTTACTTGGTGTCAGTGTATGTCTTTGTGACTTGGTGTCAGTGTATGTCTTTGTTTTTGGGTGTCAGTGCAGTTCTTTGTTACTTGGTGTTAGTGTACGTCTGTGTTACTTGGTGTAAGTGTGTGTCTTTGTTACTTGGTGTAAGTGTGTGTCTGCGTTACTGGGTATCAGTGTATGTCTTTGTTACTTGGTGTCAGTGTATGTCTTTGTTACTTGGTGTAAGTGTGTGTCTGTGTTACTGGGTGTCAGTGTATGTCTGTGTTGCTTGGTGTAAGTCTGTGTCTTTGTTACTTGGTGTCAGTGTATGTCTTTGTTACCGTGTGTCAGTGTGTGTCTTTGTGACTTGGTGTCAGTTTATGTCTTTGTTACTTTGTGTAAGTGTGTGTCTGTGTTACTGGGTATCAGTGTATCTCTTTGTTACTTGGTGTCAGTGTATGTCTGTGTTACTTGGTGTAAGTGTATGTCTTTGTTACTTGGTGTAAGTGTCTGCCTTTGTTACTTGGTGTCAGTGTATGTCTTTGTTACTTGGTGTCAGTGTATGTCTGTGTTACTTGGTGTAAGTGTGTGTCTTTGTTACTTGGTGTAAGTGTCTGCCTTTGTTACTTGGTGTCAGTGCATGCCTTTGTTACTTGGTGTCAGTGTATGTCTGTGTTACTGGGTATCAGTGTATGTCTTTGTTACTTGGTGTCTGTGTATGTCTTTGTTACTTGGTTTCAGTGTATGTCTTTGTTACTTGGTGTCAGTGTATGTCGTTGTTACTTGGAGTAAGTGTGTGTCTGTGTTACTGGTTATCAGTGTATGTCTTTGTGACTCGGTGTCAGTGTATGTCTTTGTTACTGGGTGTCAGCGTATGTCTTTGTTACTTGGTGACAGTGTGTGTCTGTGTGTCAGTGTATGTCTTTGGTACTGTGTATCAGTGTTTCTCTATGTTACTGGGTGTCAGTGTGTATTTGTTTGTGTTACTGGGTGTCAGTATTTAGTTTAGTGATACAGCACTGAAACAGGCCCTTCGGCCAACCGAGTCTGTGCCGACCATCAACCACCCATTTATACTAATCCTACACTAATCCCGTATTCCTATCACATCCCCACCTGTCCCTATATATTTCCCGACCACCTACCTATACCAGGGACAATTTGTGATGGCCAATTAACCTATCAACCTGCAAGTCTTTGGCATGTAGGAGGAAGCCGGAGCACCCGGAGGAAACTCACGCAGACACAGGGAGAACTTGCAAACTCCGCACAGGCAGTACCCAGAAACCAGCCCGGTCCCTGGAGCTGTGAGGCTGATAACCACTGTGCCAATGTGCCGCCCGGTGTGTGTCTGTGTTACTGGGTAACAGTGTATGTCTTTGTTACTTGGTGTAAGTGTATGTCTTTGTTACTTGGTGTCAGTGTATGTCGTTGTTACTTGGTGTCAGTGTATGTCTTTGTTACTTGGTGTCAGTGTATGTCTTTGTTACTTGGTGTAAGTGTGTTTCTGTATTACGGGGTATCCGTGTATATCTTTGTTACATGGTGTAAGTGTGTGTCTTTGTTACTTGGTGTAATTGTATGTCATTGTTACTTGGTGTCAGTGTATGTCTTTGTTACTTGGTGTAAGTGTGTGTCTGTATTACGGGGTATCAGTGCATGTTTTTGCTACATGGTGACAGTGTATGTCTTTGTTACTTGGTGTCAGTGTATGTCTTTGTTACTTGGTGTAAGTGTGTGTCTGTGTTACTTGGTGTAAGTCTGTGTCTGTGTTACTTGGTATCAATGTATGTCTTTGTTACTTGGTGGAAGTGTGTGTCTGTGTTACTGGGTAACAGTGTATGTCTTTGTTACTTGGTGTCAGTGTATGTCTGTGTTACTTGGTGTAAGTGTGTGTCATAGTTTACTTGGTGTAATAGTATGTCTTTGTTAGTTGGTGTCAGTGGATGTCTTTGTTACTTGGTGTAAGTGAGTGTTTGTGTTACTTGGTGTAAGTGAGTGCCTGTGTTACTGGTTAACAGTGTATGTCTTTGTTACTTGGTGTCAGTGTATGTCTGTGTTATTTCGTGTAAGTGTGTGTCTTTGTTACTTGGTGTAATTGTATGTCTTTGTTACTTGGTGTCAGTGTATGTCTGTGTTACTTGTTGTAAGTGTATGTCTTTGTTACTTGGTGTCAGTGTATGTCTTTGTTACTTGGTGTAAGTGAGTGTCTGTGTTACTGAGGATCAGTGTCTGTCTTTGTTACTTGGTGTCAGTGTATGTCTTTGTGACTTGGTGTCAGTGTAGGTCTTTGTTACTGGGTCTCAGTGTCTGTCTTTGTGACTTGGTGTCAGTGTATGTCTTTGTTTTTGGGTGTCAGTTTATGTCTTTGTTACTTGGTGTTAGTGTATGTCTGTGTTACTTGGTGTAAGTGTGTGTCTTTGTTACTTGGTGTAAGTGTGTGTCTGCGTTACTGGGTATCAGTGTATGTCTTTGTTACTTGGTGTCAGTGTATGTCTTTGTTACTTGGTGTCAGTGTGTGTCTGTGTTACTGGGTGTCAGTGTATGTCTTTGTTACTTGGTGTCAGTGTATGTCTGTGTTGCTTGGTGGAAGTGTGTGTCTTTGCTATTTGCTGCCAGTGTATGTCTTTGTTACTTGGTGTCAGTGCGTGACTGTGTTACTTGGTGTAAGTGTTTGTCTTTGTTACTTGGTGTCAGTGTATGTCTTTGTGTCTTGCTGTCAGTGTATGTCTTTGTTACTGGGTGTCAGTGTGTTTCTGTGTTACTGGGTGTCAGTGTATGTCTTTGTTACTGGGTGTCAGTGTATGTCTGTGTTACTTGGTGTAATTGTATGTCTTCGATACTTGGTGTCAGTGTATGTCTGTGTTACTTGTTGCAAGTGTATGTCTTTTTTACCTAGTGTCAATGTATGTCTTTGTTACTTGGCGTAAGTGTGTGTCTGTTTTACTGGGTATCAGTGTATGTCTTTGTTACTTGGTGTCAGTGTATGACTTTGTGACTTGGTGTCAGTGTCTGTCTTTGTTACTGGGTGTCAGTGTATGTCTTTGTGAGTTGGTGTCAGTGTATGTCTTTGTTTTTGGGTGTCAGTTTATGTCTTTGTTACTTGGTGTCAGTGCATGTCTGTGTTACTTGGTGTAAGTGTGTGTCTTTGTTACTTGGTGTAAGTGAGTGTTTGTTTTAATTGGTGTAAGTGTGTGTCTGTGTCACTCGGTATCAGTGTATGTCTTTGTTACTTGGTGTAAGTGTGTGTCTGTGTTACTGGTTTACTGTGTATGTCTTTGTTACTTGGTGTCAGTGTATGTCCGTATTATTTGTTGTAAGTGTGTATCTTTGTTACTTGGTGTAATTGTATGTCTTCGTTACTTGGTGTCAGTGTATGTCTGTGTTACTTGTTGTAAGTGTATGTCTTTGTTACTTGGTGTCAATGTATGTCTTTGTTACTTGGTGTAAGTGTGTGTCTTTGTTACTTGGTGTAAGTGTGTGTCTGCGTTACTGGGTATCAGTGTATGTCTTTGTTACTTGGTGTCAGTGTATGTCTTTGTTACTTGGTGTAAGTGTGTGTCTGTGTTACTGGGTGTCAGTGTATGTCTTTGTTACTTGGTGTCAGTGTATGTCTGTGTTGCTTGGTGTAAGTGTGTGTCTTTGTTACTTGTTGTCAGTGTATGTCTTTGTTACTTGGTGTCAGTGCATGACTGTGTTACTTGGTGGAAGTGTATGTCTTTGTTACTTGGTGTCATGGTATGTTTTTGTTACTGGGTGTCATTGCGTTTCTGTGTTACTTGGTGTCAGTGTATGTTTTTGTTCCTGTGTATCAGTGGTTCTCTGTGTTACTGGGTGTCAGTGTGTGTTTGTTTGTGTTATTGGGTGTCAGTGTGTGTCTGTGACATTCGGTTTCAGTATTTAGTTTAGTTTCGAGATACAGCATTTCAACAGGCCCTTCGGCCAACCGAGTCTGTGCCGGCCATCAACCACCTATTTATACTAATCCTACACTAATCCCGTATTCCTATCACATCCCCACCTGTCCCTATATATTTCCCTACCATCTACCTATACTAGGGTCAATTTATAATGGCCAATTAACCTATCAACCTGTCAGTCTTGGTCATGTGGGAAAAAACCGGAGCACCCGGAGGAAACTCACGCAGACACAGGGAGAACTTGCAAACTCCGCAAAGGCAGTACGCAGAATCGAGCTCGGGTCCCTGGAGCTGTGAGGCTGCTAACCACTGTGCCAATGTGCCGCCCAGTGTGTGTCTGTGCTATTGGGTATCAGTGTATGTCTTTGTTACTTGGTGTCAGTGTATGTCTGTGTTACTTGGTGTAAGTGTGCGTCTTTGTTACTTGGTGTAATTGTATGTCTTTGTTACATGGTGTCCGTGTATGTCTTTGTGACGTGGTGTCATTGTCTGTCTTTGTTACTGGGTGTCACTGTCTGACTTCGTTAGTTGGTGTCAGTGTTTGTCTTTGTAACTGGGTGTCAGTGTCTGTCTTTGTGACTTGGTGTAAGTGTATGTCTTTGTTACTTGGTGTCAGTGTATGTCTTTGTTACTTGGTGTAAGTGTGTGTCTGTGCTACTGGGTGTCAGTGCATGTCTTTGTTACTTGGTGTCAGTGTATGTCTGTGTTACTTGGTGTAAGTGTATGTCTTTGTTACTTGGTGTCAGTGTATGTCTTTGTTACTTGGTGTAAGTGTGTGTCTGTGCTACTGGGTGTCAGTGCATGTCTTTGTTACTTGGTGTCAGTGTATGTCTGTGTCACTTGGTGTTAGTGTATGTCTTTGTTACCTGGTGTCAGTGTATGTCTTTGTGACGTGGTGTCATTGTCTGTCTTTGTTACTGGGTGTCAGTGTCTGTCTTCGTTACTTGGTGTCAGTGTTTGTCTTTGTTACTGGGTGTCAGTGTCTGTCTTTGTGACTTGGTGACAGTGCATGTCTGTGTTACTTGGTGTAACTGTGTGTCTTTGTTACTTGTTGTAATTGTTTGTCCTTGTTACTTGGTGTCAGTGTGTGTCTGTGTTACTGGTTATCAGTGTATGTCTTTGTGACTTGGTGTCAGTGTATGTCTTTGTTACTGGGTGTCAGTGTGTTTCTTTGTTACTTGGTGTCAGTGTATGTCTTTGTTACTTGGTGCAAGTGTGTGTCTGTGTTACTGGGTATCAGTGCATGTCTTTGCGACATGGTGACAGTGCATGTCTGTGTTACTTGGTGTAAATGTGTGTCTTTGTTACTTGGTGTAATTGTATGTCTTTGTTACTTGGTGTCAGTGTATGTCTGTGTTACTTGGTGTAAGTGCATGTCTTTGTTACTTGGTGTCGGTGTATGTCTTTGTTACTTGGTGTAAGTGTGTGTCTGTGTTACTTGGTGTAAGTGTATGTCTTTGTTACTCTGGTGTAAGTGTGTGTCTTTGTTACTTGGTGAAATTGAATGTCTTTGTTACTTGGTGTCAGTGCATGTCTGTGTTACTTGGTGTAAGTGCATGTCTTTGTTACTTGGTGCCTGTGTATGTCTTTGTTACTTGGTGTAAGTGTGTGTCTGTGTTACTTGGTGTAAGTGTGTGTCTGTGTTACTTGGTATAAGTGTATGTCTTTGTTACTTGGTGTAAGTGTGTGTCTGTGTTACTGGGTAACAGTGTATGACTTTGTTACTTGGTGTCAGTGTATGTCTGTGTAACTTGGTGTCAGTGTATGGCTGTATTAATTGGTGTAAGTGTGTGTCCTTGTTAATTGGTGTAATTGTATGTCTTTGTTACTTGGTGTCAGTGTATGTCTTTGTTACTTGGTGTAAGTGAGTGTTTGTGTTACTTGGTGTAAGTGTGTGTCTGTGTCTCTTGGTATCAGTGTATGTCTTTGTTACTTGGTGTAAGTGTGTGTCTGTGTTACTGGGTATCAGTGTATGTCTTTGTTACTTGGTGTAAGTGTTTGTCTGCGTTACTTGGTGTCAGTGTATGTCTTTGTTACTTGGTGTATGTGTGTGTCTGTGTTACTGGGTAACAGTGTATGTCTTTGCTACTTGGTGTCAGTGTATGTCTGTGTTACTTGGTGTAAGTGTGTGACTTTGGTACCTGGTCTAATTGTATGTCTTTGTTACTTGGTGTCAGTGTATGTCTTTGTGCCTTGGTGTAAGTGAGTGTTAGTGTTACTTGGTGTAAATGTGTGTCTGTGTTACTGGGTATCAGTGTATGTCTTTGTTACTTGGTGCCAGTGTTTGTCTTTGTTACTTGGTGTAAGTGTTTGTCTTTGTTACTTGGTGCCAGTGTATGTCTTTGTTACTTGGTGTAAGTGTGTATCTGTGTTACTGGGTGTTAGTGTGTGTCTTTGTTACTTGGTGTCATTGTGTGCCTGTGTTACTGGGTGCCTGTGACTGTCCTTGTTACTGGGTGTCAGTGTATGTCTTTGTAACTTGTTGTAAGTGTGTGTCTGTGTTACTGGGTATCAGTGTATGTCTTTGTTACTTGGTGTCAGTGTATGTCTGTGTCACTTCGTGTAAGTGTGTGTCTGTGTTACTGGGTATCAGTGTATGTCTTTGTTACTTGGTGTCAGTGTATGTCAAAATACTTGGTGTAAGTGTATGTCTTTGTTACTTGATGTAATTGTCTGCCTTTGTTACTTGGTGTCAGTGTATGTCTGTGTTACTTGGTGTAAGTGTGTGTCTTTGTTACTTGGTGTAAGTGTATGCCTTTGTTACTTGGTGTCAGTGTATGTCTTTGTTACTTGTTGTCAGTGTGTGTCTGTTTTACTGGGTATCAGTGTATGTCTTTGTTACTTGGTGTAAGTGTGTGTCTGTGTTACTGGGTAACAGTGTAAGTCTTTGTTACTTGGTGTCAGTGTATGTCTGTGTTACTTGGTGTAAGTGTGTGTCTTTGTTACTTGGTGTAATTGTATGTCTTTGTGACTTGGTGTCAGTGTATGTCTTTGTTAATGGGTGTCAGTGTATGTCTTTGTTACTTGGTGT
This sequence comes from Heterodontus francisci, assembly GCF_036365525.1. NCBI lineage: Eukaryota > Metazoa > Chordata > Chondrichthyes > Heterodontiformes > Heterodontidae > Heterodontus > Heterodontus francisci. The sequence goes on along the minus strand of NW_027140221.1, from coordinate 3,304,938 downwards.
CAGTGTATGTCTTTGTTACTTGGTGTATGTGTGTCTGTGTTACTGGGTATCAGTGTATGTCTTTGTGACTTGGTGACAGTGTGTGTCTTTGTTAGTCTTTGTTACTTGGTGTCAGTGTGTGTCTGTGTATGTCTTTGTTACTGTGCGTCAGTGTTTCTCTATGTTACTGGGTGTCAGTGTGTGTTTGTTTGTGTTGCTGGGTGTCAGTGTGTGTCTGTGTTACTTGGTGTAAGTGTATGTCTTTGTTTCTTGGTGTCAGTGGCTGTCTTTGTTGCTTGGTAGAGAGTTTGTCTTTGTTACTTGGTGTAAGTGTGTGTCTGTGTTACTGGGTATCAGTGCATGTCTTTGTTTCTTGGTGTCATTGTATGTCTTTGCTACTTGGTGTCAGAGTATATCTGTGTTACTGGGTATCAGTGCATGTCTTTATTAAATGGTGTCAGTGTATGTCCGTGTTACTTGGTGTAAGTGTGTGTCTTTGTTACTTGGTGTCAGTGTATGTCTGTGTTACTTGGTGCAAGTTTGTGTCTTTGTTACTTGGTGTAAGTGTATGCCTTTGTTACTTGGTGTAAGTGTGTGTCTGTGTTACTGGGTATCAGTGTCTGTTTTTGATACTTGGTGTAAGTGTGTGTCTGTGTTACTTGGTGTAAGAGTGTGTCTGTTTTACTTGGTATCAGTGTATGTCTTTGTTACTTGGTGTAAGGGTGTGTCTGTGCTACTGGGTATCAGTGTATGTCTCTGTTACTTGGTGTAAGTGTGTGTCTGTGTTAATTGGTGTAAGTGTGTGTCTGTGTTACTTGGTGTCAGTGTATGTCTGTGTTACTTGGTGTAAGTGTGTGACTTTGTTACCTGGTCTAATTGTATGTCTTTGTTACTTGGTGTCAGTGTATGTCTTTGTGACTTGGTGTAAGTGAGTGTTTGTGTTACTTGGTGTAAATGTGTGTCTGTGTCTCTTGGTATCAGTGTATGTCTTTGTTACTTGGTGTAAGTGTTTGTCTTTGTTACTTGGTGCCAGTGTATGTCTTTGTTACTTGGTGTAAGTGTGTGTCTGTGTTACTGGGTGTTAGTGTGTGTCTTTGTTACTTGGTGTCATTGTGTGCCTGTGTTACTGGGTGTCTGTGACTGTCTTTGTTACTGGGTGTCAGTGTATGTCTTTGTTACTTGTTGGAAGTGTGTGTCTGTGTTACTGGGTATCAGTGCATGTCTTTGTTACTTGGTTTAAGTGTATGTCTGTGTTACTGGGTAACAGTGTATGTCTTTGTTACTTGGTGTCAGTGTATGTCTGTGTTACTTGGTGTAAGTGTGTGTCTTTGTTACTTGGAGTAATTCTATTTCTTTGTTACTTGGTGTCAGTGTATAACTGTGTTACTTGGTGCATGTGTATGTCTTTGTTACTTGGTGTCTATGTATGTCTTTGTGACGTGGTGTCATTGTCTGTCTTTGTTACTGGGTGTCAGTGTCTGTCTTCGTTACTTGGTGTCAGTGTTTGTCTTTGTTACTGGGTGTCAGTGTCTGTCTTTGTGACTTGGTGTCAGTGTATGTCTTTGTTACTTGGTGTCAGTGTATGTCTTTGTTACTTGGTGTAAGTGTGTGTCTGTGTTACTGGGTATCAGTGTATATCTTTGTTACTTGGTGTAAGTGTGTGTCTGTGTTACTGGGTATCAGTGCATGTCTTTGCTACATGGTGACAGTGCATGTCTGTGTTACTTGGTGTAAGTGTGTGTCTTTGTTACTTGGTGTAATTGTATGTCTTTGTTACTTGGTGTCAGTGTGTGTCTGTGTTACTGGGTATCAGTGTATGTCTTTGTGACTTGGTGTCAGTGTATGTCTTTGTTACTGGGTGTCAGTGTGTTTCTTTGTGACTTGGTGTCAGTGTAAGTCTTTGTTACTTGGTGTAAGTGTGTGTCGGTGTTACTGGGTATCAGTGTATGTCTTTGTGACTTGGTGCAAGTGTGTGTCTGTGTTACTGGGTATCAGTGCATGTCTTTGCTACATGGTGTCAGTGCATGTCTGTGTTACTTGGTGTAAATGTGTGTCTTTGTTACTTGGTTTAATTGTATGTCTTTGTTACTTGGCGTCAGTGTATGTCTGTGTTACTTGGTGTAAGTGCATGTCTTTGTTACTTGGTGTCAGTGTATGTCTTTGTTACTTGGTGTAAGTGTGTGTCTGTGTTACTTGGTGTAAGTGTATGTCTTTGTTACTCTGGTGTAAGTGTGTGTCTTTGTTACTTGGTGAAATTGAATGTCTTTGTTACTTGGTGTCAGTGCATGTCTGTGTTACTTGGTGTAAGTGCATGTCTTTGTTACTTGGTGCCTGTGTATGTCTTTGTTACTTGGTGTAAGTGTGTGTCTGTGTTACTTGGTGTAAGTGTGTGTCTGTGTTACTTGGTATAAGTGTATGTCTTTGTTACTTGGTGTAAGTGTGTGTCTGTGTTACTGGGTAACAGTGTATGACTTTGTTACTTGGTGTCAGTGTATGTCTGTGTTACTTGGTGTCAGTGTATGGCTGTATTAATTAGTGTAAGTGTGTGTCTTTGTTAATTGGTGTAATTGTATGTCTTTGTTACTTGGTGTCAGTGTATGTCTTTGTTACTTGGTGTAAGTGAGCGTTCGTGTTACTTGGTGTAAGTGTGTGTCTGTGTCTCTTGGTATCAGTGTATGTCTTTGTTACTTGGTGTAAGTGTGTGTCTGTGTTACTGGGTATCAGTGTATGTCTTTGTTACTTGGTGTAAGTGTGTGTCTGCGTTACTTGGTGTCAGTGCATGTCTTTGTTACTTGTTGCAAGTGTTTGTCTTTGTTACTTGGTGTCAGTGTATGTCTTTGTTACTTGGTGTAAGTGTGTGTCTGTGTTACTGGGTGTTAGTGTGTGACTTTGTTACTTGGTGTCAGTGTGTGCCTGTGTTACTGGGTGTCTGTGTATGTCTTTGTTACTGGCTGTCAATGTATTTCTTTGTTACTTGTTGAAAGTGTGTGTCTGTGTTACTGGGTATCAGTGTATGTCTTTGTTACTTGGTGTCAGTGTATGTCTGTGTCACTTGGTGTAAGTGTGTGTCTGTGTTACTGGGTATCAGTGTACGTCTTTGTGACTTGGTGTCAGTGTATGTCTTTTTTACTGGCTGTCAGCTATGTCTTTGTTACTTGGTGTCGGTGTATGTCTTTGTTACTGTGTGTCAGCGATGGCTTTGTTTCTTTGTGTCAGTGTATGTCTTTGTTACTTGGTGTCAGTGAATGTCTGTGTTACGTGGTGTAATTGTGTGTCTTTGTTACTTGGTGTAAGTGTGTGTCTGTGTTACTGGGTATCAGTGTATGTCTTTGTTACTTGGTGTCAGTGTATGTCTTTGTTACTTGGTGTAAGTGTGTGTCTGTGTTACTGGGAATCAGTGTATGTCTTTGTGACTTGGTGTCAGTGTATGTCTTTGTTAATGGGTGTCAGTGTATGTCTTTGTTACTTGGTGTCAGTGTATGTCTTTGTTACTTGGTGTAAGTGTGTGTCTGTGTTACTGGGTATCAGTGTATGTCTTTGTGACTTGGTGACGTTGTGTGTCTTTGTTAGTCTTTGTTACTTGGTGTCAGTGTGTGTCTGTGTATGTCTTTGTTACTGTGTGTCAGTGTTTCTCTATGTTACTGGGTGTCAGTGTGTGTTTGTTTGTGTTGCTGGGTGTCAGTGTGTGTCTGTGTTACTTGGTGTAAGTGTATGTCTTTGTTTCTTGGTGTCAGTGGCTGTCTTTGTTACTTGGTAGAGAGTTTGTCTTTGTTACTTGGTGTAAGTGTGTGTCAGTGTTACTGGGTATCAGTGCATGTCTTTGTTTCTTGGTGTCATTGTATGTCTTTGCTACTTGGTGTCAGAGTATATCTGTGTTACTGGGTATCAGTGTATGTCTTTGTTACTTGGTGTAAGTGTGTGTCTGTGTTACTGGGTAACAGTGTATGTCTCTGTTACTTGGTGTAAGTGTGTGTCTGTGTTAATTGGTGTAAGTGTGTGTCTGTGTTACTTGGTATCAGTGTATGTCTTTGTTACTTGGTGTATGTGTGTGTCTGTGTTACTGGGTAACAGTGTATGTCTTTGCTACTTGGTGTCAGTGTATGTCTGTGTTACTTGGTGTAAGTGTGTGACTTTGTTACCTGGTCTAATTGTATGTCTTTGTTACTTGGTGTCAGTGTATGTCTTTGTGACTTGGTGTAAGTGAGTGTTTGTGTTACTTGGTGTAAATGTGTGTCTGTGTCTCTTGGTATCAGTTTATCTCTTTGTTACTTGGTGTAAGTGTGTGTCTGTGTTACTGGGTATCAGTGTATGTCTTTGTTACTTTGTGTAAGTGTGTGTCTGTGTTACTGGGTGTCAGTGTATGTCTTTGTTACTTGGTGCCAGTGTTTGTCTTTGTTACTTGGTGTAAGTGTTTGTCTTTGTTACTTGGTGCCAGTGTATGTCTTTGTTACTTGGTGTAAGTGTGTGTCTGTGTTACTGGGTGTTAGTGTGTGTCTTTGTTACTTGGTGTCATTGTGTGCCTGTGTTACTGGGTGTCTGTGACTGTCTTTGTTACTGGGTGTCAGTGTATGTCTTTGTTACTTGTTGTAAGTGTGTGTCTGTGTTACTGGGTATCAGTGTATATCTTTGTTACTTGGTGTCAGTGTATGTCTGTGTCACTTCGTGTAAGTGTGTGTCTGTGTTACTGGGTATCAGTGTATGTCTTTGTTACTTGGTGTCAGTGTATGTCAAAATACTTGGTGTAAGTGTATGTCTTTGTTACTTGATGTAATTGTCTGCCTTTGTTACTTGGTGTCAGTGTATGTCTGTGTTACTTGGTGTAAGTGTGTGTCTTTGTTACTTGGTGTCAGTGTATGTCTTTGTTACTTGGTGTCAGTGTGTGTCTGTTTTACTGGGTAACAGTGTATGTCTTTGTTACTTGGTGTCAGTGTATGTCTGTGTTACTTGGTGTAAGTGTGTGTCTTTGTTACTTGGTGTAATTGTATGTCTTTGTGACTTGGTGTCAGTGTATGTCTTTGTTAATGGGTGTCAGTGTATGTCTTTGTTACTTGGTGTCAGTGTATGTCTTTGTTACTTGGTGTAAGTGTGTGTCTGTGTTACTGGGTATCAGTGTATGTCTTTGTGACTTGGTGACAGTGTGTGTCTTTGTTAGTCTTTGTTACTTGGTGTCAGTGTGTGTCTGTGTATGTCTTTGTTACTGTGTGTCAGTGTTTCTCTATGTTACTGGGTGTCAGTGTGTGTTTGTTTGTGTTGCTGGGTGTCAGTGTGTGTCTGTGTTACTTGGTGTAAGTGTATGTCTTTGTTTCTTGGTGTCAGTGGCTGTCTTTGTTACTTGGTAGAGAGTTTGTCTTTGTTACTTGGTGCAAGTGTGTGTCTGTGTTACTGGGTATCAGTGCATGTCTTTGTTTCTTGGTGTCATTGTATGTCTTTGCTACTTGGTGTCAGAGTATATCTGTGTTACTGGGTATCAGTGCATGTCTTTATTAAATGGTGTCAGTGTATGTCCGTGTTACTTGGTGTAAGTGTGTGTCTTTGTTACTTGGTGTCAGTGTATGTCTGTGTTACTTGGTGTAAGTGTGTGTCTTTGTTACTTGGTGTAAGTGTATGCCTTTGTTACTTGGTGTAAGTGTGTGTCTGTGTTACTGGGTATCAGTGTCTGTTTTTGTTACTTGGTGTAAGTGTGTGTCTGTGTTACTTGGTGTAAGAGTGTGTCTGTATTACTTGGTATCAGTGTATGTCTTTGTTACTTGGTGTAAGTGTGTGTCTGTGCTACTGGGTAACAGTGTATGTCTTTGTTACTTGGTGTAAGTGTGTGTCTGTGTTAATTGGTGTAAGTGTGTGTCTGTGTTACTTGGTATCAGTGTATGTCTTTGCTACTTGGTGTCAGTGTATGTCTGTGTTACTTGGTGTAAGTGTGTGACTTTGTTACCTGGTCTAATTGTATGTCTTTGTTACTTGGTGTCAGTGTATGTCTTTGTGACTTGGTGTAAGTGAGTGTTTGTGTTACTTGGTGTAAATGTGTGTCTGTGTCTCTTGGTATCAGTGTATGTCTTTGTTACTTGGTGTAAGTGTTTGTCTTTGTTACTTGGTGCCAGTGTATGTCTTTGTTACTTGGTGTAAGTGTGTGTCTGTGTTACTGGGTGTTAGTGTGTGTCTTTGTTACTTGGTGTCATTGTGTGCCTGTGTTACTGGGTGTCTGTGACTGTCTTTGTTACTGGGTGTCAGTGTATGTCTTTGTTACTTGTTGTAAGTGTGTGTCTGTGTTACTGGGTATCAGTGTATGTCTTTGTTACTTGGTGTCAGTGGATGTCTGTGTCACTTCGTGTAAGTGTGTGTCTGTGTTACTGGGTATCAGTGTATGTCTTTGTTACTTGGTGTCAGTGTATGTCAAAATACTTGGTGTAAGTGTATGTCTTTGTTACTTGATGTAATTGTCTGCCTTTGTTACTTGGTGTCAGTGTATGTCTGTGTTACTTGGTGTAAGTGTGTGTCTTTGTTACTTGGTGTAAGTGTATGCCTTTGTTACTTGGTGTCAGTGTATGTCTTTGTTACTTGGTGTCAGTGTGTGTCTGTTTTACTGGGTATCAGTGTATGTCTTTGTTACTTGGTGTAAGTGTGTGTCTGTGTTACTGGGTAACAGTGTATGTCTTTGTTACTTGGTGTCAGTGTATGTCTGTGTTACTTGGTGTAAGTGTGTGTCTTTGTTACTTGGTGTAATTGTATGTCTTTGTTACTTGGTTTCAGTGTATGTTTTTATTACTTGGTGTAAGTGTGTGTCTGTGTTACTGGGTATCAGTGAATGTCTTTGTTACTTGGTGTCAGTGTATGTCTTTGTGACGTGGTGCAAGTGTATGTCTTTGTTGCTTGGTGTCAGTGTATGTCTTTGTTACTTGGTGTAAGTGTGTGTCTGTGTTACTGGGTATCTGTGTATGTCTTTGTTACTTGGTGTCAGTGTATGTCTTTGTGACTTGGTGTCAGTGTATGTCTTGGTTACTGGGTGTCAGTGTATGTCTTTGTGACTTGGTGTCAGTGTATGTCTTTGTGACTGGGTGTCAGCTATGTCTTTGTTACTTGGTGTCAGTGTATGTCTTTGTTACTTGGTGTCAGTGTATGTCTGTGTTACGTGGAGTAATTGCGTGTCTTTGTTACTTGGTGTAAGTGTGTGTCTGTGTTACTGGGTATCAGTGTTTGTCTTTGTTACTTGTTGTCAGTGTATGTCTTTGTTACTTGGTGTAAGTGTGTGTCTGTGTTACTGGGTGTCAGTAGATGTCTTTGTTATTTGGTGTCATTGTTTGTCTTTGTTACTTTGTGGAAGTGTGTGTCTGTGTTACTGGGTATCAGTGTATGTCTTTGTGACTTGGTGTCAGTGTATGTCTTTGTTAATGGGTGTCAGTGTATGTCTTTGTTACTTGGTGACAGTGTGTGTCTCTGTTAGTCTTTGTTACTTGGTGTCAGTGTGTGTCTGTGTATGTCTTTGTTACTGTGTGTCAGTGTTTCTCTATGTTACTGGGTGTCAGTGTGTGTTTGTTTGTGTTGCTGGGTGTCTGTGGGTGTCTGTGTTACTTGGTGTAAGTGTATGTCTTTCTTTCTTGCTGTCAGTGGCTGTCTTTGTTACTTGGTGTCAGAGTTTGTCTTTGTTACTTGGTGTAAGTGTGTGTCTGTGTTACTGGGTATCAGTGCATGTCTTTGTTTCTTGGTGTCATTGTATGTCTTTGCTACTTGGTGTCAGAGTATATCTTTGTTACTGGGTATCAGTGCATGTCTTTATTAAATGGTGCCAGTGTATGTCTGTGTTACTTGGTGTAAGTGTGTGTCTTTGTTACTTGGTGTCAGTGTATGTCTTTGTTACTTGGTGTCAGTGTATGTCTTTGTTACTTGGTGTAAGTGTGTGTCTGTGTTACTGGGTATCAGTGCATGTCTTTGTGACTTGGTGACAGTGTGTGTCTTTGTTAGTCTTTGTTACTTGGTGTCAGTGTGTGTCTGTGTATATCTTTGTTACTGTGTGTCAGTGTTTCTCTATGTTACTGGGTGTCAGTGTGTGTTTGTTTGTGTTGCTGGGTGTCAGTGTGTGTCTGTGTTACTTGGTGTAAGTGTATGTCTTTGTTTCTTGGTGTCAGTGGCTGTCTTTGTTACTTGGTAGAGAGTTTGTCTTTGTTACTTGGTGTCAGAGTATATCTGTGTTACTGGGTATCAGTGCATGTCTTTATTAAATGGTGTCAGTGTATGTCCGTGTTACTTGGTGTAAGTGTGTGTCTTTGTTACTTGGTGTCAGTGTATGTCTGTGTTACTTGGTGTAAGTGTGTGTCTTTGTTACTTGGTGTAAGTGTATGCCTTTGTTACTTGGTGTAAGTGTGTGTCTGTGTTACTGGGTATCAGTGTCTGTTTTTGTTACTTGGTGTAAGTGTGTGTCTGTGTTACTTGGTGTAAGAGTGTGTCTGTATCACTTGGTATCAGTGTATGTCTTTGTTACTTGGTGTAAGTGTGTGTCTGTGCTACTGGGTAACAGTGTATGTCTCTGTTATTTGGTGTAAGTGTGTGTCTGCGTTAATTGGTGTAAGTGTGTGTCTGTGTTACTTGGTATCAGTGTATGTCTTTGCTACTTGGTGTCAGAGTATGTCTGTGTTACTTGGTGTAAGTGTGTGACTTTGTTACCTGGTCTAATTGTATGTCTTTGTTACTTGGTGTCAGTGTATGTCTTTGTGACTTGGTGTAAGTGAGTGTTTGTGTTACTTGGTGTAAATGTGTGTCTGTGTCTCTTGGTATCAGTGTATGTCTTTGTTACTTGGTGTAAGTGTTTGTCTTTGTTACTTGGTGCCAGTGTATGTCTTTGCTACTTGGTGTAAGTGTGTGTCTGTGTTACTGGGTGTTAGTGTGTGTCTTTGTTACTTGGTGTCATTGTGTGCCTGTGTGACTGGGGGTCTGTGACTGTCTTTGTTACTGGGTGTCAGTGTATGTCTTTGTTACTTGGTGTCAGTGTATGTCTGTGTCACTTCGTGTAAGTGTGTGTCTGTGTTACTGGGTATCATTGTATGTCTTTGTTACTTGGTGTCAGTGTATGTCAAAATACTTGGTGTAAGTGTATGTCTTTGTTACTTGATGTAATTGTCTGCCTTTGTTACTTGGTGTCAGTGTATGTCTGTGTTACTTGGTGTAAGTGTGTGTCTTTGTTACTTGGTGTAAGTGTATGCCTTTGTTACTTGGTGTCAGTGTATGTCTTTGTTACTTGGTGTCAGTGTGTGTCTGTTTTACTGGGTATCAGTGTATGTCTTTGTTACTTGGTGTAAGTGTGTGTCTGTGTTACTGGGTAACAGTGTATGTCTTTGTTACTTGGTGTCAGTGTATGTCTGTGTTACTTGGTGTAAGTGTGTGTCTTTGTTACTTGGTGTAATTGTATGTCTTTGTTACTTGGTTTCAGTGTATGTTTTTATTACTTGGTGTAAGTGTGTGTCTGTGTTACTGGGTATCAGTGAATGTCTTTGTTACTTGGTGTCAGTGTATGTCTTTGTGACGTGGTGCAAGTGTATGTCTTTGTTGCTTGGTGTCAGTGTATGTCTTTGTTACTTGGTGTAAGTGTGTGTCTGTGTTACTGGGTATCTGTGTATGTCTTTGTTACTTGGTGTCAGTGTATGTCTTTGTGACTTGGTGTCAGTGTATGTCTTGGTTACTGGGTGTCAGTGTATGTCTTTGTGACTTGGTGTCAGTGTATGTCTTTGTTACTGGGTGTCAGCTATGTCTTTGTTACTTGGTGTCAGTGTATGTCTTTGTTACTTGGTGTCAGTGTATGTCTGTGTTACGTGGAGTAATTGCGTGTATTTGTTACTTGGTGTAAGTGTGTGTCTGTGTTACTGGGTATCAGTGTTTGTCTTTGTTACTTGTTGTCAGTGTATGTCTTTGTTACTTGGTGTAAGTGTGTGTCTGTGTTACTGGGTGTCAGTAGATGTCTTTGTTATTTGGTGTCAGTGTTTGTCTTTGTTACTTTGTGGAAGTGTGTGTCTGTGTTACTGGGTATCAGTGTATGTCTTTGTTATTTGGTGTCAGTGTATGTCTTTGTGACTTGGTGTCAGTGTATGTCTTTGTTACTGGGTGTCAGCTATGTCTTTGTTACTTGCTGTCAGTGTATGTCAATGTTACTTGGTGTAAGTGTGTGTCTGTGTTACTGGGTATCAGTGCATGTCTTTGCTACATGGTGACAGTGCATGTCTGTGTTACTTGGTGTAAGTGTGTGTTTCTTTGTTACTTGGTGTCAGAGGATGTCTTTGTTACTTGGTGTAAGTGTGTGTCTGTGTTACTTGGTGTAAGTGTGTGTCTGTGTTACTTGGTATCAGTGTATGTCTTTGTTACTTGGTGTACGTGTGTGTCTGTGATGCTGGGTAACAGTGTATGTCTTTGTTACTTGGTGTCAGTGTATGTCTGTATTACTGGGTGTAAGTGTGTGTCTTTGTTACTTGGTGTAATTGTATGTCTTTGCTACTTGGTGTCAGTGTATGTCTTGGTTACTGGGTGTCAGTGTATTTCTTTGTGACTTGGTGTCAGTGTATGTCTTTGTTACTGGGTGTCAGTTTATGTCTTTGTTACTTGGTGCAAGTTTGTGTCTGTGTTACTGGGTGTCAGTAGATGTCTTTGTTACTTGGTGTCAGTGTTTGTCTTTCTTACTTTGTGGAAGTGTGTGTCTGTGTTACTGGGTATCAGTGTATGTCTTTGTGACTTGGTGTCAGTGTATGTCTTTGCCCTTTCCTATCCTGAGTGGTGTGAAACAGGGCTGTGTTCTCGCACCCACACTTTTTGGGATTTTCTTCTCCCTGCTGCTTTCACATGCGTTCAAATCCTCTGAAGAAGGAATTTTCCTCCACACAAGATCAGGGGGCAGGTTGTTCAACCTTGCCCGTCTAAGAGCGAAGTCCAAAGTACGGAAAGTCCTCATCAGAGAACTCCTCTTTGCTGACGATGCTGCTTTAACATCTCACACTGAAGAATGCCTGCAGAGTCTCATCGACAGGTTTGCGTCTGCCTGCAATGAATTTGGCCTAACCATCAGCCTCAAGAAAACGAACATCATGGGGCAGGATGTCAGAAATGCTCCATCCATCAATATTGGCGACCACGCTCTGGAAGTGGTTCAAGAGTTCACCTACCTAGGCTCAACTATCACCAGTAACCTGTCTCTAGATGCAGAAATCAACAAGCGCATGGGTAAGGCTTCCACTGCTATGTTCAGACTGGCCAAGAGAGTGTGGGAAAATGGCGCACTGACACGGAACACAAAAGTCCGAGTGTATCAGGCCTGTGTCCTCAGTACCTTGCTCTACGGCAGCGAGGCCTGGACAACGTATGCCAGCCAAGAGCGACGTCTCAATTCATTCCATCTTCGCTGCCTTCGGAGAATACTCGGCATCAGGTGGCAGGACTATATCTCCAACACAGAAGTCCTTGAAGCGGCCAACATCCCCAGCTTATACACACTACTGAGTCAGCGGCGCTTGAGATGGCTTGGCCATGTGAGCCGCATGGAAGATGGCAGGATCCCCAAAGACACATTGTACAGCGAGCTCGCCACTGGTATCAGACCCACCGGCCGTCCATGTCTCCGTTATAAAGACGTATGCAAACGCGACATGAAATCGTGTGACATTGATCACAAGTCGTGGGAGTCAGTTGCCAGCATTCGCCAGAGCTGGCGGGCAGCCATAAAGACAGGGCTAAATTGTGGCGAGTCGAAGAGACTTAGTAGTTGGCAGGAAAAAAGACAGAGGCGCAAGGGGAGAGCCAACTGTGCAACAGCCCCAACAAACAAATTTCTCTGCAGCACCTGTGGAAGAGCCTGTCACTCCAGAATTGGCCTTTATAGCCACTCCAGGCGCTGCTTCACAAACCACTGACCACCTCCAGGCGCGTATCCATTGTCTCTCGAGATAAGGAGGCCCAAAAGAAAGAATGTCTTTGTTAATGGGTGTCAGTGTATGTCTTTGTTACTTGGTGACAGTGTGTGTCTTTGTTAGTCTTTGTTACTTGGTGTCAGTGTGTGTCTGTGTATGTGTTTGTTACTGTGTGTCAGTGTTTCTCTATGTTACTGGGTGTCAGTGTGTGTTTGTTTGTGTTGCTATGTGTCTGTGGGTGTCTGTGTTACTTGGTGTAAGTGTATGTCTTTCTTTCTTGCTGTCAGTGGCTGTCTTTGTTACTTGGTGTCAGAGTTTGTCTTTGTTACTTGGTGTAAGTGTGTGTCTGTGTTACTGGGTATCAGTGCATGTCTTTGTTTCTTGGTGTCATTGTATGTTTTTGCTACTTGGTGTCAGAGTATATCTTTGTTACTGGGTATCAGTGCATGTCTTTATTAAATGGTGCCAGTGTATGTCTGTGTTACTTGGTGTAAGTGTGTGTCTTTGTTACTTGGTGTCAGTGTATGTCTGTGTTACTTGGTGTAAGTGTGTGGCTTTGTTTCTTGGTGTAAGTGTATGCCTTTGTTACTTGGTGTCAGTGTATGTCTTTGCTACTTGGTGTAAGTGAGTGTTTGTGTTACTTGGTGTAAGTGTGTGTCTGTGTCACTTGGTATCAGTGTATGTCTTTGTTACTTGGTGTCAGTGTGTGTCTGTGTTACTGGGTAACAGTGTATGTCTTTGTTACTTGATGTCAGTGTGTGGCTGTGTAACTTGGTGTAATTGTATGTCTTTGTTACTTGGTGTAAGTGTATGTCTGTGTTACTGGGTATCAGTGTATGCCTTTGTTACTTGGTGTCAGTGTATGTCTTTGTGACTTGTTGTCAGTGTATGTCTTGGTTACTGGGTGTCAGTGTATGTCTTTGTGACTTGGTGTCAGTGTATGTCTTTGTTACTGGGTGTCAGCTATGTCTTTGTTACTTGGTGTCAGTGTATGTCTGTGTTACGTGGTGTAATTGCGTGTCTTTGTTACTTGGTGTAAGTGTGTGTCTGTGTTACTGGGTATCAGTGTATGTCTTTGTTACTTGGTGTCAGTGTATGTCTTTGTTACTTGGTGTAAGTGTGTGTCTGTGTTACTGGGTGTCAGTAGATGTCTGTGTTATTTGGTGTCAGTGTTTGTCTTTGTTACTTTCTGGAAGTGTGTGTCTGTGTTACTGGGTATCAGTGTATGTCTTTGTGACTTGGTGTCAGTGTATGTCTTTGTTAATGGGTGTCAGTGTATGTCTTTGTGACTTGGTGTCAGTGTATGTCTTTGTTACTGGGAGTCAGTGTATGTCTTTGTTTCTTGGTGTCAGTGGCTGTCCTTGTTACTTGGTGTCAGAGTTTGTCTTTGTTACTTGGTGTAATTGTGTGTCCGTGTTACTGGGTAACAGTGCATGTCTTTGTGACTTGGTGTCAGTGTATGTCTTTGTTACTGGGTGTCAGTGTATGTCTTTGTTACTTGTTGTAAGTGTGTGTCTGTGTTACTGGGTATCAGTGTATGTCTTTGTTTCTTGGTGTCATTGTATGTCTTTGTTACTTGGTGTCAGGGTATATGTGTGTTACTGGGTATCAGTGCATGTCAGTGTGTGTCTTTGTTACCTGGTCTAATTGTATGTTTTTGTTACTTGGTGTCAGTGTATGTCTTTGTTACTTGGTGTAAGTGAGTGTTTGTGTTACTTGGTGTCAGTGTGTGTCTGTGTCTCTTGGTATCAGTGTATGTCTTTGTTACTTGGTGTAAGTGTGTGTCTGTGTTACTGGGTATCAGTGTCTGTCTTTGTTACTTGGTTTCAGTGTATGTCTTTGTTCCATGGTGTAAGTGTCTGTCTTTGTTACTTGGTGTCAGTGTATGTCTTTGTTACTTGGTGTAAGTGTGTGCCTGTGTTACTGGGTGTTCGTGTGTGTCTTTGTTACTTGGTGTCAGTGTGTGCCTGTGTTACTGGGTGTCTGTGTCTGTCTTTGTTACTGGGTGTCAGTGTATGTCTTTGTTACTTGTTGTAAGTGTGTGTCTGTGTTACTGGGTATCAGTGTACGTCTTTGTTACTTGGTGTCAGTGCATGTCTGTGTCACTTGGTGTAAGTGTGTGTCTGTGTTACTGGGTATCAGTGTATGTCTTCGTGACATGGTGTCAGTGTATGTCTTTCTTACTGGGTGTAAGTGTGTGTCGGTGTTACTGGGTATCAGTGTATGTCTTTTTTACTTGGTGTCACTGTATGTCAAAATACTTGCTGTAAGTGCATGTCTTTGTTACTTGGTGTAATTGTCTGTCTTTGTTACTTGGTGTCAGTGTATATCTGTGTTACGTGGTATAAGTGTGTGTCTTTGTTACTTGGTGTAAGTGTATGCCTTTGTTACTTGGTATCAGTGTATGTCTTTGTTACTTGGTGTCAGTGCATGTCGTTGTTACTTCTTGTAAGTGTGTGTCTGTGTTACAGGTTATCAGTGTATGTCTTTGGGACTCGGTGTCAGTGTATGTCTTTGTTACTTGGAGACAGTGTGTGTCTGTGTGTCAGTGTATGTCTTTGTTACTGTGTATCAGTGTTTCTCTATGTCACTGGGTGTCTGTGTGTGTTTGTTTGTGTTACTGGGTGTCAGTATTTAGTTTAGTGAAACAGCACTGAAACAGGCCCTTCGGCCAACCGAGTCTGTGCCGACCATCAACCACTCATTTATACTAATCCTACACTAATCCCGTATTCCTATCACATCCCCACCTGTCCCTATATATTTCCCTACCACCTACCTATACTAGTGTCAATTTATAATGGCCAATTAACCTATCAACCTGCAAGTCGTTGGCATGTGGGAAGTAACCGGAGCACCCGGAGGAAACTCACGCAGACACAGAGAGAACTTGCAAACTCCGCTCAGGCAGTACCCAGAATCGAGCCCGGGTCCCTGGTGCTGTGAGGCTGCTCACCACAGCGCCAATGTGCCGCCCAGTGTGTGTCTGTGCTACTGGGTATCTGTGTATGTCTTTGTTACTTGGTGTCAGTGTATGTCTGTGTTACTTGGTGGAAGTGTGTGTCTGTGTTACTTGGTATCAGTGCATGTCCTTGTTACTGGGTAACAGTGAGTGTCTGTGTTACTGGGTAACAGTGTATGTCTGTGTTACTTGCTGTAAGTGTGTGTCTTTGTTACTTGGTGTAATTGTATGTCTTTGTTACTTGGTGTCAGTGTATGTCTGTGTTACATGGTGCAAGTGCATGTCTTTGTTACTTGGTGTCAGTGTCTGTCTTTGTGACGTGGTGTCATTGTCTGTCTTCGTTACTTGGTGTCAGTGTTTGTCTTTGTGACTGGGTGTCTGTGTCTGTCTTTGTGACTTGGTGTCAGTGCATGTCTTTGTTACTTGGTTTCAGTGTCTGTCTTTGTTACTTGGTGTAAGTGTGTGTCTGTGTTACTGGGTATCAGTGTATACCTTTGTTACTTGGTGTAAGTGTGTGTCTGTGTTGCTGAGTATCAGTGCATGTCTTTGCTACATGGTGACAGTGCATGCCTGTGTTACTTGGTGTAAGTATGTGTCTTTGTTACTTGGTGTAATTTTATGTCTTTGTTACTTGGTGTCAGTGTATGTCTGTGTTACTTGGTGTAAGTGTATGTCTTTGTTACTTGGTGTCAGAGGATGTCTTTGTTACTTGGTGTAAGTGTGTGTCTGTGTTACTTGGTGTAAGTGTGTGTCTGTGTTACTGGGTATCAGTGTATGTCTTTGTTACTTGGTGGACGTGTGTGTCTGTGATACTGGGTAACAGTGTATGTCTTTGTCACTTGGTGTCAGTGTATGTCTGTGTTACTGGGTGTAAGTGTGTGTCTTTGTGACTTGGTGTCATTGTGTGTCTTTGTTACTTGGTGTAAGTGAGTGTCTGTGTTACTGGGTATCAGTGTGTGACTGTGTTACTTGGTGTAAGTGTATGTCAAAATACTTGGTGTAAGTGTATGTCTTTGTTACTTGGTGTAATTGTCTGTCTTTGTTACTTGGTGGAAGTGTATGTCTTTGTTACTGTGTGTCAGTGTGTGTCTTTGTGACTTGGTGTCAATGTATGTCAAAATACTTGGTGTAAGTGTATGTCTTTGTTACTTGGTGTAATTGTCTTTGTTACTTGGTGGAAGTGCATGTCTTTGTTACTTGGTGTCAGTGTATGTCTTTGTTACTTGGTGTAAGTGTCTGTCTTTGTTAATTGGTGTAAGTGTGTGTCTGTGTTACTTGGTATCAGTGTCTGTCTTTTTGACTTGGTGTCAGTGCATGTCTTTGTTACTTGGTGTAATTGTATGTCTTTGCTACTTGGTGTCAGTGTATGTCTTTGCTACTTGGTGTAAGTGAGTGTTTGTGTTACTTGGTGTCATTATTTAGTTTAGTTTAGAGATACAGCACTGAAACAGGTCCTTCGGCCCACCGAGTCTGTGGCGACCTTCAACCACCCATTTATACTAATCCTACACGAATCCCATATTCCAATACCATCCCCACCTGTCCCTATATATTTCTTCACCACCTACCGAAACGAGGGACAATTTATAATGGCCAATTAACCTATCAAACTGCAAGTCTTTGGCATGTGGGAGGAAACAGGTGCACCCGGAGGAAACTCACGCAGACACAGGGAGAACTTGCAAACTCCGCACAGGCAGTACCCAGAACCGAACCCGGGTCCCAAGAGCTGTGAGGCTGCAGTGCAAACCACGGCGCCACTGTGCCTCCCAGTGTGTGTCTGTGTTACTGGGTGTCAGTGTATGTCTTTGTTACTTGGTGTCAGTGTGTGTCTGTGTTACTGGGTGTCAGTGTGTTTGTTTGTGTTGCTGGGTGTCAGTGTGTGACTGTGTTACTTGGTGTAATTGTGTCTCTTTGTTACTTGGTGTCCGTGTGTGTCTGTGTTACTGGGTATCAGTGTATGTCTTTGTTACTGGGTATCAGTGTATGTCTTTGTTACTTGGTGTAAGTGTGTGTCTGTGTTAGTGGGTGTCAGTGTGTGTCTGTGTTACTGGGTGTAAGTTTGTGTCTGTGTTGCTGGGTATCAGTGTATGTCTTTGTGACTTGGTGTCAGTGTATGTCTTTGTTGCTGGGTTTCAGTGTGTGTCCTTGTGACTCGGTGTCAGTGGATGTCTTTGTTACTGGGTGACACTTTATGTCTTTGTTACTTGGTGTCAGTGCGTTTGTTTGTGTTACTGGGTGTCATTGTGTGTCTGTGATACTTGGTGTCCGTGTGTGTCTGTGTGACTGGGCGTCAGTGTATGTCTTTGTTACTGGGTGTAAGTGTGTGTCTGTGTTACTGGGTAGCAGTGTCTTTCTTTGTTACTTGGTGTAAGTGTGTGTCTGTGTTACTGGGTATCAGTGCATGTCTTTGTTACTTGGTGTCAGTGTTTGTCTGTGTTACTTGGTGTAAGTGTGTGTCTGTGTTACTGGGTATCAGTGTATGTCTTTGTGACTTGGTGTCAGTGTATGTCTTTGTTACTGGGTGTCAGTGTGTGTCTTTGTGACTTTGTGTCAGTGTATGTCTTTGTTACTTGGTGTAAGTGTGTGTCTCTGTTACTGGGTATCAGTGTATGTCTTTGTTACTTGGTGTCAGTGTGTGTCAAAATACTTGTTGTAAGTGTATGTGTTTGTTACTTGGTGTAATTGTCTGTCTTTGTTACTTGGTGTCAGTGTATGTCTGTGTTACTTGGTGTTAGTGTGTGTCTTTTTAACTTGGTGTTAGTGTATGTCTGTGTTACTGGGCTGCATTGTATGTCTTTGTAACTTGGTGTCAGTGTATGTCTTTGTGACTTGGTGTCAGTGTATGTCTTTTTTACTGAGTGTCTGTGTGTGTCTGTGTTTTTTGGTGTCAGTGTATGTCTTTGTTACTTGGTATCAGTGTATGTCTTTGTGACTTGGTGTCAGTTTATGTCTTTTTTACTTGGTGTCAGTGTGTGTCTGTGTTACTTGGTGTCAGTGTATGTCTTTTGTTACTGTGTTTCAGTGTCTGTCTTCGTTACTTGGTGTCAGTGTATGTCTTTGATACTTGGTGTAATTGTGTGTCTGTGTTACTGGGTATCAGTGTATGTCTGTGTTACTGGGGGTCAGTGTGTGTCTGTGTTACTGGGGTTCAGTCTGTTTTTCCAACTGGGTGTCAGTGTATGTCTTTGTTACTTGGTGTAAGTGTGTGTCTGTGTTACTGTGTAACAGTGACACTCGGTGTCAGTATTTAGTTTAGTTCAGAGATACAGCACTGACACAGGCCCTTCGGCCCACCGAGTCTGTGCCGACCATCAACCACCAATTTATACTAATCCTACACTAATCCCGTATTTCTATCACATCCCCACCTGTCCCTATATATTTCCCTACCACCGACCTATACGAGGGGCAATTTATAATGGCCAATTAACCTTTGGCATGTGGGAGGAAACTGGAGCACCCGGAGGAAACCCACGCAGACACAGGGAGAACTTGCAAACTCCGCACAGGCAGTATCCAGAGTCGAACCCAGGTCCGTGGAGCTGTGAGGCTGCAGTGCTAACCACTGCGCCACTGTGCCACCCAGTGTGTGTCTGTGTTACTGGGTGTCGGTGCATGTCTTTGTTACTTGGTGTCAGTGTTTGTCTTTGTTACTGGGTGTCAGTGTGTTTGTTTGTGCTACTGGGTTTCAGTGTGTGTCTATGTTACTTGGTGTAGGTGTGTGTCTTTGTTACTTGGTGTCCGTGCGTGTCTGTGTTACTGGGTGTCAGTGTATGACTTTGTTACTGGGCGTCAGTGTATGTCTTTGTTGCTTGGTGTCAGTGTATGTCTTTGATAATTGGTGTAATTGTGTGTCTGTGTTACTGGGTATCAGTGTATGTCTGTGTTACTGGGGGTCAGTGTGTGTCTGTGTTACTGGCGGTCAGTGAGTGTTTCTAACTGCGTATCAGTGTCTGTCTTTGTTACTTGGTGTCAGTGTATGTATTTGTTACTTGGTGTAAGTGTGTGTCTGTGTTACTGGGTATCATTGTATGTCTGTGTTACTGGGGGGCAGTGTGTGTCTGTGTTACTTGGTGTAAGTGTGTGTCTGTGTTACTGGGTATCAGTGTATGTCTTTGTTACTTGGTGTCACTGTATGTCTGTGTTACTTGGTGAAAGTGTGTGTCTGTGTTACTGGGTATCAGTGTATGTCTTTGTGACTTGGTGTCAGTGTTTGTCTTTGTATGTCTTTGTTACTTGGTGTAAGTGTGTGTCTGTGTTACTGGGTATCAGTGTATGTCTGTGTCACTTGGCGTCAGTGTGCGTCTTTGTTACTTGGTGTCCGTGTGTGTCTGTGTTACTGTGTGTCAGTGTATGTCTTTGTTACTGGGTGTCAGTGTATGTCTTTGTTACTTGGTGTCATTGTATGTGTTTTTCACTTGTTGTCAGTGGATGTCTTTGTTACTGGGTGCCACTGTATGTCTCTGTTACTTGGTGTAAGTGTATGTCAAAATACTTGGTGTAAGTGTATGTCTGTGTTACTTGGTGTAAGTATATGTCTTTGTTACTTGGTGTAATTGTTTGTCTGTGTTACTGGGTATCAGTGAATGTCTGTGTTACTGGGGGTCAGTGTGTGTATGTGCAACTGCGGGTCAGTGTGTGTTTCTAACTGGGTGTCAGTTTGTGTCTGTGTTACTGGGTATCAGTGTATGTCTTTGTTACTTGGTGTAAGTGTATGTCTTTGTTACTTGGTGTCAGTGTATGTGTTTGTGATTTGGTGTCATTGTATGTCTTTCTACTGGGTGTAAGTGTATGCCTTTGTTACTTGGTGTAATTGTCTTTCTTTGTTATTTGGTGTAAGTGTATGTCTTTGTTACTTGGTGTCAGTGTATGTCTTTGTTTCTTGGTGCCAGTGTATGTCTGTGTTACCTGGTGTCAATGTATGTGTTTGTGACTTGGTGTCAGTAGATGTCTTTGTTACTGGGTGTCACTGTGTGTCTTTGTTACTTGGTGTAAGTGTATGTCAAAATAGTTGGTGCAAGTGTATGTTTGTGTTACTTGGTGTAAGTGTATGTCTTTGTTACTTGGTGTAAGTGTGTGTCTGTGTTACTGGGTATCAGTGTCTGTCTTTGTTACTTGGTGTAAGTGTGCGTCTGTTTTACTGGGTATCATTGTATGTCTTTGTTACTTGGTGTCACTGTACGTCTTTGACACTTGGTGTAATTGAGTGTCTGTGTTCCTGGGTATCAGTGTATGTCTGTGTAACTGGGGGTCAGTGTGTGTCTGTGTTACTGGGGGTCAGTGTGTGTTTCTAACTGGGTGTCAGTGTCTGTCTTTGTTACTTGGTGTAAGTGTGTGTCTGTGTTACTGGGTATCAGTGTATGTGTTTGTGGCTTGGTGTCATTGTATGTCTTTGTTACTGGGTGTAAGTGTATGCCTTTGTTACTTGGTGTCAGTGTATGTCTTTGTTACTGGCAGTCAGTGTTTTTGTATGTGTTACTGGGTGTCAGTGTGTGTCTATGTTACTTGGTGTAAGTGTGTGTCTGTGTTGCTGGGTATCAGTGTATGTCTTTGTTACTTGGTGTCAGTGTATGTCAAAATACTTGGTGTAAGTGTATGTCTTTGTTACTTGGTGTCAGTGGATGTCTTTGTTACTTGGTGTAAGTGTGTGTCTTTGTTACTTCGTGTCAGTGTATGACTTTGTTACTTGGTGTAAGTGTGTGTCTTTGTTACTTGGTGTCAGTGTGTGTCTGTGTTACTGGGTATCAATGTATGTCTGTGTTACTGGGTATCAGTGTATGTCTTTGTTACTTGGTGTAAGTGTATGTCAAAATACTTGGTGTAAGTGTATGTCTTTGTTACTTGGTGTAATTGTCTGTCTTTGTTACTTGGTGTATGTGAATGTCTTTGTTACTTGGTGTCAGTGTATGTCTGTGTTACTTGGTGTAAGTGTATGTCTTTGTTACTTGGTGTCAGTCTATGTCTGTGTTACTTGGTGTAAGTGTGTGTCTTTGTTACTTGGTGTCAGTGTATGTCTTTGTAACTTGGTATAAGTGCGTGTTTGTGTCACTTGGTGGAAGTGTGTGTCTGTGTTAATTGGTGTCAGTGTCTGTCTTTGTTACTGGGTGTAAGTGTGTGTCTTTGTTACTTCGTGTCAGTGTATGTCTTTGTAACTTGGTATAAGTGCGTGTTTGTTTTACTTGGTGTAAGTGTCTGTCTGCGTCACTTGGTGTCAGTGTGTTTGTTTGTGTTACTGGGTGTCAGTGTGCGTCTGTGTTACTTGCTGTCAGTGTATGTCTTTGTAACTTGGTATAAGTGCGTGTTTGTGTTACTTGGTGTAAGTGTGTGTCTGTGTTAATTCGTGTCAGTGTGTCTGTGTTACTGGGTATCAGTGTCTGTCTTCGTGACTGGTGTCAGTGTGTGTCTGTGTTACTGGGGTTCAGTGTATGTCTGTGTTACTGGGGGACAGTGTGTGTCTGTGTTACTGGGGTTCAGTCTGTTTTTCCAACTGGGTGTCTGTGTGTGTCTGTGTTACTTGGTGTAAGTGTGTGTCTTTGTTACATGGTGTCCGTGTGTGTCTGTGTTACTGGGTGTCGGTGCATGTCTTTGTTACTTGTTGTCAGTGTATATCTGTGTTATTTGGTGTAAGTGTGTGTCTTTGTTACTTGGTGTAATTGTATGTCTTTGTTACTTGGTGTCAGTGTGTGTCTGTGTTACTTGGTGTCAGTGTATGTCTTTGTTACTTTGTGTAAGTGTGTGTCTGTGTTACTTGGTGTAAGTGTGTGTCTGTGTTCCTGGGTATCAGTGTATGTCTTTGTTACTTGGTGTAAGTGTGTGTCTTTGTTACTTGGTGTCCGTGTGTGTCTGTGTTACTGGGTGTCAGTGTATGTCTTTGTTACTGAGTGTCAGTGTATGTCTTTGTTACTTGGTGTAAGTGTGTGTCTGTGTTACTGGGTATCAGTGTCTGTCTTTGTTACTTGGTGTCAGTGTGTGTCTGTGTTACACGGTATCAGTGTATGTCTTTGTTACTTGGTGTCAGTGTATGTCTTTGTTACTTGGTGTAAGTGAGTGTCTGTGTTACTGGGTATCAGTGTATGTCTTTGTGACTTGGTGTCAGTGTATGTCTTTGTTACTGGGTGTCAGTGTGTGTCTTTGTGACTTGGTGTCAGTGTATGTCTTTCTAACTTGGTGTCAGTGTATGTCAAAATACTTGGTGTAAGTGTATGTCTTTGTTACTTGGTGCAATTGTCTGTCTTTGTTACTTGGTGTAAGTGTATGTCTTTCTTACTTGGTGTCCGTGTATGTCTTTGTTACTTGGTGTCAGTGTATATCTGTGTCACTTGGTGTAAGTGTGTGTCTTTGTTACTTGGTGTAAGTGTATGTCTTTGTTACTTGGTGTCAGTGTATGTCTTTGTTACTTGGTGTCAGTGTGTGTCTGTGTTACTGGGTATCAGTGTATGCCTTTGTGACTTGGTATCAGTGTATGTCTTTGTTACTGGGTGTCAATGTGTGTCTGTGTTACTGGGTATCAGTGTATGTCTATGTGACTTGGTATCAGTTTATGTCTTTGTTACTTGGTATCAGTTAGTGTCTGTGTTACTGGGTATCAGTGTATGTCTTTGTGACTTGGTATCTGTGTATGTCTTTGTTACTGGGTGTCAGTGTGTGTCTTTGTGACTTGGTGTCAGTGTATGTCTTTGTTACTTGTTGTAAGTGTGTGTCTGTGTTACTGGGTATCAGTGTATGTCTTTGTGACTTGGTGTCAGTGTATGTCTGTGTTACTGTTTATTAGTGTTTCTTTGTGTTACTGGGTGTCAGTGTGTGTTTGTTTGTGTTACTGGGTGTCAGTGTATGTCTTTGTTACTTGGTGTAAGTGTGTGTCTGTGTTACTGGGTATCAGTGTCTGTCTTTGTTACTTGGTGTAAGTGTGTGTCTTTGTTACTTGGTGTCAGTGTGTGTCTGTGTTACTGGGTATCAATGTATGTCTGTGTTACTGGGTATCAGTGTATGTCTTTGTTACTTGGTGTAAGTGTATGTCAAAATACTTGGTGTAAGTGTATGTCTTTGTTACTTGGTGTAATTGTCTGTCTTTGTTACTTGGTGTATGTGAATGTCTTTGTTACTTGGTGTCAGTGTATGTCTGTGTTACTTGGTGTAAGTGTATGTCTTTGTTACTTGGTGTCAGTCTATGTCTGTGTTACTTGGTGTAAGTGTGTGTCTTTGTTACTTGGTGTCAGTGTATGTCTTTGTAACTTGGTATAAGTGCGTGTTTGTGTCACTTGGTGGAAGTGTGTGTCTGTGTTAATTGGTGTCAGTGTCTGTCTTTGTTACTGGGTGTAAGTGTGTGTCTTTGTTACTTCGTGTCAGTGTATGTCTTTGTAACTTGGTATAAGTGCGTGTTTGTTTTACTTGGTGTAAGTGTCTGTCTGCGTCACTTGGTGTCAGTGTGTTTGTTTGTGTTACTGGGTGTCAGTGTGCGTCTGTGTTACTTGCTGTCAGTGTATGTCTTTGTAACTTGGTATAAGTGCGTGTTTGTGTTACTTGGTGTAAGTGTGTGTCTGTGTTAATTCGTGTCAGTGTCTGTCTTTGTTACTGGGTGTCAGTGTCTGTCTGCGTCACTTGGTGTCAGTGTGTTTGTTTGTGTTACTGGGTATCAGTGTATGTCTGTGTTACTGGGGGTCAGTTTGTGTCTGTGTTACTGGGGGTCAGTGTGTCTGTGTTACTGGGTATCAGTGTCTGTCTTCGTGACTGGTGTCAGTGTGTGTCTGTGTTACTGGGGTTCAGTGTATGTCTGTGTTACTGGGGGACAGTGTGTGTCTGTGTTACTGGGGTTCAGTCTGTTTTTCCAACTGGGTGTCTGTGTGTGTCTGTGTTACTTGGTGTAAGTGTGTGTCTTTGTTACATGGTGTCCGTGTGTGTCTGTGTTACTGGGTGTCGGTGCATGTCTTTGTTACTTGTTGTCAGTGTATATCTGTGTTATTTGGTGTAAGTGTGTGTCTTTGTTACTTGGTGTAATTGTATGTCTTTGTTACTTGGTGTCAGTGTGTGTCTGTGTTACTTGGTGTCAGTGTATGTCTTTGTTACTTTGTGTAAGTGTGTGTCTGTGTTACTTGGTGTAAGTGTGTGTCTGTGTTCCTGGGTATCAGTGTATGTCTTTGTTACTTGGTGTAAGTGTGTGTCTTTGTTACTTGGTGTCCGTGTGTGTCTGTGTTACTGGGTGTCAGTGTATGTCTTTGTTACTGAGTGTCAGTGTATGTCTTTGTTACTTGGTGTAAGTGTGTGTCTGTGTTACTGGGTATCAGTGTCTGTCTTTGTTACTTGGTGTCAGTGTGTGTCTGTGTTACACGGTATCAGTGTATGTCTTTGTTACTTGGTGTCAGTGTATGTCTTTGTTACTTGGTGTAAGTGAGTGTCTGTGTTACTGGGTATCAGTGTATGTCTTTGTGACTTGGTGTCAGTGTATGTCTTTGTTACTGGGTGTCAGTGTGTGTCTTTGTGACTTGGTGTCAGTGTATGTCTTTCTAACTTGGTGTCAGTGTATGTCAAAATACTTGGTGTAAGTGTATGTCTTTGTTACTTGGTGCAATTGTCTGTCTTTGTTACTTGGTGTAAGTGTATGTCTTTCTTACTTGGTGTCCGTGTATGTCTTTGTTACTTGGTGTCAGTGTATATCTGTGTCACTTGGTGTAAGTGTGTGTCTTTGTTACTTGGTGTAAGTGTATGTCTTTGTTACTTGGTGTCAGTGTATGTCTTTGTTACTTGGTGTCAGTGTGTGTCTGTGTTACTGGGTATCAGTGTATGCCTTTGTGACTTGGTATCAGTGTATGTCTTTGTTACTGGGTGTCAATGTGTGTCTGTGTTACTGGGTATCAGTGTATGTCTATGTGACTTGGTATCAGTTTATGTCTTCGTTACTTGGTATCAGTTAGTGTCTGTGTTACTGGGTATCAGTGTATGTCTTTGTGACTTGGTATCTGTGTATGTCTTTGTTACTGGGTGTCAGTGTGTGTCTTTGTGACTTGGTGTCAGTGTATGTCTTTGTTACTTGTTGTAAGTGTGTGTCTGTGTTACTGGGTATCAGTGTATGTCTTTGTGACTTGGTGTCAGTGTATGTCTGTGTTACTGTTTATTAGTGTTTCTTTGTGTTACTGGGTGTCAGTGTGTGTTTGTTTGTGTTACTGGGTGTCAGTGTATGTCTTTGTTACTTGGTGTAAGTGTGTGTCTGTGTTACTGGGTATCAGTGTCTGTCTTTGTTACTTGGTGTAAGTGTGTGTCTTTGTTACTTGGTGTAATTGTATGTCTTTGTTACTTGGTGTCAGTGTATGTCTGTGTTACGTGGTGTAAGTGTATGTCTTTGTTACTTGGTGCAAGTGTGTGTCTGTGTTACTTGGTGTAAGTGTGTGTCTGTGTTCCTGGGTATCAGTGTATGTCTTTGTTACTTGTTGTCAGTGTATGTCTGTGTTACTTGTTGTAAGTGTGTGTCTGTGTTACTGGGTATCAGTGTATGTCTTTGTTACTTTGTGTCAGTGTATCTCTGTGTTGCTTGGTGTAAGTGTGTGTCTGTGTTACTTGGTGTAAGTGTGTGTCTTTGTTACTTGGTATCCGTGTGTGTCTGTGTTACTGGGTGTCAGTGTATGTCTTTGTTACTTGGTGCAAGTGTGTCTCTGTGTTACTGGGTATCAGTGTCTGTCTTTGTTACTTGGTGTAAGTGTGTGTCTGTGTTACTGGGTATCAGTGTATGTCTTTGTTACTTGGTGTCAGTGTATGTCTGTGTTACTTGGTGCAAGTGTGTGTCTGTATTACTGGGTATCAGTGTATGTCTTTGTGACTTGGTATCAGTGTATGTCTTTGTTACTGGGTGTCAGTGTGTGTCTTTGTGACTTGGTGTCAGTGTATGTCTTTCTAACTTGGTGTCAGTGTATGTCAAAATACTTGGTGTAAGTGTATGTCTTTGTTACTTGGTGTAATTGTCTGTCTTTGTTACTTGGTGTAAGTGTATGTCTTTGTTACTTGGTGTCAGTGTATGTCTTTGTTACTTGGTGTCAGTGTATATCTGTGTCACTTGGTGTAAGTGTGTGTCTTTGTTACTTGGTGTAAGTGTATGTCTTTGTTACTTGGTGTCAGTGTATGTCTTTGTTACTTGGTGTCAGTGTGTGTCTGTGTTACTGGGTATCAGTGTATGCCTTTGTGACTTGGTGTCAGTGTATGTCTTTGTTACTTTGTGTAAGTGTGTGTCTGTGTTACTTGGTGTAAGTGTGTGTCTGTGTTCCTGGGTATCAGTGTATGTCTTTGTTACTTGGTGTCATTTTATGTCTGTGTTGCTTGGTGTAAGTGTGTGTCTGTGTTCCTGGGTATCAATGTGTGTCTGTGTTACTTGGTGAAAGTGTGTGTCTTTGTTACTTGGTGTCCGTGTGTGTCTGTGTTACTGGGTGTCACTGTATGTATTTGTTACTGAGTGTCAGTGTATGTCTTTGTTACTTGGTGTAAGTGTGTGTCTGTGTTACTGGGTATCAGTGTCTGTCTTTGTTACTTGGTGTCAGTGTGTGTCTGTGTTACACGGTATCAGTGTATGTCTTTGTTACTTGGTGTCAGTGTATGTCTTTGTTACTTGGTGTAAGTGTGTGTCTGTGTTACTGGGTATCAGTGTATGTCTTTGTGACTTGGTGTCAGTGTATGTCTTTGTTACTGGGTGTCAGTGTTTGTCTTTGTGACTTGGTGTCAGTGTATGTCTTTGTTACTTGGTATAAGTGTGTGTCTGTGTTACTGGGTATCAGTGTATCTTTGTGACTTGGTGTCAGTGTATGTCTTTGTTACTGGGTGTCAGTGTGTGTCTTTGTGACTTGGTGTCAGTGTATGTCTGTGTTACTGTTTATTAGTGTTTCTTTGTGTTACTGGGTGTCAGTGTGTGTTTGTTTGTGTTACTGGGTGTCAGTGAATGTCTTTGTTACTTGGTGTAAGTGTGTGTCTGTGTTACTGGGTATCAGTGTCTGTCTTTGTTACTTGGTGTAAGTGTGTGTCTTTGTTACTTGGTGTAATTGTATGTCTTTGTTACTTGGTGTCAGTGTATGTCAGTGTTACGTGGTGTAAGTGTATGTCTTTGTTACTTGGTGCAAGTGTGTGTCTGTGTTACTTGGTGTAAGTGTGTTTCTGTGTTACTGGGTATCAGTGTATGTCTTTGTTACTTGGTGTCAGTGTATGTCTGTATTACTTGGTGTAAGTGTGTGTCTGTGTTACTGGGTGTCTGTGTGTGTCTGTGTTACTTGGTGCAAGTGTGTGTCTTTGTTACTTGGTGTCCGTGTGTATCTGTGTTACTGGGTGTCAGTGCATGTCTTTGTTACTTTTTGTCAGTGTATATCTGTGTTATTTGGTGTAAGTGTGTGTCTTTGTTACTTGGTGTAATTGTATGTCTTTGTTACTTGGTGTCAGTGTGTGTCTGTGTTACTTGGTGTAAGTGTATGTCTTTGTTACTTGGTGTAAGTGTGTGTCTGTGTTACTTGGTGTAAGTGTGTGTCTGTGTTCCTGGGTATCAGTGTATGTCTTTGTTACTTGTTGTCAGTGTATGTCTGTGTTACTTGTTGTAAGTGTGTGTCTGTGTTACTGGGTATCAGTGTATGTCTTTGTTACTTGGTGTCAGTGTATCTCTGTGTTGCTTGGTGTAAGTGTGTGTCTGTGTTACAGGGTGTCGGTGTGTGTCTGTGTTACTTGGTGTAAGTGTGTGTCTTTGTTACTTGGTATACGTGTGTGTCTGTGTTACTGGGTGTCATTGTATGTATTTGTTACTTGGTGTAAGTGTGTCTCTGTGTTACTGGGTATCAGTGTCCGTCTTTGTTACTTGGTGTAAGTGTGTGTCTGTGTTACTGGGTATCAGTGTATGTCTTTGTTACTTGGTGTCAGTGTATGTCTGTGTTACTTGGTGCAAGTGTGTGTCTGTATTACTGGGTATCAGTGTATGTCTTTGTGACTTGGTATCAGTGTATGTCTTTGTTACTGGGTGTCAGTGTGTGTCTTTGTGACTTGGTGTCAGTGTATGTCTTTGTTACTTGGTGTAAGTGTGTGTCTGTGTTACTGGGTATCAGTGTATGTCTTTGTTACTTGGTGTCAGTGTATGTCAAAATACTTGGTGTAAGTGTATGTCTTTGTTACTTGGTGCAATTGTCTGTCTTTGTTACTTGGTGTAAGTGTATGTCTTTCTTACTTGGTGTCCGTGTATGTCTTTGTTACTTGGTGTCAGTGTATATCTGTGTCACTTGGTGTAAGTGTGTGTCTTTGTTACTTGGTGTAAGTGTATGTCTTTGTTACTTGGTGTCAGTGTATGTCTATGTTACTTGGTGTCAGTGTGTGTCTGTGTTACTGGGTATCAGTGTATGCCTTTGTGACTTGGTATCAGTGTATGTCTTTGCTACTGGGTGTCAGTGTGGGTCTGTGTTACTGGGTATCAGTGTATGTCTATGTGACTTGGTATCAGTTTATGTCTTTGTTACTTGGTATCAGTTAGTGTCTGTGTTACTGGGTATCAGTGGATGTCTTTGTGACTTGGTATCTGTGTATGTCTTTGTTACTGGGTGTCAGTGTGTGTCTTTGTGACTTGGTGTCAGTTTATGTCTTTGTTACTTGTTGTAAGTGTGTGTCTGTGTTACTGGGTATCAGTGTATGTCTTTGTGACTTGGTGTTAGTGTCTGTCTGTGTTACTGTTTATTAGTGTTTCTTTGTGTTACTGGGTGTCAGTGTGTGTTTGTTTGTGTTACTGGGTGTCAGTGTATGTCTTTGTTACTTGGTGTAAGTGTGTGTCTGTGTTACTGGGTATCAGTGTCTGTCTTTGTTACTTGGTGTAAGTGTGTGTCTTTGTTACTTGGTGTAATTGTATGTCTTTGTTACTTGGTGTCAGTGTATGTCTGTGTTACGTGGTGTAAGTGTATTTCTTTGTTACTTGGTGCAAGTGTGTGTCTGTGTTACTTGGTGTAAGTGTGTTTCTGTGTTACTGGGTATCAGTGTATGTCTTTGTTACTTGGTGTCAGTGTATATCTGTGTTATTTGGTGCAAGTGTGTGTCTTTGTTACTTGGTGTAATTGTATGTCTTTGTTACTTGTTGTCAGTGTGTGTCTGTGTTACTTGGTGTAAGTGTATGTCTTTGTTACTTGGTGTAAGTGTGTGTCTGTGTTACTTGGTGTAAGTGTGTGTCTGTGTTCCTGGGTATCAGTGTATGTCTTTGTTACTTGTTGTCAGTGTATGTCTGTGTTACTTGTTGTAAGTGTGTGTCTGTGTTACTGGGTATCAGTGTATGTCTTTGTTACTTTGTGTCAGTGTATCTCTGTGTTGCTTGGTGTAAGTGTGTGTCTGTGTTACTTGGTGTAAGTGTGTGTCTTTGTTACTTGGTATCCGTGTGTGTCTGTGTTACTGGGTGTCATTGTATGTCTTTGTTACTTGGTGTAAGTGTGTCTCTGTGTTACTGGGTATCAGTGTCTGTCTTTGTTACTTGGTGTAAGTGTGTGTCTGTGTTACTGGGTATCAGTGTATGTCTTTGTTACTTGGTGTCAGTGTATGTCTGTGTTACTTGGTGCAAGTGTGTGTCTGTATTACTGGGTATCAGTGTATGTCTTTGTGACTTGGTATCAGTGTATGTCTTTGTTACTGGGTGTCAGTGTGTGTCTTTGTGACTTGATGTCAGTGTATGTCTTTGTTACTTGGTGTAAGTGTGTGTCTGTGTTACTGGGTATCAGTGTATGTCTTTCTAACTTGGTGTCAGTGTATGTCAAAATACTTGGTGTAAGTGTATGTCTTTGTTACTTGGTGTAATTGTCTGTCTTTGTTACTTGGTGTAAGTGTATGTCTTTGTTACTTGGTGTCAGTGTATGTCTTTGTTACTTGGTGTCAGTGTATATCTGTGTCACTTGGTGTAAGTGTGTGTCTTTGTTACTTGGTGTAAGTGTATGTCTTTGTTACTTGGTGTAAGTGTATGTCTTTGTTACTTGGTGTCAGTGTATGTCTTTGTTACTTGGTGTCAGTGTGTGTCTGTGTTACTGGGTATCAGTGTATGCCTTTGTGACTTGGTGTCAGTGTATGTCTTTGTTACTTTGTGTAAGTGTGTGTCTTTGTTACTTGGTGTAAGTGTGTGTCTGTGTTCCTGGGTTTCAGTGTATGTCTTTGTTACTTGGTGTCATTGTATGTCTGTGTTGCTTGGTGTAAGTGTGTGTCTGTGTTCCTGGGTATCAGTGTGTGTCTGTGTTACTTGGTGAAAGTGTGTGTCTTTGTTACTTGGTGTCCGTGTGTGTCTGTGTTACTGGGTGTCAGTGTATGTATTTGTTACTGAGTGTCAGTGTATGTCTTTGTTACTTGGTGTAAGTGTGTGTCTGTGTTACTGGGTATCAGTGTCTGTCTTTGTTACTTGGTGTCAGTGTGTGTCTGTGTTACACGGTATCAGTGTATGTCTTTGTTACTTGGTGTCAGTGTATGTCTTTGTTACTTGGTGTAAGTGTGTGTCTGTGTTACTGGGTATCAGTGTATGTCTTTGTGACTTGGTGTCAGTGTATGTATTTGTTACTGGGTGTCAGTGTGTGTCTTTGTGACTTGGTGTCAGTGTATGTCTTTGTTACTTGTTGTAAGTGTGTGTCTGTGTTACTGGGTATCAGTGTATGTCTTTGTGACTTGGTGTCAGTGTATGTCTGTGTTACTGTTTATTAGTGTTTCTTTGTGTTACTGGGTGTCAGTGTGTGTTTGTTTGTGTTACTGGGTGTCAGTGTATGTCTTTGTTACTTGGTGTAAGTGTGTCTCTGTGTTACTGGGTATCAGTGTCCGTCTTTGTTACTTGGTGTAAGTGTGTGTCTGTGTTACTGGGTATCAGTGTATGTCTTTGTTACTTGGTGTCAGTGTATGTCTGTGTTACTTGGTGCAAGTGTGTGTCTGTGTTACTGGGTATCAGTGTATGTCTTTGTGACTTGGTATCAGTGTATGTCTTTGTTACTGGGTGTCAGTGTGTGTCTTTGTGACTTGGTGTCAGTGTATGTCTTTGTTACTTGGTGTAAGTGTGTGTCTGTGTTACTGGGTATCAGTGTATGTCTTTGTTACTTGGTGTCAGTGTATGTCAAAATACTTGGTGTAAGTGTATGTCTTTGTTACTTGGTGTAAGTGGATGTCTTTGTTACATGGTGTCAGTGTATGTCTGTGTTACTGGGTATCAGTGTATGTCTTTGTGACTTGGTATCAGTGTATGTCTTTGTGACTTGGTGTCAGTGTATGTCTTTGTTACTTGGTGTCAGTGTGTGTCTGTGTTACTTGGTGTCAGTGTCTGTTTTTGTTACTGTTTATCAGTGTTTCTCTGTGTTACTGGGTGTCAGTGTGTGTTTGTTTGTGTTGCTGTGCGTCAGTGTGTATCTGTGACACTAGGTGTCAGTATTTAGTTTCGTTTAGAGATACAGCACTTAAACAGGCCATTCGGCCCACCGAGTCTGTGCCGACCATCAACCACACATTTTTGCTAATCCTCCGCTAATTCCGTATTCCGATCACATTCCCACCTGTCAGTATATATTTCCCCACCACCTACCTAAACTCGGGGCAATTTATGATGGCCAATTAACCTATCAACCTGCAAGTCTTTGGCATGTGGGAGGAAACCGGAGCACCCGGAGGAAACTCACGCAGACACAGGGAGAACTAGCAAACTCCGCACAGGAAGTACCCAGAATCGAACCCGGGTCCCTGGAGCTGTGAGGCTGCGGTGCTAAACACTGCGCCAATGTCCCCCCCACACCTCCCCCCTCCCCAAGTGTGTGCCTGTGTTACTGGGTATCAGTGTATGTCTTTGTTACTGGGTGTCAGTGTAAGTCGTTGTTACTTGGTATAAGTGTGCGTCTGTGTTACTGGGTATCAGTGTATGTCTTTGTTACTTGGTGTAAGTGTGTGTCTGTGTTACTGGGTATCAGTGCATGTCTTTGTTACTTGGTGTCAGTGTATGTCTGTGTTACTTGGTGTAAGTCTGTGTTTGTGTTACTGGGTATCAGTGTATGTCTTTGTGACTTGGTGTCAGTGTATGTCTTTGTTACTGGGTGTCAGTGTGTGTCTTTGTGACTTGGTGTCAGTATATGTCTTTGTTACTTGGTGTAAGTGTGTGTCTGTGTTTCTGGGTATCATTGTATGTCTTTGTTACTTGGTGTCAGTGTATGTCAAAATACTTGGTGTCAGTGTATGTCTTTGTTACTTGGTGTAATTGTCTGTTTTTGTTCCTTGGTGTCAGTGTATGTCTGTGTTACTTGGTGTAAGTATGTGTCTTTGTTACTTGGTGTAAGTGTATGTCTTTGTTACTTGGTGTCAGTGTATGTCTTTGTTACTTGGGGTAAGTGTGTGCCTGTTTTACTGGGTATCAGTGTATGTCTTTGTTACTTGGTGTCAGTGTATGTCTGTGTTATTTGGTGTAAGTGTGTGTCTGTGTTACTTGGTGTCAGTGTGTGTCTGTGTTACTTGGTGCAAGTGTGTGTCTTTGTTACTTGGTGTCCGTGTGTGTCTGTGTTACTGGGTGTCAGTGTATGTCTTTGTTACAGGGTGTCAGTGTATGTCTTTGCTACTTGGTGTAAGTTTGTGTCTGTGTTACTGGGTATCAGCGTATGTCTTTGTGACTTGGTGTCAGTGTATGTCTTTGTTACTGGGTGTCAGTGTGTGTCTTTGTTACTTGGTGTAAGTGTGTGTCTGTGTTACTGGGTATCAGTGCATGTCTTTGTTACTTGGTGTCAGTGTATGTCTGTGTTACTTGGTGTAAGTCTGTGTTTGTGTTACTGGGTATCAGTGTATGTCTTTGTGACTTGGTGTCAGTGTATGTCTTTGTTACTGGGTGTCAGTGTGTGTCTTTGTGACTTGGTGTCAGTGTATGTCTTTGTTACTTGGTGTAAGTGTGCGTCTGTGTTTCTGGGTATCAGTGTATGTCTTTGTTACTTGGTGTCAGTGTATGTCAAAATACTTGGTGTCAGTGTATGTCTTTGTTACTTGGTGTAATTGTCTGTCTTTGTTCCTTGGTGTCAGTGTATGTCTGTGTTACTTGGTGTAAGTATGTGTCTTTGTTACTTGGTGTAAGTGTATGTCTTTGTTACTTGGTGTCAGTGTATGTCTTTGTTACTTGTTGTAAGTGTGTGCCTGTTTTACTGGGTATCAGTGTATGTCTTTGTTACTTGGTGTCAGTGTATGTCTGTGTTATTTGGTGTAAGTGTGTGTCTGTGTTACTTGGTGTCAGTGTGTGTCTGTGTTACTTGGTGCAAGTGTGTGTCTTTGTTACTTGGTGTCCGTGTGTGTCTGTGTTACAGGGTGTCAGTGTATGTCTTTGTTACAGGGTGTCAGTGTATGTCTTTGCTACTTGGTGTAAGTTTGTGTCTGTGTTACTGGGTATCAGCGTATGTCTTTGTGACTTGGTGTCAGTGTATGTCTTTGTTATTGGGTGTCAGTGTGTGTCTTTGTGACTTGGTGTCAGTGTATGTCTTTGTTACTTGGTGTAAGTGTGTGTCTGTGTTTCTGGGTATCAGTGTATGTCTTTGTTACTTCGTGTCAGTGTATGTCAAAATACTTGGTGTAAGTGTATGTCTTTGTTACATGGTGTAATTGTTTGTCTTTGTTACTTGGTGTCAGTGTATGTCTTTGTTACTTGGTGTAAGTGTATGTCTTTGCTACTTGGTGTCAGTGTATGTCTTTGTTACTTGGGGTAAGTGTGTGCCTGTTTTACTGGGTATCAGTGTATGTCTTTGTTACTTGGTGTCAGTGTATGTCTGTGTTATTTGGTGTAAGTGTGTGTCTGTGTTACTTGGTGTCAGTGTGTGTCTGTGTTACTTGGTGCAAGTGTGTGTCTTTGTTACTTGGTGTCCGTGTGTGTCTGTGTTACTGGGTGTCAGTGTATGTCTTTGTTACAGGGTGTCAGTGTATGTCTTTGCTACTTGGTGTAAGTTTGTGTCTGTGTTACTGGGTATCAGTGTATGTCTTTGTGACTTGGTGTCAGTGTATGTCTTTGTGACTGGGTGTCAGTATGTGTCTTTGTGACTTGGTGTCAGTGTATGTCTTTGTTACTTGGTGTAAGTGTGTGTCTGTGTTTCTGGGTATCAGTGTATGTCTTTGTTACTTCGTGTCAGTGTATGTCAATATACTTGGTGGAAGTGCATGTCTTTGTTACTTGGTGTCAGTGTATGTCTTTGTTACTTGGTGTCACTGTATGTCTTTGTTACTTGGTGTCAGTGTGTGTGTGTGTTACCGGGTATCAGTGTATGTCTTTGTTACCTGGTGTTAGTGTATGTCAAAATACTTGGTGTAAGTGTATGTCTTTGTTACTTGGTGTCAGTGTATGTCTGTGTTACTTGGTGTAAGTATGTGTTTGTGTTACTGGGTATCAGTGTTTGTCTTTGTGACTTGGTGTCAGTGTATGTCTTTGTTACTGGGTGTCAGTGTGTCTCTTTGAGACATGGTGTCAGTGTATGTCTTTGTTACTTGGTGTAAGTGTGTGTCTGTGTTCCTGGGTATCAGTGTATGTCTTTGTTACTTGGTGTCAGTGTATGTCAAAATACTTGGTGTCAGTGTATGTCTTTGTTACTTGGTGTAATTGTCTGTCTTTGTTACTTGGTGTCAGTGTATGTCTGTGTTACTTGGTGTAAGTGTGTGTCTTTGTTACTTGGTGTAAGTGTATGTCTTTGTTACTTGGTGTCAGTGTATGTCTTTGTTACTTGGGGTAAGTGTGTGCCTGTTACTGGGTATCAGTGTATGTCTTTGTTACTTGGTGTCAGTGTATGTCTGTGTTATTTGGTGTAAGTGTGTGTCTGTGTTACTTGGTGCAAGTGTGTGTCTTTGTTACTTGGTGTCCGTGTGTGTCTTTGTTTCTTGGTGTCCGATTGTGTCTGTGTTACTGGGTGTCAGTGTATGTCTTTGTTACTGGGTGTCAGTGTATGTATTTGTTACTTGGTGTAAGTTTGTGTCTGTGTTACTGGGTATCAGTGTATGTCTTTGTGAATTGGTGTCAGTGTATGTCTTTGTTACTGGGTGTCAGTGTGTGTCTTTGTGACTTGGTGTCAGTGTATGTCTTTGTTACTTGGAATAAGTGTGTGTCTGTGTTTCTGGGTATCAGTGTATGTCTTTGTTACTTCGTGTCAGTGTATGTCAAAATACTTGGTGTAAGTGTATGTCTTTGTCACATGGTGTAATTGTTTGTCTTTGTTACTTGGTGTCAGTGTATGTCTTTGTTACTTGGTGTCAGTGTATGTCTTTGTTACTTGGTGTCAGTGTTACCGGGTATCAGTGTATGTCTTTGTTACTTGGTGTTAGTGTATGTCAAAATACTTGGTGTAAGTGTATGTCTTTGTTACTTGGTGTCAGTGTATGTCTGTGTTACTTGGTGCAAGTGTGTGTCTTTGTTACTTGGTGTAAGTGGATGTCTTTGTGACTTGGTATCAGTGTATGTCTTTGTGACTTTGTGTCAGTGGATGTCTTTGTTCCTGGGTGTCAGTGTGTGTCTGTGTTACTTGGTGTCAGTGTATGTCTTTGTTACTGTTTATCAGTGTTTCTCTGTGTCACTGGGTGTCAGTGTGTGATTGTTTGTGTTACTGGGTGTCAGTGTGTATCTGTGACACTAGGTGTCAGTATTTAGTTTAGTTTCGAGATACAGCACTGAAACAGGCCCTTCGGCGCACCGAGTCTGTGCCGACCATCAACCACCCATTTATACTAATCCTACACTAATCCCGTATTCCTATCATATCCCCACCTATCCCTATATATTTCCCTACCACCTACCGATACAAGGGGCAATTTATGATGGCCAATTAACCTATCAACCTGCAAGTCTTTGGCATGTGGGAGGAAACCGGAGCACCCGGAGGAAACTCACGCAGACACAGGGAGAACTTGCAAACTCCGCACAGGCAGTACCCAGAATCGAACCCGGGTCCCTGGAGCTGTGAGGCTGCGGTGCTAAACACTGCGCCAATGTCCCCCGGCCCCCCCAGTGTGTGCCTGTGTTACTGGGTATCAGTGTATGTCTTTGTTACTTGGTGTCAGTGTATGCCTGTGTTACATGGTGTCAGTGTGTTTGTTTGTGTTACTGGGTGTCAGTGTGTGTCTGTGTTACTTGGTGTAAGTGTGTGTCTTTGTTACTTGGTGTCCGTGTGTGTCTGTGTTACTGGGTGTCAGTGTATTTCTTTGTTACTGGGTGTCAGTGCAAGTCTTTGTTACTTGGTGCAAGTGTGTGTCTGTGTTACTGGGTATCAGTATCTGTCTTTGTTACTTGGTGTAAGTGTGTGTCTGTGTTTCTGGGTATCAGTGTATGTCTTTGTTACTTGGTGTCAGTGTATGTCTGTGTTACTTGTTGTAAGTGTGTGTCTGTGTTACTGGGTATCAGTGTGTTTGTTTGTGTTACTGGGTGTCAGTGTGTGTCTGTGTTACTTGG
The DNA here is from genome assembly GCF_036365525.1 of Heterodontus francisci. NCBI lineage: Eukaryota > Metazoa > Chordata > Chondrichthyes > Heterodontiformes > Heterodontidae > Heterodontus > Heterodontus francisci. The sequence continues at coordinate 3,268,742 of NW_027140221.1, read as the reverse complement.
TGTCAGTGTATGTCTTTGTTACTTGGTGTCAGTGTTTGTCTGTGTTGCCGGATATCAGTGTATGTCTTTGTTACTTGGTGTTAGTGTATGTCAAATTACTTGGTGTAAGTGTATGTCTTTGTTACTTGGTGTCAGTGTATGTCTGTGTTATATGGTGCAAGTGTGTGTCTTTGTTACTTGGTGTAAGTGGATGTCTTTGTGACATGGTATCAGTGTATGTCTTTGTGACTTGGTGTCAGTGGATGTCTTTGTTCCTGGGTGTCAGTGTGTGTCTGTGTTACTTGGTGTCAGTGCATGTCTTTGTTACTGTTTATCAGTGTTTCTCTGTGTCACTGGGTGTCAGTGTGTGATTGTTTGTGTTGCTGGGTGTCAGTGTGTATCTGTGACACTAGGTGTCAGTATTTAGTTTAGTTTCGAGATACAGCACTGAAACAGGCCCTTCGGCGCACCGAGTCTGTGCCGACCATCGACCACCCATTTATGATAATCCTACACTAATTCCACCCACAGCTGTTACAAAAATTTCTAAATTCACTTGTAACAGCCCTTCAAAACACTCCCACAGGGGATGCTGAGACCAAGTGGGCCCACATCAGAGACGCCATCTATGAGTCAGCTTCGACCACCTACGGCAAAAGTGCGAAGAGAAATGCAGACTGGTTTCAATCTCATAATGAAGAGCTGGAACCTGTCGTACCGCTAAGCGCATTGCACTTTTGAACTACAAGAAAGCCCCCAGCGATTTAACATCCGCAGCACTTAAAGCAGCCAGAAGTACTGCACAAAGAACAGCTAGGCGTTGCGCAAACGACTACTGGCAACACCTATGCAGCCATATTCAGCGGGCCTCAGACACCGGAAACATCAGAGGAATGTATGATGGCATGAAGAGAGCTCTTGGGCCAACCATCAAGAAGATCACCCCCCTCAAATCTAAATCGGGGGACATAATCACTGACCAACGCAAACAGATGGACCGCTGGGTTGAGCACTACCTAGAAATGTACTCCAGGGAGAATGCTGTCACTGAGACTGCCCTCAATGCAGCCCAGCCTCTACCAGTCATGGATGAGCTGGACATACAGCCAACCAAATCGGAACTCAGTGATGCCATTGATTCCCTAGCCAGCGGAAAAGCCCCTGGGAAGGACAGCATTACCCCTGAAATAATCAAGAGTGCCAAGCCTGCTATACTCTCAGCACTACATGAACTGCTATGCCTGTGCTGGGACGAGGGAGCAGTACCCCAGGACATGCGCGATGCCAACATCATCACCCTCTATAAAAACAAAGGTGACCGCGGTGACTGCAACAACTACCGTGGAATCTCCCTGCTCAGCATAGTGGGGAAAGTCTTTGCTCGAGTCGCTCTGAACAGGCTCCAGAAGCTGGCCGAGCGCGTCTACCCTGAGGCACAGTGTGGCTTTCGTGCAGAGAGATCGACTATTGACATGCTGTTCTCCCTTCGTCAGATACAGGAGAAATGCCGTGAACAACAGATGCCCCTCTACATTGCTTTCATTGATCTCACCAAAGCCTTTGACCTCGTCAGCAGACGTGGTCTCTTCAGACTACTAGAAAAGATCGGATGTCCACCAAAGCTACTAAGTATCATCACCTCATTCCATGACAATATGAAAGGCACAATTCAACATGGTGGCTCCTCATCAGAGCCCTTTCCTATCCTGAGTGGTGTGAAACAGGGCTGTGTTCTCGCACCCACACTTTTTGGGATTTTCTTCTCCCTGCTGCTTTCACATGCGTTCAAATCCTCTGAAGAAGGAATTTTCCTCCACACAAGATCAGGGGGCAGGTTGTTCAACCTTGCCCGTCTAAGAGCGAAGTCCAAAGTACGGAAAGTCCTCATCAGAGAACTCCTCTTTGCTGACGATGCTGCTTTAACATCTCACACTGAAGAATGCCTGCAGAGTCTCATCGACAGGTTTGCGTCTGCCTGCAATGAATTTGGCCTAACCATCAGCCTCAAGAAAACGAACATCATGGGGCAGGATGTCAGAAATGCTCCATCCATCAATATTGGCGACCACGCTCTGGAAGTGGTTCAAGAGTTCACCTACCTAGGCTCAACTATCACCAGTAACCTGTCTCTAGATGCAGAAATCAACAAGCGCATGGGTAAGGCTTCCACTGCTATGTCCAGACTGGCCAAGAGAGTGTGGGAAAATGGCGCACTGACACGGAACACAAAAGTCCGAGTGTATCAGGCCTGTGTCCTCAGTACCTTGCTCTACGGCAGCGAGGCCTGGACAACGTATGCCAGCCAAGAGCGACGTCTCAATTCATTCCATCTTCGCTGCCTTCGGAGAATACTTGGCATCAGGTGGCAGGACTATATCTCCAACACAGAAGTCCTTGAAGCGGCCAACACCCCCAGCTTATACACACTACTGAGTCAGCGGCGCTTGAGATGGCTTGGCCATGTGAGCCGCATGGAAGATGGCAGGATCCCCAAAGACACATTGTACAGCGAGCTCGCCACTGGTATCAGACCCACCGGCCGTCCATGTCTCCGTTATAAAGACGTCTGCAAACGCGACATGAAATCGTGTGACATTGATCACAAGTCGTGGGAGTCAGTTGCCAGCATTCGCCAGAGCTGGCGGGCAGCCATAAAGACAGGGCTAAATTGTGGCGAGTCGAAGAGACTTAGTAGTTGGCAGGAAAAAAGACAGAGGCGCAAGGGGAGAGCCAACTGTGCAACAGCCCCAACAAACAAATTTCTCTGCAGCACCTGTGGAAGAGCCTGTCACTCCAGAATTGGCCTTTATAGCCACTCCAGGCGCTGCTTCACAAACCACTGACCACCTCCAGGCGCATATCCATTGTCTCTCGAGATAAGGAGGCCCAAAAGAAGAAAGAAAGAAAGAAGACACTAATTCCGTATTCAGATCACATCCCCACCGGTCCCTATATATTTCCCTGCCACCTACCTATACTAGGGGCAATGTATAATGGCCAATTAACCTATCAACCTGCAAGTCTTTGGCATGTGGGAGGAAACCGGAGCACCCGGAGGAAACTCACGCGGACAAAGGGAGAACTTGCAAACTCCGCACAGTCAGTGCCCAGAATCGAAAACGGGTCCCTGGAGCTGTGAGGCTGCGGAAAGAACCACTGCGCCAATGTGCCCCACCGCCCCCCGCAGTGTGTGCTTGTGTTACTGGGTCTCAATGTATGTCTTTGTTACTTGGTGTCAGTGTATGTCTGTGTTACTTGGTGTAAGTGTGTGTCTGTGTTACTGGGTATCAGTGTATGTCTTTGTTACTTGGTGTCAGTGTATGTCTTTGTTACTTGCTTTAAGGGTATGTCTTTGTTACTTGGTGTCAGTGTATGTCTTTGTTACTTGGTGTAAGTGTGCGTCTGTGTTACTGGGTGTCAGTGTGTGTCTGTGTTCCTTGGTGCAAGTGTGTGTCTTTGTTACTTGGTGTCCGTGTGTGTCTGTGTTACTGCGTGTCAGTGTGTGTCTGTGTTATTTGGTGTAAGTGTGTGTCTTTGTTACTTGGTGTCCGTGTGTGTCTGTGTTACTGGGTGTCAGTGTATATCTTTGTTACTGGGTGTTAGTGTATTCTTTGTTACTTGGTGTCAGTGTGTGTCTGTGTTACTGAGTATCAGTGTCTGTCTTTGTTACTTGGTGTAAGTGTGTGTCTGTGTTACTGGGTATCAGTGTATATCTTTGTTACTTGGTGTCAGTGTATGTCTGTATTACTTGGTGGAAGTGTGTGTCTGTGTTACTGGGTATCAGTGTATGTCTTTGTTACTTGGTGTCAGTGTATGTCAAAATACTTGGTGTAAGTGTATGTCTTTGTTACTTGGTGTAATTGTCTGTCTTTGTTACTTGGTGTCAGTGTATGTCTTTGTTACTTGGTGTAAGAGTATGTCATTGTTATTTGGTGTAATTGTCTGTCTTTGTTACTTGGTGTCAGTGTATGTCTTTGTTACTTGGTGTCAGTGTATGTCTTTGTTACTTGGTGTCCGTGTGTGTCTGTGTTACTGGGTGTCAGTGTATGTCTTTGTTAATGGGTGTCAGTGTATGTCTTTGTTACTTGTTGTAAGTGTGTGTCTGTGTTACTGGGTATCAGTGTCTGTCTTTGATACTTGGTGTAAGTGTTTGTCTGTGTTACTGGGTATCAGTGTATGTCTTTGTTACTTGGTGTCAGTGTGTGTCTGTGTTACTTGGTGGAAGTGTGTGTCTGAGTTACTGGGTATCAGTGTATGTCTTTGTGACTTGGTGTCAGTGTATGTCTTTGTTACTTGGTGTAAGTGTGTGTCTGTGTTACTGGGTATCAGTGTATGTCTTTGTTACTTGGTGTCAGTGTATGTCAAAATACTTGGTGTAAGTGTATGTCTTTGTTACTTGGTGTAATTGTCTGTCTTTGTTACTTGGTGTCAGTATATGTCTTGGTTCCTTGGTGTCAGTGTATGTCTTTGTTACTTGGTGTCAGTGTATGTCAAAATACTTGGTGTAAGAGTATGTCATTGTTATTTGGTGTAATTGTCTGTCTTTGTTACTTGGTGTCAGTGTATGTCTTTGTTACTTGGTGCAAGTGTGTGTCTTTGTTACTTGGTGTCCGTGTGTGTCTGTGTTACTGTGTGTCAGTGTGTGTCTGTGTTATTTGGTGTAAGTGTGTGTCTTTGTTACTTGGTGTCCGTGTGTGTCTGTGTTACTGGGTGTCAGTGTATATCTTTGTTACTGGGTGTTAGTGTATTCTTTGTTACTTGGTGTCAGTGTGTGTCTGTGTTACTGAGTATCAGTGTCTGTCTTTGTTACTTGGTGTAAGTGTGTGTCTGTGTTACTGGGTATCAGTGTATATCTTTGTTACTTGGTGTCAGTGTATGTCTGTATTACTTGGTGGAAGTGTGTGTCTGTGTTACTGGGTATCAGTGTATGTCTTTGTTACTTGGTGTCAGTGTATGTCAAAATACTGGGTGTAAGTGTATGTCTTTGTTACTTGGTGTAATTGTCTGTCTTTGTTACTTGGTGTCAGTGTATGTCTTTGTTACTTGGTGTCAGTGTATGTCAAAATACTTGGTGTAAGAGTATGTCATTGTTATTTGGTGTAATTGTCTGTCTTTGTTACTTGGTGTCAGTGTATGTCTTTGTTACTTGGTGTCAGTGTATGTCTTTGTTACTGGGTGTCAGTGTATGTCTTTGTTAATGGGTGTCAGTGTATGTCTTTGTTACTTGGTGTAAGTGTTTGTCTGTGTTACTGGGTATCAGTGTATGTCTTTGTTACTTGGTGTCAGTGTGTGTCTGTGTTACTTGGTGGATGTGTGTGTCTGAGTTACTGGGTATCAGTGTATGTCTTTGTGACTTGGTGTCAGTGTATGTCTTTGTTACTTGGTGTAAGTGTGTGTCTGTGTTACTGGGTATCAGTGTATGTCTTTGTTACTTTGTGTCAGTGTATGTCAAAATACTTGGTGTAAGTGTATGTCTTTGTTACTTGGTGTAATTGTCTGTCTTTGTTACTTGGTGTCAGTGTTTGTCTTTGTTACTTGGTGTCAGTGTATGTCAAAATACTTGGTGTAAGAGTATGTCATTGTTATTTGGTGTAATTGTCTGTCTTTGTTACTTGGTGTCAGTGTATGTCTTTGTTACTTGGTGCAAGTGTGTGTCTTTGTTACTTGGTGTCCGTGTGTGTCTGTGTTACTGCGTGTCAGTGTGTGTCTGTGTTATTTGGTGTAAGTGTGTGTCTTTGTTACTTGGTGTCCGTGTGTGTCTGTGTTACTGGGTGTCAGTGTATATCTTTGTTACTGGGTGTTAGTGTATTCTTTGTTACTTGGTGTCAGTGTGTGTCTGTGTTACTGAGTATCAGTGTCTGTCTTTGTTACTTGGTGTAAGTGTGTGTCTGTGTTACTGGGTATCAGTGTATATCTTTGTTACTTGGTGTCAGTGTATGTCTGTATTACTTGGTGGAAGTGTGTGTCTGTGTTACTGGGTATCAGTGTATGTCTTTGTAACTTGGTGTCAGTGTATGTCAAAATACTTGGTGTAAGTGTATGTCTTTGTTACTTGGTGTAATTGTCTGTCTTTGTTACATGGTGTCACTGTATGTCTTTGTTACTTGGTGTCAGTGCATGTCAAAATACTTGGTGTAAGAGTATGTCATTGTTAATTGGTGTAATTGTCTGTCTTTGTTACTTGGTGTCAGTGTATGTCTTTGTTACTTGGTGTCAGTGTATGTCTTTGTTACTTGGTGTCCGTGTGTGTCTGTGTTACTGGGTATCAGTGTCTGTCTTTGATACTTGGTGTAAGTGTTTGTCTGTGTTACTGGGTATCAGTGTATGTCTTTGTTACTTGGTGTAAGTGTGTGTCTGTGTTACTTGGTGGAAGTGTGTGTCTGAGTTACTGGGTATCAGTGTATGTCTTTGTTACTTGGTGTCCGTGTGTGTCTGTGTTACTGGGTATCAGTGTCTGTCTTTGATACTTGGTGTAAGTGTTTGTCTGTGTTACTGGGTATCAGTGTATGTCTTTGTTACTTGGTGTCAGTGTATGTCTGTGTTACTTGGTGTAAGTGTATGTCTTTGTTACTTGGTGTAAGTGTCTGCCTTTGTTACTGGGTATCAGTGTATGTCTTTGTTACTTGGTGTCAGTGTATGTCAAAATACTTGGTGTAAGTGTATGTCTTTGTTACTTGGTGTAATTGTCTGTCTTTGTTACTTGGTGTCAGTATATGTCTTGGTTCCTTGGTGTCAATGTATGTCTTTGTTACTTGGTGTCAGTGTATGTCAAAATACTTGGTGTAAGAGTATGTCATTGTTATTTGGTGTAATTGTCTGTCTTTGTTACTTGGTGTCAGTGTATGTCTTTGTTACTTGGTGCAAGTGTGTGTCTTTGTTACTTGGTGTCCGTGTGTGTCTGTGTTACTGTGTGTCAGTGTGTGTCTGTGTTATTTGGTGTAAGTGTGTGTCTTTGTTACTTGGTGTCCGTGTGTGTCTGTGTTACTGGGTGTCAGTGTATATCTTTGTTACTGGGTGTTAGTGTATTCTTTGTTACTTGGTGTCAGTGTGTGTCTGTGTTACTGAGTATCAGTGTCTGTCTTTGTTACTTGGTGTAAGTGTGTGTCTGTGTTACTGGGTATCAGTGTATATCTTTGTTACTTGGTGTCAGTGTATGTCTGTATTACTTGGTGGAAGTGTGTGTCTGTGTTACTGGGTATCAGTGTATGTCTTTGTTACTTGGTGTCAGTGTATGTCAAAATACTGGGTGTAAGTGTATGTCTTTGTTACTTGGTGTAATTGTCTGTCTTTGTTACTTGGTGTCAGTGTATGTCTTTGTTACTTGGTGTCAGTGTATGTCAAAATACTTGGTGTAAGAGTATGTCATTGTTATTTGGTGTAATTGTCTGTCTTTGTTACTTGGTGTCAGTGTATGTCTTTGTTACTTGGTGTCAGTGTATGTCTTTGTTACTTGGTGTCCGTGTGTGTCTGTGTTACTGGGTGTCAATGTATGTCTTTGTTAATGGGTGTCAGTGTATGTCTTTGTTACTTGGTGTAAGTGTTTGTCTGTGTTACTGGGTATCAGTGTATGTCTTTGTTACTTGGTGTCAGTGTGTGTCTGTGTTACTTGGTGGATGTGTGTGTCTGAGTTACTGGGTATCAGTGTATGTCTTTGTGACTTGGTGTCAGTGTATGTCTTTGTTACTTGGTGTAAGTGTGTGTCTGTGTTACTGGGTATCAGTGTATGTCTTTGTTACTTTGTGTCAGTGTATGTCAAAATACTTGGTGTAAGTGTATGTCTTTGTTACTTGGTGTAATTGTCTGTCTTTGTTACTTGGTGTCAGTGTTTGTCTTTGTTACTTGGTGTCAGTGTATGTCAAAATACTTGGTGTAAGAGTATGTCATTGTTATTTGGTGTAATTGTCTGTCTTTGTTACTTGGTGTCAGTGTATGTCTTTGTTACTTGGTGCAAGTGTGTGTCTTTGTTACTTGGTGTCCGTGTGTGTCTGTGTTACTGCGTGTCAGTGTGTGTCTGTGTTATTTGGTGTAAGTGTGTGTCTTTGTTACTTGGTGTCCGTGTGTGTCTGTGTTACTGGGTGTCAGTGTATATCTTTGTTACTGGGTGTTAGTGTATTCTTTGTTACTTGGTGTCAGTGTGTGTCTGTGTTACTGAGTATCAGTGTCTGTCTTTGTTACTTGGTGTAAGTGTGTGTCTGTGTTACTGGGTATCAGTGTATATCTTTGTTACTTGGTGTCAGTGTATGTCTGTATTACTTGGTGGAAGTGTCTGTCTTTGTTACTGGGTATCAGTGTATGTCTTTGTAACTTGGTGTCAGTGCATGTCAAAATACTTGGTGTAAGAGTATGTCTTTGTTACTTGGTGTCCGTGTGTGTCTGTGTTACTGGGTATCAGTGTCTGTCTTTGATACTTGGTGTAAGTGTTTGTCTGTGTTACTGGGTATCAGTGTATGTCTTTGTTACTTGGTGTAAGTGTGTGTCTGTGTTACTTGGTGGAAGTGTGTGTCTGAGTTACTGGGTATCAGTGTATGTCTTTGTTACTTGGTGTCAGTGTATGTCTGTGTTACTTGGTGTAAGTGTATGTCTTTGTTACTTGGTGTAAGTGTCTGCCTTTGTTACTTGGTGTCAGTGTATGTCTTTGTTACTTGGTGTCAGTGTATGTCAAAATACTTGGTGTCAGTGTATGTCTTTGTTACTTGGTGTCAGTGTATGTCAAAATACTTGGTGTAAGAGTATGTCATTGTTATTTGGTGTAATTGTCTGTCTTTGTTACTTGGTGTCAGTGTATGTCTTTGTTACTTGGTGTCCGTGTGTGTCTGTGTTACTGGGTGTCAGTGTATGTCTTTGTTACTTGTTGTAAGTGTGTGTCTGTGTTACTGGGTATCAGTGTCTGTCTTTGATACTTGGTGTAAGTGTTTGTCTGTGTTACTGGGTATCAGTGTATGTCTTTGTTACTTGGTGTCAGTGTGTGTCTGTGTTACTGGGTATCAGTGTATGTCTTTGTGACTTTGTGTCAGTCTTTGTCTTTGTTACTGGGGTTCAGTGTCTGTCTTTGTTCCTTGGTGTCAGTGTGTGTCTGTGTTACTTGGTGTAAGTGTATGTCTTTGTTACTTGGTGTAAGTGTCTGCCTTTGTTACTTGGTGTCAGTGTATGTCTTTGTTACTTGGTGTCAGTGTATGTCAAAATACTTGGTGTCAGTGTATGTCTTTGTTACTTGGTGTCCGTGTGTGTCTGTGTTACTGGGTATCAGTGTCTGTCTTTGATACTTGGTGTAAGTGTTTGTCTGTGTTACTGGGTATCAGTGTATGTCTTTGTTACTTGGTGTCAGTGTATGTCTGTGTTACTTGGTGTAAGTGTATGTCTTTGTTACTTGGTGTAAGTGTCTGCCTTTGTTACATGGTGTCAGTGTATGTCTTTGTTACTTGGTGTCAGTGTATGTCAAAATACTTGGTGTCAGTGTATGTCTTTGTTACTTGGTGTCAGTGTATGTCAAAATACTTGGTGTAAGAGTATGTCATTGTTATTTGGTGTAATTGTCTGTCTTTGTTACTTGGTGTCAGTGTATGTCTTTGTTACTTGGTGTCCGTGTGTGTCTGTGTTACTGGGTGTCAGTGTATGTCTTTGTCAATGGGTGTCAGTGTATGTCTTTGTTACTTGTTGTAAGTGTGTGTCTGTGTTACTGGGTATCAGTGTCCGTCTTTGATACTTGGTGTAAGTGTTTGTCTGTGTTACTGGGTATCAGTGTATGTCTTTGTTACTTGGTGTCAGTGTGTGTCTGTGTTACTGGGTATCAGTGTATGTCTTTGTGACTTTGTGTCAGTCTTTGTCTTTGTTACTGGGGTTCAGTGTCTGTCTTTGTTCCTTGGTGTCAGTGTGTGTCTGTGTTACTGGGTATCAGTGTATGTCTTTGTTACTTGGTGTCAGTGTATGTCGTTGTTACTTGGTGTAAGTGTGTGTCTGTGTTACTGGTTATCAGTGTATGTCTTTGTGACTCGGTGTCATTGTCTGTCTTTGTTACTGGGTGTCAATGTATGTCTTTGTCACTTGGTGACAGTGTGTGTCTGTGTGTCAGTGTATGTCTTTGTTACTGTGTATCAGTGTTTCTCTATGTTACTAGTTGTCAGTGTGTGTTTGTTTGTGTCACTGTGTGTCAGTATTTAGTTTAGTGATACAGCACTGAAACAGGCCCTTCGGCCAACCGTGTCTGTGCCGACCATCAACCACCCATTTATACTAATCCTGCACTAATCCCGTATTCCTATCACATCCCCACCTGTCCCTATATATTTCCCTGCCACCTACCTATACTAGGGTCAATTTATAACGGCCAATTAACCTATCAACCTGCAAGTCTTTGGCATGTAGGTGGACAACTGAGCACCCGGAGGAATCTCACGCAGTCACAGGGAGTACTTGCAAACTCCGCACAGGCAGTACCCAGAATCCAGCCCGGTCCCCGGAGCTGTGAGGCTGATAACCACTGTGCCAATGTGCCGCCCGGTGCGTGTCTGTGTTACTGGGTAACAGTGTATGTCTTTGTTACTTGCTGTCAGTATATGTCTGTGTTACTTGGTGTAAATGTGTGTCTTTGTTACTTGGTGACAGTGTGTGTCTGTGTGTCAGTGTATGTCTTTGTTACTGTGTATCAGTGTATGTCTGTGTTACTTGGTGCAAGTGTATGTCTTTGTTACTTGGTGTCAGTGTATGTCTTTGTGACGTGGTGTCATTGTCTGTCTTTGTTACTGGGTGTCAGTGTCTGTCTTCGTTACTTGGTGTCAGTGTTTGTCTTTGTTACTGGGTGTCAGTGTCTGTCTTTGTGACTTGGTGTCAGTGTATGTCTTTGTTACTTGGTGTAAGTGAGTGTTTGTGTTACTTGGTGTAAGTGTGTGCCTGTGTCATTCGGTATCAGTGTATGTCTTTGTTACTTGGTGTAAGTGTGTGTCTGTGTTACTGGTTAACAGTGTATGTCTTTGTTACTTGGTGTCAGTGTCTGTCTTCGTTACTTGGTGTCAGTGTTTGTCTTTGTTACTGGGTGTCAGTGTCTGTCTTTGTGACTTGGTGTCAGTGTATGTCTTTGTTACTTGGTGTCAGTGTATGTCTTTGTGACGTGGTGTCATTGTCTGTCTTTGTTACTGGGTGTCAGTGTCTGTCTTCGTTACTTGGTGTCAGTGTTTGTCTTTGTTACTGGGTGTCAGTGTCTGTCTTTGTGACTTGGTGTCAGTGTATGTCTTTGTTACTTGGTGTCAGTGTATGTCTTTGTTACTTGGTGTAAGTGTGTGTCTGTATTTCGTGGTATCAGTGTATATCTTTGTTACATGGTGTAAGTGTGTGTCTGTGTTACTGGGTGTCAGTGCATATTTTTGCTACATGGTGACAGTGCATGTCTGTGTTACTTGGTGTATGTGTGAGTCTTTGTTACTTGGTGTAATTGTATGACATTGTTACTTGGTGTCAGCGTATGTCTGTGTTACTTGGTGTAAGTGTATGTCTTTGTTAGTTGGTGTCAGTGTATGTCTTTGTTACTTGGTGTAAGTGTGTGTCTGTGTTACTTGGTGTAAGTCTGTGTCTGTGTTACTTCTTATCAATGTATGTCTTTGTTACTTGGTGTAAGTGTGTGTCTGTGTTACTGGGTAACAGTGTGTGTCTTTGTTACTTGGTGTCAGTGTATGTCTGTGTTACTTGGTGTAAGTGTGTGTCATTTTTACTTCGTGTAATAGTATGTCTTTGTTACTTGGTGTCAGTGTATGTCTTTGTTACTTGGTGTAAGTGAGTGTTTGTGTTACTTGGTGTAAGTGTGTGCCTGTGTCATTCGGTATCAATGTATGTCTTTGTTACTTGGTGTAAGTGTGTGTCTGTGTTACTGGTTAACAGTGTATGTCTTTGTTACTTGGTGTCAGTGTATGTCTGTGTTATTTGGTGTAAGTGTGTATCTTTGTTACTTGGTGTAATTGTATGTCTTTGTTACTTGGTGTCAGTGTATGTCTGTGTTACTTGTTGTAAGTGTATGTCTTTGTTACTTGGTGTCAGTGTATGACTTTGTTACTTGGTGTAAGTGTGTGTCTGTGTTACTGGGTATCAGTGTATGTCTTTGTTACTTGGTGTCAGTGTATGTCTTTGTGACTTGGTGTCAGTGTATGTCTTTGTTTTTGGGTGTCAGTTTATGTCTTTGTTTCTTGGTGTCAGTGCAGTTCTTTGTTACTTGGTGTTAGTGTACGTCTGTGTTACTTGGTGTAAGTGTGTGTCTTTGTTACTTGGTGTAAGTGTGTGTCTGCGTTACTGGGTATCAGTGTATGTCTTTGTTACTTGGTGTCAGTGTATGTCTTTGTTACTTGGTGTAAGTGTGTGTCTGTGTTACTGGGTGTCAGTGTATGTCTGTGTTGCTTGGTGTAAGTCTGTGTCTTTGTTACTTGGTGTCAGTGTATGTCTTTGTTACCGTGTGTCAGTGTGTGTCTTTGTGACTTGGTGTCAGTTTATGTCTTTGTTACTTTGTGTAAGTGTGTGTCTGTGTTACTGGGTATCAGTGTATCTCTTTGTTACTTGGTGTCAGTGTATGTCTGTGTTACTTGGTGTAAGTGTATGTCTTTGTTACTTGGTGTAAGTGTCTGCCTTTGTTACTTGGTGTCAGTGTATGTCTTTGTTACTTGGTGTCAGTGTATGTCTGTGTTACTTGGTGTAAGTGTGTGTCTTTGTTACTTGGTGTAAGTGTCTGCCTTTGTTACTTGGTGTCAGTGCATGCCTTTGTTACTTGGTGTCAGTGTATGTCTGTGTTACTGGGTATCAGTGTATGTCTTTGTTACTTGGTGTCTGTGTATGTCTTTGTTACTTGGTTTCAGTGTATGTCTTTGTTACTTGGTGTCAGTGTATGTCGTTGTTACTTGGAGTAAGTGTGTGTCTGTGTTACTGGTTATCAGTGTATGTCTTTGTGACTCGGTGTCAGTGTATGTCTTTGTTACTGGGTGTCAGCGTATGTCTTTGTTACTTGGTGACAGTGTGTGTCTGTGTGTCAGTGTATGTCTTTGGTACTGTGTATCAGTGTTTCTCTATGTTACTGGGTGTCAGTATTTAGTTTAGTGATACAGCACTGAAACAGGCCCTTCGGCCAACCGAGTCTGTGCCGACCATCAACCACCCATTTATACTAATCCTACACTAATCCCGTATTCCTATCACATCCCCACCTGTCCCTATATATTTCCCGACCACCTACCTATACCAGGGACAATTTGTGATGGCCAATTAACCTATCAACCTGCAAGTCTTTGGCATGTAGGAGGAAGCCGGAGCACCCGGAGGAAACTCACGCAGACACAGGGAGAACTTGCAAACTCCGCACAGGCAGTACCCAGAAACCAGCCCGGTCCCTGGAGCTGTGAGGCTGATAACCACTGTGCCAATGTGCCGCCCGGTGTGTGTCTGTGTTACTGGGTAACAGTGTATGTCTTTGTTACTTGGTTTAAGTGTATGTCTTTGTTACTTGGTGTCAGTGTATGTCGTTGTTACTTGGTGTCAGTGTATGTCTTTGTTACTTGGTGTCAGTGTATGTCTTTGTTACTTGGTGTCAGTGTATGTCTTTGTTACTTGGTGTAAGTGTGTTTCTGTATTACGGGGTATCCGTGTATATCTTTGTTACATGGTGTAAGTGTGTGTCTGTGTTACTGGGTATCAGTGCATGTTTTTGCTACATGGTGACAGTGTATGCCTGTGTTACTTGGTGTAAGTGTGTGTCTTTGTTACTTGGTGTAATTGTATGTCATTGTTACTTGGTGTCAGTGTATGTCTTTGTTACTTGGTGTAAGTGTGTGTCTGTATTACGGGGTATCAGTGCATGTTTTTGCTACATGGTGACAGTGTATGTCTTTGTTACTTGGTGTCAGTGTATGTCTTTGTTACTTGGTGTAAGTGTGTGTCTGTGTTACTTGGTGTAAGTCTGTGTCTGTGTTACTTGGTATCAATGTATGTCTTTGTTACTTGGTGGAAGTGTGTGTCTGTGTTACTGGGTAACAGTGTATGTCTTTGTTACTTGGTGTCAGTGTATGTCTGTGTTACTTGGTGTAAGTGTGTGTCATAGTTTACTTGGTGTAATAGTATGTCTTTGTTACTTGGTGTCAGTGGATGTCTTTGTTACTTGGTGTAAGTGAGTGTTTGTGTTACTTGGTGTAAGTGAGTGCCTGTGTTACTGGTTAACAGTGTATGTCTTTGTTACTTGGTGTCAGTGTATGTCTGTGTTATTTCGTGTAAGTGTGTGTCTTTGTTACTTGGTGTAATTGTATGTCTTTGTTACTTGGTGTCAGTGTATGTCTGTGTTACTTGTTGTAAGTGTATGTCTTTGTTACTTGGTGTCAGTGTATGTCTTTGTTACTTGGTGTAAGTGAGTGTCTGTGTTACTGAGGATCAGTGTCTGTCTTTGTTACTTGGTGTCAGTGTATGTCTTTGTGACTTGGTGTCAGTGTAGGTCTTTGTTACTGGGTCTCAGTGTCTGTCTTTGTGACTTGGTGTCAGTGTATGTCTTTGTTTTTGGGTGTCAGTTTATGTCTTTGTTACTTGGTGTTAGTGTATGTCTGTGTTACTTGGTGTAAGTGTGTGTCTTTGTTACTTGGTGTAAGTGTGTGTCTGCGTTACTGGGTATCAGTGTATGTCTTTGTTACTTGGTGTCAGTGTATGTCTTTGTTACTTGGTGTCAGTGTGTGTCTGTGTTACTGGGTGTCAGTGTATGTCTTTGTTACTTGGTGTCAGTGTATGTCTGTGTTGCTTGGTGGAAGTGTGTGTCTTTGCTATTTGCTGCCAGTGTATGTCTTTGTTACTTGGTGTCAGTGCGTGACTGTGTTACTTGGTGTAAGTGTTTGTCTTTGTTACTTGGTGTCAGTGTATGTCTTTGTGTCTTGCTGTCAGTGTATGTCTTTGTTACTGGGTGTCAGTGTGTTTCTGTGTTACTGGGTGTCAGTGTATGTCTTTGTTACTGGGTGTCAGTGTATGTCTGTGTTACTTGGTGTAATTGTATGTCTTCGATACTTGGTGTCAGTGTATGTCTGTGTTACTTGTTGCAAGTGTATGTCTTTTTTACCTAGTGTCAATGTATGTCTTTGTTACTTGGCGTAAGTGTGTGTCTGTTTTACTGGGTATCAGTGTATGTCTTTGTTACTTGGTGTCAGTGTATGACTTTGTGACTTGGTGTCAGTGTCTGTCTTTGTTACTGGGTGTCAGTGTATGTCTTTGTGAGTTGGTGTCAGTGTATGTCTTTGTTTTTGGGTGTCAGTTTATGTCTTTGTTACTTGGTGTCAGTGCATGTCTGTGTTACTTGGTGTAAGTGTGTGTCTTTGTTACTTGGTGTAAGTGAGTGTTTGTTTTAATTGGTGTAAGTGTGTGTCTGTGTCACTCGGTATCAGTGTATGTCTTTGTTACTTGGTGTAAGTGTGTGTCTGTGTTACTGGTTTACTGTGTATGTCTTTGTTACTTGGTGTCAGTGTATGTCCGTATTATTTGTTGTAAGTGTGTATCTTTGTTACTTGGTGTAATTGTATGTCTTCGTTACTTGGTGTCAGTGTATGTCTGAGTTACTTGTTGTAAGTGTATGTCTTTGTTACTTGGTGTCAATGTATGTCTTTGTTACTTGGTGTAAGTGTGTGTCTTTGTTACTTGGTGTAAGTGTGTGTCTGCGTTACTGGGTATCAGTGTATGTCTTTGTTACTTGGTGTCAGTGTATGTCTTTGTTACTTGGTGTAAGTGTGTGTCTGTGTTACTGGGTGTCAGTGTATGTCTTTGTTACTTGGTGTCAGTGTATGTCTGTGTTGCTTGGTGTAAGTGTGTGTCTTTGTTACTTGGTGTCAGTGTATGTCTTTGTTACTTGGTGTCAGTGCATGACTGTGTTACTTGGTGGAAGTGTATGTCTTTGTTACTTGGTGTCATGGTATGTTTTTGTTACTGGGTGTCATTGCGTTTCTGTGTTACTTGGTGTCAGTGTATGTTTTTGTTCCTGTGTATCAGTGGTTCTCTGTGTTACTGGGTGTCAGTGTGTGTTTGTTTGTGTTATTGGGTGTCAGTGTGTGTCTGTGACATTCGGTTTCAGTATTTAGTTTAGTTTCGAGATACAGCATTTCAACAGGCCCTTCGGCCAACCGAGTCTGTGCCGGCCATCAACCACCTATTTATACTAATCCTACACTAATCCCGTATTCCTATCACATCCCCACCTGTCCCTATATATTTCCCTACCATCTACCTATACTAGGGTCAATTTATAATGGCCAATTAACCTATCAACCTGTCAGTCTTGGTCATGTGGGAAAAAACCGGAGCACCCGGAGGAAACTCACGCAGACACAGGGAGAACTTGCAAACTCCGCAAAGGCAGTACGCAGAATCGAGCTCGGGTCCCTGGAGCTGTGAGGCTGCTAACCACTGTGCCAATGTGCCGCCCAGTGTGTGTCTGTGCTATTGGGTATCAGTGTATGTCTTTGTTACTTGGTGTCAGTGTATGTCTGTGTTACTTGGTGTAAGTGTGCGTCTTTGTTACTTGGTGTAATTGTATGTCTTTGTTACATGGTGTCCGTGTATGTCTTTGTGACGTGGTGTCATTGTCTGTCTTTGTTACTGGGTGTCACTGTCTGACTTCGTTAGTTGGTGTCAGTGTTTGTCTTTGTAACTGGGTGTCAGTGTCTGTCTTTGTGACTTGGTGTAAGTGTATGTCTTTGTTACTTGGTGTCAGTGTATGTCTTTGTTACTTGGTGTAAGTGTGTGTCTGTGCTACTGGGTGTCAGTGCATGTCTTTGTTACTTGGTGTCAGTGTATGTCTGTGTTACTTGGTGTAAGTGTATGTCTTTGTTACTTGGTGTCAGTGTATGTCTTTGTTACTTGGTGTAAGTGTGTGTCTGTGCTACTGGGTGTCAGTGCATGTCTTTGCTACTTGGTGTCAGTGTATGTCTGTGTCACTTGGTGTTAGTGTATGTCTTTGTTACCTGGTGTCAGTGTATGTCTTTGTGACGTGGTGTCATTGTCTGTCTTTGTTACTGGGTGTCAGTGTCTGTCTTCGTTACTTGGTGTCAGTGTTTGTCTTTGTTACTGGGTGTCAGTGTCTGTCTTTGTGACTTGGTGACAGTGCATGTCTGTGTTACTTGGTGTAACTGTGTGTCTTTGTTACTTGTTGTAATTGTTTGTCCTTGTTACTTGGTGTCAGTGTGTGTCTGTGTTACTGGTTATCAGTGTATGTCTTTGTGACTTGGTGTCAGTGTATGTCTTTGTTACTGGGTGTCAGTGTGTTTCTTTGTTACTTGGTGTCAGTGTATGTCTTTGTTACTTGGTGCAAGTGTGTGTCTGTGTTACTGGGTATCAGTGCATGTCTTTGCGACATGGTGACAGTGCATGTCTGTGTTACTTGGTGTAAATGTGTGTCTTTGTTACTTGGTGTAATTGTATGTCTTTGTTACTTGGTGTCAGTGTATGTCTGTGTTACTTGGTGTAAGTGCATGTCTTTGTTACTTGGTGTCGGTGTATGTCTTTGTTACTTGGTGTAAGTGTGTGTCTGTGTTACTTGGTGTAAGTGTATGTCTTTGTTACTCTGGTGTAAGTGTGTGTCTTTGTTACTTGGTGAAATTGAATGTCTTTGTTACTTGGTGTCAGTGCATGTCTGTGTTACTTGGTGTAAGTGCATGTCTTTGTTACTTGGTGCCTGTGTATGTCTTTGTTACTTGGTGTAAGTGTGTGTCTGTGTTACTTGGTGTAAGTGTGTGTCTGTGTTACTTGGTATAAGTGTATGTCTTTGTTACTTGGTGTAAGTGTGTGTCTGTGTTACTGGGTAACAGTGTATGACTTTGTTACTTGGTGTCAGTGTATGTCTGTGTAACTTGGTGTCAGTGTATGGCTGTATTAATTGGTGTAAGTGTGTGTCCTTGTTAATTGGTGTAATTGTATGTCTTTGTTACTTGGTGTCAGTGTATGTCTTTGTTACTTGGTGTAAGTGAGTGTTTGTGTTACTTGGTGTAAGTGTGTGTCTGTGTCTCTTGGTATCAGTGTATGTCTTTGTTACTTGGTGTAAGTGTGTGTCTGTGTTACTGGGTATCAGTGTATGTCTTTGTTACTTGGTGTAAGTGTGTGTCTGCGTTACTTGGTGTCAGTGCATGTCTTTGTTACTTGGTGCAAGTGTTTGTCTTTGTTACTTGGTGTCAGTGTATGTCTTTGTTACTTGGTGTATGTGTGTGTCTGTGTTACTGGGTAACAGTGTATGTCTTTGCTACTTGGTGTCAGTGTATGTCTGTGTTACTTGGTGTAAGTGTGTGACTTTGGTACCTGGTCTAATTGTATGTCTTTGTTACTTGGTGTCAGTGTATGTCTTTGTGCCTTGGTGTAAGTGAGTGTTTGTGTTACTTGGTGTAAATGTGTGTCTGTGTTACTGGGTATCAGTGTATGTCTTTGTTACTTGGTGCCAGTGTTTGTCTTTGTTACTTGGTGTAAGTGTTTGTCTTTGTTACTTGGTGCCAGTGTATGTCTTTGTTACTTGGTGTAAGTGTGTATCTGTGTTACTGGGTGTTAGTGTGTGTCTTTGTTACTTGGTGTCATTGTGTGCCTGTGTTACTGGGTGCCTGTGACTGTCCTTGTTACTGGGTGTCAGTGTATGTCTTTGTAACTTGTTGTAAGTGTGTGTCTGTGTTACTGGGTATCAGTGTATGTCTTTGTTACTTGGTGTCAGTGTATGTCTGTGTCACTTCGTGTAAGTGTGTGTCTGTGTTACTGGGTATCAGTGTATGTCTTTGTTACTTGGTGTCAGTGTATGTCAAAATACTTGGTGTAAGTGTATGTCTTTGTTACTTGATGTAATTGTCTGCCTTTGTTACTTGGTGTCAGTGTATGTCTGTGTTACTTGGTGTAAGTGTGTGTCTTTGTTACTTGGTGTAAGTGTATGCCTTTGTTACTTGGTGTCAGTGTATGTCTTTGTTACTTGTTGTCAGTGTGTGTCTGTTTTACTGGGTATCAGTGTATGTCTTTGTTACTTGGTGTAAGTGTGTGTCTGTGTTACTGGGTAACAGTGTAAGTCTTTGTTACTTGGTGTCAGTGTATGTCTGTGTTACTTGGTGTAAGTGTGTGTCTTTGTTACTTGGTGTAATTGTATGTCTTTGTGACTTGGTGTCAGTGTATGTCTTTGTTAATGGGTGTCAGTGTATGTCTTTGTTACTTGGTGTCACTGTATGTCTTTGTTACTTGGTGTATGTGTGTCTGTGTTACTGGGTATCAGTGTATGTCTTTGTGACTTGGTGACAGTGTGTGTCTTTGTTAGTCTTTGTTACTTGGTGTCAGTGTGTGTCTGTGTATGTCTTTGTTACTGTGCGTCAGTGTTTCTCTATGTTACTGGGTGTCAGTGTGTGTTTGTTTGTGTTGCTGGGTGTCAGTGTGTGTCTGTGTTACTTGGTGTAAGTGTATGTCTTTGTTTCTTGGTGTCAGTGGCTGTCTTTGTTGCTTGGTAGAGAGTTTGTCTTTGTTACTTGGTGTAAGTGTGTGTCTGTGTTACTGGGTATCAGTGCATGTCTTTGTTTCTTGGTGTCATTGTATGTCTTTGCTACTTGGTGTCAGAGTATATCTGTGTTACTGGGTATCAGTGCATGTCTTTATTAAATGGTGTCAGTGTATGTCCGTGTTACTTGGTGTAAGTGTGTGTCTTTGTTACTTGGTGTCAGTGTATGTCTGTGTTACTTGGTGCAAGTTTGTGTCTTTGTTACTTGGTGTAAGTGTATGCCTTTGTTACTTGGTGTAAGTGTGTGTCTGTGTTACTGGGTATCAGTGTCTGTTTTTGATACTTGGTGTAAGTGTGTGTCTGTGTTACTTGGTGTAAGAGTGTGTCTGTTTTACTTGGTATCAGTGTATGTCTTTGTTACTTGGTGTAAGGGTGTGTCTGTGCTACTGGGTATCAGTGTATGTCTCTGTTACTTGGTGTAAGTGTGTGTCTGTGTTAATTGGTGTAAGTGTGTGTCTGTGTTACTTGGTGTCAGTGTATGTCTGTGTTACTTGGTGTAAGTGTGTGACTTTGTTACCTGGTCTAATTGTATGTCTTTGTTACTTGGTGTCAGTGTATGTCTTTGTGACTTGGTGTAAGTGAGTGTTTGTGTTACTTGGTGTAAATGTGTGTCTGTGTCTCTTGGTATCAGTGTATGTCTTTGTTACTTGGTGTAAGTGTTTGTCTTTGTTACTTGGTGCCAGTGTATGTCTTTGTTACTTGGTGTAAGTGTGTGTCTGTGTTACTGGGTGTTAGTGTGTGTCTTTGTTACTTGGTGTCATTGTGTGCCTGTGTTACTGGGTGTCTGTGACTGTCTTTGTTACTGGGTGTCAGTGTATGTCTTTGTTACTTGTTGGAAGTGTGTGTCTGTGTTACTGGGTATCAGTGCATGTCTTTGTTACTTGGTTTAAGTGTATGTCTGTGTTACTGGGTAACAGTGTATGTCTTTGTTACTTGGTGTCAGTGTATGTCTGTGTTACTTGGTGTAAGTGTGTGTCTTTGTTACTTGGAGTAATTCTATTTCTTTGTTACTTGGTGTCAGTGTATAACTGTGTTACTTGGTGCATGTGTATGTCTTTGTTACTTGGTGTCTATGTATGTCTTTGTGACGTGGTGTCATTGTCTGTCTTTGTTACTGGGTGTCAGTGTCTGTCTTCGTTACTTGGTGTCAGTGTTTGTCTTTGTTACTGGGTGTCAGTGTCTGTCTTTGTGACTTGGTGTCAGTGTATGTCTTTGTTACTTGGTGTCAGTGTATGTCTTTGTTACTTGGTGTAAGTGTGTGTCTGTGTTACTGGGTATCAGTGTATATCTTTGTTACTTGGTGTAAGTGTGTGTCTGTGTTACTGGGTATCAGTGCATGTCTTTGCTACATGGTGACAGTGCATGTCTGTGTTACTTGGTGTAAGTGTGTGTCTTTGTTACTTGGTGTAATTGTATGTCTTTGTTACTTGGTGTCAGTGTGTGTCTGTGTTACTGGGTATCAGTGTATGTCTTTGTGACTTGGTGTCAGTGTATGTCTTTGTTACTGGGTGTCAGTGTGTTTCTTTGTGACTTGGTGTCAGTGTAAGTCTTTGTTACTTGGTGTAAGTGTGTGTCGGTGTTACTGGGTATCAGTGTATGTCTTTGTGACTTGGTGCAAGTGTGTGTCTGTGTTACTGGGTATCAGTGCATGTCTTTGCTACATGGTGTCAGTGCATGTCTGTGTTACTTGGTGTAAATGTGTGTCTTTGTTACTTGGTTTAATTGTATGTCTTTGTTACTTGGTGTCAGTGTATGTCTGTGTTACTTGGTGTAAGTGCATGTCTTTGTTACTTGGTGTCAGTGTATGTCTTTGTACTTGGTGTAAGTGTGTGTCTGTGTTACTTGGTGTAAGTGTATGTCTTTGTTACTCTGGTGTAAGTGTGTGTCTTTGTTACTTGGTGAAATTGAATGTCTTTGTTACTTGGTGTCAGTGCATGTCTGTGTTACTTGGTGTAAGTGCATGTCTTTGTTACTTGGTGCCTGTGTATGTCTTTGTTACTTGGTGTAAGTGTGTGTCTGTGTTACTTGGTGTAAGTGTGTGTCTGTGTTACTTGGTATAAGTGTATGTCTTTGTTACTTGGTGTAAGTGTGTGTCTGTGTTACTGGGTAACAGTGTATGACTTTGTTACTTGGTGTCAGTGTATGTCTGTGTTACTTGGTGTCAGTGTATGGCTGTATTAATTAGTGTAAGTGTGTGTCTTTGTTAATTGGTGTCATTGTATGTCTTTGCTACTTGGTGTCAGAGTATATCTGTGTTACTGGGTATCAGTGCATGTCTTTATTAAATGGTGTCAGTGTATGTCCGTGTTACTTGGTGTAAGTGTGTGTCTTTGTTACTTGGTGTCAGTGTATGTCTGTGTTACTTGGTGCAAGTTTGTGTCTTTGTTACTTGGTGTAAGTGTATGCCTTTGTTACTTGGTGTAAGTGTGTGTCTGTGTTACTGGGTATCAGTGTCTGTTTTTGATACTTGGTGTAAGTGTGTGTCTGTGTTACTTGGTGTAAGAGTGTGTCTGTTTTACTTGGTATCAGTGTATGTCTTTGTTACTTGGTGTAAGGGTGTGTCTGTGCTACTGGGTATCAGTGTATGTCTCTGTTACTTGGTGTAAGTGTGTGTCTGTGTTAATTGGTGTAAGTGTGTGTCTGTGTTACTTGGTGTCAGTGTATGTCTGTGTTACTTGGTGTAAGTGTGTGACTTTGTTACCTGGTCTAATTGTATGTCTTTGTTACTTGGTGTCAGTGTATGTCTTTGTGACTTGGTGTAAGTGAGTGTTTGTGTTACTTGGTGTAAATGTGTGTCTGTGTCTCTTGGTATCAGTGTATGTCTTTGTTACTTGGTGTAAGTGTTTGTCTTTGTTACTTGGTGCCAGTGTATGTCTTTGTTACTTGGTGTAAGTGTGTGTCTGTGTTACTGGGTGTTAGTGTGTGTCTTTGTTACTTGGTGTCATTGTGTGCCTGTGTTACTGGGTGTCTGTGACTGTCTTTGTTACTGGGTGTCAGTGTATGTCTTTGTTACTTGTTGGAAGTGTGTGTCTGTGTTACTGGGTATCAGTGCATGTCTTTGTTACTTGGTTTAAGTGTATGTCTGTGTTACTGGGTAACAGTGTATGTCTTTGTTACTTGGTGTCAGTGTATGTCTGTGTTACTTGGTGTAAGTGTGTGTCTTTGTTACTTGGAGTAATTCTATTTCTTTGTTACTTGGTGTCAGTGTATAACTGTGTTACTTGGTGCATGTGTATGTCTTTGTTACTTGGTGTCTATGTATGTCTTTGTGACGTGGTGTCATTGTCTGTCTTTGTTACTGGGTGTCAGTGTCTGTCTTCGTTACTTGGTGTCAGTGTTTGTCTTTGTTACTGGGTGTCAGTGTCTGTCTTTGTGACTTGGTGTCAGTGTATGTCTTTGTTACTTGGTGTCAGTGTATGTCTTTGTTACTTGGTGTAAGTGTGTGTCTGTGTTACTGGGTATCAGTGTATATCTTTGTTACTTGGTGTAAGTGTGTGTCTGTGTTACTGGGTATCAGTGCATGTCTTTGCTACATGGTGACAGTGCATGTCTGTGTTACTTGGTGTAAGTGTGTGTCTTTGTTACTTGGTGTAATTGTATGTCTTTGTTACTTGGTGTCAGTGTGTGTCTGTGTTACTGGGTATCAGTGTATGTCTTTGTGACTTGGTGTCAGTGTATGTCTTTGTTACTGGGTGTCAGTGTGTTTCTTTGTGACTTGGTGTCAGTGTAAGTCTTTGTTACTTGGTGTAAGTGTGTGTCGGTGTTACTGGGTATCAGTGTATGTCTTTGTGACTTGGTGCAAGTGTGTGTCTGTGTTACTGGGTATCAGTGCATGTCTTTGCTACATGGTGTCAGTGCATGTCTGTGTTACTTGGTGTAAATGTGTGTCTTTGTTACTTGGTTTAATTGTATGTCTTTGTTACTTGGTGTCAGTGTATGTCTGTGTTACTTGGTGTAAGTGCATGTCTTTGTTACTTGGTGTCAGTGTATGTCTTTGTACTTGGTGTAAGTGTGTGTCTGTGTTACTTGGTGTAAGTGTATGTCTTTGTTACTCTGGTGTAAGTGTGTGTCTTTGTTACTTGGTGAAATTGAATGTCTTTGTTACTTGGTGTCAGTGCATGTCTGTGTTACTTGGTGTAAGTGCATGTCTTTGTTACTTGGTGCCTGTGTATGTCTTTGTTACTTGGTGTAAGTGTGTGTCTGTGTTACTTGGTGTAAGTGTGTGTCTGTGTTACTTGGTATAAGTGTATGTCTTTGTTACTTGGTGTAAGTGTGTGTCTGTGTTACTGGGTAACAGTGTATGACTTTGTTACTTGGTGTCAGTGTATGTCTGTGTTACTTGGTGTCAGTGTATGGCTGTATTAATTAGTGTAAGTGTGTGTCTTTGTTAATTGGTGTAATTGTATGTCTTTGTTACTTGGTTTCAGTGTATGTCTTTGTTACTTGGTGTAAGTGAGCGTTTGTGTTACTTGGTGTAAGTGTGTGTCTGTGTCTCTTGGTATCAGTGTATGTCTTTGTTACTTGGTGTAAGTGTGTGTCTGTGTTACTGGGTATCAGTGTATGTCTTTGTTACTTGGTGTAAGTGTGTGTCTGCGTTACTTGGTGTCAGTGCATGTCTTTGTTACTTGTTGCAAGTGTTTGTCTTTGTTACTTGGTGTCAGTGTATGTCTTTGTTACTTGGTGTAAGTGCGTGTCTGTGTTACTGGGTGTTAGTGTGTGACTTTGTTACTTGGTGTCAGTGTGTGCCTGTGTTACTGGGTGTCTGTGTATGTCTTTGTTACTGGCTGTCAATGTATTTCTTTGTTACTTGTTGAAAGTGTGTGTCTGTGTTACTGGGTATCAGTGTATGTCTTTGTTACTTGGTGTCAGTGTATGTCTGTGTCACTTGGTGTAAGTGTGTGTCTGGGTTACTGGGTATCAGTGTACGTCTTTGTGACTTGGTGTCAGTGTATGTCTTTTTTACTGGCTGTCAGCTATGTCTTTGTTACTTGGTGTCGGTGTATGTCTTTGTTACTGTGTGTCAGCGATGGCTTTGTTACTTGGTGTCAGTGTATGTCTTTGTTACTTGGTGTCAGTGAATGTCTGTGTTACGTGGTGTAATTGTGTGTCTTTGTTACTTGGTGTAAGTGTGTGTCTGTGTTACTGGGTATCAGTGTATGTCTTTGTTACTTGGTGTCAGTGTATGTCTTTGTTACTTGGTGTAAGTGTGTGTCTGTGTTACTGGGAATCAGTGTATGTCTTTGTGACTTGGTGTCAGTGTATGTCTTTGTTAATGGGTGTCAGTGTATGTCTTTGTTACTTGGTGTCAGTGTATGTCTTTGTTACTTGGTGTAAGTGTGTGTCTGTGTTACTGGGTATCAGTGTATGTCTTTGTGACTTGGTGACGTTGTGTGTCTTTGTTAGTCTTTGTTACTTGGTGTCAGTGTGTGTCTGTGTATGTCTTGCTGGGTGTCAGTGTATGTCTTTGTTTCTTGGTGTCAGTGGCTGTCTTTGTTACTTGGTAGAGAGTTTGTCTTTGTTACTTGGTGTAAGTGTGTGTCTGTGTTACTGGGTATCAGTGCATGTCTTTGTTTCTTGGTGTCATTGTATGTCTTTGCTACTTGGTGTCAGAGTATATCTGTGTTACTGGGTATCAGTGTATGTCTTTGTTACTTGGTGTAAGTGTGTGTCTGTGTTACTGGGTAACAGTGTATGTCTCTGTTACTTGGTGTAAGTGTGTGTCTGTGTTAATTGGTGTAAGTGTGTGTCTGTGTTACTTGGTATCAGTGTATGTCTTTGTTACTTGGTGTATGTGTGTGTCTGTGTTACTGGGTAACAGTGTATGTCTTTGCTACTTGGTGTCAGTGTATGTCTGTGTTACTTGGTGTAAGTGTGTGACTTTGTTACCTGGTCTAATTGTATGTCTTTGTTACTTGGTGTCAGTGTATGTCTTTGTGACTTGGTGTAAGTGAGTGTTTGTGTTACTTGGTGTAAATGTGTGTCTGTGTCTCTTGGTATCAGTTTATCTCTTTGTTACTTGGTGTAAGTGTGTGTCTGTGTTACTGGGTATCAGTGTATGTCTTTGTTACTTTGTGTAAGTGTGTGTCTGTGTTACTGGGTGTCAGTGTATGTCTTTGTTACTTGGTGCCAGTGTTTGTCTTTGTTACTTGGTGTAAGTGTTTGTCTTTGTTACTTGGTGCCAGTGTATGTCTTTGTTACTTGGTGTAAGTGTGTGTCTGTGTTACTGGGTGTTAGTGTGTGTCTTTGTTACTTGGTGTCATTGTGTGCCTGTGTTACTGGGTGTCTGTGACTGTCTTTGTTACTGGGTGTCAGTGTATGTCTTTGTTACTTGTTGTAAGTGTGTGTCTGTGTTACTGGGTATCAGTGTATATCTTTGTTACTTGGTGTCAGTGTATGTCTGTGTCACTTCGTGTAAGTGTGTGTCTGTGTTACTGGGTATCAGTGTATGTCTTTGTTACTTGGTGTCAGTGTATGTCAAAATACTTGGTGTAAGTGTATGTCTTTGTTACTTGATGTAATTGTCTGCCTTTGTTACTTGGTGTCAGTGTATGTCTGTGTTACTTGGTGTAAGTGTGTGTCTTTGTTACTTGGTGTCAGTGTATGTCTTTGTTACTTGGTGTCAGTGTGTGTCTGTTTTACTGGGTAACAGTGTATGTCTTTGTTACTTGGTGTCAGTGTATGTCTGTGTTACTTGGTGTAAGTGTGTGTCTTTGTTACTTGGTGTAATTGTATGTCTTTGTGACTTGGTGTCAGTGTATGTCTTTGTTAATGGGTGTCAGTGTATGTCTTTGTTACTTGGTGTCAGTGTATGTCTTTGTTACTTGGTGTAAGTGTGTGTCTGTGTTACTGGGTATCAGTGTATGTCTTTGTGACTTGGTGACAGTGTGTGTCTTTGTTAGTCTTTGTTACTTGGTGTCAGTGTGTGTCTGTGTATGTCTTTGTTACTGTGTGTCAGTGTTTCTCTATGTTACTGGGTGTCAGTGTGTGTTTGTTTGTGTTGCTGGGTGTCAGTGTGTGTCTGTGTTACTTGGTGTAAGTGTATGTCTTTGTTTCTTGGTGTCAGTGGCTGTCTTTGTTACTTGGTAGAGAGTTTGTCTTTGTTACTTGGTGCAAGTGTGTGTCTGTGTTACTGGGTATCAGTGCATGTCTTTGTTTCTTGGTGTCATTGTATGTCTTTGCTACTTGGTGTCAGAGTATATCTGTGTTACTGGGTATCAGT
Source organism: Heterodontus francisci (assembly GCF_036365525.1). Classification (NCBI taxonomy): domain Eukaryota; kingdom Metazoa; phylum Chordata; class Chondrichthyes; order Heterodontiformes; family Heterodontidae; genus Heterodontus; species Heterodontus francisci. Next base: position 3,242,049 of record NW_027140221.1, on the reverse strand, counting down.
GCATGTCTTTATTAAATGGTGTCAGTGTATGTCCGTGTTACTTGGTGTAAGTGTGTGTCTTTGTTACTTGGTGTCAGTGTATGTCTGTGTTACTTGGTGTAAGTGTGTGTCTTTGTTACTTGGTGTAAGTGTATGCCTTTGTTACTTGGTGTAAGTGTGTGTCTGTGTTACTGGGTATCAGTGTCTGTTTTTGTTACTTGGTGTAAGTGTGTGTCTGTGTTACTTGGTGTAAGAGTGTGTCTGTATTACTTGGTATCAGTGTATGTCTTTGTTACTTGGTGTAAGTGTGTGTCTGTGCTACTGGGTAACAGTGTATGTCTTTGTTACTTGGTGTAAGTGTGTGTCTGTGTTAATTGGTGTAAGTGTGTGTCTGTGTTACTTGGTATCAGTGTATGTCTTTGCTACTTGGTGTCAGTGTATGTCTGTGTTACTTGGTGTAAGTGTGTGACTTTGTTACCTGGTCTAATTGTATGTCTCTGTTACTTGGTGTCAGTGTATGTCTTTGTGACTTGGTGTAAGTGAGTGTTTGTGTTACTTGGTGTAAATGTGTGTCTGTGTCTCTTGGTATCAGTGTATGTCTTTGTTACTTGGTGTAAGTGTTTGTCTTTGTTACTTGGTGCCAGTGTATGTCTTTGTTACTTGGTGTAAGTGTGTGTCTGTGTTACTGGGTGTTAGTGTGTGTCTTTGTTACTTGGTGTCATTGTGTGCCTGTGTTACTGGGTGTCTGTGACTGTCTTTGTTACTGGGTGTCAGTGTATGTCTTTGTTACTTGTTGTAAGTGTGTGTCTGTGTTACTGGGTATCAGTGTATGTCTTTGTTACTTGGTGTCAGTGGATGTCTGTGTCACTTCGTGTAAGTGTGTGTCTGTGTTACTGGGTATCAGTGTATGTCTTTGTTACTTGGTGTCAGTGTATGTCAAAATACTTGGTGTAAGTGTATGTCTTTGTTACTTGATGTAATTGTCTGCCTTTGTTACTTGGTGTCAGTGTATGTCTGTGTTACTTGGTGTAAGTGTGTGTCTTTGTTACTTGGTGTAAGTGTATGCCTTTGTTACTTGGTGTCAGTGTATGTCTTTGTTACTTGGTGTCAGTGTGTGTCTGTTTTACTGGGTATCAGTGTATGTCTTTGTTACTTGGTGTAAGTGTGTGTCTGTGTTACTGGGTAACAGTGTATGTCTTTGTTACTTGGTGTCAGTGTATGTCTGTGTTACTTGGTGTAAGTGTGTGTCTTTGTTACTTGGTGTAATTGTATGTCTTTGTTACTTGGTTTCAGTGTATGTTTTTATTACTTGGTGTAAGTGTGTGTCTGTGTTACTGGGTATCAGTGAATGTCTTTGTTACTTGGTGTCAGTGTATGTCTTTGTGACGTGGTGCAAGTGTATGTCTTTGTTGCTTGGTGTCAGTGTATGTCTTTGTTACTTGGTGTAAGTGTGTGTCTGTGTTACTGGGTATCTGTGTATGTCTTTGTTACTTGGTGTCAGTGTATGTCTTTGTGACTTGGTGTCAGTGTATGTCTTGGTTACTGGGTGTCAGTGTATGTCTTTGTGACTTGGTGTCAGTGTATGTCTTTGTGACTGGGTGTCAGCTATGTCTTTGTTACTTGGTGTCAGTGTATGTCTTTGTTACTTGGTGTCAGTGTATGTCTGTGTTACGTGGAGTAATTGCGTGTCTTTGTTACTTGGTGTAAGTGTGTGTCTGTGTTACTGGGTATCAGTGTTTGTCTTTGTTACTTGTTGTCAGTGTATGTCTTTGTTACTTGGTGTAAGTGTGTGTCTGTGTTACTGGGTGTCAGTAGATGTCTTTGTTATTTGGTGTCATTGTTTGTCTTTGTTACTTTGTGGAAGTGTGTGTCTGTGTTACTGGGTATCAGTGTATGTCTTTGTGACTTGGTGTCAGTGTATGTCTTTGTTAATGGGTGTCAGTGTATGTCTTTGTTACTTGGTGACAGTGTGTGTCTCTGTTAGTCTTTGTTACTTGGTGTCAGTGTGTGTCTGTGTATGTCTTTGTTACTGTGTGTCAGTGTTTCTCTATGTTACTGGGTGTCAGTGTGTGTTTGTTTGTGTTGCTGGGTGTCTGTGGGTGTCTGTGTTACTTGGTGTAAGTGTATGTCTTTCTTTCTTGCTGTCAGTGGCTGTCTTTGTTACTTGGTGTCAGAGTTTGTCTTTGTTACTTGGTGTAAGTGTGTGTCTGTGTTACTGGGTATCAGTGCATGTCTTTGTTTCTTGGTGTCATTGTATGTCTTTGCTACTTGGTGTCAGAGTATATCTTTGTTACTGGGTATCAGTGCATGTCTTTATTAAATGGTGCCAGTGTATGTCTGTGTTACTTGGTGTAAGTGTGTGTCTTTGTTACTTGGTGTCAGTGTATGTCTTTGTTACTTGGTGTCAGTGTATGTCTTTGTTACTTGGTGTAAGTGTGTGTCTGTGTTACTGGGTATCAGTGCATGTCTTTGTGACTTGGTGACAGTGTGTGTCTTTGTTAGTCTTTGTTACTTGGTGTCAGTGTGTGTCTGTGTATATCTTTGTTACTGTGTGTCAGTGTTTCTCTATGTTACTGGGTGTCAGTGTGTGTTTGTTTGTGTTGCTGGGTGTCAGTGTGTGTCTGTGTTACTTGGTGTAAGTGTATGTCTTTGTTTCTTGGTGTCAGTGGCTGTCTTTGTTACTTGGTAGAGAGTTTGTCTTTGTTACTTGGTGTCAGAGTATATCTGTGTTACTGGGTATCAGTGCATGTCTTTATTAAATGGTGTCAGTGTATGTCCGTGTTACTTGGTGTAAGTGTGTGTCTTTGTTACTTGGTGTCAGTGTATGTCTGTGTTACTTGGTGTAAGTGTGTGTCTTTGTTACTTGGTGTAAGTGTATGCCTTTGTTACTTGGTGTAAGTGTGTGTCTGTGTTACTGGGTATCAGTGTCTGTTTTTGTTACTTGGTGTAAGTGTGTGTCTGTGTTACTTGGTGTAAGAGTGTGTCTGTATTACTTGGTATCAGTGTATGTCTTTGTTACTTGGTGTAAGTGTGTGTCTGTGCTACTGGGTAACAGTGTATGTCTCTGTTATTTGGTGTAAGTGTGTGTCTGCGTTAATTGGTGTAAGTGTGTGTCTGTGTTACTTGGTATCAGTGTATGTCTTTGCTACTTGGTGTCAGTGTATGTCTGTGTTACTTGGTGTAAGTGTGTGACTTTGTTACCTGGTCTAATTGTATGTCTTTGTTACTTGGTGTCAGTGTATGTCTTTGTGACTTGGTGTAAGTGAGTGTTTGTGTTACTTGGTGTAAATGTGTGTCTGTGTCTCTTGGTATCAGTGTATGTCTTTGTTACTTGGTGTAAGTGTTTGTCTTTGTTACTTGGTGCCAGTGTATGTCTTTGCTACTTGGTGTAAGTGTGTGTCTGTGTTACTGGGTGTTAGTGTGTGTCTTTGTTACTTGGTGTCATTGTGTGCCTGTGTGACTGGGGGTCTGTGACTGTCTTTGTTACTGGGTGTCAGTGTATGTCTTTGTTACTTGGTGTCAGTGTATGTCTGTGTCACTTCGTGTAAGTGTGTGTCTGTGTTACTGGGTATCATTGTATGTCTTTGTTACTTGGTGTCAGTGTATGTCAAAATACTTGGTGTAAGTGTATGTCTTTGTTACTTGATGTAATTGTCTGCCTTTGTTACTTGGTGTCAGTGTATGTCTGTGTTACTTGGTGTAAGTGTGTGTCTTTGTTACTTGGTGTAAGTGTATGCCTTTGTTACTTGGTGTCAGTGTATGTCTTTGTTACTTGGTGTCAGTGTGTGTCTGTTTTACTGGGTATCAGTGTATGTCTTTGTTACTTGGTGTAAGTGTGTGTCTGTGTTACTGGGTAACAGTGTATGTCTTTGTTACTTGGTGTCAGTGTATGTCTGTGTTACTTGGTGTAAGTGTGTGTCTTTGTTACTTGGTGTAATTGTATGTCTTTGTTACTTGGTTTCAGTGTATGTTTTTATTACTTGGTGTAAGTGTGTGTCTGTGTTACTGGGTATCAGTGAATGTCTTTGTTACTTGGTGTCAGTGTATGTCTTTGTGACGTGGTGCAAGTGTATGTCTTTGTTGCTTGGTGTCAGTGTATGTCTTTGTTACTTGGTGTAAGTGTGTGTCTGTGTTACTGGGTATCTGTGTATGTCTTTGTTACTTGGTGTCAGTGTATGTCTTTGTGACTTGGTGTCAGTGTATGTCTTGGTTACTGGGTGTCAGTGTATGTCTTTGTGACTTGGTGTCAGTGTATGTCTTTGTTACTGGGTGTCAGCTATGTCTTTGTTACTTGGTGTCAGTGTATGTCTTTGTTACTTGGTGTCAGTGTATGTCTGTGTTACGTGGAGTAATTGCGTGTATTTGTTACTTGGTGTAAGTGTGTGTCTGTGTTACTGGGTATCAGTGTTTGTCTTTGTTACTTGTTGTCAGTGTATGTCTTTGTTACTTGGTGTAAGTGTGTGTCTGTGTTACTGGGTGTCAGTAGATGTCTTTGTTATTTGGTGTCAGTGTTTGTCTTTGTTACTTTGTGGAAGTGTGTGTCTGTGTTACTGGGTATCAGTGTATGTCTTTGTTATTTGGTGTCAGTGTATGTCTTTGTGACTTGGTGTCAGTGTATGTCTTTGTTACTGGGTGTCAGCTATGTCTTTGTTACTTGCTGTCAGTGTATGTCAATGTTACTTGGTGTAAGTGTGTGTCTGTGTTACTGGGTATCAGTGCATGTCTTTGCTACATGGTGACAGTGCATGTCTGTGTTACTTGGTGTAAGTGTGTGTTTCTTTGTTACTTGGTGTCAGAGGATGTCTTTGTTACTTGGTGTAAGTGTGTGTCTGTGTTACTTGGTGTAAGTGTGTGTCTGTGTTACTTGGTATCAGTGTATGTCTTTGTTACTTGGTGTACGTGTGTGTCTGTGATGCTGGGTAACAGTGTATGTCTTTGTTACTTGGTGTCAGTGTATGTCTGTATTACTGGGTGTAAGTGTGTGTCTTTGTTACTTGGTGTAATTGTATGTCTTTGCTACTTGGTGTCAGTGTATGTCTTGGTTACTGGGTGTCAGTGTATTTCTTTGTGACTTGGTGTCAGTGTATGTCTTTGTTACTGGGTGTCAGTTTATGTCTTTGTTACTTGGTGCAAGTTTGTGTCTGTGTTACTGGGTGTCAGTAGATGTCTTTGTTACTTGGTGTCAGTGTTTGTCTTTCTTACTTTGTGGAAGTGTGTGTCTGTGTTACTGGGTATCAGTGTATGTCTTTGTGACTTGGTGTCAGTGTATGTCTTTGCCCTTTCCTATCCTGAGTGGTGTGAAACAGGGCTGTGTTCTCGCACCCACACTTTTTGGGATTTTCTTCTCCCTGCTGCTTTCACATGCGTTCAAATCCTCTGAAGAAGGAATTTTCCTCCACACAAGATCAGGGGGCAGGTTGTTCAACCTTGCCCGTCTAAGAGCGAAGTCCAAAGTACGGAAAGTCCTCATCAGAGAACTCCTCTTTGCTGACGATGCTGCTTTAACATCTCACACTGAAGAATGCCTGCAGAGTCTCATCGACAGGTTTGCGTCTGCCTGCAATGAATTTGGCCTAACCATCAGCCTCAAGAAAACGAACATCATGGGGCAGGATGTCAGAAATGCTCCATCCATCAATATTGGCGACCACGCTCTGGAAGTGGTTCAAGAGTTCACCTACCTAGGCTCAACTATCACCAGTAACCTGTCTCTAGATGCAGAAATCAACAAGCGCATGGGTAAGGCTTCCACTGCTATGTTCAGACTGGCCAAGAGAGTGTGGGAAAATGGCGCACTGACACGGAACACAAAAGTCCGAGTGTATCAGGCCTGTGTCCTCAGTACCTTGCTCTACGGCAGCGAGGCCTGGACAACGTATGCCAGCCAAGAGCGACGTCTCAATTCATTCCATCTTCGCTGCCTTCGGAGAATACTCGGCATCAGGTGGCAGGACTATATCTCCAACACAGAAGTCCTTGAAGCGGCCAACATCCCCAGCTTATACACACTACTGAGTCAGCGGCGCTTGAGATGGCTTGGCCATGTGAGCCGCATGGAAGATGGCAGGATCCCCAAAGACACATTGTACAGCGAGCTCGCCACTGGTATCAGACCCACCGGCCGTCCATGTCTCCGTTATAAAGACGTATGCAAACGCGACATGAAATCGTGTGACATTGATCACAAGTCGTGGGAGTCAGTTGCCAGCATTCGCCAGAGCTGGCGGGCAGCCATAAAGACAGGGCTAAATTGTGGCGAGTCGAAGAGACTTAGTAGTTGGCAGGAAAAAAGACAGAGGCGCAAGGGGAGAGCCAACTGTGCAACAGCCCCAACAAACAAATTTCTCTGCAGCACCTGTGGAAGAGCCTGTCACTCCAGAATTGGCCTTTATAGCCACTCCAGGCGCTGCTTCACAAACCACTGACCACCTCCAGGCGCGTATCCATTGTCTCTCGAGATAAGGAGGCCCAAAAGAAAGAATGTCTTTGTTAATGGGTGTCAGTGTATGTCTTTGTTACTTGGTGACAGTGTGTGTCTTTGTTAGTCTTTGTTACTTGGTGTCAGTGTGTGTCTGTGTATGTGTTTGTTACTGTGTGTCAGTGTTTCTCTATGTTACTGGGTGTCAGTGTGTGTTTGTTTGTGTTGCTATGTGTCTGTGGGTGTCTGTGTTACTTGGTGTAAGTGTATGTCTTTCTTTCTTGCTGTCAGTGGCTGTCTTTGTTACTTGGTGTCAGAGTTTGTCTTTGTTACTTGGTGTAAGTGTGTGTCTGTGTTACTGGGTATCAGTGCATGTCTTTGTTTCTTGGTGTCATTGTATGTTTTTGCTACTTGGTGTCAGAGTATATCTTTGTTACTGGGTATCAGTGCATGTCTTTATTAAATGGTGCCAGTGTATGTCTGTGTTACTTGGTGTAAGTGTGTGTCTTTGTTACTTGGTGTCAGTGTATGTCTGTGTTACTTGGTGTAAGTGTGTGGCTTTGTTTCTTGGTGTAAGTGTATGCCTTTGTTACTTGGTGTCAGTGTATGTCTTTGCTACTTGGTGTAAGTGAGTGTTTGTGTTACTTGGTGTAAGTGTGTGTCTGTGTCACTTGGTATCAGTGTATGTCTTTGTTACTTGGTGTCAGTGTGTGTCTGTGTTACTGGGTAACAGTGTATGTCTTTGTTACTTGATGTCAGTGTGTGGCTGTGTAACTTGGTGTAATTGTATGTCTTTGTTACTTGGTGTAAGTGTATGTCTGTGTTACTGGGTATCAGTGTATGCCTTTGTTACTTGGTGTCAGTGTATGTCTTTGTGACTTGTTGTCAGTGTATGTCTTGGTTACTGGGTGTCAGTGTATGTCTTTGTGACTTGGTGTCAGTGTATGTCTTTGTTACTGGGTGTCAGCTATGTCTTTGTTACTTGGTGTCAGTGTATGTCTGTGTTACGTGGTGTAATTGCGTGTCTTTGTTACTTGGTGTAAGTGTGTGTCTGTGTTACTGGGTATCAGTGTATGTCTTTGTTACTTGGTGTCAGTGTATGTCTTTGTTACTTGGTGTAAGTGTGTGTCTGTGTTACTGGGTGTCAGTAGATGTCTGTGTTATTTGGTGTCAGTGTTTGTCTTTGTTACTTTGTGGAAGTGTGTGTCTGTGTTACTGGGTATCAGTGTATGTCTTTGTGACTTGGTGTCAGTGTATGTCTTTGTTAATGGGTGTCAGTGTATGTCTTTGTGACTTGGTGTCAGTGTATGTCTTTGTTACTGGGAGTCAGTGTATGTCTTTGTTTCTTGGTGTCAGTGGCTGTCCTTGTTACTTGGTGTCAGAGTTTGTCTTTGTTACTTGGTGTAATTGTGTGTCCGTGTTACTGGGTAACAGTGCATGTCTTTGTGACTTGGTGTCAGTGTATGTCTTTGTTACTGGGTGTCAGTGTATGTCTTTGTTACTTGTTGTAAGTGTGTGTCTGTGTTACTGGGTATCAGTGTATGTCTTTGTTTCTTGGTGTCATTGTATGTCTTTGTTACTTGGTGTCAGGGTATATGTGTGTTACTGGGTATCAGTGCATGTCAGTGTGTGTCTTTGTTACCTGGTCTAATTGTATGTTTTTGTTACTTGGTGTCAGTGTATGTCTTTGTTACTTGGTGTAAGTGAGTGTTTGTGTTACTTGGTGTCAGTGTGTGTCTGTGTCTCTTGGTATCAGTGTATGTCTTTGTTACTTGGTGTAAGTGTGTGTCTGTGTTACTGGGTATCAGTGTCTGTCTTTGTTACTTGGTTTCAGTGTATGTCTTTGTTCCATGGTGTAAGTGTCTGTCTTTGTTACTTGGTGTCAGTGTATGTCTTTGTTACTTGGTGTAAGTGTGTGCCTGTGTTACTGGGTGTTCGTGTGTGTCTTTGTTACTTGGTGTCAGTGTGTGCCTGTGTTACTGGGTGTCTGTGTCTGTCTTTGTTACTGGGTGTCAGTGTATGTCTTTGTTACTTGTTGTAAGTGTGTGTCTGTGTTACTGGGTATCAGTGTACGTCTTTGTTACTTGGTGTCAGTGCATGTCTGTGTCACTTGGTGTAAGTGTGTGTCTGTGTTACTGGGTATCAGTGTATGTCTTCGTGACATGGTGTCAGTGTATGTCTTTCTTACTGGGTGTAAGTGTGTGTCGGTGTTACTGGGTATCAGTGTATGTCTTTTTTACTTGGTGTCACTGTATGTCAAAATACTTGCTGTAAGTGCATGTCTTTGTTACTTGGTGTAATTGTCTGTCTTTGTTACTTGGTGTCAGTGTATATCTGTGTTACGTGGTATAAGTGTGTGTCTTTGTTACTTGGTGTAAGTGTATGCCTTTGTTACTTGGTATCAGTGTATGTCTTTGTTACTTGGTGTCAGTGCATGTCGTTGTTACTTCTTGTAAGTGTGTGTCTGTGTTACAGGTTATCAGTGTATGTCTTTGGGACTCGGTGTCAGTGTATGTCTTTGTTACTTGGAGACAGTGTGTGTCTGTGTGTCAGTGTATGTCTTTGTTACTGTGTATCAGTGTTTCTCTATGTCACTGGGTGTCTGTGTGTGTTTGTTTGTGTTACTGGGTGTCAGTATTTAGTTTAGTGAAACAGCACTGAAACAGGCCCTTCGGCCAACCGAGTCTGTGCCGACCATCAACCACTCATTTATACTAATCCTACACTAATCCCGTATTCCTATCACATCCCCACCTGTCCCTATATATTTCCCTACCACCTACCTATACTAGTGTCAATTTATAATGGCCAATTAACCTATCAACCTGCAAGTCGTTGGCATGTGGGAAGTAACCGGAGCACCCGGAGGAAACTCACGCAGACACAGAGAGAACTTGCAAACTCCGCTCAGGCAGTACCCAGAATCGAGCCCGGGTCCCTGGTGCTGTGAGGCTGCTCACCACAGCGCCAATGTGCCGCCCAGTGTGTGTCTGTGCTACTGGGTATCTGTGTATGTCTTTGTTACTTGGTGTCAGTGTATGTCTGTGTTACTTGGTGGAAGTGTGTGTCTGTGTTACTTGGTATCAGTGCATGTCCTTGTTACTGGGTAACAGTGAGTGTCTGTGTTACTGGGTAACAGTGTATGTCTGTGTTACTTGCTGTAAGTGTGTGTCTTTGTTACTTGGTGTAATTGTATGTCTTTGTTACTTGGTGTCAGTGTATGTCTGTGTTACATGGTGCAAGTGCATGTCTTTGTTACTTGGTGTCAGTGTCTGTCTTTGTGACGTGGTGTCATTGTCTGTCTTCGTTACTTGGTGTCAGTGTTTGTCTTTGTGACTGGGTGTCTGTGTCTGTCTTTGTGACTTGGTGTCAGTGCATGTCTTTGTTACTTGGTTTCAGTGTCTGTCTTTGTTACTTGGTGTAAGTGTGTGTCTGTGTTACTGGGTATCAGTGTATACCTTTGTTACTTGGTGTAAGTGTGTGTCTGTGTTGCTGAGTATCAGTGCATGTCTTTGCTACATGGTGACAGTGCATGCCTGTGTTACTTGGTGTAAGTATGTGTCTTTGTTACTTGGTGTAATTTTATGTCTTTGTTACTTGGTGTCAGTGTATGTCTGTGTTACTTGGTGTAAGTGTATGTCTTTGTTACTTGGTGTCAGAGGATGTCTTTGTTACTTGGTGTAAGTGTGTGTCTGTGTTACTTGGTGTAAGTGTGTGTCTGTGTTACTGGGTATCAGTGTATGTCTTTGTTACTTGGTGGACGTGTGTGTCTGTGATACTGGGTAACAGTGTATGTCTTTGTCACTTGGTGTCAGTGTATGTCTGTGTTACTGGGTGTAAGTGTGTGTCTTTGTGACTTGGTGTCATTGTGTGTCTTTGTTACTTGGTGTAAGTGAGTGTCTGTGTTACTGGGTATCAGTGTGTGACTGTGTTACTTGGTGTAAGTGTATGTCAAAATACTTGGTGTAAGTGTATGTCTTTGTTACTTGGTGTAATTGTCTGTCTTTGTTACTTGGTGGAAGTGTATGTCTTTGTTACTGTGTGTCAGTGTGTGTCTTTGTGACTTGGTGTCAATGTATGTCAAAATACTTGGTGTAAGTGTATGTCTTTGTTACTTGGTGTAATTGTCTTTGTTACTTGGTGGAAGTGCATGTCTTTGTTACTTGGTGTCAGTGTATGTCTTTGTTACTTGGTGTAAGTGTCTGTCTTTGTTAATTGGTGTAAGTGTGTGTCTGTGTTACTTGGTATCAGTGTCTGTCTTTTTGACTTGGTGTCAGTGCATGTCTTTGTTACTTGGTGTAATTGTATGTCTTTGCTACTTGGTGTCAGTGTATGTCTTTGCTACTTGGTGTAAGTGAGTGTTTGTGTTACTTGGTGTCATTATTTAGTTTAGTTTAGAGATACAGCACTGAAACAGGTCCTTCGGCCCACCGAGTCTGTGGCGACCTTCAACCACCCATTTATACTAATCCTACACGAATCCCATATTCCAATACCATCCCCACCTGTCCCTATATATTTCTTCACCACCTACCGAAACGAGGGACAATTTATAATGGCCAATTAACCTATCAAACTGCAAGTCTTTGGCATGTGGGAGGAAACAGGTGCACCCGGAGGAAACTCACGCAGACACAGGGAGAACTTGCAAACTCCGCACAGGCAGTACCCAGAACCGAACCCGGGTCCCAAGAGCTGTGAGGCTGCAGTGCAAACCACGGCGCCACTGTGCCTCCCAGTGTGTGTCTGTGTTACTGGGTGTCAGTGTATGTCTTTGTTACTTGGTGTCAGTGTGTGTCTGTGTTACTGGGTGTCAGTGTGTTTGTTTGTGTTGCTGGGTGTCAGTGTGTGACTGTGTTACTTGGTGTAATTGTGTCTCTTTGTTACTTGGTGTCCGTGTGTGTCTGTGTTACTGGGTATCAGTGTATGTCTTTGTTACTGGGTATCAGTGTATGTCTTTGTTACTTGGTGTAAGTGTGTGTCTGTGTTAGTGGGTGTCAGTGTGTGTCTGTGTTACTGGGTGTAAGTTTGTGTCTGTGTTGCTGGGTATCAGTGTATGTCTTTGTGACTTGGTGTCAGTGTATGTCTTTGTTGCTGGGTTTCAGTGTGTGTCCTTGTGACTCGGTGTCAGTGGATGTCTTTGTTACTGGGTGACACTTTATGTCTTTGTTACTTGGTGTCAGTGCGTTTGTTTGTGTTACTGGGTGTCATTGTGTGTCTGTGATACTTGGTGTCCGTGTGTGTCTGTGTGACTGGGCGTCAGTGTATGTCTTTGTTACTGGGTGTAAGTGTGTGTCTGTGTTACTGGGTAGCAGTGTCTTTCTTTGTTACTTGGTGTAAGTGTGTGTCTGTGTTACTGGGTATCAGTGCATGTCTTTGTTACTTGGTGTCAGTGTTTGTCTGTGTTACTTGGTGTAAGTGTGTGTCTGTGTTACTGGGTATCAGTGTATGTCTTTGTGACTTGGTGTCAGTGTATGTCTTTGTTACTGGGTGTCAGTGTGTGTCTTTGTGACTTTGTGTCAGTGTATGTCTTTGTTACTTGGTGTAAGTGTGTGTCTCTGTTACTGGGTATCAGTGTATGTCTTTGTTACTTGGTGTCAGTGTGTGTCAAAATACTTGTTGTAAGTGTATGTGTTTGTTACTTGGTGTAATTGTCTGTCTTTGTTACTTGGTGTCAGTGTATGTCTGTGTTACTTGGTGTTAGTGTGTTTCTTTTTAACTTGGTGTTAGTGTATGTCTGTGTTACTGGGCTGCATTGTATGTCTTTGTAACTTGGTGTCAGTGTATGTCTTTGTGACTTGGTGTCAGTGTATGTCTTTTTTACTGAGTGTCTGTGTGTGTCTGTGTTTTTTGGTGTCAGTGTATGTCTTTGTTACTTGGTATCAGTGTATGTCTTTGTGACTTGGTGTCAGTTTATGTCTTTTTTACTTGGTGTCAGTGTGTGTCTGTGTTACTTGGTGTCAGTGTATGTCTTTTGTTACTGTGTTTCAGTGTTTCTCTGCTTTACTGGGTGTCAGTGTGTGTTTGTTTGTGTTACTGGGTATCAGTGTATGTCTGTGTTACTGGGGGTCAGTGTTTGTCTGTGTTACTGGGGGTCAGTGTGTCTGTGTTACTGGGTATCAGTGTCTGTCTTCGTTACTTGGTGTCAGTGTATGTCTTTGATACTTGGTGTAATTGTGTGTCTGTGTTACTGGGTATCAGTGTATGTCTGTGTTACTGGGGGTCAGTGTGTGTCTGTGTTACTGGGGTTCAGTCTGTTTTTCCAACTGGGTGTCAGTGTATGTCTTTGTTACTTGGTGTAAGTGTGTGTCTGTGTTACTGTGTAACAGTGACACTCGGTGTCAGTATTTAGTTTAGTTCAGAGATACAGCACTGACACAGGCCCTTCGGCCCACCGAGTCTGTGCCGACCATCAACCACCAATTTATACTAATCCTACACTAATCCCGTATTTCTATCACATCCCCACCTGTCCCTATATATTTCCCTACCACCGACCTATACGAGGGGCAATTTATAATGGCCAATTAACCTTTGGCATGTGGGAGGAAACTGGAGCACCCGGAGGAAACCCACGCAGACACAGGGAGAACTTGCAAACTCCGCACAGGCAGTATCCAGAGTCGAACCCAGGTCCGTGGAGCTGTGAGGCTGCAGTGCTAACCACTGCGCCACTGTGCCACCCAGTGTGTGTCTGTGTTACTGGGTGTCGGTGCATGTCTTTGTTACTTGGTGTCAGTGTTTGTCTTTGTTACTGGGTGTCAGTGTGTTTGTTTGTGCTACTGGGTTTCAGTGTGTGTCTATGTTACTTGGTGTAGGTGTGTGTCTTTGTTACTTGGTGTCCGTGCGTGTCTGTGTTACTGGGTGTCAGTGTATGACTTTGTTACTGGGCGTCAGTGTATGTCTTTGTTGCTTGGTGTCAGTGTATGTCTTTGATAATTGGTGTAATTGTGTGTCTGTGTTACTGGGTATCAGTGTATGTCTGTGTTACTGGGGGTCAGTGTGTGTCTGTGTTACTGGCGGTCAGTGTGTGTTTCTAACTGCGTATCAGTGTCTGTCTTTGTTACTTGGTGTCAGTGTATGTATTTGTTACTTGGTGTAAGTGTGTGTCTGTGTTACTGGGTATCATTGTATGTCTGTGTTACTGGGGGGCAGTGTGTGTCTGTGTTACTTGGTGTAAGTGTGTGTCTGTGTTACTGGGTATCAGTGTATGTCTTTGTTACTTGGTGTCACTGTATGTCTGTGTTACTTGGTGAAAGTGTGTGTCTGTGTTACTGGGTATCAGTGTATGTCTTTGTGACTTGGTGTCAGTGTTTGTCTTTGTATGTCTTTGTTACTTGGTGTAAGTGTGTGTCTGTGTTACTGGGTATCAGTGTATGTCTGTGTCACTTGGCGTCAGTGTGCGTCTTTGTTACTTGGTGTCCGTGTGTGTCTGTGTTACTGTGTGTCAGTGTATGTCTTTGTTACTGGGTGTCAGTGTATGTCTTTGTTACTTGGTGTCATTGTATGTGTTTTTCACTTGTTGTCAGTGGATGTCTTTGTTACTGGGTGCCACTGTATGTCTCTGTTACTTGGTGTAAGTGTATGTCAAAATACTTGGTGTAAGTGTATGTCTGTGTTACTTGGTGTAAGTATATGTCTTTGTTACTTGGTGTAATTGTTTGTCTGTGTTACTGGGTATCAGTGAATGTCTGTGTTACTGGGGGTCAGTGTGTGTATGTGCAACTGCGGGTCAGTGTGTGTTTCTAACTGGGTGTCAGTTTGTGTCTGTGTTACTGGGTATCAGTGTATGTCTTTGTTACTTGGTGTAAGTGTATGTCTTTGTTACTTGGTGTCAGTGTATGTGTTTGTGATTTGGTGTCATTGTATGTCTTTCTACTGGGTGTCACTGTGTGTCTTTGTTACTTGGTGTAAGTGTATGTCAAAATAGTTGGTGCAAGTGTATGTTTGTGTTACTTGGTGTAAGTGTATGTCTTTGTTACTTGGTGTAAGTGTGTGTCTGTGTTACTGGGTATCAGTGTCTGTCTTTGTTACTTGGTGTAAGTGTGCGTCTGTTTTACTGGGTATCATTGTATGTCTTTGTTACTTGGTGTCACTGTACGTCTTTGACACTTGGTGTAATTGAGTGTCTGTGTTCCTGGGTATCAGTGTATGTCTGTGTAACTGGGGGTCAGTGTGTGTCTGTGTTACTGGGGGTCAGTGTGTGTTTCTAACTGGGTGTCAGTGTCTGTCTTTGTTACTTGGTGTAAGTGTGTGTCTGTGTTACTGGGTATCAGTGTATGTGTTTGTGGCTTGGTGTCATTGTATGTCTTTGTTACTGGGTGTAAGTGTATGCCTTTGTTACTTGGTGTCAGTGTATGTCTTTGTTACTGGCAGTCAGTGTTTTTGTATGTGTTACTGGGTGTCAGTGTGTGTCTATGTTACTTGGTGTAAGTGTGTGTCTGTGTTGCTGGGTATCAGTGTATGTCTTTGTTACTTGGTGTCAGTGTATGTCAAAATACTTGGTGTAAGTGTATGTCTTTGTTACTTGGTGTCAGTGTATGTCTTTGTTACTTGGTGTAAGTGTGTGTCTTTGTTACTTCGTGTCAGTGTATGACTTTGTTACTTGGTGTAAGTGTGTGTCTTTGTTACTTGGTGTCAGTGTGTGTCTGTGTTACTGGGTATCAATGTATGTCTGTGTTACTGGGTATCAGTGTATGTCTTTGTTACTTGGTGTAAGTGTATGTCAAAATACTTGGTGTAAGTGTATGTCTTTGTTACTTGGTGTAATTGTCTGTCTTTGTTACTTGGTGTATGTGAATGTCTTTGTTACTTGGTGTCAGTGTATGTCTGTGTTACTTGGTGTAAGTGTATGTCTTTGTTACTTGGTGTCAGTCTATGTCTGTGTTACTTGGTGTAAGTGTGTGTCTTTGTTACTTGGTGTCAGTGTATGTCTTTGTAACTTGGTATAAGTGCGTGTTTGTGTCACTTGGTGGAAGTGTGTGTCTGTGTTAATTGGTGTCAGTGTCTGTCTTTGTTACTGGGTGTAAGTGTGTGTCTTTGTTACTTCGTGTCAGTGTATGTCTTTGTAACTTGGTATAAGTGCGTGTTTGTTTTACTTGGTGTAAGTGTCTGTCTGCGTCACTTGGTGTCAGTGTGTTTGTTTGTGTTACTGGGTGTCAGTGTGCGTCTGTGTTACTTGCTGTCAGTGTATGTCTTTGTAACTTGGTATAAGTGCGTGTTTGTGTTACTTGGTGTAAGTGTGTGTCTGTGTTAATTCGTGTCAGTGTCTGTCTTTGTTACTGGGTGTCAGTGTCTGTCTGCGTCACTTGGTGTCAGTGTGTTTGTTTGTGTTACTGGGTATCAGTGTATGTCTGTGTTACTGGGGGTCAGTTTGTGTCTGTGTTACTGGGGGTCAGTGTGTCTGTGTTACTGGGTATCAGTGTCTGTCTTCGTGACTGGTGTCAGTGTGTGTCTGTGTTACTGGGGTTCAGTGTATGTCTGTGTTACTGGGGGACAGTGTGTGTCTGTGTTACTGGGGTTCAGTCTGTTTTTCCAACTGGGTGTCTGTGTGTGTCTGTGTTACTTGGTGTAAGTGTGTGTCTTTGTTACATGGTGTCCGTGTGTGTCTGTGTTACTGGGTGTCGGTGCATGTCTTTGTTACTTGTTGTCAGTGTATATCTGTGTTATTTGGTGTAAATGTGTGTCTTTGTTACTTGGTGTAATTGTATGTCTTTGTTACTTGGTGTCAGTGTGTGTCTGTGTTACTTGGTGTCAGTGTATGTCTTTGTTACTTTGTGTAAGTGTGTGTCTGTGTTACTTGGTGTAAGTGTGTGTCTGTGTTCCTGGGTATCAGTGTATGTCTTTGTTACTTGGTGTAAGTGTGTGTCTTTGTTACTTGGTGTCCGTGTGTGTCTGTGTTACTGGGTGTCAGGGTATGTCTTTGTTACTGAGTGTCAGTGTATGTCTTTGTTACTTGGTGTAAGTGTGTGTCTGTGTTACTGGGTATCAGTGTCTGTCTTTGTTACTTGGTGTCAGTGTGTGTCTGTGTTACACGGTATCAGTGTATGTCTTTGTTACTTGGTGTCAGTGTATGTCTTTGTTACTTGGTGTAAGTGAGTGTCTGTGTTACTGGGTATCAGTGTATGTCTTTGTGACTTGGTGTCAGTGTATGTCTTTGTTACTGGGTGTCAGTGTGTGTCTTTGTGACTTGGTGTCAGTGTATGTCTTTCTAACTTGGTGTCAGTGTATGTCAAAATACTTGGTGTAAGTGTATGTCTTTGTTACTTGGTGCAATTGTCTGTCTTTGTTACTTGGTGTAAGTGTATGTCTTTCTTACTTGGTGTCCGTGTATGTCTTTGTTACTTGGTGTCAGTGTATATCTGTGTCACTTGGTGTAAGTGTGTGTCTTTGTTACTTGGTGTAAGTGTATGTCTTTGTTACTTGGTGTCAGTGTATGTCTTTGTTACTTGGTGTCAGTGTGTGTCTGTGTTACTGGGTATCAGTGTATGCCTTTGTGACTTGGTATCAGTGTATGTCTTTGTTACTGGGTGTCAATGTGTGTCTGTGTTACTGGGTATCAGTGTATGTCTATGTGACTTGGTATCAGTTTATGTCTTTGTTACTTGGTATCAGTTAGTGTCTGTGTTACTGGGTATCAGTGTATGTCTTTGTGACTTGGTATCTGTGTATGTCTTTGTTACTGGGTGTCAGTGTGTGTCTTTGTGACTTGGTGTCAGTGTATGTCTTTGTTACTTGTTGTAAGTGTGTGTCTGTGTTACTGGGTATCAGTGTATGTCTTTGTGACTTGGTGTCAGTGTATGTCTGTGTTACTGTTTATTAGTGTTTCTTTGTGTTACTGGGTGTCAGTGTGTGTTTGTTTGTGTTACTGGGTGTCAGTGTATGTCTTTGTTACTTGGTGTAAGTGTGTGTCTGTGTTACTGGGTATCAGTGTCTGTCTTTGTTACTTGGTGTAAGTGTGTGTCTTTGTTACTTGGTGTAATTGTATGTCTTTGTTACTTGGTGTCAGTGTATGTCTGTGTTACGTGGTGTAAGTGTATGTCTTTGTTACTTGGTGCAAGTGTGTGTCTGTGTTACTTGGTGTAAGTGTGTGTCTGTGTTCCTGGGTATCAGTGTATGTCTTTGTTACTTGTTGTCAGTGTATGTCTGTGTTACTTGTTGTAAGTGTGTGTCTGTGTTACTGGGTATCAGTGTATGTCTTTGTTACTTTGTGTCAGTGTATCTCTGTGTTGCTTGGTGTAAGTGTGTGTCTGTGTTACTTGGTGTAAGTGTGTGTCTTTGTTACTTGGTATCCGTGTGTGTCTGTGTTACTGGGTGTCAGTGTATGTCTTTGTTACTTGGTGCAAGTGTGTCTCTGTGTTACTGGGTATCAGTGTCTGTCTTTGTTACTTGGTGTAAGTGTGTGTCTGTGTTACTGGGTATCAGTGTATGTCTTTGTTACTTGGTGTCAGTGTATGTCTGTGTTACTTGGTGCAAGTGTGTGTCTGTATTACTGGGTATCAGTGTATGTCTTTGTGACTTGGTATCAGTGTATGTCTTTGTTACTGGGTGTCAGTGTGTGTCTTTGTGACTTGGTGTCAGTGTATGTCTTTCTAACTTGGTGTCAGTGTATGTCAAAATACTTGGTGTAAGTGTATGTCTTTGTTACTTGGTGTAATTGTCTGTCTTTGTTACTTGGTGTAAGTGTATGTCTTTGTTACTTGGTGTCAGTGTATGTCTTTGTTACTTGGTGTCAGTGTATATCTGTGTCACTTGGTGTAAGTGTGTGTCTTTGTTACTTGGTGTAAGTGTATGTCTTTGTTACTTGGTGTCAGTGTATGTCTTTGTTACTTGGTGTCAGTGTGTGTCTGTGTTACTGGGTATCAGTGTATGCCTTTGTGACTTGGTGTCAGTGTATGTCTTTGTTACTTTGTGTAAGTGTGTGTCTGTGTTACTTGGTGTAAGTGTGTGTCTGTGTTCCTGGGTATCAGTGTATGTCTTTGTTACTTGGTGTCATTGTATGTCTGCGTTGCTTGGTGTAAGTGTGTGTCTGTGTTCCTGGGTATCAATGTGTGTCTGTGTTACTTGGTGAAAGTGTGTGTCTTTGTTACTTGGTGTCCGTGTGTGTCTGTGTTACTGGGTGTCAGTGTATGTATTTGTTACTGAGTGTCAGTGTATGTCTTTGTTACTTGGTGTAAGTGTGTGTCTGTGTTACTGGGTATCAGTGTCTGTCTTTGTTACTTGGTGTCAGTGTGTGTCTGTGTTACACGGTATCAGTGTATGTCTTTGTTACTTGGTGTCAGTGTATGTCTTTGTTACTTGGTGTAAGTGTGTGTCTGTGTTACTGGGTATCAGTGTATGTCTTTGTGACTTGGTGTCAGTGTATGTCTTTGTTACTGGGTGTCAGTGTGTGTCTTTGTGACTTGGTGTCAGTGTATGTCTTTGTTACTTGGTATAAGTGTGTGTCTGTGTTACTGGGTATCAGTGTATCTTTGTGACTTGGTGTCAGTGTATGTCTTTGTTACTGGGTGTCAGTGTGTGCCTTTGTGACTTGGTGTCAGTGTATGTCTGTGTTACTGTTTATTAGTGTTTCTTTGTGTTACTGGGTGTCAGTGTGTGTTTGTTTGTGTTACTGGGTGTCAGTGAATGTCTTTGTTACTTGGTGTAAGTGTGTGTCTGTGTTACTGGGTATCAGTGTCTGTCTTTGTTACTTGGTGTAAGTGTGTGTCTTTGTTACTTGGTGTAATTGTATGTCTTTGTTACTTGGTGTCAGTGTATGTCAGTGTTACGTGGTGTAAGTGTATGTCTTTGTTACTTGGTGCAAGTGTGTGTCTGTGTTACTTGGTGTAAGTGTGTTTCTGTGTTACTGGGTATCAGTGTATGTCTTTGTTACTTGGTGTCAGTGTATGTCTGTATTACTTGGTGTAAGTGTGTGTCTGTGTTACTGGGTGTCTGTGTGTGTCTGTGTTACTTGGTGCAAGTGTGTGTCTTTGTTACTTGGTGTCCGTGTGTATCTGTGTTACTGGGTGTCAGTGCATGTCTTTGTTACTTTTTGTCAGTGTATATCTGTGTTATTTGGTGTAAGTGTGTGTCTTTGTTACTTGGTGTAATTGTATGTCTTTGTTACTTGGTGTCAGTGTGTGTCTGTGTTACTTGGTGTAAGTGTATGTCTTTGTTACTTGGTGTAAGTGTGTGTCTGTGTTACTTGGTGTAAGTGTGTGTCTGTGTTCCTGGGTATCAGTGTATGTCTTTGTTACTTGTTGTCAGTGTATGTCTGTGTTACTTGTTGTAAGTGTGTGTCTGTGTTACTGGGTATCAGTGTATGTCTTTGTTACTTGGTGTCAGTGTATCTCTGTGTTGCTTGGTGTAAGTGTGTGTCTGTGTTACAGGGTGTCGGTGTGTGTCTGTGTTACTTGGTGTAAGTGTGTGTCTTTGTTACTTGGTATACGTGTGTGTCTGTGTTACTGGGTGTCATTGTATGTATTTGTTACTTGGTGTAAGTGTGTCTCTGTGTTACTGGGTATCAGTGTCCGTCTTTGTTACTTGGTGTAAGTGTGTGTCTGTGTTACTGGGTATCAGTGTATGTCTTTGTTACTTGGTGTCAGTGTATGTCTGTGTTACTTGGTGCAAGTGTGTGTCTGTATTACTGGGTATCAATGTATGTCTTTGTGACTTGGTATCAGTGTATGTCTTTGTTACTGGGTGTCAGTGTGTGTCTTTGTGACTTGGTGTCAGTGTATGTCTTTGTTACTTGGTGTAAGTGTGTGTCTGTGTTACTGGGTATCAGTGTATGTCTTTGTTACTTGGTGTCAGTGTATGTCAAAATACTTGGTGTAAGTGTATGTCTTTGTTACTTGGTGCAATTGTCTGTCTTTGTTACTTGGTGTAAGTGTATGTCTTTCTTACTTGGTGTCCGTGTATGTCTTTGTTACTTGGTGTCAGTGTATATCTGTGTCACTTGGTGTAAGTGTGTGTCTTTGTTACTTGGTGTAAGTGTATGTCTTTGTTACTTGGTGTCAGTGTATGTCTATGTTACTTGGTGTCAGTGTGTGTCTGTGTTACTGGGTATCAGTGTATGCCTTTGTGACTTGGTATCAGTGTATGTCTTTGTTACTGGGTGTCAGTGTGGGTCTGTGTTACTGGGTATCAGTGTATGTCTATGTGACTTGGTATCAGTTTATGTCTTTGTTACTTGGTATCAGTTAGTGTCTGTGTTACTGGGTATCAGTGGATGTCTTTGTGACTTGGTATCTGTGTATGTCTTTGTTACTGGGTGTCAGTGTGTGTCTTTGTGACTTGGTGTCAGTTTATGTCTTTGTTACTTGTTGTAAGTGTGTGTCTGTGTTACTGGGTATCAGTGTATGTCTTTGTGACTTGGTGTTAGTGTCTGTCTGTGTTACTGTTTATTAGTGTTTCTTTGTGTTACTGGGTGTCAGTGTGTGTTTGTTTGTGTTACTGGGTGTCAGTGTATGTCTTTGTTACTTGGTGTAAGTGTGTGTCTGTGTTACTGGGTATCAGTGTCTGTCTTTGTTACTTGGTGTAAGTGTGTGTCTTTGTTACTTGGTGTAATTGTATGTCTTTGTTACTTGGTGTCAGTGTATGTCTGTGTTACGTGGTGTAAGTGTATGTCTTTGTTACTTGGTGCAAGTGTGTGTCTGTGTTACTTGGTGTAAGTGTGTTTCTGTGTTACTGGGTATCAGTGTATGTCTTTGTTACTTGGTGTCAGTGTATATCTGTGTTATTTGGTGCAAGTGTGTGTCTTTGTTACTTGGTGTAATTGTATGTCTTTGTTACTTGTTTTCAGTGTGTGTCTGTGTTACTTGGTGTAAGTGTATGTCTTTGTTACTTGGTGTAAGTGTGTGTCTGTGTTACTTGGTGTAAGTGTGTGTCTGTGTTCCTGGGTATCAGTGTATGTCTTTGTTACTTGTTGTCAGTGTATGTCTGTGTTACTTGTTGTAAGTGTGTGTCTGTGTTACTGGGTATCAGTGTATGTCTTTGTTACTTTGTGTCAGTGTATCTCTGTGTTGCTTGGTGTAAGTGTGTGTCTGTGTTACTTGGTGTAAGTGTGTGTCTTTGTTACTTGGTATCCGTGTGTGTCTGTGTTACTGGGTGTCATTGTATGTCTTTGTTACTTGGTGTAAGTGTGTCTCTGTGTTACTGGGTATCAGTGTCTGTCTTTGTTACTTGGTGTAAGTGTGTGTCTGTGTTACTGGGTATCAGTGTATGTCTTTGTTACTTGGTGTCAGTGTATGTCTGTGTTACTTGGTGCAAGTGTGTGTCTGTATTACTGGGTATCAGTGTATGTCTTTGTGACTTGGTATCAGTGTATGTCTTTGTTACTGGGTGTCAGTGTGTGTCTTTGTGACTTGATGTCAGTGTATGTCTTTGTTACTTGGTGTAAGTGTGTGTCTGTGTTACTGGGTATCAGTGTATGTCTTTCTAACTTGGTGTCAGTGTATGTCAAAATACTTGGTGTAAGTGTATGTCTTTGTTACTTGGTGTAATTGTCTGTCTTTGTTACTTGGTGTAAGTGTATGTCTTTGTTACTTGGTGTCAGTGTATGTCTTTGTTACTTGGTGTCAGTGTATATCTGTGTCACTTGGTGTAAGTGTGTGTCTTTGTTACTTGGTGTAAGTGTATGTCTTTGTTACTTGGTGTCAGTGTATGTCTTTGTTTCTTGGTGTCAGTGTGTGTCTGTGTTACTGGGTATCAGTGTATGCCTTTGTGACTTGGTGTCAGTGTATGTCTTTGTTACTTTGTGTAAGTGTGTGTCTTTGTTACTTGGTGTAAGTGTGTGTCTGTGTTCCTGGGTATCAGTGTATGTCTTTGTTACTTGGTGTCATTGTATGTCTGTGTTGCTTGGTGTAAGTGTGTGTCTGTGTTCCTGGGTATCAGTGTGTGTCTGTGTTACTTGGTGAAAGTGTGTGTCTTTGTTACTTGGTGTCCGTGTGTGTCTGTGTTACTGGGTGTCAGTGTATGTATTTGTTACTGAGTGTCAGTGTATGTCTTTGTTACTTGGTGTAAGTGTGTGTCTGTGTTACTGGGTATCAGTGTCTGTCTTTGTTACTTGGTGTCAGTGTGTGTCTGTGTTACACGGTATCAGTGTATGTCTTTGTTACTTGGTGTCAGTGTATGTCTTTGTTACTTGGTGTAAGTGTGTGTCTGTGTTACTGGGTATCAGTGTATGTCTTTGTGACTTGGTGTCAGTGTATGTATTTGTTACTGGGTGTCAGTGTGTGTCTTTGTGACTTGGTGTCAGTGTATGTCTTTGTTACTTGTTGTAAGTGTGTGTCTGTGTTACTGGGTATCAGTGTATGTCTTTGTGACTTGGTGTCAGTGTATGTCTGTGTTACTGTTTATTAGTGTTTCTTTGTGTTACTGGGTGTCAGTGTGTGTTTGTTTGTGTTACTGGGTGTCAGTGTATGTCTTTGTTACTTGGTGTAAGTGTGTCTCTGTGTTACTGGGTATCAGTGTCCGTCTTTGTTACTTGGTGTAAGTGTGTGTCTGTGTTACTGGGTATCAGTGTATGTCTTTGTTACTTGGTGTCAGTGTATGTCTGTGTTACTTGGTGCAAGTGTGTGTCTGTGTTACTGGGTATCAGTGTATGTCTTTGTGACTTGGTATCAGTGTATGTCTTTGTTACTGGGTGTCAGTGTGTGTCTTTGTGACTTGGTGTCAGTGTATGTCTTTGTTACTTGGTGTAAGTGTGTGTCTGTGTTACTGGGTATCAGTGTATGTCTTTGTTACTTGGTGTCAGTGTATGTCAAAATACTTGGTGTAAGTGTATGTCTTTGTTACTTGGTGTAAGTGGATGTCTTTGTTACATGGTGTCAGTGTATGTCTGTGTTACTGGGTATCAGTGTATGTCTTTGTGACTTGGTATCAGTGTATGTCTTTGTGACTTGGTGTCAGTGTATGTCTTTGTTACTTGGTGTCAGTGTGTGTCTGTGTTACTTGGTGTCAGTGTCTGTTTTTGTTACTGTTTATCAGTGTTTCTCTGTGTTACTGGGTGTCAGTGTGTGTTTGTTTGTGTTGCTGTGCGTCAGTGTGTATCTGTGACACTAGGTGTCAGTATTTAGTTTCGTTTAGAGATACAGCACTTAAACAGGCCATTCGGCCCACCGAGTCTGTGCCGACCATCAACCACACATTTTTGCTAATCCTCCGCTAATTCCGTATTCCGATCACATTCCCACCTGTCAGTATATATTTCCCCACCACCTACCTAAACTCGGGGCAATTTATGATGGCCAATTAACCTATCAACCTGCAAGTCTTTGGCATGTGGGAGGAAACCGGAGCACCCGGAGGAAACTCACGCAGACAAAGGGAGAACTAGCAAACTCCGCACAGGAAGTACCCAGAATCGAACCCGGGTCCCTGGAGCTGTGAGGCTGCGGTGCTAAACACTGCGCCAATGTCCCCCCCACACCTCCCCCCTCCCCAAGTGTGTGCCTGTGTTACTGGGTATCAGTGTATGTCTTTGTTACTGGGTGTCAGTGTAAGTCGTTGTTACTTGGTATAAGTGTGCGTCTGTGTTACTGGGTATCAGTGTATGTCTTTGTTACTTGGTGTAAGTGTGTGTCTGTGTTACTGGGTATCAGTGCATGTCTTTGTTACTTGGTGTCAGTGGATGTCTGTGTTACTTGGTGTAAGTCTGTGTTTGTGTTACTGGGTATCAGTGTATGTCTTTGTGACTTGGTGTCAGTGTATGTCTTTGTTACTGGGTGTCAGTGTGTGTCTTTGTGACTTGGTGTCAGTGTATGTCTTTGTTACTTGGTGTAAGTGTGTGTCTGTGTTTCTGGGTATCATTGTATGTCTTTGTTACTTGGTGTCAGTGTATGTCAAAATACTTGGTGTCAGTGTATGTCTTTGTTACTTGGTGTAATTGTCTGTTTTTGTTCCTTGGTGTCAGTGTATGTCTGTGTTACTTGGTGTAAGTATGTGTCTTTGTTACTTGGTGTAAGTGTATGTCTTTGTTACTTGGTGTCAGTGTATGTCTTTGTTACTTGGGGTAAGTGTGTGCCTGTTTTACTGGGTATCAGTGTATGTCTTTGTTACTTGGTGTCAGTGTATGTCTGTGTTATTTGGTGTAAGTGTGTGTCTGTGTTACTTGGTGTCAGTGTGTGTCTGTGTTACTTGGTGCAAGTGTGTGTCTTTGTTACTTGGTGTCCGTGTGTGTCTGTGTTACTGGGTGTCAGTGTATGTCTTTGTTACAGGGTGTCAGTGTATGTCTTTGCTACTTGGTGTAAGTTTGTGTCTGTGTTACTGGGTATCAGCGTATGTCTTTGTGACTTGGTGTCAGTGTATGTCTTTGTTACTGGGTGTCAGTGTGTGTCTTTGTTACTTGGTGTAAGTGTGTGTCTGTGTTACTGGGTATCAGTGCATGTCTTTGTTACTTGGTGTCAGTGTATGTCTGTGTTACTTGGTGTAAGTCTGTGTTTGTGTTACTGGGTATCAGTGTATGTCTTTGTGACTTGGTGTCAGTGTATGTCTTTGTTACTGGGTGTCAGTGTGTGTCTTTGTGACTTGGTGTCAGTGTATGTCTTTGTTACTTGGTGTAAGTGTGCGTCTGTGTTTCTGGGTATCAGTGTATGTCTTTGTTACTTGGTGTCAGTGTATGTCAAAATACTTGGTGTCAGTGTATGTCTTTGTTACTTGGTGTAATTGTCTGTCTTTGTTCCTTGGTGTCAGTGTATGTCTGTGTTACTTGGTGTAAGTATGTGTCTTTGTTACTTGGTGTAAGTGTATGTCTTTGTTACTTGGTGTCAGTGTATGTCTTTGTTACTTGGGGTAAGTGTGTGCCTGTTTTACTGGGTATCAGTGTATGTCTTTGTTACTTGGTGTCAGTGTATGTCTGTGTTATTTGGTGTAAGTGTGTGTCTGTGTTACTTGGTGTCAGTGTGTGTCTGTGTTACTTGGTGCAAGTGTGTGTCTTTGTTACTTGGTGTCCGTGTGTGTCTGTGTTACTGGGTGTCAGTGTATGTCTTTGTTACAGGGTGTCAGTGTATGTCTTTGCTACTTGGTGTAAGTTTGTGTCTGTGTTACTGGGTATCAGCGTATGTCTTTGTGACTTGGTGTCAGTGTATGTCTTTGTTATTGGGTGTCAGTGTGTGTCTTTGTGACTTGGTGTCAGTGTATGTCTTTGTTACTTGGTGTAAGTGTGTGTCTGTGTTTCTGGGTATCAGTGTATGTCTTTGTTACTTCGTGTCAGTGTATGTCAAAATACTTGGTGTAAGTGTATGTCTTTGTTACATGGTGTAATTGTTTGTCTTTGTTACTTGGTGTCAGTGTATGTCTTTGTTACTTGGTGTAAGTGTATGTCTTTGTTACTTGGTGTCAGTGTATGTCTTTGTTACTTGGGGTAAGTGTGTGCCTGTTTTACTGGGTATCAGTGTATGTCTTTGTTACTTGGTGTCAGTGTATGTCTGTGTTATTTGGTGTAAGTGTGTGTCTGTGTTACTTGGTGTCAGTGTGTGTCTGTGTTACTTGGTGCAAGTGTGTGTCTTTGTTACTTGGTGTCCGTGTGTGTCTGTGTTACTGGGTGTCAGTGTATGTCTTTGTTACAGGGTGTCAGTGTATGTCTTTGCTACTTGGTGTAAGTTTGTGTCTGTGTTACTGGGTATCAGTGTATGTCTTTGTGACTTGGTGTCAGTGTATGTCTTTGTGACTGGGTGTCAGTATGTGTCTTTGTGACTTGGTGTCAGTGTATGTCTTTGTTACTTGGTGTAAGTGTGTGTCTGTGTTTCTGGGTATCAGTGTATGTCTTTGTTACTTCGTGTCAGTGTATGTCAATATACTTGGTGGAAGTGCATGTCTTTGTTACTTGGTGTCAGTGTATGTCTTTGTTACTTGGTGTCACTGTATGTCTTTGTTACTTGGTGTCAGTGTGTGTGTGTGTTACCGGGTATCAGTGTATGTCTTTGTTACCTGGTGTTAGTGTATGTCAAAATACTTGGTGTAAGTGTATGTCTTTGTTACTTGGTGTCAGTGTATGTCTGTGTTACTTGGTGTAAGTATGTGTTTGTGTTACTGGGTATCAGTGTTTGTCTTTGTGACTTGGTGTCAGTGTATGTCTTTGTTACTGGGTGTCAGTGTGTCTCTTTGAGACATGGTGTCAGTGTATGTCTTTGTTACTTGGTGTAAGTGTGTGTCTGTGTTCCTGGGTATCAGTGTATGTCTTTGTTACTTGGTGTCAGTGTATGTCAAAATACTTGGTGTCAGTGTATGTCTTTGTTACTTGGTGTAATTGTCTGTCTTTGTTACTTGGTGTCAGTGTATGTCTGTGTTACTTGGTGTAAGTGTGTGTCTTTGTTACTTGGTGTAAGTGTATGTCTTTGTTACTTGGTGTCAGTGTATGTCTTTGTTACTTGGGGTAAGTGTGTGCCTGTGTTACTGGGTATCAGTGTATGTCTTTGTTACTTGGTGTCAGTGTATGTCTGTGTTATTTGGTGTAAGTGTGTGTCTGTGTTACTTGGTGCAAGTGTGTGTCTTTGTTACTTGGTGTCCGTGTGTGTCTTTGTTTCTTGGTGTCCGTGTGTGTCTGTGTTACTGGGTGTCAGTGTATGTCTTTGTTACTGGGTGTCAGTGTATGTATTTGTTACTTGGTGTAAGTTTGTGTCTGTGTTACTGGGTATCAGTGTATGTCTTTGTGAATTGGTGTCAGTGTATGTCTTTGTTACTGGGTGTCAGTGTGTGTCTTTGTGACTTGGTGTCAGTGTATGTCTTTGTTACTTGGAATAAGTGTGTGTCTGTGTTTCTGGGTATCAGTGTATGTCTTTGTTACTTCGTGTCAGTGTATGTCAAAATACTTGGTGTAAGTGTATGTCTTTGTCACATGGTGTAATTGTTTGTCTTTGTTACTTGGTGTCAGTGTATGTCTTTGTTACTTGGTGTCAGTGTATGTCTTTGTTACTTGGTGTCAGTGTTACCGGGTATCAGTGTATGTCTTTGTTACTTGGTGTTAGTGTATGTCAAAATACTTGGTGTAAGTGTATGTCTTTGTTACTTGGTGTCAGTGTATGTCTGTGTTACTTGGTGCAAGTGTGTGTCTTTGTTACTTGGTGTAAGTGGATGTCTTTGTGACTTGGTATCAGTGTATGTCTTTGTGACTTTGTGTCAGTGGATGTCTTTGTTCCTGGGTGTCAGTGTGTGTCTGTGTTACTTGGTGTCAGTGTATGTCTTTGTTACTGTTTATCAGTGTTTCTCTGTGTCACTGGGTGTCAGTGTGTGATTGTTTGTGTTACTGGGTGTCAGTGTGTATCTGTGACACTAGGTGTCAGTATTTAGTTTAGTTTCGAGATACAGCACTGAAACAGGCCCTTCGGCGCACCGAGTCTGTGCCGACCATCAACCACCCATTTATACTAATCCTACACTAATCCCGTATTCCTATCATATCCCCACCTATCCCTATATATTTCCCTACCACCTACCGATACAAGGGGCAATTTATGATGGCCAATTAACCTATCAACCTGCAAGTCTTTGGCATGTGGGAGGAAACCGGAGCACCCGGAGGAAACTCACGCAGACACAGGGAGAACTTGCAAACTCCGCACAGGCAGTACCCAGAATCGAACCCGGGTCCCTGGAGCTGTGAGGCTGCGGTGCTAAACACTGCGCCAATGTCCCCCGGCCCCCCCAGTGTGTGCCTGTGTTACTGGGTATCAGTGTATGTCTTTGTTACTTGGTGTCAGTGTATGCCTGTGTTACATGGTGTCAGTGTGTTTGTTTGTGTTACTGGGTGTCAGTGTGTGTCTGTGTTACTTGGTGTAAGTGTGTGTCTTTGTTACTTGGTGTCCGTGTGTGTCTGTGTTACTGGGTGTCAGTGTATTTCTTTGTTACTGGGTGTCAGTGCAAGTCTTTGTTACTTGGTGCAAGTGTGTGTCTGTGTTACTGGGTATCAGTATCTGTCTTTGTTACTTGGTGTAAGTGTGTGTCTGTGTTTCTGGGTATCAGTGTATGTCTTTGTTACTTGGTGTCAGTGTATGTCTGTGTTACTTGTTGTAAGTGTGTGTCTGTGTTACTGGGTATCAGTGTGTTTGTTTGTGTTACTGGGTGTCAGTGTGTGTCTGTGTTACTTGGTGTCAGTGTATGTCTTTGTTACTTGGTGTCAGTGTTTGTCTGTGTTGCCGGATATCAGTGTATGTCTTTGTTACTTGGTGTTAGTGTATGTCAAATTACTTGGTGTAAGTGTATGTCTTTGTTACTTGGTGTCAGTGTATGTCTGTGTTATATGGTGCAAGTGTGTGTCTTTGTTACTTGGTGTAAGTGGATGTCTTTGTGACATGGTATCAGTGTATGTCTTTGTGACTTGGTGTCAGTGGATGTCTTTGTTCCTGGGTGTCAGTGTGTGTCTGTGTTACTTGGTGTCAGTGCATGTCTTTGTTACTGTTTATCAGTGTTTCTCTGTGTCACTGGGTGTCAGTGTGTGATTGTTTGTGTTGCTGGGTGTCAGTGTGTATCTGTGACACTAGGTGTCAGTATTTAGTTTAGTTTCGAGATACAGCACTGAAACAGGCCCTTCGGCGCACCGAGTCTGTGCCGACCATCGACCACCCATTTATGATAATCCTACACTAATTCCACCCACAGCTGTTACAAAAATTTCTAAATTCACTTGTAACAGCCCTTCAAAACACTCCCACAGGGGATGCTGAGACCAAGTGGGCCCACATCAGAGACGCCATCTATGAGTCAGCTTCGACCACCTACGGCAAAAGTGCGAAGAGAAATGCAGACTGGTTTCAATCTCATAATGAAGAGCTGGAACCTGTCGTACCGCTAAGCGCATTGCACTTTTGAACTACAAGAAAGCCCCCAGCGATTTAACATCCGCAGCACTTAAAGCAGCCAGAAGTACTGCACAAAGAACAGCTAGGCGTTGCGCAAACGACTACTGGCAACACCTATGCAGCCATATTCAGCGGGCCTCAGACACCGGAAACATCAGAGGAATGTATGATGGCATGAAGAGAGCTCTTGGGCCAACCATCAAGAAGATCACCCCCCTCAAATCTAAATCGGGGGACATAATCACTGACCAACGCAAACAGATGGACCGCTGGGTTGAGCACTACCTAGAAATGTACTCCAGGGAGAATGCTGTCACTGAGACTGCCCTCAATGCAGCCCAGCCTCTACCAGTCATGGATGAGCTGGACATACAGCCAACCAAATCGGAACTCAGTGATGCCATTGATTCCCTAGCCAGCGGAAAAGCCCCTGGGAAGGACAGCATTACCCCTGAAATAATCAAGAGTGCCAAGCCTGCTATACTCTCAGCACTACATGAACTGCTATGCCTGTGCTGGGACGAGGGAGCAGTACCCCAGGACATGCGCGATGCCAACATCATCACCCTCTATAAAAACAAAGGTGACCGCGGTGACTGCAACAACTACCGTGGAATCTCCCTGCTCAGCATAGTGGGGAAAGTCTTTGCTCGAGTCGCTCTGAACAGGCTCCAGAAGCTGGCCGAGCGTGTCTACCCTGAGGCACAGTGTGGCTTTCGTGCAGAGAGATCGACTATTGACATGCTGTTCTCCCTTCGTCAGATACAGGAGAAATGCCGTGAACAACAGATGCCCCTCTACATTGCTTTCATTGATCTCACCAAAGCCTTTGACCTCGTCAGCAGACGTGGTCTCTTCAGACTACTAGAAAAGATCGGATGTCCACCAAAGCTACTAAGTATCATCACCTCATTCCATGACAATATGAAAGGCACAATTCAACATGGTGGCTCCTCATCAGAGCCCTTTCCTATCCTGAGTGGTGTGAAACAGGGCTGTGTTCTCGCACCCACACTTTTTGGGATTTTCTTCTCCCTGCTGCTTTCACATGCGTTCAAATCCTCTGAAGAAGGAATTTTCCTCCACACAAGATCAGGGGGCAGGTTGTTCAACCTTGCCCGTCTAAGAGCGAAGTCCAAAGTACGGAAAGTCCTCATCAGAGAACTCCTCTTTGCTGACGATGCTGCTTTAACATCTCACACTGAAGAATGCCTGCAGAGTCTCATCGACAGGTTTGCGTCTGCCTGCAATGAATTTGGCCTAACCATCAGCCTCAAGAAAACGAACATCATGGGGCAGGATGTCAGAAATGCTCCATCCATCAATATTGGCGACCACGCTCTGGAAGTGGTTCAAGAGTTCACCTACCTAGGCTCAACTATCACCAGTAACCTGTCTCTAGATGCAGAAATCAACAAGCGCATGGGTAAGGCTTCCACTGCTATGTCCAGACTGGCCAAGAGAGTGTGGGAAAATGGCGCACTGACACGGAACACAAAAGTCCGAGTGTATCAGGCCTGTGTCCTCAGTACCTTGCTCTACGGCAGCGAGGCCTGGACAACGTATGCCAGCCAAGAGCGACGTCTCAATTCATTCCATCTTCGCTGCCTTCGGAGAATACTTGGCATCAGGTGGCAGGACTATATCTCCAACACAGAAGTCCTTGAAGCGGCCAACACCCCCAGCTTATACACACTACTGAGTCAGCGGCGCTTGAGATGGCTTGGCCATGTGAGCCGCATGGAAGATGGCAGGATCCCCAAAGACACATTGTACAGCGAGCTCGCCACTGGTATCAGACCCACCGGCCGTCCATGTCTCCGTTATAAAGACGTCTGCAAACGCGACATGAAATCGTGTGACATTGATCACAAGTCGTGGGAGTCAGTTGCCAGCATTCGCCAGAGCTGGCGGGCAGCCATAAAGACAGGGCTAAATTGTGGCGAGTCGAAGAGACTTAGTAGTTGGCAGGAAAAAAGACAGAGGCGCAAGGGGAGAGCCAACTGTGCAACAGCCCCAACAAACAAATTTCTCTGCAGCACCTGTGGAAGAGCCTGTCACTCCAGAATTGGCCTTTATAGCCACTCCAGGCGCTGCTTCACAAACCACTGACCACCTCCAGGCGCATATCCATTGTCTCTCGAGATAAGGAGGCCCAAAAGAAGAAAGAAAGAAAGAAGACACTAATTCCGTATTCAGATCACATCCCCAAGTGTCCCTATATATTTCCCTACCACCGACCTATACAAGGGGCAATATATGATGGCCAATTAACCTATCAACCTGCAAGTCTTTGGCATGTGGGAGGAAACCGGAGCACCCGGAGGAAACTCACGCAGACACAGGGAGAACTTGCAAACTCCGCACAGACAGTACCCAGAATCGAACCCGGGTCCCTGGAGCTGTGCTGCTGCGGTGCTAAACACTTCGCCAATGTCCCCCGCCCCCCCCCCCCCCCAGTGTGTGCCTGTGTTACTGGGTATCCTTGTATGTCTTTGTTACTTGGTGTAAGTGTGTGTCTGTGATACTGTGTATCAGTGTATGTCTTTGTTACTTGGTGTCAGTGTGTGTCTGTGTATCAGTGTATGTCTTTGTGACTTGGTGTCAGTGTATGTCTTTGTTACTGGGTGTCAGTGTGTGTCTGTGTTCCTGGGTATCAGTGTATGTCTTTGTGACTTTGTGTCAGTGTGTGTCTTTGTGACTTGGTGTCAGTGTATGTCTTTGTTACTTGGTGTAAGTGTGTGTCTGTGATACTGGGTATCAGTGTATGTCTGTGTTACTTGGTGTAAGTGTGTGTCTGTGTATCAGAGTATGTCTTTGTGACTTGGTGTCAGTGTATGTCTTTGTTACTGGGTGCCAGTGTGTGTCTGTGTTCCTGGGTGTCAGTGTATGTCTTTGTGACTTGGTGTCAGTGTATGTCTTTGTTACTGGGTGTCAATGTGTGTCTGTGTTACTGGGTATCAGTGTATATCTTTGTTACTTGGTGTAAATGTATGTCTTTGTTACTGGGTGTCAGTGTATGTCTGTGTTACTCGGTGTTAGTGTATGTCTTTGTGACTTGGTGTCAGTGTGTGTCTGTGTTACTTGGTGTCAGTGTATGTCTGTGTTACTTGGTGTAAGTATGTGTCTTTGTTACTTGGTGTAAGTGTATGTCTATGTTACTGGGTGTCAGTGTGTGTCTGTGTTACTGGGTATCAGTGTCTGTCTTTGTTAGTGTGTATCAGTGCGTGTTACTGGGTGTCAATGACACTAGGTGTCAGTATTTAGTTTAGTTTCGAGATACAGCACTGAAACAGACCCTTCGGCCCACCGAGGCTGTGCCGAACACCAACCAACCATTTATACTAATCCTACACGAATCCCATATCCCCACCGGTCCCTATATATTTCCCTACCACCGAACTATACTAGGGGCAATTTATGATGGCCAATTAACCTATCAAACTGCAAGTCTTTGGCATGTGGGAGGAAACCGCAGCTCCCGGAGGAAACCCACGCAGACACAGGGAGAACTTGCAAACTCCGCACAGGCAGTACCCAGAATCTATCCCGGGTCCCTGGAGCTGTGAGGCTGCAGTGCTAACCAGTGCGCCACTGTGCCGCCCAGAGTGGATCTGTGTTACTGGGTGTCAGTGTATGTCTTTGTTACTTGGTGTCAATGTGTTTGTTTGTCTTACTGGCTGTCAGTGTGTGTCTGTGTTACTTGGTGTAAGTTTGTGTCTTTATTACTTGGTATAAGTGTATGTCTTTGTTCCTGGGTGTCAGTGTGTTTCTGTGTTCCTGGGTATCAGTGCATGTCTTTGTGACTTGGTGTCAGTGTCTGTCTTTGTTACTGGGTGTCCGTGTGTGTCTTTGTGACTTGGTGTAAGTGTGTGTCTGTGATACTGGGTATCAGTGTATGTCTTTGTTACTTTGTGTCAGTGTATGTCTGTGTTACTTGGTGTAAGTGTGATTCTGTGTATCAGTGTATGTCTTTGTGACTTGGTGTCATTGCATGTCTTTGTTACTGGGTGTCAGTGTATGTCTGTGTTACTTGGTGTAAGTGTGTGTCTGTGTTACTGGGAATCATTGTCTGTCTTTTTTACTTGGTGTCAGTGTATGTCTGTGTTACTTGGTGTAAGTGTATGTCTTTGTTACTTGGTGTATGTGTGTGTCTGTGTTCCTGGGTATCATTGTATGTCTTTGTTACTTGGTGTCAGTGTATGTCTGTGTTACTTGGTGTAAGTGTGTGTCTGTGTTACTGGGTGTCAGTGTGTGTCTGTGTTACTTGGTGTAAGTCTGTGTCTTTGTTACTTGGTGTCCGTGTTTGTCTGTGGTACTTGGTGTAAGTGTGTGTCTGTGTTACTGGGTATCAATGTATGTCTTTGTGACTTGGTGTCAGTGTATGTCTTTGTTACTGGGTGTCAATGTGTTTCTTTGTGACTTGGTGTCAGTGTATGTCAAAATACTTGGTGTAAGTGTATGTCTTTGTTACTTGGTGAAATTGTCTGTCTTTGTTACTTGGTTTCAGTGTATGTCTGGGTTACTTGGTGTCAGTGTATGTCTTTGTTACTTGGTGTCAGTGTATGTTAAGTTACTTGGTGTCAGTGTATGTCTGTGTTACTTGGTGTAAGTGTGTGCCTGTGTTACTGGGTATCAGTGTATGTCTTTGTAACTTGGTGTCAGTGTATGTCTGTGTTAAGTGGTGTAACTGTGTGTCTGTGTTAATGGGTGTCAGTGTGTGTCTGTGTTACTTGGTGTAAGTGTGTGTCTTTGTTACTTGGTGTCCGTGTGTGTCTGTGTTACTGGGTGTCAGTGGATGTCTTTGTTACTGGGTATCAGTGTATGTCTTTGTTACTTGGTGTCAGTGTATGTGTGTGTTACTTGGTGTAAGTTTATGTCTTTGTTGCTTTGTGTCAGTCCATGTCTGTGTTACTTGGTGTAAGTGTGTGTCTTTGTTACTTGGTGTCAGTGTATGTCTTTGTTACTTGGTGTAAGTGTGTGTTTGTGTTACTTGGTGTATGTGTGTGTCTGTGTTACTTGGTGTCAGTCTATGTCTTTGTTACAGTGTATCAGTGTTTCTCTGTGTTACTGGGTGTCAGTGTGTGTTGGTTTGTGGTACTGGGTGTCAGTGTGTGTCTGTGACACTAGGTGTCAGTATTTAGTGTGGTTTAGAGATACAGCACTTAAACAGGCCCTTCGGCCCACCGAGTCTGTGCCGACCATCAACAACCCATTTATATGCGCCAATGTGCCCCCCCCCACCCCCCAGTGTGTGCCTGAGTTACTGGGTATCAGTGTGTTTGTTTGTGTTACTGGGTTTCAGTGTGTATCTGTGTTACTTGGTGTAAGTGTCTGCCTTTGTTACTTGGTGTCCGTGTGTGTCTGTATTCCTGGGTGTCAGTGTATGTCTTTGTTACTGGGTGTCAGTGTATTTCTTTGTTACTTGGTGTAAGTGTGTGTCTGTGTTACTGGGTATCAGTGCCTGTCTTTTTTACTTGGTGTAAGTGTGTGTCTGTGTTACTGGGTATCAGTGCATGTCTTTGTTACTTGGTGTCAGTGTATGTCTGTGTTACTTGGTGTAAGTGTGTGTCTGTGTAACTGGGTATCAGTGTATGTCTTTGTTACTTGGTGTAAGTGTGTGTCTGTGTTACTGGGTATCAGTGTCTGTCTTTTTTACTTGGTGTCAGTGTATGTCTGTGTTACTTGGTGTAAGTGTATGTCTTTGTTACTTGGTGTAAGTGTGTGTCTGTGTTCCTGGGTATCATTGCATGTCTTTGTTACTTGGTGTCAGTGTATGTCTGTGTTACTTGGTGTATGTGTGTGTCTGCGTTACTGGGTGTCAGTGTGTGTCTGTGTTACTTGGTGTAAGTGTATGTCTGTGTAACTTGGTGTAAGTGTGTGTCTGTGTTACTGGGTATCAGTGTATGTCTTTGTTACTTGGTGTCAGTGTATGTCTGTGTTACTTGGTGTAAGTGTGTGTCTGTGTTACTGGGTGTCAGTGTATGTCTGTGTTACTTGGTGTAAGTGTGTGTCTGTCTTACTGGGTATCAATGTATGTCTTTGTGAGTTGGTGTCAGTGTATGTCTTTGTTACTGGGTGTCAGTGTGTTTCTTTGTGACTTGGTGTCAGTGTATGTCAAAATACTTGGTGTAAGTGTGTGCCTGTGTTACTGGGTATCAGTGTATGTCTTTGTTTCTTGGTGTCAGTGTATGTCTGTGTTACTTGGTGTAAGTGTGTGTCTGTGTTACTGGGTGTCAGTGTGTGGCTGTGTTACTTGGTGTTAGTGTGTGTCTTTGTTACTTGGTGTCCGTGCGTGTCTGTGTTACTGGGTGTCTGTGTATGTCTTTGTTACTGGGTATCAGTGGATGTCTTTGTTACTTGGTGTCAGTGTATGTCTGTGTTACTTGGTGTAAGTTTATGTCTTTGTTGCTTTGTGTCAATGTATGCCTTTGTTACTTGGTGTAAGTTTGTGTTTGTGTTACTTGGTGTATGTGTGTGTCTGTGTTACTTGCTGTCAGTGTATGTCTTTGTTACTGTGTATCAGTGTTTCTCTGTGTTACTGGGTGTCAGTGTGTGTTTGTTTGTGGTACTGGGTGTCAGTGTGTGTCTGTGACACTAGGTGTTTCTATTTAGTGTAGTTTAGAGATACAGCACTTAAAAAGGCCCTTCGGCCCACCGAGTCTGTGCCGACCATCAACCACCCATTTATATGCGCCAATGTGCCCCCCCCACCCCCCCCCCCCCCCCAGTGTGTGCCTGTGTTACTGGGTATCAGTGTATGTTTTTGTTACTTGGTGTCAGTGTATGTCTGTGTTACTTGGTGTCAGTGTGTTTGTTTGTGTTACTGGGTTTCAGTGTGTGTCTGTGTTACTTGGTGTAAGTGTCTGCCTTTGTTACTTGGTGTCCGTGTGTGTCTGTGGTACTGGGTGTCAGTGTATGTCTTTGTTACTGGGTGTCAGTGTATTTCTTTGTTACTTGGTGGAAGTGTGTGTCTGTGTTACTGGGTATCAGTGTCTGTCTTTTTTACTTGGTGTAAGTGTGTGTCTGTGTTACTGGGTATCAGTGCATGTCTTTGTTACTTGGTGTCAGTGTATGTCTGTTTTACTTGGTTTAAGTGTGTGTCTGTGTTACTGGGTATCAGTGTATGTCTTTGTTACTTGGTGTAAGTGTGTGTCTGTGTTACTGGGTATCAGTGTCTGTCTTTTTTACTTGGTGTCAGTGTTTGCTGTGTTACTTGGTGTAAGTGTCTGTCTTTGTTAATTGGTGTAAGTGTGTGTCTGTGTTCCTGGGTGTCATTGTATGTCTTTGTTACTTGGTGTAAGTGTCTGCCTTTGTTACTTGGTGTCCGTTGTGTCTGTGTTACTGGGTGTCAGTGTATGTCTTTGTTACTGGGTGTCAGTGTGTGTCTGTGTTACTTGGTGTAAGTCTGTGTCTTTGTTACTTGGTGTCCGTGTTTGTCTGTGGTACTTGGTGTAAGTGTGTGTCTGTGTTACTGGGTATCAGTGTATGTCTTTGTGACTTGGTGTCAGTGTATGTCTTTGTTAGTGTCAGTGTATGTCTTTGTTACTGTGTGTCAGTGTGTTTCTTTGTGACTTGGTGTAAGTGTATTTCTTTGTTACTTGGTGTAATTGTCTGTCTTTGTTACTTGGTGTCAGTGTATGTCTTTGTTACTTGGTGTCAGTGTATGTATTTGTTACTTGGTGTCAGTGTGTGTCTGTGTTACTGGGTATCAGTGTATGTCTTTGTGACGTGGTATCAGTGTATGTCTTTGTTACTGGGTGTCAGTGTGTGTCTGTTTTACTTGGTGTCAGTGTATGTATTTGTTACTGTTTATTAGTGTTTCTCTGTGTTGCTGGGTGTTAGTGTGTGTTTCTCTGTGTTACTGGGTGTCAGTGTATGTCTTTGTTACTTGGTGTAAGTGTGTGTCTGTGTTACTGGGTATCAGTGTCTGTCTTTGCTACTTGGTGCAAGTGTGTGTCTTTGTTACTTGGTGTAATTGTATGTCTTTGTTACTTGGTGTCAGTGTATGTCTGTGTTACTTAGTGTAAGTGTATGTCTTTGTTACTTGGTGTGTGTGTGTCTGTGTTCCTGGGTATCATTGTATGTCTTTGTTACTTGGTGTCAGTGTATGTCTGTGTTACTTGGTGTAAGTGTGTGTCTGTGTTACTGGGTATCAGTGTATGTCTTTGTTACTTGGTGTCAGTGTATGTCTGTGTTACTTGGTGTAAGTGTGTGTCTGTTTTAGTGTGTGTCAGTGTGTGTCTGTTTTGCTTGGTGTAAGTGTGTGTCTTTGTTACTTGGTGTCCGTGTGTGTCTGTGTTACTGAGTGTCAGTGCATGTCTTTGTTACTTGGTGTCAGTGTATATCTGTGTTACTTGGAGTAAGTGAGTGTCTTTGTTACTTGGTGTAATTGTATGTTTTTGTTACTTGGTGTCAGTGTATGTCTGTGTTACTTGGTGTAAGTGTATGTCTTTGTTACTTGGTTTAAGTGTGTGTCTGTGTTACTTGGTGGAAGTGTGTGTCTGTATTACTGTCTATCAGAGTATGTCTTTGTTACTTGGTGTCAGTGTATGTCTGTGTTACTTGGTGTAAGTGTGTGTCTGTGTTACTGGGTGTCAGTGTGTGTCTGTGTGACTTGGTGTAAGTGTGTGTCTTTGTTGCTTGTTGTCCGTGTGTGTCTGTGTTCCTGGGGGTCAGTGTATGTCTTTGTTACTGGGTGTCAGTGTATGTCTTTGTTACTTGGTGTAAGTGTGTGTCTGTGTTACTTGGTGTCCGTGTGTGTCTGTGTTACTGGGTGTCAGTGTATGTCTTTGTTACTGGTTGTCAGTGTCTGTCTTTGTAACCTGGTGTCAGTGTATGTCTGTGTTACTTGGTGTCAGTGTGTTTGTTTGTGTTACTGGGTGTCAGTGTGTGTCTGTGTTACTTGGTGTAAGTGTCTGCCTTTGTTACTTGGTTTCCGTGTGTGTCTGTGTTACTGGGTGTCAGTGTATGTCTTTGTTACTGGGTGTCTGTGTATTTCTTTGTTACTTGGTGTAAGTGTGTGTCTGTGTTACTGGGTATCAGTGTCTGTCTTTTTTACTAGTTGTAAGTGTGTGTCTGTGTTACTGGGTATCAGTGCATGTCTTTGTTACTTGGTGTCAGTGTATGTCTGTGTTACTTGGTGTAAGTGTGTGTCTGTGTTACTGGGTATCAGTGTATGTCTTTGTTACTTGGTGTAAGTGTGTGTCTGTGTTGCTGGGTATCAGTGTCTGTCTTTTTTACTTGGTGTCAGTGTATGTCTTTGTTACTTGGTGTCAGTGTATGTCTGTGTTACTTGGTGTAAGTGTGTGTCTGTGTTCCTGGGTGTCAGTGTGTGTCTGTGTTACTTGGTGTAAGTCTGTGTCTTTGTTACTTGGTGTCCGTGTTTGTCTGTGCTACTTGGTGTAATTGTGTGTCTGTGTTACTGGGTATCAGTGTATGTCTTTGTTAATTGGTGTCAGTGTATGTCTGTGTTACTTGGTGTAAGTGTGTGTCTGTGTTACTGGGTGTCAGTGTATGTCTGTGTTACTTGGTGTAAGTGTGTGTCTGTGTTACTGGTTATCAGTGTATGTCTTTGTGACTTGGTGTCAGTGTATGTCTTTGTTACTGGGTGTCAGTGTGTTTCTTTGTGACTTGGTGTCAGTGTATGTCAAAGTACTTGGTGTAAGTGTATGTCTTTGTTACTTGGTGTAATTGTCTGTCTTTGTTACTTGGTGTCAGTGTATGTCAAAATAATTGGTGTAAGTGTATGTCTTTGGTACTTGGTGTAATTGTCTGTCTTTGTTACTTGGTGTCAGTGTATGTCTTTGTTACTTGGTGTCAGTGTAAGTCTTTGTTACTTGGTGTCAGTGTGTGTCTGTGTTACTGGGTATCAGTGTATGTCTTTGTGACTTGGTATCAGTGTATGTCTTTGTTACTGGGTGTCAGTGTGTGTCTGTGTTACTTGGTGTCAGTGTATGTCTTTGTTACTCTTTATTAGTGTTTCTCTGTGTTGCTGGGTGTCAGTGTGTGTTTGTTTGTGTTACTGTTTGTCAGTGTATGTCTTTGTTACTTGGTGTAAGTGTGTGTCTGTGTTACTGGGTATCAGTGTCTGTCTTTGTTACTTGGTGTAAGTGTGTGTCTTTGTTACTTGGTGTAATTGTATGTCTTTGTTACTTGGTGTCAGTGTATGTCTGTGTTACTTGGTGTAAGTGTATGTCTTTGTTACTTGGTGTGTGTGTGTCTGTGTTCCTGGGTATCATTGTATGTCTTTGTTACATGGTGTCAGTGTATGTCTGTGTTACTTGGTGTAAGTGTGTGTCTGTTTTACTGGGTATCAGTGTATGTCTTTGTTACTTGGTGTCAGTGTATGTCTGTGTTACTTGGTGTAAGTGTGTGTCTGTTT
The DNA here is from genome assembly GCF_036365525.1 of Heterodontus francisci. NCBI lineage: Eukaryota > Metazoa > Chordata > Chondrichthyes > Heterodontiformes > Heterodontidae > Heterodontus > Heterodontus francisci. Next base: position 3,202,493 of record NW_027140221.1, on the reverse strand, counting down.
TAGTGGGTGTCAGTGTGTGTCTGTTTTGCTTGGTGTAAGTGTGTGTCTTTGTTACTTGGTGTCCGTGTGTGTCTGTGTTACTGGGTGTCAGTGCATGTCTTTGTTACTTGGTGTCAGTGTATATCTGTGTTACTTGGAGTAAGTGTGTGTCTTTGTTACTTGGCGTAATTGTATGTCTTTGTTACTTGGTGTCAGTGTATGTCTGTGTTACTTGGTGTAAGTGTTTGTCTTTGTTACTTGGTGTAAGTGTGTGTCTGTGTTACTTGGTGTAAGTGTGTGTCTGTGTTCCTGGGTATCAGTGTATGTCTTTGTTACTTGGTGTAAGTGTTTGTCTTTGTTACTTGGTGTAAGTGTGTGTCTGTGTTACTTGGTGTAAGTGTGTGTCTGTGTTACTGGGTATCAGTGCATGTCTTTGTTACTTGCTGTAAGTGTGTGTCTTTGTTACTTGGTGTAAGTGCATGTCTTTGTTACTTGGTGTCAGTGTGTGTCTGTGTTACTTGGTGTCAGTGTATATCTGTGTTACTTGGAGTAAGTGTGTGTCTTTGTTACTTGGTGTAATTATATGTCTTTGTTACTTGGTGTCAGTGCATGTCTGTGTTACTTGGTGTAAGTGTATGTCTTTGTTACTTGGTGTAAGTGTGTGTCTGTGTTACTTGGTTTAAGTGCGTGTCTGTGTTCCTGGGTATCAGTGTATGTCTTTGTTACTTGGTGTCAGTGTATGTCTTTGTTACTTGGTGTCAGTGTATGTCTGTGTTACTTGGTGTAAGTGTGTGTCTTTGTTACTTGGTGTAAGTGTATGTCTTTGTTACTTGGTGTCAGTGTGTGTCTGTGTTACTGGTTATCAGTGTATGTCTTTGTTACTTGGTGTAAGTGTGTGTCTGCGTTACTGGGTATCAGTGTGTGTCTTTGTTACTTGGTGTAAGTGTATGTCTTTGTTACTTGGTGTGTGTGTGTCTGTGTTCCTGGGTATCATTGTACGTCTTTGTTACTTGGTGTCAGTGTATGTCTGTGTTACTTGGAGTAAATGTGTATCTTTGTTACTTGGTGTAATTGTATGTCTTTGTTACTTGGTGTCAGTGTATGTCTGTGTTACTTGGTGTAAGTGTATGTCTTTGTTACTTGGTGTAAGTGTGTGTCTGTGTTACTTGGTGTAAGTGTGTGTCTGTGTTCCTGGGTATCAGTGTATGTCTTTGTTACTTGGTGTCAGTGTATGTCTGTGTTACTTGGTGTAAGTGTGTGTCTGTATTACTGCCTATCAGAGTATGTCTTTGTTACTTGGTGTCAGTGTATGTCTGTGTTACTTGGTGTAAGTGTGTGTCTGTGTTACTGGGTGTCAGTGTATATCTGTGTTACTTGGAGTAAGTGTGTGTCTTTGTTACCTGGTGTAATTATATGTCTTTGTTACTTGGTGTCAGTGCATGTCTGTGTTACTTGGTGTAAGTGTATGTCTTTGTTACTTGGTGTAAGTGTGTGTCTGTGTTACTTGGTTTAAGTGTGTGTCTGTGTTCCTGGGTATCAGTGTATGTCTTTGTTACTTGGTGTCAGTGTATGTCTTTGTTACTTGGTGTCAGTGTATGTCTGTGTTACTTGGTGTAAGTGTGTGTCTTTGTTACTTGGTGTTAGTGTATGTCTTTGTTACTTGGTGTCAGTGTGTGTCTGTGTTACTGGGTATCAGTGTATGTCTTTGTTACTTGGTGTAAGTGTGTGTCTGCGTTACTGGGTATCAGTGTGTGTCTTTGTTACTTGGTGTAAGTGTATGTCTTTGTTACTTGGTGTGTGTGTGTCTGTGTTCCTGGGTATCATTGTACGTCTTTGTTACTTGGTGTCAGTGTATGTCTGTGTTACTTGGTGTAAGTGTATGTCTTTGTAACTTGGTGTAAGTGTGTGTCTGTGTTACTTGGTGTAAGTGTGTGTCTGTGTTCCTGGGTATCAGTGTATGTCTTTGTTACTTGGTGTCAGTGTATGTCTGTGTTACTTGGTGTAAGTGTGTGTCTGTATTACTGCCTATCAGAGTATGTCTTTGTTACTTGGTGTCAGTGTATGTCTGTGTTACTTGGTGTAAGTGTGTGTCTGTGTTACTGGGTGTCATTGTGTGTCTGTGTTACTTGGTGTAAGTGTGTGTCTTTGTTACTTGTTGTCCGTGTGTGTCTGTGTCACTGGGTGTCAGTGTATGTCTTTGTTACTGGGCGTCAGTGTATGTCTTTGTTACTTGGTGTAAGTGTGTGTGTGTTACTGGGTATCAGTGTCAGTCTTTGTTACTTGGTGTAAGTGTGTGTCAGTGTTACTGGGTATCAGTGCATGTCTTTGTTACTTGGTGTCAGTGTATGTCTGTGTTTCTTGGTGCAAGTATGTGTCTGCGTTACTGGGTATCAGTGTATGTCTTTGTGACTTGGTGTCAGTGTATGTCTTTGATACTGGGTGTCAGTGTGTGTCTTTGTGACTTGGTGTCAGTGTATGTCTTTGTTACTTGGTGTAAGTGTGTGTCTGCGTTACTGGGTATCAGTGTATGTCTTTGTTACTTGGTGTCAGTGTATGTCAAAATACTTGGTGTAAGTGTATGTCTTTGTTACTTGGTGTAATTGTCTGTCTTTGTTACTTGGTGTAAGTGTATGTCTTTGTTACTTGGTGTCAGTGTATATCAAAATACTTGGTGTAAGTGTATGTCTTTGTTACTTGGTGTAATTGTCTGTCTTTGTTACTTGGTGTAAGTGTATGTCTTTGTTACTTGGTGTCAGTGCATGTCTTTGTTACTTGGTGTCAGTGTATATCTGTGTTACTTGGAGTAAGTGTGTGTCTTTGTTACTTGGTGTAATTATATGTCTTTGTTACTTGGTGTCAGTGCATGTCTGTGTTACTTGGTGTAAGTGTATGTCTTTGTTACTTGGTGTAAGTGTGTGTCTGTGTTACTTGGTTTAAGTGTGTGTCTGTGTTCCTGGGTATCAGTGTATGTCTTTGTTACTGGGTGTCAGTGTATGTCTGTGTTACGTGGTGTAAGTGTGTGTCTGTATTACTGTCTATCAGATTATGTCTTAGTTACTTGGTGTCAGTGTATGTCTGTGTTACTTGGTGTAAGTGTGTGTCTGTGTTACTGGGTGTCAGTGTATGTCTGTGTTACTTGGTGTAAGTGTGTGTCTGTGTTACTGGGTATCAGTGTATGTCTTTGTTACTTGGTGTAAGTGTGTGTCTGTGTTACTGGGTATCAGTGTCTGTCTTTTTTACTTGGTGTCAGTGTATGTCTGTGTTACTTGGTGTAAGTGAATGTCTTTGTTACTTGGTGTAAGTGTGTGTCTGTGTTCCTGGGTATCATTGTATGTCTTTGTAACTTGGTGTAAGTGTCTGCCTTTGTTACTTGGTGTCCGTGTCTGTCTGTCTTACTGGGTGTCAGTGTATGTCTTTGTTACTGGGTGTCAGTGTATGTCTTTGTTACTGGGTGTCAGTGTGTGTCTGTGTTACTTGGTGTAAGTCTGTGTCTTTGTTACTTGGTGTCCGTGTTTGTCTGTGGTACTTGGTGTAAGTGTGTGTCTGTGTTACTGGGTATCAGTTTATGTCTTTGTTACTTGTTGTCAGTGTATGTCTTTGTTACTGGGTGTCAGTGTGTTTCTTTGTGACTTGGTGTCAGTATATGTCTTTGTTACTTGGTGTAAGTGTGTGTCTGTGTTACTGGGTATCAGTGTATGTCTTTGTTACTTGGTGTCAGTGTATGTCAAAATACTTGGTGTAAGTGTATGTCTTTGTTACTTGGTGTAATTGTCTGTCTTTGTTACTTGGTGTAAGTGTATGTCTTTGTTACTTGGTGTCAGTGTGTGTCTGTGTTACTGGGTATCAGTGTATGTCTTTGTGACTTGGTATCAGTGCATGTCTTTGTTACTGGGTGTCAGTGTGTATCTGTGTTACTTGGTGTCAGTGTATGTATTTGTTACTGTTTATTAGTGTTTCTCTGTGTTGCTGGGTGTTAGTGTGTGTTTGCTTGTGTTACTGGGTGTCAGTGTATGTCTTTGTTACTTGGTGTAAGTGTGTGTCTGTGTTACTGGGTATCAGTGTCTGTCTTTGTTACTTGGTGTAAGTGTGTGTCTTTGTTACTTGGTGTAAGTGTATGTCTTTGTTACTTGGTGTAAGTGTGTGTCTGTGTTACTGGGTATCAGTGCATGTCTTTGTTACTTGGTGTCAGTGTATGTCTGTGTTACTTGGTGTAAGTGTATGTCTGTGTTACTGGGTATCAGTGTATGTCTTTGTTACTTGGTGCAAGTGTGTGTCTGTGTTACTGGGTATCAGTGTCTGTCTTTTTTACTTGGTGTCAGTGTATGTCTTTGTTACTTTGTGTAAGTGTGTGTCTGTGTTACTGGGTGTCAGTGTGTGTCTGTGTTACTTGGTGTAAGTCTGTGTCTTTGTTACTTGGTGTCCGTGTTTGTCTGTGCTACTTGGTGGAATTGTTTGTCTGTGTTACTGGGTATCAGTGTATGTCTTTGTTAATTGGTGTCAGTGTATGTCTGTGTTCCTTGGTGTAAGTGTGTGTCTGTGTTACTGGGTGTCAGTGCATGTCTGTGTTACTTGGTGTAAGTGTGTGTCTGTGTTACTGGGTATCAGTGTATGTCTTTGTGACTTGGTTGTAGTGTATGTCTTTGTTACTGGGTGTCAGTGTGTTTCTTTGTGACTTGGTGTCAGTGTATGTCAAAATACTTGGTGTAAGTGCATGTCTTTGTTACTTGGTGTAATTGTCTGTCTTTGTTACTTGGTGTCAGTGTATGTCAGAATACTTGTTGTAAGTATATGTCTTTGTTACTTGGTGTAATTGTCTGTCTTTGTTACTTGGTGTAAGTGTATGTCTTTGTTACTTGGTGTCAGTGTAAGTCTTTGTTACTTGGTGTCAGTGTGTGTCTGTGTTACTGGGTATCAGTGTATGTCTTTGTGACTTGGTATCAGTGTATGTCTTTGTTACTGGGTGTCAGTGTGTGTCTGTGTTACTTGGTGTCAGTGTATGTCTTTGTTACTGTTTATTAGTGTTTCTCTGTGTTGCTGGGTGTCAGTGTGTGTTTGTTTGTGTTACTGTTTGTCAGTGTATGTCTTTGTTACTTGGTGTAAGTGTGTGTCTGTGTTACTGGGTATCAGTGTCTGTCTTTGTTACTTGGTGTAAGTGTGTGTCTTTGTTACTTGGTGTAATTGTATGTCTTTGTTACTTGGTGTCAGTGTATGTCTGTGTTACTTGGTGTAAGTGTATGTCTTTGTTACTTGGTGTGTGTGTGTCTGTGTTCCTGGGTATCATTGTATGTCTTTGTTACATGGTGTCAGTGTATGTCTGTGTTACTTGGTGTAAGTGTGTGTCTGTTTTACTGTGTATCAGTGTATGTCTTTGTTACTTGGTGTCAGTGTATGTCTGTGTTACTTGGTGTAAGTGTGTGTCTGTTTTAGTGGGTGTCAGTGTGTGTCTGTTTTGCTTGGTGTAAGTGTGTGTCTTTGTTACTTGGTGTCCGTGTGTGTCTGTGTTACTGGGTGTCAGTGCATGTCTTTGTTACTTGGTGTCAGTGTATATCTGTGTTACTTGGAGTAAGTGTGTGCCTTTGTTACTTGGCGTAATTGTATGTCTTTGTTACTTGGTGTCAGTGTATGTCTGTGTTACTTGGTGCAAGTGTATGTCTTTGTTACTTGGTGTAAGTGTGTGTCTGTGTTACTTGGTGTAAGTGTGTGTCTGTGTTCCTGGGTATCAGTGTATGTCTTTGCTACTTGGTGTCAGTGTATGTCTGTGTTACTTGGTGTAGGTGTGTGTCTGTATTACTGTCTATCAGAGTATGTCTTTGTTACTTGGTGTCAGTGTATGTCTGTGTTACTTGGTGTAAGTGTGTGTCTGTGTTACTGGGTGTCAGTGTATGTCTTTGTTACTGGGTGTCAGTGTATGTCTTTGTTACTTGGTGCAAGTGTGTGTGTGTTACTGGGTATCAGTGTCAGTCTTTGTTACTTGGTGTAAGTGTGTGTCTGTGTTACTGGGTATCAGTGCATGTCTTTGTTACTTGGTGTCAATGTATGTCTGTGTTACTTGGTGCAAGTATGTGTCTGTGTTACTGGGTATCAGTGTATGTCTTTGTGACTTGGTGTCAGTGTATGTCTTTGTTACTGGGTGTCAGTGTGTGTCTTTGTGACTTGGTGTCAGTGTATGTCTTTGTTACTTGGTGTAAGTGTGTGTCTGCGTTACTGGGTATCAGTGTATGTCTTTGTTACTTGGTGTCATTCTATGTCAAAATACTTGGTGTAAGTGTATGTCTTTGTTACTTGGTGTAATTGTCTGTCTTTGTTACTTGGTGTAAGTGTATGTCTTTGTTACTTGGTGTCAGTGTATGTCTTTGTTACTTGGTGTCAGTGTATGTCTGTGTTACTTGGTGTAAGTGTGTGTCTTTGTTACTTGGTGTAAGTGTATGTCTTTGTTACTTGGTGTCAGTGTGTGTCTGTGTTACTTGGTGTCTGTGTATATCTGTGTTACTTGGAGTAAGTGTGTGTCTTTGTTACTTGGTGTAATTATATGTCTTTGTTACTTGGTGTCAGTGCATGTCTGTGTTACTTGGTGTAAGTGTATGTCTTTGTTACTTGGTGTAAGTGTGTGTCTGTGTTACTTGGTTTAAGTGTGTGTCTGTGTTCCTGGGTATCAGTGTATGTCTTTGTTACTTGGTGTCAGTGTATGTCTTTGTTACTTGGTGTAAGTGTGTGTCTGCGTTACTGGGTATCAGTGTGTGTCTTTGTTACTTGGTGTAAGTGTATGTCTTTGTTACTTGGTGTGTGTGTGTCTGTGTTCCTGGGTATCATTGTACGTCTTTGTTACTTGGTGTCAGTGTATGTCTGTGTTACTTGGAGTAAATGTGTATCTTTGTTACTTGGTGTAATTGTGTGTCTGTGTTACTTGGTGTAAGTGTGTGTCTGTGTTCCTGGGTATCAGTGTATGTCTTTGTTACTTGGTGTCAGTGTATGTCTGTGTTACTTGGTGTAAGTGTGTGTCTGTATTACTGCCTATCAGAGTATGTGTTTGTTACTTGGTGTCAGTGTATGTCTGTGTTACTTGGTGTAAGTGTGTGTCTGTGTTACTGGGTGTCATTGTGTGTCTGTGTTACTTGGTGTAAGTGTGTGTCTTTGTTACTTGTTGTCCGTGTGTGTCTGTGTCACTGGGTGTCAGTGTATGTCTTTGTTACTGGGCGTCAGTGTATGTCTTTGTTACTTGGTGTAAGTGTGTGTGTGTTACTGGGTATCAGTGTCAGTCTTTGTTACTTGGTGTAAGTGTGTGTCAGTGTTACTGGGTATCAGTGCATGTCTTTGTTACTTGGTGTCAGTGTATGTCTGTGTTTCTTGGTGCAAGTATGTGTCTGCGTTACTGGTTATCAGTGTATGTCTTTGTGACTTGGTGTCAGTGTATGTCTTTGTTACTGGGTGTCAGTGTGTGTCTTTGTGACTTGGTGTCAGTGTATGTCTTTGTTACTTGGTGTAAGTGTGTGTCTGCGTTACTGGGTATCAGTGTATGTCTTTGTTACTTGGTGTCAGTGCATGTCAAAATACTTGGTGTAAGTGTATGTCTTTGTTACTTGGTGTAATTGTCTGTCTTTGTTACTTGGTGTAAGTGTATGTCTTTGTTACTTGGTGTCAGTGTATGTCTTTGTTACTTGGTGTCAGTGTTTGTCTGTGTTACTTGGTGTAAGTGTGTGTCTTTGTTACTTGGTGTAAGTGTATGTCTTTGTTACTTGGTGTCAGTGTGTGTCTGTGTTACTTGGTGTCAGTGTATATCTGTGTTACTTGGAGTAAGTGTGTGTCTTTGTTACTTGGTGTAATTATATGTCTTTGTTACTTGGTGTCAGTGCATGTCTGTGTTACTTGGTGTAAGTGTATGTCTTTGTTACTTGGTGTAAGTGTGTGTCTGTGTTACTTGGTTTAAGTGTGTGTCTGTGTTTCTGGGTATCAGTGTATGTCTTTGTTACTTGGTGTCAGTGTATGTCTTTGTTACTTGGTGTCAGTGTATGTCTGTGTTACTTGGTGTAAGTGTGTGTCTTTGTTACTTGGTGTAAGTGTATGTCTTTGTTACTTGGTGTCAGTGTGTGTCTGTGTTACTGGGTATCAGTGTATGTCTTTGTTACTTGGTGTAAGTGTGTGTCTGCGTTACTGGGTATCAGTGTGTGTCTTTGTTACTTGTTGTAAGTGTATGTCTTTGTTACTTGGTGTGTGTGTGTCTGTGTTCCTGGGTATCATTGTACGTCTTTGTTACTTGGTGTCAGTGTATGTCTGTGTTACTTGGAGTAAATGTGTATCTTTGTTACTTGGTGTAATTGTATGTCTTTGTTACTTGGTGTCAGTGTATGTCTGTGTTACTTGGTGTAAGTGTATGTCTTTGTTACTTGGTGTAAGTGTGTGTCTGTGTTACTTGGTGTAAGTGTGTGTCTGTGTTCCTGGGTATCAGTGTATGTCTTTGTTACTTGGTGTCAGTGTATGTCTGTGTTACTTGGTGTAAGTGTGTGTCTTTGTTACTTGGTGTAAGTGTATGTCTTTGTTACTTGGTGTCAGTGTGTGTCTGTGTTACTGGGTATCAGTGTATGTCTTTGTTACTTGGTGTAAGTGTGTGTCTGCGTTACTGGGTATCAGTGTGTGTCTTTGTTACTTGGTGTAAGTGTATGTCTTTGTTACTTGGTGTGTGTGTGTCTGTGTTCCTGGGTATCATTGTACGTCTTTGTTACTTGATGTCAGTGTATGTCTGTGTTACTTGGAGTAAATGTGTATCTTTGTTACTTGGTGTAATTGTATGTCTTTGATACTTGGTGTCAGTGTATGTCTGTGTTACTTGGTGTAAGTGTATGTCTTTGTTACTTGGTGTAAGTGTATGTCTTTGTTACTTGGTGTCAGTGTATGGCTTTGTTACTTGGTGTCAGTGTATGTCTGTGTTACTTGGTGTAAGTGTGTGTCTTTGTTACTTGGTGTAAGTGTATGTCTTTGTTACTTGGTGTCAGTGTGTGTCTGTGTTACTGGGTATCAGTGTATGTCTTTGTTACTTGGTGTAAGTGTGTGTCTGCGTTACTGGGTATCAGTGTGTGTCTTTGTTACTTGGTGTAAGTGTATGTCTTTGTTACTTGGTGTGTGTGTGTCTGTGTTCCTGGGTATCATTGTACGTCTTTGTTACTTGGTGTCAGTGTATGTCTGTGTTACTTGGAGTAAATGTGTATCTTTGTTACTTGGTGTAATTGTATGTCTTTGTTACTTGGTGTAAGTGTATGTCTTTGTTACTTGGTGTCAGTGTGTGTCTGTGTTACTGGGTATCAGTGTATGTCTTTGTTACTTGGTGTAAGTGTATGTCTTTGTTACTTGGTGTCAGTGTATGTCTGTGTTACTTGGTGTAAGTGTGTGTCTTTGTTACTTGGTGTAAGTGTATGTATTTGTTACTTGGTGTCAGTGTGTGTCTGTGTTACTGGGTATCAGTGTATGTCTTTGTTACTTGGTGTAAGTGTGTGTCTGTGTTACTGGGGGTCAGTGTGTGTCTGTGTTACTTGGTGTAAGTCTGTGTCTTTGTTACTTGGTGTCCGTGTTTGTCTGTGCTACTTGGTGTAATTGTGTGTCTGTGTTACTGGGTATCAGTGTATGTCTTTGTTAATTGGTGTCAGTGTATGTCTGTGTTACTTGGTGTAAGTGTGTGTCTCTGTTACTGGGTGTCAGTGTATGTCTGTGTTACTTGGTGTAAGTGTGTGTCTGTGTTACTGGGTATCAGTGTATGTCTTTGTGACTTGGTGTCAGTGTATGTCTTTGTTACTGGGTGTCAGTGTGTTTCTTTTGACTTGGTGTCAGTGTATGTCAAAATACTTGGTGTAAGTGTATGTCTTTGTTACTTGGTGTAATTGTCTGTCTTTGTTACTTGGTGTCAGTGTATGTCAGAATACTTGGTGTAAGTGTATGTCTTTGTTACTTGGTGTAATTGTCTGTCTTTGTTACTTGGTGTAAGTGTATCGCTTTGTTACTGGGTATCAGTGTATGTCTTTGTTACTTGGTGTCAGTGTATGTCTTTGTTACTGGGTGTCAGTGTGTGTCTGTGTTACTTGGTGTCAGTGTATGTCTTTGTTACTGTTTATTAGTGTTTCTCTGTGTTGCTTGGTGTCAGTGTGCGTTTGTTTGTGTTACTGGGTGTCAGTGTATGTCTTTGTTACTTGGTGTAAGTGTGTGTTGTGTTACTGGGTATCAGTTTCTGTCTTTGTTACTTGGTGAAAGTGTGTGTCTTTGTTACTTGGTGTAATTGTATGTCTTTGTTACTTGGTGTAAGTGTATGTCTGTGTTACTTGGTGTAAGTGTATGTCTTTGTTACTTGGTGTGAGTGTGTCTGTGTTCCTGGGTATCATTGTATGTCTTTGTTTCTTGGTGTCAGTGTATGTCTGTGTTACTTGGTGTAAGTGTGTGTTTGTTTTACTGGGTATCAGTGTATGTCTTTGTTACTTGGTGTCAGTGTATGTCTGTGTTACTTGGTGTAAGTGTGTGTCTGTTTTAGTGGGTGTCAGTGTGTGTCTGTTTTGCTTGGTGTAAGTGTGTGTCTTTGTTACTTGGTGTCCGTGTGTGTCTGTGTTACTGGGTGTCAGTGCATGTCTTTGTTCCTTGGTGTCAGTGTATATCTGTGTTACTTGGAGTAAGTGTGTGTCTTTGTTAATTGGTGTAATTGTATGTCTTTGTGACTTGGTGTCAGTGTATGTCTTTGTTACTGGGTGTCAGTGTGTGTATTTGTGACTTGGTGTCCTTGTATGTCTTTGTTACTTGGTGTAAGTGTGTGTCTGCGTTACTGGGTATCAGTGCATGTCTTTGTTACTTGGTGTCAGTGTATGTCAAAATACTTTTTGTAAGTGTATGTCTTTGTTACTTGGTGTAATTGTCTGTCTTTGTTACTTGGTGTAAGTGTATGTCTTTGTTACTTGGTGTCAGTGTATGTCTTTGTTACTTGGTGTCAGTGTATGTCTGTGTTACTTGGTGTAATTGTGTGTCTTTGTTACTTGGTGTAAGTGTATGTCTTTGTTGCTTGGTGTCAGTGCATGTCTTTGTTACTTGGTGTCAGTGTGTGTCTGTGTTACTGGGTATCAGTGTATGTCTTTGTTACTTGGTGTAAGTGTGTGTCTGCGTTACTGGGTATCAGTGTATGTCTTTGTTACTTGGTGTCAGTGTATGTCAAAATACTTGGTGTAAGTGTTTGTCTTTGTTACTTGGTGTAATTGTCTGTCTTTGTTACTTGGTGTAAGTGTATGTCTTTGTTACTTGGTGTCAGTGCATGTCTTTGTTACTTGGTGTCAGTGTATATCTGTGTTACTTGGAGTAAGTGTGTGTCTTTGTTACTTGGTGTAATTGTATGTCTTTGTTACTTGGTGTCAGTGTATGTCTGTGTTACTTGGTGGAAGTGTATGTCTTTGTTACTTGGTGTAAGTGTGTGTCTGTGTTACTTGGTGTAAGTGTGTGTCTGTGTTCCTGGGTATCAGTGTATGTCTTTGTTACTTGGTGTCAGTGTATGTCTGTGTTACTTGGTGTAAGTGTGTGTCTGTATTACTGTCTATCAGAGAATGTCATTGTTACTTGGTGTCAGTGTATGTCTGTGTTACTTGGTGTAAGTGTGTGTCTGTGTTACTGGGTGTCAGTGTGTGTCTGTGTTACTTGGTGTAAGTGTGTGTCTTTGTTACTTGTTGTCCGTGTGTGTCTGTGTTACTGGGTGTCAGTGCATGTCTTTGTTACTGGGTGTCAGTGTATATCTTTGTTACTTGGTGTAAGTGTGTGTCTGTGTTACTGGCTATCAGTGTCAGTCTTTGTTACATGTTGTAAGTGTGTGTCTGTGTTACTGGGTATCAGTGCATGTCTTTGTTACTTGGTGTCAGTGTATGTCTGTGTTACTTGGTGCAAGTGTGTGTCTGTGTTACTGGGTATCAGTGTATGTCTTTGTGACTTGGTGTCAGTGTATGTCTTTGTTACTGGGTGTCAGTGTGTGTCTTTGTGACTTGGTGTCAGTGTATGTCTTTGTTACTTGGTGTAAGTGTGTGTCTGCGTTACTGGGTATCAGTGTATGTCTTTGTTACTTGGTGTCAGTGTATGTCAAAATACTTGGTGTAAGTGTATGTCTTTGTTACATGCGGTAATTGTCTGTCTTTGTTACTTGGTGTAAGTGTATGTCTTTGTTACTTGGTGTCAGTGTATGTATTTGTTACTTGGTGTCAGTGTATGTCTGTGTTACTTGGTGTAAGTGTGTGTCTTTGTTACTTGGTGTAAGTGTATGTCTTTGTTACTTGGTGTCAGTGAATGTCTTTGTTACTTGGTATCAGTGAGTGTCTGTGTTACTGGGTATCAGTGTATGTCTTTGTGATTAGTATCAGTGTATATCTTTGTTACTGGGTGTCAGTGTGTGACTGTGTTACTGGGTATCAGTGTATGTCTTTGTGACTTGGTAGCAGTGTATGTCTTTGTTACTGGTTGTCAGTGTGTGTCTGTTTTACTGGGTATCAGTGTATGTCTTTGTGACTTGGTGTCAGTGTATGTCTTTGTTACTGGATGTCCGTGTGTGTCTGTGTTACTGGGTGTCAGTGTATGTCTTTGTTACTGGGTGTCAGTGTATTTCTTTGTTACTTGGTGTAAGTGTGTGTCTGTGTAACTGGGTATCAGTGTCTGTCTTTTTTACTTGGTGTAAGTGTGTATCTGTGTTCCTGGGTATCAGTGCATGTCTTTGTTACTTGGTGTCAGTGTATGTCTGTGTTACTTGGTGTAAGTGTGTGTCTGTGTTACTGGGTATCAGTGTATGTCTTTGTTACTTGGTGTAAGTGTGTGTCTGTGTTACTGGGTATCAGTGTCTGTCTTTTTTACTTGGTGTCAGTGTATGTCTGTGTTACTTGGTGTAAGTGTATGTCTTTGTTACTTGGTGTAAGTGTGTGTCTGTGTTCCTGGGTATCATTGTATGTCTTTGTTACTTGGTGTCAGTGTATTTCTGTGTTACTTGGTGTAAGTGTGTGTCTGTGTTACTGGGTGTCAGTGTGTGTCTGTGTTACTTGGTGTAAGTCTGTGTCTTTGTTACTTGGTGTCCGTGTTTGTCTGTGCTACTTGGTGTAATTGTGTGTCTGTGTTACTGGGTATCAGTGTATGTCTTTGTTAATTGGTGTAAGTGTGTGTCTGTATTACTGGGTATCAGTGTATGTCAAAATACTTGGTGTAAGTGTATGTCTTTGTTACTTGGTGTAATTGTCTGTCTTTGTTACTTGGTGTCAGTGTATGTCTTTGTTACTGGGCGTCAGTGTATGTCTTTGTTACTTGGTGTAAGTGTGTGTGTGTTACTGGGTATCAGTGTCAGTCTTTGTTACTTGGTGTAAGTGTGTGTCAGTGTTACTGGGTATCAGTGCATGTCTTTGTTACTTGGTGTCAGTGTATGTCTGTGTTTCTTGGTGCAAGTATGTGTCTGCGTTACTGGGTATCAGTGTATGTCTTTGTGACTTGGTGTCAGTGTATGTCTTTGTTACTGGGTGTCAGTGTGTGTCTTTGTGACTTGGTGTCAGTGTATGTCTTTGTTACTTGGTGTAAGTGTGTGTCTGCGTTACTGGGTATCAGTGTATGTCTTTGTTACTTGGTGTCAGTGCATGTCAAAATACTTGGTGTAAGTGTATGTCTTTGTTACTTGGTGTAATTGTCTGTCTTTGTTACTTGGTGTAAGTGTATGTCTTTGTTACTTGGTGTCAGTGTATGTCTTTGTTACTTGGTGTCAGTGTTTGTCTGTGTTACTTGGTGTAAGTGTGTGTCTTTGTTACTTGGTGTAAGTGTATGTCTTTGTTACTTGGTGTCAGTGTGTGTCTGTGTTACTTGGTGTCAGTGTATATCTGTGTTACTTGGAGTAAGTGTGTGTCATTGTTACTTGGTGTAATTATATGTCTTTGTTACTTGGTGTCAGTGCATGTCTGTGTTACTTGGTGTAAGTGTATGTCTTTGTTACTTGGTGTAAGTGTGTGTCTGTGTTACTTGGTTTAAGTGTGTGTCTGTGTTTCTGGGTATCAGTGTATGTCTTTGTTACTTGGTGTCAGTGTATGTCTTTGTTACTTGGTGTCAGTGTATGTCTGTGTTACTTGGTGTAAGTGTGTGTCTTTGTTACTTGGTGTAAGTGTATGTCTTTGTTACTTGGTGTCAGTGTGTGTCTGTGTTACTGGGTATCAGTGTATGTCTTTGTTACTTGGTGTAAGTGTGTGTCTGCGTTACTGGGTATCAGTGTGCGTCTTTGTTACTTGTTGTAAGTGTATGTCTTTGTTACTTGGTGTGTGTGTGTCTGTGTTCCTGGGTATCATTGTACGTCTTTGTTACTTGGTGTCAGTGTATGTCTGTGTTACTTGGAGTAAATGTGTATCTTTGTTACTTGGTGTAATTGTATGTCTTTGTTACTTGGTGTCAGTGTATGTCTGTGTTACTTGGTGTAAGTGTATGTCTTTGTTACTTGGTGTAAGTGTGTGTCTGTGTTACTTGGTGTAAGTGTGTGTCTGTGTTCCTGGGTATCAGTGTATGTCTTTGTTACTTGGTGTCAGTGTATGTCTGTGTTACTTGGTGTAAGTGTGTGTCTTTGTTACTTGGTGTAAGTGTATGTCTTTGTTACTTGGTGTCAGTGTGTGTCTGTGTTACTGGGTATCAGTGTATGTCTTTGTTACTTGGTGTAAGTGTGTGTCTGCGTTACTGGGTATCAGTGTGTGTCTTTGTTACTTGGTGTAAGTGTATGTCTTTGTTACTTGGTGTGTGTGTGTCTGTGTTCCTGGGTATCATTGTACGTCTTTGTTACTTGATGTCAGTGTATGTCTGTGTTACTTGGAGTAAATGTGTATCTTTGTTACTTGGTGTAATTGTATGTCTTTGATACTTGGTGTCAGTGTATGTCTGTGTTACTTGGTGTAAGTGTATGTCTTTGTTACTTGGTGTAAGTGTATGTCTTTGTTACTTGGTGTCAGTGTATGGCTTTGTTACTTGGTGTCAGTGTATGTCTGTGTTACTTGGTGTAAGTGTGTGTCTTTGTTACTTGGTGTAAGTGTATGTCTTTGTTACTTGGTGTCAGTGTGTGTCTGTGTTACTGGGTATCAGTGTATGTCTTTGTTACTTGGTGTAAGTGTGTGTCTGCGTTACTGGGTATCAGTGTGTGTCTTTGTTACTTGGTGTAAGTGTATGTCTTTGTTACTTGGTGTGTGTGTGTCTGTGTTCCTGGGTATCATTGTACGTCTTTGTTACTTGGTGTCAGTGTATGTCTGTGTTACTTGGAGTAAATGTGTATCTTTGTTACTTGGTGTAATTGTATGTCTTTGTTACTTGGTGTAAGTGTATGTCTTTGTTACTTGGTGTCAGTGTGTGTCTGTGTTACTGGGTATCAGTGTATGTCTTTGTTACTTGGTGTAAGTGTATGTCTTTGTTACTTGGTGTCAGTGTATGTCTGTGTTACTTGGTGTAAGTGTGTGTCTTTGTTACTTGGTGTAAGTGTATGTATTTGTTACTTGGTGTCAGTGTGTGTCTGTGTTACTGGGTATCAGTGTATGTCTTTGTTACTTGGTGTAAGTGTGTGTCTGTGTTACTGGGGGTCAGTGTGTGTCTGTGTTACTTGGTGTAAGTCTGTGTCTTTGTTACTTGGTGTCCGTGTTTGTCTGTGCTACTTGGTGTAATTGTGTGTCTGTGTTACTGGGTATCAGTGTATGTCTTTGTTAATTGGTGTCAGTGTATGTCTGTGTTACTTGGTGTAAGTGTGTGTCTCTGTTACTGGGTGTCAGTGTATGTCTGTGTTACTTGGTGTAAGTGTGTGTCTGTGTTACTGGGTATCAGTGTATGTCTTTGTGACTTGGTGTCAGTGTATGTCTTTGTTACTGGGTGTCAGTGTGTTTCTTTTGACTTGGTGTCAGTGTATGTCAAAATACTTGGTGTAAGTGTATGTCTTTGTTACTTGGTGTAATTGTCTGTCTTTGTTACTTGGTGTCAGTGTATGTCAAAATACTTGGTGTAAGTGTATGTCTTTGTTACTTGGTGTAATTGTCTGTCTTTGTTACTTGGTGTAAGTGTATCTCTTTGTTACTGGGTATCAGTGTATGTCTTTGTTACTTGGTGTCAGTGTATGTCTTTGTTACTGGGTGTCAGTGTGTGTCTGTGTTACTTGGTGTCAGTGTATGTCTTTGTTACTGTTTATTAGTGTTTCTCTGTGTTGCTGGGTGTCAGTGTGCGTTTGTTTGTGTTACTGGGTGTCAGTGTATGTCTTTGTTACTTGGTGTAAGTGTGTGTTGTGTTACTGGGTATCAGTTTCTGTCTTTGTTACTTGGTGTAAGTGTGTGTCTTTGTTACTTGGTGTAATTGTATGTCTTTGTTACTTGGTGTAAGTGTATGTCTGTGTTACTTGGTGTAAGTGTATGTCTTTGTTACTTGGTGTGAGTGTGTCTGTGTTCCTGGGTATCATTGTATGTCTTTGTTTCTTGGTGTCAGTGTATGTCTGTGTTACTTGGTGTAAGTGTGTGTTTGTTTTACTGGGTATCAGTGTATGTCTTTGTTACTTGGTGTCAGTGTATGTCTGTGTTACTTGGTGTAAGTGTGTGTCTGTTTTAGTGGGTGTCAGTGTGTGTCTGTTTTGCTTGGTGTAAGTGTGTGTCTTTGTTACTTGGTGTCCGTGTGTGTCTGTGTTACTGGGTGTCAGTGCATGTCTTTGTTCCTTGGTGTCAGTGTATATCTGTGTTACTTGGAGTAAGTGTGTGTCTTTGTTAATTGGTGTAATTGTATGTCTTTGTGACTTGGTGTCAGTGTATGTCTTTGTTACTGGGTGTCAGTGTGTGTATTTGTGACTTGGTGTCCTTGTATGTCTTTGTTACTTGGTGTAAGTGTGTGTCTGCGTTACTGGGTATCAGTGCATGTCTTTGTTACTTGGTGTCAGTGTATGTCAAAATACTTTTTGTAAGTGTATGTCTTTGTTACTTGGTGTAATTGTCTGTCTTTGTTACTTGGTGTAAGTGTATGTCTTTGTTACTTGGTGTCAGTGTATGTCTTTGTTACTTGGTGTCAGTGTATGTCTGTGTTACTTGGTGTAATTGTGTGTCTTTGTTACTTGGTGTAAGTGTATGTCTTTGTTGCTTGGTGTCAGTGCATGTCTTTGTTACTTGGTGTCAGTGTGTGTCTGTGTTACTGGGTATCAGTGTATGTCTTTGTTACTTGGTGTAAGTGTGTGTCTGCGTTACTGGGTATCAGTGTATGTCTTTGTTACTTGGTGTCAGTGTATGTCAAAATACTTGGTGTAAGTGTTTGTCTTTGTTACTTGGTGTAATTGTCTGTCTTTGTTACTTGGTGTAAGTGTATGTCTTTGTTACTTGGTGTCAGTGCATGTCTTTGTTACTTGGTGTCAGTGTATATCTGTGTTACTTGGAGTAAGTGTGTGTCTTTGTTACTTGGTGTAATTGTATGTCTTTGTTACTTGGTGTCAGTGTATGTCTGTGTTACTTGGTGGAAGTGTATGTCTTTGTTACTTGGTGTAAGTGTGTGTCTGTGTTACTTGGTGTAAGTGTGTGTCTGTATTACTGTCTATCAGAGAATGTCATTGTTACTTGGTGTCAGTGTATGTCTGTGTTACTTGGTGTAAGTGTGTGTCTGTGTTACTGGGTGTCAGTGTATGTCTTTGTTACTGGGTGTCAGTGTATATCTTTGTTACTTGGTGTAAGTGTGTGTCTGTGTTACTGGGTATCAGTGTCAGTCTTTGTTACATGTTGTAAGTGTGTGTCTGTGTTACTGGGTATCAGTGCATGTCTTTGTTACTTGGTGTCAGTGTATGTCTGTGTTACTTGGTGCAAGTGTGTGTCTGTGTTACTGGGTATCAGTGTATGTCTTTGTGACTTGGTGTCAGTGTATGTCTTTGTTACTGGGTGTCAGTGTGTGTCTTTGTGACTTGGTGTCAGTGTATGTCTTTGTTACTTGGTGTAAGTGTGTGTCTGCGTTACTGGGTATCAGTGTATGTCTTTGTTACTTGGTGTCAGTGTATGTCAAAATACTTGGTGTAAGTGTATGTCTTTGTTACATGCGGTAATTGTCTGTCTTTGTTACTTGGTGTAAGTGTATGTCTTTGTTACTTGGTGTCAGTGTATGTCTTTGTTACTTGGTGTCAGTGTATGTCTGTGTTACTTGGTGTAAGTGTGTGTCTTTGTTACTTGGTGTAAGTGTATGTCTTTGTTACTTGGTGTCAGTGAATGTCTTTGTTACTTGGTATCAGTGAGTGTCTGTGTTACTGGGTATCAGTGTATGTCTTTGTGATTAGTATCAGTGTATATCTTTGTTACTGGGTGTCAGTGTGTGACTGTGTTACTGGGTATCAGTGTATGTCTTTGTGACTTGGTAGCAGTGTATGTCTTTGTTACTGGTTGTCAGTGTGTGTCTGTTTTACTGGGTATCAGTGTATGTCTTTGTGACTTGGTGTCAGTGTATGTCTTTGTTACTGGATGTCCGTGTGTGTCTGTGTTACTGGGTGTCAGTGTATGTCTTTGTTACTGGGTGTCAGTGTATTTCTTTGTTACTTGGTGTAAGTGTGTGTCTGTGTAACTGGGTATCAGTGTCTGTCTTTTTTACTTGGTGTAAGTGTGTATCTGTGTTCCTGGGTATCAGTGCATGTCTTTGTTACTTGGTGTCAGTGTATGTCTGTGTTACTTGGTGTAAGTGTGTGTCTGTGTTACTGGGTATCAGTGTATGTCTTTGTTACTTGGTGTAAGTGTGTGTCTGTGTTACTGGGTATCAGTGTCTGTCTTTTTTACTTGGTGTCAGTGTATGTCTGTGTTACTTGGTGTAAGTGTATGTCTTTGTTACTTGGTGTAAGTGTGTGTCTGTGTTCCTGGGTATCATTGTATGTCTTTGTTACTTGGTGTCAGTGTATTTCTGTGTTACTTGGTGTAAGTGTGTGTCTGTGTTACTGGGTGTCAGTGTGTGTCTGTGTTACTTGGTGTAAGTCTGTGTCTTTGTTACTTGGTGTCCGTGTTTGTCTGTGCTACTTGGTGTAATTGTGTGTCTGTGTTACTGGGTATCAGTGTATGTCTTTGTTAATTGGTGTAAGTGTGTGTCTGTATTACTGGGTATCAGTGTATGTCAAAATACTTGGTGTAAGTGTATGTCTTTGTTACTTGGTGTAATTGTCTGTCTTTGTTACTTGGTGTCAGTGTATGTCAAAATACTTGGTGTAAGTGTATGTCTTTGTTACTTGGTGTCAGTGTAAGTCTTTGTTACTTTGTGTCAGTGTGTGTCTGTGTTACTGTGTATCAGTGTATGTCTTTGTGACTTGGTATCAGTGTATGTCTTTGTTACTGGGTGTCAGTGTGTGTCTGTGTTACTTGGTGTCCGTGTATGTCTTTGTTACTGTTTATTAGTGTTTCTCTGTGTTGCTGGGTGTCAGTGTGTGTTTGTTTGTGTTACTGGGTGTCAGTGTATGTCTTTGTTACTTGGTGTAAGTTTGTGTCTGTGTTACTGGGTATCAGTGTCTGTCTTTGTTACTTGGTGTAAGTGTGTGTCTTTGTTACTTGGTGTAATTGTATGTCTTTGTTACTTGGTGTGTGTGTGTCTGTGTTCCTGGGTATCATTGTATGTCTTTGTTACTTGGTGTCAGTGTATGTCTGTGTTACTTGGTGTAAGTGTGTGTCTGTTTTACTGGGTATCAGTGTATGTCTTTGTTACTTGGTGTCAGTGTATGTCTGTGTTACTTGGTGTAAGTGTGTGTCAGTTTTAGTGGGTGTCAGTGTGTGTCTGTTTTGCTTGGTGTAAGTGTGTGTGTGTTTGTTACTTGGTGTCCGTGTGTGTCTGTGTTCCTGGGTGTCAGTGCATGTCTTTGTTCCTTGGTGTCAGTGTATGTCTGTGTTACCTGGAGTAAGTGTGTGTCTTTGTAACTTGGTGTAATTGTATGTCTTTGTTACTTGGTGTCAGTGTATGTCTGTGTTACTTGGTGTAAGTGTGTGTCTGTATTACTGTCTATCAGAGTATGTCTTTGTTACTTGGTGTCAGTGTATGTCTGTGTTACTTGGTGTAAGTGTGTGTCTGTTACTGGGTGTCAGTGTGTGTCTGTGTTACTTGGTGTAAGTGTGTGTCTTTGTTACTTGTTGTCCGTGTGTGTCTGTGTTACTGGGTGTCAGTGTATGTCTTTGTTACTGGGTGTCAGTGTATGTCTTTGTTACTTGGTATAAGTGTGTGTCTGTGTTACTGGGTATCAGTGCATGTCTTTGTTACTTGGTGTCAGTGTATGTCTGTGTTACTTGGTGCAAGTATGTGTCTGTGTTACTGGGTATCAGTGTATGTCTTTGTGACTTGGTGTCGGTGTATCTCTTTGTTACTGGGTGTCAGTGTGTGTCTTTGTGACTTGGTGTCAGTGTATGTCTTTGTTACTTGGTGTAAGTGTGTGTCTGCGTTACTGGGTATCAGTGTATGTCTTTGTTACTTGGTGTCAGTGTATGTCAAAATACTTGGTGTAAGTGTATGTCTTTGTTACTTGGTGTAATTGTCTGTCTTTGTTACTTGGTGTAAGTGTATGTCTTTGTTACTTGGTGTAAGTGTATGTCTTTGTTACTTGGTGTCAGTGCATGTCATTGTTACTTGGTGTAAGTGTGTGTCTGTGTTACTGGGTATCAGTGTATGTCTTTGTCACTTGGTGTCAGTGCATGTCTTTGTTACTTGGTGTAAGTGTGTGCCTTTGTAACTTGGTGTCCGTGTGTGTCTGTGTTACTGGGTGTCAGTGCATGTCTTTGATACTTGGTGTCAGTGTATATCTGTGTTACTTGGAGTAAGTGTGTGTCTTTGTTACTTGGTGTAATTGTATGTCTTTGTTACTTGGTGTCAGTGTATGTCTGTGTTACTTGGTGTAAGTGTATGTCTTTGTTACTTGGTGTACGTGTGTGTCTGTGTTACTTGGTGTAAGTGTGTGTCTGTGTTCCTGGGTATCAGTGTATGTCTTTGTTACTTGGTGTCAGTGTATGTCTGTGTTACTTGGTGTAAGTGTGTGTCTGTATTACTGTCTATCAGAGTATGTCTTTGTTACTTGGTGTCAGTGTATATCTGTGTTACTTGGTGTAAGTGTGTGTCTGTGTTACTGGGTGTCAGTGTGTGTCTGTGTTACTTGGTGTAAGTGTGTGTATTTGTTACTTGTTGTCCGTGTGTGTCTGTGTTACTGGGTGTCATTGTATGTCTTTGTTACGGGGTGTCAGTGTATGTCTTTGTTACTTGGTGCAAGTGTGTGTCTGTGTTACTGGGTATCAGTGTCAGTCTTTGTTACTTGGTGTAAGTGTGTGTCTGTGTTACTGGGTATCAGTGCATGTCTTTGTTACTTGGTGTCAGTGTATGTCTGTGTTACTTGGTGTAAGTATGTGTCTTTGTTACTGGGTGTCAGTGTGTGTCTTTGTGACTTGGTGTAAGTGTATGTCTTTGTTACTTGGTGTAAGTGTGTGTCTGCGTTACTGGGTATCAGTGCATGTCTTTGTTACTTGGTGTCAGTGTATGTCAAAATACTTGGTGTAAGTGTATGTCTTTGTTACTTTGTGTAATTGTCTGTCTTTGTTACTTGGTGTAAGTGTGTGTCTTTGTTACTTGGTGTAAGTGTCTGTCTTTGTTACTTGGTGTCAGTGCATGTCTTTGTTACTTGGTGTCAGTGTGTGTCTGTGTTACTGGGTATCAGTGTATGTCTTTGTGATTAGTATCAGTGTAGATCTTTGTTACTGGGTGTCAGTGTGTGTCTGTGTTACTGGGTATCAGTGTATGTCTTTGTGACTTGGTATCATTGTATGTCTTTGTTCCTGGGTGTCAGTGTGTGCCTGTGTTACTGGGTATCAGTGCATGTCTTTGTGACTTGGTATCAGTATATGTCTTTGTTCCTGGTTGTCAGTGGGTGTCGGTTTTCCTGGGTATCAGTGTATGTCTTTGTGACTTGGTGTCAGTGTATGTCTTTGTTACTGGGTGTCAGTGTGTGTCTTTGTGACTTGGTGTCAGTGTATGTCTTTGTTACTTGGTGTAAGTGTGTGTCTGTGATACTGGGTATCAGTGTATGTCTTTGTTACTTGGTGTCAGTGTAAGTCTGTGTTACTTGGTGTAGTGTGTGTCTGTGTATCAGTGTATGTCTTTGTGACTTGGTGTCAGTGTATGTCTGTGTTACTGGGGGTCAGTGTGTGTCTGTGTTCCTGGGGGTCAGTGTGTGTTTGCAACTGGGTGTCAGTGTGTGTCTGTGTTACTGGGTATCAGTGTCTGTCTTTGTTACTTGGTGTAAGCGTATGTCTTTGTTACTTGGTGTCAGTGTATGTCTTTGTGACTTGGTGTCAGTGTGTGTCTTTGTTACTGTTTATTAGTGTTTCTCTGTGTTCCTGGGTGTCTGTGTGTGTCTGTTTGTGTTACTGGGTGTCAGTGTGTATCTGTGACACTAGGTGTCAGTATTTAGTTTAGTTGAGAGATACAGCACTTTAACAGGCCCTTCGGCCCACCGAGTCTGTGCCGACCGTGAACCACCCATTTATACTAATCCTACACTAATCCCGTATTCCTATCACATCCCCACCTTTCCCTATATTTTTCCCTGCCACCTACCTATACTAGGGACAATTTATGATGGCCAATTAACCTATCAACCTGCAAGTCTTTGGCATGTGGGAGGAAACCGGAGCACCTGGATGAAACCCACGCAGACACAGGGAGAACTTGCAAACTCCGCACAGGCAGTACCCAGAATCGAACCCGGGTCCCTGGAGCTGTGAGGCTGCGGTGCTAACCACTGCGCCAATGTGCCCCCCCCCCCCCCCAGTGTGTGCCTGTGTTACTGGGTATCAGTGTATGCCTTTGTTACAGGGTGTCAGTGTGTGTCTGTGTTCCTGGGTATCAGTGTATGTCTTTGTGACTTGGTGTCAGTGTATGTCTTTGTTACTGGGTGTCAGTGTGTGTCTTTGTGACTTGGTGCCAGTGTATGTCTGTGTTACTTGGTGTAAGTGTGTGTCTGTGTTACTGGGTATCAGTGTATGTCTTTGTTACTTGGTGTCAGTGTATGTCTGTGTTAGTTGGTTTAAGTGTGTGTCTGTGTTACTGGGTATCAGTGTCAGTCTTTGTTACTTGGTGTAAGTGTGTGTCTGTGTTACTGGGTATCAGTGTATGTCTTTGTTACTTGGTGTCAGTGTATGTCTTTGTTACTTGGTGTAAGTGTGTGTCTGTGTTACTGGGTATCAGTGTCAGTCTTTGTTACTTGGTGTAAGTGTGTGTCTGTGTTACTGGTTATCAGTGCATGTCTTTGTTACTTGGTGTCAGTGTATGTCTGTGTTACTTGGTGCAAGTATGTGTCTGTGTTACTGGGTATCAGTGTATGTCTTTGTGACTTGGTGTCGGTGTATGTCTTTGTTACTGGGTGTCAGTGTGTGTCTTTGTGACTTGGTGTCAGTGTATGTCTTTGTTACTTGGTGTAAGTGTGTGTCTGCGTTACTGGGTATCAGTGTATGTCTTTGTTACTTGGTGTCAGTGTATGTCAAAATACTTGGTGTAAGTGTATGTCTTTGTTACTTGGTGTAATTGTCTGTCTTTGTTACTTGGTGTAAGTGTATGTCTTTGTTACTTGGTGTAAGTGTATGTCTTTGTTACTTGGTGTCAGTGCATGTCTTTGTTACTTGGTGTAAGTGTGTGTCTGTGTTACTGGGTATCAGTGTATGTCTTTGTTACTTAGTGTCAGTGCATGTCTTTGTTACTTGGTGTAAGTGTGTGCCTTTGTTACTTGGTGTCCGTGTGTGTCTGTGTTACTGGGTGTCAGTGCATGTCTTTGTTACTTGGTGTCAGTGTATATCTGTGTTACTTGGAGTAAGTGTGTGTCTTTGTTACTTGGTGTAATTGTATGTCTTTGTTACTTGGTGTCAGTGTATGTCTGTTTTACTTGGTGTAAGTGTATGTCTTTGTTACTTGGTGTACGTGTGTGTCTGCGTTACTTGGTGTAAGTGTCTGTCTGTGTTCCTGGGTATCAGTGTATGTCTTTGTTACTTGGTGTCAGTGTATGTCTGTGTTACTTGGTGTAAGTGTGTGTCTGTATTACTGTCTATCAGAGTATGTCTTTGTTACTTGGTGTCAGTGTATGTCTGTGTTACTTGGTGTAAGTGTGTGTCTGTGTTACTGGGTGTCAGTGTGTGTCTTTGTTACATGGTGTAAGTGTGTGTCTTTGTTACTTGTTGCAAGTGTGTGTCTGTGTTACTGGGTATCAGTGTCAGTCTTTGTTACTTGGTGTAAGTGTGTGTCTGTGTTACTGGGTATCAGTGCATGTCTTTGTTACTTGGTGTCAGTGTATGTCTGTGTTACTTGGTGTAAGTATGTGTCTTTGTTACTGGGTGTCAGTGTGTGTCTTTGTGACTTGGTGTAAGTGTATGTCTTTGTTACCTGGTGTAAGTGTGTGTCTGCGTTACTTGGTGTCAGTGTATGTCTTTGTTACTTGGTGTCAGTGTATGTCAAAATACTTGGTGTAAGTGTATGTCTTTGTTACTTTGTGTAATTGTCTGTCTTTGTTACTTGGTGTAAGTGTGTGTCTTTGTTACTTGGTGTCAGTGCATGTCTTTGTTACTTGGTGTCAGTGTGTGTCTGTGTTACTGGGTATCAGTGTATGTCTTTGTGATTAGTATCAGTGTAGATCTTTGTTACTGGGTGTCAGTGTGTGTCTGTGTTACTGGGTATCAGTGTATGTCTTTGTGACTTGGTATCATTGTATGTCTTTGTTCCTGGGTGTCAGTGTGTGCCTGTGTTACTGGGTATCAGTGCATGTCTTTGTGACTTGGTATCAGTATATGTCTTTGTTCCTGGTTGTCAGTGGGTGTCGGTTTTCCTGGGTATCAGTGTATGTCTTTGTGACTTGGTGTCAGTGTATGTCTTTGTTACTGGGTGTCAGTGTGTGTCTTTGTGACTTGGTGTCAGTGTATGTCTTTGTTACTTGGTGTAAGTGTGTGTCTGTGATACTGGGTATCAGTGTATGTCTTTGTTACTTGGTGTCAGTGTATGTCTGTGTTACTTGGTGTAGTGTGTGTCTGTGTATCAGTGTATGTCTTTGTGACTTGGTGTCAGTGTATGTCTGTGTTACTGGGGGTCAGTGTGTGTCTGTGTTCCTGGGGGTCAGTGTGTGTTTGCAACTGGGTGTCAGTGTGTGTCTGTGTTACTGGGTATCAGTGTCTGTCTTTGTTACTTGGTGTAAGCGTATGTCTTTGTTACTTGGTGTCAGTGTATGTCTTTGTGACTTGGTGTCAGTGTGTGTCTTTGTTACTGTTTATTAGTGTTTCTCTGTGTTCCTGGGTGTCTGTGTGTGTCTGTTTGTGTTACTGGGTGTCAGTGTGTATCTGTGACACTAGGTGTCAGTATTTAGTTTAGTTGAGAGATACAGCACTTTAACAGGCCCTTCGGCCCACCGAGTCTGTGCCGACCGTGAACCACCCATTTATACTAATCCTACACTAATCCCGTATTCCTATCACATCCCCACCTGTCCCTATATTTTTCCCAACAACCTACCTATACTAGGGGCAATTTATGATGGCCAATTAACCTATCAACCTGCAAGTCTTTGGCATGTGGGAGGAAACCGGAGCACCTGGATGAAACCCACGCAGACACAGGGAGAACTTGCAAACTCCGCACAGGCAGTACCCAGAATCGAACCCGGGTCCCTGGAGCTGTGAGGCTGCGGTGCTAACCACTGCGCCAATGTGCCCCCCCCCCCCCCAGTGTGTGCCTGTGTTACTGGGTATCAGTGTATGCCTTTGTTACAGGGTGTCAGTGTGTGTCTGTGTTCCTGGGTATCAGTGTATGTCTTTGTGACTTGGTGTCAGTGTATGTCTTTGTTACTGGGTGTCAGTGTGTGTCTTTGTGACTTGGTGTCAGTGTATGTCTGTGTTACTTGGTGTAAGTGTGTGTCTGTGTTACTGGGTATCAGTGTATGTCTTTGTTACTTGGTGTCAGTGTATGTCTGTGTTAGTTGGTTTAAGTGTGTGTCTGTGTTACTGGGTATCAGTGTCAGTCTTTGTTACTTGGTGTAAGTGTGTGTCTGTGTTACTGGGTATCAGTGTATGTCTTTGTTACTTGGTGTCAGTGTATGTCTTTGTTACTTGGTGTAAGTGTGTGTCTGTGTTACTGGGTATCAGTGTCAGTCTTTGTTACTTGGTGTAAGTGTGTGTCTGTGTTACTGGTTATCAGTGCATGTCTTTGTTACTTGGTGTCAGTGTATGTCTGTGTTACTTGGTGCAAGTATGTGTCTGTGTTACTGGGTATCAGTGTATGTCTTTGTGACTTGGTGTCGGTGTATGTCTTTGTTACTGGGTGTCAGTGTGTGTCTTTGTGACTTGGTGTCAGTGTATGTCTTTGTTACTTGGTGTAAGTGTGTGTCTGCGTTACTGGGTATCAGTGTATGTCTTTGTTACTTGGTGTCAGTGTATGTCAAAATACTTGGTGTAAGTGTATGTCTTTGTTACTTGGTGTAATTGTCTGTCTTTGTTACTTGGTGTAAGTGTATGTCTTTGTTACTTGGTGTAAGTGTATGTCTTTGTTACTTGGTGTCAGTGCATGTCTTTGTTACTTGGTGTAAGTGTGTGTCTGTGTTACTGGGTATCAGTGTATGTCTTTGTTACTTGGTGTCAGTGCATGTCTTTGTTACTTGGTGTAAGTGTGTGCCTTTGTTACTTGGTGTCCGTGTGTGTCTGTGTTACTGGGTGTCAGTGCATGTCTTTGTTACTTGGTGTCAGTGTATATCTGTGTTACTTGGAGTAAGTGTGTGTCTTTGTTACTTGGTGTAATTGTATGTCTTTGTTACTTGGTGTCAGTGTATGTCTGTGTTACTTGGTGTAAGTGTATGTCTTTGTTACTTGGTGTACGTGTGTGTCTGCGTTACTTGGTGTAAGTGTCTGTCTGTGTTCCTGGGTATCAGTGTATGTCTTTGTTACTTGGTGTCAGTGTATGTCTGTGTTACTTGGTGTAAGTGTGTGTCTGTATTACTGTCTATCAGAGTATGTCTTTGTTACTTGGTGTCAGTGTATGTCTGTGTTACTTGGTGTAAGTGTGTGTCTGTGTTACTGGGTGTCAGTGTGTGTCTTTGTTACATGGTGTAAGTGTGTGTCTTTGTTACTTGTTGCAAGTGTGTGTCTGTGTTACTGGGTATCAGTGTCAGTCTTTGTTACTTGGTGTAAGTGTGTGTCTGTGTTACTGGGTATCAGTGCATGTCTTTGTTACTTGGTGTCAGTGTATGTCTGTGTTACTTGGTGTAAGTATGTGTCTTTGTTACTGGGTGTCAGTGTGTGTCTTTGTGACTTGGTGTAAGTGTATGTCTTTGTTACTTGGTGTAAGTGTGTGTCTGCGTTACTGGGTATCAGTGTATGTCTTTGTTACTTGGTGTCAGTGTATGTCAAAATACTTGGTGTAAGTGTATGTCTTTGTTACTTGGTGTAATTGTCTGTCTTTGTTACTTGGTGTAAGTGTGTGTCTTTGTTACTTGGTGTAAGTGTATGTCTTTGTTACTTGGTGTCAGTGCATGTCTTTGTTACTTGGTGTCAGTGTGTGTCTGTGTTACTGGGTATCAGTGTTTGTCTTTGTGATTAGTATCAGTGGAGATCTTTGTTACTGGGTGTCAGTGTGTGTCTGTGTTACTGGGTATCAGTGTATGTCTTTGTGACTTGGTACCATTGTATGTCTTTGTTCCTGGGTGTCTGTGTGTGTCGGTTTTCCTGGGTATCAGTGTATGTCTTTGTGACTTGGTGTCAGTGTATGTCTTTGTTACTGGGTGTCAGTGTGTGTCTTTGTGACTTGGTGTCAGTGTATGTCTTTGTTACTTGTTGTAAGTGTGTGTCTGTGAAACTGGGTATCAGTGTATGTCTTTGTTACTTGGTGTCAGTGTATGTCTGTGTTACTTGGTGTAAGTGTGTGTCTGTGTATCAGTGTATGTCTTTGTGACTTGGTGTCAGTGTATGTCTGTGTTACTGGGGGTCAGTGTGTGTCTGTATTACTTGGTGTAAGTGTGTGTTTGCAACTGGGTGTCAGTGTGCGTCTGTATTACTTGGTGTCAGTGTATGTCTGTGTTAGTTGGTGGAAGTGTGTGTCTGTGTTACTGGGTGTCAGTGTGTGTCTGTGTTACTTGGTGTAAGTCTGTGTCTTGTTTACTTGGTGTCCGTGTGTGTCTGTGTTACTGGGTGTCAGTGTATGTCTTTGTTACTGGGTGTCAGTGTATGTCTTTGTTACTTGGTGTAAGTGTGTTTCTGTGTTACTCGGTGTCAGTGTATGTCTGTGTTACTTGGTGTAAGTGTGTGTCTGTGTTACTGGGTGTCAGTGTATGTCTTTGTTACTTGGTGTAAGTGTGTGTCTGTGTTACTGGGTGTCAGTGTATGTCTTTGTTACTTGGTGTAAGTGTGTGTCTGTGTTACTGGTTATCAGTGTATGTCTTTGTTACTTTGTGTCAGTGAATGTCAAAATACTTGGTGTAAAAGTATGTCTTTGTTACTTGGTGTAATTGTCTGTCTTTGTTACTTGGTGTAAATGTATGTCTTTGTTACTTGGTGTCAGTGTGTGTCTGTGTTACTTGGTGTCAGTGTATGTCTTTGTTACTGTTTATCAGTGTTTCTCTGTGTTACTGGGTGTCAGTGTGTGTTTGTTTGTGTTACTGGGTGTCAGTGTATGTCTTTGTTACTTGGTGTCAGTGTATGTCTGTGTTACTTGGTGTAAGTGTGTGTCTGTGTTACTGGTTATCAGTGTATGTCTTTGTTACTTGGTGTCAGTGAATGTCAAAATACTTGGTGTAAAAGTATGTCTTTGTTACTTGGTGTCAATGTATGTCTGTGTTACTTGGTGTAAGAGTATGTCTTTGTTACTTGGTGTAAGTGTGTGTCTGTGTTACTTGGTGTAAGTGTGTGTCTGTGTTCCTGGGTATCATTGTATGTCTTTGTTACTTGGTGTCAGTGTATGTCTGTGTTACCTGGTGTAAGTGTGTGTCTGTGTTACTGGGTATCAGTGCATGTCTTTGTTACTTGGTGTCAGTGTATGTCTGTGTTACTTGGTGTAAGTGTGTGTCTCTGTATCAGTGTATGTCTTTGTGACTTGGTGTCAGTGTATGTCTGTGTTACTGGTTGTCAGTGTATGTCTTTGTGACTCGGTGTCAGTGTATGTCTTTGTTACTGGGTGTCAGTGTATGTCTTTGTTACTTGGTGTCAGTGTATGTCTGTGTTACTTGGTGTAATTGTGTGTCTTTGTTACTTGGTGCAAGTGTGTGTCTGTGTTACTGGGTATCAGTGTATGTCTTTGTTACTTGGTGTCAGTGTATGTTTTTGTTACTTGGTGTAAGTGTGTGTCTGTGTTACTGGGTGTCAGTAGATGTCTTTGTCACTTGGTGTCAGTGTTTGTCTTTGTTACTTTGTGGAAGTGTGTGTCCGTGTTACTGGGTATCAGTGTATGACTTTGTGACTTGGTGTCAGTGTATGTCTTTGTTACTGGGTGTCAGTGTATGTCTTTGTTACTTGGAGACAGTTTGTATC
Source organism: Heterodontus francisci (assembly GCF_036365525.1). NCBI lineage: Eukaryota > Metazoa > Chordata > Chondrichthyes > Heterodontiformes > Heterodontidae > Heterodontus > Heterodontus francisci. The sequence goes on along the minus strand of NW_027140221.1, from coordinate 3,173,037 downwards.
TGTGTGTCAGTGTATGTCTTTGTTGCTGTGTATCAGTGTTTCTCTATGTTACTGGGTGTCAGTGTATGTTTGTTTGTGTTACTGGGTGTCAGTATTTAGTTTAGTGATACAGCACTGAAACAGGCCTTTCGGCCAACCGAGCCTGTGCCGACCATCAACCACCCATTTATACTCATCCTACACTAATCCCGTATTCCTATCACATCCCCACCTTTCCCTATATATTTCCCGACAACCTACCTATACTAGGGTCAATTTATAATGGCCAATTAACCTATCAACCTGCAAGTCTTTGGCATGTGGGAGGAAAACGGAGCACCCGGAGGAAACTCACGCAGACACAGGGAGAACTTGCAAACTCCGCACAGGCAGTACCCTGAATCCAGCCCGGTCCCTGGAGCTGTGAGGCTGATAACCACTGTGCCAATGTGCCGCCCGTTGTGTGTCTGAGTTACTGGGTATCAGTGTATGTCTTTGTTACTTGGTGTAAGTGTGTGTCTTTGTTACGGGGTAACAGTGTATGTCTTTGTTACTTGGTGTCAGTGTATGTCTGTGTTACTTGGTGCAAATGTGTGTCTTTGTTACTTGGTGTAATTGTATGCCTTTGTTCCTTGGTGTCAGTGTATGTCTGCGTTACTTGGTGCAAGTGTATGTCTTTGTTACTTGGTTTCAGTGTATGTCTTTGTGACGTGGTGTCATTGTCTGTCTTTGTTACTGGGTGTCAGTGTCTGTCTTCGTTACTTGGTGTCAGTGTTTGTCTTTGTTACTGGGTGTCAGTGTCTGTCTTTTTGACTTCGTGTCAGTGTATGTCTTTGTTACTTGGTGTCAGTGTATGTCTTTGTTACTTGGTGTAAGTGTCTGTCTGTATTACGGGGTATCAATGTATATCTTTGTTACTTGGTGAAAGTGTGTGTCTGTGTTACTGGGTATCAGTGCATGTCTTTGCTACATGGTGACAGTGTATGTCTGTGTTACTTGGTGTAAGTGTGTGTCTTTGTTACATGGTGTAATTGTATGTCTTTGTTACTTGGTGTCAGTGTATGTCTGTGTTACTTGGTGTAAGTGTATGTCTTTGTTACTTGGTGTCAGTGTATGTCTTTGTTACTTGGTGAAAGTGTGTGTCTGTGTTACTTGGCGTAAGTGTGTGTCTGTGTTACTTGGTATCAGTGTATGTCTTTGCTACTTGGTGTCAGTGTGTGTCTTTGCTACTTTGTGGAAGTGAGTGTTTGTGTTATTGGGGTAAGTGTGTGTCTGTGTCACTTGGTATCAGTGTATGTCTTTGTTACTTGGTGTCAGTGTATGTCTGCGTTACTTGGTGCAAGTGTATGTCTTTGTTACTTGGTTTCAGTGTATGTCTTTGTGACGTGGTGTCATTGTCTGTCTTTGTTACTGGGTGTCAGTGTCTGTCTTCGTTACTTGGTGTCAGTGTTTGTCTTTGTTACTGGGTGTCAGTGTCTGTCTTTTTGACTTCGTGTCAGTGTATGTCTTTGTTACTTGGTGTCAGTGTATGTCTTTGTTACTTGGTGTAAGTGTCTGTCTGTATTACGGGGTATCAATGTATATCTTTGTTACTTGGTGAAAGTGTGTGTCTGTGTTACTGGGAATCAGTGCATGTCTTTGCTACATGGTGACAGTGTATGTCTGTGTTACTTGGTGTAAGTGTGTGTCTTTGTTACATGGTGTAATTGTATGTCTTTGTTACTTGGTGTCAGTGTATGTCTGTGTTACTTGGTGTAAGTGTATGTCTTTGTTACTTGGTGTCAGTGTATGTCTTTGTTACTTGGTGAAAGTGTGTGTCTGTGTTACTTGGCGTAAGTGTGTGTCTGTGTTACTTGGTATCAGTGTATGTCTTTGCGACTTGGTGTCAGTGTGTGTCTTTGCTACTTTGTGGAAGTGAGTGTTTGTGTTATTGGGGTAAGTGTGTGTCTGTGTCACTTGGTATCAGTGTATGTCTTTGTTACTTGGTGTAAGTGTGTGTCTGTGTTACTGGGTAACAGTGTATGTCTTTGTTACTTGGTGTCAGTGTATGGCTGTGTTATTTGGTGTAAGTGTGTGTCTTTGTTACTTGGTGTAATTGTATGTCTTTGTTACTTGGTGTCAGTGTATGTCTGTGTTATTTGGTGTAAGTGAATGTCTTTGTTACTTGGTGTAAGTGTGTGTCTGTGCTACTGGGTATCAGTGTATGTCTTTGTGACTTGGTGTAAGTCTGTGTCTGTGTTACTGGGTATCAGTGTATGTCTTTGTTACGTGGTGTCAGTGTATGTCTTTGTTACTGGGTGTCAGTTTATGTCTTTGTTACTTGGTGTCAGTGTATGTCTGTGTTACTTGGTGTAATTGTGTGTCTTTGTTACTTGGCGTTAGTGTGTGTCTGTGTTACTGGGTATCAGTGTATGTCTTTGTGACTTGGTGTAAGTCTGTGTCTGTGTTACTTGGTGTTAGTTTGTGTCTGTGTTACTTGGTATCAGTGTATGTCTTTGTTACTTGGTGTAAGTGTGTGTCTGTATTACCGGGTAACAGTGCATGTCTTTGTTACTTGGTGTCAGTGTATGTCTTTGTTACTTGGTGTAAGTGTGTGTCTTTGTTACTTGGTGTAATTGTATGTCTTTGCTACTTGGTGTCAGTGTATGTCTTTACTACTTTGTGTAAGTGAGTGTTTGTGTTACTTGGTGTAAGTGTGTTTCTGTGTCACTTGGTATCGGTGTATGTCTTTGTTACTTGGTGTAAGTGTGTGTCTGTGTTACTGGGTAACAGTGTATGTCTTTGTTACTTGGTGTAAGTGTGTGTCTGTGTTACTGGGTATCAGTGTATGTCTTTGTTACTTGGTGTCAGTGTATGGCTGTGTTATTTGGTGTAAGTGTGTGTCTTTGTTACTTGGTGTAATTGTATGTCTTTGTTACTTGGTGTCAGTATATGTCTGTATTACTTGGTGTAAGTGAATGTCTTTGTTACTTGGTGTCAGTGCATGTCTTTGTTACTTGGTGGAAGTGTGTGTCTGTGTTACTGGTTATCAGTGTATGTATTTGTTACTTGGTGTAAGTGTGTGTCTGTGTTACTGGGTATCAGTGTATGTCTTTGTTACTTGGTGTCAGTGCATGTCTGTGTTACTTGGTGTAAGTGTGTGTCTGTGTTACTGGGTATCAGTGTCTGTCTTTGTGACTTGGTGTCAGTGTATGTCTTTGTTACTGGGTGTCAGTGAGTGTCTTTGTTACTTGGTGTCAGTGTATGTCTTTGTTAAGTGGTGAAAGTGTGTGTCGGTGTTACTGGGTATCAGTGTATGTCTTTGTCACTTTGTGTCAGTGTATGTCAAAATAATTGCTGCAAGTGTATGTCTTTGTTACTTGGTGTAATTGTCTGTCTTTGTTACTTGGTGTCAATGTATGTCAGTGTGACCTGGTGTAAGTGTGTGTCTTTGTTACTTGGTGTAAGTGTATGCCTTTGTTACTTGGTGTCAGTGCATGTCTTTGTTACTTGGTGTCAGTGTGTGTCTGTTTTACTGGGTATCAGTGTATGTCTTTGTTACTTGGTGTAAGTGTATGTCTTTGTTACTTGGTGTCAGTGTATGTCGTTGTTACCTCTTGTAAGTGTGTGTCTGTGTTACTGGTTATCAGTGTATGTCTTTGTGACTCGGTGTTAGTGTCTGACTTTGTTCCTGTTTGTCAGTGTATGTCTTTGTTACTTGGTGACATTGTGTGTCTGTGTGTCAGTGTATGTCTTGGTTACTGTGTATCAGTGTTTCTCTATGTTACAGGGTGTCAGTGTGTGTTTGTTTGTGTTCCTGGGTGTCAGTATTTAGTTTAGTGACACAGCACTGAAACAGGCCCTTCGGCCAACCGAGTCTGTGCCGACTATCAACCACTCATTTATACTAATCCTACACTAATCCCGTATTCCTATCACATCCCCACCTGTCCCTATATATTTCCCTACCACCTACCTATACTTGTGTCAATTTATAAAGGCCGATTAACCTATCAACCTGCAAGTCTTTGGCATGTGGGAAGAAACCGGAGCACCCGGAGGAAACTCACGCAGACACAGGGAGAACTTGCAAACTCCGCACAGGCAGTACCCAGAATCGAGCCTGGGTCCCTGGAGCTGTGAGGCTGTTACCCACTGCGCCAATGTGCCGCCCAGTGTGTGTCTGTGCTACTGGGTATCTGTGTATGTCTTTGTTACCTGGTGTCAGTGTATGTCTGTGCTACTTGGTGTAAGTGTGTGTCTGTGTTACTTGGTATCAGTGCATGTCTTTGTTACTTGGTGTAAGTGTGTGTCTATGATACTGGGTAACAGTGTATGTCTTTGTTACTTGGTGTCAGTGTATGTCTGTGCAACTTGGTGCAAGTGTGTGTCTTTGTTACTTGGTGTAATTGTATGTCTTTGTTACTTGGTGTCTGTGTAAGTCTGTGTTACTTGGTGCAAGTGTATGTCTTTGTTACTTGGTCACAGTGTATGTCTTTGTGACGTGGTGTCATTGTCTGTCTTTGTTACTGGGTGTCAGTGTCTGTCTTCACTACTTGGTGTCAGTGTTTGTCTCTGTTACTGGGTGTCTGTGTCTGTCTTTGTGACTTGGTGTAATTGTATGTCTTTGTGACTTGGTGTCAGTGTTTGTCTTTGTTACTTGGTGTCAGTGTATGTCTTTGTTACTTGGTGTAAGTGTGTGTCTGTGTTACTGGGTATCAGTGTATGTCTTTGTTACTTGCTGTAAGTGTGTGTCTGCGTTACTGGGTAACAGTGTATGTCTTTGTTACTTGGTGTCAGTGAATGGCTGTGTTATTTGGTGTAAGTGTGTGTCTTTGTTACTTGGTGTAATTGTATGTCTTTGTTACTTGGTGTCTGTGTCTGTCTGTGTTACTTGGTGTAAGTGAATGTCTTTGTTACTTGGTGTCAGTGTATGTCTTTGTTACTTGGTGTAAGTGTGTGCCTGTGTTACTGGGTATCAGTGTATGTCTTTGTTACTTGTTGTCAGTGTATGTCTGTGTTACTTGGTGTAAGTATGTGTCTTTGTTACTTGGTGTAATTGTATGTCTTTGTTACTTGGTGTCAGTGTATGTCTTTGTGACTTAGTGTCAGTGTATGTCTTGGTTACTGGATGTCAGTGTATGTCTTTGTGACTTGGTGTCAGTGTATGTCTTTGTTACTGGGTGTCAGTTTATGTCTTTGTTCCTTGGTGTCAGTGTATGTCTTTGTTACTTGGTGTCAGTGTATGTCTGTGTTACTTGGTGTAATTGTGTGTCTTTGTTACTTGGTGTTAGTGTGTGTCTGTGTTACTGGGTATCAGCGTATGTCTTTGCTACTTGGTGTAAGTGTGTGTCTGTGTTCCTTGGTGTAAGTGTGTGTCTGTGTTACTTGGTATCAGTGTATGTCTTTGTTACTTGGTGTAAGTGTGTGTCTGTGTTACTGGGTAACAGTGTATGTCTTTGTTACTTGGTGTCAGTGTATGTCTGTGTTACTTGGTGTAAGTATGTGTCTTTGTTACTTGGTGTAATTGTATGTCTTTGCTACTTGGTGTCAGTGTATGTCTTTGCTACTTTGTGTAAGTGAGTGTTTGTGTTACTTGGTGTAAGTGTGTGTCTGTGTCACTTGGTATCAGTGTATGTCTTTGTTACTTGGTGTAAGTGTGTGTCTGTGTTACTGGGTAACAGTGTGTGTCTGTGTTACATGGTGTCAGTGTATGGCTGTGTTATTTAGTGTAAGTGTGTGTCTTTGTTACTTGGTGTAATTGTATGTCTTTGTTACTTGGTGTCAGTGTATGTCTGTGTTACTTGGTGTAAGTGAATGTCTTTGTTACTTGGTGTCAGTGTATGTCTTTGTTACTTGGTGTAAGTGCGTGTCTGTGTTACTGGGTATCAGTGTATGTCTTTGTTACTTGGTGTCAGTGTATGTCTTTGTGACTTGGTGTCAGTGTATGTCTTGGTTACTGGGTGTCAGTGTATGTCTTTGTGACTTGGTGTCAGTGTATGGCTGTGTTATTTGGTGTAAGTGAATGTCTTTGTTACTTGGTGTAATTGTATGTCTTTGTTACTTGGTGTCTGTGTCTGTCTGTGTTACTTGGTGTAAGTGAATGTCTTTGTTACTTGGTGTCAGTGACTGTCTTTGTTACTTGGTGTAAGTGTGTGCCTGTGTTACTGGGTATCAGTGGATGTCTTTGTTACTTGGTGTCAGTGTATGTCTTTGTGACTTAGTGTCAGTGTATGTCTTGGTTACTGGGTGTCAGTGTATGTCTTTGTGACTTGGTGTCAGTGTATGTCTTTGTTACTGGGTGTCAGTTTATGTCTTTGTTCCTTGGTGTCAGTGTATGTCTTTGTTACTTGGTGTCAGTGTATGTCTGTGTTACCTGGTGTAATTGTGTGTCTTTGTTACTTGGTGTTAGTGTGTGTCTGTGTTACTGGGTATCAGCGTATGTCTTTGCTACTTGGTGTAAGTGTGTGTCTGTGTTACTTGGTGGAAATGTGTGCCTGTGTTACTTGGTATCAGTGTATGTCTTTGTTACTAGGTGTAAGTGTGTGTCTGTGTTACTGGGTAACAGTGTATGTCTTTGTTACTTGGTGTCAGTGTATGTCTGTGTTACTTGGTGTAAGTATGTGTCTTTGTTACTTGGTGTAATTGTATGTCTTTGCTACTTGGTGTCAGTGTATGTCTTTGCTACTTTGTGTAAGTGAGTGTTTGTGTTACTTGGTGTAAGTGTGTGTCTGTGTCACTTGGATTCAGTGTATGTCTTTGTTACTTGGTGTAAGTGTGTGTCTGTGTTACTGGGTAACAGTGTGTGTCTGTGTTACTTGGTGTCAGTGTATGGCTGTGTTATTTAGTGTAAGTGTGTGTCTTTGTTACTTGGTGTAATTGTATGTCTTTGTTACTTGGTGTCAGTGTATGTCTGTGTTACTTGGTGTAAGTGAATGTCTTTGTTACTTGGTGTCAGTGTATGTCTTTGTTACTTGGTGTAAGTGCGTGTCTGTGTTACTGGGTATCAGTGTATGTCTTTGTTACTTGGTGTCAGTGTATGTCTTTGTGACTTGGTGTCAGTGTATGTCTTGGTTACTGGGTGTCAGTGTATGTCTTTGTGACTTGGTGTCAGTGTATGTCTGTGTAACTTGGTGTAAGTGAATGTCTTTGTTACTTGGTGTCAGTGTATGTCTTTGTTACTTGGTGTAAGTGTGTGTCTGTGTTACTGGGTATCAGTGTATGACTTTGTGACTTGGTGTCAGTGTATGTCTTTGTTACTGGGTGTCAGTGTATGTCTTTGTTACTTGGTGACAGTGTGTGTCTGTGTTAGTCTTTGTTACTTGGTGTCGGTGTGTATCTGTGTATGTCTTTGTTACTGTGTGTCAGTGTTTCTCTATGTTACTGGTTGTCAGTGTGTATTTGATTGTGTTGCTGGGCGTCAGTGTGTGTCTGTGTTACTTGGTGTAAGTGTATGTCTTTGTTTCTTGGTGTCAGTGGCTGTCTTTGTTACTTGGTGTCAGAGTTTGTCTTTGTTACTTGGTGTAAGTGTGTGTCTGTGTTACTGGGTATCAGTGCATGTCTTTGTGACTTGGTGGCAGTGTTTGTCTTTGTTATTGGGTGTCAGTGTGTGTCTTTGTGACTTGGTGTCAGTGTATGTCAAAATACTTGGTGTCGGTGTATGTCTTTGTTACTTGGTGTAATTGTCTGTCTTTGTTACTTGGTGTCAGTGTTTGTCTGTGTTACTTTGTGTAAGTGTGTGTCTTTTTTACTTGGTGTAAGTGTATGCCTTTGTTAATTGGTGTAAGTGTGTGTCTGTGTTACTGGGTATCAGTGTCTGTCTTTGTTAATTGGTGTAAGTGTGTGTCTGTGTTACTGGGTATCAGTGTCTGTCTTTGTTACTTGGTGTAAGTGTGTGTCTGTGTGACTGGGCATCAGTGTATGTCTTTGTTACTTGGTGTCAGTGTATGTCTGTGTTACTTGGTGTAAGTGTGTGTCTGTGTTACTGGGTATCAGTGTTTGTCTTTGTGACTTGGTGGCAGTGTATGTCTTTGTTATTGGGTGTCAGTGTGTGTCTTTGTGACTTGGTGTCAGTGTATGTCAAAATACTTGGTGTCGGTGTATGTCTTTGTTACTTGGTGTAATTGTCTGTCTTTGTTACTTGGTGTCACTGCATGTCTGTGTTACTTGGTGTCAGTGTGTGTCTGTGTTGCTGGGTATCAGTGTATGTCTTTGTGACTTGGTGTCAGTGTATGTCTTTGTTACTGGGTGTCAGTGTTTCTCTGTGTTACTGGGTGTCAGTGTGTGTTTGTTTGAGTTACTGGGTGTCAGTGTGTGTCTGTGACACTAGGTGTCAGTATTTAGTTTAGTTTCGAGATGCAGCACTCAAACAGGCCCTTCGGCCCACCGAGTCTGTGCCGACCATCAACCACCCATTTGTACTAATCCGACACAAATCCCCTATTCCTATCACACCCCCAACTGTCCCTATCTATTTCCGTACCCACTACCTATACAAGGGGCAATTTATGATGGCCAATTAACCTGTCAACCTGCAAGACTTTGGCATGTGGGAGGAAACCGGAGCACCCAGAAGAAACTCACGCAGACAGAGTGAGAACTTGCAAACTCCGCACAGGCAGTACCCAGAATCGAACCCGTGTCCCTGGAGCTGTGAGGCTGCGATGCTAACCACAGCGCCAATGTGCCCCCCCCCCCCCGCTCACCCACCAGTGTGTGCCTGCGTTACTGGTTATCAGTGTATGTCTTTGTTACTTGGTGTCAGTGTATGTCTTTGTTACTGGGTATCAGTGTATGTCTGTGTTACTGGGTGTAAGTGCGTGTCTTTGTTACTGGGTGTAATTGTATGTCTTTGTTACTTGGTGTCAGTGTAAGTCTTTGTTACTTGGTGTAAGTGTGTGTCTGTGTTACTGGGTATCAGTGTATGTCTTTGTTACTTGCTGTAAGTGTGTGTCTGCGTTACTGGGTAACAGTGTATGTCTTTGTTACTTGGTGTCAGTGAATGGCTGTGTTATTTGGTGTAAGTGTGTGTCTTTGTTACTTGGTGTAATTGTATGTCTTTGTTACTTGGTGTCTGTGTCTGTCTGTGTTACTTGGTGTAAGTGAATGTCTTTGTTACTTGGTGTCAGTGTATGTCTTTGTTACTTGGTGTAAGTGTGTGCCTGTGTTACTGGGTATCAGTGTATGTCTTTGTTACTTGTTGTCAGTGTATGTCTGTGTTACTTGGTGTAAGTATGTGTCTTTGTTACTTGGTGTAATTGTATGTCTTTGTTACTTGGTGTCAGTGTATGTCTTTGTGACTTAGTGTCAGTGTATGTCTTGGTTACTGGGTGTCAGTGTATGTCTTTGTGACTTGGTGTCAGTGTATGTCTTTGTTACTGGGTGTCAGTTTATGTCTTTGTTCCTTGGTGTCAGTGTATGTCTTTGTTACTTGGTGTCAGTGTATGTCTGTGTTACTTGGTGTAATTGTGTGTCTTTGTTACTTGGTGTTAGTGTGTGTCTGTGTTACTGGGTATCAGCGTATGTCTTTGCTACTTGGTGTAAGTGTGTGTCTGTGTTCCTTGGTGTAAGTGTGTGTCTGTGTTACTTGGTATCAGTGTATGTCTTTGTTACTTGGTGTAAGTGTGTGTCTGTGTTACTGGGTAACAGTGTATGTCTTTGTTACTTGGTGTCAGTGTCTGTCTGTGTTACTTGGTGTAAGTATGTGTCTTTGTTACTTGGTGCAATTGTATGTCTTTGCTACTTGGTGTCAGTGTATGTCTTTGCTACTTTGTGTAAGTGAGTGTTTGTGTTACTTGGTGTAAGTGTGTGTCTGTGTCACTTGGTATCAGTGTATGTCTTTGTTACTTGGTGTAAGTGTGTGTCTGTGTTACTGGGTAACAGTGTGTGTCTGTGTTACATGGTGTCAGTGTATGGCTGTGTTATTTAGTGTAAGTGTGTGTCTTTGTTACTTGGTGTAATTGTATGTCTTTGTTACTTGGTGTCAGTGTATGTCTGTGTTACTTGGTGTAAGTGAATGTCTTTGTTACTTGGTGGCAGTGTATGTCTTTGTTACTTGGTGTAAGTGCGTGTCTGTGTTACTGGGTATCAGTGTATGTCTTTGTTACTTGGTGTCAGTGTATGTCTTTGTGACTTGGTGTCAGTATATGTCTTGGTTACTGGGTGTCAGTGTATGTCTTTGTGACTTGGTGTCAGTGTATGGCTGTGTTATTTGGTGTAAGTGAATGTCTTTGTTACTTGGTGTAATTGTATGTCTTTGTTACTTGGTGTCTGTGTCTGTCTGTGTTACTTGGTGTAAGTGAATGTCTTTGTTACTTGGTGTCAGTGACTGTCTTTGTTACTTGGTGTAAGTGTGTGCCCGTGTTACTGGGTATCAGTGGATGTCTTTGTTACTTGGTGTCAGTGTATGTCTTTGTGACTTAGTGTCAGTGTATGTCTTGGTTACTGGGTGTCAGTGTATGTCTTTGTGACTTGGTGTCAGTGTATGTCTTTGTTACTGGGTGTCAGTTTATGTCTTTGTTCCTTGGTGTCAGTGTATGTCTTTGTTACTTGGTGTCAGTGTATGTCTGTGTTACTTGGTGTAATTGTGTGTCTTTGTTACTTGGTGTTAGTGTGTGTCTGTGTTACTGGGTATCAGCGTATGTCTTTGCTACTTGGTGTAAGTGTGTGTCTGTGTTACTTGGTGTAAATGTGTGCCTGTGTTACTTGGTATCAGTGTATGTCTTTGTTACTAGGTGTAAGTGTGTGTCTGTGTTACTGGGTAACAGTGTATGTCTTTGTTACTTGGTGTCAGTGTATGTCTGTGTTACTTGGTGTAAGTATGTGTCTTTGTTACTTGGTGTAATTGTATGTCTTTGCTACTTGGTGTCAGTGTATGTCTTTGCTACTTTGTGTAAGTGAGTGTTTGTGTTACTTGGTGTAAGTGTGTGTCTGTGTCACTTGGATTCAGTGTATGTCTTTGTTACTTGGTGTAAGTGTGTGTCTGTGTTACTGGGTAACAGTGTGTGTCTGTGTTACTTGGTGTCAGTGTATGGCTGTGTTATTTAGTGTAAGTGTGTGTCTTTGTTACTTGGTGTAATTGTATGTCTTTGTTACTTGGTGTCAGTGTATGTCTGTGTTACTTGGTGTAAGTGAATGTCTTTGTTACTTGGTGTCAGTGTATGTCTTTGTTACTTGGTGTAAGTGCGTGTCTGTGTTACTGGGTATCAGTGTATGTCTTTGTTACTTGGTGTCAGTGTATGTCTTTGTGACTTGGTGTCAGTGTATGTCTTGGTTACTGAGTGTCAGTGTATGTCTTTGTGACTTGGTGTCAGTGTATGTCTGTGTAACTTGGTGTAAGTGAATGTCTTTGTTACCTGGTGTCAGTGTATGTCTTTGTTACTTGGTGTAAGTGTGTGTCTGTGTTACTGGGTATCAGTGTATGTCTTTGTTACTTGGTGTCAGTGTATGTCTTTGTGACTTGGTGTCAGTGTATGTCTTGGTTACTGGGTGTCAGTGTATGTCTTTGTGACTTGGTGTCAGTGTATGTCTTTGTTACTGCGTGTCAGTTTATGTCTTTGTTACTTGGTGTCAGTGTATGTCTGTGTTACTTGGTGTAATTGTGTGTCTTTGTTACTTGGTGCAAGTGTGTGTCTGTGTTACAGGGTATCAGTGTATGTCTTTGTTACTTGGTGTCAGTGTATGTTTTTGTTACTTGGTGTAAGTGTGTGTCTGTGTTACTGGGTGTCAGTAGATGTCTTTGTCACTTGGTGTCAGTGTTTGTCTTTGTTACTTTGTGGAAGTGTGTGTCCGTGTTACTGGGTATCAGTGTATGACTTTGTGACTTGGTGTCAGTGTATGTCTTTGTTACTGGGTGTCAGTGTTTCTCTATGTTACTGGTTGTCAGTGTGTGTTTGATTGTGTTGCTGGGCGTCAGTGTGTGTCTGTGTTACTTGGAGTAAGTGTATGTCTTTGTTTCTTGGTGTCAGTGGCTGTCTTTGTTACTTGGTGTCAGTGTATGTCTTTGTTACTGGGTGTCAGTGTGTGTCTGTGTTACTGGGTATCAGTGTATGTCTTTGTTACTTGGTGTCAGTGTATGTCTTTGTGACTTGGTGTCAGTGTAAATCAAAATACTTGGTGTCGGTGTATGTCTTTGTTACTTGGTGTAATTGTCTGTCTTTGTTACTTGGTGTCAGTGTTTGTCTGTGTTACTTTGTGTAAGTGTGTGTCTTTTTTACTTGGTGTAAGTGTATGCCTTTGTTAATTGGTGTAAGTGTGTGTCTGTGTTACTGGGTATCAGTGTCTGTCTTTGTTAATTGGTGTAAGTGTGTGTCTGTGTTACTGGGTATCAGTGTCTGTCTTTGTTACTTGGTGTAAGTGTGTGTCTGTGTTACTGGGTATCAGTGTATGTCTTTGTTACTTGGTGTCAGTGTATGTCTGTGTTACTTGGTGTAAGTGTGTGTCTGTGTTACTGGGTATCAGTGTTTGTCTTTGTGACTTGGTGGCAGTGTATGTCTTTGTTATTGGGTGTCAGTGTGTGTCTTTGTGACTTGGTGTCAGTGTATGTCAAAATACTTGGTGTCGGTGTATGTCTTTGTTACTTGGTGTCACTGCATGTCTGTGTTACTTGGTGTCAGTGTGTGTCTGTGTTGCTGGGTATCAGTGTATGTCTTTGTGACTTGGTGTCAGTGTATGTCTTTGTTACTGGGTGTCAGTGTTTCTCTGTGTTACTGGGTGTCAGTGTGTGTTTGTTTGAGTTACTGGGTGTCAGTGTGTGTCTGTGACACTAGGTGTCAGTATTTAGTTTAGTTTCGAGATGCAGCACTCAAACAGGCCCTTCGGCCCACCGAGTCTGTGCCGACCATCAACCACCCATTTGTACTAATCCGACACAAATCCCCTATTCCTATCACACCCCCAACTGTCCCTATCTATTCCCGTACCCACTACCTATACAAGGGGCAATTTATGATGGCCAATTAACCTATCAACCTGCAAGACTTTGGCATGTGGGAGGAAACCGGAGCACCCAGAAGAAACTCACGCAGACAGAGTGAGAACTTGCAAACTCCGCACAGGCAGTACCCAGAATCGAACCCGTGTCCCTGGAGCTGTGAGGCTGCGATGCTAACCACTGCGCCAATGTGCCCCCCCCCCGCTCACCCACCAGTGTGTGCCTGCGTTACTGGTTATCAGTGTATGTCTTTGTTACTTGGTGTCAGTGTATGTCTTTGTTACTGGGTATCAGTGTATGTCTGTGTTACTGGGTGTAAGTGCGTGTCATTGTTACTGGGTGTAATTGTATGTCTTTGTTACTTGGTGTCAGTGTATGTCATTGTTACGTGGTGCAAGTGTATGTCTTTGTTACTTGGTGTCAGTGTAAGTCTTTGTTACTTGGTGTAAGTGTGTGTCTGTGTTACTGGGTATCAGTGTATGTCTTTGTTACTTGGTGTCAGTGTATGTCTTTGCGACTTGGTGTCAGTGTATGTATTTGTTACTGGATGTCAGCGTATGTCTTTGTGACTTGGTATCAGTGTATGTCTTTGTTACTGGGTGTCAGTTTATGTCTTTGTTACTGGGTGTCAGTGTATGTCTTTGTTACTTGGTGTCAGTGTATGTCTGTGTTACTTGGTGTAAGTGTGTGTCTTTGTTACTTGGTGTAATTGTATGTCAAAATACTTGGTGTCAGTGTATGTCTTTGTTACTGGGTGTCAATGTGTGTATTTGTGACTTGGTGTCAGTGTATGTCTTTGTTCCTTGGTGTAAGTGTGTGTCTTTGTTACTGGGTGTCAGTGTATGTCTTTGTTACTTGGTGTCAGTGTATGTCTGTGTTACTTGGTGTAAGTGTGTGTCTTTGTTACTTGGTGGCAGTGTATGTCAAAATAATTGGTGTAAGTGTATGTCTTTGTTACTTGGTGTCAGTGTGTGTCTGTGTTCCTGGGTGTCAGTGTATGTCTTTGTTACTTGTTTTAAGTGTGTGTCTGTGTTACTGGGGGTCAGTGTGTGTCTGTGTTACTGGGTATCAGTGCATGTCTTCCTAACTTGGTGTCAGTGTATGTCTTTGTTACTTGGTGTAAGTGTGTGTCTGTGTTACTGGGAGTCAGTGTGTGTCTGTGTTACTGGGGGTCATTGTGTGTTTCTACCTGGGTGTCAGTGTGTGTCTGTGTTACCGGGTATCAATGTATGTCTTTGTTCCTGGGTATCAGTGTATGTCTTTGTGACTTGGTGTCATTGTATGTCTTTGTTACTTGGTGTAAGTGTGTGTCTGTGTTACTGGGTATCAGTGTATGTCTTTGTTGCTTGGTGTCAGTGTATGTCTTTGTTACTTGGTGTAAGTGTGTGTCTGTGTTGCTGGGTATCAGTGTATGTCTGTGTTACTTGGTGTAAGTGTGTGTCTTTGTTACTTGCTGTCAGTGTGTGTCTGTGTTCCTGGGTGTCAGTGTATGTCTTTGTTACTTGGTGTGAGTGCGTGTCTGTGTTACTGGGTGTCAGTGTGTTTGTTTGTGTTACTGGGTGTCAGTGTGTGTCTGTGTTACTTGGTGTAAGTGTGTGTCTTTGTTACTTGGTGTCCGTGTGTGTCTGTGTTACTGGGTGTCAGTGTATGTCTTTGTTACTTGGTGTAAGTGTGTGTCTGTGTTACTGGGTGTCAGTGTTTGTCTTTGTTACTGTGTATCAGTTTGTGTCTGTGACACTAGGTGTCAGTATTTAGTTTAGTTTAGAGATACAGCACTGAAACAGGCCCTTCGGCCCACCGAGTCTGTGCCGACCATCATACACCCATTTATACTAATCCTACACTAATCCCGGAGTCCTATCAACAACTTTGCTTCCAATTTCCACCCTTCTCTCACCTTTACATGGTCCATCTCTGACACTTCCCTTCCCTTCCGCGACTTCTCTGTCTCCATCTCTGGGGATAGCTTGTCTACCAATATCCATTATAGGCCCACTGACTCCCACAGCTACCTCGACTACACTTCTTCACACCCTACCTCCTGTAAGGACTCCATTCCATTCTCCCAGACTCTCCGTCTCCGACGCATCTGCTCTGATGATGCCACCTTCCATGACGGTGCTTCTGATATGACCTCCTTTTTCCTCAACTGAGCATTTCCCCCCACTGTGGTTGACAGGGTCCTCAACCGTGTCCGACCCATTCCCCACACCTGTACGCTCACCCCTTCCCCTCCCTCCCAGAACCGTGACAGGGTTCCCCTTGTCCTCACTTTTCATCCCTCCAGCCTACATATCCAAAGGATCATCCTCCACCATTTTCGCCACCTCCAGCGTGATGCCACTACCAGTCGCATCTTCCCCTCCCTTCCCCTGTCAGCATTCCGAAGGGATCGTTCCCTCCGCGACACCCTGGTCCACTCCTCCATTACCCCCACCACCTCGTCCCCGTCCCAGGGCACCTTCCCTCGCAATCGCAGGAGGTGTAATACCTGCCCATTTACCTCCTCTCTCCTCACTATCCCAGGCCCCAAACACTCCTTTCAGGTGAAGCAGCGATTTACTTGTACTTCTTTCATTGTAGTTTACTGTATTCGATGCTCACATTGTGGTCTCCTCTACATTGGGGAGACCAAGCGCAGACTGGGTGACCGCTTTGCGGAACATCTCCGCTCAGTCCGCAAGCAGGACCCTGAGCTTCCGGTTGCTTGCCATTTCAACACTCCCCCCTGCTCTCATGCTCACATCTCTGTCCTGGGATTGCTGCAGTGTTCCAGTGAACATCAACGCAAGCTCGAGGAACAGCATCTCATCTACCGATTAGGCACACTACAGCCTGCCGGACTGATCAATGAGTTCAATAATTTCAGAGCATGACAGCCCCCCAGTTTACTTTCATTTTTAGTCATTTTTAGTTATTTTTTCTTCCTTTTTTTTGCATTCCTTTTTACATTTTTTACAATCTTTTTTTGCATTTATTTCATTTCATCTTAGTTTGTTCAGTTTGCTTACCCACTGTTTTTTTCAGGTTGTTCTACTTCAGGTTTGCACTTGCTGATGTTCAATATTCAGTATATTCACACCTAATCTTTTCTAATGCTTTGTCTCTCAACACACTATTAACATATTGTTTGTCTTTGCGCCGTGACCTTTTGGTCAGCTATGTGGCCTGGTCCAATCTGCACCTTCTCCTTTGTTATCTCTTGCCCAACCCCCACCTCACTTGTTTATAATCTGTGACTTTTCCAATATTTGTCAGTTCCGAAGAAGGGTCACTGACACGAAACGTTAACTCTGCTTCTCTTTCCACAGATGCTGCCAGACCTGCTGAGTGAATCCGGCATTTCTTGTTTTTGTTTCAGATTTCCAGCATCCGCAGTATTTTGCTTTTATTTTCGTGTTTAATTCACTGCCACTTCTCTTGCAGGAATGCCTACCTTGAAGAAGTTGTGCTCTTCTCTCCGACGGGATTTTCGTTTGTCTCTTTTACCTTGTTCACCTTCATTGCTTCCTATTTCCCTCCTGGTGTTTGATAAGGTATCTACCAAAACTCGTTTTCACAGCCACATCTCCTTCCACAGTGACTGTCTCCGGCTCCGACTGATTCCACGAGGATTCCAACTGCAGTTTCACCCATCATGCTTTGAAACCACCCAGGATCACAGGTATCTCCGAGAAATACAACGTTCCTCGGACTGCTACTCTCGCCGCATCCTGAGATCCACACTCAGTGCTATGCGCCGCCATATGCACACACTGGACCTCTCCCTCCAGCAGCACCGTCTCACCTTATCTCAAATCTGTTCTACTCCGCAGTTTCATCTCTTCTTACGTCTCATCCGACGCATTAACGAAAAACTTTTTTTCTTCCTTTCAGGTGTTAAGGAACGCAAGCTCCAGCAGCTGATGGGGACTAATGCCCCTCCAGATCCTCCTTCCGCTTCACTTCCCTCTGACCTCACCCATTCTGATCTGACCCCTTGCCGTGTATTCACTATCCCCTCTGACCTCCCCCTCTCTGATGCTGAGCGTTCTGTACTCAGTAAAGGTCTCAGTTTTATCCCCTTACGCCCCCACCTCAATGAATTTCGCGCTCGGCATGACGTTGAGCTCTTCTTCCGTCGCCTCCGCCTCCGGGCTCACTTCTTCGACCAGGAGTCCTCCCCTCGACCAGCAGACCCATTCACCCGCCTCCAGCATTCTCCCTCTACCTGGACCCCTCACCCTGGCCTCTTACCCGCTCTTGATCTCTTCATTGAAAACTGTCGGCGAGACATTGGTCGTCTCAATTTCTCTGCCCCCCTCACTCACTCTAACCTGTCCCCCTCTGAACTTGAGGCACTCCGTTCTCTCAGGTCTAACCCCTACATGGTCATCAAACCTGCAGACAAGGGTGGTGCTATTGTTGTAGGGCGTACCGACCTCTACCTTGCAGAAGCTCAACGCCAACTCACAGACACCTCTTCCTACCTCCCTCTGGACCATGACCCCACCACCGAACATCAAGCCACCGTCCAAAGGATTGTCACTGACCTCATCTCCTCTGGAGATCTTCCCTCTACAGCTTCCAAACTCATAGTCCCGCAACCCCGGACAGCCCGCTTCTACCTCCTTCCCAAAATCCACAAACGGGACTGTCCCGGCAGACCCATTGTGTCAGCCTGCTCCTGCCCAACTGAACTTATTTCTTCCTATCTAGACTCTATCTTTTCTCCGCTGGTCCAGTCTCTTCCCACCTACATCCGTGACTCTTCTGACGCCCGACGTCATTTTGACAATTTCCAGTTTCCTGGTCCCAACCGCCTCCTCTTCATCATGGACGTCCAATCGCTCTACACCTCCATCCCCCACCAGGATGGTTTGAGGGCTCTGCGCTTCTTCCTGGAACAGAGGCCCAACCAGTCCCCATCCACCAACACCCTCCTCCGCCTGGCTGAACTTGTTCTCACATTGAACAACTTCTCTTTCATCTCCATGCATTTCCTTCAAGTAAAAGGTGTCGCTATGGGTACCCGCATGGGTCCTAGTTATGCCTAACTTTTTGTGGGATATGTCGAGCATTCTTTGTTCCAGTCCTACTCAGGCCCCCTCCCCCAACTCTTTTTCCGGTACATTGATGACTGTATCGGTGCCGTTTCCTGCTCCCGCCCCGAACTAGAAAACTTTATCAACTTTGCTTCCAATTTCCACCCTTCTCTCACCTTTACATGGTCCATCTCTGACACTTCCCTTCCCTTCCTCGACTTCTCTGTCTCCATCTCTGGGGAGAGATTGTCTACCAATATCCATTATAAGCCCACTGACTCCCACAGCTACCTCGACTACACTTCTTCACACCCTACCTCCAGTAAGAACTCCATTCCATTCTCCCAGTTTCTCCGTCTCCGACGCATCTGCTCTGATGATGCTACCTTCCATGACGGTGCTTCTGATTTGACCTTTTTCCTCAACCGAGGATTTCCCCCACTGTGGTTGACAGGGCCCTCAACAGTGTCCGACCCATTCCCCGCACCTCTACGCTCACCCCTTCCCCTCCCTCCCAGAACCGTGACAGGGTTCCCCTGGTCCTCACTTTTCATCCCTCCAGCCTACATATGCAAAGGATCATCCTCCACAATTTTCGCCACCTCCAGCGTGATGCCACTACCAGTCGCATCTTCCCCTCCCTTCCCCTGTCAGCATTCCGAAGGGATCGTTCCCTCCGCGACACCCTGGTCCACTCCTCCATTACCCCCACCACCTGGTCCCCGTCCCAGGGCACCTTCCCTTGCAATCGCAGGAGGTGTAATACCTGCCCATTTACCTCCTCTCTCCTCACTATCCCAGGCCCCAAACACTCCTTTCAGGCGAAGCAGCGATTTACTTGTACTTCTTGCAATGTAGTATACTGTATTCGCTGCTCACAGTGTGGTCTCCTCTACATTGGGGAGACCAAGCGCAGACTGGGTGACCGCTTTGCGGAACATCTCCGCTCAGTCCGCAAGCAGGACCCTGAGCTTCCGGTTGCTTGCCATTTCAACACTCCCCCCTGCTCTAATGCTCACATCTCTGTCCTGGGATTGCTGCACTGTTCCAGTGAACATCAACGCAAGCTCGAGGAACAGCATCTCATCTACCGATTAGGCACACTACAGCCTGCCGGACTGAACATTGAGTTCAATAATTTCTGAGCATGACAGCCCCCCAATTTACTTTCATTTTGAGTTATTTTTTCTCCCTTTTATTTGCATTCCTTTTTACATTTTTTACAATCTTTTTTTGCATTTATTTCATTTCATCTTAGTTTGTTCAGTTTGCTTACCCACTGTTTTTTTCAGGTTGTTCTTCTTCAGGTTTGCACTTGCTGATGTTCAATATTCAGTATATTCACACCTAATCTGTACTAATGCTTTGTCTTTCAACACACCATTAACATATTGTTTGCCTTTGCTCCGTGACCATTTGGTCTGCTATGTGGTCTGGTCCAATCTGCACCTTCTCCTTTGTTATCTCTTGCACAACCCCCACCTCACTTGTTTATAATCTGTGACTTTTCTAATATTTGTCAGTTCCGAAGAAGGGTCATTTACCAGAAACGTTAACGCTGCTTCTCTTTCCACAGATGCTGCCAGACCTGCTGAGTGAATCCGGCATTTCTTGATTTTGTTTCAGATTTCCAGCATCCGCAGTATTTTGTTTTTATTACCGTATTCCGATCACATCCCTACCTGTCCCTATATATTTCCCTACCACCTACCTATACTAGGGGCAATTTATGATGGCCAATTAACATATCAACCTGCAAGTCTTTGGCATGTGGGAAGCAACCGGAGCACCCGGAGGAAACCCACGCAGACACAGGGAGAACTTGCAAACTCCGCACATGCAGTACCCGGAATCGAACCCGGGTCCCTGGAGCTGTGAGGCTGCCGTGCAACCACAGCGCCGATGTGCCCCCGCCCCCCCCCCCCCCCCCAGTGTGTGCCTGTGTTACTGGGTATCAGTGTGTGTCTTTGTTACTTGGTGTCAGTGTATGTCTTTGTTGCTTGGTGTAAGTGTGTGTCTTTGTTACTTGGTGTCAGTGTATGTCTTTGTTGCTTGGTGTAAGTGTGTGTCTGCGTTACTGGGTATCAGTGTATGTCTTTCTGACTAGGTATCAGTGTATGTCTTTGTTACTGGGTGTCAGTGTGTGTCTTTGTGACTTGGTGTCAGTGTATGTCTTTGTTACTTGGTGTAAGTGTGTGTCTGTGTTACTGGGTATCAGTGTATGTCTTTGTTACTTGGTGTCAGTGTATGTCTGTGTTACTTGGTGTAAGTGTGTGTCTTTGTGACTTGGTATCAGTGTATGTCTTTGTTACTGGGTGTCAGTGTGTGTCTGTGTTACTTGGTGTCAGTGCATGTCTTTGTGACTGTGTATCAGTGTTTCTGTGTGTTACTGGGTGTCAGTGTGTGTTTGTTTGTGTTACTATTTGTCAGTGACACCAGTTGTCAGTATTTAGTTTAGTTTAGAGATACAGCACTTAAACAGGCCCTTCGGCCCACCGCGTCTGTGCCGACCATCAACCACCCATCTACACTAATCCTACAGTAATCCCGTATTCCTATCACATCCCCACCTATCCCTATATATTTCCCCACCACCTACCTATACTAGGGGCAATTTACTATGGCCAATTAACCTATCAACCTGCAAGTCTTTGGCATGTGGGAGGAAACCGGATCACCGGGAGGAAACCCACGCAGACACAGGGAGAACTTGCAAACTCCGCACAGGCAGTACCCAGAATCGAACCCGGGTCCCTGGAGCTGTGAGGCTGCGTTGCTAACCACTGGGTATCAGTGTCTGTCTTTTTTACTTGGTGTAAGTGTGTGTCTGTGTGACTGGGTATCAGTGCATGTCTTTGTTACTTGGTGTCATTGTATGTCTGTGTTACTTGGTGTAAGTGTGTGTCTGTGTGACTGGGTATCAGTGTATGTCTTTGTTACTTGGTGTCAGTGCATGTCTGTGTTACTTGGTGTCAGTGCGTTTGTTTGTGTTACTGGGTGTCAGTGTGTGTCTTTGTTACTTGGTGTAAGTGTGTGTCTTTGTTACTTGGTGTCCGTGTGTGTCTGTGTTACTGGGTAGCAGTGTCTGTCTTTGTTACTTGGTGTAAGTGTGTGTCTGTGTTACTGGGTATCAGTGCATGTCTTTGTAACTTGGTGCAATTGTCTGTCTTTTTTACTTGGTGTCAGTGTATGTCTGTGTTACTTGGTGTAAGTGTGTGTCTTTGTTACTTGGTGTCAGTTTATGTCTTTGTTACTTGGTGTCAGTGTGTGTCTGTGTTACTGGGCATCAGTGTATGTATTTTTGACTTAGTGTCAGTGTATGTCTTTGTGACTTGGTGTCAGTGCATGTCTTTTTTACTGGGTGTCAGTGCGTGTCTGTGTTTCTTGGTGTCAGTGTATGTCTTTGTTACTGTGTATCAGTGTTTCTCTGTGTTACTGGGTGTCAGTGTGTGTTTGTTTGTGTTACTGGGTGTCAGTGTCAGTCTGTGTTACTTGGTGTCCGTGTGTGTCTTTGTTACTTGGTGTCCGTGTGTGTCTGTGTTAATGGGTAGCAGTGTCTGTCTTTTTTACTTGGTGTAAGTTTGTGTCTGTGCTACTGGGTATCAGTGCATGTCTTTGTTACTTGGTGTCAGTGTATGTCTGTGTTACTTTTTGTAAGTGTGTGTCTGTGTTACTGGGTGTCAGTGTGTGTCTTTGTGACTTGGTGTCAGTGTATGTCTTTGTTACTTTGTGTAAGTGTGTGTCTGTGTTACTGGGTATCAGTGTATGTCTTTGTTACTTGGTGTCAGTGTATGTCTGTGTTACTTGATGTAAGTGTGTGTCTTTGTTACTTGGTGTCAGTGTATGTCTTTGTTACTTGGTGTAAGTGTGTGGCTGTGTTTCTGGGTATCAGTGTATGTCTTTGTGACTTGGTATCAGTGTATGTCTTTGTTACTGTGTATCAGTGTTTCTGTGTGTTACTGGGTGTCAGTGTGTGTTTGTTTGTGTTACTGGGTGTCAGTGACACTAGTTGTCAGTATTTAGTTTAGTTTAGAGATACAGCACTTAAACAGGCCCTTCGGCCCACCGCGTCTGTGCCGACCATCAACCACCCATCTACACTAATCCTACAGTAATCCCGTATTCCTATCACATCCCCACCTATCCCTATATATTTCCCTACCACCTACCTATACTAGGGGCAATCTATGATGGCCAATTAACCGATCAACCTGCAAGTCTTTGGCATGTGGGAGGAAACCGGAGCACCCGGAGGAAACCCACGCAGACACAGGGAGAACTTGCAAACTCCGCACAGGCAGAACCCGGAAGAGAACCCGGGTCCCTGGAGATGTGTTGCTGCGGTGCTAACCACTGCGCCAATGTGCCCACCCCCCAGTGTGTGCCTGTGTTACTGGGTATCAGTGTATGTCTTTGTTACTTGGTGTCAGTGCATGTCTGTGTTACTTGGTGTCAGTGTCTGTCTTTGTTACTTGGTGTAAGTGTGTGTCTGTGTTACTGGGTATCAGTGCATGTCTTTGTTACTTGGTGCAATTGTCTGACTTTTTTACTTGGTGTCAGTGTATGTCTCTGTTACTTGGTGTAAGTGCGTGTCTTTGTTACTTGGTGTCAGTGCATGTCTGTGTTACTTGGTGTCAGTGTGTTTGTTTGTGTTACTGGGTGTCAGTGTGTGTCTGTGTTACTTGGTGTAAGTGTTTGTCTTTGTTACTTGGTGTCCGTGTGTGTCTGTGTTACTGGGTAGCAGTGTCTGTCTTTGTTACTTGGTGTTAGTGTGTGTCTGTGTTACTGGGTATCAGTGCATGTCTTTGTTACTTGGTGCAATTGTCTGTCTTTTTTACTTGGTGTCAGTGTATGTCTGTGTTACTTGGTGTAAGTGTGTGTCTTTGTTACTTGGTGTCAGTGTATGTCTTTGTTACTTGGTGTCAGTTTATGTCTTTGTTACTTGGTGTCAGTGTGTGTCTGTGTTACTGGGCATTAGTGTATGTATTTTTTACTTAGTGTCAGTGTATGTCTTTGTGACTTGGTGTCAGTGCATGTCTTTTTTACTGGGTGCCAGTGCGTGCCTGTGTTTCTTGGGGTCAGTGTCTGTCATTGTTACTGTGTATCAGTGTTTCTCTGTGTTACTGGGTGTCAGCGTGTGTTTGTGTGTGTTACTGGGTGTCAGTGTCAGTCTGTGTTACTTGGTGTCCGTTTGTGTCTTTGTTACTTGGTGTCCGTGTGTGTCTGTGTTACTGGGTAGCAGTGTCTGTCTTTTTTACTTGGTGTAAGTGTGTGTCTGTGTTACTGGGTATCAGTGCATGTCTTTGTGACTTGGTGTCAGTGTATGTCTTTGTTACTGGGTGTCAGTGTGTGTCTTTGTGACTTGGTGTCAGTGTATGTCTTTGTTACTTGGTGTAAGTGTGTGTCTATGTTACTGGGTATCAGTGCATGTCTTTGTTATTTGGTGTCAGTGTATGTCAAAATTCTTGGTGTAAGTGTATGTCTTTGTTACTTGGTGTCAGTGTGTGTCTGTGTTACTTGGTGTAAGTGTGTGTCTTTGTTAGTTGGTGGAAGTGTATGTCTTTGTTACTTGGTGTCAGTGTGTGTCTTTGTTACTTGGTGTCAGTGTGTGTCTGTGTTACTGGGTATCAGTGCATGTCTTTGTGACTTGGTGTCAGTGTATGTCTTTGTTACTGTGTGTCAGTGTGTGTCTTTGTGACTTGGTGTCAGTGCATGTCTTTGTTACTTGGTGTAAGTGTGTGTCTATGTTACTGGGTATCAGCGTATGTCTTTGTTACTTGGTGTCAGTGTATGTCACAATTCTTGGTGTAAGTGTATGTCTTTGTTACTTGGTGTCAGTGTATGTCTGTGTTACTTGGTGTAAATGTGTGTCTTTGTTACTTGGTGTCAGTGTATGTCTTTGTTACTTGGTGTCAGTTTATGTCTTTGTTACTTGGTGTCAGTGTGTGTCTGTGTTACTGGGCATCAGTGTATGTATTTTTGACTTAGTGTCAGTGTATGTCTTTGTGACTTGGTGTCAGTGTATGTCTTTTTTACTGGGTGTCAGTGCGTGTCTGTGTTTCTTGGTGTCAGTGTATGTCTTTGTTACTGTGTATCAGTATTTCTCTGTGTTACTGGGTGTCAGTGTGTGTTTGTTTGTGTTACTGGGTGTCAGTGTCATTCTGTGTTACTTGGTGTCCGTGTGTGTCTTTGTTACTTGGTGTCCGTGTGTGTCTGTGTTACTGGGTAGCAGTGTCTGTCTTTGTTACTTGGTGTAAGTGTGTGTCTGTGTTACTGGGTATCAGTGCATGTCTTTGTTACTTGGTGCAATTGTCTGACTTTTTTACTTGGTGTCAGTGTATGTCTGTGTTACTTGGTGTAAGTGTGTGTCTTTGTTACTTGGTGTCAGTGCATGTCTGTGTTACTTGGTGTCAGTGTGTTTGTTTGTGTTACTGGGTGTCAGTGTGTGTCTGTGTTACTTGGTGTAAGTGTTTGTCTTTGTTACTTGGTGTCCGTGTGTGTCTGTGTTACTGGGTAGCAGTGTCTGTCTTTGTTACTTGGTGTTAGTGTGTGTCTGTGTTACTGGGTATCAGTGCATGTCTTTGTTACTTCGTGCAATTGTCTGTCTTTTTTACTTGGTGTCAGTGTATGTCTGTGTTACTTGGTGTAAGTGTGTGTCTTTGTTACTTGGTGTCAGTGTATGTCTTTGTTACTTGGTGTCAGTTTATGTCTTTGTTACTTGGTGTCAGTGTGTGTCTGTGTTACTGGGCATTAGTGTATGTATTTTTTACTTAGTGTCAGTGTATGTCTTTGTGACCTGGTGTCAGTGCATGTCTTTTTTACTGGGTGCCAGTGCGTGCCTGTGTTTCTTGGGGTCAGTGTCTGTCATTGTTACTGTGTATCAGTGTTTCTCTGTGTTACTGGGTGTCAGCGTGTGTTTGTGTGTGTTACTGGGTGTCAGTGTCAGTCTGTGTTACTTGGTGTCCGTGTGTGTCTTTGTTACTTGGTGTCCGTGTGTGTCTGTGTTACTGGGTAGCAGTGTCTGTCTTTTTTACTTGGTGTAAGTGTGTATCTGTGTTACTGGGTATCAGTGTATGTCTTTGTTACTTGGTGTCAGTGCATGTCTGTGTTACTTGGTGTCAGTGTGTTTGTTTGTGTTACTGGGTGTCAGTGTGTGTCTGTGTTACTTGGTGTAAGTGTGTGTCTTTGTTACTTGGTGTCCGTGTGTGTCTGTGTTACTGGGTAGCAGTGTCTGTCTTTGTTACTTGGTGTAAGTGTGTGTCTGTGTTACTGGGTATCAGTGCATGTCTTTGTTACTTGGTGCAATTGTCTGACTTTTTTACTTGGTGTCAGTGTATGTCTCTGTTACTTGGTGTAAGTGCGTGTCTTTGTTACTTGGTGTCAGTGCATGTCTGTGTTACTTGGTGTCAGTGTGTTTGTTTGTGTTACTGGGTGTCAGTGTGTGTCTGTGTTACTTGGTGTAAGTGTTTGTCTTTGTTACTTGGTGTCCGTGTGTGTCTGTGTTACTGGGTAGCAGTGTCTGTCTTTGTTACTTGGTGTTAGTGTGTGTCTGTGTTACTGGGTATCAGTGCATGTCTTTGTTACTTGGTGCAATTGTCTGTCTTTTTTACTTGGTGTCAGTGTATGTCTGTGTTACTTGGTGTAAGTGTGTGTCTTTGTTACTTGGTGTCAGTGTATGTCTTTGTTACTTGGTGTCAGTTTATGTCTTTGTTACTTGGTGTCAGTGTGTGTCTGTGTTACTGGGCATTAGTGTATGTATTTTTTACTTAGTGTCAGTGTATGTCTTTGTGACTTGGTGTCAGTGCATGTCTTTTTTACTGGGTGCCAGTGCGTGCCTGTGTTTCTTGGGGTCAGTGTCTGTCATTGTTACTGTGTATCAGTGTTTCTCTGTGTTACTGGGTGTCAGCGTGTGTTTGTGTGTGTTACTGGGTGTCAGTGTCAGTCTGTGTTACTTGGTGTCCGTTTGTGTCTTTGTTACTTGGTGTCCGTGTGTGTCTGTGTTACTGGGTAGCAGTGTCTGTCTTTTTTACTTGGTGTAAGTGTGTGTCTGTGTTACTGGGTATCAGTGCATGTCTTTGTTACTTGGTGTCAGTGTATGTCTGTGTTACTTGGTATAAGTGTGTGTCTGTGTTACTGGGTATCAGTGTATGTCTTTGTGACTTGGTGTCAGTGTATGTCTTTGTTACTGGGTGTCAGTGTGTGTCTTTGTGACTTGGTGTCAGTGTATGTCTTTGTTACTTGGTGTAAGTGTGTGTCTATGTTACTGGGTATCAGTGCATGTCTTTGTTATTTGGTGTCAGTGTATGTCAAAATTCTTGGTGTAAGTGTATGTCTTTGTTACTTGGTGTCAGTGTGTGTCTGTGTTACTTGGTGTAAGTGTGTGTCTTTGTTAGTTGGTGGAAGTGTATGTCTTTGTTACTTGGTGTCAGTGTGTGTCTTTGTTACTTGGTGTCAGTGTGTGTCTGTGTTACTGGGTATCAGTGCATGTCTTTGTGACTTGGTGTCAGTGTATGTCTTTGTTACTGTGTGTCAGTGTGTGTCTTTGTGACTTGGTGTCAGTGCATGTCTTTGTTACTTGGTGTAAGTGTGTGTCTATGTTACTGGGTATCAGCGTATGTCTTTGTTACTTGGTGTCAGTGTATGTCACAATTCTTGGTGTAAGTGTATGTCTTTGTTACTTGGTGTCAGTGTATGTCTGTGTTACTTGGTGTAAATGTGTGTCTTTGTTACTTGGTGTCAGTGTATGTCTTTGTTACTTGGTGTCAGTTTATGTCTTTGTTACTTGGTGTCAGTGTGTGTCTGTGTTACTGGGCATCAGTGTATGTATTTTTGACTTAGTGTCAGTGTATGTCTTTGTGACTTGGTGTCAGTGTATGTCTTTTTTACTGGGTGTCAGTGCGTGTCTGTGTTTCTTGGTGTCAGTGTATGTCTTTGTTACTGTGTATCAGTATTTCTCTGTGTTACTGGGTGTCAGTGTGTGTTTGTTTGTGTTACTGGGTGTCAGTGTCATTCTGTGTTACTTGGTGTCCGTGTGTGTCTTTGTTACTTGGTGTCCGTGTGTGTCTGTGTTACTGGGTAGCAGTGTCTGTCTTTTTTACTTGGTGTAAGTGTGTGTCTCTGTTACTGGGTATCAGTGTATGTCTTTGTTACTTGGTGTCAGTTTATGTCTTTGTTACTTGGTGTCAGTGTATGTCAAAATACTTGGTGTCGATGTATGTCTTTGTTACTTGGTGTAATTGTCTGTCTTTGTGACTTGGTGTCAGTGTATGTCTGTGTTACTTGGTGTAAGTGTGTGTCTGTGTTAATTGGTCTAAGTGTGTGTCCGTGTTACTGGGTATCAGTTTTTGTCTTTGTTACTTGGTGTAAGTGTGTGTCTGTGTTACTGGGTATCAGTGTATGTCTTTGTTACTTGGTGTCAGTGTATGTCTTTGTTACTTGGTGTAAGTGTATGTCTTTGTTACTTGGTGTCAGTGTATGTCTTTGTGACTTGGTGTAAGTGTGTGTCTGTGTTACTGGGTGTAAATGTGTGTCTGTGTGACTGGGTATCAGTGTATGTCTTTGTTACTTGGTGTCAGTGTATCTCAAAATACTTGGTGTAAGTGTATGCCTTTGTTACTTGGTGTCAGTGTATGTCTTTGTTACTTGGTGTCAGTGTATGTCTTTGTTACTTGGTGTCAGTGTGTGTCTATGTTGCTGGGTGTCAGTGTGTTTGTTTGTGTTACTGGGTGTCAATGTGTGTCTGTGTTACTGGGTATCAGCGTATGTCTTTGTTACTTGGTGTCACTGTATGTCAAAATACTTGGTGTAATTGTCTGTCTTTGTTACTTGCTGTCAGTGTATGTCTTTGTTACTTGGTGTAAGTGTCTGTCTGTGTTACTGGGTATCAGTGTATGTCTGTGTTACTGGGGGTCAGTGTATGTCTGTGTTACTGGGTGTAAGTGTATGTCTTTGTTACTTGGTGTAAGTGTGTGTCTGTGTTACTGGGTATCAGTGTCTGTCTTTGTTACTTGGTGTAAGTGTGTGTCTGTGTTACTGGGGGTCAGTGTGTGTTTCTAACTGGGTGTCAGTGTGTGTCTGTGTTACTGGGTATCAGTGTATGTCTTTGTTACTTGGTGTAATTGTATGTCTTTGTTGCTTGGTGACCGTGTATGTGTTTGTGACTTGGTGTCAGTGTATGTCTTTGTTACTGGGTGTCAGTGTATGTCTTTGATACTTGGTGTCAGTGTCTGTCTTTGTTACTTGGTGTAAGTGTGTGTCTGAGTTACTGGGTGTAAATGTGTGTCTGTGTGACTGGGTATCAGTGTATGTCTTTGTTACTTCGTGTAATTGTATGTCTTTGTTACTTGGTGACCGTGTATGTGTTTGTGACTTGGTGTCAGTGTGTATCTGTGTTACTGGGTGTCAGTGTATGTCTTTGTTTCTTAGTGTCAGTGTGTGTCTGTGTTACTTGGTGTAAGTGTGTGTCTGTGTTACTGGGTATCAGTGTATTTCTTTGTTACTGGTTATCAGTATGTGTCTTAGTGACTTGGTGTCAGTGTATGCCTTTGTTACTGGGTGTCAGTGTGTGTCTTTGTGACTTGTTGTCAGTGTATGTCTTTGTTACTTGGTGTAAGTGTTACTGGGTATCAGTGTATGTCTTTGTTACTTGGTGTCAGTGCATGTCTTTGTTACTGGGTGTCAGTGTGTGTCTTTGTTACTTGGTGTAAGTGTCTGTCTGTGTTACTGGGTATCAGTGTATGTCTGTGTTACTGGGGGTCAGTGTATGTCTGTGTTACTGGGTGTAAGTGTATGTCTTTGTTACTTGGTGTAAGTGTGTGTCTGTGTTACTGGGTATCAGTGTCTGTCTTTGTTACTTGGTGTAAGTGTGTGTCTGTGTTACTGGGGGTCAGTGTGTGTTTCTAACTGGGTGTCAGTGTGTGTCTGTGTTACTGGGTATCAGTGTATGTCTGTGTTACTGGGGGTCAGTGTATGTCTGTGTTACTGGGTGTAAGTGTATGTCTTTGTTACTTGGTGTAAGTGTGTGTCTGTGTTACTGGGTATCAGTGTCTCTTTGTTACTTGGTGTAAGTGTGTGTCTGTGTTACTGGGGGTCAGTGTGTGTTTCTAACTGGGTGTCAGTGTGTGTCTGTGTTACTGGGTATCAGTGTATGTCTTTGTTACTTGGTGTAATTGTATGTCTTTGTTGCTTGGTGACCGTGTATGTGTTTGTGACTTGGTGTCAGTGTATGTCTTTGTTACTGGGTGTCAGTGTATGTCTTTGATACTTGGTGTCAGTGTCTGTCTTTGTTACTTGGTGTAAGTGTGTGTCTGAGTTACTGGGTGTAAATGTGTGTCTGTGTGACTGGGTATCAGTGTATGTCTTTGTTACTTGGTGTAATTGTATGTCTTTGTTACTTGGTGACCGTGTATGTGTTTGTGACTTGGTGTCAGTGTGTATCTGTGTTACTGGGTGTCAGTGTATGTCTTTGTTTCTTAGTGTCAGTGTGTGTCTGTGTTACTTGGTGTAAGTGTGTGTCTGTGTTACTGGGTATCAGTGTATTTCTTTGTTACTGGTTATCAGTATGTGTCTTAGTGACTTGGTGACAGTGTATGCCTTTGTTTCTGGGTGTCAGTGTGTGTCTTTGTGACTTGGTGTCAGTGTATGTCTTTGTTACTTGGTGTAAGTGTTACTGGGTATCAGTGTATGTCTTTGTTACTTGGTGTCAGTGCATGTCTTTGTTACTGGGTGTCAGTGTGTGTCTTTGTTACTTGGTGTCAGTGTGTGTCTGTGTTCCTGGGTGTCAGTGTATGTCTTTGTTCCTGTGTATCAGTGTGTGTTACTGGGTGTCAGTCTGTGTCTGTGACACTAGGTGTCTGTATTTAGTTTAGTTTCGAGATGCAGCACTTCAACAGTCCCTTCGGGCCACCGAGTCTGTGCCGACCATCAACAACCCATTTCTCCTAATCCTACAGTTATCCCGTATTTCTATCAATCCCCACCGGTCCCTATATATTTCCCTACCACCTACCTATACTAGGGGCAATTTATAATGGCCAATTAACCTATCAACCTGCAAGTCTTTGGCATGTGGGAGGAAACCGGAGCACCCGGAGGAAACCCACGCAGACACAGGGGGAAATTGCAAACTCGGCACAGGCAGTACCCAGAATCGACCCCGGGTCCCTGGAACTGTGAGGCTGCGGTGTCAGTGTATGTCTTTGTTACTTGGTGTAAGTGTGTGTCTGTGTTACTGGGTATCAGTGTATGTCTTTGTGACTGGGTGTCAGTGTATGTCTTTGTTACTGGGTGTCAGTGTGTGTCTTTGTTACTTGGTGTAAGTGTGTGTCTGTGTTACTGGGTATCAGTGTATGTCTTTGTTACTTGGTGTCAGTGTATGTCAAAATACTTAGTGTAAGTGTATGTCTTTGTTACTTGGTGTAATTGTCTGTCTTTGTTACTTGGTGTCAGTGTATGTCTGTGTTACTTGGTGTAAGTGTGTGTCTTTGTAACTTGGTGTAAGTGTTTGCCTTTGTTACTTGGTGTCAGTGTATGTCTTTGTTACTTGGTGTCCGTGTGTGTCTGTGTTACTGGGTATCAGTGTATGTCTTTGTGACTTGGTGTCAGTGTATGTCTTTGTTACTTGGTGTAAGTGTGTGTCTGTGTTACTGGGTATCAGTGTATGTCTTTGTTACTGGGTATCAGTGTGTGTCTTTGTGACATGGTGTCAGTGTATGTCTTTGTTACTGGGTGTCAGTGTGTGTCTTTGTGACTTCGTGTCAGTGTATGTCTTTGTTACTTGGTGTAAGTGTGTGTCTGTGTTACTGGGTATCAGTGTATGTCTTTGTTACTTGTTGTCAGTGTATGTCTTTGTTACATGGTGTCAGTGTGTGTCTGTGTTACTTGGTGCAAGTGTGTGTCTGTGTTCCTGGGTGTCAGTGTGTGTCTGTGTTACTTGGTGTAAGTGTGTGTCTTTGTTACTTGGTGTCCGTGTGTGTCTGTGTTACTTGGTGTCAGTGTATGTCTTTGTTACTTGGTGTCAGTGTGTATCTGTGTTACTGGGTATCAGTGTATGTCTTTGTGACTTTGTATCAATGTATGTCTTTGTTACTTGGTGTCAGTGTATGTCTTTGTTACTGGCTGTCAGTGTGTGTCTGTGTTACTTGGTGTCAGTGTGTGTCTTTGTTACTGTGTATCAGTGGTTCTCCGTGTTACTGGCTGTCAGTGTGTGTCTGTGACACTAGGTGTCAGTATTTAGTTTAGTTTCGAGATACAGCACTTAAACAGGCCCTTCGGCCCACCGAGTATGTGCCGACCATCAACCACCCATTTATGCTAATCGGACCATAATTCCGTATTCCGATCACATCCCCACCTGTCCCTATATATTTCCCTGCCACCTACCTAGACTGGGGGCAATTTATGATGGCCAATTAACCTATCAACCGGCAAGTCTTTGGCATGTGTGAGGAAACCGGAGCACCCGGAGGAAACTCACGCAGACACAGGGAGAACATGCAAACTCCGCACAGGCAGTACCCAGAATTGAACCCTGGTCCCTGGAGCTGTGAGGCTGCAGTGCTAACCACTGCGTCACTGTGCCGCCCAGTGTGTGGCTGTGTTACTGGGTGTCAGTGTATGTCTTTGTTTCTTAGTGTCAGTGTGTGTCTGTGTTACTTGGTGGAAGTGTGTGTCTGTGTTACTGGGTGCCTGTGTGTGTCTGTGTTACTTGGTGTAAGTGTGTGTCTTTGTTACTTGGTGTCCGTGTGTGTCTGTGTTACTGGGTGTCAGTGTATGTCCTTGTTGTTGCGTGTCAGTGTATGTCTTTGTTACTTGGTGTAAGTGTGTGTCTGTGTTACTGGGTATCAGTGTGTGTCTTTGTTACTTGGTGTAAGTGTGTGTCTGTGTTACTGGGTATCAGTGTATGTCTTTGTTACTGGGTATCAGTATGTGTCTTAGTGACTTGGTGTCAGTGTATGTCTTTGTTACTGGGTGTCAGTGTGTGTCTTTGTGACTTGGTGTCAGTGTATGTCTTTGTTACTTGGTGTAAGTGTGTGTCTGTGTTACTGGGTATCAGTGTATGTCTTTGTTACTTGGTGTCAGTGTGTGTCTGTGTTACTTGGTGTAAGTGTGTGTCTGTGTTACTGGGTGCCAGTGTGTCTCTGTGTTACTGGGTGTCAGTGTATGTCTTTGTTTCTTGGTGTAAGTGTGTGTCTTTGTTACTTGGTGTCCGTGTGTGTCTGTGTTATTGGGTGTCAGTGTATGTCCTTGTTGCTGCGCGTCACTGTATGTCTTTGTTACTTGGTGTAAGTGTGTGTCTGTGTTACTGGGTATCAGTGTGTGTCTTTGTTACTTGGTGTAAGTGTGTGTCTGTGTTACTGGGTATCAGTGTATGCCTTTGTTACTGGGTATCAGTATATGTCTTAGTGACTTGGTGTCAGTGTATGTCTTTGTTACTGGGTGTCAGTGTGTGTCTTTGTGACTTGGTGTCAGTGTATGTCTTTGTTACTTGGTGTAAGTGTGTGTCTGTGTTACTGGGTATCAGTGTATGTCTTTGTTACTTGGTGTCAGTGCATGTCTTTGTTACTGGGTGTCAGTGTGTGCCTTTGTGACTTGGTGTCAGTGTATGTCTTTGTTACTGGGTGTCAGTGTGTGTCTTTGTGACTTGGTGTCAGTGGATGTCATTGTTACTTGGTGTAAGTGTGTGTCTGTGTTACTGGGTATCAATGTATGTCTTTGCTACTTGGTGTCAGTGTGTGTCTTTGTTACTTGTTGTCAGTGTATGTCTTTGTTACATGGTGTCAGTGTGTGTCTGTGTTACTTGGTGCAAGTGTGTGTCTGTGTTCCTGGGTGTCAGTGTGTGTCTGTGTTACTTGGTGTAAGTGTGTGTCTTTGTTACTTGGTGTCCGTGTGTGTCTGTGTTACTTGGTGTCA
Source organism: Heterodontus francisci (assembly GCF_036365525.1). Lineage (NCBI taxonomy): Eukaryota > Metazoa > Chordata > Chondrichthyes > Heterodontiformes > Heterodontidae > Heterodontus > Heterodontus francisci. The sequence goes on along the minus strand of NW_027140221.1, from coordinate 3,140,214 downwards.
GTGTATGTCTTTGTTACTTGGTGTCAGTGTGTATCTGTGTTACTGGGTATCAGTGTATGTCTTTGTGACTTTTTATCAATGTATGTCTTTGTTACTTGGTGTCAGTGTATGTCTTTGTTACTGGCTGTCAGTGTGTGTCTGTGTTACTTGTTGTCAGTGTGTGTCTTTGTTACTGTGTATCAGTGGTTCTCCGTGTTACTGGCTGTCACTGTGTGTCTGTGACACTAGGTGTCAGTATTTAGTTTAGTTTCGAGATACAGCACTTAAACAGGCCCTTCGGCCCACCGAGTATGTGCCGACCATCAACCACCCATTTATGCTAATCGGACAATAATTCCGTATTCCGATCACATCCCCACCTGTCCCTATATATTTCCCTGCCACCTACCTAGACTCGGGGCAATTTATGATGGCCAATTAACCTATCAAACGGCAAGTCTTTGGCATGTGTGAGGAAACCGGAGCACCCGGAGGAAACTCACGCAGACACAGGGAGAACATGCAAACTCCGCACAGGCAGTACCCAGAATTGAACCCTGGTCCCTGGAGCTGTGAGGCTGCAGTGCTAACCACTGCGCCACTGTGCCGCCCAGTGTGTGGCTGTGTTACTGGGTGTCAGTGTATGTCTTTGTTTCTTAGTGTCAGTGTGTGTCTGTGTTACTTGGTGTAAGTGTGTGTCTGTGTTACTGGGTGCCTGTGTGTGTCTGTGTGACTTGGTGTAAGTGTGTGTCTTTGTTACTTGGTGTCCGTGTGTGTCTGTGTTACTGGGTGTCAGTGTATGTCCTTGTTGTTGCGTGTCAGTGTATGTCTTTGTTACTTGGTGTAAGTGTGTGTCTGTGTTACTGGGTATCAGTGTGTGTCTTTGTTACTTGGTGTAAGTGTGTGTCTGTGTTACTGGGTATCAGTGTATGTCTTTGTTCCTGAGTATCAGTATGTGTCTCAGTGACTTGGTGTCAGTGTATGTCTTTGTAACTTGGTGTCAGTGTGTGTCTTTGTGACTTGGTGTCAGTGTATGTCTTTGTTACTTGGTGTAAGTGTGTGTCTGTGTTACTGGGTATCAGTGTATGTCTTTGTTACTTGGTGTCAGTGTGTGTCTGTGTTACTTGGTGTAAGTGTGTGTCTGTGTTACTGGGTGTCAGTGTATGTCATTGTTACTTGGTGGAAGTGTGTGTCTGTGTTACTGGGTGCCAGTGTGTGTCTGTGTTACTGGGTGTCAGTGCATGTCATTGATACTGGGTGTCAGCGTATGTCTTTGTTACTTGGTGTAAGTGTGTGTCTGTGTTCCTGGTTATCAGTGTGTGTCTTTGTTACTTGGTGTAAGTGTGTGTCTGTGTTACTTGGTATCAGTGTATGTCTTTGTTACTTGGTGTCAGTGTATGTCTTTGTTACTGGGAAACAGTGTGTGTCTTTGTGACCTGGTGTCAGTGGATGTCTTTGTTACTGGGTGTCAGTGTGTGTCTTTGTGACTTGGTGTCAGTGTATAACTTTGTTACTTGGTGTAAGTGTCTGTCTGTGTTACTGGGTATCAGTGGATGTCTTTGTTACTTGGTGTCAGTGTATGTCATTGTTACTTGGTGTCAGTGTATGTCAAAATACTGGGTGTAAGTGTATGCCTTTGTGACTGGGTGTAATTGTCTGTCTTTGTTACTTGGTGTCAGTGTTTGTCTGTGTTACTTGTTGTAAGTGTGTGTCTTTGTTACTTGGTGTCAGTGTATGTCTTTGTTACTTGGTGTCAGTGTGTGTCTGTGTTACTGGGTATCAGTGTATGTCTTTGTGACTTGGTGTCAGTGTATGTCTTTGTTACTTGGTGTAAGTGTGTGTCTGTGTTACTGGGTATCAGTGTATGTCTTTGTTACTTGGTGTCAGTGTATGCCTTTGTTATTGGGTGTCAGTGTGTGTATTTGTGACCTGGTGTCAGTGTATGTCTTTGTTACTGGGTGTCAGTGTGTGTCTTTGTGACTTGGTGTCAGTTTATATCTTTGTTACTTGGTGTAAGTGTGTGTCTGTGTTACTGGGTATCAGTGTATGTCTTTGTTACTTGGTGTCAGTGTATGTCTTTGTTACTTGGTGTCAGTGTTACTGGGTGTCAGTGTGTGTCTGTGTGACTTGGTGTAAGTGTGTGTCTTTGTTACTTGGTGTCCGTGTGTGTCTGTGTTACTTGGTGTCAGTGTATGTCTTTGTTACTTGGTGTCAGTGTGTGTCTGTGTTACTGGGTATCAGTGTATGTCTTTGTGACTTGGTATCAATGTATGTCTTTGTTACTTGGTGTCAGTGTATGTCTTTGTTACTGGGTGTCAGTGTGTGTCTGTGTTACTTGGTGTCAGTGTCTGTCTTTGTTACTGTGTATCAGTGGTTCTCTGTGTTACTGGGTGTCAGTGTGTGTTTGTTTATGTTACTGGCTGTCAGTGTGTGTCTGTGACACTAGGTGTCAGTATTTAGTTTAGTTTAGAGATACAGCACTTAAACAGGCCCTTCGGCCCACCGAGTCTGTGCCGACCATTACCCACCCATTTATGCTAATCCTACACTAATTCCGTATTCCGATCACATCCCCACCTCTCCCTATATATTTCCCTACCACCTACCTGGACTCGCGGCAATTTATGATGGCCAATTTCCCTATCAACCGGCAAGTCTTTGCCATGTGGGAGGAAACCGGAGCACCCGGAGGAAACTCACGCATACACAGGGAGAACTTGCAAACTCCGCACAGGCAGTACCCAGAATCGAACCCGGGTCCCTGGAGCTGTGAGGCTGCAGTGCTAACCACTGCGCCACTGTGCCGCCCAGTGTGTGTCTGTGTTACTGGGTGTCAGTGTATGTCATTGTTACTTGGTGGAAGTGTGTGTCTGTGTTACTGGTTGTCAGTGCATGTCTTTGATAATGGGTGTCAGCGTATGTCTTTGTTACTTGGTGGAAGTGTGTGTCTGTGTTCCTGGTTATCAGTGTGTGTCTTTGTTACTTGGTGTAAGTGTGTGTCTGTGTTACTGGGTATCAGTGTATGTCTTTGTTACTGGGTATCAGTGTATGTCTTTGTGACTTGGTGTCAGTGTGTGTCTGTGTCACTGGGTATCAGTGTATGTCTTTGTGACTTGGTGTCAGTGTATGTCTTTGTTACTTGGTGTAAGTGTGTGTCTGTGTTACTGGGTATCAGTGTATGTCTTTGTTACTTGGTGTCAGTGTATGTCTTTGTTACTGGGAATCAGTGTGTGTCTTTGTGACCTGGTGTCAGTGTATGTCTTTGTTACTGGGTGTCAGTGTTTGTCTTTGTGACTTGGTGTCAGTTTATATCTTTGTTACTTGGTGTAAGTGTGTGTCTGTGTTACTGGGTATCAGTGTATGTCTTTGTTACTTGGTGTCAGTGTATGTCTTTGTTACTTAGTGTCAGTGTATGTCAAAATACTTGGTGTAAGTGTATGTCTTTGTGACTTGGTGTAATTGTCTGTCTTTGTTACTTGGTGTCAGTGTTTGTCTGTGTTACTTGTTGTAAGTGTGTGTCTTTGTTACTTGGTGTCAGTGGATGTCTTTGTTACTTGGTGTCAGTGTGTGTCTGTGTTACTGGGTATCAGTGTATGTCTTTGTGACTTGGTGTCAGTGTATGTATTTGTTACTTGGTGTAAGTGTGTGTCTGTGTTACTGGGTATCAGTGTATGTCTTTGTTACTTGGTGTCAGTGTATGCCTTTGTTATTGGTTGTCAGTGTGTGTATTTGTGACCTGGTGTCAGTGTATGTCTTTGTTACTGGGTGTCAGTGTGTGTCTTTGTGACTTGGTGTCAGTTTATATCTTTGTTACTTGGTGTCAGTGTGTGTCTGTGTTACTGGGTATCAGTGTATGTCTTTGTTACTTGGTGTCAGTGTATGTCAAAATACTTGGTGTAAGTGTATGTCTTTGTGACTTGGTGTAATTGTCTGTCTTTGTTACTTGGTGTCAGTGTTTGTCTGTGTTACTTGTTGTATGTGTGTGTCTTTGTTACTTGGTGTCAGTGTATGTCTTTGTTACTTGGTGTCAGTGTGTGTCTGTGTTACTGGGTATCAGTGTATGTCTTTGTGACTTGGTGTCAGTGTATGTCTTTGTTACTTGGTGTAAGTGTGTGTCTGTGTTACTGGGTATCAGTGTATGTCTTTGTTACTTGGTGTCAGTGTATGTCTTTGTTACTTGGTGTCAGTGTATGTCAAAATACTTGGTGTAAGTGTATGTCTTTGTGACTGGGTGTAATTATCTGTCTTTGTTACTTGGTGTCAGTGTTTGTCTGTGTTACTTGTTGTAAGTGTGTGTCTTTGTTACTTGGTGTCAGTGTATGTCTTTGTTACTTGGTGTCAGTGTGTGTCTGTGTTACTGGGTATCAGTGTATGTCTTTGTGACTTGGTGTCAGTGTATGTCTTTGTTACTTGGTGCAAGTGTGTGTCTGTGTTACTGGGTATCAGTGTATGTCTTTGTTACTTGGTGTCAGTGTATGCCTTTGTTATTGGGTGTCAGTGTGTGTATTTGTGACCTGGTGTCAGTGTATGTCTTTGTTACTGGGTGTCAGTGTGTGTCTTTGTGACTTGTTGTCAGTTTATATCTTTGTTACTTGGTGTAAGTGTTTGTCTGTGTTACTGGGTATCATTGTATGTCTTTGTTACTTGGTGTCAGTGTATGTCTTTGTTACTTGGTGTCAGTGTGTGTCTGTGTTACTTTGTGCAAGTGTGTGTCCGTGTTACTGGGTGTCAGTGTGTGTCTGTGTGACTTGGTGTAAGTGTGTGTCTTTGTTACTTGGTGTCCGTGTGTGTCTGTGTTACTTGGTGTCAGTGTATGTCATTGTTACTTGGTGGAAGTGTGTGTCTGTGTTACTGGTTGTCAGTGCATGTCTTTGATAATGGGTGTCAGCGTATGTCTTTGTTACTTGGTGGAAGTGTGTGTCTGTGTTCCTGGTTATCAGTATGTGTCTTTGTTACTTGGTGTAAGTGTATGTCTGTGTTACTGGGTATCAGTGTATGTCTTTGTTACTGGGTATCAGTGTATGTCTTTGTGACTTGGTGTCAGTGTGTGTCTGTGTCACTGGGTATCAGTGTATGTCTTTGTGACTTGGTGTCAGTGTATGTCTTTGTTACTTGGTGTAGTGTGTGTCTGTGTTACTGGGTATCAGTGTATGTCTTTGTTACTTGGTGTCAGTGTATGTCTTTGTTACTGGGAATCAGTGTGTGTCTTTGTGACCTGGTGTCAGTGTATGTCTTTGTTACTGGGTGTCAGTGTTTGTCTTTGTGACTTGGTGTCAGTGTATATCTTTGTTACTTGGTGTAAGTGTGTGTCTGTGTTACTGGGTATCAGTGTATGTCTTTGTTACTTGGTGTCAGTGTATGTCTGTGTTACTTGGTGTCAGTGTATGTCAAAATACTTGGTGTAAGTGTATGTCTTTGTGACTTGGTGTAATTGTCTGTCTTTGTTACTTGGTGTCAGTGTATGTCTTTGTTACTTGGTGTCAGTGTGTGTCTGTGTTACTGGGTATCAGTGTATGTCTTTGTGACTTGGTGTCAGTGTATGTATTTGTTACTTGGTGTAAGTGTGTGTCTGTGTTACTGGGTATCAGTGTATGTCTTTGTTACTTGGTGTCAGTGTATGCCTTTGTTATTGGTTGTCAGTGTGTGTATTTGTGACCTGGTGTCAGTGTATGTCTTTGTTACTGGGTGTCAGTGTGTGTCTTTGTGACTTGGTGTCAGTTTATATCTTTGTTACTTGGTGTCAGTGTGTGTCTGTGTTACTGGGTATCAGTGTATGTCTTTGTTACTTGGTGTCAGTGTATGTCAAAATACTTGGTGTAAGTGTATGTCTTTGTGACTTGGTGTAATTGTCTGTCTTTGTTACTTGGTGTCAGTGTTTGTCTGTGTTACTTGTTGTATGTGTGTGTCTTTGTTACTTGGTGTCAGTGTATGTCTTTGTTACTTGGTGTCAGTGTATGTCTTTGTTACTTGGTGTCAGTGTGTGTCTGTGTTACTGGGTATCAGTGTATGTCTTTGTGACTTGGTGTCAGTGTATGTCTTTGTTACTTGGTGTAAGTGTGTGTCTGTGTTACTGGGTATCAGTGTATGTCTTTGTTACTTGGTGTCAGTGTATGTCTTTGTTACTTGGTGTCAGTGTATGTCAAAATACTTGGTGTAAGTGTATGTCTTTGTGACTGGGTGTAATTGTCTGTCTTTGTTACTTGGTGTCAGTGTTTGTCTGTGTTACTTGTTGTAAGTGTGTGTCTTTGTTACTTGGTGTCAGTGTATGTCTTTGTTACTTGGTGTCAGTGTGTGTCTGTGTTACTGGGTATCAGTGTATGTCTTTGTGACTTGGTGTCAGTGTATGTCTTTGTTACTTGGTGCAAGTGTGTGTCTGTGTTACTGGGTATCAGTGTATGTCTTTGTTACTTGGTGTCAGTGTATGCCTTTGTTATAGGGTGTCAGTGTGTGTATTTGTGACCTGGTGTCAGTGTATGTCTTTGTTACTGGGTGTCAGTGTGTGTCTTTGTGACTTGGTGTCAGTTTATATCTTTGTTACTTGGTGTAAGTGTGTGTCTGTGTTACTGGGTATCAGTGTATGTCTTTGTTACTTGGTGTCAGTGTATGTCTTTGTTACTTGGTGACAGTGTGTGTCTGTGTTACTTTGTGCAAGTGTGTGTCCGTGTTACTGGGTGTCAGTGTGTGTCTGTGTGACTTCGTGTAAGTGTGTGTCTTTGTTACTTGGTGTCCGTGTGTGTCTGTGTTACTTGGTGTCAGTGTATGTCTTTGTTACTTGGTGTCAGTGTGTGTCTGTGTTACTGGGTATCAGTGTATGTCTTTGTGACTTGGTATCAATGTATGTCTTTGTTACTTGGTGTCAGTGTGTGCCTGTGTTACTGGGTATCAGTGTATGTCTTTGTTACTTGGTGTCAGTGTCTGTCTTTGTTACTGTGTATCAGTGGTTCTCTGTGTTACTGGGTGTCAGTGCGTGTTTGCTTATGTTACTGGCTGTCAGTGTGTGTCTGTGACACTAGGTGTCAGTATTTAGTTTAGTTTCGAGATACAGCACTTAAACAGGCCCTTCGGCCCACCGAGTCTGTGCCGACCATCAACCACCCATTTATGCTAATCCTACACTAATTCCGTATTCCGATCACATCCCCACCTGTCCCTATATATTTCCCTACCACCTACCTGGACTCGCGGCAATTTATGATGGCCAATTAACCTATCAACCCGCAAGTCTTTGGCATGTGGGAGGAAACCGGAGCACCCGGAGGAAACTCACGCAGACACAGGGAGAACTTGAAAACTCCGCACAGGCAGTACCCAGAATCGAACCGGGTCCCTGGAGCTGTGAGGCTGCAGTGCTAACCACTTCGCCACAGTGCCGCCCAGTGTGTGTCTGTGTTACTGGGTGTCAGTGTATGTCTTTGTTACTTGGTGTAAGTGTCTGTCTGTGTTACTGGGTGCCAGTGTGTGTCTGTGTTACTGGGTGTCAGTGCATGTCTTTGATACTGGGTGTAAGTGTATGTCTTTGTTACTTGGTGTAAGTGTGTGTCTGTGTTACTGGGTATCAGTGTGTGTCTTTGTTACTTGGTGTAAGTGTGTGTCTGTGTTACTGGGTATCAGTGTATGTCTTTGTTACTGGGTATCAGTGTATGTCTTTTTGACTTGGTGTCAGTGTATGTCTTTGTTACTGGGTGTCAGTGTGTGTCTTTGTGACTTGGTGTCAGTGTATGTCTTTGTTATTTGGTGTAAGTGTGTGTCTGTGTTACTGGGTATCAGTGTATGTCTTTGTTACTTGGTGTCAGTGTATGTCAAAATACTTGGTGTAAGTGTATGTCTTTGTTACTTGGTGTAATTGTCTGTCTTTGTTTCTTGGTGTCATTGTATGTCTGTGTTGCTTGGTGTAAGTGTGTGTCTTTGTTACTTCTTGTCAGTGTATGTCTTTGTTACTTGGTGAAATTGTGTGTCGTTGTTACTTGGTGTCAGTGTGTGTCTGTGTTCCTGGGTGTCAGTGAATGTCTTTGTTACTTGGTGTAAGTCTATGTCTTTGTTACTTGGTGTCAGTGTTTGTGTTTGTGACTTGTTGTCAGTGGATGTCTTTGTTACTGGGTGTCAGTGTTTGTCTTTGTTACTTGGTGTAAGTGTATGTCAAAATACTTGGTGTAAGTGTATGTCTGTGTTACTTGGTGTAAGTGTATGTCTTTGATACTGGGTGTCAGTGTGTGTCTTTGTGACTTGGGGTCAGTGTATGTCTTTGTTACTTGGTGTAGGTGTGTGTCTGTGTTACTGGGTATCAGCGTATGTCTTTGTTACTTGGTGTCAGTGTATGTCTTTGTTACTTGGTGTCTGTGTATGTCAAAATACTTGGTGTAAGTGTATGTCTTTGTTACTTGGTGTAATTGTCTGTCTTTGTTACTTGGTGTCAGTGTATGTCTGTGTTATTTGGTGCAAGTGTGTGACTTTGTTACTTCTTGTCAGGGTATGTCTTTGTCACTTGGTGTAATTGTCTGTCTTTGTTACTTGGTGTCAGTGTATGACTGTGTTACTTGGTGTAAGTGTGTGTCTGTGTTACTGGGTGCCAGTGTGTGTCTGTGTTACTGGGTGTCATTGCATGTCTTTGTTACTTGGTGTAAGTGTGTGTCTGTGTTACTGGGTATCAGTGTGTGTCTTTGTTACTTGGTGTAAGTGTGTGTCTGTGTTACTGGGTGCCAGTGTGTGTCTGTGTTACTGGGTGTCAGTGCATGTCTTTGATACTGGGTGTCAGTGGATGTCTTTGTTACTTGGTGCAAGTGTGTGACTGTGTTACTGGGTATCAGTGTGTGTCTTTGTTACTTTGAGTAAGTGTGTGTCTGTATTACTGGGTATCAGTGTATGTCTTTGTTTTTGGGTATCAGTGTATGTCTTTGTGACTTGGTGTCAGTGTATGTCTTTGTTACTGGGTGTCAGTGTATGTCTTTGTTATTTGGTGTAAGTGTGTGTCTGTGTTACTGGGTATCAGTGTATGTCTTTGTTACTTGGTGTCAGTGTATGTCAAAATACTTGGTGTAAGTGTATGTCTTTGTTACTTGGTGTAATTGTCTGTCTTTGTTACTTGGTGTCAGTGTGTGTCTGTGTTACTGGGTATCAGTGTATGTCTTTGTGACTTGGTGTCAGTGTATGTCTTTGTTACTTGGTGTAAGTGTGTGTCTGTGTTACTGGGTATCAGTGTATGTCTTTGTTACTTGGTGTCAGTGTATGCCTTTGTAACTGGGTGTCAGTGTGTGTCTTTGTGACCTGGTGTCAGTGTATGTCTTTGTTACTGGGTGTCAGTGTGTGTCTTTGTGACTTGGTGTCAGTGTATATCTTTGTTACTTGGTGTAAGTGTGTGTCTGTGTTACTGGGTATCAGTGTATGTCTTTGTTACTTGGTGTCAGTGTATGTCTTTGTTACTTGGTGTCAGTGTGTGTCTGTGTTACTTTGTGTAAGTGTGTGTCCGTGTTACTGGGTGTCAGTGTGTGTCTGTGTGACATGGTGTAAGTGTGTGTCCGTGTTACTTGGTGTCCGTGTGTCTTGGTGTCAGTGTATGTCTTTGTTACTTGGTGTCAGTGTTACTGGGTATCAGTGTATGTCTTTGTGACTTGGTATCAATGTATGCCTTTGTTACTTGGTGTCAGTGTCTGTCTTTGTTCCTGTGTATCAGTGGTTCTCTGTGTTACTGGGTGTCAGTGTGTGTTTGTTTATGTTACTGGCTGTCAGTGTGTGTCTGTGACACTAGGTGTCAGTATTTAGTTTAGTTTCGAGATACAGCACTTAAACAGGCCCTTCGGTCCACCGAGTCTGTGCCGACCATCAACCACCCATTTATGCTAATGCTACACTAATTCCGTATTCCGATCACATCCCCACCTGTCCCTATATATTTCCCTACCACCTACCTGGACTCGCGGCAATTTATGATGGCCAATTAACCGATCTATCGGCAAGTCTTTGGCATGTGGGAGGAAACCGGAGCACCCGGAGGAAACTCACGCAGACACAGGGAGAACTTGCAAACTCCGCACAGGCAGTACCCAGAATCGAACCGGGTCTTTGGAGCTGTGAGGCTGCAGTGCTAACCACTGCGCCACTGTGCCGCCCAGTGCGTGTCTGTGTTACTGGGTGTCAGTGTATGTCTTTGTTACTTGGTGTAAGTGTGTGTCTGCGTTACTGGGTGCAAGTGTGTGTCTGTGTTACTGGGTGTCAGTGCATGTCTTTGATACTGGGTGTCAGTGTCTGTCTTTGTTACTTGGTGTAAGTGTGTGTCTGTGTTACTGGGTATCAGTGTGTGTCTTTGTTACTTGGTGTAAGTGTGTGTCTGTGTTACTGGGTATCAGTGTATGTCTTTGTTACTGGGTATCAGTGTATGTCTTTGTGACTTGGTGTCAGTGTATGTCCTTGTTACTGGGTGTCAGTGTGTGTCTTTGTGACTTGGTGTCAGTGTATGTCTTTGTTACTTGGTGTAAGTGTGTGTCTGTGTTACTGGGTATCAGTGTATGTCTTTGTTACTTGGTGTCAGTGTATGTCAAAATACTTGGTGCAAGTGTATGTCTTTGTTACTTGGTGTCAGTGTATGTCTGTGTTACTTGGTGTAAGTGCGTGTCTTTGTTACTTCTTGTCAGTGTATGTCTTTGTTACTTGGTGTAAGTGTGTGTCTTTGTTACTTGGTGTCAGTGTGTGTCTGTGTTCCTGGGTGTCAGTGTATGTCTTTGTTACTTGGTGTAAGTGTATGTCTTTGTTACTAGGTGTCACTGTATGTCTTTGTTACTTGGTGTAAGTGTGTGTCTGTGTTACTGGGTATCAGTGTGTGTCTTTGTTACTTGTTGGAAGTGTGTGTCTGTGTTACGGGGTGTCAGTGTATGTCTTTGTTACTTGGTTTAAGTGTATGTCAAAATACTTGGTGTCAGTGTATGTCTGTTTTACTTGGTGTAAGTGTATGTCTTTGTGACTTGGTGTAAGTGTGCGTCTGTGTTACTGGGTATCAGTGTATGTCTTTGTTACTGGGTGTCAGTGTATGTCTTTGTCACTTGGTGTAAGTGAGCGTCTGTGTTACTGGGTATCAGTGTATGTCTTTGTTACTTGGTGTCAGTGTGTGTCGGTGTTACTGGGTGTCAGTGTGTTTGTTTGTGTTACTTGGTGTCAGTGTGTGTCTTTGTTACTAGGTGTCACTGTATGTCTTTGTTACTTGGTGTAAGTGTGTGTCTGTGTTACTGGGTATCAGTGTATGTCTTTGTTACTTGGCGTCAGTGTATGTCTTTGTTACTGGGAGTCAGAGTGTGTCTTTGTGACCTGGTGTCAGTGTATGTCTTTGTTACTGGGTGTCAGTGTGTGTCTGTGTTACTGGGTATCAGTGTATGTCTTTGTTACTTGGTGTCAGTGTATGTCTTTGTTACTTGGTGTCAGTGTATGTCAAAATACTTGGTGTAAGTGTATGTCTTTGTGACTTGATGTAATTGTCTGTCTTTGTTACTTGGTGTCAGTGTCTGTCTGTGTTACCTGGTGTAATTGTGTGTCTTTGTTACTTGGTGCAATGCATGCCTTTGTTACTTGGTGTCAGTGTATGTCTGTATTACAGGGTATCAGTGTATGTCTTTGTTACTTGGTGTCAGTGTATGCCTTTGTTACTGGGTGTCAGTGTGTGTCTTTGTTACTGGGTGTCAGTGTGTGTCTTTGTGACTTGGTGTCAGTGTATATCTTTGTTACTTGGTGTAAGTGTGTGTCTGTGTTACTGGGTATCAGTGTATGTCTTTGTTACTTTGTGTAAGTGTGTGTCCGTGTTACTGAGTGTCAGTGTGTGTCTGTGTGACTTGGTGTAAGTGTGTGTCTTTGTTACTTGGTGTCCGTGTTACTTGGTGTCAGTGTATGTCTTTGTTACTTGGTGTCAGTGTTACTGGGTATCAGTGGATGTCTTTGTATCAATGTGTGTCTTTGTTACTTGGTGTCAGTGTGTGTCTGTGTCTGTCTTTGTTGCTGTGTATCAGTGGTTCTCTGTGTTACTGGGTGTCAGTGTGTGTTTGTTTATGTTACTGGCTGTCAGTGTGTGTCTGTGACACTAGGTGTCAGTATTTAGTTTAGTTTAGAGATACAGCACTTAAACAGGCCCTTCGGCCCACCAGGTCTGTGCCGACCATCGACCACCCATTTATGCTAATCCTACACTAATTCCGTATTCCGATCACATCCCCACCTGTCCTTATATATTTCCCTACCACCTACCTGGACTTGCGGCAATTTATGATGGCCAATTAACCTATCAACCGGCAAGTCTTTGGCATGTGGGAGGAAACCGGATCACCCGGAGGAAACTCACGCAAACACAGGGAGAACTTGCAAACTCCGCACAGGCAGTACCCAGAAGCGAACCCGGGTCCCTGGAGCTGTGAGGCTGCGGTGCTAACCACTGCGCCAATGTGCCGCCCAGTGCGTGTCTGTGTTACTGGGTGTCAGTGTATGTCTTTGTTATTTGTTGTAAGTGTGTGTCTGTGTTACTGGGTATCAGTGTATGTCTTTGTTACTTGGTGTCAGTGTATGTCAAAATACTTGGTGTAAGTGTATGTCTTTGTTACTTGGTGTAATTGTCTGTCTTTGTTACTTGGTGTCAGTGTGTGTCTGTGTTACTGGGTATCAGTGTATGTCTTTGTGACTTGGTGTCAGTGTATGTCTTTGTTACTTGGTGTACGTGTGTGTCTGTGTTACTGGGTATCAGTGTATGTCTTTGTTACTTGGTGTCAGTGTATGCCTTTGTAACTGGGTGTCAGTGTGTGTCTTTGTGACCTGGTGTCAGTGTATGTCTTTGTTACTGGGTGTCAGTGTGTGTCTTTGTGACTTGGTGTCAGTGTATATCTTTGTTACTTGGTGTAAGTGTGTGTCTGTGTTACTGGGTATCAGTGTATGTCTTTGTTACTTGGTGTCAGTGTATGTCAAAATACTTGGTGTAAGTGTATGTCTTTGTTACTTGGTGTAATTGTCTGTCTTTGTTACTTGGTGTCAGTGTGTGTCTGTGTTACTGGGTATCAGTGTATGTCTTTGTGACTTGGTGTCAGTGTATGTCTTTGTTACTTGGTGTAAGTGTGTGTCTGTGTTACTGGGTATCAGTGTATGTCTTTGTTACTTGGTGTCAGTGTATGCCTTTGTAACTGGGTGTCAGTGTGTGTCTTTGTGACCTGGTGTCAGTGTATGTCTTTGTTACTGGGTGTCAGTGTGTGTCTTTGTGACTTGGTGTCAGTGTATATCTTTGTTACTTGGTGTAAGTGTGTGTCTGTGTTACTGGGTATCAGTGTATGTCTTTGTTACTTGGTGTCAGTGTATGTCTTTGTTACTTGGTGTCAGTGTGTGTCTGTGTTACTTTGTGTAAGTGTGTGTCCGTGTTACTGGGTGTCAGTGTGTGTCTGTGTGACATGGTGTAAGTGTGTGTCCGTGTTACTTGGTGTCCGTGTGTCTTGGTGTCAGTGTATGTCTTTGTTACTTGGTGTCAGTGTTACTGGGTATCAGTGTATGTCTTTGTGACTTGGTATCAATGTATGCCTTTGTTACTTGGTGTCAGTGTATGTCTTTGTTACTGTGTGTCAGTGTGTGTCTGTCTTACTTTTTGTCAGTGTCTGTCTTTGTTCCTGTGTATCAGTGGTTCTCTGTGTTACTGGGTGTCAGTGTGTGTTTGTTTATGTTACTGGCTGTCAGTGTGTGTCTGTGACACTAGGTGTCAGTATTTAGTTTAGTTTCGAGATACAGCACTTAAACAGGCCCTTCGGTCCACCGAGTCTGTGCCGACCATCAACCACCCATTTATGCTAATGCTACACTAATTCCGTATTCCGATCACATCCCCACCTGTCCCTATATATTTCCCTACCACCTACCTGGACTCGCGGCAATTTATGATGGCCAATTAACCGATCTATCGGCAAGTCTTTGGCATGTGGGAGGAAACCGGAGCACCCGGAGGAAACTCACGCAGACACAGGGAGAACTTGCAAACTCCGCACAGGCAGTACCCAGAATCGAACCGGGTCTTTGGAGCTGTGAGGCTGCAGTGCTAACCACTGCGCCACTGTGCCGCCCAGTGCGTGTCTGTGTTACTGGGTGTCAGTGTATGTCTTTGTTACTTGGTGTAAGTGTGTGTCTGCGTTACTGGGTGCAAGTGTGTGTCTGTGTTACTGGGTGTCAGTGCATGTCTTTGATACTGGGTGTCAGTGTATATCTTTGTTACTTGGTGTAAGTGTGTGTCTGTGTTACTGGGTATCAGTGTATGTCTTTGTTACTTGGTGTCAGTGTATGTCTTTGTTACTTGGTGTCAGTGTGTGTCTGTGTTACTTTGTGTAAGTGTGTGTCCGTGTTACTGGGTGTCAGTGTGTGTCTGTGTGACATGGTGTAAGTGTGTGTCCGTGTTACTTGGTGTCCGTGTGTCTTGGTGTCAGTGTATGTCTTTGTTACTTGGTGTCAGTGTTACTGGGTATCAGTGTATGTCTTTGTGACTTGGTATCAATGTATGCCTTTGTTACTTGGTGTCAGTGTCTGTCTTTGTTCCTGTGTATCAGTGGTTCTCTGTGTTACTGGGTGTCAGTGTGTGTTTGTTTATGTTACTGGCTGTCAGTGTGTGTCTGTGACACTAGGTGTCAGTATTTAGTTTAGTTTCGAGATACAGCACTTAAACAGGCCCTTCGGTCCACCGAGTCTGTGCCGACCATCAACCACCCATTTATGCTAATGCTACACTAATTCCGTATTCCGATCACATCCCCACCTGTCCCTATATATTTCCCTACCACCTACCTGGACTCGCGGCAATTTATGATGGCCAATTAACCGATCTATCGGCAAGTCTTTGGCATGTGGGAGGAAACCGGAGCACCCGGAGGAAACTCACGCAGACACAGGGAGAACTTGCAAACTCCGCACAGGCAGTACCCAGAATCGAACCGGGTCTTTGGAGCTGTGAGGCTGCAGTGCTAACCACTGCGCCACTGTGCCGCCCAGTGCGTGTCTGTGTTACTGGGTGTCAGTGTATGTCTTTGTTACTTGGTGTAAGTGTGTGTCTGCGTTACTGGGTGCAAGTGTGTGTCTGTGTTACTGGGTGTCAGTGCATGTCTTTGATACTGGGTGTCAGTGTCTGTCTTTGTTACTTGGTGTAAGTGTGTGTCTGTGTTACTGGGTATCAGTGTGTGTCTTTGTTACTTGGTGTAAGTGTGTGTCTGTGTTACTGGGTATCAGTGTATGTCTTTGTTACTGGGTATCAGTGTATGTCTTTGTGACTTGGTGTCAGTGTATGTCCTTGTTACTGGGTGTCAGTGTGTGTCTTTGTGACTTGGTGTCAGTGTATGTCTTTGTTACTTGGTGTAAGTGTGTGTCTGTGTTACTGGGTATCAGTGTATGTCTTTGTTACTTGGTGTCAGTGTATGTCAAAATACTTGGTGCAAGTGTATGTCTTTGTTACTTGGTGTCAGTGTATGTCTGTGTTACTTGGTGTAAGTGCGTGTCTTTGTTACTTCTTGTCAGTGTATGTCTTTGTTACTTGGTGTAAGTGTGTGTCTTTGTTACTTGGTGTCAGTGTGTGTCTGTGTTCCTGGGTGTCAGTGTATGTCTTTGTTACTTGGTGTAAGTGTATGTCTTTGTTACTAGGTGTCACTGTATGTCTTTGTTACTTGGTGTAAGTGTGTGTCTGTGTTACTGGGTATCAGTGTGTGTCTTTGTTACTTGTTGGAAGTGTGTGTCTGTGTTACGGGGTGTCAGTGTATGTCTTTGTTACTTGGTTTAAGTGTATGTCAAAATACTTGGTGTCAGTGTATGTCTGTTTTACTTGGTGTAAGTGTATGTCTTTGTGACTTGGTGTAAGTGTGCGTCTGTGTTACTGGGTATCAGTGTATGTCTTTGTTACTGGGTGTCAGTGTATGTCTTTGTCACTTGGTGTAAGTGAGCGTCTGTGTTACTGGGTATCAGTGTATGTCTTTGTTACTTGGTGTCAGTGTGTGTCGGTGTTACTGGGTGTCAGTGTGTTTGTTTGTGTTACTTGGTGTCAGTGTGTGTCTTTGTTACTAGGTGTCACTGTATGTCTTTGTTACTTGGTGTAAGTGTGTGTCTGTGTTACTGGGTATCAGTGTATGTCTTTGTTACTTGGCGTCAGTGTATGTCTTTGTTACTGGGAGTCAGAGTGTGTCTTTGTGACCTGGTGTCAGTGTATGTCTTTGTTACTGGGTGTCAGTGTGTGTCTGTGTTACTGGGTATCAGTGTATGTCTTTGTTACTTGGTGTCAGTGTATGTCTTTGTTACTTGGTGTCAGTGTATGTCAAAATACTTGGTGTAAGTGTATGTCTTTGTGACTTGATGTAATTGTCTGTCTTTGTTACTTGGTGTCAGTGTCTGTCTGTGTTACCTGGTGTAATTGTGTGTCTTTGTTACTTGGTGCAATGCATGCCTTTGTTACTTGGTGTCAGTGTATGTCTGTATTACAGGGTATCAGTGTATGTCTTTGTTACTTGGTGTCAGTGTATGCCTTTGTTACTGGGTGTCAGTGTGTGTCTTTGTTACTGGGTGTCAGTGTGTGTCTTTGTGACTTGGTGTCAGTGTATATCTTTGTTACTTGGTGTAAGTGTGTGTCTGTGTTACTGGGTATCAGTGTATGTCTTTGTTACTTTGTGTAAGTGTGTGTCCGTGTTACTGAGTGTCAGTGTGTGTCTGTGTGACTTGGTGTAAGTGTGTGTCTTTGTTACTTGGTGTCCGTGTTACTTGGTGTCAGTGTATGTCTTTGTTACTTGGTGTCAGTGTTACTGGGTATCAGTGGATGTCTTTGTATCAATGTGTGTCTTTGTTACTTGGTGTCAGTGTGTGTCTGTGTCTGTCTTTGTTGCTGTGTATCAGTGGTTCTCTGTGTTACTGGGTGTCAGTGTGTGTTTGTTTATGTTACTGGCTGTCAGTGTGTGTCTGTGACACTAGGTGTCAGTATTTAGTTTAGTTTAGAGATACAGCACTTAAACAGGCCCTTCGGCCCACCAGGTCTGTGCCGACCATCGACCACCCATTTATGCTAATCCTACACTAATTCCGTATTCCGATCACATCCCCACCTGTCCTTATATATTTCCCTACCACCTACCTGGACTTGCGGCAATTTATGATGGCCAATTAACCTATCAACCGGCAAGTCTTTGGCATGTGGGAGGAAACCGGATCACCCGGAGGAAACTCACGCAAACACAGGGAGAACTTGCAAACTCCGCACAGGCAGTACCCAGAAGCGAACCCGGGTCCCTGGAGCTGTGAGGCTGCGGTGCTAACCACTGCGCCAATGTGCCGCCCAGTGCGTGTCTGTGTTACTGGGTGTCAGTGTATGTCTTTGTTATTTGTTGTAAGTGTGTGTCTGTGTTACTGGGTATCAGTGTATGTCTTTGTTACTTGGTGTCAGTGTATGTCAAAATACTTGGTGTAAGTGTATGTCTTTGTTACTTGGTGTAATTGTCTGTCTTTGTTACTTGGTGTCAGTGTGTGTCTGTGTTACTGGGTATCAGTGTATGTCTTTGTGACTTGGTGTCAGTGTATGTCTTTGTTACTTGGTGTACGTGTGTGTCTGTGTTACTGGGTATCAGTGTATGTCTTTGTTACTTGGTGTCAGTGTATGCCTTTGTAACTGGGTGTCAGTGTGTGTCTTTGTGACCTGGTGTCAGTGTATGTCTTTGTTACTGGGTGTCAGTGTGTGTCTTTGTGACTTGGTGTCAGTGTATATCTTTGTTACTTGGTGTAAGTGTGTGTCTGTGTTACTGGGTATCAGTGTATGTCTTTGTTACTTGGTGTCAGTGTATGTCAAAATACTTGGTGTAAGTGTATGTCTTTGTTACTTGGTGTAATTGTCTGTCTTTGTTACTTGGTGTCAGTGTGTGTCTGTGTTACTGGGTATCAGTGTATGTCTTTGTGACTTGGTGTCAGTGTATGTCTTTGTTACTTGGTGTAAGTGTGTGTCTGTGTTACTGGGTATCAGTGTATGTCTTTGTTACTTGGTGTCAGTGTATGCCTTTGTAACTGGGTGTCAGTGTGTGTCTTTGTGACCTGGTGTCAGTGTATGTCTTTGTTACTGGGTGTCAGTGTGTGTCTTTGTGACTTGGTGTCAGTGTATATCTTTGTTACTTGGTGTAAGTGTGTGTCTGTGTTACTGGGTATCAGTGTATGTCTTTGTTACTTGGTGTCAGTGTATGTCTTTGTTACTTGGTGTCAGTGTGTGTCTGTGTTACTTTGTGTAAGTGTGTGTCCGTGTTACTGGGTGTCAGTGTGTGTCTGTGTGACATGGTGTAAGTGTGTGTCCGTGTTACTTGGTGTCCGTGTGTCTTGGTGTCAGTGTATGTCTTTGTTACTTGGTGTCAGTGTTACTGGGTATCAGTGTATGTCTTTGTGACTTGGTATCAATGTATGCCTTTGTTACTTGGTGTCAGTGTATGTCTTTGTTACTGTGTGTCAGTGTGTGTCTGTCTTACTTTTTGTCAGTGTCTGTCTTTGTTCCTGTGTATCAGTGGTTCTCTGTGTTACTGGGTGTCAGTGTGTGTTTGTTTATGTTACTGGCTGTCAGTGTGTGTCTGTGACACTAGGTGTCAGTATTTAGTTTAGTTTCGAGATACAGCACTTAAACAGGCCCTTCGGTCCACCGAGTCTGTGCCGACCATCAACCACCCATTTATGCTAATGCTACACTAATTCCGTATTCCGATCACATCCCCACCTGTCCCTATATATTTCCCTACCACCTACCTGGACTCGCGGCAATTTATGATGGCCAATTAACCGATCTATCGGCAAGTCTTTGGCATGTGGGAGGAAACCGGAGCACCCGGAGGAAACTCACGCAGACACAGGGAGAACTTGCAAACTCCGCACAGGCAGTACCCAGAATCGAACCGGGTCTTTGGAGCTGTGAGGCTGCAGTGCTAACCACTGCGCCACTGTGCCGCCCAGTGCGTGTCTGTGTTACTGGGTGTCAGTGTATGTCTTTGTTACTTGGTGTAAGTGTGTGTCTGCGTTACTGGGTGCAAGTGTGTGTCTGTGTTACTGGGTGTCAGTGCATGTCTTTGATACTGGGTGTCAGTGTCTGTCTTTGTTACTTGGTGTAAGTGTGTGTCTGTGTTACTGGGTATCAGTGTGTGTCTTTGTTACTTGGTGTAAGTGTGTGTCTGTGTTACTGGGTATCAGTGTATGTCTTTGTTACTGGGTATCAGTGTATGTCTTTGTGACTTGGTGTCAGTGTATGTCCTTGTTACTGGGTGTCAGTGTGTGTCTTTGTGACTTGGTGTCAGTGTATGTCTTTGTTACTTGGTGTAAGTGTGTGTCTGTGTTACTGGGTATCAGTGTATGTCTTTGTTACTTGGTGTCAGTGTATGTCAAAATACTTGGTGCAAGTGTATGTCTTTGTTACTTGGTGTCAGTGTATGTCTGTGTTACTTGGTGTAAGTGCGTGTCTTTGTTACTTCTTGTCAGTGTATGTCTTTGTTACTTGGTGTAAGTGTGTGTCTTTGTTACTTGGTGTCAGTGTGTGTCTGTGTTCCTGGGTGTCAGTGTATGTCTTTGTTACTTGGTGTAAGTGTATGTCTTTGTTACTAGGTGTCACTGTATGTCTTTGTTACTTGGTGTAAGTGTGTGTCTGTGTTACTGGGTATCAGTGTGTGTCTTTGTTACTTGTTGTAAGTGTGTGTCTGTGTTACGGGGTGTCAGTGTATGTCTTTGTTACTTGGTTTAAGTGTATGTCAAAATACTTGGTGTCAGTGTATGTCTTTGTGACTTGGTGTAAGTGTGCGTCTGTGTTACTGGGTATCAGTGTATGTCTTTGTTACTGGGTGTCAGTGTATGTCTTTGTCACTTGGTGTAAGTGAGCGTCTGTGTTACTGGGTATCAGTGTATGTCTTTGTTACTTGGTGTCAGTGTGTGTCGGTGTTACTGGGTGTCAGTGTGTTTGTTTGTGTTACTTGGTGTCAGTGTGTGTCTGTGTTCCTGGGTGTCAGTGTATGTCTTTGTTACTTGGTGTAAGTGTATGTCTTTGTTACTAGGTGTCACTGTATGTCTTTGTTACTTGGTGTAAGTGTGTGTCTGTGTTACTGGGTATCAGTGTATGTCTTTGTTACTTGGCGTCAGTGTATGTCTTTGTTACTGGGAGTCAGTGTGTGTCTTTGTGACCTGGTGTCAGTGTATGTCTTTGTTACTGGGTGTCAGTGTGTGTCTGTGTTACTGGGTATCAGTGTACGTCTTTGTTACTTGGTGTCAGTGTATGTCTTTGTTACTTGGTGTCAGTGTATGTCAAAATACTTGGTGTAAGTGTATGTCTTTGTGACTTGATGTAATTGTCTGTCTTTGTTACTTGGTGTCAGTGTCTGTCTGTGTTACCTGGTGTAATTGTGTGTCTTTGTTACTTGGTGCAATGCATGCCTTTGTTACTTGGTGTCAGTGTATGTCTGTATTACAGGGTATCAGTGTATGTCTTTGTTACTTGGTGTCAGTGTATGCCTTTGTTACTGGGTGTCAGTGTGTGTCTTTGTTACTGGGTGTCAGTGTGTGTCTTTGTGTCAGTGTATATCTTTGTTACTTGGTGTAAGTGTGTGTCTGTGTTACTGGGTATCAGTGTATGTCTTTGTTACTTTGTGTAAGTGTGTGTCCGTGTTACTGAGTGTCAGTGTGTGTCTGTGTGACTTGGTGTAAGTGTGTGTCTTTGTTACTTGGTGTCCGTGTGTGTCTGTGTTACTTGGTGTCAGTGTATGTCTTTGTTACTTGGTGTCAGTGTTACTGGGTATCAGTGGATGTCTTTGTATCAATGTGTGTCTTTGTTACTTGGTGTCAGTGTGTGTCTGTGTCTGTCTTTGTTGCTGTGTATCAGTGGTTCTCTGTGTTACTGGGTGTCAGTGTGTGTTTGTTTATGTTACTGGCTGTCAGTGTGTGTCTGTGACACTAGGTGTCAGTATTTAGTTTAGTTTAGAGATACAGCACTTAAACAGGCCCTTCGGCCCACCAGGTCTGTGCCGACCATCGACCACCCATTTATGCTAATCCTACACTAATTCCGTATTCCGATCACATCCCCACCTGTCCTTATATATTTCCCTACCACCTACCTGGACTTGCGGCAATTTATGATGGCCAATTAACCTATCAACCGGCAAGTCTTTGGCATGTGGGAGGAAACCGGATCACCCGGAGGAAACTCACGCAAACACAGGGAGAACTTGCAAACTCCGCACAGGCAGTACCCAGAATCGAACCCGGGTCCCTGGAGCTGTGAGGCTGCGGTGCTAACCACTGCGCCAATGTGCCGCCCAGTGTGTGTCTGTGTTACTGGGTGTCAGTGTTTGTCTTTGTGACTTGGTGTCAGTGTATATCTTTGTTACTTGGTGTAACTGTGTGTCTGTGTTACTGGGTATCAGTGTATGTCTTTGTTACTTGGTGTCAGTGTATGTCTTTGTTACTTGGTGTCAGTGTATGTCAAAATACTTGGTGTAAGTGTATGTCTTTGTGACTTGGTGTAATTGTCTGTCTTTGTTACTTGGTGTCAGTGTTTGTCTGTGTTACTTGTTGTAAGTGTGTGTCTTTGTTACTTGGTGTCAGTGTATGTCTTTGTTACTTGGTGTCAGTGTGTGTCTGTGTTACTGGGTATCAGTGTATGTCTTTGTGACTTGGTGTCAGTGTATGTATTTGTTACTTGGTGTAAGTGTGTGTCTGTGTTACTGGGTATCAGTGTATGTCTTTGTTACTTGGTGTCAGTGTATGCCTTTGTTATTGGTTGTCAGTGTGTGTATTTGTGACCTGGTGTCAGTGTATGTCTTTGTTACTGGGTGTCAGTGTGTGTCTTTGTGACTTGGTGTCAGTTTATATCTTTGTTACTTGGTGTCAGTGTGTGTCTGTGTTACTGGGTATCAGTGTATGTCTTTGTTACTTGGTGTCAGTGTATGTCAAAATACTTGGTGTAAGTGTATGTCTTTGTGACTTGGTGTAATTGTCTGTCTTTGTTACTTGGTGTCAGTGTTGGTCTGTGTTACTTGTTGTATGTGTGTGTCTTTGTTACTTGGTGTCAGTGTATGTCTTTGTTACTTGGTGTCAGTGTGTGTCTGTGTTACTGGGTATCAGTGTATGTCTTTGTGACTTGGTGTCAGTGTATGTCTTTGTTACTTGGTGTAAGTGTGTGTCTGTGTTACTGGGTATCAGTGTATGTCTTTGTTACTTGGTGTCAGTGTATGTCTTTGTTACTTGGTGTCAGTGTATGTCAAAATACTTGGTGTAAGTGTATGTCTTTGTGACTGGGTGTAATTGTCTGTCTTTGTTACTTGGTGTCAGTGTTTGTCTGTGTTACTTGTTGTAAGTATGTGTCTTTGTTACTTGGTGTCAGTGTATGTCTTTGTTACTTGGTGTCAGTGTGTGTCTGTGTTACTGGGTATCAGTGTATGTCTTTGTGACTTGGTGTCAGTGTATGTCTTTGTTACTTGGTGCAAGTGTGTGTCTGTGTTACTGGGTATCAGTGTATGTCTTTGTTACTTGGTGTCAGTGTATGCCTTTGTTATAGGGTGTCAGTGTGTGTATTTGTGACCTGGTGTCAGTGTATGTCTTTGTTACTGGGTGTCTGTGTGTGTCTTTGTGACTTGGTGTCAGTTTATATCTTTGTCACTTGGTGTAAGTGTGTGTCTGTGTTACTGGGTATCAGTGTATGTCTTTGTTACTTGGTGTCAGTGTCTGTCTTTGTTACTTGGTGTCAGTGTGTGTCTGTGTTACTTTGTGCAAGTGTGTGTCCGTGTTACTGGGTGTCAGTGTGTATCTGTGTGACTTCGTGTAAGTGTGTGTCTTTGTTACTTGGTGTCCGTGTGTGTCTGTGTTACTTGGTGTCAGTGTATGTCTTTGTTACTTGGTGTCAGTGTGTGTCTGTGTTACTGGGTATCAGTGTATGTCTTTGTGACTTGGTATCAATGTATGTCTTTGTTACTTGGTGTCAGTGTGTGCCTGTGTTACTGGGTATCAGTGTATGTCTTTGTTACTTGGTGTCAGTGTCTGTCTTTGTTACTGTGTATCAGTGGTTCTCTGTGTTACTGGGTGTCAGTGCGTGTTTGCTTATGTTACTGGCTGTCAGTGTGTGTCTGTGACACTAGGTGTCAGTATTTAGTTTAGTTTCGAGATACAGCACTTAAACAGGCCCTTCGGCCCACCGAGTCTGTGCCGACCATCAACCACCCATTTATGCTAATCCTACACTAATTCCGTATTCCGATCACATCCCCACCTGTCCCTATATATTTCCCTACCACCTACCTGGACTCGCGGCAATTTATGATGGCCAATTAACCTATCAACCCGCAAGTCTTTGGCATGTGGGAGGAAACCGGAGCACCCGGAGGAAACTCACGCAGACACAGGGAGAACTTGAAAACTCCGCACAGGCAGTACCCAGAATCGAACCGGGTCCCTGCAGCTGTGAGGCTGCAGTGCTAACCACTTCGCCACTGTGCCGCCCAGTGTGTGTCTGTGTTACTGGGTGTCAGTGTATGTCTTTGTTACTTGGTGTAAGTGTCTGTCTGTGTTACTGGGTGCCAGTGTGTGTCTGTGTTACTGGGTGTCAGTGCATGCCTTTGATACTGGGTGTAAGTGTATGTCTTTGTTACTTGGTGTAAGTGTGTGTCTGTGTTACTGGGTATCAGTGTGTGTCTTTGTTACTTGGTGTAAGTGTGTGTCTGTGTTACTGGGTATCAGTGTATGTCTTTGTTACTGGGTATCAGTGTATGTCTTTTTGACTTGCTGTTAGTGTATGTCTTTGTTACTGGGTGTCAGTGTGTGTCTTTGTGACTTGGTGTCAGTGTATGTCTTTGTTATTTGGTGTAAGTGTGTGTCTGTGTTACTGGGTATCAGTGTATGTCTTTGTTACTTGGTGTCAGTGTATGTCAAAATACTTGGTGTAAGTGTATGTCTTTGTTACTTGGTGTAATTGTCTGTCTTTGTTTCTTGGTGTCATTGTATGTCTGTGTTGCTTGGTGTAAGTGTGTGTCTTTGTTACTTCTTGTCAGTGTATGTCTTTGTTACTTGGTGTAAGTGTGTGTCGTTGTTACTTGGTGTCAGTGTGTGTCTGTGTTCCTGGGTGTCAGTGAATGTCTTTGTTACTTGGTGTAAGTCTATGTCTTTGTTACTTGGTGTCAGTGTTTGTGTTTGTGACTTGTTGTCAGTGGATGTCTTTGTTACTGGGTGTCAGTGTTTGTCTTTGTTACTTGGTGTAAGTGTATGTCAAAATACTTGGTGTAAGTGTATGTCTGTGTTACTTGGTGTAATTGTATGGCTCTGTTAGTTGGTGCAAGTGTGTTTCTGTGTTACTGGGCATCAGTGTATGTCTTTGTTACTTGGTGTCAGTGTATGTCTTTGATACTGGGTGTCAGTGTGTGTATTTGTGACTTGGGGTCAGTGTATGTCTTTGTTACTTGGTGTAGGTGTGTGTCTGTGTTACTGGGTATCAGCGTATGTCTTTGTTACTTGGTGTCAGTGTATGTCTTTGTTACTGGGTGTCAGTGTGTGTCTTTGTGACTTGGTGTCAGTGTATGTCTTTGCTACTTGGTGTAAGTGTGTGGCTGTGTTACTGGGTATCAGTGTATGTCTTTGTTACTTGGTGTCTGTGTATGACAAAATACTTGGTGTAAGTGTATGTCTTTGTTACTTGGTGTAATTGTCTGTCTTTGTTACTTGGTGTCAGTGTATGTCTGTGTTATTTGGTGCAAGTGTGTGTCTTTGTTACTTCTTGTCAGGGTATGTCTTTGTCACTTGGTGTAATTGTCTGTCTTTGTTACTTGGTGTCAGTGTATGACTGTGTTACTTGGTGTAAGTGTGTGTCTGTGTTACTGGGTGCCAGTGTGTGTCTGTGTTACTGGGTGTCATTGCATGTCTTTGTTACTTGGTGTAAGTGTGTGTCTGTGTTACTGGGTATCAGTGTCTGTCTTTGTTACTTGGTGTAAGTGTGTGTCTGTGTTACTGGGTGCCAGTGTGTGTCTGTGTTACTGGGTGTCAGTGCATGTCTTTGATACTGGGTGTCAGTGTATGTCTTTGTTACTTGGTGTAAGTGTGTGACTGTGTTACTGGGTATCAGTGTGTGTTTGTTACTTTGTGTAAGTGTGTGTCTGTATTACTGGGTATCAGTGTATGTCTTTGTTTTTGGGTATCAGTGTATGTCTTTGTGACTTGGTGTCAGTGTATGTCTTTGTTACTGGGTGTCAGTGTATGTCTTTGTTATTTGGTGTAAGTGTGTGTCTGTGTTACTGGGTATCAGTGTATGTCTTTGTTACTTGGTGTCAGTGTATGTCAAAATACTTGGTGTAAGTGTATGTCTTTGTTACTTGGTGTAATTGTCTGTCTTTGTTACTTGGTGTCAGTGTGTGTCTGTGTTACTGGGTATCAGTGTATGTCTTTGTGACTTGGTGTCAGTGTATGTCTTTGTTACTTGGTGTAAGTGTGTGTCTGTGTTACTGGGTATCAGTGTATGTCTTTGTTACTTGGTGTCAGTGTATGCCTTTGTAACTGGGTGTCAGTGTGTGTCTTTGTGACCTGGTGTCAGTGTATGTCTTTGTTACTGGGTGTCAGTGTGTGTCTTTGTGACTTGGTGTCAGTGTATATCTTTGTTACTTGGTGTAAGTGTGTGTCTGTGTTACTGGGTATCAGTGTATGTCTTTGTTACTTGGTGTCAGTGTATGTCTTTGTTACTTGGTGTCAGTGTGTGTCTGTGTTACTTTGTGTAAGTGTGTGTCCGTGTTACTGGGTGTCAGTGTGTGTCTGTGTGACATGGTGTAAGTGTGTGTCCGTGTTACTTGGTGTCCGTGTGTCTTGGTGTCAGTGTATGTCTTTGTTACTTGGTGTCAGTGTTACTGGGTATCAGTGTATGTCTTTGTGACTTGGTATCAATGTATGCCTTTGTTACTTGGTGTCAGTGTATGTCTTTGTTACTGGGTGTCAGTGTGTGTCTGTGTTACTTGGTGTCAGTGTCTGTCTTTCTTACTGTGTATCAGTGGTTCTCTGTGTTACTGGGTGTCAGTGTGTGTTTGTTTATGTTACTGGCTGTCAGTGTGTGTCTGTGACACTAGGTGTCAGTATTTAGTTTAGTTTCGAGATACAGCACTTAAACAGGCCCTTCGGTCCACCGAGTCTGTGCCGACCATCAACCACCCATTTATGCTAATGCTACACTAATTCCGTATTCCGATCACATCCCCACCTGTCCCTATATATTTCCCTACCACCTACCTGGACTCGCGGCAATTTATGATGGCCAATTAACCGATCAATCGGCAAGTCTTTGGCATGTGGGAGGAAACCGGAGCACCCGGAGGAAACTCACGCAGACACAGGGAGAACTTGCAAACTCCGGACAGGCAGTACCCAGAATCGAACCGGGTCTTTGGAGCTGTGAGGCTGCAGTGCTAACCACTGCGCCACTGTGCCGCCCAGTGCGTGTCTGTGTTACTGGGTGTCAGTGTATGTCTTTGTTACTTGGTGTAAGTGTGTGTCTGCGTTACTGGGTGCAAGTGTGTGTCTGTGTTACTGGGTGTCAGTGCATGTCTTTGATACTGGGTGTCAGTGTCTGTCTTTGTTACTTGGTGTAAGTGTGTGTCTGTGTTACTGGGTATCAGTGTGTGTCTTTGTTACTTGGTGTAAGTGTGTGTCTGTGTTACTGGGTATCAGTGTATGTCTTTGTTACTGGGTATCAGTGTATGTCTTTGTGACTTGGTGTCAGTGTATGTCCTTGTTACTGGGTGTCAGTGTGTGTCTTTGTGACTTGGTGTCAGTGTATGTCTTTGTTACTTGGTGTAAGTGTGTGTCTGTGTTACTGGGTATCAGTGTATGTCTTTGTTACTTGGTGTCAGTGTATGTCAAAATACTTGGTGCAAGTGTATGTCTTTGTTACTTGGTGTCAGTGTATGTCTGTGTTACTTGGTGTAAGTGTGTGTCTTTGTTACTTCTTGTCAGTGTATGTCTTTGTTACTTGGTGTAAGTGTGTGTCTTTGTTACTTGGTGTCAGTGTGTGTCTGTGTTCCTGGGTGTCAGTGTATGTCTTTGATACTTGGTGTAAGTGTATGTCTTTGTTACTAAATGTCATAGTATGTCTTTGTTACTTGGTGTAAGTGTGTGTCTGTGTTACTGGGTATCAGTGTGTGTCTTTGTTACTTGTTGTAAGTGTGTGTCTGTGTTACGGGGTGTCAGTGTATGTCTTTGTTACTTGGTTTAAGTGTATGTCAAAATACTTGGTGTCAGTGTATGTCTGTTTTACTTGGTGTAAGTGTATGTCTTTGTGACTTGGTGTAAGTGTGCGTCTGTGTTACTGGGTATCAGTGTATGTCTTTGTTACTGGGTGTCAGTGTATGTCTTTGTCACTTGGTGTAAGTGAGCGTCTGTGTTACTGGGTATCAGTGTATGTCTTTGTTACTTGGTGTCAGTGTGTGTCGGTGTTACTGGGTGTCAGTGTGTTTGTTTGTGTTACTTGGTGTCAGTGTGTGTCTGTGTTCCTGGGTGTCAGTGTATGTCTTTGTGACTTGGTGTAAGTGTATGTCTTTGTTACTAGGTGTCACTGTATGTCTTTGTTACTTGGTGTAAGTGTGTGTCTGTGTTACTGGGTATCAGTGTATGTCTTTGTTACTTGGCGTCAGTGTATGTCTTTGTTACTGGGAGTCAGTGTGTGTCTTTGTGACCTGGTGTCAGTGTATGTCTTTGTTACTGGGTGTCAGTGTGTGTCTGTGTTACTGGGTATCAGTGTATGTCTTTGTTACTTGGTGTCAGTGTATGTCTTTGTTACTTGGTGTCAGTGTATGTCAAAATACTTGTTGTAAGTGTATGTCTTTGTGACTTGATGTAATTGTCTGTCTTTGTTACTTGGTGTCAGTGTCTGTCTGTGTTACCTGGTGTAATTGTGTGTCTTTGTTACTTGGTGTCAGTGTATGCCTTTGTTACTGGGTGTCAGTGTGTGTCTTTGTTACTGGGTGTCAGTGTGTGTCTTTGTGACTTGGTGTCAGTGTATATCTTTGTTACTTGGTGTAAATGTGTGTCTGTGTTACTGGGTATCAGTGTATGTCTTTGTTACTTGGTGTCAGTGTGTGTCTGTGTGACTTGGTGTAAGTGTGTGTCTTTGTTACTTGTTGTCCGTGTGTGTCTGTGTTACTTGGTGTCAGTGTATGTCTTTGTTACTTGGTGTCAGTGTTACTGGGTATCAGTGGATGTCTTTGTATCAATGTGTGTCTTTGTTACTTGGTGTCAATGTGTGTCTGTGTCTGTCTTTGTTGCTGTGTATCAGTGGTTCTCTGTGTTACTGGGTGTCAGTGTGTGTTTGTTTATGTTACTGGCTGTCAGTGTGTGTCTGTGACACTAGGTGTCAGTATTTAGTTTAGTTTAGAGATACAGCACTTAAACAGGCCCTTCGGCCCACCGAGTCTGTGCCGACCATCAACCACCCATTTATGCTAATCCTACACTAATTCCGTATTCCGATCACATCCCCACCTGTCCTTATATATTTCCCTACCACCTACCTGGACTTGCGGCAATTTATGATGGCCAATTAACCTATCAACCGGCAAGTCTTTGGCATGTGGGAGGAAACCGGATCACCCGGAGGAATCTCACGCAAACATAGGGAGAACTTGCAAACTCCGCACAGGCAGTACCCAGAATCGAACCCGGGTCCCTGGAGCTGTGAGGCTGCGGTGCTAACCACTGCGCCAATGTGCCGCCCAGTGTGTGTCTGTGTTACTGGGTGTCAGTGTATGTCTTTGTTACTTGGTGTAAGAGTGTGTCTGTGTTACTGGGTGCCAGTGTGTGTCTGTGTTACTGGGTGTCAGTGCATGTCTTTGATACTGGGGGTCAGTGTATGTCTTTGTTACTTGGTGTAAGTGTGTGTCTGTGTTACTGGGTATCAGTGTTTGTCTTTGTTACTTGGTGTAAGTGTGTGTCTGTGGTTCTGGGTATCAGTGTATGTCTTTGTGACTGGGTATCAGTGTATGTCTTTGTGACTTGCTGTCATTGTGTGTCTGTGTTACTGGGTATCACTGTATGTCTTTGTGACTTGGTGTCAGTGGTTGTCTTTGTTACTTGGTGTAAGTGTGTGTCTGTGTTACTGGGTATCAGTGTATGTCTTTGTTACTTGGTGTCAGTGTATGTCTTTGTTACTGGGTGTCAGTGTGTGTCTTTGTGACTTGGTGTCCGTGTATATCTTTGTTACTTGGTGTAAGTGTGTGTCTGTGTTGCTGGGTATCAGTGTATGTCTTTGTTACTTGGTGTCAGTGTATGTCTTTGTTACTTGGTGTCAGTGTATGTCAAAATACTTGGAGTAAGTGTATGTCTTTGTGACTTGGTGTAATTGTCTGTCTTTGTTACTTGGTGTCAGTGTATGTCTGTGTTACTTGGTGTAAGTGTGTGTCTTTGTTACTTGGTGTAAGTGCATGCCTTTGTTACTTGGTGTCAGTGTATGTCCTTGTTACTTGGTGTCAGTGTGTGTCTGTGTTACTGGGTATCAGTGTATGTCTTTGTGACTTGGTGTCAGTGTATGTCTTTGTTACTTGGTGTAAGTGTGTGTCTGTGTTACTGGGTATCAGTGCATGTCTTTGTTACTTGGTGTCAGTGTATGTCTTTGTTACTGGGTGTCAGTGTGTGTCTTTGTGACCTGGTGTCAGTGTATGTCTTTGTTACTGGGTGTCAGTGTGTGTCTTTGTGACTTGGTGTCAGTGTATATCTTTGTTACTTGGTGTAAGTGTGTGTCTGTGTTCCTGGGTATCAGTGCTTGTCTTTGTTACTTGGTGTTAGTCTATGTCTTTGTTACTTTGTGCAAGTGTGTGTCCGTGTTACTGGGTGTCAGTGTGTGTCTGTGTCACTTGGTGTAAGTGTGTGTCTTTGTTACTTGGTGTCCGTGTGTGTCTGTGTTAGTCTTTGTTACTTGGTGTCAGTGTGTGTCTGTGTTACTGGGTATCAGTGTATGTCTTTGTGACTTGGTATCAATGTATGTCTTTGTTACTTGGTGTCAGTGTCTGTCTTTGTTCCTGTGTATCAGTGGTTCTCTGTGTTACTGGGTGTCAGTGTGTGTTTGTTTATGTTACTGGCTGTCAGTGTGTGTCTGTGACACTAGGTGTCAGTATTTAGTTTAGTTTAGAGACACAGCACTTAAACAGGCCCTTCGGCCCACCGAGTCTGTGCCGACCATCAACCACCCATTTATGCTAATCCTACACTAATTCCGTATTCCGATCACATCCCCACCTGTCCCTATATATTTCCCTACCACCTCGCGGCAATTTATGATGGCCAATTAACCTATCAACCGGCAAGTCTTTGGCATGTGGGAGGAAACCGGAGCACCCGGAGGAAACTCACGCAGACACAGGGAGGACTTGCAAACTCCGCACAGGCAGTACCCAGAATCGAACCCGGGTCCCTGGAGCTGTGAAGCTGCAGTGCTAACCAGTGTGGCACTGT
Source organism: Heterodontus francisci (assembly GCF_036365525.1). NCBI lineage: Eukaryota > Metazoa > Chordata > Chondrichthyes > Heterodontiformes > Heterodontidae > Heterodontus > Heterodontus francisci. The sequence goes on along the minus strand of NW_027140221.1, from coordinate 3,109,809 downwards.
GCCGCCCAGTGTGTGTCTGTGTTACTGGGTGTCAGTGTATGTCTTTGTTACTTGGTGTAAGTGTGTGTCTGTGTTACTGGGTGCCAGTTTGTGTCTGTGTTACTGGGTGTCAGTGCATGTCTTTGATACTGGGTGTCAGTGTATGTCTTTGTTACTTGGTGTAAGTGTGTGTCTGTGTTCCTGGTTATCAGTGTGTGTCTTTGTTACTTGGTGTAAGTGTGTGTCTGTGTTACTGGGTATCACTGTATGTCTTTGTGACTTGGTGTCAGTGGTTGTCTTTGTTACTTGGTGTAAGTGTGTGTCTGTGTTACTGGGTATCAGTGTATGTCTTTGTTACTTGGTGTCAGTGTATGTCTTTGTTACTGGGTGTCAGTGTGTGTCTTTGTGACTTGGTGTCACTGTATATCTTTGTTACTTGGTGTAAGTGTGTGTCTGTGTTGCTGGGTATCAGTGTATGTCTTTGTTACTTGGTGTCAGTGTATGTCTTTGTTACTTGGTGTCAGTGTATGTCAAAATACTTGGAGTAAGTGTATGTCTTTGTGACTTGGTGTAATTGTCTGTCTTTGTTACTTGGTGTCAGTGTATGTCTGTGTTACTTGGTGTCAGTGTATGTCTTTGTTACTTGGTGTCAGTGTGTGTCTGTGTTACTGGGTATCAGTGTATGTCTTTGTGACTTGGTGTCTGTGTATGTCTTTGTTACTTGGTGTAAGTGTGTGTCTGTGTTACTGGGTATCAGTGCATGTCTTTGTTACTTGGTGTCAGTGTATGTCTTTGTTACTGGGTGTCAGTGTGTGTCTTTGTGACCTGGTGTCAGTGTATGTCTTTGTTACTGGGTGTCAGTGTGTGTCTTTGTGACTTGGTGTTAGTGTATATCTTTGTTACTTGGTGTAAGTGTGTGTCTGTGTTCCTGGGTATCAGTGCATGTCTTTGTTACTTGGTGTTAGTCTATGTCTTTGTTACTTTGTGCAAGTGTGTGTCCGTGTTACTGGGTGTCAGTGTGTGTCTGTGTCACTTGGTGTAAGTGTGTGTCTTTGTTACTTGGTGTCCGTGTGTGTCTGTGTTAGTCTTTGTTACTTGGTGTCAGTGTGTGTCTGTGTTACTGGGTATCAGTGTATGTCTTTGTGACTTGGTATCAATGTATGTCTTTGTTACTTGGTGTCAGTGTATGTCTTTGTTACTGGGTGTCAGTGTGTGTCTGTGTTACTGGGTATCAGTGTATGTCTTTGTGACTTGGTATCAATGTATGTCTTTGTTACTTGGTGTCAGTGTCTGTCTTTGTTACTGTGTATCAGTGGTTCTCTGTGTTACTGGGTGTCAGTGTGTGTTTGTTTATGTTACTGGCTGTCAGTGTGTGTCTGTGTTACTGGGTATCAGTGTATGTCTTTGTGACTTGGTATCAGTGTATGTTTTTGTTACTGGTTGTCAGTGTGTGTCTTTGTGACTTGGTGTCAGTGTATGTCTTTGTTACTTGGTGTAAGTGTGTGTCTGTGTTACTGGGTATCAGTGTATGTCTTTGTGACTTGGTATCACTGTATGTTTTTGTTCCTGGGTCTCAGTGTGTGTTTTTGTGTCTTGGTGTCAGTGTATGTCTTTGTTACTTGGTGTAAGTGTGTGTCTGTGTTACTGGGTATCAGTGTATGTCTTTGTTACTTCGTGTCAGTGTATGTCAAAATACTTGGTGTAAGTGTATGTCTTTGTTGCTTGGTGTAATTGTCTGTCTTTGTTACTTGGTGTAAGTGTATGTCTTTGTTACTTGTTGTAATTGTCTGTCTTTGTTACTGGTTGTAATTGTCTGTCTTTGTTACTTGGTGTAAGTGTATGTCTTTGTGACTTGGTGCCTGTGTATGTCTTTGTTACTTGGTGGAAGTGAGTGTCTGTGTTACTGGGTATCAGTGTATGTCTTTGTTACTTGGTGTCAGTGTATGTCAAAATACTTGGTGTAAGTGTATGTCTTTGTTACTTGGTGCAATTGTCTGTCTTTGTTACTTGGTGTAAGTGTATGTCTTTGTTACTTGTTGTAATTGTCTGTCTTTGTTACTTGGTGTAATTGTCTGTCTTTGTTACTTGGTGTAAGTGTATGTCTTTGTTACTTGGTGCCAGTGTATGTCTTTGTTACTTGGTGTCAGTGTATGTCTGTGTTACTTGGTGTAAGTGTGTGTCTTTGTTACTTGGTGTAAGTGTGTGTCTTTGGTACTTGATGTCAGTGTATGTCTTTGTTACTTGGTGTCACTGTGTGTCTGTATTACTGGGTATCAGTGTATGTCTTTGTGACTTGGTATCAGTGTATGTCTTTGTTACAGGGTGTCAGTGTGTGTCTGTGTTACTGGGTATCAGTGTATGTCTTTGTGACTTGGTATCAGTGTATGTCTTTGTTACTGGGTGTCAGTGTGTGTCTGTGTTACTGGGTATCATTGTATGTCTTTGTTACTGTGTGTCAATGTATGTCTTTGTTACTTGGTGTAAGTGTGTGTCTGTGTTACTGGGTATCAGTGTGTGTCTTTGTGACTTGGTATCAGTGTATGTCTTTGTTACTGGGTGTCAGTGTGTGTCTTTGTGACTTGGTGTCAGTGTATGTCTTTGTTACCTGGTGTAAATGTGTGTATGTGTTACTGGGAATCAGTGTATGTCTGTGTTACTTGGTGTCAGTGTATGTCAAAATAATTGGTGTAAGTGTATGTCTTTGTTACTTGGTGTAATTGTCTGTCTTTGTTACTTGGTGTCAGTGTATGTCTTTGTTACTTGGTGTCAGTGTATGTCTGTGTTACTTGGTGTAAGTGTGTGTCTTTGTTACTTGGTCTAAGTGTATGTCTTTGTTACTTGGTGTCAGTGTATGTCTTTTTAACTTGGTATCAGTGTATGTCTTTGTTACTGGGTGTCAGTGTGTGTCTGTGTTTCTGGGTATCAGTGTATGTCATTGTTACTTGGTATCAGTGTATGTCTTTGTTACTGGGTGTCAGTGTGTGTCTGTGTTCCTGGGTATCAGTGGATGTCTTTGTGACTTGGTGTCAGTGTATGTCTGTGTTACTGTTTATTCGTGTTTCTCTGTGTTACTGGGTGTCAGTGTTTGTTTGTTTGTGTTACTTGGTGTCAGTGTATGTCTGTGTTGCTTGGTGTAAGTGTGTGTCTGTGTTACTTGGTGTCAGTGTGTGTCTGTGTTACTGGGTATCAGTGTATGTATGTGTTACTTGGTGTCAGTGTATGTCCGTGTTGCTTGGTGTAAGTGTGTGTCTGTGTTACTGGGTGTCAGTGTGTGTCTGTGTTACTTGGTGTACGTGTGTGTCTTTGTTACTGGGTGTCAGTGTATGTCTTTGTTACATGGTGTAAGTGTTTGTCTGTGTTACCGGGTGTCAGTGTCTGTCTTTGTTACTTGGTTGTAAGTGTGTGTCTGTGTTACTGGGTATCAATGTATGTCTTTGTGACTTGGTATCAGTGTATGTTTTTGTTACTGGGTGTCAGTGTGTGTCTTTGTGACTTGGTGTCAGTGTATGTCTTTGTTACTTGGTGTAAGTTTGTGTCTGTGTTACTGGGTATCAGTGTATGTCTTTGTGACTTGGTATCAGTGTATGTTTTTGTTACTGGGTCTCAGTGTGTGTTTTTGTGACTTGGTGTCAGTGTATGTCTTTGTTACTTGGTGTAAGTGTGTGTCTGTGTTACTGGGTATCAGTGTATGTCTTTGTTACTTGGTGTCAGTGTATGTCAAAATACTTGGTGTAAGTGTATGTCTTTGTTACTTGGTGTAATTGTCTGTCTTTGTTACTTGGTGTAAGTGTATGTCTTTGTTACTTGTTGTAATTGTCTGTCTTTGTTACTTGGTGTAATTGTCTGTCTTTGTTATTTGGTGTAAGTGTATGTCTTTGTTACTTGGTGCCAGTGTATGTCTTTGTTACTTGGTGTCAGTGTATGTCTGTGTTACTTGGTGTAAGTGTGTGTCTTTGTTACTTGGTGTAAGTGTATGTCTTTGTTACTTGGTGTCAGTGTATGTCTTTGTTACTTGGTGTCAGTGTGTGCCTGTGATACTGGGTTTCAGTGTATGTCTTTGTGACTTGGTATCATTGCATGTCTTTGTTATAGGGTGTCAGTGTGTGTCTGTGTTACTGGGTATCAGTGTATGTCTTTGTGACTTGGTGTCAATGTATGTCTTTGTTTCTTGATGTAAGTGTGTGTCTGTGTTACTGGGTATCAGTGTATGTCTTTGTGACTTGGTGTCAATGTATGTCTTTGTTTCTTGATGTAAGTGTGTGTCTGTGTTACTGGGTGTCAGTGTCTGTCTTTGTTACTTGGTGTAAGTGTATGTCTGTGTTACTGGGTATCAGTGTCTGTCTTTGTTACTTGGTGACAGTGTTTGTCAGTGTTACTTGGTGTAAGAGTGTGTCTGTGTTACTGGGTATCAGTGTGTGTCTTTGTGACTTGGTATCAGTGTATGTCTTTGTTACTGGGTGTCAGTGTGTGTCTTTGTGACTTGGTGTCAGTGTATGTCTTTGTTACTTGGTGTAAGTGTGTGTCTGTGTTACTGGGTATCAGTGTATGTCTTTGTTACTTGGTGTCAGTGTAGTTCAAAATACTTGGTGGAATTGTATGTCTTTGTTACTTGGTGTAATTGTCTGTCTTTGTTACTTGGTGTAAGTGCATGTCTTTGTTACTTGGAGTCAGTGCATGTCTTTGTTACTTGGTGTCAGTGTATGTCTGTGTTGCTTGGTGTAAGTGTGTTTCTGTGTTACTGGGTGTCAGTGTGTGTCTGTGTTACTGGGTGTCAGTGTATGTCTTTGTTACTGGGTGTCAGTGTATGTCTGTGTTACTTGGTGTAACTGTGTGTCTGTGTTACTGGGTATCAGTGTACGTATTTGTTACTTGGTGTCAGTGTATGTCCGTGTTGCTTGGTGTAAGTATGTGTCTGTGTTACTGGGTGTCAGTGTGTGTCTGTGTTACTGGTGTACGTGTGTGTCTTTGTTACTGGGTGTCAGTGTATGTCTTTGTTACTTGATGTAAGTGTTTGTCTGTGTTACTGGGTATCAGTGTCTGTCTTTGTTTCTTGGTGTAAGTGTGTGTCTGTGTTACTGGGTATCAGTGTATGTCTTTGTGACTTGGTATCAGTGTATGTTTTTGTTACTGGGTGTCAGTGTGTGTCTTTGTGACTTGGTGTCAGTGTACGTCTTTGTTACTTGGTGTAAGTGTGTGTCTGTGTTACTGGGTATCAGTGTATGTCTTTGTGACTTGGTATCAGTGTATGTCTTTGTTACTGGGTGTCAGTGTGTGTCTGTGTTACTGGGTATCAGTGTATGTCTTTGTTACTGGGTGTCAATGTATCTCTTTGTTACTTGGTGTAAGTGTGTGTCTGTGTTACTGGGTATCAGTGTGTGTCTTTGTGACTTGGTATCAGTGTATGTCTTTGTTACTTGGTGTAAGTGTGTGTCTTTGTGACTTGGTGTCAGTGTATGTCTTTGTTACTTGGTGTAAGTGTGTGTCTGTGTTACTGGGTATCAGTGTATTTCTTTGTTACTTGGTGGCAGTGTATGTCAAAATGCTTGGTGTAATTGTATGTCTTTGTTACTTGGTGTAATTGTCTGTCTTTGTTACTTGGTGTAAGTGTATGTCTTTGTTACTTGGTGTCAGTGTATGTATTTGTTACTTGGTGTCAGTGTATGTCTGTCTTACTTGGTGTAAGTGTGTGTCTTTGTTACTTGGTCCAAGTGTATGTCTTTGTTACTTGGTGTCAGTGTATGTCTTTGTTATTTGGTGTCAGTATGTGTCTGTGTTACCGGGTATCAGTGTATGTCTTTGTGACTTGGTATCAGTGTATGTCTTTGTTACCGGGTGTCAGTGTGTGTCTGTGTTACTTGGTACCAGTGTATGTCTTTTTGACTTGGTATCAGTGTATGACTTTGTTACTGGGTGTCAGTGTGTTTCTGGGTATCAGTGTATGTCATTGTTACTTGGTATCAGTGTATGTCTTTGTTACTGGGTGTCAGTGTGTGTCTGTGTTACTGGGTATCAGTGTATGTCTTTGTGACTTGGTGTCAATGTATGTCTTTGTTTCTTGATGTAAGTGTGTGTCTGTGTTCCTGGGTATCAGTGTATGTCTTTGTGACTTGGTGTCAGTGTATGTCTGTGTTACTGTTTATTAGTGTTTCTCTGTTTTACTGGGTGTCAGTGTTTGTTTGTTTGTGTTACTTGGTGTCAGTGGATGTCTGTGTTGCTTGGTGTCAGTGTGTGTCTGTGTTACTGGGTGTCAGTGTGTGTCTGTGTTCCTGGGTGTCAGTGTATGTCTTTGCTACTGGGTGTCAGTGAATGCCTGTGTTACTTGGTGTAACTGTGTGTCTGTGTTACTGGGTATCAGTGTATGTATTAGTTACTTGGTGTCAGTGTATGTCCGTTTTGCTTGGTGTAAGTGTGTGTCTGTGTAACTGGGTGTCAGTGTGTGTCTGTGTTGCTTGGTTTACGTGTGTGTCTTTGTTACTGGGTGTCAGTGTATGTCTTTTTTACTTGGTGTAAGTGTTTGTCTGTGTTACTGGGTATCAGTGTCTGTCTTTGTTACTTGGTGTAAGTGTGTGTCTGTGTTACTGGGTATCAGTGTATGTCTTTGTGACTTGGTATCAGTGTATGTTTTTGTTACTGGGTGTCAGTGTGTGTCTTTGTGACTTGGCGTCAGTGTATGTTTTGTTACTTGGTGTAAGTGTTTGTCTGTGTTATTGGGTATCAGTGTATGTCTTTGTGACTTGGTATCAGTGTATGTTTTTGTTACTGGGTCTCAGTGTGTGTTTTTGTGACTTGGTGTCAGTGTATGTCTTTTTTACTTGGGGTAAGTGTGTGTCTGTGTTCCTGGGTATCAGTGTATGTCTTTGTTACTTGGTGTCAGTGTATGTCAAGATACTTGGTGTAAGTGTATGTCTTTGTTACTTGGTGTAATTGTCTGTCTTTGTTACTTGGTGTAAGTGTATGTCTTTGTTACTTGTTGTAATTGTCTGTCTTTGTTACTTGGTGTAATTGTCTGTCTTTGTTACTTGGTGTAAGTGTATGTCTTTGTAACTTGGTGCCAGTGTATGTCTTTGTTACTTGGTGTCAGTGTATGTCTGTGTTACTTGGTGTAAGTGTGTGTCTATGATACTTGGTGTAAGTGTATGTCTTTGTTACTTGGTGTCAGTGTGTGCCTGTGATACTGGGTATCAGTGTATGTCTTTGTGACTTGGTATCAGTGCATGTCTTTGTTATAGGGTGTCAGTGTGTGTCTGTGTTACTGCGTATCAGTGTATGTCTTTGTGACTTGGTATCAGTGTATGTCTTTGTTACTGGGTGTCAGTGTGTGTCTGTGTTACTGGGTATCAGTGTATGTCTTTGTTACTGGGTGTCAATGTACGTCTTTGTTACTTGATGTAAGTGTGTGTCTGTGTTACTGGTTATCAGTGTCTGTCTTTGTTACTTGGTGTAAGTGTATGTCTGTGTTACTGGGTATCAGTGTATGTCTTTGTTACTTGGTGACAGTGTTTGTCAGTGTTACTTGGTGTAAGAGTGTGTCTGTGTTACTGGGTATCAGTGTGTGTCTTTGTGACTTGGTATCAGTGTATGCCTTTGTTACTGGGTGTCAGTGTGTGTCTTTGTGACTTGGTGTCAGTGTATGTCTTTGTTACTTGGTGTACGTGTGTGTCTGTGTTATTGGGTATCAGTGTATGTCTTTGTTACTTGGTGTCAGTGTATGTCAAGTTACTTGGTGTAAGTGTATGTCTTTGTTACTTGGTGTAATTGTCTGTCTTTGTTACTTGGTGTAAGTGTATGTCTTTGTTACTTGGTGTCAGTGTGTGTCTTTGTTACTTGGTGTCAGTGTATGTTTGTGTTACTTGGTGTAACTGTGTGTGTCTTTGTTACTTGGTCTCAGAGTATGTCTTTGTTACTTGGTGTCAGTATGTGTCTGTGTTACTGGGTATCAGTGTATGTCTTTGTGACTTGGGATCAGTGTATGTCTTTGTTACCGGGTGTCAGTGTGTGTCTGTGTTACTTGGTATCAGTGTATGTCTTTTTGACTTGGTATCGGTGTATGTCTTTGTTACTGGGTGTCAGTGTGTGTCTGTGTTTCTGGGTATCAGTGTATGTCTTTGTTACTTGGTATCAGTGTATGTCTTTGTTACTGGGTGTCAGTATGTGTCTGTGTTACAGGGTATCAGTGTATGTCTTTGTGACTTGGTGTCAGTGTATGTCTGTGTTACTGTTTATTAGTGTTTCTCTGTGTTACTGGGTGTCAGTGTTTGTTTGCTTGTGTTACTGGGTGTCAGTGTATGTCTTTGTTACTTTGTGTAGGTGTGTGTCTGTGTTACTGGGTCTCAGTGTCTGTCTTTGTTACTTGGTGTAAGTGTGTGTCTTTGTTACTTGGTATAATAGTATGTCTTTCTTACTTGTAGTCAGTGTATGTCTGTGTTACTTGGTGTAAGTGTATGTCTTTGTCACTTGGTGTAAGTGTGTGTTAGTGTTACTTGTTGTAAGTGTGTGACTGTGTTCCTGGGTATCAGTGTATGTCTTTGTTACATGGTGTCAGTGTATGTCTGTGTTAGTTGGTGTAAGTGTGTGTCTGTGTTACTGGGGATCAATGTATGTCTTTGTTACTTGGTGTCAGTGTATGTCTGTGTTACTTGGTGTAAGTGTGTGTCTGTGTGACTGGGTGTCAGTGTGTGTCTGCGTTACTTGGTGTAAGTGTGTGTCTTTGTTACTCGGTGTCCGTGTGTGTCTGTGTTACTGGGTGTCCGTGCATGTCTTTGTTACTTGATGTCAGTGTATATCTGTGTTACTTGGTGTCAGTGTATGTTTTTGTTACTTGGTGTAAGTGTGTGTCTGTGTTACTTGGTGTAAGTGTGTGTCTGTGTTCCTGGGTATCAGTGTATGTCTTTGTTACTTGGTGTCAGTGTATGTCTGTGTTACTTGGTGTAAGTGTGTGTCTGTGTTACTGAGTATCAGTGTATGTCTTTGTTACTTGGTGTCAGTGTATGTCTGTGTTGCTTGGTGCAAGTGTGTGTCTTTGTTACTTGGTGTCCGTGTGTGCCTTTGTTACTTGGTGTAAGTGTGTGTCTTTGTTACTTGGTGTAAGTGTATGTCTTTGTTATGGGTGTCAGTGTGTGCCTGTGATACTGGGTATCAGTGTATGTCTTTGTGACTTGGTATCAGTGCATGTCTTTGTTATAGGGTGTCAGAGTGTGTCTGTGTTACTGGGTATCAGTGTATGTCTTTGTGACTTGGTATCAGTGTATGTCTTTGTTACTGGGTGTCAGTGTGTGTCTGTGTTAGTGGGTATCAGTGTATGTCTTTGTTACTGGGTGTCAATGTATGTCTTTGTTACTTGATGTAAGTGTGTGTCTGTGTTACTGGGTATCAGTGTCTGTCTTTGTTACTTGGTGTAAGTGTATGTCTGTGTAACTGGGTATCAGTGTATGTCTTTGTTACTTGGTGACAGTGTTTGTCAGTGTTACTTGGTGTAAGAGTGTGTCTGTGTTACTGGGTATCAGTGTGTGTCTTTGTGACTTGGTATCAGTGTATGCCTTTGTTCCTGGGTGTCAGTGTGTGTCTTTGTGACTTGGTGTCAGTGTATGTCTTTGTTACTTGGTGTAAGTGTGTGTCTGTGTTACTGGGTATCAGTGTATGTCTTTGTTACTTGGTGTAATTGTCTGTCTTTGTTACTTGGTGTAATTGTATGTCTTTGTTACTTGGTGTCAGTGTGTGTCTTTGTTACTTGGTGTCAGTGTATGTTTGTGTTACTTGGTGTAAGTGTGTGTCTTTGTTACTTGGTCTCAGAGTATGTCTTTGTTACTTGGTGTCAGTGTATGTCTTTGTTACTTGGTGTCAGTATGTGTCTGTGTTACTGGGTATCAGTGTATGTCTTTGTGACTTGGGATCAGTGTATGTCTTTGTTACCGGGTGTCAGTGTGTGTCTGTGTTACTTGGTATCAGTGTATGTCTTTTTGACGTGGTATCGGTGTATGTCTTTGTTACTGGGTGTCAGTGTGTGTCTGTGTTTCTGGGTATCAGTGTATGTCTTTGTTACTTGTTAGCAGTGTATGTCTTTGTTACTGGGTGTCAGTGTGTGTCTGTGTTACTGGGTATCAGTGTATGTCTTTGTGACTTGGTGTCATTGTATGTCTGTGTTACTGTTTATCAGTGTTTCTCTGTGTTACTGGGTGTCAGTGTTTGTTTGCTTGTGTTACTGGGTGTCAGTGTATGTCTTTGTTACTTTGTGTAGGTGTGTGTCTGTGTTACTGGGTCTCAGTGTTTGTCTTTGTTACTTGGTGTAAGTGTGTGTCTTTGTTACTTGGTGTAATAGTATGTCTTTGTTACTTGGTGTCAGTTTATGTCTGTGTTACTTGGTGTAAGTGTATGTCTTTGTCACTTGGTGTAAGTGTGTGTTAGTGTTACTTGGTGTAAGTGTGTGTCTGTGTTCCTGGGTATCAGTGTATGTCTTTGTTACATGGTGTCAGTGTATGTCTGTGTTAGTTGGTGTAATTGTGTGTCTGTGTTACTGGGGATCAGTGTATGTCTTTGTTACTTGGTGTCAGTGTATGTCTGTGTTACTTGGTGTAAGTGTGTGTCTGTGTTACTGGGTGTCAGTGTGTGTCTGCGTTACTTGGTGGAAGTGTGTGTCTTTGTCACTCGGTGTCCGTGTGTGTCTGTGTTACTGGGTGTCCGTGCATGTCTTTGTTACTTGGTGTCAGTGTATATCTGTGTTACTTGGTGTAAGTGTGTGTCTTTGTTACTTGGTGTAATTGTATGTCTTTGTTACTTGGTGTCAGTGTATGTCTGTGTTACTTGGTGTCAGTGTATGTTTTTGTTACTTGGTGTAAGTGTGTGTCTGTGTTACTTGGTGTATGTGTGTGTCTGTGTTCCTGGGTATCAGTGTATGTCGTTGTTACTTGGTGTCAGTGTATGTCTGTTTTACTTGGTGTAAGTGTGTGTCTGTGTTACTGGGGATCAGTGTATGTCTTTGTTACTTGGTGTCAGTGTATGTCTGTGTTACTTGGTGTAAGTGTGTGTCTGTGTTACTGGGTGTCAGTGTGTGTCTGCGTTACTTGGTGGAAGTGTGTGTCTTTGTTACTCGGTGTCCGTGTGTGTCTGTGTTACTGGGTGTCCGTGCATGTCTTTGTTACTTGGTGTCAGTGTATATCTGTGTTACTTGGTGTAAGTGTGTGTCTTTGTTACTTGGTGTAATTGTATGTCTTTGTTACTTGGTGTCAGTGTATGCCTGTGTTACTTGGTGTCAGTGTATGTTTTTGTTACTTGGTGTAAGTGTGTGTCTGTGTTACTTGGTGTATGTGTGTGTCTGTGTTCCTGGGTATCAGTGTATGTCTTTGTTACTTGGTGTCAGTGTATGTCTGTTTTACTTGGTGTCAGTGTGTGTCTGTGTTACTTGGTGTAAGTGCGTGTCTTTGTTACTTGGTGTCCGTGTGTGTGTTTGTTACTTGGTGTAATTGTCTCTCTTTGTTACTTGGTGTCAGTGTATGTCTTTGTGAATTTGAGTAAGCGTGTGTCTGTGTTTCTGGGTATCAGTGTCTGTCTTTGTTACTTGGTGTAAGTATGTGTCTGTGTTACTGGGTATCAGTGTATGTCTTTGTTACTTGGTGTCAGTGTATGTCAAAATACTTGGTGTAAGTGAATGTCTTTGTTACTTGGTGTAATTGTCTGTCTTTGTTACTTGGTGTAAGTGTATGTCTTTGTTACTTGGTGTCAGTGTTTGCCTTTGTTACTTGGTGTCAGTGTATGTCTGTGTTGCTTGGTGTAAGTGTGTGTCTGTGTTACTGGGTGTCAGTGTGTGTCTGTGTTACTGGGTGTCAGTGTATGTCTTTGTTACTGGGTGTCAGTGTATGTCTGTTTTACTTGGTGTAAGTGTGTGTCAGTGTCACTGGGTATCAGTGTATGTCTTTGTTACTTTGTGTCAGTGTATGTCCGTGTAGCTTGGTGTAAGTGTGTGTCTGTGTTACTGCGTGTCAGTGTGTTTCTGTGTTACTTGGTGTAAGTGTGTGTCTTTGTTACTGGGTGTCAGTGTATGTCTTTGTTACTTGGTGTGATTGTGTGTCTGTGTTACTGGGTATCAGTGTCTGTCTTTGTTACTTGGTGTAAGTGTGTGTCTGTGTTACTGGGTATCAGTTTCTGTCTTTGTTACTTGGTGTAAGTGTATGTCTGTGTTACTGGGTATCAGTGTGTGTCTTTGTGACTTGGTATCAGTGTATGTCTTTGTTACTGGGTGTCAGTGTGTGTCTTTGTGACTTGGTGTCAGTGTATGTCTTTGTTACTTGGTGTCAGTGTATGTCAACATAATTGGTGTAAGTGTATGTCTTTGTTACTTGGTGTAATTGTCTGTCTTTGTTACTTGTTGTAATTGTCTGTCTTTGTTACTTGGTGTAAGTGTATGTCTTTGTTACTTGGTGTCAGTGTATGTCTGTGTTACTTGGTGTAAGTGTGTGTCTTTGTTACTTGGTGTCAGTGTATGTCTTTGTTACTTGGTGTCAGTATGTGTCTGTGTTACTGGGTATCATGTATGTCTTTGTGACTTGGTATCAGTGTATGTCTTTGTTACCGGGTGTCAGTGTGTGTCTGTGTTACTTGGTATCAGTGTATGTCTTTTTGACTTGGTATCGGTGTATGTCTTTGTTACTGGGTGTCAGTGTGTGTCTGTGTTACTTGTTGGAAGGGAGTGTCTGTGTTACTGGGTTTCAGTGTATGTCTTTGTTACTTGGTGTCAGTGTATGTCAAAATACTTGGTGTCAGTGTATGTCTTTGTCACTTGGTGTAATTGTCTGTCTTTGTTACTTGGTGTAAGTGTATGTCTTTGTTACTTGTTGTAATTGTCTGTCTTTGTTACTTGGTGTAATTGTCTGTCTTTGTTACTTGGTGTAAGTGTATGTCTTTGTTACTTGGTGCCAGTGTATGGCTTTGTTATAGGGTGTCAGTGTGTGACTGTGATACTGGGTATCAGTGTATGTCTTTGTGACTTGGTATCAGTGTATGTCTTTGTTATAGGGTGTCAGTGTGTGTCTGTGTTACTGGGTATCAGTGTATGTCTTTGTGACTTGGTATCAGTGTATGTCTTTGTTCCTGGGTGTAAGTGTATGTCTTGGTTACTGGGTATCGTTGTATGTCTTCGTTACTTGTTGTAAGTATGTGTCTGTGTTACTGGGTATCAGTGTATGCCTTTGTTACTTGGTGTCAGTGTATGTCTTTGTTACTTGGTGTAAGTGTGTATCTGTGTTACTGGGTATCAGTGTATGTCTTTGTTACTTGGTGTCTGTGCATGTCTGTGTTACCTGGTGGAAGTGTGTGTCTGTGTTACAGGGTATCAGTGTATGTCTTTGTGACTTGGTGTCAGTGTATGTCTTTGTTACTGGGTGTCAGTGTGTGTCTTTGTGACTTGGTGTCAGTGTATGTCTTTGTTACTTGGTGTAAGTGTGTGTCTGTGTTACTGGGTATCAGTGTATGTCTTTGTTACTTGGTGTCAGCGTATGTCAAAATACTTGGTGTAAGTGTATGTCTTTTCTACTTGGTGTAATTGTCTGTCTTTGTTACTTGGTGTAAGTGTATGTCTTTGTTACTTGGTGTCAGTGTATGTCTGTGTTACGTGGTGTAAGTGTGTGTCTTTGTTACTTGGTGTAAGTGTATGTCTTTGTTACTTGGTGTCAGTGCATGTCTTTGTTACTAGGTGTCAGTGTGTGTCTGTGTTACTGGGTATCAGTGTATGTCTTTGTGATTAGTATCAGTGTTTGTCTTTGTTACTGGGTGTCAGTGCGTGTCTGTGTTAATGGGTATCAGTGTATGTCTTTGTGACTTGGTATCAGTGTATGTCTTTGTTCCTGGGTGTCAGTGTGTGTCTGTGTTACTTGGTATCAGTGTTTGTCTTTGTGACTTGGTATCAGTGTTTGTCTTTGTTACTGGTTGTCAGTGTATGTCTGTGTTACTTGGTGTCAGTGTAAGTTTTTGCGACTTGGTGTATGTGGATGTCTTTGTTACTGGGTGTCAGTGTGTGTCTGTGTTACTGGGTATCGGTGTATGTCTTTGTTACTTAGTGTCAGAGTATGTCTTTGTTACTTGGTGTAAGTGTATGTCTTTGTGACTTGGTGTCAGTGTGTGTCTTTGTTACTGGGTGTCAGTGCGTGTCTGTGTTACTGGGTATCAGTGTATGTCTTTGTTACTGGGTGTCAGTGTATGTCTTTGTGACTTGGTTTAATGGTGTGTCTGTGTTACTGGGTGTCAGTGTTTGTCTTTGTTACTTGTTGTCAGTGTCTATCTTTGTGACTTGGTGTCAGTGTATGTCTTTGTTACTTGGTGTAAGTTTGTGTCTTTGTTACTTGGTGTCAGTGTTTGTCTCTGTTCCTGGGTGTCAGTGTATGTCTTTGTTACTTGGTTTCAGTGTATGTCTGTGTTACTTGGTGTAAGTGTATGTCTTTGTAACTTGGAGTAAGTGTGTGTCTGTGTTACTGGAGATCAGTGTATGTCTTTGTTACTTGGTGTCAGTGTATGTCTTTGTTACTTGGTGTCAGTGTATGTCTTTGTTACTTGGTGTAAGTGTGTGTCTGTGTTACTGGGTATCAGTGTGTGTCTGTGTTACTGGGGTCAGTGTATGTCTTTTTTACTTGGTGTAAGTGTATGTCTCTGTTACTTGGTGTCAGTGCATGTGTTTTTGACTTGCTGTCAGTGTATGTCTTTGTTACTGGGTATCAGTGTCTGTCTTTGTTACCTGGTGTCAGTGTATGTGTTTGTGACTTGGTGTCAGTGTATGTCTTTGTTACTGGGTGTCAGTGCATGTCTTTGTTACTTGTTGTAAGTGTATGTCTTTGTTACTTGGAGTCAATGTATGTGTTTGTGACTTGGTGTCAGTGAATGTCTATGTTACTGGGTGTCAGAGTATGTCTTTGTTACTTGGTGTAAGTGTGTGTTTGTGTTACTGGGTATCAGTGTATGTCTTTGTTACTTGGTGTCAGTGTATGTCTGTGTTACTTGGTGGAAGTGTATGTCTTTGTTACTTGGTGTTGGTGTGTGCCTTTGTTACTTGGTGTCAGTGTATGTCTTTGTTACTTGGTTTAAGTGTGTGTCTTTGTTACTTGGTGTCAGTGTGTGTCTGTGTTCCTGGGTGTCAGTGTATGTCTTTGTTACTTGGTTTCAGAGTATGTCTGTGTTACTGGGTATCAGTGTATGTCTATGTTACTGGGTATCAGTGTATGTCTGTGTTACTGGGTGTCAGTGAATGTCTTTGTTACTTGGTGTAAGTGTGTGTTTGTGTTACTGGGTATCAGTGTATGTCTATGTTACTGGGTATCAGTGTGTGTCTGTGTTACTTGGTGTCAGTGTATGTTTTTGCGACTTGGTGTCAGTGTATGTCTTTGTTACTGGGTGTCAGTGTGTGTCTGTGTTACTGGGTATCGGTGTATTTCTTTGTTACTTAGTGTCAGAGTATGTCTTTGTTACTTGGTGTAAGTGTATGTCTTTGTTACTTTGTGTCAGTGTATGTCTTTATTACTTAGTGTAAGTGTGTGTCTGTGTTACTGAGTATCAGTGTATGTCTTTGTTACTTGGTGTAAGTGTATGTCTGTGTTACTTGGTGTCAGTATCTGTCTTTGTGACTTGCTATCAGTTTATGTCTTTGTTACTGGGTGTCAGTGTCTGTCTGTGTTACTGGGTATCAGTGTATGTCTTTGTTACTTGGTGTAAGTGTGTGTCTGTGTTACTGGGTATCAGTGTATGTCTTTGTTACTTGGTGTCAGTGTATGTCTTTGTGACTTGGTGTCAGTGCATGTCTTTGTTACTGGGTGTCAGTGCGTGTCTGTGTTACTGGGTATCAGTGTAAGTCTTTGTTACTGAGTGTCAGTGTATGTCTTTGTGACATGGTTTAACGGTGTGTCTGTGTTACTGGGTATCAGTGTCTGTCATTGTTGCTTGGTGTCAGTGTATGTCTTTGTGACTTGGTGTCAGTCTATGTCTTTGTTAATGGGTGTCAGTGCGTGTCTGTGTTACTGGGTATCAATGTATGTCTTTGTTACTGGGTATCAGTGTACGTCTTTGTTACTGGGTGTCAGTGCGTGTCTGTGTTACTGGGTATCAATGTATGTCTTTGTTACTGGGTGTCAATGTATGTCTTTGTTACTTGGTGTAAGTGGATCTCTTTGTCACTTGGTGTCAGCGTATGTCTGTGTTACTTGGTGTAAGTGTATGTCTTGGTTACTGGGTATCGTTGTATGTCTTCGTTACTTGTTGCAAGTATGTGTCTGTGTTACTGGGTATCAGTGTATGCCTTTGTTACTTGGTGTCAGTGTATGTCTTTGTTACTTGGTGTAAGTGTGTATCTGTGTTACTGGGTATCAGTGTATGTCTTTGTTACTTGGTGTCTGTGCATGTCTGTGTTACCTGGTGGAAGTGTGTGTCTGTGTTACAGGGTATCAGTGTATGTCTTTGTGACTTGGTGTCAGTGTATGTCTTTGTTACTGGGTGTCAGTGTGTGTCTTTGTGACTTGGTGTCAGTGTATGTCTTTGTTACTTGGTGTAAGTGTGTGTCTGTGTTACTGGGTATCAGTGTATCTCTTTGTTACTTGGTGTCAGCGTATGTCAAAATACTTGGTGTAAGTGTATGTCTTTTCTACTTGGTGTAATTGTCTGTCTTTGTTACTTGGTGTAAGTGTATGTCTTTGTTACTTGGTGTCAGTGTATGTCTGTGTTACGTGGTGTAAGTGTGTGTCTTTGTTACTTGGTGTAAGTGTATGTCTTTGTTACTTGGTGTCAGTGCATGTCTTTGTTACTAGGTGTCAGTGTGTGTCTGTGTTACTGGGTATCAGTGTATGTCTTTGTGATTAGTATCAGTGTTTGTCTTTGTTACTGGGTGTCAGTGCGTGTCTGTGTTAATGGGTATCAGTGTATGTCTTTGTGACTTGGTATCAGTGTATGTCTTTGTTCCTGGGTGTCAGTGTGTGTCTGTGTTACTTGGTATCAGTGTTTGTCTTTGTGACTTGGTATCAGTGTTTGTCTTTGTTACTGGTTGTCAGTGTATGTCTGTGTTACTTGGTGTCAGTGTAAGTTTTTGCGACTTGGTGTATGTGGATGTCTTTGTTACTGGGTGTCAGTGTGTGTCTGTGTTACTGGGTATCGGTGTATGTCTTTGTTACTTAGTGTCAGAGTATGTCTTTGTTACTTGGTGTAAGTGTATGTCTTTGTGACTTGGTGTCAGTGTGTGTCTTTGTTACTGGGTGTCAGTGCGTGTCTGTGTTACTGGGTATCAGTGTATGTCTTTGTTACTGGGTGTCAGTGTATGTCTTTGTGACTTGGTTTAATGGTGTGTCTGTGTTACTGGGTGTCAGTGTTTGTCTTTGTTACTTGGTGTCAGTGTCTGTCTTTGTGACTTGGTGTCAGTGTATGTCTTTGTTACTGGGTGTCAGTGCGTGTCTGTGTTACTCGGTATCAGTGTATGTCTTTGTTACTGGGTGTCAGTGTATGTCTTTGTGACTTGGTGTCAGGGTGTGTCTGTGTTACTGGGTATCAGTGTCTGTCTTTGTTACTTGGTGTAAGTGTGTGTCTGTGTTACTTGGTGTAAGTGTGTGTCAGTGTAACTGGGTATCAGTGTATGTCTGTGTTACTTGGTGTCAGTGTCTGTCTTTGTGACTTGCTATCAGTTTATGTCTTTGTTACTGGGTGTCAGTGTCTGTCTGTGTTACTGGGTATCAGTGTATGTCTTTGTTACTTGGTGTAAGTGTGTGTCTGTGTTACTGGGTATCAGTGTATGTCTTTGTTACTTGGTGTCAGTGTATGTCTTTGTTACTGGGTGTCAGTGCGTGTCTGTGTTACTGGGTATCAGTGTACGTCTTTGTTACTGGGTGTCAGTGTATGTCTTTGTGACTTGGTTTAATGGTGTGTCTGTGTTACTGGGTATCAGTGTCTGTCATTGTTGCTTAGTGTCAGTGTATGTCTTTGTGACTTGGTGTCAGTCTATGACTTTGTTAATGGGTGTCAGTGCGTGTCTGTGTTACTGGGTATCAATGTATGTCTTTGTTACTGGGTATCAATGTATGTCTTTGTTACTTGGTGTCAGTGCGTGTCTGTGTTACTGGGTATCAATGTATGTCTTTGTTACTTGGTGTCTGTGCGTGTCTGTGTTACTTGGTGTAAGTGTGTGTCAGTGTAACTGGGTATCAGTGTATGCCTTTGTTCCTTGGAGTCAGTCTATGTCTTTGTTAATGGCTGTCAGTGTGTGTCTGTGTTACTGGGTATCAGTGCATGTCTTTGTTAATTGGTGTCAGTGCGTGTCTGTGTTACTGGGTATCAATGTATGTCTTTGTTACTGGGTATCAATGTATGTCTTTGTTACTTGGTGTAAGTGGATGTCTTTGTTACTTGGTGTCAGCGTATGTCTGTGTTACTTGGTGTAAGTGTATGTCTTGGTTACTGGGTATCTTTGTCTGTCTTTGTTACTTGGTGTAAGCGTGTGTCTGT
Organism: Heterodontus francisci; assembly: GCF_036365525.1. NCBI lineage: Eukaryota > Metazoa > Chordata > Chondrichthyes > Heterodontiformes > Heterodontidae > Heterodontus > Heterodontus francisci. Next base: position 3,091,377 of record NW_027140221.1, on the reverse strand, counting down.
GTTACTGGGTATCAGTGTATGCCTTTGTTACTTGGTGTCAGTGTATGTCTTTGTTACTTGGTGTAAGTGTATGTCTTTGTTACTTGGTGTCAGTGTATGTCTTTGTTACTTGGTGTAAGTGTGTGTCTGTGTTACTGGGTATCAGTGTATGTCTTTGTTACTTGGTGTCAGTGTGTGTCTGTGTTACTTGGTGTAAGTGTGTGTCAGTGTAACTGGGTATCAGTGTATGCCTTTGTTACTTGCTGTCAGTGCGTGTCTGTGTTACTGGGTATCAGTGTATGTCTTTGGTACTGGGTGTCAGTGCGTGTCTGTGTTACTGGGTATCAATGTATGTCTTTGTTACTGGGTATCAATGTATGTCTTTGTTACTTGGTGTAAGTGGATGTCTTTGTTACTTGGTGTCAGCGTATGTCTATGTTACTTGGTGTCAGTGTATGTCTTGGTTCCTGGGTATCCTTGTATGTCTTTGTTACTTGGTGTAAGCGTGTGTCTGTGTTACTGGGTATCAGTGTATGCCTTTGTTACTTGGTGTCAGTGTATGTCTTTGTTACTTGGTGTAAGTGTATGTCTTTGTTACTTGGTGTCAGTGTATGTCTTTGTTACTTGGTGTAAGTGTGTGTCTGTGTTACTGGGTATCAGTGTATGTCTTTGTTAATTGGTGTCAGTGTTTGTCTTTGTTACTTGGTATCAGTGGTGTCAGTGTCCGTCTGTGTTACTTGGTGTAAGTGTGTATCTTTCTCACCTGGTGTAAGTGCATGTCTTTGTTACTTGGTGTCAGTGTATGTCTGTGTTACTTGGTGTAAGTGTGTGTCTTTGTTAGTTGGTGTAAGTGTATGTCTTTGTTACTTGGTGTCAGTGTATGTCTGTGTTATTTGGTGTCAGTGTCTGTGTTTGTTACTTGGTGTCAGTGTATGTCTTTGTTACTTGGTGTAAGTGTTTGTATGTGTTACTGGGTATCAGTGTATGTCTTTGTTAGTTGGTGTCTGTGTATGTCTGTGATACTTGGTGTAAGTGTGTGTCTGTGTTACTGGGTATCTGTGTATGTCTTTGTTACTTCGTGTAAGTGTGTGTCTGTGTTACTGGGTATCAGTGTATGTCTTTGTTACTTGGTGTCTGTGTCTGTCTTTGTTACTTGGTGTTAGTGTATGCATTTGTTACTTGGCGTAACTGTGTGTCTGTGTTACTGGGTATCAGTGGATGCCTTTGTTACTTGGTGTCAGTGTGTGTATTTGTTACTGGGTGTCAGTGTATGTCTTTGTGACTTGGTGTAAGTGTGTGTCTGTGTGACTGGGTATCAGTGTCTGTCTTTGTTACTTGGAGAAAGTGTGTTTCTGTGTTACTGGGTATCAGTGTATGTCTTTGTTACTTGGTGTAAGTGCATGTCTTTGTTACTTATTGTCAGTGTATGTCTTTGATACTTGGTGTAAGTGTGTGTCTGTGTTACTGGGTGTCAGTGTCTGTCTTTGTTACTTGGTGTAAGAGTGTGTCTGTGTTGCTGGGTATCAGTGTATGTCTTTGTTACTTGGTGTCAGTGTAGGTCTGTGTTACTTGGTGTAAGTGTGTATCTTTCTAACCTGGTGTAAGTGCATGTCTTTGTTACTTGGTGTCAGTGTATGTCTGTGTTACTTGGTGTAAGTGTGTGTCTTTGTTAGTTGGTGTAAGTGTATGTCTTTGTTACTTGGTGTCAGTGTATGTCTGTGTTATTTGGTGTAAGTGTCTGTGTTTGTTACTTGGTGTCAGTGTATGTCTTTGTTACTTGGTGTAAGTGTGTGTCTTTGTTAGTTGGTGTAAGTGTATGTCTTTGTTACTTGCTGTCAGTGTATGTCTGTGTTATTTGGTGTAAGTGTCTGTGTTTGTTACTTGGTGTCAGTGTATGTCTTTGTTACTTGGTGTAAGTGTTTGTCTGTGTTACTGGGTATCAGTGTATGTCTTTGTTAGTTGGTGTCTGTGTATGTCTGTGATACTTGGTGTCAGTGTATGTATTTGTTACTTGGTGTAAGTGTGTGTCTGTGTTACTGGGTTTCAGTGTATATCTTTGTTACTTGGTGTCAGTGTGTGTCTTTGTTACTGGGTGTCAGTGTATGTCTTTGTTACTGGGTGTCAGTGTATCTCTTTGTGACTTGGTGTAAGTGTGTGTCTGTGTTACTGAGTATCAGTGTCTGTCTTTGTTCCTTGGTGTAAGTGTCTGTCTGTGTTACTGGGTATCAGTGTGTGTCTTTGTTACTTGGTGTAAGTGTATGTCTTTGTTAAATTTGTGTCAGAGTATGTCTTTGTTACTTGGTGTAAGTGTATGTCTTTGTTACTGGGTATCAGTGTATGTCTTTGTTACTTGGTGTCAGTGTATGTCTTTGTTACTTGGTGTAAGTGTGTGTCTGTGTTACTGGGTATCAGTGTATGTCTTTGTTACTTGGTGTCTGTGTGTGTCTGTGTTAGTTGGTGTAAGTGTGTGTCTGTGTAACTGGGTATCAGTGTATGTCTTTGTTAGTTGGTGTAAGTGTGGGTCTGTGTTACTGGGTATCAGTGTATGTCTTTGTTACTTGGTGTCAGTGTATGTCTTTTTTACTTGGTGCAAGTGAATGTCTTTGTGACTTGGAATCAGTGTATGTCTGTGTTACTTGGTGTAAATGTGTGTCTGTGTTACTGGGTATCAGTGTATGTCTTTGTTACTTGGTGTAAGTCTATGTCTTTGTTACTTGGTGTAAGCATATGTCTTTGTTACTTGGTGTCAGTGTATGTCTTTGTTACTTGGTGTCAGTGTGTGTCTTTGCTACTTGGTGTCAGTGTATGTCTTTGATACTTGGTGTAAGTGTATGTCTGTGTTATTGGTTATCAGTGTACGTCTTTGTTACTTGGTGTCAGTGTATGTCTTTTTTACTTGGTGCAAGTGTATGTCTTTGTTACTTGGTGTCAGTGTATGTCTTTGTTACTTGGTGTCTGTGTGTGTCTGTGTTACTTGGTGTAAGTGTGTGTCTGTGTTACTGGGTATCAGTGTCTGTCTTTGTTACTTGCTGAAAGTGTGTGTCTGTGTTACTTGGTGTCAGTGTATGTCTTTGTTACTTGGTGTAAGTGTATGTCTTTGTTACTTGGTGTCAGTGTATGTCTGTGTTACTTGGTGTAAGTTTGTGTCTTTGTTACTTGGTGTCAGTGTATGTCTTTGCTACTGGGTATCAGTGTATGTCTTTGTTACTTGGTGTCAGTGTATGTCTTTTTAACTTGGTGTAAGTCTGTGTCTGTGTTACTGGGTATCAGTGTATGTATTTGTGACTTGGTGTAAGTGTGTGTCTGTGTTTCTGGGTATCAGTGTCTGTCTTTGTTACTGGGTGTCAGTGTTTGTCTTTGTGACCTGGTGTAAGTGTGTGTCTGTGTTTACTGGGTATCAGTGTCTGTCTTTGTTACTTGGTGTAAGTGCATGTCTTTGTTACTTGGTGTCAGTGCATGTCTTTGTTAGTTGGTGTCAGTGTATGTATTTTTTACTTGGTGAAAGTGTATGTCTTTGTTACTTGCTGTCAGTGTATGTCTATGTACTTGGTGTAAGTGTGAGTCTTTGTTACTTGGTGTCAGTGTATGTCTGTGTTACTTGGTGTAAGTGTACGTCTTTGTTACTTTTTGTCAGTGCATGTCTTTGTTACTTGGTGTAATTGTATGCCTTTGTTACTTGGTGTCAGTGTATGTCTCTGTTAATTGGTGTAAGTGTGTGTCTGTGTTACTGGGTATCAGTGTATGTCTTTGTTACTTGGTGTCATTGTCTGTCTTTGTTACTTGGTGTAAGTGTGTGTCTTTGTTCCTCGGTATCAGTGTATGTCTTTGTTACTTGGAGTCAGTGTATGTCTGTGTTACTTGGTGTAAGTGTGTGGCTGTGTTACTGGGTATCAGTGTCTGTCTTTGTTACTTGCTGTCAGTGTATGTCTTTGTTACTTGGTGTAAGTCTATGTCTTTGTTACTTGGTGTAAGCGTATGTCTTTGTTACTTGGTGTAAGCGTATGTCTTTGTTACTTGGTGTCAGTGTATGTCTTTGTTACTTGGTATCAGTGTATGTCTTTGTTACTTGGTGTAAGCGTATGTCTTTGTTACTTGGTGTAAGTGTATGTCTTTGCTACTTGGTGTCAGTGTATGTCTTTGATACTTGGTGTAAGTGTATGTCTGTGTTATCGGGTATCAGTGTACGTCTTTGTTACTTGGTGTCAGTGTATGTCTTTTTTACTTGGTGTAAGTGTATGTCTTTGTTACTTGGTGTCATTGTATGTCTTTGTTACTTGGTGACTGTGTGTGTCTGTGTTACTTGGTGTAAGTTCGTGTCTTTGTTACATGGTGACAGTGTCTGTCTTTGTTACTTGCTGAAAGTGTGTGTCTGTGTTACTTGGTGTCAGTGTATGTCTTTGTTACTTGGTGTAAGTGTATGTCTTTGTTACTTGGTGTCAGTGTATGTCTGTGTTACTTGGTGTAAGTGTGTGTCTTTGTTACTTGGTGTCAGTGTATGTCTTTGCTACTGGGTATCAGTGTATGTCTTTGTTACTTGGTGTCAGTGTATGTCTTTTTAACTTGGTGTAAGTGTGTGTCTGTGTTAGTGGGTATCAGTGTATGTATTTGTGACTTGGTGTAAGTGTGTGTCTGTGTTCCTGGGTATCAGTGTCGGTCTTTGTTACTGGGTGGCAGTGTTTGTCTTTGTGACCTGGTGTAAGTGTCTGTCTGTGTTTACTGGGTATCAGTGTCTGTCTTTGTTACTTGGTGTAAGTGCATGTCTTTGTTACTTGGTGTCAGTCTATGTCTTTGATACTTTGTGTCAGTGTATGTCTGTGTTACTTGGTGTAAGTTCGTGTCTTTGTTACTTGGTGTCAGTGTCTGTCTTTGTTACTTGGTGTCAGTGTATGTCTGTGTTACTTGGTGCAAGTGGATGTCTTTGTTACTTGGTTTCAGTGTATGTCTTTGTTACTGGGTATCAGTGTATGTCTTTGTTACTTGGTGTCAGTGTATGTCTTTGTTACTTGGTGTAAGTGTGTGTCTGTGTTACTTGTTGTAAGTGTGTGTCTGTGTTACTGGGTATCAGTGTATGTCTTTGTTACATGGTGTCTGTGTGTGTCTGTGTTACTTGGTGCAAGTGTGTGTCTGTGTAACTGGGTATCAGTGTATGTCTTTGTTACTTGGTGTCAGTGTATGTCTTTGTTACTTGGTGTAAGTGTGTGTCTGTGTTACTTGTTGTAAGTGTGTGTCTGTGTTACTGGGTATCAGTGTATGTCTTTGTTACATGGTGTCTGTGTGTGTCTGTGTTACTTGGTGTAAGTGTGTGTCTGTGTTACTGGGTATCAATGTATCTCTTTGTTACTTGGTGTCAGTGTATGTCTTTTTTACTTGGTGCAATTGTATGTCTTTAACTTGGTGTCAGTGTATGTCTTTGTTACTTGGTGTAAGTGTGTGTCTGTGTTACTGGGTATCAGTCTATGTCTTTGTTTACTCGTGTCAGTGTATGTCTCTGTTACTTGTTTTTCATGTGTGTCTGTGTTATTGGGTATCAGTGTATGTCTTTGTTACTTGGTATCAGTGTGTGTCTTTGTTACTGGGTGTCAGTGCATGTCTTTGTTACTGGGTGTCAGTGTATGTCATTGTTACTTGGTGTCAGTGGATGTCTTTGTTACTTGGTGTCAGTGTGTGTCTTTGTTACTGGGTGTCAGTGTATGTCTTTGTAACATTGTGTCAGTGTATGTCTGTGTTAGTTGGTGTAAGTGTGTGTCTGTGTTATTGCAATTCAGTGTCTGTCTTTGTTACTTGGTGTAAGAGTGTGTCTGTGTTACTGGGTATCAGTGTCTGTCTTTGTTACTTGGTGTCAGTGTATGTCTTTGTTACTAGGTGTCAGTGCGTGTCTGCGTTACTGGGTATAATTGTATGTCTTTGTTACTTGGTGTCAGTGTATGTCTTTTTTACTTAATGTAAGTGTATGTCTTTGTTACTTGCTGTCAGTGTATGTCTGTGTACTTGGTGTAAGTGTGTGTCTTTGTTACTTGGTGTCTGTGTATGTCTGTGTTACTTGGTGAAAGAGTATGTCTTTGTTACTTGGTGTAAGTGTACGTCTTTGTTACTTGGTGTCAGTGCATGTCTTTGTTACTTGGTGTAATTGTATGCCTTTGTTACTTGGTGTCATTGTCTGTCTTTGTTACTTGGTGTAAGTGTGTGTCTTTGTTACTCGGTATCAGTGTATGTCTTTGTTACTTGGAGTCAGTGTATGTCTGTGTTACTTGGTGTAAGTGTGTGTCTGTGTTACTGGGTATCAGTGTCTTTCTTTGTTACTTGGTGTCAGTGTATGTCTTTGTTACTTGGTGTAAGTCTATGTCTTTGTTACTTGGTGTAAGCGTATGTCTTTGTTACTTGGTGTCAGTGTATGTCTTTGTTACTTGGTGTCAGTGTATGTCTTTGTTACTTGGTGTAAGCGTATGTCTTTGTTACTTGGTGTAAGTGTATGTCTTTGCTACTTGGTGTCAGTGTATGTCTTTGATACTTGGTGTCTGTGTGTGTCTGTGTTACTTGGTGTAAGTTCGTGTCTTTGTTACTTGGTGACAGTGTCTGTCTTTGTTACTTGCTGAAAGTGTGTGTCTGTGTTACTTGGTGTCAGTGTATGTCTTTGTTACTTGGTGTAAGTGTATGTCTTTGTTACTTGGTGTCAGTGTATGTCTGTGTTACTTGGTGTAAGTGTGTGTCTTTGTTACTTGGTGTCAGTGTATGTCTTTGCTACTGGGTATCAGTGTATGTCTTTGTTACTTGGTGTCAGTGTATGTCTTTTTAACTTGGTGTAAGTGTGTGTCTGTGTTAGTGGGTATCAGTGTATGTATTTGTGACTTGGTGTAAGTGTGTGTCTGTGTTCCTGGGTATCAGTGTCGGTCTTTGTTACTGGGTGTCAGTGTTTGTCTTTGTGACCTGGTGTAAGTGTCTGTCTGTGTTTACTGGGTATCAGTGTCTGTCTTTGTTACTTGGTGTAAGTGCATGTCTTTGTTACTTGGTGTCAGTCTATGTCTTTGATACTTTGTGTCAGTGTATGTCTGTGTTACTTGGTGTAAGTTCGTGTCTTTGTTACTTGGTGTCAGTGTCTGTCTTTGTTACTTGGTGTCAGTGTATGTCTATGTTACTTGGTGTAAGTGGATGTCTTTGTTACTTGGTTTCAGTGTATGTCTTTGTTACTGGGTATCAGTGTATGTCTTTGTTACTTGGTGTCTGTGTATGTCTTTGTTACTTGGTGTAAGTGTGTGTCTGTGTTACTTGTTGTAAGTGTGTGTCTGTGTTACTGGGTATCAGTGTATGTCTTTGTTACATGGTGTCTGTGTGTGTCTGTGTTACTTGGTGCAAGTGTGTGTCTGTGTAACTGGGTATCAGTGTATGTCTTTGTTTCTTGGTGTAAGTGTGTGTCTGTGTTACTGGGTATCAATGTATGTCTGTGTTACATGGTGTCAGTGTATGTCTTTTTTACTTGGTGCAATTGTATGTCTTTAACTTGGTGTCAGTGTCTGTCTTTGTTACTTGGTGTAAGTGTGTGTCTGTGTTACTGGGTATCAGTCTATGTCTTTGTTTACTCGTGTCAGTGCATGTCTCTGTTACTTGGTGTTCATGTGTGTCTGTGTTACTGGGTATCAGTGTATGTCTTTGTTACTTGGTATCAGTGTGTGTCTTTGTTACTGGGTGTCAGTGCATGTCTTTGTTACTGGGTGTCAGTGTATGTCATTGTTACTTGGTGTCAGTGTGTGTCTTTGTTACTGGGTGTCAGTGTATGTCTTTGTAACATTGTGTCAGTGTATGTCTGTGTTAGTTGGTGTAAGTGTGTGTCTGTGTTATTGCAATTCAGTGTCTGTCTTTGTTACTTGGTGTAAGAGTGTGTCTGTGTTACTGGGTATCAGTGTCTGTCTTTGTTACTTGGTGTCAGTGTATGTCTTTGTTACTAGGTGTCAGTGCGTGTCTGCGTTACTGGATATAATTGTATGTCTTTGTTACTTGGTGTCAGTGTATGTCTTTTTTACTTGGTGTAAGTGTATGTCTTTGTTACTTGCTGTCAGTGTATGTCTGTGTACTTGGTGTAAGTGTGTGTCTTTGTTACTTGGTGTCAGTGTATGTCTGTGTTACTTGGTGAAAGAGTATGTCTTTGTTACTTGGTGTAAGTGTACGTCTTTGTTACTTGGTGTCAGTGCATGTCTTTGTTACTTGGTGTAATTGTATGCCTTTGTTACTTGGTGTCATTGTCTGTCTTTGTTACTTGGTGTAAGTGTGTGTCTTTGTTACTCGGTATCAGTGTATGTCTTTGTTACTTGGAGTCAGTGTATGTCTGTGTTACTTGGTGTAAGTGTGTGTCTGTGTTACTGGGTATCAGTGTCTTTCTTTGTTACTTGGTGTCAGTGTATGTCTTTGTTACTTGGTGTAAGTCTATGTCTTTGTTACTTGGTGTAAGCGTATGTCTTTGTTACTTGGTGTCAGTGTATGTCTTTGTTACTTGGTGTCAGTGTATGTCTTTGTTACTTGGTGTAAGTGTATGTCTTTGATACTTGGTGTAAGTGTATGTCTGTGTTATTGGGTATCAGTGTACGTCTTTGTTACTTGGTGTCAGTGTATGTCTTTTTTACTTGGTGTAAGTGTATGTCTTTGTTACTTGGTGTCAGTGTATGTCTTTGTTACTTGGTGTCTGTGTGTGTCTGTGTTACTTGGTGTAAGTTCGTGTCTTTGTTACTTGGTGTCAGTGTCTGTCTTTGTTACTTGCAGAAAGTGTGTGTCTGTGTTACTTGGTGTCAGTGTATGTCTTTGTTACTTGGTGTAAGTGTATGTCTTTGTTACTTGGTGTCAGTGTATGTCTGTGTTACTTGGTGTAAGTGAGTGTCTTTGTTACTTGGTGTCAGTGTATGTCTTTGCTACTGGGTATCAGTGTATGTCTTTGTTACTTGGTGTAAGTGTGTGTCTGTGTTCCTGGGTATCAGTGTCGGTCTTTGTTACTGGGTGTCTGTGTTTGTCTTTGTGACCTGGTGTAAGTGTGTGTCTGTGTTTACTGGGTATCAGTGTCTGTCTTTGTTACTTGGTGTAAGTGCATGTATTTGTTACTTGGTGTCAGTGTATGTCTTTGATACTTTGTGTCAGTGTATGTCTGTGTTACTTGGTGTAAGCTCGTGTCTTTGTTACTTGGTGTCAGTGTCTGTCTTTGTTACTTGGTGTCAGTGTATGTCTGTGTTACTTGGTGTAAGTGTATGTCTTTGTTACTTGGTTTCAGTGTATGTCTTTGTTACTGGGTATCAGTGTCTGTCTTTGTTACTTGGTGTCAGTGTAAGTCTTTGTTACTTGGTGTAAGTGTGTGTCTGTGTTACTTGTTGTAAGTGTGTGTCTGTGTTACTGGGTATCAGTGTATGTCTTTGTTACATGGTGTCTGTGTGTGTCTGTGTTACTTGGTGCAAGTGTGTGTCTGTGTAACTGGGTATCAGTGTATGTCTTTGTTTCTTGGTGTAAGTGTGTGTCTGTGTTACTGGGTATCAGTGTATGTCTTTGTTACTTGGTGTCAGTGTATGTCTTTTTTACTTGGTGCAATTGTATGTCTTTAACTTGGTGTCAGTGTATGTCTTTGTTACTTGGTGTAAGTGTGTGTCTGTGTTACTGGGTATCAGTCTATGTCTTTGTTTACTCGTGTCAGTGTATGTCTCTGTTACTTGGTGTTCATGTGTGTCTTTGTTACTGGGTATCAGTGTGTGTCTTTGTTACTGGGTGTCAGTGCATGTCTTTGTTACTGGGTGTCAGTGTGTGTCATTGTTACTTGGTGTCAGTGTATGTCTTTGTTACTTGGTGTCAGTGTATGTCTTTGTTACTGGGTGTCAGTGTATGTCTTTGTAACATTGTGTCAGTGTATGTCTGTGTTAGTTGGTGTAAGTGTGTGTCTGTGTTATTGGGGATCAGTGTCTGTCTTTGTTACTTGGTGTAAGAGTGTGTCTGTGTTACTGGGTCTCAGTGTCTGTCTTTGTTACTTGGTGTCAGTTTATGTCTTTGTTACTAGGTGTCAGTGCGTGTCTGCGTTACTGGGTATAATTGTATGTCTTTGTTCCTTGGTGTAAGTGTATGTCTTTGTTACTTGGTGTCAGTGTATGTCTTTGTTACTTGGCGTAAGTGTGTGTCTGTGTTACTGGGTATCAGTGTATGTCTTTGTTAATTGGTGTCAGTGTATGTCTTTGTTACTTGGTGTCAGTGTATGTCTTTGTTACTTCGTGTAAGTGTGTGTCTGTGTTACTCGGTATCAGTGTCTGTCTTTGTTACTGGGTGTCAGTGTGTGTCTTTGTGACTTGGTGTAAGTGTGTGTCTGTGTTACTGGGTATCAGTCTCTGTCTTTGTTACTTGGTGTAAGTGTTTGTCTGTGTTACTGGGTATCAGTGTCTGTCTTTGTTACTGGATGTCAGTGTGTGTCTTTGTGACCTGGTGTAGGTGTGTGTCTGTGTTACTGGGTATCAGTGTCTGTCTTTGTTACTTGGTGTAAGTGTGTGTCTGTGTTACTGGGTATCAGTGTATGTCTTTGTTACTTGGTGTCAGTGTATGTCTGTGTTACTTGGTGTAACTGTGTGTCTTTGTTACTTGGTGTAAGTGTAAGTCTGTGTTACTTCTTGTAAGTGTATGTCTTTGTTACTTTGTGTCAGAGTATGTCTTTGTTATATGGTGTAAGTGTATGTCTTTGTTACTTGGTGTCAGTGTATGTCTTTGTTACTTGGTGTAAGTGTATGTCTTTGTTACTTGGTTTCAGTTTATGTCTTTGCTACTTGGTGTAAGTGTATGTCTGTTCTCCTGGGTATCAGTGTCTGTCTTTGTTACTTGGTGTAAGAGTGTGTCTGTGTTGCTGGGTATCAGTGTATGTCTTTGTTACTTGGTGTCAGTGTAGGTCTGTGTTACTTGGTGTAAGTGTGTGTCTTTCTTACTTGGTGTAAGTGCATGTCTTTGTTACCTGGTGTCAGTGTATGTCTGTGTAACTTGGTGTAAGTGTGTGTCTTTGTTAGTTGGTGTAAGAGTATGTCTTTGTTACTTGGTGTCAGTGTATGTCTGTGTTATTTGGTGTAAGTGTATGTATTTGTTACATGGTGTCAGTGTATGTCTTTGTTACGTGGTGTAAGTGTTTGTCTGTGTTTCTGGGTATCAGTGTATGTCTTTGTTAGTTGGTGTCTGTGTATGTCTATGATACCTGGTGTAATTGTGTGTCTGTGTTACTGGGTATCAGTGTATGTGTTTGTTACTTGGTGTAAGTGTGTGTGTGTGTTACTGGGTATCAGTGATGTCTTTGTTACTTGGTGTCAGTGTATGTCTTTGTTACTTGGTGTAAGTGTATGCCTTTGTTACTTGGTGTCAGTGTATGTATTTGTTAATTGGTGTAAGTGTGTGTCTGTGTTACTGGGTTTCTGTGTATATCTTTGTTACTTGGTGTCAGTGTGTGTCTTTGTTACTGTGTGTCAGTGTATGTCTTTGTTACTGGGTGTCAGTGTATGTCTTTGTGACTTGGTGTAAGTGTGTGTCTGTGTTACTGAGTATCAGTGTCTGTCTTTGTTCCTTGGTGTAAGTGTGTGTCTGTGTTACTGGGTATCAGTGTGTGTCTTTGTTACTTGGTGTAAGTGTATGTCTTTGTTACTTGCTGTCAGTGTATGTCTGTGTACTTGGTGTAAGTGTGTGTCTTTGTTACTTGGTGTCAGTGTATGTCTGTGTTACTTGGTGTCAGTGTCTTTCTTTTTCTTTCTTTTGGGCCTCCTTATCTCGAGAGACAATGGATACGCGCCTGGAGGTGGTCAGTGGTTTGTGAAGCAGCGCCTGGAGTGGCTATAAAGGCCAATTCTGGAGTGACAGGCTCTTCCACAGGTGCTGCAGAGAAATTTGTTTGTTGGGGCTGTTGCAAAGTTGGCTCTCCCCTTGCGCCTCTGTCTTTTTTCCTGCCAACTACTAAGTCTCTTCGACTCGCCACAATTTAGCCCTGTCTTTATGGCTGCCCGCCAGCTCTGGCGAATGCTGGCAACTGACTCCCACGACTTGTGATCAATGTCACACGATTTCATGTCGCGTTTGCAGACGTCTTTATAACGGAGACATGGACGGCCGGTGGGTCTGATACCAGTGGCGAGCTCGCTGTACAATGTGTCTTTGGGGATCCTGCCATCTTCCATGCGGCTCACATGGCCAAGCCATCTCAAGCGCCGCTGACTCAGTAGTGTGTATAAGCTGGGGGTGTTGGCCGCTTCAAGGACTTCTGTGTTGGAGATATAGTCCTGCCACCTGATGCCAAGTATTCTCCGAAGGCAGCGAAGATGGAATGAATTGAGACGTCGCTCTTGGCTGGCATACGTTGTCCAGGCCTCGCTGCCGTAGAGCAAGGTACTGAGGACACAGGCCTGATACACTCGGACTTTTGTGTTCCGTGTCAGTGCGCCATTTTCCCACTCTCTCTTGGCCAGTCTGGACATAGCAGTGGAAGCCTTACCCATGCGCTTGTTGATTTCTGCATCTAGAGACAGGTGACTGGTGATAGTTGAGCCTCGGTAGGTGAACTCTTGAACCACTTCCAGAGCGTGGTCGCCAATATTGATGGATGGACCATTTCTGACATCCTGCCCCATGATGTTCGTTTTCTTGAGGCTGATGGTTAGGCCAAATTCATTGCAGGCAGACGCAAACCTGTCGATGAGACTCTGCAGGCATTCTTCAGTGTGAGATGTTAAAGCAGCATCGTCAGCAAAGAGGAGTTCTCTGATGAGGACTTTCCGCACTTTGGACTTCGCTCTTAGACGGGCAAGGTTGAACAACCTGCCCCCTGATCTTGCGTGGAGGAAAACTCCCCCCTCAGAGGATTTGAACGCATGTGAAAGCAGCAGGGAGAAGAAAATCCCAAAAAGTGCGGGTGCGAGAACACAGCCCTGTTTCACACCACTCAGGATAGGAAAGGGCTCTGATGAGGAGCCACCACGCTGAACCGTGCCTTTCATACTGTCATGGAATGAGGCGATGACACTCAGCAGCCCTGGTGGACATCCGATCCCCCCCAGCAGTCCGAAGAGACCACGTCCGCTGACGAGGTCAAAGGCCTTGGTGAGATCAATGAAAGCAACGCAGAGGGGCACCTGTTGTTCACGGCATTTCTCCTGTATCTGACGAAGGGAGAACAGCATGTCAATAGTCGATCTCTCTGCACGAAAGCCACACTGTGCCCCAGGGCAGACGCGCTCGGCCAGCTTCTGGAGCCTGTTCAGAGCGACTCGAGCAAAGACTTTCCCCACCATGCTGAGCAGGGAGACCCCACGGCAGCTGCCGCAGTCACCGCGGCCACCCCCGTTTTCATAGAGGGTGATGACGTTGGCATCGCGCATGTCCTGGGGTACTGCTCCCTCGTCCCAGCACAGGCATAGCAGTTCATGTAGTGCTGACAGTATAGCAGGCCTGGCACTCCCGACTATTCCAGGGGCAATGCTATCCTTCCCAGGGGCCCCTCCGCTGGCTAGGGAATCAATGGCATCACTGAGTTCCGATCTGATTGGCTGTGTGTCTGTGTTACTTGGTGTAAGTGAATGTTTTTGTTACTTGAAGTCACTTTATGTCTGTGTTACTTGGTGTAAGTGTGTGTCTGTGTTACTGGGGATCAGTGTATGTCTTTGTTACTTGGTGTCTGTGGATGTCTTTGTTACTTGGTGTATGTCTATGTCTTTGTTACTTGGTGTAAGTGTATGTCTTTGTTAATTGGTGTCAGTGTATGTCTTTGTTACTTGGTGTAAGTGTATGTCTTTGTTATTTGATCTAAGTGTACGTCTTTGTTACTTGGTGTCATTGCATGTCTTTGTTACTTGGTGTAATTGTATGCCTTTGTTACTTGCTGTCAGTGTATGTCTGTGTACTTGGTGTAAGTGTATGTGTTTGTTACTTGGTGTAAGTGTGTGTCTGTGTGACTGGGTATCAGTGTATGTCTTTGTTACTTGGTGTCATTGTCTGTCTTTGTTACTTGGTGTAAGTGTGTGTCTGTGTTACTCGGTATCAGTGTATGTCTTTGTTACTTGGAGTCAGTGTATGTCTGTGTTACCTGGTGTAAGTGTGTGTCTGTGTTACTGGGTATCAGTGTATGACTTTGTTACTTGGTGTCAGTGTATGTCTTTGTTACTTGGTGCAAGTCTATGTCTTTGTTACTTGGTGTAAGTGTATGTCTTTGTTACTTGGTATCAGTGTATGTCTTTGCTACTTGGTGTAAGTGTATGTCTTTGCTACTTGGTGTCAGTGAATGTCTTTGATACTTGGTGTAAGTGTATGTCTGTGTTACTGGGTATCAGTGTACGTCTTTGTTACTTGGTGTCAGTGTATGTCTTTTTTACTTGGTGTAAGTGTATGTCTTTGTTACTTGGTGTCAGTGTATGTCTTTGTTACTTGGTGTAAGTGTGTGTCTGTGTTACTGGGTATCAGTGTATGTCTTTGTTACTTGGTGTCTGTGTGTGTCTGTGTTACTTGGTGTAAGTTTGTGTCTGTGTAACTGGGTATCAGTGTATGTTTTTGTTAGTTGGTGTAAGTGTGTGTCTGTGTTACTGGGTATCAGTGTATGTCTTTGTTACTTGGTGTCAGTGTATGTCTTTTTTACTTGGTGTAAGTGAATGACTTTGTTACTTGAAGACACTGTATGTCTGTGTTACTTGGTGTAAGTGTGTGTCTGTGTTACTGGGTATCAGTGTATGTCTTTGTTACTTGGTGTCTGTGGATGTCTTTGTTACTTGGAGTATGTCTATGTCTTTGTTACTTGGTGTAAGTGTATGTCTTTGTTAATTGGTGTCAGTGTATGTCTTTGTTACTTGTTGTAAGTGTATGTCTTTGCTACGTGGTGTCAGTGTATGTCTTCGATACTTGGTGTAAGTGTATGTCTGTGTTACTGGGTATCAGTGTACGTCTTTGTTACTTGGTGTCAGTGTATGTCTTTTTTACTTGGTGTCAGTGTATGTCTTTGTTACTTGTTGTCAGTGTATGTCTTTGTTACTTGGTGTAAGTGTGTGTCTGTGTTACTGGGTATCAGTGTATGTCTTTGTTACTTGGTGTCTGTGTGTGTCTGTGTTACTTGGTGTAAGTGTGTGTCTGTGTAACTGGGTATCAGTGTATGTCTTTGTTAGTTGGAGTAAGTTTGTGTCTGTGTTACTGGGTATCAGTGTATGTCTTTGTTACTTGGTGTCAGTGTATGTCTTTTTTACTTGGTGTAAGTGAATGTCTTTGTTACTTGGTGTCAGTGTATGTCTTTGTTAATTGGTGTAAGTGTGTGTCTGTGTTACTGGGTATCAGTGTATGTCTTTGTTAATTGGTGTCAGTGTATGTCTTTGTTACTTGGTGTAAGTGTGTGTCTGTGTTTCTGGGTATCAGTGTATGACTTTGTTACTTGGTGTAAGTGTACGTCTTTGTTACTTGGTGTCAGTGCATGTCTTTGTTACTTGGTGTAATTGTATGCCTTTGTTACTTGGTGTCAGTGTATGTCTCTGTTACTTGGTGTAAATGTGTGTCTGTGTTACTGGGTATCAGTGTATGTGTTTGTTACTTGGTGTCAGTGTATGTCTGTGATACCTGGTGTAAGTGTGTGTCTGTGTTACTGGTATCAGTGTATGTGTTTGTTACTTGGTGTAAGTGTGTGTGTGTGTTACTGGGTATCAGTGTATGTCTTTGTTACTTGGTGTCAGTGTATGTCTTTGTTACTTGGTGTAAGTGTATGCCTTTGTTACTTGGTGTCAGTGTATGTATTTGTTACTTGGTGTAAGTGTGTGTCTGTGTTACTGGGTTTCAGTGTATATCTTTGTTACTTGGTGTCAGTGTGTGTCTTTGTTACTGGGTGTCAGTGTATGTTTTTGTTACTGGATGTCAGTGTATGTCTTTGTGACTTGGTGTAAGTGTGTGTCTGTGTTACTGAGTATCAGTGTCTGTCTTTGTTCCTTGGTGTAAGTGTGTGTCTGTGTTGCTGGGTATCAGTGTGTGTCTTTGTTACTTGGTGTAAGTGTATGTCTTTGTTACTTGCTGTCAGTGTATGTCTGTGTACTTGGTGTAAGTGTGTGTCTTTGTTACTTGGTGTCAGTGTATGTCTGTGTTACTTGGTGTAAGTGTATGTCTTTGTTACTTGGTGTCAGTGCATGTCTTTGTTACTTGGTGTAATTGTATGCCTTTGTTACTTGGTGTCAGTGCATGTCTCTGTTACTTGGTGTAAGTGTGTGTCTGTGTTACTGGGTATCAGTGTATGTCTTTGTTACTTGGTGTCATTGTCTGTCTTTGTTACTTGGTGTAAGTGTGTGTCTGTGTTACTCGGTATCAGTGTATGTCTTTGTTACTTGGAGACAGTGTATGTCTGTGTTAATTGGTGTAAGTGTGTGTCTGTGTTACTGGGTATCAGTGTATGTCTTTGTTACTTGGTGTCAGTGTATGTCTTTGTTACTTGGTGTAAGTCTATGTCTTTGTTACTTGGTGTAAGTGTATGTCTTTGTTACTTGGTATCAGTGTATGTCTTTGTTACTTGGTGTAAGTGTATGTCTTTGCTACTTGGTGTCAGTGTATGTCTTTGATACTTGGTGTAAGTGTATGTCTGTGTTACTGGGTATCAGTGTATGTCTTTGTTACTTGGTGTCAGTGTATGTCTTTTTTACTTGGTGTAAGTGTATGTCTTTGTTACTTGGTGTCAGTGTATGTCTTTGTTACTTGGTGTAAGTGTGTGTCTTTGTTACTTGGTGTCTGTGTATGTCTGTGTTACTTGGTGTAAGTGTATGTCTTTGTTACTTGGTGTCAGTGTATGTCTTTGTTACTTGGTGTAAGTGTATGTCTTTGTTACTTGGTGTCAGTGTATGTCTTTGTTACTTGGTGTAAGTGTATGTCTTTGTTACTTGGTGTCAGTGTATGTCTTTGTTACTTGGTGTAAGTGTATGTCTTTGCTACTTGGTGTCAGTGTATGTCTTTGATACTTGGTGTAAGTGTGTGTCTGTGTTACTAGGTATCAGTGTATGTCTTTGTTACTTGGAGTCAGTGTATGTCTTTGTTACTTGGTGTAAGTGTATGTCTGTGTTACTGGGTATCAGTGTACGTCTTTGTTACTTGGTGTCAGTGTATGTCTTTGTTACTTGGTGTAAGTCTATGTCTTTGTTACTTGGTGTCAGTCTATGTCTTTGTTACTTGGTGTAAGTGTGTGTCTGTGTTACTGGGTATCAGTGTATGTCTTTGTTACTTGGTGTCTGTGTGTGTCTGTGTTACTTGGTGTAAGTTTGTGTCTGTGTATTTGTGTCTGTGTAACTGGGTATCAGTGTATGTCTTTGTTAGTTGGTGTAAGTGTGTGTCTGTGTTACTGGGTATCAGTGTATGTCTTTGTTACTTGGTGTCAGTGCATGTCTTTGTTACTTGGTATCAGTGTATGTCTTTGTTACTTGGTGTAAGTGTATGTCTTTGCTACTTGGTGTCAGTGTATGTCTTTGACACTTGGTGTAAGTGTATGACTGTGTTACTGGGTATCAGTGTACGTCTTTGTTACTTGGTGTCAGTGTATGTCTTTTTTACTTGGTGTAAGTGTATGTCTTTGTTACTTGGTGTCAGTGTATCTCTTTGTTACTTGGTGTAAGTGTGTGTCTGTGTTACTGGGTATCAGTGTGTGTCTTTTTAACTTGGTGTCTGTGTGTGTCTGTGTTACTGGGTATCAGTGTATGTCTTTGTTACTTGGTGTCAGTGTATGTCTTTTTTACTTGGTGTAAGTGAATGTCTTTGTCACTTGGAGTCAGTGTATGTCTGTGTTACTTGGTGTAAGTGTGTGTCTGTGTTACTGGGTATCAGTGTATGCCTTTGTTACTTGGTGTCAGTGGATGTCTTTGTTACTTGGTGTATGTCTATGTCTTTGTTACTTGGTGTAATGTATGTCTTTGTTACTTGGTGTCAGTGTATGTCTTTGTTACTTGGTGTAAGTGTATGTCTTTGCTACGTGGGGTCAGTGTATGTCTTCGATACTTGGTGTAATTGTCTGTCTGTGTTACTGGGTATCAGTGTACGTCTTTGTTACTTGGTGTCAGTGTATGTCTTTTTTACTTGGTGTAAGTGTATGTCTTTGTTACTTGGTGTCAGTGTATGTCTTTGTTACTTGGTGTAAGTGTGTGTCTGTGTTACTGGGTATCATTGTATGTCTTTGTTACTAGGTGTCTGTGTGTGTCTGTGTTACTTGGTGTAAGTGTGTGTCTGTGTAACTGGGTATCAGTGTATGTCTTTGTTAGTTGGAGTAAGTGTGTGTCTGTGTTACTGGGTATCAGTGTATGTCTTTGTTACTTGGTGTCAGTGTATGTCTTTTTTACTTGGTGTAAGTGAATGTCTTTGTTACTTGGTGTCAGTGTATGTCTTTGTTAA
This sequence comes from Heterodontus francisci, assembly GCF_036365525.1. NCBI lineage: Eukaryota > Metazoa > Chordata > Chondrichthyes > Heterodontiformes > Heterodontidae > Heterodontus > Heterodontus francisci. The sequence continues at coordinate 3,073,044 of NW_027140221.1, read as the reverse complement.
TTGGTGTAAGTGTGTGTCTGTGTTACTGGGTATCAGTGCATGTCTTTGTTAATTGGTGTCAGTGTATGTCTTTGTTACTTGGTGTAAGTGTGTGTCTGTGTTTCTGGGTATCAGTGTATGACTTTGTTACTTGGTGTAAGTGTACTTCTTTGTTACTTGGTGTCAGTGCATGTCTTTGTTACTTGGTGTAATTGTATGCCTTTGTTACTTGGTGTCAGTGTATGTCTCTGTTACTTGGTGTAAGTGTGTGTCTGTGTTACTGGGTATCAGTGTATGTCTTTGTTACTTGGTGTCATTGTCTGTCTTTTTTACTTGGTGTAAGTGTGTGTCTGTGTTACTGGGTATCAGTGTATGTCTTTGTTACTTGATGTCAGTGTATGTCTGTGTTAGTTTGTGTAAGTGTGTGTCTGTGTTACTGGGTATCAGTGTATGTCTTTGTTACTTGGTGTCAGTGTATGTTTTTGTTACTTGGTGTAAGTGGATGTCTTTGTGACTTGGTGTCTGTGTATGTCTGTTTTACTTGGTGTAAGTGTATGTCTTTGTTCCTTGGTGTCAGTGTATGTCTTTGTTACTTGGTGTAAGTGTATGCCTTTGTTACTTGGTGTCAGTGTATGTCTTTGTTACTTGGTGTAAGTGTATGTCTTTGTTACTTGGTGTCAGTGTATGTCTTTGTTACTTGGTGTAAGTGTATGTCTTTGCTACTTGGTGTCAGTGTATGTCTTTGATACTTGGTGTAAGTGTGTGTCTGTGTTACTAGGTATCAGTGTATGTCTTTGTTACTTGGAGTCAGTGTATGTCTGTGTTACTTGGTGTAAGTGTGTGTCTGTGTTACTGGGTATCAGTGTATGTCTTTGTTACTTGGGGTCAGTGTATGTCTTTGTTACTTGGTGTAAGTCTATGTCTTTGTTACTTGGTGTAAGTGTATGTCTTTGTTACTTGGTATCAGTGTATGTCTTTGATACTTGGTGTAAGTGTATGTCTTTTTTACTTGGTGTAAGTGTATGTCTTTGTTACTTGGTGTCAGTGTATGTCTTTGTTACTTGGTGTAAGTCTATGTCTTTGTTACTTGGTGTAAGTGTATGTCTTTGCTACTTGGTGTCAGTGTATGTCTTTGATACTTGGTGTAAGTGTATGTCTTTTTTACTTGGTGTAAGTGTATGTCTTTGTTACTTGGTGTCAGTGTATCTCTTTGTTACTTGATGTAAGTGTGTGTCTGTGTTACTGGGTATCAGTGTATGTCTTTGTTACTTGGTGTCTGTGTGTGTCTGTGTTACTTGGTGTAAGTTTGTGTCTGTGTAACTGGGTATCAGTGTATGTCTTTGTTAGTTGGTGTAAGTGTGTGTCTGTGTTACTGGGTATCAGTGTATGTCTTTGTTACTTTGTGTCAGTGTATGTCTTTTTTACTTGGTGTAAGTGAATGTCTTTGTTACTTGGAGTCAGTGTATGTCTGTGTTACTTGGTGTAAGTGTGTGTCTGCGTTACTGGGTATCAGTGCATGTCTTTGTTACTTGGTGTCAGTGGATGTCTTTGTTACTTGGTGTATGTCAATGTCTTTGTTACTTGGTGTAAGTGTATGTCTTTGTTACTTGGTGTCAGTGTATGTCTTTGTTTCTTGGTGTAAGTGTATGTCTGTGTTACTGGGTATCAGTGTACGTCTTTGTTACTTGGTGTCAGTGTATGTCTTTTTTACTTGGTGTAAGTGTATGTCTTTGTTACTTGGTGTCAGTGTATGTCTTTGTTACTTGGTGTAAGTGTGTGTCTGTGTTACTGGGTATCAGTGTATGTCTTTGTTACTTGGTGTCTGTGTGTGTCTGTGTTACTTGGTGTAAGTTTGTGTCTGTGTAACTGGGTATCAGTGTATGTCTTTGTTAGTTGGTGTAAGTGTGTGTCTGTGTTACTTGGTATCAGTGTATGTCTTTGTTACTTGGTGTCAGTGTCGGTCTTTTTTACTTGGTGTAAGTGAATGTCTTTGTTACTTGGAGTCAGTGTATGTCTTTGTTACTTGGTGTAAGTGTGTGTCTGTGTTACTGGGTATCAGTGTATGTCTTTGTTACTTGGTGTCAGTGGATGTCTTTGTTACTTGGTGTATTTCTATGACTTTGTTACTTGGTGTCAGTGTATGTCTTTGTTCCTTGGTGTAAGTGTGTGTCTGTGTTGCTGGGTATCAGTGTATGTCTTTGTTACTTGGTGTCTGTGTGTGTCTGTGTTACTTGGTGTAAGTGTGTGTCTGTGTAACTGGGTATCAGTGTATGTCTTTGTTGGTTGGAGTAAGTGTGTGTCGGTGTTACTGGGTATCAGTGTATGTCTTTGTTACTTGGTTTCAGTGTATGTCTTTTTTACTTGGTGTAAGTGTGTGTCTGTGTTACTGGGTATCAGTGTATGTCTTTGTTAATTGGTGTCAGTGTCTGTCTTTGTTACTTGGTGTCAGTGTGTGTCTGTTTTTCTGGGTATCTTTGTATGACTTTGTTACTTGGTGTAAGTGTACGTCTTTGTTACTTGGTGTCAGTGCATGTCTTTGTTACTTGGTGTAATTGTATGACTTTGTTACTTGGTGTCAGTGTATGTCTCTGTTACTTGGTGTAAGTGTGTATCTGTGTTACTGGGTATCAGTGTATGTCTTTGTTACTTGGTGTCATTGTCTGTCTTTTTTACTTGGTGTAAGTGTGTGTCTGTGTTACTGGGTATCAGTGTATGTCTTTGTTACTTGGTGTCAGTGTATGTCTGTGTTAGTTGGTGTAAGTGTGTGTCTGTGTTACTGGGTATCAGTGTATGTCTTTGTTACTTGGTGTCAGTGTATGTCTTTGTTACTTGGTGTAAGTGAATGTCTTTGTTACTTGGTGTCAGTGTATGTCTTTGTTAATTGGTGTAAGTGTGTGTCTGTGTTACTGGGTATCAGTGTATGTCTTTGTTAATTGGTGTCAGTGTATGTCTTTGTTACTTGGTGTAAGTGTGTGTCTGTGTTTCTGGGTATCAGTGTATGACTTTGTTACTTGGTGTAAGTGTACGTCTTTGTTACTTGGTGTCAGTGCATGTCTTTGTTACTTGGTGTAATTGTATGCCTTTGTTACTTGGTGTCAGTGTATGTCTCTGTTACTTGGTGTAAGTGTGTGTCTGTGTTACTGGGTATCAGTGTATGTGTTTGTTACTTGGTGTCAGTGTATGTCTTTGTTACGTGGTGTAAGTGTTTGTCTGTGTTTCTGGGTATCAGTGTATGTCTTTGTTAGTTGGTGTCTGTGTATGTCTGTGATACCTGGTGTAAGTGTGTGTCTGTGTTACTGGTATCAGTGTATGTGTTTGTTACTTGGTGTAAGTGTGTGTGTGTGTTACTGGGTATCAGTGTATGTCTTTGTTACTTGGTGTCAGTGTATGTCTTTGTTACTTGGTGTAAGTGTATGCCTTTGTTACTTGGTGTCAGTGTATGTATTTGTTACTTGGTGTAAGTGTGTGTCTGTGTTACTGGGTTTCAGTGTATATCTTTGTTACTTGGTGTCAGTGTGTGTCTTTGTTACTGGGTGTCAGTGTATGTCTTTGTTACTGGGTGTCAGTGTATGTCTTTGTGACTTGGTGTAAGTGTGTGTCTGTGTTACTGAGTATCAGTGTCTGTCTTTGTTCCTTGGTGTAAGTGTGTGTCTGTGTTGCTGGGTATCAGTGTGTGTCTTTGTTACTTGGTGTAAGTGTATGTCTTTGTTACTTGCTGTCAGTGTATGTCTGTGTACTTGGTGTAAGTGTGTGTCTTTGTTACTTGGTGTCAGTGTATGTCTGTGTTACTTGGTGTAAGTGTATGTCTTTGTTACTTGGTGTAAGTGTACGTCTTTGTTACTTGGTGTCAGTGGATGTCTTTGTTACTTGGTGTAATTGTATGCCTTTGTTACTTGGTGTCAGTGCATGTCTCTGTTACTTGGTGTAAGTGTGTGTCTGTGTTACTGGGTATCAGTGTATGTCTTTGTTACTTGGTGTCATTGTCTGTCTTTGTTACTTGGTGTAAGTGTGTGTCTGTGTTACTCGGTATCAGTGTATGTCTTTGTTACTTGGAGACAGTGTATGTCTGTGTTAATTGGTGTAAGTGTGTGTCTGTGTTACTGGGTATCAGTGTATGTCTTTGTTAGTTGGTGTCAGTGTATGTCTTTGTTACTTGGTGTAAGTCTATGTCTTTGTTACTTGGTGTAAGTGTATGTCTTTGTTACTTGGTATCAGTGTATGTCTTTGTTACTTGGTGTAAGTGTATGTCTTTGCTACTTGGTGTCAGTGTATGTCTTTGATACTTGGTGTAAGTGTATGTCTGTGTTACTGGGTATCAGTGTACGTCTTTGTTACTTGGTGTCAGTGTATGTCTTTTTTACTTGGTGTAAGTGTATGTCTTTGTTACTTGGTGTCAGTGTATGTCTTTGTTACTTGGTGTAAGTGTGTGTCTTTGTTACTTGGTGTCTGTGTATGTCTGTGTTACTTGGTGTAAGTGTATGTCTTTGTTACTTGGTGTCAGTGTATGTCTTTGTTACTTGGTGTAAGTGTATGTCTTTGTTACTTGGTGTCAGTGTATGTCGTTGTTACTTGGTGTAAGTGTATGTCTTTGTTACTTGGTGTCAGTGTATGTCTTTGTTACTTGGTGTAAGTGTATGTCTTTGCTACTTGGTGTCAGTGTATGTCTTTGATACTTGGTGTAAGTGTGTGTCTGTGTTACTAGGTATCAGTGTATGTCTTTGTTACTTGGAGTCAGTGTATGTCTTTGTTACTTGGTGTAAGTGTATGTCTGTGTTACTGGGTATCAGTGTACGTCTTTGTTACTTGGTGTCAGTGTATGTCTTTGTTACTTGGTGTAAGTCTATGTCTTTGTTACTTGGTGTCAGTCTATGTCTTTGTTACTTGGTGTAAGTGTGTGTCTGTGTTACTGGGTATCAGTGTCTGTCTTTGTTACTTGGTGTCTGTGTGTGTCTGTGTTACTTGGTGTAAGTTTGTGTCTGTGTAACTGGGTATCAGTGTATGTCTTTGTTAGTTGGTGTAAGTGTGTGTCTGTGTTACTGGGTATCAGTGTATGTCTTTGTTACTTGGTGTCAGTGCATGTCTTTGTTACTTGGTATCAGTGTATGTCTTTGTTACTTGGTGTAAGTGTATGTCTTTGCTACTTGGTGTCAGTGTATGTCTTTGACACTTGGTGTAAGTGTATGACTGTGTTACTGGGTATCAGTGTACGTCTTTGTTACTTGGTGTCAGTGTATGTCTTTTTTACTTGGTGTAAGTGTATGTCTTTGTTACTTGGTGTCAGTGTATCTCTTTGTTACTTGGTGTAAGTGTGTGTCTGTGTTACTGGGTATCAGTGTGTGTCTTTGTTACTTGGTGTCTGTGTGTGTCTGTGTTACTTGGTGTAAGTTTGTGTCTGTGTAACTGGGTATCAGTGTATGTCTTTGTTACTGGGTGTAAGTGTGTGTCTGTGTTACTGGGTATCAGTGTATGTCTTTGTTACTTGGTGTCAGTGTATGTCTTTTTTACTTGGTGTAAGTGAATGTCTTTGTCACTTGGAGTCAGTGTATGTCTGTGTTACTTGGTGTAAGTGTGTGTCTGTGTTACTGGGTATCAGTGTATGCCTTTGTTACTTGGTGTCAGTGGATGTCTTTGTTACTTGGTGTATGTCTATGTCTTTGTTACTTGGTGTAATGTATGTCTTTGTTACTTGGTGTCAGTGTATGTCTTTGTTACTTGGTGTAAGTGTATGTCTTTGCTACGTGGGGTCAGTGTATGTCTTCGATACTTGGTGTAATTGTCTGTCTGTGTTACTGGGTATCAGTGTACGTCTTTGTTACTTGGTGTCAGTGTATGTCTTTTTTACTTGGTGTAAGTGTATGTCTTTGTTACTTGGTGTCAGTGTATGTCTTTGTTACTTGGTGTAAGTGTGTGTCTGTGTTACTGGGTATCATTGTATGTCTTTGTTACTAGGTGTCTGTGTGTGTCTGTGTTACTTGGTGTAAGTGTGTGTCTGTGTAACTGGGTATCAGTGTATGTCTTTGTTAGTTGGAGTAAGTGTGTGTCTGTGTTACTGGGTATCAGTGTATGTCTTTGTTACTTGGTGTCAGTGTATGTCTTTTTTACTTGGTGTAAGTGAATGTCTTTGTTACTTGGTGTCAGTGTATGTCTTTGTTAATTGGTGTAAGTGTGTGTCTGTGTTACTGGGTATCAGTGCATGTCTTTGTTAATTGGTGTCAGTGTATGTCTTTGTTACTTGGTGTAAGTGTGTGTCTGTGTTTCTGGGTATCAGTGTATGACTTTGTTACTTGGTGTAAGTGTACTTCTTTGTTACTTGGTGTCAGTGCATGTCTTTGTTACTTGGTGTAATTGTATGCCTTTGTTACTTGGTGTCAGTGTATGTCTCTGTTACTTGGTGTAAGTGTGTGTCTGTGTTACTGGGTATCAGTGTATGTCTTTGTTACTTGGTGTCATTGTCTGTCTTTTTTACTTGGTGTAAGTGTGTGTCTGTGTTACTGGGTATCAGTGTATGTCTTTGTTACTTGATGTCAGTGTATGTCTGTGTTAGTTTGTGTAAGTGTGTGTCTGTGTTACTGGGTATCAGTGTATGTCTTTGTTACTTGGTGTCAGTGTATGTCTTTGTTACTTGGTGTAAGTGGATGTCTTTGTTACTTGGTGTCTGTGTATGTCTGTTTTACTTGGTGTAAGTGTATGTCTTTGTTCCTTGGTGTCAGTGTATGTCTTTGTTACTTGGTGTAAGTGTATGCCTTTGCTACTTGGTGTCAGTGTATGTCTTTGTTACTTGGTGTAAGTGTATGTCTTTGTTACTTGGTGTCAGTGTATGTCTTTGTTACTTGGTGTAAGTGTATGTCTTTGCTACTTGGTGTCAGTGTATGTCTTTGATACTTGGTGTAAGTGTGTGTCTGTGTTACTAGGTATCAGTGTATGTCTTTGTTACTTGGAGTCAGTGTATGTCTGTGTTACTTGGTGTAAGTGTGTGTCTGTGTTACTGGGTATCAGTGTATGTCTTTGTTACTTGGGGTCAGTGTATGTCTTTGTTACTTGGTGTAAGTCTATGTCTTTGTTACTTGGTGTAAGTGTATGTCTTTGTTACTTGGTATCAGTGTATGTCTTTGATACTTGGTGTAAGTGTATGTCTTTTTTACTTGGTGTAAGTGTATGTCTTTGTTACTTGGTGTCAGTGTATGTCTTTGTTACTTGGTGTAAGTCTATGTCTTTGTTACTTGGTGTAAGTGTATGTCTTTGCTACTTGGTGTCAGTGTATGTCTTTGATACTTGGTGTAAGTGTATGTCTTTTTTACTTGGTGTAAGTGTATGTCTTTGTTACTTGGTGTCAGTGTATCTCTTTGTTACTTGATGTAAGTGTGTGTCTGTGTTACTGGGTATCAGTGTATGTCTTTGTTACTTGGTGTCTGTGTGTGTCTGTGTTACTTGGTGTAAGTTTGTGTCTGTGTAACTGGGTATCAGTGTATGTCTTTGTTAGTTGGTGTAAGTGTGTGTCTGTGTTACTGGGTATCAGTGTATGTCTTTGTTACTTTGTGTCAGTGTATGTCTTTTTTACTTGGTGTAAGTGTATGTCTTTGTTACTTGTTGTCAGTGTATCTCTTTGTTACTTGGTGTAAGTGTGTGTCTGTGTTACTGGGTATCAGTGTGTGTCTTTGTTACTTGGTGTCTGTGTGTGTCTGTGTTACTTGGTGTAAGTTTGTGTCTGTGTAACTGGGTATCAGTGTATGTCTTTGTTACTGGGTGTAAGTGTGTGTCTGTGTTACTGGGTATCAGTGTATGTCTTTGTTACTTGGTGTCAGTGTATGTCTTTTTTACTTGGTGTAAGTGAATGTCTTTGTCACTTGGAGTCAGTGCATGTCTGTGTTACTTGGTGTAAGTGTGTGTCTGTGTTACTGGGTATCAGTGTATGCCTTTGTTACTTGGTGTCAGTGGATGTCTTTGTTACTTGGTGTATGTCTATGTCTTTGTTACTTGCTGTAATGTATGTCTTTGTTACTTGGTGTCAGTGTATGTCTTTGTTACTTGGTGTAAGTGTATGTCTTTGCTACGTTGGGTCAGTGTATGTCTTCGATACTTGGTGTAATTGTCTGTCTGTGTTACTGGGTATCAGTGTACGTCTTTGTTACTTGGTGTCAGTGTTTGTCTTTTTTACTTCGTGTAAGTGTATGTCTTTGTTACTTGGTGTCAGTCTATGTCTTTGTTAATTGGTGTAAGTGTGTGTCTGTGTTACTGGGTATCATTGTATGTCTTTGTTACTAGGTGTCTGTGTGTGTCTGTGTTACTTGGTGTAAGTGTGTGTCTGTGTAACTGGGTATCAGTGTATGTCTTTGTTAGTTGGAGTAAGTGTGTGTCTGTGTTACTGGGTATCAGTGTATGTCTTTGTTACTTGGTGTCAGTGTATGTCTTTTTTACTTGGTGTAAGTGAATGTCTTTGTTACTTGGTGTCAGTGTATGTCTTTGTTAATTGGTGTAAGTGTGTGTCTGTGTTACTGGGTATCAGTGCATGTCTTTGTAAATTGGTGTCAGTGTATGTCTTTGTTACTTGGTGTAAGTGTGTGTCTGTGTTTCTGGGTATCAGTGTATGACTTTGTTACTTGGTGTAAGTGTACTTCTTTGTTACTTGGTGTCAGTGCATGTCTTTGTTACTTGGTGTAATTGTATGCCTTTGTTACTTGGTGTCAGTGTATGTCTCTGTTACTTGGTGTAAGTGTGTGTCTGTGTTACTGGGTATCAGTGTATGTCTTTGTTACTTGGTGTCATTGTCTGTCTTTTTTACTTGGTGTAAGTGTGTGTCTGTGTTACTGGGTATCAGTGTATGTCTTTGTTACTTGATGTCAGTGTATGTCTGTGTTAGTTTGTGTAAGTGTGTGTCTGTGTTACTGGGTATCAGTGTATGTCTTTGTTACTTGGTGTCAGTGTATGTCTTTGTTACTTGGTGTAAGTGGATGTCTTTGTTACTTGGTGTCTGTGTATGTCTGTTTTACTTGGTGTAAGTTTATGTCTTTGTTCCTTGGTGTCAGTGTATGTCTTTGTTACTTGGTGTAAGTGTATGCCTTTGTTACTTGGTGTCAGTGTATGTCTTTGTTACTTGGTGTAAGTGTATGTCTTTGTTACTTGGTGTCAGTGTATGTCTTTGTTACTTGGTGTAAGTGTATGTCTTTGCTACTTGGTGTCAGTGTATGTCTTTGATACTTGGTGTAAGTGTGTGTCTGTGTTACTAGGTATCAGTGTATGTCTTTGTTACTTGGAGTCAGTGTATGTCTGTGTTACTTGGTGTAAGTGTGTGTCTGTGTTACTGGGTATCAGTGTATGTCTTTGTTACTTGGGGTCAGTGTATGTCTTTGTTACTTGGTGTAAGTCTATGTCTTTGTTACTTGGTGTAAGTGTATGTCTTTGTTACTTGGTATCAGTGTATGTCTTTGATACTTGGTGTAAGTGTATGTCTTTGCTACGTGGGGTCAGTGTATGTCTTCGATACTTGGTGTAATTGTCTGTCTGTGTTACTGGGTATCAGTGTACGTCTTTGTTACTTGGTGTCAGTGTTTGTCTTTTTTACTTGGTGTAAGTGTATGTCTTTGTTACTTGGTGTCAGTCTATGTCTTTGTTACTTGGTGTAAGTGTGTGTCTGTGTTACTGGGTATCATTGTATGTCTTTGTTACTAGGTGTCTGTGTGTGTCTGTGTTACTTGGTGTAAGTGTGTGTCTGTGTAACTGGGTATCAGTGTATGTCTTTGTTAGTTGGAGTAAGTGTGTGTCTGTGTTACTGGGTATCAGTGTATGTCTTTGTTACTTGGTGTCAGTGTATGTCTTTTTTACTTGGTGTAAGTGAATGTCTTTGTTACTTGGTGTCAGTGTATGTCTTTGTTAATTGGTGTAAGTGTGTGTCTGTGTTACTGGGTATCAGTGCATGTCTTTGTTAATTGGTGTCAGTGTATGTCTTTGTTACTTGGTGTAAGTGTGTGTCTGTGTTTCTGGGTATCAGTGTATGACTTTGTTACTTGGTGTAAGTGTACTTCTTTGTTACTTGGTGTCAGTGCATGTCTTTGTTACTTGGTGTAATTGTATGCCTTTGTTACTTGGTGTCAGTGTATGTCTCTGTTACTTGGTGTAAGTGTGTGTCTGTGTTACTGGGTATCAGTGTATGTCTTTGTTACTTGGTGTCATTGTCTGTCTTTTTTACTTGGTGTAAGTGTGTGTCTGTGTTACTGGGTATCAGTGTATGTCTTTGTTACTTGATGTCAGTGTATGTCTGTGTTAGTTTGTGTAAGTGTGTGTCTGTGTTACTGGGTATCAGTGTATGTCTTTGTTACTTGGTGTCAGTGTATGTCTTTGTTACTTGGTGTAAGTGGATGTCTTTGTTACTTGGTGTCTGTGTATGTCTGTTTTACTTGGTGTAAGTGTATGTCTTTGTTCCTTGGTGTCAGTGTATGTCTTTGTTACTTGGTGTAAGTGTATGCCTTTGTTACTTGGTGTCAGTGTATGTCTTTGTTACTTGGTGTAAGTGTGTGTCTGTGTTACTAGGTATCAGTGTATGTCTTTGTTACTTGGAGTCAGTGTATGTCTGTGTTACTTGGTGTAAGTGTGTGTCTGTGTTACTGGGTATCAGTGTATGTCTTTGTTACTTGGGGTCAGTGTATGTCTTTGTTACTTGGTGTAAGTCTATGTCTTTGTTACTTGGTGTAAGTGTATGTCTTTGTTACTTGGTATCAGTGTATGTCTTTGATACTTGGTGTAAGTGTATGTCTTTTTTACTTGGTGTAAGTGTATGTCTTTGTTACTTGGTGTCAGTGTATGTCTTTGCTACTTGGTGTCAGTGTATGTCTTTGATACTTGGTGTAAGTGTATGTCTTTTTTACTTGGTGTAAGTGTATGTCTTTGTTACTTGGTGTCAGTGTATCTCTTTGTTACTTGATGTAAGTGTGTGTCTGTGTTACTGGGTATCAGTGTATGTCTTTGTTACTTGGTGTCTGTGTGTGTCTGTGTTACTTGGTGTAAGTTTGTGTCTGTGTAACTGGGTATCAGTGTATGTCTTTGTTAGTTGGTGTAAGTGTGTGTCTGTGTTACTGGGTATCAGTGTATGTCTTTGTTACTTTGTGTCAGTGTATGTCTTTTTTACTTGGTGTAAGTGAATGTCTTTGTTACTTGGAGTCAGTGTATGTCTGTGTTACTTGGTGTAAGTGTGTGTCTGCGTTACTGGGTATCAGTGCATGTCTTTGTTACTTGGTGTCAGTGGATGTCTTTGTTACTTGGTGTATGTCAATGTCTTTGTTACTTGGTGTAAGTGTATGTCTTTGTTACTTGGTGTCAGTGTATGTCTTTGTTACTTGGTGTAAGTGTATGTCTGTGTTACTGGGTATCAGTGTACGTCTTTGTTACTTGGTGTCAGTGTATGTCTTTTTTACTTGGTGTAAGTGTATGTCTTTGTTACTTGGTGTCAGTGTATGTCTTTGTTACTTGGTGTAAGTGTGTGTCTGTGTTACTGGGTATCAGTGTATGTCTTTGTTACTTGGTGTCTGTGTGTGTCTGTGTTACTTGGTGTAAGTTTGTGTCTGTGTAACTGGGTATCAGTGTATGTCTTTGTTAGTTGGTGTAAGTGTGTGTCTGTGTTACTTGGTATCAGTGTATGTCTTAGATACTTGGTGTCAGTGTCGGTCTTTTTTACTTGGTGTAAGTGAATGTCTTTGTTACTTGGAGTCAGTGTATGTCTTTGTTACTTGGTGTAAGTGTGTGTCTGTGTTACTGGGTATCAGTGTATGTCTTTGTTACTTGGTGTCAGTGGATGTCTTTTTTACTTGGTGTATTTCTATGACTTTGTTACTTGGTGTCAGTGTATGTCTTTGTTCCTTGGTGTAAGTGTGTGTCTGTGTTGCTGGGTATCAGTGTATGTCTTTGTTACTTGGTGTCTGTGTGTGTCTGTGTTACTTGGTGTAAGTGTGTGGCTGTGTAACTGGGTATCAGTGTATGTCTTTGTTGGTTGGAGTAAGTGTGTGTCGGTGTTACTGGGTATCAGTGTATGTCTTTGTTACTTGGTTTCAGTGTATGTCTTTTTTACTTGGTGTAAGTGTGTGTCTGTGTTACTGGGTATCAGTGTATGTCTTTGTTAATTGGTGTCAGTGTCTGTCTTTGTTACTTGGTGTCAGTGTGTGTCTGTTTTTCTGGGTATCTTTGTATGACTTTGTTACTTGGTGTAAGTGTACGTCTTTGTTACTTGGTGTCAGTGCATGTCTTTGTTACTTGGTGTAATTGTATGACTTTGTTACTTGGTGTCAGTGTATGTCTCTGTTACTTGGTGTAAGTGTGTATCTGTGTTACTGGGTATCAGTGTATGTCTTTGTTACTTGGTGTCATTGTCTGTCTTTTTTACTTGGTGTAAGTGTGTGTCTGTGTTACTGGGTATCAGTGTATGTATTTGTTACTTGGTGTCAGTGTATGTCTGTGTTAGTTGGTGTAAGTGTGTGTCTGTGTTACTGGGTATCAGTGTATGTCTTTGTTACTTGGTGTCAGTGTATGCCTTTGTTACTTGGTGTAAGTGGATGTCTTTGTTACTTGGTGTCAGTGTATGTCTGTGTTACTTGGTGTAAGTGTATGTCTTTGTTACTTGGTGTCAGTGTATGTCTTTGTTACTTGGTGTAAGTGTATGTCTTTGTTACTTGGTGTCAGTGTATGTATTTGTTACTTGGTGTAAGTGTATGTCTTTGTTACTTGGTGTCAGTGTATGTCTTTGTTACTTGGTGTAAGTGTATGTCTTTGCTACTTGGTGTCAGTGTATGTCTTTGATACTTGGTGTCACTGTGTGTCTGTGTTACTTGGTGTAAGTGTGTGTCTGTGTAACTGGGTATCAGTGCATGTCTTTGTTAGTTGCTGTAAGTGTGTGTCTGTGTTACTGGGTATCAGTGTATGTCTTTGTTACTTGGTGTCATTGTCTGTCTTTGTTACTTGGTGTAAGTGTGCGTCTGTGTTACTCGGTATCAGTGTATGTCTTTGTTACTTGGAGACAGTGTATGTCTGTGTTACTTGGTGTAAGTGTGTGTCTGTGTTACTTGGTGTAAGTCTATGTCTTTGTTACTTGGTGTAAGTGTATGTCTTTGTTACTTGGTATCAGTGTATGTCTTTGTTACTTGGTGTAAGTGTATGTCTTTGCTACTTGGTGTCAGTGTATGTCTTTGTTACTTGGTGTAAGTGTATGTCTTTGCTACTTGGTGTCAGTGTATGTCTTTGACACTTGGTGTAAGTGTATATCAGTGTTACTGGGTATCAGTGTACGTCTTTGTTACTTGGTGTCAGTGTATGTCTTTTTTACTTGGTGTAAGTGTATGTCTTTGTTACTTGGTGTCAGTGTATGTCTTTGTTACTTGGTGTAAGTGTGTGTCTGTGTTACTGTGTATCAGTGTATGTCTTTGTTACTTGGTGTCTGTGTGTGTCTGTGTTACTTGGTGTAAGTTTGTGTCTGTGTAACTGGGTATCAGTGTATGTCTTTGTTACTGGGTGTAAGTGTGTGTCTGTGTTACTGGGTATCAGTGTATGTCTTTGTTACTTGGTGTCAGTGTATGTCTTTTTTACTTGGTGTAAGTGAATGTCTTTGTCACTTGGAGTCAGTGTATGTCTGTGTTACTTGGTGTAAGTGTGTGTCTTTGTTACTGGGTATCAGTGTATGTCTTTGTTACTTGGTGTCTGTGGATGTCTTTGTTACTTGGTGTATGTCTATGTCTTTGTTACTTGGTGTAAGTGTATGTCTTTGCTACGTGGTGTCAGTGTATGTCTTCGTACTTGGTGTAAGTGTGTGTCTGTGTTACTGGGTATCAGTGTACGTCTTTGTTACTTGGTGTCAGTGTATGTCTTTTTTACTTGGTGTAAGTGTATGTCTTTGTTACTTGGTGTCAGTGTATGTCTTTGCTACTTGGTGTCAGTGTATGTCTTTGATACTTGGTGTAAGTGTATGTCTTTTTTACTTGGTGTAAGTGTATGTCTTTGTTACTTGGTGTCAGTGTATGTCTTTGTTACTTGATGTAAGTGTGTGTCTGTGTTACTGGGTATCAGTGTATGTCTTTGTTACTTGGTGTCTGTGTGTGTCTGTGTTACTTGGTGTAAGTTTGTGTCTGTGTAACTGGGTATCAGTGTTTGTCTTTGTCAGTTGGTGTAAGTGTGTGTCTGTGTTACTGGGTATCAGTGTATGTCTTTGTTACTTGGTGTCAGTGTATGGCTTTTTTACTTGGTGTAAGCGAATGTCTTTGTTACTTGGAGTCAGTGTATGTCTGTGTTACTTGGTGTAAGTGTGTGTCTGCGTTACTGGGTATCAGTGCATGTCTTTGTTACCTGGTGTCAGTGGATGTCTTTGTTACTTGGTGTATGTCTATGTCTTTGTTACTTGGTGTAAGTGTATGTCTTTGTTACTTGGTGTCAGTGTATGTCTTTGTTACTTGGTGTAAGTGTATGTCTGTGTTACTGGGTATCAGTGTACGTCTTTGTTACTTGGTGTCAGTGTATGTCTTTTTTACTTGGTGTAAGTGTATGTCTTTGTTACTTGTTGTCAGTGTATGTCTTTGTTACTTGGTGTAAGTGTGTGTCTGTGTTACTGGGTATCAGTGTATGTCTTTGTTACTTGGTGTCTGTGTGTGTCTGTGTTACGTGGTGTAGGTTTGTGTCTGTGTAACTGGGTATCAGTGTATGTCTTTGTTAGTTGGTGTAAGTGTGTGTCTGTGTTACTTGGTATCAGTGTATGTCTTTGTTACTTGGAGTCAGTGTATGTCTTTGTTACTTGGTGTAAGTGTGTGTCTGTGTTACTGGGTATCAGTGTATGTCTTTGTTACTTGGTGTCAGTGGATGTCTTTGTTACTTGGTGTATGTCTATGTCTTTGTTACTTGGTGTAAGTGTATGTCTTTGCTACTTGTTGTCAGTGTATGTCTTTGTTACTTGGTGTAAGTGTGTGTCTGTGTTACTGGGTATCAGTGTATGTCTTTGTTACTTGGTGTCAGTGTATGTCTGTGTTAGTTGGTGTAAGTGTGTGTCTGTGTTACTGGGTATCAGTGTATGTCTTTGTTACTTGGTGTCAGTGTATGTCTTTGTTACTTGGTGTAAGTGGATGTCTTTGTTACTTGGTGTCAGTGTATGTCTGTGTTACTTGGTGTAAGTGAATGTCTTTGTTACTTGGTGTCAGTGTATGTCTTTGTTACTTGGTGTCAGTGTATGTCTTTGTTACTTGGTGTAAGTGTATGTCTTTGTTACTTGGTGTCAGTGTATGTCTTTGTTACTTGGTGTAAGTGTATGTCTTTGCTACTTAGTGTCAGTGCATGTCTTTGATACTTGGTGTCAGTGTGTGTCTGTGTTACTAGGTGTAAGTGTGTGTCTGTGTAAATGGGTATCAGTGCATGTCTTTGTTAGTTGCTGTAAGTGTGTGTCTGTGTTACTGGGTATCAGTGTATGTCTTAGTTACTTGGTGTCAGTGTATGTCTTTTTCACTTGATGTAAGTGAATGTCTTTGTTAGTTGGTGTCAGTGCCTGTCTTTGTTAATTGGTGTAAGTGGGTGTCTGTGTTACTGGGTATCAGTGTATGTCTTTGTTAATTGGTGTCAGTGTATGTCTTTGTTACTTGGTGTAAGTGTGTGTCTGTGTAACTGGGTATCAGTGTATGTCTTTGTTACTTGGTGTAAGTGTACGTCTTTGTTAATTGGTGTCAGTGCATGTCTTTGTTTGTTGGTGTAAGTGTATGCCTTTGTTACTTGGTGTCAGTGTATGTCTCTGTTACTTGGTGTAAGTGTGTGTCTGTGTTACTGGGTATCAGTGTATGTCTTTGTTACTTGGTGTCATTGTCTGTCTTTTTTACTTGGTGTAAGTGTGTGTCTGTGTTACTGGGTATCAGTGTATGTCTTTGTTACTTGATGTCAGTGTATGTCTGTGTTACTTGGTGTAAGTGTGTGTCTGTGTTACTGGGTATCAGTGTATGACTTTGTTACTTGGTGTCAGTGTATGTCTTTGTTACTTGGTGTAAGTGGATGTCTTTGTTACTTGGTGTCAGTGTATGTCTGCGTTACTTGGTGTAAGTGTATGTCTTTGTTATTTGGTGTCAGTGTATGTCTTTGTTACTTGGTGTAAGTGTATGTCTTTGTTACGTGGTGTCAGTACATGTCTCTGTTACTTGGTGTAAGTGTATGTCTTTGCTACTTGGTGTCAGTGTATGTCTTTGATACTTGGTGTAAGCGTATGTCTGTGTTACTGGGTATCAGTGTCCGTCTTTGTTACTTGGTGTCAGTGTATGTCTTTTTTACTTGGTGTAAGTGTATGTCTTTGATACTTGGTGTCAGTGTATGTCTTTGTTACTTGGTGTAAGTGTGTGTCTGTGTTACTGGGTATCAGTGTATGTCTTTGTTACTTGGTGTCTGTGTGTGTCTGTGTTACTTGGTGTAAGTGTGTGTCTGTGTAACTGGGTATAAGTGTATGTCTTTGTTAGTTGGTGTAAGTGTATGTCTTTTTTACTTGCTGTAAGTGAATGTCTGTGTTACTGGGTATCAGTGTATGTCTTTGTTACTTGGTGTAAGTGTACGTCTTTGTTACTTGGTGTCAGAGCATGTCTTTGTTACTTGGTGTAAGTGTATGCCTTTGTTACTTGGTGTCAGTGTATGTCTCTGTTACTTGGTGTAAGTGTGTGTCTGTGTTACTGGGTATCAGTGTATGTCTTTGTTACTTGGTGTCATTGTCTGTCTTTTTTACTTGGTGTAAGTGTGTGTCTGTGTTACTGGGTATCAGTGTATGTCTTTGTTACTTGCTGTCAGTGTATGTCTGTGTTACTTGGTGTAAGTGTGTGTCTGTGTTACTGGGTATCAGTGTATGTCTTTGTTGCTTGGTGTCAGTGTATGTCTTTGTTACTTGGTGTCAGTGTATATCTTTTTTACTTGGTGTAAGTGTATGTCTTTGTTACTTGGTGTCAGTGTATGTCTTTGTTACTTGGTGTCAGTGTGTGTCTTTGTTACTGGGTGTCAGTGCATGTCTTTGTTACTGGGTATCAGTGTCTGTCTTTGGTACTTGGTGTAAGAGTGTGTCTGTGTTGCTGGGTATCAGTGTTTGTCTTTGTTACTTGGTGTCAGTGTAGGTCTGTGTTACTTGGTGTAAGTGTGTGTCTTTCTTACTTGGTGTAAGTGCATGTCTGTGTAACTTGGTGTAATTGTGTGTCTTTGTTAGTTGGTGTCAGTGTATATCTTTGTTAGTTGGTGTAAGTGTATATCTTTGTTACTTGGTGTCAGTGTATGACTGTGTTATTTGGTGTAAGTGTTTGTCTGTGTTACTGGGTGTAAGTGTATGTCTTTGTTACTTGGTGTCAGTGTATGTCTTTGTTACTTGGTGTAAGTGTATGTCTTTGTTACTTGGTGTCAGTGTATGTCTTTGATACTTGGTGTAAGCGTATGTCTTTGTTACTGGGTGTCAGTGTATGTCTGTGTTACTTGGTGTAAGTGTATGTCTTTGTTACTTGGTGTAAGTGTATGTCTTTGTTACTTGGTGTCAGTGTATGTCTTTGTTACTTGGTGTAAGTGTATGTCTTTGCTACTTGGTGTCAGTGTATGTCTTAGATACTTGGTGTAAGTGTATGTCTTTGTTACTGGGTATCAGTGTCTGTCTTTGTTACTTGGTGTCAGTGTGTGTCTTTGTTACTGGCTGTCAGTGCATGTCTTTGTTACTTGGTGCAGGTACATGTCTCTGTTACTTGGTGTAAGTGTATGTCTTTGCTACTTGGTGTCAGTGTATGTCTTTGATACTTGGTGTAAGCGTATGTCTGTGTTACTGGGTATCAGTGTACGTCTTTGTTACTTGGTGTCAGTGTATGTCTTTTTTACTTGGTGTAAGTGTATGTCTTTGTTACTTGGTGTCAGTGTATGTCTTTGTTACTTGGTCTAAGTGTGTGTCTGTGTAACTGGGTATCAGTGTATGTCTTTGTTAGTTGGTGTAAGTGTGTGTCTGTGTTACTGGGTATCAATGTATGTCTTTGTTACTTGGTTTCAGTGAATGTCTTTGTTACTTGGTGTAAGTGTGTGTCTGTGTTACTGGGTATCAATGTATGTCTTTTTTAATTGGTGTCAGTGTATGTCTTTGTTACTTGGTGTAAGTGTGTGTCTGTGTTACTGGGTATCAGTGTATGTCTTTGTTACTTGGTGTAAGTGTACGTCTTTGTTACTTGGTGTCAGAGCATGTCTTTGTTACTTGGTGTAAGTGTATGCCTTTGTTACTTGGTGTCAGTGTATGTCTCTGTTACTTGGTGTAAGTGTGTGTCTGTGTTACTGGGTATCAGTGTATGTCTTTGTTACTTGGTGTCATTGTCTGTCTTTTTTACTTGGTGTAAGTGTGTGTCTGTGTTACTGGGTATCAGTGTATGTCTTTGTTACTTGGTGTCAGTGTATGTCTGTGTTACTTGGTGTAAGTGTGTGTCTGTGTTACTGGGTATCAGTGTTTGTCTTTGTTGCTTGGTGTCAGTGTATGTCTTTGTTACTTGGTGTAAGTGTATGTCTTTGTTACTTGGTGTCAGTGTATGTCTTTGTTACTTGGTGTAAGTGCATGTCTTTGTTAATTGGTTTCAGTGTATGTCTTTGTTACTTGGTGTAAGTGTATGTCTGTGTTACTGGGTATCAGTGTATGTCTTTGTTACTTGGTGTAAGTGTACGTCTTTGTTACTTGGTGTCAGAGCATGTCTTTGTTACTTGGTGTAAGTGTACGCCTTTGTTACTTGGTGTCAGTGTATGTCTCTGTTACTTGGTGTAAGTGTGTGTCTGTGTTACTGGGTATCAGTGTATGTCTTTGTTACTTGGTGTCATTGTCTGTCTTCTTTACTTGGTGTAAGTGTGTGTCTGTGTTACTGGGTATCAGTGTATGTCTTTGTTAATTGGTGTCAGTGTATGTCTGTGTTACTTGGTGTAAGTGTGTGTCTGTGTTACTGGGTATCAGTGTATGTCTTTGTTGCTTGGTGTCAGTGTATGTCTTTGTTACTTGGTGTAAGTGTATGTCTTTGTTACTTGGTGTCAGTGTATGTCTTTGTTACTTGGTGTAAGTGCATGTCTTTGTTACTTGGTGTCAGTGTATGTCTTTGTTACTTGGTGGAAGTGTCTGTCTTTGCTACTTGGTGTCAGTGCATGTCTTAGATACTTGGTGTAAGTGTATGTCTTTGTTACTGGGTATCACTGTCTGTCTTTGTTACTTGGTGTAAGTGTGTGTCTGTGTTACTGGGTATCAGTGTATTTCTTTGTTACTTGGTGTCAGTGTATATATTTTTTACTTGTTGTAAGTGTATGTCTTTGTTACTTGGTGTCAGTGTATGTCTTTGTTACTTGGTGTAAGTGTGTGTCTGTGTTACTGGGTATCAGTGTATGTCTTTGTTAATTGGTGTCAGTGTATGTCTTTGTTACTTGGTGTAAGTGTGTGTCTGTGTGACTGGGTATCAGTGCATGTCTTTGTTACTTGGTGTCAGTGTGTGTCTTTGTTACTGGGTGTCAGTGCATGTCTTTGTTACTGGGTGTCAGTGCATGTCTTTGTTACTTGGTGTAAGTGTATGTCTTTGTTACTTGGTGTCAGTGTGTGTCTTTGTTACTGGGTGTCAGTGCATGTCTTTGTTACTGGGTATCAGTGTCTGTCTTTGGTACTTGGTGTAAGAGTGTGTCTGTTTTGCTGGGTATCAGTGTTTGTCTTTGTTACTTGGTGTCAGTGTAGGTCTATGTTACTTGGTGTAAGTGTGTGTCTTTCTTACTTGGTGTAAGTGCATGTCTGTGTAACTTGGTGTAATTGTGTGTCTTTGTTAGTTGGTGTAAGTGTATATCTTTGTTAGTTGGTGTAAGTGTATATCTTTGTTACTTGGTGTCAGTGTATGACTGTGTTATTTGGTGTAAGTGTTTGTCTGTGTTACTGGGTATCAGTGTATGTCTTTGTTAGTTGGTGTCTGTGTATGTCTGTGATACTTGGTGTAAGTGTGTGTCTGTGTTAACGGGTATCAGTGTATGTCTCTGTTACTTCGTGTAAGTGTGCGTCTGTGTTACTGGGTATCAGTGTATGTCTGTGTACGCAGTGTAAGTGTGTGTCTTTGTTACTTGGTGTCAGTGTATGTCTGTGTTACTTGGTGTAAGTGTATGTCTTTGTTACTTGGTGCCAGTGCATGTCTTTGTTACTTGGTGTAAGTGTACGTCATTGTTACTTGGTGTCAGTGCATGTCTTTGTTACTTGGTGTAAGTGTATGCCTTTGTTACTTGGTGTCAGTGTATGTCTCTGTTACTTGGTGTAAGTGTGTGTCTGTGTAACTGGGTATCAGTGTATCTCTTTGTTACTTGGTGTCTATTGTCTGTCTTTGTTACTTGGTGTCAGTGTATGACTGTGTTATTTGGTGTAAGTGTTTGTCTGTGTTACTGGGTATCTGTGTATGTCTTTGTTAGTTGGTGTCTGTGTATGTCTGTGATACTTGGTGTAAGTGTGTGTCTGTGTTACCGGGGATCAGTGTATGTCTTTGTTACTTCGTGTAAGTGTGCGTCTGTGTTACTGGGTATCAGTGTATGTCTTTGTTACTTGATGTCAGTGTATTTCTTTCTTACTTGGTGTAAGTGTATGTCTTTGTTACTTGGTGTCAGTGTATGTATTTGTTACTTGGTTTATGTGTGTGTCTTTGTTACTGGGTATCAGTGAATGTCTTTGTTACTTGGTGTCAGTGTATGTCTTTGTTACTTGGTGTAAGTGTGTGTCTGTGTTACTGGGTATCAGTGTATGTCATTGTTACTTGGTGTTAGTGTGTGACTTTGTTACTTGGTGTCATTGTGTGTCTTTGTTACTGGGTGTCAGTGTATGTCTTTGTTACTGGGTGTCAGTGTATGTCTTTGTGACTTGGAGTAAGTGTGTGTCTGTGTTACTGGGTATCAGTGTCTCTCATTGTTACTTGGTGTAAGTGTGTGTCTGTGTTACTGGATATCAGTGTATGTCTTTGTTACTTGGTGTCAGTGTATGTCTGTGTTACTTGGTGTAAGTGTGTGTCTTTGTTACTTGGTGTCAGTGTATGTCTGTGTAACTTGGTGTAAGTGTCTGTCTTTGTTACTTGGTGTCAGTGTATGTCTTTGTTACATGGTGTAAGTGTGTGTCTGTGTTACTGGGTATCAGTGTATATCTTTGTGACTTGGTGTTTGTGTATGTCTGTGATACTTGGTGTAAGTGTGTGTCTGTGTGGCTGGGTATCAGTGTATGTCTTTGTTACTTGGTGTAAGTGTGTGTCTGTGTTACTGGGTATCAGTGTATGTCTTTGTTACTTGGTGTCTGTGTATGTCTTTGTATACTTGGTGTCAGTGTGTTTCTTTGTTACTGGGTGTCAGTGTTTGTCTTTGTTAATGGGTGTCAGTGTATGTCTTTGTGACTTGGTGCAAGTGTGTGTCTGTGTTACTGGGTATCAGTGCATGTCTTTGTTACTGGGTACCACTGTCTGTCTTTGTTACTTGGTGTAAGAGTGTGTCTGTGTTCCTGGGTATCAGTGTATGTCTTTGTTACTTGGTGTCAGTGTATGTCTGTGTACTTAGTGTAAGTGTGTGTCTTTGTTACTTGGTGTCAGTGTATGTCTGTGTTACTTGGTGTAAGTGTATGTCTTTGTTACTTGGTGCCAGTGCATGTCTTTGTTACTTGGTGTAAGTGTACGTCATTGTTACTTGGTGTCAGTGCATGTCTTTGTTACTTGGTGTAAGTGTATGCCTTTGTTACTTGGTGTCAGTGTATGTCTCTGTTACTTGGTGTAAGTGTGTGTCTGTGTAACTGGGTATCAGTGTATCTCTTTGTTACTTGGTGTCAATTGTCTGTCTTTGTTACTTGGTGTCAGTGTGTGTCTTTGTTACTGGGTATCAGTGTATGTCTTTGTTACTTGGTGTCAGTGTATGTCTGTGTGACTTGGTGTAAGTGTGTGTCTGCGTTACTGGGTATCAGTGTATGTCTTTGTTACTTGGTGTCAGTGTATGTCTGTGTAACTTGGTGTAAGTGTGTGTCTTTGCTAGTTGGTGTAAGTGTATGTCTGTGTTATTTCGTGTAAGTGTATGTATTTGTTACTTGGTGTCGGTGTATGTCTTTGTTACTTGGTGTAAGTGTTTGTCTGTGTTACTGGGTATCAGTGTATGTCTTTGTTAGTTGGTGTCTGTTTATGTCTGTGATACTTGGTGGAAGTGTGTGTCTGTGTTACCGGGTATCAGTGTATGTCTTTGTTACTTCGTGTAAGTGTGTGTCTGTGTTGCTGGGTATCAGTGTATTTCTTTGTTACTTGGTGTCAGTGTATGTATTTGTTACTTGGTGTAAGTGTGTGTCTTTGTTACTGGGTGTCAGTGTATGTCTTTGTTACTGGGTGTCAGTGTATGTCTTTGTGACTTGGTGTAAGTGTGTGTCTCTGTTACTGGGTATCAGTGTCTGTCTTTGTCACTTGGTGTAAGTTTGTGTCTGTGTTACTGGTTATCAGTGTATGTCTTTGTTACTTGGTGTAAGTTTATGTCTTTGTTACTTGGTGTCAGTGTATGTCTTTGATACTTGGTGTCAGTGTATGTCTGCGCTACTTGGTGTAATTTTGTGTCTTTGTTACTTGGTGTCAGTGTACGTATTTGTTACTTGGTATCAGTGTATGTCTGTGTTACTTGGTGTAAGTGTGTGTCTGTGTTACTGAGTATCAGTGTCTCTCATTGTTACTTGGTGTAAGTGTGTGTCTGTGTTACTGGATATCAGTGTATGTCTTTGTTACTTGGTGTCAGTGTATGCCTGTGTTACTTGGTGTAAGTGTGTGTCTTTGTTACTTGGTGTCAGTGTATGTCTGTGTAACTTGGTGTAAGTGTCTGTCTTTGTTACTTGGTGTCAGTGTATGTCTTTGTTACATGGTGTAAATGTGTGTCTGTGTTACTGGGTATCAGTGTATGTCTTTGTTACTTGGTGTTTGTGCATGTCTGTGATACTTGGAGTAAGTGTGTGTCTGAGTGGCTGGGTATCAGTGTATGTCTTTGTTACTTGGTGTAAGTGTGTGTCTGTGTTACTGGGTATCAGTGTATGTCTTTGTTACTTGGTGTCTGTGTATGTCTTTGTATACTTGGTGTAAGTGTATGTCTTTGTTACTGGGTGTCAGTGTTTGTCTTTGTTATTGGGTGTCAGTGTATGTCTTTGTGACTTGGTGCAAGTGTGTGTCTGTGTTACTGGGTATCAGTGCATGTCTTTGTTACTGGGTACCACTGTCTGTCTTTGTTACTTGGTGTAAGAGTATGTCTGTGTTCCTGGGTATCAGTGTATGTCTTTGTTACATGGTGTCAGTGTATGTCTGTGTACTTAGTGTAAGTGTTTGTCTTTGTTACTTGGTGTAAGTGTGTGTCTGTGTTACTTGGTGTAAGTTTGTGTCTTTGTTACCTGGTGTCAGTGTATGTCCGTGTTACTTGGTGCAAGTGTATGTCTTTGTTACATGGTGCAAGTGTGTGTCTGTGTTACTGGGTATCAGTGTATGTCTTTGTTACTTGGTGTCTGTGTATGTCTTTGTGACTTGGTGTTAGTGTGTGTCTGTGTCACTGGGTATCTTTGTATGTCTTTGTTACTGGGTACCAGTGTCTGTCTTTGTTACTTGATGTAAGTGTGTGTCTGTGTTACTGGGTATCAGTGTATGTCTTTGTTACTGGGTACCAGTGTCTGCCTTTGTTACTTGGTGGAAGTGTGTGTCTGTGTTACTGGGTGTCATTGTATATCTTTGTTACTTGGTGTCAGTGTATGATGTGTACTTCGTATAAGTGTGTGTCTGTGTTACTGGGTATCAGTGTATGTCTTTGTTACTGGGTACCAGTGTCTGTCTTTGTTACTTGGTGTAAGTGTGTGTCTGTGTTACTGGGTATCAGTGTATGTCTGTGTTACTTGGTGTAAGTGCATGTCTTTGTTACTTGGTGTCAGTGCATGTCTTTGTTACTTGGTGTAAGTGTGTGTCTGTGTTACTGGGTATCAGTCTGTGTCATTGTTACTTGGTGTCAGTGTGTGCCTTTGTTCCTTGGTGTCATTGTGTGTCTTTGTTACTGGTATCAGTGTATGTCTTTATTACTGGGTGTCAGTGTATTTCTTTGTGACTTGGTGTAAGTGTGTGTCTGTGTTACTGGGTATCAGTGTCTGTCATTGTTACTTGGTGTAAGTGTGTGTGTGTTACTTGGTGTAAGTTTGTGTCTTTGTTACCTGGTGTCAGTGTATGTCCGTGTTACTTGGTGCAAGTGTATGTCTTTGTCACTTCGTGTCAGTGTATGTCTTTGTTACATGGTGTCTGTGTATGTCTGTGAAACTTGGTGTAAGTGTGTGTCTGTGTGGCTGGGTATCAGTGCATGTCTTTGTTACTTGGTGTAAGTGTGTGCCTGTGTTACTGGGTATCAGTGTATGTCTTTGTTACTTGGTGTCTGTGTATGTCTTTGTTACTTGATGTAAGTGTGTGTCTTTGTTACTGGTATCAGTGTATGTCTTTATTACTGGGTGTCAGTGTATTTCTTTGTGACTTGGTGTAAGTGTGTGTCTGTGTTACTGGGTATCAGTGTCTGTCATTGTTACTTGGTGTAAGTGTGTGTGTGTTACTTGGTGTAAGTTTGTGTCTTTGTTACCTGGTGTCAGTGTATGTCCGTGTTACTTGGTGCAAGTGTATGTCTTTGTCACTTCGTGTCAGTGTATGTCTTTGTTACATGGTGTCTGTGTATGTCTGTGAAACTTGGTGTAAGTGTGTGTCTGTGTGGCTGGGTATCAGTGCATGTCTTTGTTACTTGGTGTAAGTGTGTGTCTGTGTCACTGGGTATCTTTGTATGTCTTTGTTACTGGGTACCAGTGTCTGTCTTTGTTACTTGATGTAAGTGTGTGTCTGTGTTACTGGGTATCAGTGTATGTCTTTGTTACTGGGTACCAGTGTCTGTCTTTGTTACTTGGTGTAAGTGTGTGTCTGTGTTACTGGGTGTCATTGTATATCTTTGTTACTTGGTGTCAGTGCATGTCTTTGTTACTTGGTGTCAGTGCATGTCTTTGTTACTTGGTGTAAGTGTACGTCTTTGTTACTTGGTGTCAGTGCATGTCTTTGTTACTTGGTATAAGTGTATGCCTTTGTTACTTGGTGTTAGTGTATGTCTCTGTTACATGGTGTAAGTGTGTGTCTGTGTTAATGGGTATCAGTGTATGTCTTTGTTACTTGGTGTCATTGTCCGTCTTTGTTACTTCGTATAAGTGTGTGTCTGTGTTACTGGGTATCAGTGTATGTCTTTGTTACGGGGTACCAGTGTCTGTCTTTGTTACTTGGTGTAAGTGTGTGTCTGTGTTACTGGGTATCAGTGTATGTCTGTGTTACTTGGTGTAAGTGCTTGTCTTTAGAACATAGAACATAGAACATAGAACATACAGCACAGAACAGGCCCTTCGGCCCACAATGTTGTGCCGATCCTTTGTCCTCTGTCAAGGACAATTTAATCTATACCCCATCATTCTCCTTTATCCATATACCTATCCAAAAGCCTTTTGAAAGTCCCTAAAGTTTCTGACTCAACAACTTCCCCGGGCAAGGCATTCCATGCCTCGACCACTCTCTGGGTAAAGAACCTTCCCCTGACATCCCCCTTATATCTCCCACCCTTCACCTTAAATTTATGACCCCTTGTAACGCTTTGCTCCACCCGGGGAAAAAGTTTCTGACTGTCTACCCTATCTATTCCCCTGATCATCTTATAAACCTCTATCATGTCACCCCTCATCCTTCTCCTTTCTAATGAGAAGAGGCCTAGAATGTTCAGCCTTTCCTCGTAAGACTTATTCTCCATTCCAGGCAACATCCTGGTAAATCTCCTCTGCACCCTCTCCAAGGCTTCCACATCCTTCCTAAAATGAGGCGACCAGAACTGCACACAGTACTCCAAATGAGGCCTTACCAAGGTCCTGTACAGCTGCATCATCACCTCACGGCTCTTAAATTCAATCCCTCTGCTAATGAACGCTAACACCCCATATGCCTTCTTCACAGCCCTATCCACTTGAGTTGCAACTTTCAATGATCTATGCACATAGACCCCAAGGTCTCTCTGCTCCTCCACATGCCCAAGAACCCTACCGTTAACCCAGTATTTTGCATTCATGTTTGTCCTTCCAAAATGGACGACCTCACACTTTTCAGGGTTAAACTCCATCTGCCACTTTTCAGCCCAGCACTGCAACCTATCCAAGTCCCTTTGCAGACGACAATAGCCCTCCTCGGTATCCACAACTCCACCAACCTTTGTATCATCTGCAAATTTACTGACCCACCCTTCGACTTCCTCATCCAAGTCGTTAATAAAAATCACAAACAGGAGAGGACCCAGAACTGATCCCTGCGGCACGCCACTGGTAACTGGGCTCCAGGCTGAGTATTTACCATCTAAGACCACTCTCTGCCTTCTATCAGTTAGCCAATTCTTAATCCAACTGGCCACATTCCCCACTATCCCATGCCTCCTGACTTTCTCCATAAGTCTACCATGGGGGACCTTATCAAATGCCTTACTAAAATCCATGTACACCACATCCACTGGTTTACCCTCATCCACTTGCTTGGTCACCTGCTCAAAGAATTCAATCAGGCTTGTGAGGCAAGACCTACCCCTCACAAAACCGTGCTGACTGTCCCGAATCAAGCAGTGTCTTTCCAGATGCTCAGAAATCCTATCCCTCAGCACCTTTTCCATCAACTTGCCTACCACCGAAGTAAGACTAACTGGCCTGTAATTCCCAGGGTTGTTCCTATTCCCTTTCTTGAACAGGGGCACAACATTTGCCACCCTCCAATCACCTGGTACCACCCCCGTCAGCAGAGAAGATGAAAAGATCATTGCCAGCGGCTCTGCAATTTCATCCCTTGCTTCCCATAACATCCTTGGATATACCCCGTCAGGCCCGGGAGACTTGTCTATCTTCAAGTTATTCAAAAACCCCAACACATCTTCCCTCCTAACGAGCACTTCCTCGAGCTTACCAGTCTGTTTCACACCGTCCTCTTCAGTAATACACCCCTTCTCATTCGTAAATACCGAAGAGAAGTACTCATTCAAAACCTCACTTATCTCTTCCGGCTCAACACACAGTCTCCCGCTATTGTCCTTGACCGGACCTATGGTCCCCCTAGTCATCCTCATATTTCTGACATACGCGTAAAAGGCCTTGGGGTTTTCTTTTATCCTACCCGCCAAGCATTTTTCATGCCCTCTCTTAGCTCTCCTAATCCCTTTCTTCAGATCCTTCCTGGCCATCTTGTATCCCTCCAGAGCTATGCCTGTGCCCTTTTTCCTCAACTTTATATACGCATCCTTCTTCTTCCTAACAAGACTCTCAACCTCTCTTGTCAACCACGGTTCCCTCACATGACCATCCCTTCCCTGTCTGACAGGGACATGCTTATCAATGGCCCCTACTATCTGCTCCTTGAAAAAGTTCCACATTTCGACCGTGCCCTTCCCTGCCAGCATATGCTCCCAACTTATGGTCCTCAGTTCCTGCCTGACAGCATCATATCTACCCTTCCCCCAATTGTAAACCTTGCCCTGTTGCACATACCTATCCCTCTCCATTACCACAGTGAATGCTACAGAATTGTGATCACTATCTCCAAAGTGCTCGCCCACCAACAGCTCTATCACTTGCCCTGGTTCATTACCTAGTACCAAATCCAATATTGCCTCCCCTCTGGTCGGGCAGTCTACATACTGAGTCAGAAAAGCTTCCTGGACATACTGCACAAACACTTTGTTACTTGGTGTCAGTGCATGTCTTTGTTACTTGGTGTAAGTGTACGTCTTTGTTACTTGGTGTCAGTGCATGTCTTTGTTACTTGGTATAAGTGTATGCCTTTGTTACTTGGTGTTAGTGTATGTCTCTGTTACATGGTGTAAGTGTGTGTCTGTGTTAATGGGTATCAGTGTATGTCTTTGTTACTTGGTGTCATTGTCCGTCTTTGTTACTTGGTGTAAGTGTGTTTCTGTGTTACTGGGTATCAGTGAATGTCTTTGTTACTTGGTGTCAGTGTATGCCTTTGTTACTTGGTGTAAGTGTGTGTCTGTGTTACTGGGTATCAGTCTATGTCATTGTAACTTGGTGTCAGTGTGTGCCTTTGTTCCTTGGTGTCATTGTGTGTCTTTGTTACTGGTGTCAGTGTATGTCTTTATTACTGGGTGTCAGTGTATGTCTTTGTGACTTGGTCTAAGTGTGTGTCTGTGTTACTGGGTATCAGTGTCTGTCATTGTTACTTGGTGTAAGTGTGTGTCTGTGTTACTTGGTGTAAGTTTGTGTCTGTGTTACCTGGTGTCAGTGTATGTCCGTGTTACTTGGTGCAAGTGTATGTCTTTGTCACTTGGTGTCAGTGTATGTCTTTGTTACATGGTGCAAGTGTGTGTCTGTGTTACTGGGTATCAGTGTATGTCTTTGTTACTTGGTGTCAGTGTGTGTCTTTGTTACTGGCTGTCAGTGCATGTCTTTGTTACTGGGTGTCAGTGTATGTCTTTGTTAGTTGGTGTAAGTGTATATCTTTGTTACTTGGTGTCAGTGTATGACTGTGTTATTTGGTGTAAGTGTTTGTCTGTGTTACTGGGTATCAGTGTATGTCTTTGTTAGTTGGTGTCTGTGATACTTGGTGTAAGTGTGTGTCTGTGTTAACGGGTATCAGTGTATGTCTTTGTTACTTGGTGTCAGTGTATGTCTTTGTTACTTGGTGTAAGTGTATATCTTTGTTACTTGGTGTCAGTACATGTCTCTGTTACTTGGTGTCAGTGTATGTCTTTGCTACTTGGTGTCAGTGTATGTCTTTGATACTTGGTGTAAGCGTATGTCTGTGTTACTGGGTATCAGTGTACGTCTTTGTTACTTGGTGTAAGTGTGTGCCTGTGTTACTGGGTATCAGTGTATGTCTTTGTTACTGGGTACCAGTGTCTGTCTTTGTTACTTGGTGTAAGTGTGTGTGTGTTACTTGGTGTAAGTTTGTGTCTTTGTTACCTGGTGTCAGTGTATGTCCGTGTTACTTGGTGCAAGTGTATGTCTTTGTCACTTGGTGTCAGTGTATGTCTTTGTTACATGGTGCAAGTGTGTGTCTGTGTTACTGGGTATCAGTGTATGTCTTTGTTGCTTGGTGTCTGTGTATGTCTGTGAAACTTGGTGTAAGTGTGTGTCTGTGTGGCTGGGTATCAGTGCATGTCTTTGTTACTTGGTGTAAGTGTGTGCCTGTGTTACTGGGTATCAGTGTATGTCTTTGTTACTTGGTGTCTGTGTATGTCTTTGTGACTTGGTGTTAGTGTGTGTCTGTGTCACTGGGTATCAGTGTATATCTTTGTTACTGGGTACCAGTGTATGATGTGTACTTCGTATAAGTGTGTGTCTGTGTTACTGGGTATCAGTGTATGTCTTTGTTACTGGGTACCAGTGTCTGTCTTTGTTACTTGGTGTAAGTGTGTGTCTGTGTTACTGGGTATCAGTGTATGTCTGTGTTACTTGGTGTAAGTGCATGTCTTTATTACTTGGTGTCAGTGCATGTCTTTGTTACTTGGTGTAAGTGTACGTCTTTGTTACTTGGTGTCAGTGCATGTCTTTGTTACTTGGTATAAGTGTATGCCTTTGTTACTTGGTGTTAGTGTATGTCTCTGTTACTTGGTGTAAGTGTGTGTCTGGGTTAATGGGTATCAGTGTATGTCTTTGTTACTTGGTGTCATTGTCTGTCTTTGTTACTTGGTGTAAGTGTGTTTCTGTGTTACTGGGTATCAGTGAATGTCTTTGTTACTTGATGTCAGTGTATGTCTTTGTTACTTGGTGTAAGTGTGTGTCTGTGTTACTGGGTATCAGTCTATGTCATTGTTACTTGGTGTCAGTGTGTGCCTTTGTTCCTTGGTGTCATTGTGTGTCTTTGTTACTGGTGTCAGTGTATGTCTTTATTACTGGGTGTCAGTGTATGTCTTTGTGACTTGGTGTAAGTTTGTGTCTGTGTTACTGGGTATCAGTGTCTGTCATTGTTACTTGGTGGAAGTGTGTGTCTGTGTTACTTGGTGTAAGTTTGTGTCTTTGTTACCTGGTGTCAGTGTATGTCCGTGTTACTTGGTGCAAGTGTATGTCTTTGTCACTTGGTGTCAGTGTATGTCTTTGTTACATGGTGCAAGTGTGTGTCTGTGTTACTGGGTATCAGTGTATGTCTTTGTTACTTTTTGTAAGTGTGTGCCTGTGTTACTGGGTATCAGTGTATGTCTTTGTTACTTGGTGTCTGTGTATGTCATTGTGACTTGGTGATAGTGTGTGTCTGTGTCACTGGGTATCTTTGTATGTCTTTGTTACTGGGTACCAGTGTCAGTCTTTGTTACTTGATGTAAGTGTGTGTCTGTGTTACTGGGTATCAGTGTATGTCTTTGTTACTGGGTACCAGTGTCTGTCTTTGTTACTTGGTGTAAATGTGTGTCTGTGTTACTGGGTGTCATTGTATATCTTTGTTACTTGGTGTCAGTGTATGATGTGTACTTCGTATAAGTGTGTGTCTGTGTTACTGGGTATCAGTGTATGTCTTTGTTACTGGGTACCAGTGTCTGTCTTTGTTACTTGGTGTAAGTGTGTGTCTGTGTTACTGGGTATCAGTGTATGTCTGTGTTACTTGGTGTAAGTGCATGTCTTTGTTACTTGGTGTCAGTGCATGTCTTTGTTACTTGGTGTAAGTGTACGTCTTTGTTACTTGGTGTCAGTGCATGTCTTTCTTACTTGGTATAAGTGTATGCCTTTATTACTTGGTGTTAGTGTATGTCTCTGTTACTTGGTGTAAGTGTGTGTCTGTGTTAATGGGTATCAGTGTATGTCTTTGTTACTTGGTGTCATTGTCTGTCTTTGTTACTTGGTGTAAGTGTGTTTCTGTGTTACTGGGTATCAGTGTATGTCTTTGTTACCTGGTGTCAGTGTATGTCTGTGTTACTTGGTGTAATTGTGTGTCTGTGTTACTGGGTATCAGTGTATTTCTTTGTTACTTGGTGTCAGTGTATGTCTGTGTAACTTGGTGTCAGTGTGTGTCTTTGTTAGTTGGTGTAAGTGTATATCTTTGTTACTTGGTGTCAGTGTATGTCTGTGTTATTTGGGGTAAGTGTATGTATTTGTTACTTGGTGTCGGTGTATGTCGTTGTTAATTGGTGTATTTGTTGGTCTATGTTACTGGGTATCAGTGTATGTCTTTGTTAGTTGTTGTCAGTGTATGTCTGTGATACTTTGTGTAACTGTGTGTTTGTGTTACCGGGTATCAGTGTATGTCTTTGTTACTTCGTGTAAGTGTGTGTCTGTGTTACTGGGTATCAGTGTATGTCTTTGTTACTTGGTGTCAGTGTATCTCTTTGTTACTTGGTGTAAGTGTATGTCTTTTTAACTTGGTGTCAGTGTATGTCTGTGTTATTTGGTGTAAGTGTATGTATTTGTTACTTGATGTCTGTGTATGTCTGTGATACTTGGTGTAAGTGTGTGTCTGTGTTACCGGGTATCAGTGTATGTCTTTGTTACTTTGTGTCAGTGTATGTCTTTGTTACTTGGTGTCCGTGTGTGTCTGTGTTACTGGATGTCAGTGTATGCCTTTGTTTCTTGGTGTCAGTGTATGTCTTTGTTACTTGGTGTCAGTGTATGTCTTTGTTACTTGGTGTAAGTGTGTGTCTGTGTTACTGGGTATCAGTGTATGTCATTGTTACTTGGTGTCAGTGTGTGCCTTTGTTACTTGGTGTCATTGTGTGTCTTTGTTACTGGGTGTCAGTGTATGTCTTTGTTACTGGGTGTCAGTGTATGTCTTTGTGACTTGGTGTAAGTGTGTGTCTGTGTTACTGGGTATCAGTGTCTGTAATTGTTACTTGGTGTAAGTGTGTGTCTGTGTTACTGGCTATCAGTGTATGTCTTTGTTACTTGGTGTCAATGTATGTCTGTGTTACTTGGTGTAAGTGTGTGTCTTTGTTACTGGGTATCAGTGTATGTCTTTGTTAATTTGTGTCAGTGGATGTCTTTGTTACTTGGTGTCAGTGTGTGTCTTTGTTACTGGGTGTCAGTGTATGTCTTTGTTACTGGGTGTCAGTGTATGTCTTTGTGACTTGGTGTAAGTGTGTGTCTCTGTTACTGGATATCAGTGTCTGTCTTTGTTACTTGGTGTAAGTGTGTGTCTGTGTTACTGGGTATGAGTGTATGTCTTTGTTACTTGTTGTAACTGTATGTCTTTGTTACTTGCTGTCAGTGTATGTCTTTGATACTTGGTGTCAGTGTATGTCTGTGTTACTTGGTGTAAGTTTGTGTCTTTGTTACTTGGAGTCAGTGTTTGTATTTGTTACTTGGTGTCAGTGTATGTCTGTGTTACTTGGTGTAAGTGTATGTCTTTGTTACTTGGTGTCAGTGTATGTCTGTGTTACTTGGTGTAAGTGTATGTCTTTGTTACTTGGTGTCAGTGTATGTCTTTGTTACTTGGTGTACGTGTGTGTCTGTGTTACTGGGTATCAGTGTATGTCTTTGTTACTTAGTGTGTGTGTATGTCTGTGATACTTGGTGTAAGTGTGTGTCTGTGTTACTGGGTATCAGTGTATGTCTTCGTTACTTGGTGTAAGTGTGTGTCTGTGTTACTGGATATCAGCGTCTGTCTTTGTTACTTGGTGTAAGTGTATGTCTTTGTTACTTGCTGTCAGTGTATGTCTTTGATACTTGGTGTCAGTGTACGTCTGTGTTACTTGGTGTAAGTTTGTGTCTTTGTTACTTGGTGTCAGTGTTTGTATTTGTTACTTGGTGTCAGTGTATGTCTGTGTTACTTGGTGTCAGTGTATGTCTTTGTTACTTGGTGTAAGTGTGTGTCTTTGTTAGTTGGTGTAAGTGTTTGTCTTTGTTACTTGGTGTCAGTGTATGTCTGTGTTACTTGGTGTAAGTGTATGTCTTTGTTACTTGGTGTCAGTGTATGTCTTCGTTACTTGGTGTCTGTGTATGTCTTTGTTACCTGGTGTCAGTGTGTGTCTTTGTTACTTGGTGTCAGTGTATGTCTGTGTTACTTGGTGTAAGTTTGTGTCTGTGTTACTGGGTATCAGTGCATGTCTTTGTTACTTGGTGTCAGTGTATGTCTGTGTTACTTGGTGTAAGTGTGTGTCTGTGTTACTGGGTATCAGTGTATGTCGTTGTTACTTGGTGTCAGTGTATGTCTTTGTTACTTGGTGTAAGTGTATGTCTTTGTTACTTGGTGTCAGTGTATGTCTGTGTTACTTGGTGTAAGTGTGTGTCTTTGTTACTTGGTGTCAGTGTCTGTCTTTGTTACTTGGTGTCAGTGTCTGTCTTTGTTACTTGGTGTAAGTGTATGTCTTTGCTACTTGGTGTCAGTGTATGTCTGTGTTACTGGGTATCAGTGTCTGTCTTTGTTACTTGCTGTAAGTGTGTGTCTGTGTCACTGGGTATCAGTGTAAGTCTTTGTTACTTGGTGTCAGTGTATGTCTTTTTTACTTGTTGTAAGTGTATGTCTTTGTTACTTGGTGTCAGTGTATGTCTTTGTAACTTGGTGGAGTGTGTGTCTGTGTTACTGGGTATCAGTGTATGTCTTTGTTACTTGGTGTCTGTGTGTGTCTTCGTTACTTGGAGTAAGTGTGTGTCTGTGTAACTGGGTATCAGTGTATGACTTTGTTACTTGGTGTAAGTGTGTGTCTGTGTTACTGGGTATCAGTGTATGTCTTTGTTACTTGGTGTCTGTGTATGTCTGTGATACTTGGTGTAAGTCTGTGTCTGTGTGGCTGGGTATCAGTGTATGTCTTTGTTACTTGGTGTAAGTGTGTGTCTGTGTTACTGGGTATCAGTGTATGTCTTTGTTACTTGGTGTCTGTGTATGTCTTTGCATACTTGGTGTCAGTGTGTGTCTTTGTTACTTGGTGTAAGTGTGTTTCTTTGTTACTGGGTTTCAGTGTTTGTATTTGTTACTGGGTGTCAGTGTATGTCTTTGTGACTTGGTGTTAGTGTGTGTCTGTGTTACTGGGTATCAGTGTATGTCTTTGTTACTGGGTACCAGTGTCTGTCTTTGCTACTTGGTGTCAGTGTATGTCTGTGTTACTTGGTGTAAGTGTATGCCTTTGTTACCTGGTGTCAGTGTATGTCTCGGTTACTTGGTGTAAATGTGTGTCTGTGTTAATGGGTATCAGTGTATGTCTTTGTTACTTGGTGTCATTGTCTGTCTTTGTTACTTAGTGTAAGTGTGTGTCTTTGTTACTTGGTGTCAGTGCATGTCGTTGTTACTTGGTGTAAGTGTATGCCTTTGTTACCAGGTGTCAGTGTATGTCTCTGTTACTTGGTGTAAGTGTGTGTCTGTGTTACTGGGTATCAGTGTATGTCTTTGTTACTTGGTGTCATTGTCTGTCTTTGTTACTTGGTGTAAGTGTGTGTCTGTGTTACTGGGTATCAGTGTATGTCTTTGTTACTTGGTGTCAGTGTATGTCTGTGTTACTTGGTGTAAGTGTGTGTCTGTGTTACTGGGTATCAGTGTATGTCGTTGTTACTTGGTGTCAGTGTATGTCTTTGTTACTTGGTGTAAGTGTATGTCTTTGTTACTTGGTGTCAGTGTATGTCTGTGTTACTTGGTGTAAGTGTGTGTCTTTGTTACTTGGTGTCTGTGTCTGTCTTTGTTACTTGTTGTAAGTGTATGTCTTTGTTACTTCGTGTCAGTGTATGTCTTTGTTACTTGGTGAAGGTGTATGTCTTTGCTACTTGGTGTCAGTGTATGTCTGTGTTACTGGGTATCAGTGTCTGTCTTTGTTACTTGGTGTAAGTGTGTGTCTGTGTTACTGGGTATCAGTGTATGTCTTTGTTACTTGGTGTCAGTGTATGTCTTTTTTACTTGGTGTAAGTGTATGTCTTTGTTACTTGGTGTCAGTGTATGTCTTTGTTACTTGGTGTAAGTGTGTGTCTGTGTTACTGGGTATCAGAGTATGTCTTTGTCACTTGGTGTCAGTGTATGTCTGTGTAACTTGGTGTAAGTGTGTGTCTTTGTTAGTTGGTGTAAGTGTATATCTTTGTTACTTGGTGTATTTGTTTGTCTGTGTTACTGGGTATCAGTGTATGTCTTTGTTACTTGGTGTCAGTGTGTGTCTGTGTTACTGGGTATCAGTGTATGTCTTCGTTACTTGGTGTCTGTGTATGTCTTTGTTACCTGGTGTCAGTGAGTGTCTTTGTTACTTGGTGTCAGTGTATGTCTTTGTTACTTGGTGTAAGTGTGTGTCTGTGTTACTGGGGATCAGTGAATGTCTTTGTTACTTGGTGTCAGTGCATGTCTCTGTTACTGGCTGTCAGTGTATGTCTTTGCTACTTGGTGTCAGTGTATGTCTGTGTTACTGGGTATCAGTGTCTGTCTTTGTTACTTGCTGTAAGTGTGTGTCTGTGTTACTGGGTATCAGTGTATGTCTTTGTTACTTGGTGTCAGTGTATGTCTTTTTTACTTGGTGTAAGTGTATGACTTTGTTTCTTGGTGTCAGTGTATGTCTTTGTTACTTGGTGTAAGTGTGTGTCTGTGTTACTGGGTATCAGTGTATGTCTTTGTTACTTGGTGTCTGTGTGTGTCTTCGTTACTTGGAGTCAGTG
The DNA here is from genome assembly GCF_036365525.1 of Heterodontus francisci. Lineage (NCBI taxonomy): Eukaryota > Metazoa > Chordata > Chondrichthyes > Heterodontiformes > Heterodontidae > Heterodontus > Heterodontus francisci. The sequence continues at coordinate 3,037,511 of NW_027140221.1, read as the reverse complement.
TGTGTCTGTGTAACTGGGTATCAGTGTATGTCTTTGTTACTTGGTGTACGTGTGTGTCTGTGTTACTGGGTATCAGTGTATGTCTTTGTTACTTGGTGTCTGTGTATGTCTGTGATACTTGGTGTAAGTGTGTGTCTGTGTGGCTGGGTATCAGTGTATGTCTTTGTTACTTTGTGTAAGTGTGTGTCTGTGTTACTGGGTATCAGTGTATGTCTTTGTTACTTGGTGTCTGTGTATGTCTTTGTATACTTGGTGTCAGTGTGTGTCTTTGTTACTTGGTGTCAGTGTGTTTCTTTGTTACTGGGTGTCAGCGTTTGTATTTGTTACTGGGTGTCAGTGTATGTCTTTGTGACTTGGTGTTAGTGTGTGTCTGTGTTACTGGGTATCAGTGTATGTCTTTGTTACTGGGTACCAGTGTCTGTCTTTGTTACTTGGTGTCAGTGTGTGTCTGTGTTACTGGGTATCAGTGCATGTCTTTGTTACTTGGAGTCAGTGTAAGTCTGTGTACTTAGTGTCAGTGTGTGTCTTTGTTACTTGGTGTCAGTGTATGTCTGTGTTACTTGGTGTAAGTGTATGTCTTTGTTACATGGTGTCAGTGTATGTATCTGTTACTTGGTGTAAGTGTATGCCTTTGTTACCTGGTGTCAATGCATGTCTCGGTTACCTGGTGTAAGTGTGTGTCTGTGTTAATGGGTATCAGTGTATGTCTTTGTTACTTGGTGTCATTGTCTGTCTTTGTTACTTAGTGTAAGTGTGTGTCTTTGTTACTTGGTGTCAGTGCATGTCTGTGTTACTTGGTGTAAGTGTATGCCTTTGTTACCAGGTGTCAGTGTATGTCTCTGTTACTTGGTGTAAGTGTGTGTCTGTGTTACTGGGTATCAGTGTATGTTTTTGTTACTTGGTGTCATTGTCTGTCTTTGTTACTTGGTGTAAATGTGTGTCTGTGTGACTGGGTATCAGTGTATGTCTTTGTTACTTGGTGTAAGTGCATGTCTTTGTTACTTGGTGTCAGTGTATGTCTGTGTAACCTGGTGTAAGTGAGTGCCTTTGTTACTTGGTGTAAGTGTATATCTTTGTTACTTGGTGTCAGTGTATGTCTGTGTTATTTTGTGAAAGTGTATGTATTTGTTACTTGGTGTCGGTGTATGTCTTTGTTACTTGGTGCAAGTGTTTGTCTGTGTTACTGGGTGTCAGTGTATGTCTTTGTTAGTTGGTGTTTGTGTATGTCTGTGATACTGGGCATCAGTGTTTGTCTTCGTTACTTGGTGTCTGTGTATGTCTTTGTTACCTGGTGTCAGTGTGTGTCTTTTTTACTTGGTGTCAGTGTATGTCTTTGTTACTGGGTGTCAGTGTGTGTCTGTGTTACTGGGTATCAAGTGTATGTCTTTGTTACTGTTTATTAGTGTTTCTCTGTGTTACTGGGTGTCAGTGTGTGTCTTTGTGACTTGGTGTCATTGTATGTCTGTGTTACTTGGTGTAAGTGTGTGTCTGTGTTACTGGGTATCAGTGTATATCTTTGTTAGTTGGTGTCTGTGTATGTCTGTGTTCCTGGGTGTAAGTGTATGTCTTTGTTACTTGCTGTCAGTGTATGTCTGTGTTACTGGGTATCAGTGTCTGTCTTTGTTACTTGGTGTAAGTGTTTGTCTGTGTTACTGGGTATCAGTGTATATCTTTGTTAGTTGGTGTCTGTGTATGTCTGTGTTCCTGGGTGTAAGTGTATGTCTTTGTTACTTGCTGTCAGTGTATGTCTGTGTTACTGGGTATCAGTGTCTGTCTTTGTTACTTGGTGTAAGTGTGTGTCTGTGTTACAGGGTATCAGTGTATGTCTTTGTTACTTGGTGTCAGTGTATATCTTTTTTACTTGGTGTAAGTGTATGTCTGTGTTACTGGGTATCAGTGTATGTCTTTGTTACTTGGTGTCTGTGTATGTCTGTGATACTTGGTGTAAGTGTGTGTCTGTGTGGCTGGGTATCAGTGTATGTCTTTGTTACTTGGTGTGAGTGTGTGCCTGTGTTACTGGGTAACAGTGTATGTCTTTGTTACTTGTTGTCTGTGTATGTCTTTGTGAGTTGGTGTTGGTGTGTGTCTGTGTCACTGGGTATCAGTGTATGTCTTTGTTACTGGGTGCCAGTGTCTGTCTTTGTTACTTGGTGTAAGTGTGTGTCTGTGTTACTGCGTATCAGTGTATGTCTTTGTTACTGGGTACCAGTGTCTGTCTTTGTTACTTGGTGTAAGTGTGTGACTGTGTGACTGGGTATCAGTGTATGTCTTTGTTACTTTTCGTCAGTATTTACAGTAGAGAAAGTATTTCGTCAGTATTTACAGTAGAGAAAGAAAATGTTGCCGAGGAGATTACTGAGATGCAGCCTACTAGGCTAGATGGGATTGAGATTCACAAGGAGGAGGTGTTAGCAATTTTGGAAAGAGTGAAAATAGATAAGTCCCCTGGGCCAGATGGGATTTATCCTAGGATTCTCTGGGAAGCCAGGGAGGAGATTGCAGAGCCGTTGTTGTTGATCTTCAAGTCGTCATTGTCGACAGGAGTAGTGCCAGAGGACTGGAGGATAGCAAGTGTTGTCCCCTTGTTCAAGAAGGGGAGTAGAGACAGCCCTGGTAATTATAGACCTGTGAGCCTTAATTCGGTTGTGGGTAAAATGTTGGAAAAGGTTATAAGAGACAGGATTTATAATCATCTTGAAAAGAATAAGTTCATTTGCGATAGTCAGCACGGTTTTGTGAAAGGTAGGTCGTGCCTCACAAACCTTATTGAGTTTTTCGAGAAGTTGACCAAACAGGTGGATGAGGGTAAAGCCGTGGATGTGGTGTATATGGATTTCAGTAAGGCGTTTGATAAGGTTCCCCACGGTAGGCTATTGCAGAAAATACGGAAGTATGGGGTTGAAGGTGATTTAGAGCTTTGGATCAGAAATTGGCTAACTGAAAGAAGACAGAGGGTGGTGGTTGATGGCAAATGTTCATCCTGGAGTTTAGTTACTAGTGGTGTACCGCAAGGTTCTGTTTTGGGGCCACTGCTGTTTGTCATTTTTATAAACGACCTGGATGAGGGTGTAGAAGGGTGGGTTAGTAAATTTGCGGATGACACGACGGTCGGTGGAGTTGTGGATAGTGTCGAAGGGTGTTGTAGGGTACAGAGGGACATAGATAGGCTGCAGAGCTGGGCTGAGAGATGGCAAATGGAGTTTAATGCGGAGAAGTGTGAGGTGATTCACTTTGGAAGGAGTAACAGCAATGCAGAGTACTGGGCTAATGGGAAGATTCTTGGTAGTGTAGATGAGCAGAGAGATCTTGGTATCCAGGTACATAAATCCCTGAAAGTTGCTACCCAGGTTAATAGGGCTGTTAAGAAGGCATATGGTGTGTTAGCCTTTATTAGTATGGGGATCGAGTTTCAGAGCCACGGGGTCATGATGCAGCTGTACAAAACTCTGGTGAGGCCGCACCTGGAGTATTGCGTGCAGTTCTGTTCACCGCATTATAGGAAGGATGTCGAAGCTTTGGAAAGGGTGCAGAGGAGATTTACTAGGATGTTGCCTGGTATGGAAGGAAGGTCTAACGAGGAAAGGCTGAGGGACTTGGGGTTGTTTTCGTTAGAGAGAAGGAGGAGGAGAGGTGACTTAATAGAGACATACAAGATAATCAGAGGGTTAGATAGGGTGGATAGTGAGAGTCTTTTTCCTCGGATGAGGATGGCAAACACGAGGGGACATAGCTTTAAGTTGAGGGGTGAAAGATATAGGACAGATGTCAGAGGTAGTTTCTTTACGCAGAGAGTAGTAGGGGCGTGGAACGCCCTGCCTGCAACAGTAGTAGACTCGCCAACTTTAAGGGCATTTAAGTGGTCATTGGATAGACATATGGATGTAAATGGAATAGTGTAGGTCAGATGATCGGCGCAACATCGAGGGCCGAAGGGCCTGTACTGCGCTGTAATATTCTAATTCTAATTCTAATTCTACTTGGTGTCAGTGTATTTCTGTGTACTTAGTGTAAGTGTGTGTCTTTGTTACTTGGTGTCAGTGCATGTCTTTTTTACTTGGTGTAAGTGTTCGTCTTTGTTGCTTGGTGTCAGTGCATGTCTTTGTTACTAGGTGTAAGTGTGTGCCTTTGTTACTTGGTGTCAGTGTATGTCTCTGTTACTTGGTGTAAGTGTGTGTCTGTGTTACTGGGTATATGTGTATGTCTTTGTTACTTGGTGTCATTGTCTGTCTTTGTTACTTGGTGTAAGTGTGTGTCTGTGTTATTGGGTATCAGTGTATGTCTTTGTTACTTGGTGTCAGTGTATGTCTGTGTTACTTGGTGTAAGTGTGTGTCTGTGTTACTGGGTATCAGTGTATGTCTTTGTTACTTGGTGTCAGTGTATGTCTGTGTAACTTGGTGTAAGTGTGTGTCTTTGTTAGTTGGTGTAAGTGTATATCTTTGTTACTTGGTGTCAGTGTATGTCTGTGTTATTTGGTGTAAGTGTATGTATTTGTTACTTGGTGTCGGTGTATGTTGTTGTTACTTTGTGTCCGTGTGTGTCTGTGTTACTTGGTGTCAGTGTATGTCTTTGTTACTTGGTGTCAGTGTGTGTCTTTGTTACTGGGTGTCAGTGTATGTCTTTGTTACTTTGTGTCATTGTATGTCTTTGTTACTTGGTGCCCGTGTGTGTCTGTGTTACTGGATGTCAGTGTATGTCTTTGTTTCTTGGTGTCAGTGTATGTCTTTGTTACTTTGTGTCAGTGTATGTCTTTGTTACTTAGTGTAAGTGTGTGTCTGTGTTACTGGGTATCAGTGTATGTCATTGTTACTTGGTGTCAGTGTGTGCCTGTGTTATTTTGTGTAAGTGTATGTATTTGTTACTTGGTGTCGGTGTATGTCTTTGTTACTTGGTGTAAGTGTTTGTCTGTGTTACTGGGTATCAGTGTATGTCTTTGTTAGTTGGTGTCTGTGTATGTCTGTGATACTTGGTGTCAGTGTGTGTTTGTGTTACCGGGTATCAGTGTATGTCTTTGTTACTTCGTGTAAGCGTATGTCTTTTTTACTTGGTGTCAGTGTATGTGTTTGTGACTTGGTGTCAGTGTATGTCTTTGTTACTGGGTGTCAGTGTGTGTCTGTGTTACTGGTATCAGTGTATGTCTTTGTTACTGTTTATTAGTGTTTCTCTGTGTTACTGGGTGTCAGTGTATGTCTTTGTTACTTGGTGTAAGTGTTTGTCTGTGTTGCTGGGTATCAGTGTATGTCTTTGTTAGTTGGTGTCTGTGTATGTCTGTGTTCCTGGGTATCAGTGTATGTCTTTGTTACTTGGTGTAAGTGTGTGTCTGAGTTACTGGGTATCAGTGTATGTCTTTGTTACTTGGTGTCAGTGTATGTCTTTGTTACTTGGTGTAAGTGTATGTCTTTGTTACTTGGAGTCAGTGTATGTATTTGTTACTTGGTGTAAGTGTGTGTTTTTGTTATTGGGTGTCAGTGTACGTCTTTGTGACTTGCTGTAAGTGTGTGTCTCTGTTACTGGGTATCAATGTCTGTCTTTGTTACTTGGTGTAAGTGTGTGTCTGTGTTACTGGGTATCAGTGTATGTCTTTGTTACTTGGTGTAAGTGTATGTCTTTGTTATTTGGTGTCAGTGTCTGTATTTGATACTTGGTGTCAGTGCATGTCTGTGTTACTTGGTGGAAGCTTGTGTCTTTGTTACTTGGTGTCAGTGTTTGTATTTGTTACTTGGTGTCAGTGTATGTCTGTGTTACTTGGTGTAAGTGTATGTCTTTGTTACTTGGTGTCAGTGTATGTCTTTGTTACTTGGTGTAAGTGTGTGTCTTTGTTACTTGGTGAAAGTGTATGTCTTTGTTACTTGGTGTAAGTGTATGTCTTTGTTACTTGGTGTCAGTGCATGTCTTTGTTACTTGGTGTAAGTGTATGTCTTTGCTACTTGGTGTCAGTGTATGTCTGTGTTACTGGGTATCAGTGTCTGTCTTTGTTACTTGGTGTAAGTGTGTGTCTGTGTTACTGGGTATCAGTGTATGTCTTTGTTACTTGGTGTCAGTGTATGTCTGTGTAACTTGGTGTAAGTGTGTGTCTTTGTTAGTTGGTGTAAGTGTATATCTTTGTTACTTGGTGTCAGTGTATGTCTGTGTTATTTGGTGTAAGTGAATGTATTTGTTACTTGGTGTCGGTGTATGTCGTTGTTACTTGGTGTATTTGTTTGTCTGTGTTACTGGGTATCAGTGTATGTCTTTGTTACGTGGTGTAAGTGTGTGTCTGTGTTACTGGGTATCAGTGTATGTCTTCGTTACTTGGTGTCTGTGTATGTCTTTGTTACCTGATGTCAGTGTGTGACTTTGTTACTTGGTGTCAGTGTATGTCTTTGTTACTGGGTGTCAGTGTGTGTCTGTGTTACTGGGTATCAAGTGTATGTCTTTGTTACTGTTTATTAGCGTTTCTCTGTGTTACTGGGTGTCAGTGTGTGTCTTTGTGACTTGGTGTCAGTGTATGTCTGTGTTACTTGGTGCAAGTGTGTGTCTGTGTTACTGGGTATCAGTGCATGTCTTTGTTAGTTGGTGTAAGTGTTTGTCTGTGTTACTGGGTATCAGTGTATATCTTTGTTACTTGGTGTCAGTGTATGTCTGTGTTACTGGGTATCAGTGTCTGTCTTTGTTACTTGGTGTAAATGTGTGTCTGTGTTACAGGGTATCAGTGTATGTCTTTGTTACTTGGTGTCAGTGTATGTCTGTGTTACTGGGCATCAGTGTATGTCTTTGTTACTTGGTGTCTGTGTATGTCTGTGATACTTGGTGTAAGTGTGTGTCTGTGTGGCTGGGTATCAGTGTATGTCTTTGTTACTTGGTGTAAGTGTGTGCCTGAGTTACTGGGTAACAGTGTATGTCTTTGTTAATTGGTGTCTGTGTATGTCTTTGTGAGTTGGTGTTGGTGTGTGTCTGTGTCACTGGGTATCAGTGTATGTCTTTGTTACTGGGTGCCAGTGTCTGTCTTTGTTACTTGGTGTAAGTGTGTGTCTGTGTGACTGCGTATCAGTGTATGTCTTTGTTACTGGGTACCAGTGTCTGTCTTTGTTACTTGGTGTAAGTGTGTGACTGTGTGATGGGTATCAGTGTATGTCTTTGTTACTTGGTGTCAGTGTATTTCTGTGTACTTAGTGTAAGTGTGTCTCTTTGTTACTTGGTGTCAGTGCATGTCTTTTTTACTTGGTGTAAGTGTACGTCTTTGTTGCTTGGTGTCAGTGCATGTCTTTGTTACTAGGTGTAAGTGTGTGTCTTTGTTACTTGGTGTCAGTGTATGTCTCTGTTACTTGGTGTAAGTGTGTGTCTGTGTTACTGGGTATATGTGTATGTCTTTGTTACTTGGTGTAAGTGTGTGTCTGTGTTATTGGGTATCAGTGTATGTCTTTGTTACATGGTGTCAGTGTATGTCTGTGTTACTTGGTGTAAGTGTGTGTCTGTGTTACTGGGTATCAGTGTATGTCTTTGTTACTTGGTGTCAGTGTATGTCTGTATAACTTGGTGTAAGTGTGTCTCTTTGTTACTTGGTGTCAGTGCATGTCTTTTTTACTTGGTGTAAGTGTACGTCTTTGTTGCTTGGTGTCAGTGCATGTCTTTGTTACTAGGTGTAAGTGTGTGTCTTTGTTACTTGGTGTCAGTGTATGTCTCTGTTACTTGGTGTAAGTGTGTGTCTGTGTTACTGGGTATATGTGTATGTCTTTGTTACTTGGTGTAAGTGTGTGTCTGTGTTATTGGGTATCAGTGTATGTCTTTGTTACATGGTGTCAGTGTATGTCTGTGTTACTTGGTGTAAGTGTGTGTCTGTGTTACTGGGTATCAGTGTATGTCTTTGTTACTTGGTGTCAGTGTATGTCTGTATAACTTGGTGTAAGTGTGTGTCTTTGTTAGTTGGTGTAAGTGTATATCTTTGTTACTTGGTGTCAGTGTATGTCTGTGTTATTTGGTGTAAGTGTATGTATTTGATACTTGGTGTCGGTGTATGTCGTTGTTACTTGGTGTATTTGTTTGTCTGTGTTACTGGGTATCAGTGTATGTCTTTGTTAGTTGGTGTCTGTGTCTGTCTGTGATACTTGGTGTAAGTGTGTGTCTGTGTTACCGGGTATCAGTGTATGTCTTTGTTACTTCGTGTAAGTGTGTGTCTGTGCTACTGGGTGTCAGTGTATGTCTTTGTTACTTGGTGTCAGTGTATCTCTTTGTTACTTGGTGTAAGTGTGTGTCTTTGTTACTTGGTGTCCGTGTGTGTCTGTGTTACTTGGTGTCAGTGTATGTCTTTGTTACTTGGTGTCAGTGTGTGTCTTTGTTACTGGGTGTCAGTGGATGTCTCTGTTACTTTGTGTCAGTGTATGTCTTTGTTACTTGGTGTCCGTGTGTGTCTGTGTTACTGGATGTCAGTGTATGTCTTTGTTGCTGGGTGTCAGTGTATGCCTTTGTTTCTTGGTGTCAGTGTATGTCTTTGTTACTTGGTCTCAGTGTATGTCTTTGTTATTTGGTGTAAGTGTGTGTCTGTGTTACTGGGTATCAGTGCATGTGATTGTTACTTGGTGTCAGTGTGTGCCTGTGTTATTTTGTGTAAGTGTATGTATTTGTTACTTGGTGTCGGTGTATGTCTTTGTTACTTGGTGTAAGTGTTTGTCTGTGTTACTGGGTATCAGTGTATGTCTTTGTTAGTTGGTGTCTGTGTATGTCTGTGATACTTGGTGTAAGTGTGTGTTTGTGTTACCGGGTATCAGTGTATGTCTTTGTTACTTCGTGCAAGCGTATGTCTTTGTTACTTGGTGTCAGTGTATGTGTTTGTGACTTGGTGTCAGTGTATGTCTTTGTTACTGGGTGTCAGTGTGTGTCTGTGTTACTGGGTATCAGTGTATGTCTTTGTTACTGATTATTAGTGTTTCCCTGTGTTACTGGGTGTCAGTGTATGTCTTTGTTACTTGGTGTAAGTGTTTGTCTGTGTTACTGGGTATCAGTGTATGTCTTTGTTCGTTGGTGTCTGTGTATGTCTGTGTTCCTGGGTATCAGCGTATGTCTTTGTTACTTGGTGTAAGTGTGTGTCTGAGTTACTGGGTATCAGTGTATGTTTTTGTTACTTGGTGTCAGTGCATGTATTTGTTACTTGGTGTAAGTGTGTGTCTTTGTTACTGGGTATCAGTGTATGTCTTTGTTAATTTGTGTCAGTGGACGTCTTTGTTACTCGGTGTCAGTGTACGTCTTTGTGACTGTTTATTAGTGTTTCTCTGTGTTACTGGGTGTCAGTGTATGTCTTTGTTACTTGGTGTAAGTGTTTGTCTGTGTTACTGGGTATCAATGTATGTCTTTGTTAGTTGGTGTCTGTGTATGTCTGTGTTCCTGGGTATCAGCGTATGTCTTTGTTATTGGGTGTCAGTGTACGTCTTTGTGACTTGGTGTAAGTGTGTGTCTCTGTTACTGGGTATCAATGCCTGTCTTTGTTACTTGGTGTAAGTGTGTGTCTGCGTTACTGGGTATCAGTGTATGTCTTTGTTACTTGGTGTAAGTGTATGTCTTTGTTATTTGGTGTCAGTGTCTGTATTTGATACTTGGTGTCAGTGTATGTCTGTGTTACTTGGTGTAAGCTTGTGTCTTTGTTACTTGGTGTCAGTGTTTGTATTTGTTACTTGGTGTCAGTGGATGTCTGTGTTACTTGGTGTAAGTGTATGTCGTTGTTACTTGGTGTGAGTCTATGTCTTTGTTACTTGGTTTCAGTGTATGTCTGTGTTACTTGGTGTAAGTGTATGTCTTTGTTACTTGGTGTCATTGTATGTCTTTGTTACTTGGTGTCAGTGTATGTCTTTGTTACTTGGTGTAAGTGTTTGTCTTTGCTACTTGGTGTCAGTGTATGTCTGTGTTACTGGGTATCAGTGTCTGTCTTTGTTACTTGGTGTAAGTGTTTGTCTGTGTTACTGGGTATCAGTGTATGTCTTTGTTACTTGGTGTCAGTGCATGTCTTTTTTACTTGGTGTAAGTGTATGTCTTTGTTACTTGGTGTCAGTGTATGCCTTTGTTACTTGGTGCAAGTGTGTGTCTGTGTTACTGGGTATCAGTGTATGTCTTTGTTACTTGGTGTCTGTGTGTGTCTGTGTTACTTGGAGTAAGTGTGTGTCTGTGTAACTGGGTATCACTGTATGTCTTTGTTACTTGGTGTAAGTGTGTGTCTGTGTTACTAGGTATCAGTGTATGTCTTTGTTACTTGGTGTCAGTGTATGTCTTTTTTACTTGGTGTAAGTGTGTGTCTCTGTTACTAGGTATCAGTGTTTCTCTGTGTTACTGGGTGTCAGTGTGTGTTTGTTTGTGTTACTGGGTGTCAGTGTGTGTCTGAGACACTAGGTGTCAGTATTTAGTTTAGTTCAGAGATACAGCACTGAAACAGGCACTTCGGCCCACCGAGTCTGTGCCGACCATCAACAACCCATTTATACTAATCCTACACGAATCCCGTATTCCTATCATATCCCCACCTATCCCTATATATTTCCCTACCACCTACCTATACTAGGGGCAAATTATGATGGCCAATTAACGTATCAACCTGCAAGTCTTTGGCATGTGGGAGGAAACCGGAGCACCGGGAGGAAACCCACGCAGACACAGGGAGAACTTGCAAACTCCGCACAGGCAGGACCCAGAATCGAAAACGGGTCCCTGGAGCTGTGAGGCTGCGCTGCTAACCACTGCGCTAATGTGCCCCCCCCACCAAGTGTGTGCCTGTGTTACTGGGTGTCAGTGTATGTCTTTGTTACTGGGTGTCAGTGTGTGTCTGTGTTACTGGGCAACAGTGTATGTCTTTGTGACTTGGTATCAGTGTATGTCTTTGTGCGTTGGTGTCAGTGTATGCCAAAATACTTGGTGTAAGTGTATGTCTTTGTTACTTGGTGTAATTGTCTGTATTTGTTACTTGGTGTCAGTGTATGTCTGGGTTACTTGGTGTAAGTGTGTGTCTTTGTTACTTGTTGTAAGTGTATGTCTTTGTTACTTGGTGTCAGTGTATTTCTTTGTTACTTGGTGTCAGTGTGTGTCTTTGTTACTGGGCATCAATGTATGTCTTTGTGACTTGCTATCAGTGTATGTCTTTGTGACTTGGTGTCAGTGAATGTCTTTTTTACTGGGTGTCAGTGTGTGTCTGTGTTACTTGGTGTCAGTGCATGTCTTTGTAACTGTTTATTTGTGTTTCTCTGTGTTACTGGGTGTCAGTGTGTGTTTGTTTGTGTTACTGGGTGTCAGTGTGTATCTGTGACACGAGGTGTCAGTATTTAGTTTTGTTTCGAGATACAGCACTTTGACAGGACCTTCGGCCCACCGAGTCTGTGCCGACCATCAACCACCCATTTATACTAATCCTACACTAATCCCGTATTCCTATCACATCCCCACCTGTCCCTCTATATTTCCCTGCCACCTACCTATACTAGGGGCAATTTATGAAGGCCAATTAACCTATCAACCTGCAAGTCTTTGGCATGTGGGAGGAAGCCGGAGCACCCGGAGGAAACCCACGCAGACACAGGGGGAACTTGCAAACTCCGCACAGGCAGTACCCAGAATCGAACCCGGGTCCCTGGAGCTGTGAGGCTGCGGTGCTAACCACGGCGCCAATGTGCCCCCCCCCCCCAGTGTGTGCCTGTGTTACTGGGTGTACGTGTGTGTCTGTGTTACTTGGTGTAAGTATGTGTCTTTGTTACTTGGTGTCCGTGTGTGTCTGTGTTACTGGGTGTCAGTGTATGTCTTTGTTACTTGGTGTAAGTGTGTGTCTGTGTTACTGGGTGTCAGTGTATGTCTTTGTTACTGGGTGTCAGTGTATGTCTTTGTTACTTGGTGTCAGTGTATGTCAAAATACTTGGTGTAAGTGTATGTCTTTGTTACTTGGTGCAATTGTCTGTCTTTGTTACTTGGTGTCAGTGTATGTCTGTGTTACTTGGTGTAAGTGTGTGTCTTTGTTACTTGGTGGAGGTGTGTGTCTGTGTTACTGGGTATCAGTGTATGTCTTTGTTACTTGGTGTCCGTGTGTGTCTGTGTTACTGGGTGTCAGTGTATGTCTTTGTTACTGGGTGTCAGTGTATGTCTTTGTTACTTGGTGTAAGTGTTTATCTGTGTTACTGGGTATCAGTGTCTGTCTTTGTTACTTGGTGTAAGTGTGTGTCTGTGTTACTGGGTATCAGTGTATGTCTTTGTTACTTGGTGTCAGTGTGTGTCTGTGTTACTTGGTGTAAGGGTGTGTCTGTGTTACAGGGTACAGGTGTATGTCTTTGTTTCTTGGTGTCAGTGTGTGTCTTAGTGACTTGGTGTAAGTGTATGTGTTTGTTACTTGGTGCAATTCTCTGTCTTTGTTACTTGGTGTCAGTGTTTGTCTGTTTTACTTGGTGTAAGTGTGTGTCTTTGTTACTTGGTGGAGGTGTGTGTCTGTGTTACTGGGTATCAGTGCATGTCTTTGTGACTTGGTGTCAGTGTGTGTCTGTGTTCCTGGGTGTCAGTTTATGTCTTTGTTACTTGGTGTAAGTGTGTGTCTGTGTTACTGGGTATCAGTGACTGTCTTTGTTACTTGGTGGAAGTGTGTGTCTGTGTTACTGGGTATCAGTGTATGTCTCTGTTACTGGGTATCAGTCTATGTCTTTGTGACTTGGTGTCAGTGTATGTCTTTGTTACTTGGCGTCAATGTATGTCAAAATACTTGGTGTAAGTGTATGTCTTTGTTGCTTGGTGTAAGTGTATGTCGTTGTTACTTGGTGTCAGTGTATGTCTGTGTTACTTGGTGTCAGTGTGTGTCTGTGTTACTTGGTATCATTGTATGTCTTTGTGACTTGGTATCAGTGTATGTCTTTGTTACTGGGAGTCAGTGTATGTCTTTGTTACTTGGTGTAAGTGTGTGTCTTTGTTACTGGGTGTCAGTGTATGTCTTTGTTACTTGATGTCAGTGTGTGTCTGTGTTACTGCGTGTCAGTGTATGTCTTTGTTACTGGGTGTCAGTGTGTGTCTGTGTTACTGGGTGTCAGTATGTTTGTTTGTGTTACCGGGTGTCAGTGTGTGTCTGTGTTACTTGGTGTCCGTGTGTGTCTGTGTTACTGGGTGTGAGTGTATGTCTTTGTTACTGGGTGTGAGTGTATGTCTTTGTTACTTGTTGTAAGTGTGTGTCTTTGTTACTGGGTGTCAGTGTCTGTCTTTGTTGCTTGGTGTAAGTGTGTGTCTGTGTTACTGGGTGTCAGTGTGTGTCTGTGTTACTTGGTGTAAGTGTGTGTCTTTGTTACTTGGTGTCCATGTGTGTCTGTGTTACTGTGTCTCAGTGCATGTCTTTGTGACTTGGTGTCAGTGTGGGTCTGTGTTCCTGGGTGTCAGTGTATGTCTTTGTTACTGTGTATCAGTGTGTGTCTGCGTTACTTGGTGTAAGTGTGTGTCTGTGTTACTGGGTGTCAGTGTATGTCTTTGTTACTTGGTGTCAGTGTATGTCAAAATACTTGGTGTAAGTGTATGTCTTTGTTACTTGGTGCAATTGTCTGTCTTTGTTACTTGGTGTCAGTGTATGTCTGTGTTACTTGGTGTAAGTGTGTGTCTTTGTTACTTGGTGTAAGTGTGTGTCTTTGTTACTTGGTGTCAGTGTATGTCTTTGTTACTGTGTATCAGTGTGTGTTAATGTGTGTCAGTGTGTGTCTGTGTTACTGGGTGTAAGTGTGTGTCATTGTTACTTGGTGTCCGTGTGTGTCTGTGTTACTGGGTGTCAGTGTATGTCTTTGTTACTGGGTGTCAGTGTATGTCTTTGTTACTTGGTGTAAGTGTTTATCTGTGTTACTGGGTATCAGTGTCTGTCTTTGTTACTTGGTGTAAGTGTGTGTCTGTGTTACTGGGTATCAGTGTATGTCTTTGTTACTTGGTGTCAGTGTGTGTCTGTGTTACTTGGTGTAAGTGTGTGTCTGTGTTACTGGGTACAGGTGTATGTCTTTGTTACTTGGTGTCAGTGTGTGTCTTTGTGACTTGGTGTAAGTGTATGTGTTTGTTACTTGGTGCAATTGTCTGTCTTTGTTACTTGGTGTCAGTGTATGTCTGTTTTACTTGGTGTAAGTGTGTGTCTTTGTTACTTGGTGGAAGTGTGTGTCTGTGTTACTGGGTATCAGTGCATGTCTTTGTGACTTGGTGTCAGTGTGTGTCTGTGTTCTTGGGTGTCAGTGTATGTCTTTGTCACTGTGTATCAGTGTGTGTTACTGGGTGTCAGTGTATGTCTTTGTTACTTGGTGTAAGTGTGTGTCTGTGTTACTGGGTATCAGTGACTGTCTTTGTTACTTGGTGTAAGTGTGTGTCTGTGTTACTGGGTATCAGTGTATGTCTCTGTTACTGGGTATCAGTCTATGTCTTTGTGACTTGGTGTCAGTGTATGTCTTTGTTACTTGGCGTCAATGTATGTCAAAATACTTGGTGTAAGTGTCTGTCTTTGTTGCTTGGTGTAAGTGTATGTCGTTGTTACTTGGTGTCAGTGTATGTCTGTGTTACTTGGTGTCAGTGTGTGTCTGTGTTACTTGGTATCATTGTATGTCTTTGTGACTTGGTATCAGTGTATGTCTTTGTTACTGGGAGTCAGTGTATGTCTTTGTTACTTGGTGTCAGTGTGTGTCTGTGTTACTGCGTGTCAGTGTATGTCTTTGTTACAGGGTGTCAGTGTGTGTCTGTGTTACTGGGTGTCAGTATGTTCGTTTGTGTTACCGGGTGTCAGTGTGTGTCTGTGTTACTTGGTGTCCGTGTGTGTCTGTGTTACTGGATGTGAGTGTATGTCTTTGTTACTGGGTGTCAGTGTATGTCTTTGTTACTTGGTGTAAGTGTGTGTCTTTGTTACTGGGTGTCAGTGTATGTCATTGTTGCTTGGTGTAAGTGTGTGCCTGTGTTACTGGGTGTCAGTGTATGTCTTTGTTACTGTGTATCAGTGTGTGTCTGCGTTACTTGGTGTAAGTGTGTGTCTGTGTTACTGGGTGTCAGTGTATGTCTTTGTTACTTGGTGTCAGTGTATGTCAAAATACTTGGTGTAAGTGTATGTCTTTGTTACTTGGTGCAATTGTCTGTCTTTGTTACTTGGTGTCAGTGTATGTCTGTGTTACTTGGTGTAAGTGTGTGTCTTTGTTACTTGGTGTAAGTGTGTGTCTTTGTTACTTGGTGTCAGTGTATGTCTTTGTTACTGTGTATCAGTGTGTGTTAATGGGTGTCAGTGTGTGTCTGTGTTACTGGGTGTAAGTGTGTGTCATTGTTACTTGGTGTCCGTGTGTGTCTGTGTTACTGGGTGTCAGTGTATGTCTTTGTTACTGGGTGTCAGTGTATGTCTTTGTTACTGGGTGTAAGTGTTTATCTGTGTTACTGGGTATCAGTGTCTGTCTTTGTTACTTGGTGTAAGTGTGTGTCTGTGTTACTGGGTATCAGTGTATGTCTTTGTTACTTGGTGTCAGTGTGTGTCTGTGTTACTTGGTGCAAGTGTGTGTCTGTGTTACTGGGTACAGGTGTATGTCTTTGTTACTTGGTGTCAGTGTGTGTCTTTGTGACTTGGTGTAAGTGTATGTGTTTGTTACTTGGTGCAATTGTCTGTCTTTGTTACTTGGTGTCAGTGTATGTCTGTTTTACTTGGTGTAAGTGTGTGTCTTTGTTACTTGGTGGAAGTGTGTGTCTGTGTTACTGGGTATCAGTGCATGTCTTTGTGACTTGGTGTCAGTGTGTGTCTGTGTTCTTGGGTGTCAGTGTATGTCTTTGTTACTGTGTATCAGTGTGTGTTACTGGGTGTCAGTGTATGTCTTTGTTACTTGGTGTAAGTGTGTGTCTGTGTTACTGGGTATCAGTGACTGTCTTTGTTACTTGGTTGAAGTGTGTGTCTGTGTTACTGGGTATCAGTGTATGTCTCTGTTACTGGGTATCAGTCTATGTCTTTGTGACTTGGTGTCAGTGTATGTCTTTGTTACTTGGCGTCAATGTATGTCAAAATACTTGGTGTAAGTGTCTGTCTTTGTTGCTTGGTGTAAGTGTATGTCGTTGTTACTTGGTGTCAGTGTATGTCTGTGTTACTTGGTGTCAGTGTGTGTCTGTGTTACTTGGTATCATTGTATGTCTTTGTGACTTGGTATCAGTGTATGTCTTTGTTACTGGGAGTCAGTGTATGTCTTTGTTACTTGGTGTCAGTGTGTGTCTGTGTTACTGCGTGTCAGTGTATGTCTTTGTTACAGGGTGTCAGTGTGTGTCTGTGTTACTGGGTGTCAGTATGTTCGTTTGTGTTACCGGGTGTCAGTGTGTGTCTGTGTTACTTGGTGTCCGTGTGTGTCTGTGTTACTGGATGTGAGTGTATGTCTTTGTTACTGGGTGTCAGTGTATGTCTTTGTTACTTGGTGTAAGTGTGTGTCTTTGTTACTGGGTGTCAGTGTATGTCTTTGTTGCTTGGTGTAAGTGTGTGTCTGTGTTACTGGGTGTCAGTGTGTGTCTGTGTTGCTTGGTGTAAGTGTGTGTCTTTGTTACCTGGTGTCCGTGTGTGTCTGTGTCACTGGGTGTCAGTGTATGTCTTTGTTACTTGGTGTAAGTGTGTGTCTGCGTGACTGGGTGTCAGTGTATGTCTTTGTTAATGGGTGTCAGTGTCTGTCTTTGTTACTTGGTGTCAGTGTGTGTCTGTGTTACTGGGTATTAGTGTATGTCTTTGTTACTTGGTGTCAATGTATGTCAAAATACTTGGTGTAAGTGTATGTCTTTGTTACTTGGTGCAATTGTCTGTCTTTGTTACTTGGTGTAAGTGTATGTCTGTGTTACTTGGTGTAAGTGTGTGTCTTTGTTACTTGGTGTCAGTGTATGTCTTTGTTACTTGGTGTAAGTGTGTGTCTCTGTTACTGGGTATCAGTGTATGTCTTTGTTACATGGTGTCAGTGTATGTCTGTGTTACTTGGTGTAAGTGTGTGTCTGTGTTACTGGGTATCAGTGTATGTCATTGTTACTGGGTGTCAGTGTGTGTCGTTGTGACTTGGTGTAAGTGTATGTCTTTGTTACTTGGTGCAATTGTCTGTCTTTGTCACTTCGTGTCAGTGTATGTCTGTGTTACTTGGTGTAAGTGTGTGACTTTGTTACTTGGTGTATGTGTGTGTCTGTGTTATTGTGTCTCAGTGCAGGTCTTTGTGACTTGGTGTCAGTGTGGGTCTGTGTTCCTGGGTGTCAGTGTATGTCTTTGTTACTGTGTATCAGTGTGTGTTACTGGGTGTCAGTGTATGTCTTTGTTACTGGGTGTCAGTGTGTGTCTGTGTTACTTGGTGCAAGTGTGTGTCTTTGTTACTTGGTGTCCGTGTGTGTCTGTGTTACTGGGTGTCAGTGCATGTCTTTGTTATTGGGTGTCAGTGTATGTCTTTGTTACTTGTTGTAAGTGTTTGTCAGTGTTACTGGGTATCAGTGTCTGTCTTTGTTACTTGGTGTAAGTGTGTGTCTGTGTTACTGGGTATCAGTGTATGTCTTTGTTACTTGGTGTCGGTGTATGTCTGTGTAACTTGGTGTAAGTATGTGTCTGTGTTACTGGGTATCAGTGTATGTCTTTGTTACTGGGTGTCAGTGTGTGTCTTTGTGACTTGGTGTAAGTTTATGTCTGTGTTACTTGGTCTAAGTGTGTGTCTTTGTGACTTGGTGTAATTGTGTGTCTGTGTTACTGGGTATCAGTGCACCTCTTTGTGTCTTGGTGTCAGTGTGTGTCTGTGTTCCTGGCTGTCAGTGTATGTCTTTGTTACTGTGTATCAGTGTGTGTTACTGGGTGTCAGTGTATGTCTTTGTTACTTGGTGTAAGTGTGTGTCCGTGTTACTGGGTATCAGTGTCTGTCTTTGTTACTTGGTGTAACTGTGTGTCTGTGTTACTGGGTATCAGTGTATGTCTTTGTTACTTGGTGTCAGTGTATGTCTGTGTTTCTTGATGTAAGTGTGTGTCTGTGTTACTGGGTATCAGTCTATGTCTTTGTGACTTGGTGTCAGTGTATGTCTTTGTTACTTGGTGTCAGTGTATGTCTGTGTTACTTGGTGTAAGTGTGTGTCTTTGTTACCTGGTGTCAGTGTATGTCAAAATACATAGTGTAAGTGTATGTCTTTGTTACTTGGTGTAAGTGTATGTCTTTGTTACTTGGTGTCAGTGTATGTCTGTGTTACTTGGTGTAAGTGTGTGTCTTTGTTACCTGGTGTAAGTGTATGTCTTTGTTACTTGGTGTCAGTGTGTGTCTGCGTTACTGGGTATCAGTGTATGTCTTTGTGACTTGGTATCAGTGTCTGTCCTTGTTACTGGGTGTCAGTGTATGTCTTTGTTACTTGGTGGAAGTGTGTGTCTTTGTTACTGGGTGTCAGTGTATGTCTTTGATACTGGGTGTCAGTGTGTGTCTGTGTCACTGGGTGTCAGAGTGTTTGTTTGTGTTACCGGGTGTCAGTGTGTGTCTGTGTTGCTTGGTGTCCATGTGTGTCTGTGTTACTGGGTGTCAGTGTATGTCTTTGTTACTGGGTGTCAGTGTATGTCTTTGTTACTTGGTGCAAGTGTGGGTCTTTGTTACTGGGTGTCAGTATATGTCTTTGTTACTTGGTGTAAGTGTGTGTCTGTGTTACTGGCTGTCAGTGTGTGTCTGTGTTACTTGCTGTAAGTGTGTATCTTAGTTACTTGGTGTCCGTGTGTGTCTGTGTTACTGGGTGTCAGTGTACGTCTTTGTTACTTGGTGTCAGTGTGTGTCTGTGTTACTGGGTGTCAGTGTATGTCTTTGTGACTTGGTGTCAGTGTATGTCTTTGTTACTTGGTGTAAGTGTGTGTCTGTGTGACTGGATATCAGTGTATGTCTTTGTTACTTGGTGTCAGTGTGTGTCAAAATACTTGCTGTAAGTGTATGTCTTTTTTACTTGGTGCAATTGTCTGTCTTTGTTACTTGGTGTCAGTGTATGTCTGTGTTACTTGGTATAAGTGTGTGTCTTTGTTACTTGGTGTAAGTATGTGTCATTGTTACTTGGTGTCAGTGTATGTCTTTGTTACTTGGTGCAAGTGTGTGTCTTTGTTACTTGGTGTCAGTGTGTGTCTTTGTTCCTGGGTGTCAGTGTATGTCTTTGTTACTGTGTATCAGTGTGTGTTACTGGGTGTCAGTGTGTGTCTGTGTTACTTGGTGTAAGTGTGTGTCTTTGTTACTTGGTGTCCGTGTGTGTCTGTGTAACTGGGTGTCAGTGTATGCCTTTGCAACTGGGTGTCAGTGTATGTCTTTGTTACTTGGTGCAAGTGTGTGTCTGTGTTACTGGGTGTCAGTGTATGTCTGTGTTACTTGGTGTAAGTGTGTGTCTGTGTTACTGGGTATCAGTGTATGTCTTTGTGACTTGGTGTCAGTGTATGTCTTTGTTACTTGGTGTAAGTGTAAGTCTTTGTTACTTGGTGTCAGTGTCTGTCTTTGTTACTTGGTGTCAGTGTGTGTCTGTGTTACTGGGTATCAGTGTATGTCTTTGTGACTTGTTATCAGTGTATGTCTTTGTTACTGGGTGTCAGTGTATGTCTTTGTGACTTGGTGTCAGTGTATGTCAAAATACTTGGTGTAAGTGTATGTCTTTGTTACTTGGTGCAATTGTCTGTCTTTGTTACTTGGTGTAAGTGTCAGTCTTTGTTACTTGGTGTCAGTGTATGTCTTTGATACTTGGTGTCAGTGTGTGTCTGTGTTACTGGGTATCAGTGTATGTCTTTGTGACTTGGTATCAGTGTATGTCTTTGTTACTGGGTGTCAGTGTGTGTCTGTGATACTTGGTGTCAGTGTATGTCTTTGTTACTGTTTATCAGTGTTTCTCTGTGTTACTGGGTGTCAGTGTGTATCTGTAACACTAGGTGTCAGTATTTAGTTTAGTTTCGAGATGCAGCACTTTGACAGTCCCTTCGGCCCACCGAGTCTGTGCCGACCATCAACCACCCATTTATACCAATCCTACACTAATCCCGTATTCCTATCACATCCCCACCTGTCCCTATATATTTCCCGACCACCTACCTACACTATCGGCAAATTATGATGGCCAATTAACCTATCAACCTGCAAGTCTTTGGCATGTGGGAGGAAACCGGAGCACCCGGAGGAAACCCAAGCAGACACAGGGAGAACTTGCAAACTCCGCACAGGCAGTACCCAGAATCGAACCCGGGTCCCTGGAGCTGTGAGGCTGCGGTGCTAACCACTGCGCCAATGTGCACACCCCCAGTGTGTGCCTGTGTGACTGCGTATCAGTGTATGTCTTTGTGACTTGGTGTCAGTGTCTGTCTTTGTTACTGGGTGTCAGTGTGTGTCTTTGTGACTTGGTGTCAGTGTATGTCTTTGTTACTGGGTGTCAGTGTGTGTCTTTGTGACTTGGTGTCAGTGTATGTCTTTGTTACTTGGTGTAAGTGTGTGTCTTTGTTACCTGGTGTAAGTGTATGTCTTTGTTACTTGGTGGAAGTGTGTGTCTTTGTTACTGGGTGTCAGTGTATGTCTTTGATACTGGGTGTCAGTGTGTGTCTGTGTCACTGGGTGTCAGAGTGTTTGTTTGTGTTACCGGGTGTCAGTGTGTGTCTGTGTTACTTGGTGTCCATGTGTGTCTGTGTTACTGGGTGTCAGTGTATGTCTTTGTTACTGGGTGTCAGTGTATGTCTTTGTTACTTGGTGCAAGTGTGGGTCTTTGTTACTGGGTGTCAGTATATGTCTTTGTTACTTGGTGTAAGTGTGTGTCTGTGTTACTGGCTGTCAGTGTGTGTCTGTGTTACTTGCTGTAAGTGTGTATCTTAGTTACTTGGTGTCCGTGTGTGTCTGTGTTACTGGGTGTCAGTGTACGTCTTTGTTACTTGGTGTCAGTGTGTGTCTGTGTTACTGGGTGTCAGTGTATGTCTTTGTGACTTGGTGTCAGTGTATGTCTTTGTTACTTGGTGTAAGTGTGTGTCTGTGTGACTGGATATCAGTGTATGTCTTTGTTACTTGGTGTCAGTGTGTGTCAAAATACTTGCTGTTAGTGTATGTCTTTTTTACTTGGTGCAATTGTCTGTCTTTGTTACTTGGTGTCAGTGTATGTCTGTGTTACTTGGTATAAGTGTGTGTCTTTGTTACTTGGTGTAAGTATGTGTCATTGTTACTTGGTGTCAGTGTATGTCTTTGTTACTTGGTGCAAGTGTGTGTCTTTGTTACTTGGTGTCAGTGTGTGTCTTTGTTCCTGGGTGTCAGTGCATGTCTTTGTTACTGTGTATCAGTGTCTGTTACTGGGTGTCAGTGTGTGTCTGTGTTACTTGGTGTAAGTGTGTGTCTTTGTTACTTGGTGTCCGTGTGTGTCT
The DNA here is from genome assembly GCF_036365525.1 of Heterodontus francisci. Classification (NCBI taxonomy): domain Eukaryota; kingdom Metazoa; phylum Chordata; class Chondrichthyes; order Heterodontiformes; family Heterodontidae; genus Heterodontus; species Heterodontus francisci. The sequence goes on along the minus strand of NW_027140221.1, from coordinate 3,016,221 downwards.
GTGTAACTGGGTGTCAGTGTATGCCTTTGCAACTGGGTGTCAGTGTATGTCTTTGTTACTTGGTGCAAGTGTGTGTCTGTGTTACTGGGTGACAGTGTATGTCTGTGTTACTTGGTGTAAGTGTGTGTCTGTGTTACTGGGTATCAGTGTATGTCTTTGTGACTTGGTGTCCGTGTATGTCTTTGTTACTTGGTGTAAGTGTAAGTCTTTGTTACTTGGTGTCAGTGTCTGTCTTTGTTACTTGGTGTAAGTGTCAGTCTTTGTTACTTGGTGTCAGTGTATGTCTTTGATACTTGGTGTCAGTGTGAGTCTGTGTTACTGGGTATCAGTGTATGTCTTTGTGACTTGGTATCAGTGTATGTCTTTGTTACTGGGTGTCAGTGTGTGTCTGTGATACTTGGTGTCAGTGTATGTCTTTGTTACTGTTTATCAGTGTTTCTCTGTGTTACTGGGTGTCAGTGTGTATCTGTAACACTAGGTGTCAGTATTTAGTTTAGTTTCGAGATGCAGCACTTTGACAGTCCCTTCGGCCCACCGAGTCTGTGCCGACCATCAACCACCCATTTATACTAATCCTACACTAATCCCGTATTCCTATCACATCCCCACCTGTCCCTATATATTTCCCGACCACCTACCTACACTATCGGCAAATTATGATGGCCAATTAACCTATCAACCTGCAAGTCTTTGGCATGTGGGAGGAAACCGGAGCACCCGGAGGAAACCCAAGCAGACACAGGGAGAACTTGCAAACTCCGCACAGGCAGTACCCAGAATCGAACCCGGGTCCCTGGAGCTGTGAGGCTGCGGTGCTAACCACTGCGCCAATGTGCACACCCCCAGTGTGGGCCTGTGTGACTGCGTATCAGTGTATGTCTTTGTGACTTGGTGTCAGTGTCTGTCTTTGTTACTGGGTGTCAGTGTGTGTCTTTGTGACTTGGTGTCAGTGTATGTCTTTGTTACTGGGTGTCAGTGTGTGTCTTTGTGACTTGGTGTCAGTGTATGTCTTTGTTACTTGGTGTAAGTGTGTGTCTGTGTTACTGGGTATCAGTGTATGTCTTTGTTACTTGGTGTCAGTGTATGTCTGTGTTACTTGGTGTAAGTGTGTGTCCATGTTACAGTGTGTCAGTGTGTATCTGTGTTACTTGGTGTAAGTCTGTGCCTTCGTCACTTGGTGTCTGTGTTTGTCTGTGTTACTGGGTGTCAGTATATGACTTTGTTACTGGCTGTCAGTGTATGTCTTTGTTACTTGGTGTAAGTGTGTGGCTGTGTTGCTGGGTGTCAGTGTATGTCTGTGTTACTTGGTGTAAGTGTGTGTCTGTGTTACTGGGTATCAGTTTATGTCTTTGTGACTTGGTGTCAGTGCATGTCTTTGTGACTGTGTGTCAGTGTGTGTCTTTGTGACTTGGTGTAAGTGTGTGTCTGTGTTACTGGGTATCAGTGTATGTCTTTGTTACTTTGTGTCTGTGTATGTCAAAATACTTGGTGTAAGTGTATGTCTTTGTTACTTGATGTAATTGTCTGCCTTTGTTACTTGGTGTAAGTGTATGTCTTTGTTACTTGGTGTCAGTGTGTGTCTATGTTACTAGGTGTAAGTGTGTGTCTGTGTTACTGGGTATCAGTGTATGTCTTTGTGACTGGGTATCAGTGTATGTCTTTGTGACTTGGTGTCAGTGTATGTCTTTGTTACTGGGTGTCAGTGTGTGTCTTTGTGACTTGGTGCCAGTGTCTGTCTTTGTTGCTTGGTGTAAGTGTGTGTCTGTGATACTGGGTGTCAGTGTGTGTCTGTGTTACTTGGTATAAGTCTGTGTCTTTGTTACTTGGTGTCCGTGTGTGTCTGTGTTACTGGGTGTCAGTGTATGTGTTTGTTAATGGGTGTCCGTGTATGTCTTTGTTACTTGGTGTAAGTGTGTGTCTGTGTTACTGGGTGTCAGTGTATGTCTGTGTTTCTTGGTGTACGTGTGGGTCTGTGTTACTGGGTATCAGTGTATGTTTTGTGACTTGGTGTCAGTGTATGTCTTTGTTACTGGGTGTCAGTGTGTGTCTTTGTGACTTGGTGTCAGTGTATGTCTTTGTTACTTGGTTTAAGTGTGTGTCTGTGTTACTGGGTATCAGTGTATGTCTTTGTTACTTGGTGTCAGTGTTTGTCAAAATACTTGGTGTCAGTGTATGTCTTTGTTACTTGGTGTAATTGTCTATCTTTGTTACTTGGTGTAAGTGTATGTCTTTGTTACTTGGTGTCAGTGTATGTCTTTGTTACTTGGTGTCAGTGTGTGTCTGTGTTACTGGGTATCAGTGTATGTCTTTGTGACTGGGTATCAGTGTATGTCTTTGTGACTTGGTGTCAGTGTATGTCTTTGTTACTGGGTGTCAGTGTGTGTCTTTGTGACTTGGTGCCAGTGTCTGTCTTTGTTGCTTGGTGTAAGTGTGTGTCTGTGATACTGGGTGTCAGTGTGTGTCTGTGTTACTTGGTATAAGTCTGTGTCTTTGTTACTTGGTGTCCGTGTGTGTCTGTGTTACTGGGTGTCAGTGTATGTGTTTGTTAATGGGTGTCCGTGTATGTCTTTGTTACTTGGTGTAAGAGTGTGTCTGTGTTACTGGGTGTCAGTGTATGTCTGTGTTTCTTGGTGTACGTGTGGGTCTGTGTTACTGGGTATCAGTGTATGTTTTGTGACTTGGTGTCAGTGTATGTCTTTGTTACTGGGTGTCAGTGTGTGTCTTTGTGACTTGGTGTCAGTGTATGTCTTTGTTACTTGGTTTAAGTGTGTGTCTGTGTTACTGGGTATCAGTGTATGTCTTTGTTACTTGGTGTCAGTGTTTGTCAAAATACTTGGTGTCAGGGTATGTCTTTGTTACTTGGTGTAATTGTCTATCTTTGTTACTTGGTGTAAGTGTATGTCTTTGTTACTTGGTGTCAGTGTATGTCTTTGTTACTTGGTGTCAGTGTGTGTCTGTGTTACTGGGTATCAGTGTATGTCTTTGTGACTTGGTATCAGTGTATGTCTTTGTGACTTGGTGTCAGTGTACGTCTTTGTTACTGGGAGTCAGTGTGTGTCTGCGTTACTGGGTATCAGTGTATGTCTTTGTGACTTGGTATCAGTGTATGTCTTTGTTACTGGGTGTCAGTATATCTCGTTGTTACTTGGTGTAAGTGTGTGTCTTTGTTACTGGGTGTCAGTGTACTTCTTTGTTACTTGGTGTCAGTGTGTGTCTGTGTTACTGGGTGTCAGTGTATGTCTTTGATACTGGGTGTCAGTGTGTGTCTGTGTCACTGGGTGTCAGTGTGTTTGTTTGTGTTACCGGGTGTCAGTGTGTGTCTGTGTTACTTGGTGTCCATGTGTGTCTGTGTTACTGGGTGTCAGTGTATGTCTTTGTTACTGGGTGTCAGTGTATGTCTTTGTTACTTATTGAATGTGTGGGTCTTTGTTACTGGGTGTCAGTGCATGTCTTTGTTACTTGGTGTAAGTGTGTGTCTGTGTTACTGGGTGTCAGTGTGTGTCTGTGTTACTTGGTGTAAGTGTGTGTCTTAGTTAATTGGTGTCCGTGTCTGTCTGTGTTACTGGGTGTCAGTGTACGTCTTTGTGACTTGGTGTAAGTGTGTGTCTGTGTTACTGGGTGTCAGTGTATGTCTTTGTGACTTGGTGTCAGTGTATGTCTTTGTTACTTGGTGTAAGTGTGTGTCTGTGTTACTGGGTATCAGTGTATGTCTTTGTTACTTGGTTTCAGTGTATGTCAAAATACTTGCTGTCAGTGGATGTCTTTTTTACTTGGTGCAATTGTCTGTCTTTGTTACTTGGTGTCAGTGTGTGTCTGTGTTACTTGGTATAAGTGCGTGTCTTTGTTACTTGGTGTAAGTGTGTGTCATCGTTACATGGTGTCAGTGTATGTCTTTGTTACTTGGTGTAAGTGTGTGTCTTTGTTACTTGGTGTCAGTGTGTGTCTTTGTTCCTGGGTGTCAGTGTATGTCTCTGTTACTGTGTATCAGTGTGTGTTACTGGGTGTCAGTGTGTGTCTGTGTTACTTGGTGTAAGTGTGCGTCTTTGTTACATGGTGTCCGTGTGTGTCTGTGTTACTGGGTGTCAGTGTTTGTCTTTGTAACTGGGTGTCAGTGTATGTCTTTGTTACTTGGTGTAAGTGTGTGTCTGTGTTACTGGGTGTCAGTGTATGTCTGTGTTACTTGGTGTAAGTGTGTGTCTGTGTTACTGGGTATCAGTGTCTGTCTTTGTGACTTGGTGTCAGTGTATGTCTTTGTTACTTGGTGTAAATGTAAGACTTTGTTACTTGGTGTCAGTGTATGTCTTTGTTACTTGGTGTCAGTGTGTGTCTGTGTTACTGGGTATCAGTGTATGTCTTTGTGACTTGGTATCAGTGTATGTCTTTGTTACTGGGTGTCAGTGTATGTCTTTGTGACTTCGTGTCAGTGTATGTCAAAATACTTGGTGTAAGTGTATGTCTTTGTTACTTGGTGTAATTGTCTGTCTTTGTTACTTGGTGTAAGTGTAAGTCTTTGTTACTTGGTGTCAGTGTATGTCTTTGTTACTTGGTGTCAGTGTGTGTCTGTGTTACTGGGTATCAGTGTATGTCTTTGTGACTTGGTATCAGTGTATGTCTTTGTTACTGGGTGTCACTGTGTGTCTGTGTTACTTGGTGTCAGTGGAAGTCTTTGTTACTGTGTATCAGTGTTTCTCTGTGTTACTGGGTGTCAGTGTGTGTTTGTTTGTGTTACTGGGTGTCAGTGTGTATCTGTGAAACTAGGTGTCAGTATGTAGTTTAGTTTAGAGATATAGCACTTTCACCGGCGCTTCGGCCCACCGAGTCTGTGCCGGAAATCAACCACCCATTTATACTAATGCTGCACTAATCCCGTATTCCTATCACATCCCCACCTGTCCCTATATATTTCCCTGCCACCTACCTATACTAGGGGCAATTTATGATGGCCAAGTAACCTATCAACCTGCAAGTCTTTGGCATGTGGGAGGAAACCGGAGCACCCGGAGGAAACCCACGCAGACACAGGGAGAACTTGCAAACTCCGCACAGGCAGTACCCAGAATCGAAAACGGGTCCCTGGAGCTGTGAGGCTGCGCTGCTAACCACTGCGCCAATGTGCCCCCCCCACAAGTGTGTGCCTGTGTTACTGGGTGTCAGTGTATGTCTTTGTTACTGGGTGTCAGTGTGTGTCTTTGTTACTTGGTTTCAGTGTATGTCTGTGTTACTTGGTGTAAGTGTGTGTCTATGTTACTGGGTGTCAGTGAGTGTCTGTGTTACTTGGTGTAAGTCTGTGTCTTTGTCACTTGGTGTCCGTGTGTGTCTGTGTTACTGGGTGTCTGTGCATGTCTTTGTTACTGGGTGTCAGTGTATGTCTTTGTTACTGAGTGTCAGTGTGTGTCTTCGTTGCTTGGTGTCAGTGTATGTCTGTGTTACTTGGTGTCAGTCTGTGTCTATGTTACTGGGTGTCAATGTGTGTCTGTGTTACTTGTTGTAAGTCTGTGTCTTTGTCACTTGGTGTAATTGTCTGTCTTTGTGACTTGGTGTCAGTGTATGTCTTTGATACTGGGTGTCAGTGTGTGTCTGTGTCACTGGGTGTCAGTGTGTGTCTGTGTTACTTGGTGTCAGTGTATGTCTTTGTTACTGTTTATCAGTGTTTGTCTGTGTTACTGGGTGTCAGTGTGTGTCGTTGTTACTTGGTGTAAGTGTGTGTCTTTGTTACTGGGTGTCAGTGTATTTCTTTGTTACTTGGTGTCAGTGTGTGTCTGTGTTACTGGGTGTCAGTGTATGTCTTTGATACTGGGTGTCAGTGTGTGTCTGTGCCACTGGGTGTCAGTGTGTTTGTTTGTGTTACCGGGTGTCAGTGTGTGTCTGTGTTACTTGGTGTCCATGTGTGTCTGTGTTACTGGGTGTCAGTGTATGTCTTTGTTACTGGGTGTCAGTGTATGTCTTTGTTACTTGCTGTAAGTGTGGGTCTTTGTTACTGGGTGTCAGTGCATGTCTTTGTTACTTGGTGTAAGTGTGTGTCTGTGTTACTGGGTGTCAGTGTGTGTCTGTGTTACTTGGTGTAAGTGTGTGTCTTAGTTACTTGGTGTCCGTGTGTGTCTGTGTTACTGGGTGTCAGTGTACGTCTTTGTTACTTTGTGTCAGTGTGTGTCTGTGTTACTGGGTGTCAGCGTATGTCTTTGTGACTTGGTGTCAGTGTATGTCTTTGTGACTTGGTGTCAGTGTATGTCTTTGTTACTTGGTGTCAGTGTATGTCAAAATACTTGCTGTAAGTGTATGTCTTTTTTACTTGGTGCAATTGTCTGTCTTTGTTACTTGGTGTCAGTGTATGTCTGTGTTACTTGGTATAAGTGCGTGTCTTTGTTACTTGGTGTAAGTGTGTGTCTTTGTTACTTGGTGTAATTGTCTGTCTTTGTTACTTGGTGTCAGTGTGTGTCTGTGTTACTGGGTATCAGTGTATGTCTTTGTGACTTGGTGTCTGTGTATTTATTTGTTACTTGGTGTCAGTGTGTGTCTGTGTTACTGGGTGTCAGTGTATGTCTTTGATACTGGGTGTCAGTGTGTGTCTGTGTCACTGGGTGTCAGTGTGTTTGTTTGTGTTACCGGGTGTCAGTGTGTGTCTGTGTTACTTGGTGTCCATGTGTGTCTGTGTTACTGGGTGTCAGTGTATGTCTTTGTTACTGGGTGTCCGTGTATTTCTTTGTTACTTGGTGTCAGTGTGTGTCTGTGTTACTGGGTGTCAGTGTATGTCTTTGATACTGGGTGTCAGTGTATGTCTTTGTTACTGGGTGTCAGTGTGTGTCTTTGTTTCTTGGTTTCAGTGTATGTCTGTGTTACTTGGTGTAAGTGTGTGTCTATGTTACTGGGTGTCAGTGAGTGTCTGTGTTACTTGGTGTAAGTCTGTGTCTTTGTCAATTGGTGTCCGTGTGTGTCTGTGTTACTGGGTGTCTGTGCATGTCTTTGTTACTGGGTGTCAGTGTATGTCTTTGTTACTGAGTGTCAGTGTGTGTCTTCGTTGCTTAGTGTCAGTGTATGTCTGTGTTACTTGGTGTCAGTGTGTGTCTATGTTACTGGGTGTCAGTGTGTGTCTGTGTTACTTGGTGTAAGTCTGTGTCTTTGTCAATTGGTGTCCGTGTGTGTCTGTGTTACTGGGTGTCTGTGCATGTCTTTGTTACTGGGTGTCAGTGTGTGTCTTTGTGACTTGGTGTCAGTGTATGTCTTTGTTACTTGGTGTAAGTGTGTGTCTGTGTTACTGGGTATCATTGTATGTCTGTGTTACTTGGTGTCAGTGTATGTCAAAATATTTGGCGTAAGTGTGTGTCTTTGTTACTTGGTGTAATTGTCTGTCTTTGTTACTTGGTGTCAGTGTGTGTCTGTGTTACTGGGTATCAGTGTATGTCTTTGTGACTTGGTGTCAGTGTATGTCTTTGTTACTGGGTGTCAGTGTGTGTCTGTGTTACTTGGTGTCAGTGTATGTCTTTGTTACTGTTTATCAGTGTTTGTCTGTGTTACTGGGTGTCAGTGTGTGTCGTTGTTACTTGGTGTAAGTGTGTGTCTTTGTTACTGGGTGTCAGTGTATTTCTTTGTTACTTGGTGTCAGTGTGTGTCTGTGTTACTGGGTGTCAGTGTATGTCTTTGATACTGGGTGTCAGTGTGTGTCTGTGTCACTGGGTGTCAGTGTGTTTGTTTGTGTTACCGGGTGTCAGTGTGTGTCTGTGTTACTTGGTGTCCATGTGTGTCTGTGTTACTGGGTGTCAGTGTATGTCTTTGTTACTGGGTGTCAGTGTATGTCTTTGTTACTTGCTGTAAGTGTGGGTCTTTGTTACTGGGTGTCAGTGCATGTCTTTGTTACTTGGTGTAAGTGTGTGTCTGTGTTACTTGGTTTCAGTGTATGTCTGTGTTACTTGGTGTAAGTGTGTGTCTATGTTACTGGGTGTCAGTGAGTGTCTGTGTTACTTGGTGTAAGTCTGTGTCTTTGTCATTTGGTGTCCGTGTGTGTCTGTGTTACTGGGTGTCTGTGCATGTCTTTGTTACTGGGTGTCAGTGTATGTCTTTGTTACTTGGTGTCAGTGTATGTCAAAATACTTGCTGTAAGTGTATGTCTTTTTTACTTGGTGCAATTGTCTGTCTTTGTTACTTGGTGTCAGTGTATGTCTGTGTTACTTGGTATAAGTGCGTGTCTTTGTTACTTGGTGTAAGTGTGTGTCATTGTTACTTGGTGTCAGTGTATGTCTTTGTTACTTGGTGTAAGTGTGTGTCTTTGTTACTTGGTGTCAGTGTGTGTCTGTGTTACTGGGTGTCAGTGAATGTCTTTGTAACTGGGTGTCAGTGTATGTCTTTGTTACTTGGTGTAAGTGTGTGTCTGTGTTACTGGGTGTCAGTGTATGTCTGTGTTACTTGGTGTAAGTGTGTGTCTGTGTTACTGAGTATCAGTGTATATCTTTGTGACTTGGTGTCAGTGTATGTCTTTGTTACTTAGTGTAAGTGTAAGTCTTTGTGACTTGGTGTCAGTGTATGTCTTTGTTACTTGGTGTCAGTGTGTGTCTGTGTTACTGGGTATCAGTGTATGTCTTTGTGACTTGGTATCAGTGTATGTCTTTGTTACTGTGTGTCAGTGTATGTCTTTGTGACTTGGTGTCAGTGTATGTCAAAATACTTGGTGTCCGTGTGTGTCTGTGTTACTGGGTGTCTGTGCATGTCTTTGTTACTGGGTGTCAGTGTATGTCTTTGTTACTGAGTGTCAGTGTGTCTCTTCGTTGCTTGGTGTCAGTGTATGTCTGTGTTACTTGGTGTCAGTGTGTGTCTATATTACTGGGTGTCAGTGTGTGTCTGTGTTACTTGGTGTAAGTCTGTGTCTTTGTCACTTGGTGTCCGTGTGTGTCTTTGTTACTGGGTGTCAGTGTGTGTCTTTGTGACTTGGTGTCAGTGTATGTCTTTGTTACTTGGTGTAAGTGTGTGTCTGTGTTACTGGGTATCAGCGTATGTCTGTGTTACTTGGTGTCAGTGTATGTCAAAATACTTGGTGTAAGTGTGTGTCTTTGTTACTTGGTGTAATTGTCTGTCTTTGTTACTTGGTGTCAGTGTGTGTCTGTGTTACTGGGTATCAGTGTATGTCTTTGTGACTTGGTGTCAGTGCATGTCTTTGTTACTGGGTGTCAGTGTGTGTCTGTGTTACTTGGTGTCAGTGTATGTCTTTGTTACTGTTTATCAGTGTTTGTCTGTGTTTCTGGGTGTCAGTGTGTGTTTGTTTGTGTTACTGGGTGTCTGTGCATGTCTTTGTTACTGGGTGTCAGTGTGTGTCTTTGTGACTTGGTGTCCGTGTATGTCTTTGTTACTTGGTGTAAGTGTGTGTCTGTGTTACTGGGTATCAGTGTATGTCTGTGTTTGTTGGTGTCAGTGTATGTCAAAATACTTGGTGTAAGTGTGTGTCTTTGTTACTTGGTGTAATTGTCTGTCTTTGTTACTGGGCATCAGTGTATGTCTTTGTGACTTGATGTCAGTGTATGTCTTTGTTACTGGGTGTCAGTGTGTGTCTGTGTTACTTGGTGTCAGTGTATGTCTTTGTTACTGCTTATCAGTGTTTGTCTGTGTTACTGGGTGTCAGTGTGTGTTTGTTTGTGTTACTGGGTGTCTGTGCATGTCTTTGTTACTGGGTGTCAGTGTGTGTCTTTGTGACTTGGTGTCCGTGTATGTCTTTGTTACTTGGTGTAAGTGTGTGTCTGTGTTACTGGGTATCAGTGTATGTCTTTGTGACTTGGTGTCAGTGTATGTCAAAATACTTGGTGTAAGTGTGTGTCTTTGTTACTTGGTGTAATTGTCTGTCTTTGTTACTTGGTGTCAGTGTGTGTCTGTGTTACTGGGTATCAGTGTATTTCTTTGTGACTTGGTGTCAGTGTATTTATTTGTTACTTGGTGTCAGTGTGTGTCTGTGTTACTGGGTGTCAGTGTATGTCTTTGATACTGGGTGTCAGTGTGTGTCTGTGTCACTGGGTGACAGTGTGTTTGTTTGTGTTACCGGGTGTCATGTGTGTCTGTGTTACTTGGTGTCCATGTGTGTCTGTGTTACTGGGTGTCAGTGTATGTCTTTGTTACTGGGTGTCAGTGTATGTCTTTGTTACTTGCTGTAAGTGTGGGTCTTTGTTACTGGGTGTCAGTGTGTGTCTGTGTTACTTGGTGTAAGTGTGTGTCTTAGTTACTTGGTGTCCGTGTGTGTCTGTGTTACTGGGTGTCAGTGTACGTCTTTGTTACTTGGTGTAAGTGTGTGTCTGTGTTACTGGGTGTCAGTGTATGTCTTTGTGACTTGGTGTCAGTGTATGTCTTTGTGACTTGGTGTCAGTGTATGTCTTTGTTACTTGGTGTCAGTGTATGTCAAAATACTTGCTGTAAGTGTATGTCTTTTTTGCTTGGTGCAATTGTCTGTCTTTGTTACTTGGTGTCAGTGTATGTCTGTGTTACTTGGTATAAGTGCGTGTCTTTGTTACTTGGTGTAAGTGTGTGTCATTGTTACTTGGTGTCAGTGTATGTCTTTGTTACTTGGTGTAAGTGTGTGTCTTTGTTACTTCCTGTCAGTGTTTGTCTGTGTTACTGGGTGTCAGTGTATGTCTTTGTAACTGGGTGTCAGTGCATGTCATTGTTACTTGGTGTAAGTGTGTGTCTGTGTTACTGGGTGTCAGTGTATGTCTGTGTTACTTGGTGTAAGTGTGTGTCTGTGTTACTGAGTATCAGTGTATGTCTTTGTGCCTTGGTGTCAGTGTATGTCTTTGTTACTTGGTGTAAGTGTAAGTCTTTGTGACTTGGTGTCAGTGTATGTCTTTGTTACTTGGTGTCAGTGTGTGTCTGTGTTACTGGGTATCAGTGTATGTCTTTGTGACTTGGTATCAGTGTATGTCTTTGTTACTGGGTTTCAGTGTGTGTCTGTGTTACTTGGTATCAGTGTATGTCTTTGTTACTGTGTGTCAGTGTATGTCTTTGTGACTTGGTGTCAGTGTATGTCAAAATACTTGGTGTAAGTGTATGTCTTTGTTACTTGGTGTAATTGTCTGTCTTTGTTACTTGGTGTAAGTGTAAGTCTTTGTTACTTGGTGTCAGTGTATGTCTTTGTTACTTGGTGTCAGTGTATGTCTTTGTTACTGGGTGTCAGTGTGTGTCTGTGTTACTTGGTGTCAGTGTATGTCTTTGTTACTGTTTATCAGTGTTTCTCTGTGTTACTGGGTGTCAGTGTGTGTTTGTTTGTGTGACTGTGTGTCAGTGTGTATCTGTGACACTAGGTGTCAGTATTTAGTTTAGTTTAGAGATACAGCACTTTCACCGGCCCTTCGGCCCACCGAGTCTGTGCCGACAATCAACCACCCATTTATACTAATCCTACACTAATCCCGTATTCCTATCACATCCCCACCTGTCCCTATATATTTCCCTGCCACCTACCTATACTAGGGGCAATTTATGATGGCCAAGTAACCTATCAACCTGCAAGTCTTTGGCATGTGGGAGGAAACCGGAGCACCCGGAGGAAACCCACGCAGACACAGGGAGAACTTGCAAACTCCGCACAGGCAGTACCCAGAATCGAAAACGGGTCCCTGGAGATGTGAGGGTACGGTGCTAACCACTGTGCCAATGTGCCCCCCCCCAAGTGTGTGCCTGTGTTACTGGGTATCAGTGTATGTCTTTGTTACTGGGTGTCAGTGTGTGTCTTTGTTACTTGGTTTCAGTGTATGTCTGTGTTACTTGGTGTAAGTGTGTGTCTTTGTCACTTGGTGTCCGTGTGTGTCTGTGTTACTGGGTGTCTGTGCATGTCTTTGTTACTGGGTGTCAGTGTATGTCTTTGTTACTGAGTGTCAGTGTGTGTCTTCGTTGCTTGGTGTCAGTGTATGTCTGTGTTACTTGGTGTCAGTGTGTGTCTATATTACTGGGTGTCAGTGTGTGTCTGTGTTACTGGGTATCAGTGTATGTCTTTGTGAATTGGTGTCAGTCTATGTCTTTGTTACTGGGTGTCAGTGTGTGTCTGTGTTACTTGGTGTCAGTGTATGTCTTTGTTACTGTTTATCAGTGTTTGTCTGTGTTACTGGGTGTCAGTGTGTGTTTGTTTGTGTTATTGGGTCTCTGTGCATGTCTTTGTTACTGGGTGTCAGTGTGTGTCTTCGTTGCTTGGTGTCAGTGTATGTCTGTGTTACTTGGTGTCAGTGTGTGTCTATATTACTGGGTGTCAGTGTGTGTCTGTGTTACTGGGTATCAGTGTATGTCTTTGTGAATTGGTGTAAGTCTGTGTCTTTGTCACTTGGTGTCCGTGTGTGTCTGTGTTACTGGGTGTCTGTGCATGTCTTTGTTACTGGGTGTCAGTGTGTGTCTGTGTTACTGGGTATCAGTGTATGTCTTTGTGAATTGGTGTCAGTCTATGTCTTTGTTACTGGGTGTCAGTGTGTGTCTGTGTTACTTGGTGTCAGTGTATGTCTTTGTTACTGTTTATCAGTGTTTGTCTGTGTTACAGGGTGTCAGTGTGTGTTTGTTTGTGTTATTGGGTCTCTGTGCATGTCTTTGTTACTGGGTGTCAGTGTGTGTCTTTGTGACTTGGTGTCCGTGTATGTCTTTGTTACTTGGTGTAAGTGTGTGTCTGTGTTACTGGGTATCAGTGTATGTCTGTGTTACTTGGTGTCAGTGTATGTCAAAATACTTGGTGTAAGTGTGTGTCTTTGTTACTTGGTGTAATTGTCTGTCTTTGTTACTTGGTGTCAGTGTGTGTCTGTGTTACTGGGTATCAGTGTATGTCTTTGTGACTTGGTGTCAGTGTATGTCTTTGTTACTGGGTGTCAGTGTGTGTCTGTGTTACTTGGTGTCAGTGTATGTCTTTGTTACTGTTTATCAGTGTTTGTCTGTGTTACTGGGTGTCAGTGTGTGTCGTTGTTACTTGGTGTAAGTGTGTGTCTTTGTTACTGGGTGTCAGTGTATTTCTTTGTTACTTGGTGTCAGTGTGTGTCTGTGTTACTGGGTGTCAGTGTATGTCTTTGATACTGGGTGTCAGTGTGTGTCTGTGTCACTGGGTGTCAGTGTGTTTGTTTGTGTTACCGGGTGTCAGTGTGTGTCTGTGTTACTTGGTGTCCATGTGTGTCTGTGTTACTGGGTGTCAGTGTATGTCTTTGTTACTGGGTGTCAGTGTATGTCTTTGTTACTTGCTGTAAGTGTGGGTCTTTGTTACTGGGTGTCAGTGCATGTCTTTGTTACTTGGTGTAAGTGTGTGTCTGTGTTACTGGGTGTCAGTGTGTGTCTGTGTTACTTGGTGTCAGTGTATGTCTTTGTCATTTGGTGTAAGTGTGTGTCTTTGTTACTTCCTGTCAGTGTTTGTCTGTGTTACTGGGTGTCAGTGTATGTCTTTGTAACTGGGTGTCAGTGCATGTCTTTGTTACTTGGTGTAAGTGTGTGTCTGTGTTACTGGGTGTCAGTGTATGTCTGTGTTACTTGGTGTAAGTGTGTGTCTGTGTTACTTGGTGTCAGTGTATGTCTTTGTGCCTTGGTGTCAGTGTATGTCTTTGTTACTTGGTGTAAGTGTAAGTCTTTGTGACTTGGTGTCAGTGTATGTCTTTGTTACTTGGTGTCAGTGTGTGTCTGTGTTACTGGGTATCAGTGTATGTCTTTGTGACTTGGTATCAGTGTATGTCTTTGTTACTGGGTGTCAGTGTGTGTCTGTGTTACTTGGTATCAGTGTATGTCTTTGTTACTGTGTGTCAGTGTATGTCTTTGTGACTTGGTGTCAGTGTATGTCAAAATACTTCGTGTAAGTGTATGTCTTTGTTACTTGGTGTAATTGTCTGTCTTTGTTACTTGGTGTAAGTGTAAGTCTTTGTTACTTGGTGTCAGTGTATGTCTTTGTTACTTGGTGTCAGTGTGTGTCTGTGTTACTGGGTGTCAGTGTATGTCTTTGTGACTTGGTATCAGTGTATGTCTTTGTTACTGGGTGTCAGTGTGTGTCTGTGTTACTTGGTGTCAGTGTATGTCTTTGTTACTGTTTATCAGTGTTTCTCTGTGTTACTGGGTTTCAGTGTGTGTTTGTTTGTGTGACTGTGTGTCAGTGTGTATCTGTGACACTAGGTGTCAGTATTTAGTTTAGTTTAGAGATACAGCACTTTCACCGGCCCTTCGGCCCACCGAGTCTGTGCCGACAATCAACCACCCATTTATACTAATCCTACACTAATCCCGTATTCCTATCACATCCCCACCTGTCCCTATATATTTCCCTGCCACCTACCTATACTAGGGGCAATTTATGATGGCCAAGTAACCTATCAACCTGCAAGTCTTTGGCATGTGGGAGGAAACCGGAGCACCCGGAGGAAACCCACGCAGACACAGGGAGAACTTGCAAACTCCGCACAGGCAGTACCCAGAATCGAAAACGGGTCCCTGGAGATGTGAGGGTACGGTGCTAACCACTGTGCCAATGTGCCCCCCCCCCAAGTGTGTGCCTGTGTTACTGGGTATCAGTGTATGTCTTTGTTACTGGGTGTCAGTGTGTGTCTTTGTTACTTGGTTTCAGTGTATGTCTGTGTTACTTGGTGTAAGTGTGTGTCTTTGTCACTTGGTGTCCGTGTGTGTCTGTGTTACTGGGTGTCTGTGCATGTCTTTGTTACTGGGTGTCAGTGTATGTCTTTGTTACTGAGTGTCAGTGTGTGTCTTCGTTGCTTGGTGTCAGTGTATGTCTGTGTTACTTGGTGTCAGTGTGTGTCTATATTACTGGGTGTCAGTGTGTGTCTGTGTTACTTGGTGTAAGTCTGTGTCTTTGTCACTTGGTGTCCGTGTGTGTCTGTGTTACTGGGTGTCTGTGCATGTCTTTGTTACTGGGTGTCAGTGTGTGTCTGTGTTACTGGGTATCAGTGTATGTCTTTGTGAATTGGTGTCAGTGTATGTCTTTGTTACTGGGTGTCAGTGTGTGTCTGTGTTACTTGGTGTCAGTGTATGTCTTTGTTACTGTTTATCAGTGTTTGTCTGTGTTACTGGGTGTCAGTGTGTGTTTGTTTGTGTTATTGGGTGTCTGTGCATGTCTTTGTTACTGGGTGTCAGTGTGTGTCTTTGTGACTTGGTGTCCGTGTATGTCTTTGTTACTTGGTGTAAGTGTGTGTCTGTGTTACTGGGTATCAGTGTATGTCTGTGTTACTTGGTGTCAGTGTATGTCAAAATACTTGGTGTAAGTGTGTGTCTTTGTTACTTGGTGTAATTGTCTGTCTTTGTTACTTGGTGTCAGTGTGTGTTGTGTTACTGGGTATCAGTGTATGTCTTTGTGACTTGGTGTCAGTGTATGTCTTTGTTACTGGGTGTCAGTGTGTGTCTGTGTTACTTGGTGTCAGTGTACTTCTTTGTTACTGTTTATCAGTGTTTGTCTGTGTTACTGGGTGTCAGTGTGTGTCGTTGTTACTTGGTGTAAGTGTGTGTCTTTGTTACTGGGTGTCAGTGTATTTCTTTGTTACTTGGTGTCAGTGTGTGTCTGTGTTACTGGGTGTCAGTGTATGTCTTTGATACTGGGTGTCAGTGTGTGTCTGTGTCACTGGGTGTCAGTGTGTTTGTTTGTGTTACCGGGTGTCAGTGTGTGTCTGTGTTACTTGGTGTCCATGTGTGTCTGTGTTACTGGGTGTCAGTGTATGTCTTTGTTACTGGGTGTCAGTGTATGTCTTTGTTACTTGCTGTAAGTGTGGGTCTTTGTTACTGGGTGTCAGTGCATGTCTTTGTTACTTGGTGTAAGTGTGTGTCTGTGTTACTTGGTGTAAGTGTGTGTCTTAGTTACTTGGTGTCCGTGTGTGTCTGTGTTACTGGGTGTCAGTGTACGTCTTTGTTACTTGGTGTAAGTGTGTGTCTGTGTTACTGGGTGTCAGTGTATGTCTTTGTGACTTGGTGTCAGTGTATGTCTTTGTTACTTGGTGTCAGTGTATGTCAAAATACTTGCTGTAAGTGTAATTCTTTTTTACTTGGTGCAATTGTCTGTCTTTGTTACTTGGTGTCAGTGTATGTCTGTGTTACTTGGTGTCAGTGTGTGTCTGTGTTACTGGGTATCAGTGTATGTCTTTGTGACTTGGTATCAGTGTATGTCTTTGTTACTGGGTGTCAGTGTGTGTCTGTGTTACTTGGTATCAGTGTATGTCTTTGTTACTGTGTGTCAGTGTATGTCTTTGTGACTTGGTGTCAGTGTATGTCAAAATACTTGGTGTAAGTGTGTGTCTTTGTTACTTGGTGTAATTGTCTGTCTTTGTTACTTGGTGTAAGTGTAAGTCTTTGTTACTTGGTGTCAGTGTATGTCTTTGTTACGTGGTGTCAGTGTGTGTCTGTGTTACTGGGTGTCAGTGTGTGTCTGTGTTACTTGGTGTCAGTGTATGTCTTTGTTACTGTTTATCAGTGTTTCTCTGTGTTACTGGGTGTCAGTGTGTGTTTGTTTGTGTGACTGTGTGTCAATGTGTATCTGTGACACTAGGTGTCAGTATTTAGTTTAGTTTAGAGATACAGCACTATCACCGGCCCTTCGGCCCACCGAGTCTGTGCCGACAATCAACCACCCATTTATACTAATCCGACACTAATCCCGTATTCCTATCACATCCCCACCTGTCCCTATATATTTCCCTGCCACCTACCTATACTAGGGGCAATTTATGATGGCCAAGTAACCTATCAACCTGCAAGTCTTTGGCATGTGGGAGGAAACCGGAGCACCCGGAGGAAACCCACGCACACACAGGGAGAACTTGCAAACTCCGCACAGGCAGTACCCAGAATCGAAAACGGGTCCCTGGAGATGTGAGGGTACGGTGCTAACCACTGCGCCAATGTGCCCCCCCCCAAGTGTGTGCCTGTGTTACTGGGTATCAGTGTATGTCTTTGTTACTGGGTGTCAGTGTGTGTCTTTGTTACTTGGTTTCAGTGTATGTCTGTGTTACTTGGTGTAAGTGTGTGTCTTTGTCACTTGGTGTCCGTGTGTGTCTGTGTTACTGGGTGTCTGTGCATGTCTTTGTTACTGGGTGTCAGTGTATGTCTTTGTTACTGAGTGTCAGTGTGTGTCTTCGTTGCTTGGTGTCAGTGTATGTCTGTGTTACTTGGTGTCAGTGTGTGTCTATATTAATGGGTGTCAGTGTGTGTCTGTGTTACTTGGTGTAAGTCTGTGTCTGTGTCACTTGGTGTCCGTGTGTGTCTGTGTTACTGGGTGTCTGTGCATGTCTTTGTTACTGGGTGTCAGTGTGTGTCTTTGTGACTTGGTGTCAGTGTATGTCTTTGTTACTTGGTGTAAGTGTGTGTCTGTGTTACTGGGTATCAGCGTATGTCTGTGTTACTTGGTGTCAGTGTATGTCAAAATACTTGGTGTAAGTGTGTGTCTTTGTTACTTGGTGTAATTGTCTGTCTTTGTTACTTGGTGTCAGTGTGTGTCTGTGTTACTGGGTATCAGTGTATGTCTTTGTGACTTGGTGTCAGTGCATGTCTTTGTTACTGGGTGTCAGTGTGTGTCTGTGTTACTTGGTGTCAGTGTATGTCTTTGTTACTGTTTATCAGTGTTTGTCTGTGTTACTGGGTGTCAGTGTGTGTTTGTTTGTGTTACTGGGTGTCTGTGCATGTCTTTGTTACTGGGTGTCAGTGTGTGTCTTTGTGACTTGGTGTCCGTGTATGTCTTTGTTACTTGGTGTAAGTGTGTGTCTGTGTTACTGGGTATCAGCGTATGTCTGTGTTACTTGGTGTCAGTGTATGTCAAAATACTTGGTGTAAGTGTGTGTCTTTGTTACTTGGTGTAATTGTCTGTCTTTGTTACTGGGTGTCAGTGTGTGTCTGTGTTACTGGGTATCAGTGTATGTCTTTGTGACTTGGTGTCAGTGTATGTCTTTGTTACTGGGTGTCAGTGTGTGTCTGTGTTACTTGGTGTCAGTGTATGTCTTTGTTACTGTTTCTCAGTGTTTGTCTGTGTTACTGGGTGTCAGTGTGTGTTTGTTTGTGTTATTGGGTGTC
This sequence comes from Heterodontus francisci, assembly GCF_036365525.1. Taxonomy (NCBI): domain Eukaryota; kingdom Metazoa; phylum Chordata; class Chondrichthyes; order Heterodontiformes; family Heterodontidae; genus Heterodontus; species Heterodontus francisci. The sequence goes on along the minus strand of NW_027140221.1, from coordinate 2,998,248 downwards.
TGTGCATGTCTTTGTTACTGGGTGTCAGTGTGTGTCTTTGTGACTTGGTGTCCGTGTATGTCTTTGTTACTTGGTGTAAGTGTGTGTCTGTGTTACTGGGTATCAGTGTATGTCTGTGTTACTTGGTGTCAGTGTATGTCAAAATACTTGGTGTAAGTGTGTGTCTTTGTTACTTGGTGTAATTGTCTGTCTTTGTTAATTGGTGTCAGTGTGTGTCTGTGTTACTGGGTATCAGTGTATGTCTTTGTGACTTGGTGTCAGTGTATGTCTTTGTTACTGGGTGTCAGTGTGTGTCTGTGTTACTTGGTGTCAGTGTATGTCTTTGTTACTGTTTATCAGTGTTTGTCTGTGTTACTGGGTGTCAGTGTGTGTCGTTGTTACTTGGTGTAAGTGTGTGTCTTTGTTACTGGGTGTCAGTGTATTTCTTTGTTACTTGGTGTCAGTGTGTGTCTGTGTTACTGGGTGTCAGTGTATGTCTTTGATACTGGGTGTCAGTGTGTGTCTGTGTCACTGGGTGTCAGTGTGTTTGTTTGTGTTACCGGGTGTCAGTGTGTGTCTGTGTTAATTGGTGTCCATGTGTGTCTGTGTTACTGGGTGTCAGTGTATGTCTTTGTTACTGGGTGTCAGTGTATGTCTTTGTTACTTGCTGTAAGTGTGGGTCTTTGTTACTGGGTGTCAGTGCATGTCTTTGTTACTTGGTGTAAGTGTGTGTCTGTGTTACTGGGTTTCAGTGTGTGTCTGTGTTACTTGGTGTAAGTGTGTGTCTTAGTTACTTGGTGTCAGTGTGTGTCTGTGTTACTGGGTGTCAGTGTACGTCTTTGTTACTTGGTGTAAGTGTGTGTCTGTGTTACTGGGTGTCAGTGTATGTCTTTGTGACTTGGTGTCAGTGTATGTCTTTGTTACTTGGTGTCAGTGTATGTCAAAATACTTGCTGTAAGTGTAATTCTTTTTTACTTGGTGCAATTGTCTGTCTTTGTTACTTGGTGTCAGTGTATGTCAGTGTTACTTGGTAAAAGTGCGTGTCTTTGTTACTTGGTGTAAGTGTGTGTCATTGTTACTTGGTGTCAGTGTATGTCTTTGTTACTTGGTGTAAGTGTGTGTCTTTGTTACTTGGTGTCAGTGTGTGTCTTTGTTCCTGGGTGTCAGTGTATGTCTTTGTTACTGTGTATCAGTGTGTGTTACTGGGTGTCAGTGTGTGTCTGAGTTACTTGGTATAAGTGTGTGTCTTTGTTACTTGGTGTCCGTGTGTGTCTGTGTTACTGGGTGTCAGTGTATGTCTTTGTTACTTGGTGTAAGTGTGTGTCTGTGTTACTGGGTGTCAGTGTATGTCTGTGTTACTTGGTGTAAGTGTGTGTCTGTGTTACTGAGTATCAGTGTATGTCTTTGTGACTTGGTGTCAGTGTATGTCTTTGTTACTTGGTGTCAGTGTGTGTCTGTGTTACTGGGTATCAGTGTATGTCTTTGTGACTTGGTATCAGTGTATGTCTTTGTTACTGGGTGTCAGTGTATGTCTTTGTGACTTGGTGTCAGTGTATGTCAAAATACTTGGTGTAAGTGTATGTCTTTGTTACTTGATGTAATGGTCTGTCTTTGTTACTTGGTGTAAGTGTAAGTCTTTGTTACTTGGTGTCAGTGTATGTCTTTGTTACTTGGTGTCAGTGTGTGTCTGTGTTACTGGGTATCAGTGTATGGCTTTGTGACTTGGTATCAGTGTATGTCTTTGTTACTGGGTGTCAGTGTGTGTCTGTGTTACTTGGTGTCAGTGTATGTCTTTGTTACTGTTTATCAGTGTTTCTCTGTGTTCCTGGGTGTCAGTGTGTGTTTGTTTGTGTTACTGGGTGTCAGTGTGTATCTGTGACACTAGGTGTCAGTATTTAGTTTAGTTTAGAGATACAGCACTTTCACCGGCCCTTCGGCCCACCGAGTCTGTGCCGACAATCAACCACCCATTTATACTAATCCTACACTAATCCCGTATTCCTATCACATCCCCACCTGTCCCTATATATTTCCCTGCCACCTACCTATACTAGGGGCAATTTATGATGGCCAAGTAACCTATCAACCTGCAAGTCTTTGGCATGTGGGAGGAAACCGGAGCACCCGGAGGAAACCCACGCAGACACAGGGAGAACTTGCAAACTCCGCACAGGCAGTACCCAGAATCGAAAACGGGTCCCTGGAGCTGTGAGGGTACGGTGCTAACCACTGCGCCAATGTGCCCCCCCCCCCTCCAAGTGTGTGCCTGTGTTACTGGGTATCAGTGTATGTCTTTGTTACTGGGTGTCTGTGCATGTCTTTGTTACTGGGTGTCAGTGTATGTCTTTGTTACTGAGTGTCAGTGTGTGTCTTTGTCACTTGGTGTCAGTGCATGTCTGTGTTACTTGGTGCAAGTGTGTGTCTTTGTTACTGGGTGTCAATGTGCGTCTGTGTTACTTGGTGTAAGTCTGTGTCTTTGTCACTTGGTGTCCGTGTGTGTCTGTGTTACTGGGTTTCAGTGAGTGTCTGTGTTACTTGGTGTAAGTGTGTGTCTTAGTTACTTGGTGTCAGTGTGTGTCTGTGTTACTGGGTGTCAGTGTACGTCTTTGTTACTTGGTGTAAGTGTGTGTCTGTGTTACTGGGTGTCAGTGTATGTCTTTGTGACTTGGTGTCAGTGTATGTCTTTGTGACTTGGTGTCAGTGTATGTCTTTGTTACTTGGTGTCAGTGTATGTCAAAATACTTGCTGTAAGTGTAATTCTTTTTTACTTGGTGCAATTGTCTGTCTTTGTTACTTGGTGTCAGTGTATGTCAGTGTTACTTGGTAAAAGTGCGTGTCTTTGTTACTTGGTGTAAGTGTGTGTCATTGTTACTTGGTGTCAGTGTATGTCTTTGTTACTTGGTGTAAGTGTGTGTCTTTGTTACTTGGTGTCAGTGTGTGTCTTTGTTCCTGGGTGTCAGTGTATGTCTTTGTTACTGTGTATCAGTGTGTGTTACTGGGTGTCAGTGTGTGTCTGTGTTACTTGGTATAAGTGTGTGTCTTTGTTACTTGGTGTCCGTGTGTGTCTGTGTTACTGGGTGTCAGTGTATGTCTTTGTTACTTGGTGTAAGTGTGTGTCTGTGTTACTGGGTGTCAGTGTATGTCTGTGTTACTTGGTGTAAGTGTGTGTCTGTGTTACTGAGTATCAGTGTATGTCTTTGTGACTTGGTGTCAGTGTATGTCTTTGTTACTTGGTGTCAGTGTGTGTCTGTGTTACTGGGTATCAGTGTATGTCTTTGTGACTTGGTATCAGTGTATGTCTTTGTGACTGGGTGTCAGTGTATGTCAAAATACTTGGTGTAAGTGTATGTCTTTGTTACTTGATGTAATGGTCTGTCTTTGTTACTTGGTGTAAGTGTAAGTCTTTGTTACTTGGTGTCAGTGTATGTCTTTGTTACTTGGTGTCAGTGTGTGTCTGTGTTACTGGGTATCAGTGTATGGCTTTGTGACTTGGTATCAGTGTATGTCTTTGTTACTGGGTGTCAGTGTGTGTCTGTGTTACTTGGTGTCAGTGTATGTCTTTGTTACTGTTTATCAGTGTTTCTCTTTGTTCCTGGGTGTCAGTGTGTGTTTGTTTGTGTTACTGGGTGTCAGTGTGTATCTGTGACACTAGGTGTCAGTATTTAGTTTAGTTTAGAGATACAGCACTTTCACCGGCCCTTCGGCCCACCGAGTCTGTGCCGACAATCAACCACCCATTTATACTAATCCTACACTAATCCCGTATTCCTATCACATCCCCACCTGTCCCTATATATTTCCCTGCCACCTACCTATACTAGGGGCAATTTATGATGGCCAAGTAACCTATCAACCTGCAAGTCTTTAGCATGTGGGAGGAAACCGGAGCACCCGGAGGAAACCCACGCAGACACAGGGAGAACTTGCAAACTCCGCACAGGCAGTACCCAGAATCGAAAACGGGTCCCTGGAGCTGTGAGGGTACGGTGCTAACCACTGCGCCAATGTGCCCCCCCCCCTCCAAGTGTGTGCCTGTGTTACTTGGTTTCAGTGTATGTCTGTGTTACTTGGTGTAAGTGTGTGTCTTTGTCACTTGGTGTCCGTGTGTGTCTGTGTTACTGGGTGTCTGTGCATGTCTTTGTTACTGGGTGTCAGTGTATGTCTTTGTTACTGAGTGTCAGTGTGTGTCTTCGTTGCTTGGTGTCAGTGCATGTCTGTGTTACTTGGTGCAAGTGTGTGTCTTTGTTACTGGGTGTCAATGTGCGTCTGTGTTACTTGGTGTAAGTCTGTGTCTTTGTCACTTGGTGTCCGTGTGTGTCTGTGTATGTCTTTGTTACTGGGTGTCAGTGTGTGTCTTTGTGACCTGGTGTAAGTGTGTGTCTGTGTTACTGGGTATCAGTGTATGTCTGTGTTACTTGGTGTCAGTGTGTGTCTTTGTTACTTCGTGTCAGTGCATGTCTTTGTTACTTGGTGTCAGTGTGTGTCTGTGTTACTGGGTATCAGTGTATGTCTTTGTGAATTGGTGTCAGTGCTTGTCTTTGTTACTTGGTGTCAGTGTATGTTTGTGTCACTGGGTGTCAGTGTGTATCTGTGACACTAGGTGTCAGTATTTAGTTTAGTTTAGAGATGCAGCACTTTCACAGGCCCTTCGGCCCACCGAGTCTGTGCCGACCATCAACCACCCATTTATACTAATCCTACACTAATCCCGTATTCCTATCACATCCCCACCTGTCCCTATATATTTCCCTACCACCTACCTATACTAGGGGCAATTTATGATGGCCAATTAACCTACCAACCTGCAAGTCTCTGGCATGTGGGAGGAAACCGGAGCACACGGAGGAAACCCACGCAGACACAGGGAGAACTTGCAAACTCCGCACAGGCAGTACCCAGAATCGATCCCGGGTCCCTGGAGCTGTGAGGCTGAGGTGCTAACCACTGCGCCACTGTGCCGCCCAGTGTGTATCTGTGTTACTGGGGATCAGTATATGCCTTTGTTGCTTGGTGTCAGTGCATGTCAAAATACTTGGTGTAAGTGTATGTCTTTGTTACTTGGTGTAATTGTCTGTCTTTGTTACTTGGTGTCAGTGTATGTCTGTGTTACTGGGTGTCAGTGTGTGTCTGTGTTACTTGGTGTACGTCTGTGTCTTTGTTACTTGGTCTCCGTGTGTGTCTGTATCACTGGGTGTCAGTGTATGTCTGTGTTACTTGGTGTAAGTGTGTGTCTGTGTTACTGGGTATCAGTGTATGTATTTATGACTTGGTGTCAGTGTATGTCTTTGTTACTGGGTGTCAGTGTGTGTCTTTGTGACTTGTTGTCAGTGTATGTCTTTGTTACTTGGTGTAAGTGTGTGTCTGTTTCACTGGGTATCAGTGGATGTCTTTGTTACTTGGTGTCAGTGTATGTCAAAATACTTGGTGTAATTGTATGTCTTTGTTACTTGGTGTAATTGTCTGTCTTTGTTACTTGGTGTAAGTGTATGTCTTTGTTACTTGGTGACAGTGTATGTCTTTGTTACTTGGTGTAAGTGTGTGTCTTTGTTAATGGGCATCAGTGTATGTCTTTGTGACTTGGTATCGGTGTATGTCTTTGTTACTTGGTGTCAGTTTATGTCTGTGTTACTTGGTGTCAGTGTGTTTGTTTGTGTTGCTGGGTGTCAGTGTGTGTCTTTGTTACTTGGTGTCCGTGTGTGTCTGTGTCACTGGGTGTCAGTGTATGTCTGTGTTACTTGGTGTAAGTGTGTGTCTGTGTTACTGGGTATCAGTGTATGTATTTATGACTTGGTGTCAGTGTATGTCTTTGTTACTGGGTGTCAGTGTGTGTCTTTGTGACTTGTTGTCAGTGTATGTCTTTGTTACTGGGTGTCAGTGTATGTCTTTGTTACTTGGTGTAAGTGTGTGACTGTGTTACTGGGTATCAGTGTCTGTCTTTGTTACTTGGTGTAAGTGTGTGTCTGTGTTACTGGGTATCAGTGTTTCGTTTCGGTGACTGCAGCTTGGATAGCAACGGAGGTGCGTGAACGGGCTTCCAGCTGTGAAGTCAATTTCAGCATAAGTTTGAAAGTGAATTCCCTTTTGTTTTCGGAGGGCCAGGGGACTGCTGGGTAAGCAAAAAGGTATATATTTGTGTGGTGGCTGTACCCGAGACACTACACGTGTAGTGTCTCCCACCCACCCTCCTCCTCTAACCAAAAAAAAAAGGACTCTGGTGTGTTGAAATGGTAAGCTTTTTATTTAGGAAGTTCTGTCCGTTGGATTGCTAACCTAACAAGTTTTGACTTTTTGTTTTTTTTTTGTTTTTTCAGTAGATTTGTTGGGAATTTGGAATAATGGGAATGGAGGTTAAGGCAGTTGTATGTTCCTCCTGCAGAATGTGGGAGGTCAGGGTCGCCAAGAGTGTCCCTGCTGACTGCATCTGTGGGAAGTGCACCCAACTCCAGCTCCTCGAGAACCGCGTTGGGGAACTGGAGCTGGAGCTGGATGAACTTCGGATCATTCGGGAGGCGGAGGAGGTTATTGAGAGGAGTTATGGGGAGGTAGTCACACCTCAGGTAAAAGAAGTAGGTAGATGGGTTACCGTCAGGGGAAGGAGAGGGAACCAGCAGGCAGTGCAGGGATCCCCTGTGGCCGTTTCCCTCTACAACAGGTATACCGTTTTGGATACTGTTGCGGGGGACGACTTACCAGGTGTAAGCAATGGGGTAGAGATATCTGGCACAGAGTCTGTCCCAGTTGCTCAGAAGGGAAGGGGGAAGAGGAGCAGAACATTAGTCATTGGGGACTCCATAGTTATGGGAACAGATAGGAGGTTCTGTGGGAAGGAGAGAGACTCACGGTTGGTATGTTGCCTCCCAGGTGCCAGGGTTCGTGATGTCTCGGATCGTGTTTTTGGGATCCTTAATGGGGAGGGGGAGCATCCCCAAGTCGTGGTCCACATAGGCACCAACGACATAGGTAGGAAGACAGATGGGGATTTAAGACAAAAATTTAGGGAGCTAGGGTGGAAGCTTAGAGCGAGAACAAACAGAGTTGTTATCTCTGGGTTGTTGACCGTGCCACGTGATAGCGAAGCGAGGAATAGGGAGAGAGAGGAGTTGAACACGTGGCTGCCGGCATGGTGCAGGAGGGAGAGTTTTGGTTTCCTGGATAATTGGGGCTCTTTCTGGGGTAGGTGGGACCTGTACAAACACGATGGTCTTCACCTTAACCAGAGGGGTACCAATATCCTGGGGGGGAGCTTTGCTAGTGCTCTTCGGGGGGGGGGGGGGGGTTTAAACTAATTCAGCAGGGGAATGGGAACCTAAATTGTAGTGCCAGTGTACAGGATGTTGAGAGTAGTGAGGTCAGGGATATGGTTACAAGGACGCAAGAGGGCACTGGCAAGCAAGAACCTGGTTTAAAGTGTGTCTATTTCAACGCCAGGAGCATCCGGAATAAGGTGGGTGAGCTTGCAGCATGGGTTGGTACCTGGGATCTCGATGTAGTGGCCATTTCGGAGACATGGGTAGAGCAGCGGCAGGAATGGATGTTGCAGATTCCGGGATTTTGATGTTTCAGTAAGAACAGAGAAGATGGTAAAAGAGGGGTGGGGGGGGGGTGGCATTGTTAATCAAGGAGAGTATTACAGCGAAATAAAGGACGTTTGAGGACTCGTCTACTGAGGTAGTATGGGCTGAGGTTAGAAACAGGAGAGGTGAGGTTACCCTGTTGGGAGTCTTTTATAGACATCCGAATAGTTCCAGAGATGTAGAGGAAAGGATAGCGAAGATGATTCTCGACAGGGGTGAGAGTAACAGGGTAGTTGTTATGGGGGACTTTAACTTTCCAAATATCGACTGGAAATACTATAGTTCGAGTACTTTAGATGGGTCAGTTTTTGTCCAGTGTGTGCAGGAGTGTTTTCTGACACAGTATGTAGACAGGCCAACCAGGGGCGATGCCACATTGGATTTGGTACTGGGAAATGAACCCGGCCAGGTGTTAGATTTAGATGTAGGTGAGCACTTTGGTGAAAGTGATCACAATTCGGTTAGGTTTACCTTAGCGATAGGCAGGGACAGGTATATACCGCAGGGCAAGAATTATAACTGGGGGAAAGGAAATTATGATGCGATTAGGCAAGATTTAGGATGCGTAGGATGGGGAAGGAAACTGCAGGGGATGGGAGCAATCGAAATGTGGAGCTTATTCAAGGAGCAGCTACTGCGTGTCCTTGATAAGTATGTACCTGTGAGGCAGGGAGGAAGTTGTCATGCGAGGGAGCCGTGGTTTACTGAAGAAGTTGAAGCGCTTGTCAAGAGGAAGAAGAAGTCTTATGTTAGGATGAGACGTGAAGGCTCAGTTAGGGCGCTTGAGAGCTACAAGCTAGCCAGGAAGGATCTAAAGGGAGAGCTAAGAAGAGCAAGGAGAGGACACGAGAAGTCATTGGTGGATCGGATCAGGGAAAACCCTAAGGCTTTCTATAGGTATATCAGGAATAAAAGAATGACTAGAGTTAGATTAGGGCCAATCAAGGATAGTAGTGGGAAGTAGTGTGTGGAATCAGAGGAGACAGGGGAAGTGTTAAATGAATATTTTGCGTCAGTATTTACAGTAGAGAAAGAAAATGTTGTTGAGAATACTGAGATTCAGGCTACGAGGCTAGATGGGATTGAGGTTCACAAGGAGGAGGTGATAGCAATTTTGGAAGGTGTGAAAATATATAAGTCCCCTGGGCCAAATGGGATTTATCCTAGGATTCTCTGGGAAGCTAGGGAGGAGATTGCAGAGCCTTTGTCCTTGATCTTTATGTCGTCATTGTCGACAGGAATAGTGCCGGAAGACTGGAGGATTGCAAATGTTGTCCCCTTGTTCAAGAAGGGGAGTAGAGACAGCCCTGGTAATTACAGACCTGTGAGCCTTACTTCGGTTGTGGGTAAAATGTTACAAAAGTATCTAAGAGACAGGATTTATAATCATCTTGAAAAGAATAAGTACATTAGAGATAGTCAGCACGGTTTTGTGACGGGTAGGTCGTGCCTCACAAACCTTATTGAGTTTTTCGAGAAGGTGACCAAACAGGTGGATGAGGGTGAAGCAGTGGATGTGGTGTATATGGATTTCAGTAAGGCGTTTGATAAGGTTCCCCACGGTAGGCTATTGCAGAAAATACGGAAGTATGGGGTTGAAGGCGATTTAGAGCTTTGGATCAGAAATTGGCTAGCTGAAAGAAGACAGAGGCTGGTGGTTGATGGCAAATGTTCATCCTGGAGTTTAGTTACTAGTGGTGCACCGCAAGGATCTGTTTTGGGGCCACTGCTGTTTGTCATTTTTATAAATGACCTGGAAGAGGGTGCAGAAGGGTGCGTTAGTAAATTTGCAGATGACACTAAGGTCGGTGGAGTTGTGGATAGTGCCGAAGGATGTTGTCGGGTACAGAGAGACATAGATAGGCTGCAGAGCTGGGCTGAGAGATGGCAAATGGAGTTTAATGCGGAAAAGTGTGAGGTGATTCACTTTGGAAGGAGTAACAGGAATGCAGAGTACTGGGCTAATGGGAGGATTCTTGGTAGTGTAGATGAACAGAGAGATCTTGGTGTCCAGGTGCATAAATCCCTGAAGGTTGCTAACCAGGTTAATAGGGCTGTTAAGAAGGCATATGGCGTGTTAGCTTTTATTAGTAAGGGGATCGAGTTTCGGAGCCACGAGGTCATGCTGCAGCTGTACAAAACTCTGGTGCAGCCGCACCTGGAGTATTGTGTGCAGTTCTGGTCACCGCATTATAGGAAGGATGTGGAAGCTATGGAAAGGGTGCAGAGGAGATTTACTAGGATGTTGCCTGGTATGGAGGGAAGGTCTTACGAGGAAAGGCTGAGGGACTTGAGGTTGTTTTCGTTGGAGAGAAGGAGGAGGAGAGGTGACTTAATAGAGACATATAAGATAATCAGAGAGTTAGATAGGGTGGATAGTGAGCGTCTTTTTCCTCGGATGGTGATGGCAAACACGAGGGGACATAGCTTCAAGTTGAGGGGTGATAGATATAGGACAGATGTGAGAGGTAGTTTCTTTACTCAGAGAGTAGTAGGGGCGTGGAACGCCCTGCCTGCAGCAGTAGTAGATTCGCCAACTTTAAGGGCATTTAAGTGGACATTGGATAGACACATGGATGAAAATGGAATAGTGTCGGTCAGATGGTTTCACAGGTCGGCGCAACATCGAGGGCCGAAGGGCCTGTACTGCGCTGTAATGTTCGAATTCTAAGTGTATGTCTTTGTTACTTGGTGTCAGTGGATGTCTGTGTTACTTGGTGTAAGTGTGGTCTGTGTTACTGGGTATCACTGTATGTCTTTGTTACTTGGTGTCAGTGTGTGTCTTTGTGACTTGGTGTCAGTGTATGTCTTTGTTACTTGGTGTAAGTGTGTGTCTGTGTTACTGGGTATCAGTGTATGTCTTTGTTACTTGGTGTCAGTGTATGTCTTTGTTACTTGGTGTCAGTGTATGTCTTTATTACTTGGTGTAAGTGTATGTCAGTGTTACTGGGTATCAGTGTATGTCTTTGTTACTTGGTGTCAGTGTATGTCTTTGTTACTGGGTGTCAGTGTGTATCTGTGCTACTTGGTGTAAGTGTGTGTCTTTGTTACTTGGTGTCCGTGTGTGTCTGTGTTACTGGGTATCAGTGTATGTCTTTGTTACTGGGTGTCAGTTTGTGTCTTTGTGACTTGGTGTCAGTGTATGTCTTTGTTACTTGGTGTAAGTGTGTGTCTGTGTTACTGGGTATCAGTGTATGTCTTTGTTACTTGGTGTCAGTGTATGTCAAAATCCTTGGTGTAAGGGTATGTCTTTGTTCCTTAGTGTAATTGTCTGTCTTTGTTACTTGGTGTCAGTGTATGTCTGTGTTACTTGGTGTAAGTGTGTGTCTTTCTAACTTGGTGTAAGTGTATGTCTTTGTTACTTGGTGTCAGTGTATGTCTGTGTTACTTGGTGTCAGTGTATGTCTGTGTTACTTGGTGTCAGTGTGTGTCTGTGTTACTGGGTGTCAGTGTGTGTCTTTGTTACTTGGTGTCAGTGTATGTCTGTGTTACTTGGTGTCAGTGTGTGTCTGTGTTACTGGGTGTCAGTGTGTGTCTGTGTTACTTGGTGCAAGTGTGTGTCTTTGTTACTTGGTGTCTGTGTGTGTCTGTGTTACTGGGTATCAGTGTGTGTCTTTGTTACTTGGTGTCCGTGTGTGTCTGTGTTACTGGGTATCAGTGTATGTCTTTGTTACTTGGTGTCAGTGTATGTCTGTGTTACTTGTTGTAACTGTGTGACTGTGTTACTGGGTATCAGTGTATGTCTTTGTGACTTGGTGTCAGTGTATGTCTTTGTTACTGGGTGTCAGTGTGTGTCTTTGTGACTTGGTGGCAGTGTATGCCTTTGTTACTTGGTGTAAGTGTATGTCTGAGTTACTGGGTATCAGTGTATGTCTTTGTTACTTGGTGTCAGTGTATGTCAAAATAATTGGTGTAAGTGTATGTCTGTGTTACTTGGTGTAAGTGTGTGTCGTTGTTAACTGGTGTATGCGTATGTCTGTGTTACATGGTGTAAGTGTGTGTCTGTGTTACTGGGTATCAGTGTATGTCTTTGTTACTTGGTGTAAGTGTTTGTCTGTGTTACTGGGTGTCAGTGTATGTCTTTGTTTCTTGGTGTCAGTGTATGTCTTTGTTACTTGGTGTAAGTCTATGTCTTTGTTACTTGGTGTCAATGTATGCCTTTTTACTTGGTTTAAGTGTGTGTCTGTGTTACCTGGTGTCCGTGTATGTCTGTGTTACTGGGTGTCAGTGAATGTCTTTGTTACCTGGTGTCAGTGTATGTCTTTGCTACATTGTGTAAGTGCGTGTCTCTGTTACTGGGAATCAGTGTCTGTCTTTGTTACTTGGTGTAAGTGTGTGTCTCTCTTACTGGGTGTCAGTGTATGTCTCTGTTACTTGGTGTCAGTGTATGTCTGTGTTACTTGTTGTAACTGTGTGACTGTGTTACTGGGTATCAGTGTATGTCTTTGTGACTTGGTGTGAGTGTATGTCTTTGTTACTGGGTGTCAGTGTGTGTCTTTGTGACTTGGTGTCAGTGTATGTCTTTGTTACTTGGTGGAAGTGTATGTCTGTGTTACTGGGTATCAGTGTATGTCTTTGTTACTTGGTGTCCGTGCATGTCTTTGTTACTTGGTGTAAGTGTATGTCTTTTTACTTGGTGTCAGTGTATGTCTTTGTTACTTGGTGTCAGTGTATGTCTGTGTTACATGTTGTAAGTGTATGTCTTTGTTACTTGGTGTCAGTGTATGTCTTTGTTACTTGGTGCAAGTGTGTGTCTGTGTTATTGGGTGTCAGTGTGTGTCTGTGTTACTTGGTGTCCGTGTGTGTCTGTGTTACTGGGTGTCAGTGTTTGTCTTTGTTACCTGGTATCAGTGTATGTCTTTGTTACTTGGTCTAAGTGTGTGTCTGTGTTACTGGGTATAAGTGTGTGTCTGTGTTACTGGGTATCAGTGTATGTCTTTGTTACTTGGTGTCAGTGTATGTCAAAATACTTGGTGTAAGTGTATGTCTTTGTTACTTGCTGGAATTGTCTGTCTTTGTTACTTGGTGTCAGTGTATGTCTGTGTTACCTGGTGTAAGTGTGTGTCTTTGTGACTTGGTATCAGTGTATGTCTTTGTGACTTGGTGTCAGTGTCTGTCTTTTTGACAGGGTGTCAGTGTGTGTCTGTGACACTAGGTGTCAGTATTTAGTTTAGTTTGGAGATACTGCACTTAAAAGGGCCCTTCGGCCCACCGAGTCTGTGCCAAACATCAACCAAACATTTATACTCATCCTACACTAATCCCGTATTTCTATCACATCCCCACCTGTCCCTATATATTTCTCTACCACCTACCTATACTAGGGGCAATTTATGATGGCCAATTAACCTATCAACCTGCAAGTCTTTGGCATGTGGGAGGAAACCGGAGCACCCGGAGGAAACTCACGCAGACACAGGGAGAACTTGCAAACGCCGCGCAGGCAGCGCCCAGAATCGAACACGGGTCCCTGGAGCTGTGAGGCTGCGGTGCGAACCACTGCGCCAATGTGCCCCCCCGCCACCCCCCAGTGTGTGCCTGTGTTACTGGGTATCAGTGTATGTCTTTGTTACTTGGTGTAAGTGTATGCCTTTGTTACTTGGTGTCAGTGTATGTCTTTGTTACTTGGTGTAAGTGTGTGTCTGTGTTCCTGGGTGTCAGTGTGTGTCTGTGTTACTTGGTGTAAGTGTGTGTCTTTGTTACTTGGTGTCCGTGTGTGTCTGTGTTACTGGGTGTCAGTTTATGTCTTTGTTACTTAGTGTCAGTGTATGTCTTTGTTACTTGGTGTCAGTGTGTGTCTGTGTTACTGGGTATCAGTCTCTGTCTTTGTTACTTGGTCTAAGTGTGTGTCTGTGTTACTCGGTATCAGTGTATGTCTTTGTTACTTGGTGTCAGTGTATGTCTGTGTTACTTGGTTTAAGTGTGTGTCTGTGTTACTGGGTATCAGTGTCTGTCTTTGTTACTTGGTGTAAGTGTGTGTCTGTGTTACTGGTTATCAGTGTATGTCTTTGTTACTTGGTGTAAGTGTATGTCTTTGTTACTTGGTGTAAGTGTATGTCTTTGTTACTTGGTGTCAGTGTATGTCTTTGTTACTGGGTGTCAGTGTGTGTCTGTGTTACTTGGTGTCCGTGTGTGTCTGTGTTACTGGGTGTCAGTTTGTGTCTTTGTTACTTGGTGTCAGTGTCTGTCTTTGTTACTTGGTGTAAGTGTGTGTCTGTGTTACTGGGTATCAGTGTATGTCTTTGTTACTTGGTGTCAGTGTATGTCTTTGTTACTTGGTGTAAGTGTATGTCTTTGTTACTTGGTGTCAGTGTATGTCTTTGTTACTGGGTGTCAGTGTGTGTCTGTGTTACTTTGTGTAAGTGTATGTCTGTGTTACTTGGTGTAAGTTTGTGTCTTTGTTACTTTGTGTAAGTGTATGCCATTGTTACTTGGTGTCAGTGTATGTATTTGTTACTTGGTGTCAGTGTGTGTCTGTGTCACTGCGTATCAGTGTATGTCTTTGTGACTTGGGATCAATGTAAGTCTTTATTACTTGGTGTCAGTGTATGTCTTTGTTACTTGGTGTCAGTGTGTGTCTGTGTTACTTGGTGTCAGTGTAAGTCTTTGTTACTGTGGATCAGTGGTTCTCTGTGTTACTGGGTGTCAGTGTGTGTTTGTTTGTGTTACTGGCTGTCAGTGAGTGTCTGTGACACTAGGTGTCAGTATTTAGTTTAGTTTCGAGATACAGCACTCAAACAGGCACTTCGGCCCACCGAGTCTGTGCCGACCATCAAACACCCATTTATACTAATCCTACACTAATCCCGTATTTCTATCACATCACCACCTGTCCCTATATATTTCCCTACCACCTACCTATACTAGGGGCAATTTATGATGGCCAATTAACCAATCAACCTGCAAGTCTTTGGCATGTGGGAGGAAACCGGAGCACCTGGACGAAACCCACGCAGACACATGGAGAACTTGCAAACTCCGCACAGGCAGTACCAAGAATCGAACCCGGGTCCCTGGCGCTGTGAGGCTGCGGTGCTCAGCACTGCGCCAATGAGAACCCCCCCCCCCGCCTGTGTGTGCCTGTGTTACTGTGTATCAGTGTATGTATTTGTTACTTCGTGTCAGTGTATGTCTGTGTTACTTGGCGTAAGTGTCTGTCTTTATTACTGGGTATCAGTGTATGTCTTTGTTACTTGGTGTAAGTGTATGTCTTTGTTACTTGGTGTCAGTGTATGTATTTGTTACTTGGTGTAAGTGTGTGTCTGTGTTACTGGGTGTCAGTGTGTGTCTGTGTTACTTGGTGTAAGTGTGTGTCTTTGTTACTTGGTGTCCGTGTGTGTCTGTGTTACTGGGTGTCATTTATGTCTTTGTTACTTGGTGTCAGTGTATGTCATTGTTACTTGGTGTAAGTGTGTGTCTTTGTGACTGGTTATCAGTGTGTGTCTTTGTTACTTGGTGTCAGTGTATGTCTGTGTTACTGGGTATCAGTGTATGTCTTTGTTACTTGGTGTCAGTGTATGTCTGTGTTACTTGGTGTAAGTGTGTGTCTTTGTTACTTGGTGTAATTGTATGTCTTTGTTCCTTGGTGTCAGTGTATGTCTGTGTTACTTGGTGCAAGTGTATGCCTTTGTTACTTGGTGTCAGTGTATGTCTTTGTGACGTGGTGTAAGTGTGTGTCTTTGTTACTGGGTATCAGTGTATATCTTTGTTACTTTGTGTAAGTGTGTTTCTGTGTTACTGGGTATCAGTGCATGTCTTTGCTACATGGTGACAGTGTATGTCTGTGTTACCTGGTCTAAGTGTGCGTCTTTGTTACTTGGTGTAATTGTATGTCTTTGTTACTTGGTGTCAGTGTATGTCTGTGTTACTTGGTGTAAGTGTATGTCTGTGTTACTTGGTGTCAGTGTATGTCTTTGTTACTTGGTGCAAGTGTGTGTCTTTGTTATTTGGTGTAAGTGTGTGTCGGTGTTACTTGGTATCAGTGTATGTCTTTGTTACTTGGTGTAAGTGTGTGTCTGTGTTACTGGGTAACAGTGTATGTCTTTGTTACTTGGTGTCAGTGTATGTCTGTGTTACTTGGTGTAAGTGTGTGTCTTTGTTACTTGGTGTCAGTGTCTGTCTTTGTGACTTGGTGTCAGTGTATGTCTTTGTTACTGGGTGTCAGTGTATGTCTTTGTTACTGGGTGTCAGTGTATGTCTTTGTGACTTGGTGTCAGTGTATGTCTTTGTTTTTGGGTGTCAGTTTATGTCTTTGTTACTTGGTGTCAGTTTATGTCTGTGTTACTTGGTGTAAGTGTATGTCTGTGTTACTTGGTGTCAGTGTATGTCTTTGTTACTTGGTGTAAGTGTGTGTCTGTGTTACTGGGTAACAGTTTATGTCTTTGTTACTTGGTGCAAGTGTGTGTCTGTGTTACTTGGTGTAAGTGTGTGTCTGTGTTACTTGGTGTAAGTGTGTGTCTTTGTTACTTGGTGTAAGTGTGTGTCTGTGTTACTGGGTATCAGTGTATGTCTTTGATACTTGGTGTCAGTGTATGTCTTTGTTACTTGGTGTAAGTTTGTGTCTGTGTTACTGGGTGTCAGTGTATGTCTTTGTTACTTGGTGTCAGTGTATGTCTGTGTTGCTTGGTGTAAGTGTGTGTCTTTGTTACTTGGTGTATGTGTATGTCTTTATTACTTGGTGTCAGTGCATGATTGTGTTACTTGGTGAAAGTGTGTGTCTTTGTTACTTGGTGTCAGTGTATGTCTTTGTTACTTTGCGGAAGTGTGTGTCTGTATTACTGGGTATCAGTGTATGTCTTTGTGACTTGCTGTCAGTGTATGTCTTTGTTACTGGGTGTCAGTGTGTGTCTGTGTTCCTTGGTGTCAGTGTATGTATTGTTACTGTGTATCTGTGGTTCTCTGTGTTACTGGGTGTCAGTGTGTGTTTGTTTGTGTTACTGGATGTCAGTGTGTGTCTGTGACACTAGGTGTCTGCATTTAGTTTAGTTTAGAGATACAGCACTTAAAGAGGCCCTTCGGCCAACCGAGTCTGTGCCGACCATCAACAACTCATTTATACTAATCCTACACTAATCCGGTATTCCTATCACATCCCCACCTGTCCCTATATATTTCCCTACCACCTAACTACACTAGGGTCAATTTATAATGGCCAATTAACCTATCAACCAGCAAGTCTTTGGCATGTGGGAAGAAACCGGAGCGCCCGGAGGAATCTCACGCAGACACAGGGAGAACTTGCAAACTCCGCAAAGGCAGTACCCAGAATCGAGCCCGGGTCCCTGGAGCTGTGAGGCGGCTAACCACTGTGCCAATGTGCCGCCCAGTGTGTGTCTGTGCTACTGGGTATCATTGTATGTCTTTGTTACTTGATGTCAGTGTATGTCTGTGTTACTTGGTGTAAGTGTGTGACTGTGTTACTTGGTATCAGTATACGTCTTTGTTACTTGGTGTAAGTGTGTGTCTGTGTTACTGGGTAACAGTGTATGTCTTTGTTACTTGGTGTCAGTGTATGTCTTTGTTACTTGGTGTAAGTGTGTTTCTTTGTTACTTGGTGTAATTGTATGTCTTTGTTACTTGGTGTCAGTGTATGTCTGTGTTACTTGGTGTAAGTGTATGTCTTTGTTACTTGGTGTCAGTGTATGGCTTTGTTACTTGGTGTAAGTGTGTGTCTGTGTTACTGGGTATCAGTGTATGTCTTTGTTACTTGGTGTAAGTGTATGTCTTTGTTACTTGGTGTCAGTGTATGTATTTGTTACTTGGTGTAAGTGTGTGTCTGTGTTACTGGGTGTCAGTGTGTGTCTGTGTTATTTGGTGTAAGTGTGTGTCTTTGTTACTTGGTGTCCGTGTGTGTCTGTGTTATTGGGTGTCATTTATGTCTTTGTTACTTGGTGTCAGTGTATGTCATTGTTACTTGGTGTAAGTGTGTGTCTTTGTTACTGGGTATCAGTGTGTGTCTTTGTTACTTGGTGTCAGTGTATGTCTGTGTTACTGGGTATCAGTGTATGTCTTTGTTACTTGGTGTCAGTGTATGTCTGTGTTACTTGGTGTAAGTGTGTGTCTTTGTTACTTGGTGTAATTGTATGTCTTTGTTACTGGGTGTCAGTGTATGTCAGTGTTACTTGGTGCAAGTGTATGTCTTTGTTACTTGGTGTCAGTGTATGTCTTTGTGACGTGGTGTAAGTGTGTGTCTTTGTTCCTGGGTATCAGTGTATATCTTTGTTACTTTGTGTAAGTGTGTTTCTGTGTTACTGGGTATCAGTGCATGTCTTTGCTACATGGTGACAGTGTATGTCCGTGTTACTTGGTGTAAGTGTGTGTCTTTGTTAGTTGGTGTAATTGTATGTCTTTGTTACTTGGTGTCAGTGTATGTCTGTGTTACTTGGTGTAAGTGCATGTCTGTGTTACTTGGTGTCAGTGTATGTCTTTGTTACTTGGTGCAAGTGTGTGTCTTTGTTATTTGGTGTAAGTGTGTGTCTGTGTTACTTGGTATCAGTGTATGTCTTTGTTACTTGGTGTAAGTGTGTGTCTGTGTGACTGGGTAACAGTGTATGTCTTTGTTACTTGGTGTCAGTGTATGTCTGTGTTACTTGGTGTAAGTGTGTGTCTTTGTTCCTTGGTGTAATTGTATGTCTTTGTTACTTGGTGTCAGTGTATGTCTTTGTTAGTTGGTGCAAGTGAGTGTTTGTGTTACTTGGTGTCAGTGTATGTCTTTGTGACTTGGTGTCAGTGTATGTCTTTGTTACTGGGTGTCATTGTATGTCTTTGTGACTTGGTGTCAGTGTATGTCTTTGTTTTTGGGTGTCAGTTTATGTCTTTGTTACTTGGTGTCAGTTTATGTCTGTGTTACTTGGTGTAAGTGTATGTCTGTGTTACTTGGTGTCAGTGTATGTCTTTGTTACTTGGTGCAAGTGTGTGTCTGTGTTACTTGGTGCAAGTGTGTGTCTGTGTTACTTGGTGTAAGTGTGTGTCTTTGTTACTTGTTGTATGTGTGTGTCTGTGTTACTGGGTATCAGTGTATGTCTTTGTTACTTGGTGTCAGTGGATGTCTTTGTTACTTGGTGTCAGTGTATGTCTTTGTTAGTTGGTGCAAGTGAGTGTTTGTGTTACTTAGTGTCAGTGTTTGTCTTTGTGACTTGGTGTCAGTGTATGTCTGTGTCACTTGGTGTAAGTGTGTGTCTGTGTTACTTGGTATCAGTATCCGTCTTTGTTACTTGGTGTAAGTGTGTGTCTGTGTTACTGGGTAACAGTGTATGTCTTTGTTACTTGGTGTCAGTGTATGTCTGTGTTACTTGGTGTAAGTGTGTTTCTTTGTTACTTGGTGTAATTGTATGTCTTTGTTACTTGGTGTCAGTGTATGTCTGTGTCACTTGGTGTAAGTGTATGTCTTTGTTACTTGGTGTCAGTGTATGGCTTTGTTACTTGGTGTAAGTGTGTGTCTGTGTTACTGGGTATCAGTGTATGTCTTTGTTACTTGGTGTAAGTGTATGTCTTTGTTACTTGGTGTCAGTGTATGTATTTGTTACTTGGTGTAAGTGTGTGTCTGTGTTACTGGGTGTCAGTGTGTGTCTGTGTTACTTGGTGTAAGTGTGTGTCTTTGTTACTTGGTGTCCGTGTGTGTCTGTGTTACTGGGTGTCATTTATGTCTTTGTTACTTGGTGTCAGTGTATGTCATTGTTACTTGGTGTAAGTGTGTGTCTTTGTTACTGGGTATCTGTGTGTGTCTTTGTTACTTGGTGTCAGTGTATGTCTGTGTTACTGGGTATCAGTGTATGTCTTTGTTACTTGGTGTCAGTGTATGTCTGTGTTACTTGGTGTATGTGTATGTCTTTGTTACTTGGTGTCAGTGCATGACTGTGTTACTTGGTGTAAGTGTATGTATTTGTTACTTGGTGTCAGTGTCTGTCTTTGTTACTTTGCGGAAGTGTGTGTCTGTATTTCTGGGTATCAGTGTATGTCTTTGTGACTTGCTGTCAGTGTATGTCTTTGTTACTGGGTGTCAGTGTATGTCTTTGTGACGTGGTGTAAGTGTGTGTCTTTGTTACTGGGTATCAGTGCATGTCTTTGGTACATGGTGACAGTGTATGTCTGTGTTACTTGGTGTAAGTGTGTGTCTTTGTTATTTGGTGTAATTGTATGTCTTTGTTACTTGGTGTCAGTGTATGTCTGTGTTACTTGGTGTAAGTGTCTGTCTGTGTTGCTTGGAGTCAGTGTATGTCTTTGTTACTTGGTGCAAGAGTGTGTCTTTGTTATTTGCTGCAAGTGTGTGTCTGTGTTACTTGGTATCAGTGTATGTCTTTTTTACTTGGTGTAAGTGTGTGTCTGTGTTTCTGGGTAACAGTGTATGTCTTTGTTACTTGGTGTCAGTGTATGTCTGTGCTACTTGTTGTCAGTGTGTGTCTTTGTTAATTGGTGTAATTGTATGTCTTTTTACTTGGTGTCAGTGTATGTCTTTGTTAGTTGGTGTAAGTGAGTGTTTGCGTTACTTGGTGTCAGTGTATGTCTTTGTGACTTGGTGTCAGTGTATGTCTTTGTTACTGGGTGTCAGTGTATGTCTTTGTGACTTGGTGTCAGTGTATGTCTTTGTGACTTGGTGTCAGTGTATGTCTTTGTTTTGGGTGTCAGTTTATGTCTGTGTTACTTGGTGTAAGTGTATGTCTGTGTTACTTGGTGTCAGTGTATGTCTTTGTTACTTGTTGCAGGTGTGTGTCTGTGTTACTTGGTGTAAGTGTTTGTCTTTTTTACTTGGTGTAAGTGTGTGTCTGTGTTACTGGGTATCAGTGTATGTCTTTGTTACTTGGTGTCAGTGTATGTCTTTGTTACTTGGTGTAAGTTTGTGTCTGTGTTACTGGGTGTCAGTGTATGTCTTTGTTACTTGGTGTCAGTGTATGTCTGTGTTGCTTGGTGTAAGTGTGTGTCTTTGTTACTTGGTGTCAGTTTGTGTCTTTGTTACTTTGCGGAAGTGTGTGTCTGTATTACTGGGTATCAGTGTATGTCTTTGTGACTTGCTGTCAGTGTATGTCTTTGTTACTGGGTGTCAGTGTGTGTCTGTGTTACTTGGTGTCAGTGTATGTATTGTTACTGTGTATCTGTGGTTCTCTGTGTTACAGGGTGTCAGTGTGTGTTTGTTTGTGTTACTGGGTGTCAGTGTGTGTCTGTGACACTAGGTGTCAGCATTTAGTTTAGTTTCGAGATACAGCACTTAAACAGGCCCTTCGGCCAACCGAGTCTGTGCCGACCATCAACCACCCATTTATACTAATCCTACACTAATCCCGTATTCCTATCACATCCCCACCTGTCCCTATATATTTCCCTACCACCTAGCTACACTAGGGTCAATTTATAATGGCCAATTAACCTATCAACCTGCAAGTCTTTGGCATGTGGGAAGAAACCGGAGCACCCGGAGGAAACTCACGCAGACACAGGGAGAACTTGCAAACTCCGCAAAGGCAGTACCCAGAATCGAGCCTGGGTCCCTGGAGCTGTGAGGCTGCTAACCACTGTGCCAATGTGCCGCCCAGTGTGTGTCTGTGCTACTGGGTATCATTGTATGTCTTTGTTACTTGGTGTCATTGTATGTCTGTGTTACTTGGTGTAAGTGTGTGTCTGTGTTACTTGGTATCAGTATACGTCTTTGTTACTTGGTGTAAGTGTGTGTCTGTGTTACTGGGTAACAGTGTATGTCTTTGTTACTTGGTGTCAGTGTGTGTCTGTGTTACTGGGTATCAGTGTATGTCTTTGTAACCTGGTGTCAGTGTGTGTCTTTGTTACTTGGTGTCAGTGTATGTCTGTGTTACTTGGTGTCAGTGTATGTCTGTGTTACTTGGTGTAAGTGTGTGTCTGTGTTACTGGGTATCAGTGTATGTCTTTGTTACTTGGTGTCAGTGTATGTCTGTGTTACTTGGTGTAAGTGTGTGTCTGTGTTACTGGGTATCAGTGTATGTCGTTGTTACTTGGTGTCAGTGTATGTCTTTGTTACTTGGTGTAAGTGTATGTCTTTGTTACTTGGTGTCAGTGTATGTCTGTGTTACTTGGTGTAAGTGTGTGTCTTTGTTACGTGGTGTCAGTGTCTGTCTTTGTTACTTGGTGTCAGTGTCTGTCTTTGTTACTTGGTGTAAGTGTATGTCTTTGCTACTTGGTGTCAGTGTATGTCTGTGTTACTGGGTATCAGTGTCTGTCTTTGTTACTTGCTGTAAGTGTGTGTCTGTGTCACTGGGTATCAGTGTATGTCTTTGTTACTTGGTGTCAGTGTATTTCTTTTTTACTTGGTGTAAGTGTATGTCTTTGTTACTTGGTGTCAGTGTATGTCTTTGTAACTTGGTGGAGTGTGTGTCTGTGTTACTGGGTATCAGTGTATGTCTTTGTTACTTGGTGTCTGTGTGTGTCTTCGTTACTTGGAGTAAGTGTGTGTCTGTTTAACTGGGTATCAGTGTATGTCTTTGTTACATGGTGTAAGTGTGTGCCTGTGTTACTGGGTATCAGTGTATGTCTTTGTTACTTGGTGTCTGTGTATGTCTGTGATACTTGGTGTAAGTGTGTGTCTGTGTGGCTGGGTATCAGTGTATGTCTTTGTTACTTGGTGTAAGTGTGTGTCTGTGTTACTGGGTATCAGTGTCTGTCTTTGTTACTGGGTATCAGTGTCTGTCTTTCGAACTTGGTGTAAGTGTGTGTCTGTGTTACTGGCTATCAGTGTATGTCTTTGTTACTTGGAGTCAGTGTAAGTCTGTGTACTTAGTGTAAGTGTGTGTCTTTGTTACTTGGTGTCAGTGCATGTCGTTGTTACTTGGTGTAAGTGTATGCCTTTGTAACCAGGTGTCATTGTCTGTCTTTGTTACTTGGTGTAAGTGTGTGTCTGTGTTACTGGGTATCAGTGTATGTCTTTGTTACTGGGTACCAGTGTCTGTCTTTGTTACTTGGTGTAAGTGTGTGACTGTGTGACTGGGTATCAGTGTATGTCTTTGTTACTTGGTGTCAGTGTATTTCTGTGTACTGAGTGTAAGTGTGTGTCTTTGTTACTTGGTGTCAGTGCATGTCTTTTTTACTTGGTGTAAGTGTACGTCTTTGTTGCTTGGTGTCAGTGCATGTCTTTGTTACTAGGTGTAAGTGTGTGCCTTTGTTACTTGGTGTCAGTGTATGTCTCTGTTACTTGGTGTAAGTGTGTGTCTGTGTTACTGGGTATATGTGTATGTCTTTGTTACTTGGTGTCATTGTCTGTCTTTGTTACTTGGTGTAAGTGTGTGTCTGTGTTATTGGGTATCAGTGTATGTCTTTGTTACTTGGTGTCAGTGTATGTCTGTGTTACTTGGTGTAGGTGTGTGTCTGTGTTACTGGGTATCAGTGTATGTCTTTGTTACTTGGTGTCAGTGTATGTCTGTGTAACTTGGTGTAAGTGTGTGTCTTTGTTAGTTGGTGTAAGTGTATATCTTTGTTACTTGGTGTCAGTGTATGTCTGTGTTATTTGGTGTAAGTGTATGTATTTGTTACTTGGTGTCGGTGTATGTCGTTGTTACTTGGTGTATTTGTTTGTCTGTGTTACTGGGTATCAGTGTATGTCTTTGTTAGTTGGTGTCTGTGTCTGTCTGTGATACTTGGTGTAAGTGTGTGGCTGTGTTACCGGGTATCAGTGTATGTCTTTGTAACTTCGTGTAAGTGTGTGTCTGTGCTACTGGGTATCAGTGTATGTCTTTGTTACTTGGTGTCAGTGTATCTCTTTGTTACTTGGTGTAAGTGTGTGTCTTTGTTACTTGGTGTCCGTGTGTGTCTGTGTTACTTGGTGTCAGTGTATGTCTTTGTTACTTGGTGTCAGTGTGTGTCTTTGTTACTGGGTGTCAGTGTATGTCTTTGTTACTTTGTGTCAGTGTATGTCTTTGTTACTTGGTGTCCGTGTGTGTCTGTATTACTGGATGTCAGTGTATGTCTTTGTTACTGGGTGTCAGTGTGTGCCTGTGTTATTTTGTGCAAGTGTATGTATTTGTTACTTGGTGTCGGTGTATGTCTTTGTTACTTGGTGTAAGTGTTTGTCTGTGTTACTGGGTATCAGTGTATGTCTTTGTTAGTTGGTGTCTGTGTATGTCTGTGATACTTGGTGTAAGTGTGTGTTTGTGTTACCGGGTATCAGTGTATGTCTTTGTTACTTGGTGTAAGTGTATGTCTTTGTTACTTGGTGTCAGTGTATGTGTTTATGACCTGGTGTCAGTGTATGTCTTTGTTACTTGGTGTCAGTGTATGTGTTTGTGACTTGGTGTCAGTGTATGTCTTTGTTACTGGGTGTCAGTGTGTGTCTGTGTTACTGGGTATCAGTGTATGTCTTGGTTACTGTTTATTAGTGTTTCTCTGTGTTCCTGGGTGTCAGTGTATGTCTTTGTTAGTTGGTGTAAGTGTTTGTCTGTGTTACTGGGTATCAGTGTATGTCTTTGTTAGTTGGTGTCTGTGTATGTCAGTGTTCCGGGGTATCAGCGTATGTCTTTGTTACTTGGTGTAAGTGTGTGTCTGAGTTACTGGGTAACAGTGTATGTCTTTGTTACTTGGTGTCAGTGTATGTCTTTGTTACTTGGTGTAAGTGTATGTCTTTGTTACTTGGTGTAAGCGTGTGTCTTTGTTACTGGGTATCAGTGTATGTCTTTGTTAATTGGTGTCAGTGGAGGTCTTTGTTACTCGGTGTCAGTGGAGGTCTTTGTTACTCGGTGTCAGTGTGTGTCTTTGTTATTGGGTGTCAGTGTACGTCTTTGTGACTTGGTGTAAGTGTGTGTCTCTGTTACTGGGTATCAATGTCTGTCTTTGTTACTTGGTGTAAGTGTGTGTATGTGTTACTGGGTATCAGTGTCTGTCTTTGTTACTTGGTGTAAGTGTATGTCTTTGTTATTTGGTGTCAGTGTCTGTATTTGATACTTGGTGTCAGTGTATGTCTGTGTTACTTGGTGTAAGTGTATGTCGTTGTTACTTGGTGTGAGTGTATGTTTTTGTTACTTGGTGTAAGTGTATGTCTTTGTTACTTGGTGTAAGTGTATGTCTTTGTTACTTGGTTTCAGTGTATGTCTGTGTTACTTGGTATAAGTGTCTGTCTTTGTTACTTGGTGTCATTGTATGTCTTTGTTACTTGGTGTCAGGGTATGTCATTGTTACTTGGTGTAAGTGTTTGTCTTTGCTACTTGGTGTCAGTGTCTGTCTTTGTTACTTGGTGTAAGTGTTTGTCTGTGTTACTGGGTATCAGTGTATGTCTTTGTTACTTGGTGTCAGTGCATGTCTTTTTTACTTGGTGTAAGTGTATGTCTTTGTTACTTGGTGTCAGTGTATGTCTTTGTTACTTGGTGCAAGTGTGTGTCTGTGTTACTGGGTATCAGTGTATGTCTTTGTTACTTGGTGTCTGTGTGTGTCTGTGTTACTTGGAGTAAGTGTGTGTCTGTGTAACTGGGTATCACTGTATGTCTTTGTTACTTGGTGTAAGTGTGTGTCTGTGTTACTAGGTATCAGTGTATGTCTTTGTTACTTGGTGTCAGTGTATGTCTTTTTTACTTGGTGTAAGTGTGTGTCTGTGTTAGTAGGTATCAGTGTTTCTCTGTGTTACTGGGTGTCAGTGTGTGTTTGTTTGTGTTACTGGGTGTCAGTGTGTGTCTGTGACACTAGGTGTCAGTATTTAGTTTAGTTTAGAGATACAGCACTTAAACAGGCCCTTCGGCCCACCGAGTCTGTGCCGACCATCAACAACCCATTTATGCTAATCCTACACTAATCCCGTATTCCTATCATATCCCCACCTATCCCTATATATTTCCCTTCCACCTACCTATACTAGGGGCAATTTATGATGGCCAATTAACCTATCAACCTGCAAGTCTTTGGCATGTGGGAGGAAACCGGAGCACCGGGAGGAAACCCACGCAGACACAGGGAGAACTTGCAAACTCCGCACAGGCAGCACCCAGAATCGAACCCGGGTCACTGGAGCTGTGAGGCTGCGGTGCTAACCACTGCGCCAATGTGCCCCCCACCCCCTCAGTGTGTGCCTGTGTGACTGCGTATCAGTGTATGTCTTTGTTACTTGTGGTCAGTGTATGTCAAAATACTTGGTGTAAGTGTATGTCTTTGTTACTTGGTGTAATTGTCTGTCTTTGTTACTTGGTGTCAGTGTATGTCTGTGTTACTTGGTGTAAGTGTGCGTCTTTGTTACTTGGTGTAAGTGTATGTCTTTGTTACTTGGTGTCAGTGTATGTCTTTGTTACTTGGTGTCAGTGTGTGTCTGTGTTACTGGGCAACAGTGTATGTCTTTGTGACTTGGTATCAGTGTATGTCTTTGTGCGTTGGTGTCAGTGTATGTCAAAATACTTGGTGTAAGTGTATGTCTTTGTTACTTGGTGTAATTGTCTGTCTTTGTTACTTGGTGTCAGTGTATGTCTGTGTTACTTGGTGTAAGTGTGTGTCTTTGTTACTTGTTGTAAGTGTATGTCTTTGTTACTTGGTGTCAGTGTATTTCTTTGTTACTTGGTGTCAGTGTGTGTCTTTGTTACTGTGCATCAATGTATGTCTTTGTGACTTGGTATCAGTGTATGTCTTTGTGACTTGGTGTCAGTGAATGTCTTTTTTACTGGGTGTCAGTGTGTGTCTGTGTTACTTGGTGTCAGTGCATGTCTTTGTAACTGTTTATTTGTGTTTCTCTGTGTTACTGGGTGTCAGTGTGTGTTTGTTTGTGTTACTGGGTGTCAGTGTGTATCTGTGACACTAGGTGTCAGTATTTAGTTTTGTTTCGAGATACAGCACTTGGACAGGACCTTCGGCCCACCGAGTCTGTGCCGACCATCAACCACCCATTTATACTAATCCTACACTAATCCCGTATTCCTATCACATCCCCACCTGTCCCTCTATATTTCCCTGCCACCTACCTATACTAGGGGCAATTTATGAAGGCCAATTAACAAATCAACCTGCAAGTCTTTGGCATGTGGGAGGAAGCCGGAGCACCCGGAGGAAACCCACGCAGACACAGGGAGAACTTGCAAACTCCGCACAGGCAGTACCCAGAATCGAACCGGGGTCCCTGGAGCTGTGAGGCTGCGGTGCTAACCACTGCGCCAATGTGCCCCCCCCCCCCCACAGTGTGTGCCTGTGTTACTGGGTGTACGTGTGTGTCTGAGTTACTTGGTGTCCGTGTGTTTCTGTGTTACTGGTTGTCAGTGTATGTCTTTGTTACTTGGTGCAAGTGTGTGTCTGTGTTACTGGGTGTCAGTGTATGTCTTTGTTACTGGGTGTCAGTGTATGTCTTTGTTACTTGGTGTCAGTGTATGGCAAAATACTTGGTGTAAGTGTATGTCTTTGTTACTTGGTGCAATTGTCTGTCTTTGTTACTTGGTGTCAGTGTATGTCTGTGTTACTTGGTGTCAGTGTGTGTCTTTGTTCCTGGGTGTCAGTGTATGTCTTTGTTACTCTGTATCAGTGTGTGTTACTGGGTGTCAGTGTGTGTCTTTGTCACTGGGTGTAAGTGTGTGTCATTGTTACTTGGTGTCCGTGTGTGTCTATGTTACTGGGTGTCAGTGTATGTCTTTGTTACTGGGTGTCAGTGTATGTCTTTGTTACTTGGTGTAAGTGTTTATCTGTGTTACTGGGTATCAGTGTCTGTCTTTGTTACTTGGTGTAACTGTGTGTCTGTGTTACTGGGTATCAGTGTCTGTCTTTGTTACTTGGTGTAAGTGTGTGTCTGTGTTACTGGGTACAGGTGTATGTCTTTGTTACTTGGTGTCAGTGTGTGTCTTTGTGACTTGGTGTAAGTGTATGTGTTTGTTACTTGGTGCAATTGTCTGTCTTTGTTACTTGGTGTCAGTGTATGTCTGTTTTACTTGGTGTAAGTGTGTGTCTTTGTTACTTGGTGGAAATGTGTGTCTGTGTTACTGGGTATCAGTGCATGTCTTTGTGACTTGGTGTCAGTGTGTGTCTGTGTTCCTGGGTGTCAGTGTATGTATTTGTTACTGTGTATCAGTGTGTGTTACTGGGTGTCAGTGTATGTCTTTGTTACTTGGTGTAAGTGTGTGTCTGTGTTACTGGATATCAGTGTCTGTCTTTGTTACTTGGTGTAAGTGTGTGTCTGTGTTACTGGGTATCAGTGTATGTCTCTGTTACTGGTTATCGGTCTATGTCTTTGTGACTTGGTGTCAGTGTATGTCTTTGTTACTTGGCGTCAATGTATGTCAAAATACTTGGTGTAAGTGTATGTCTTTGTTGCTTGGTGTAAATGTATGTCGTTGTTACTTGGTGTCAGTGTATGTCTGTGTTACTTGGTGTCAGTGTGTGTCTGTGTTACTTGGTATCAATGTATGTCTTTGTGACTTGGTATCAGTGTATGTCTTTGTTACTGGGAGTCAGTGTATGTCTTTGTTACTTGGTGTAAGTGTGTGTCTGTGTTACTGGGTGTCAGTGTATGTCTTTGTTACTGGGTGTCAGTATGTTTGTTTGTGTTACCGGGTGTCAGTGTGTGTCTGTGTTACTTGGTGTCCGTGTGTGTCTGTGTTACTGGGTGTCAGTGTATGTCTTTGTTACTTGGTGTCAGTGTATGTCTTTGTTACTTGGTGTAAGTGTTTGACTTTGTTACTGGGTGTCAGTGTATGTCTTTGTTGCTTGATGTAAGTGTATGTCTGTGTTACTGGGTGTCAGTGTGCGTCTGTGTTACTTCGTGTAAGTGTGTGTCTTTGTTACTTGGTGTCCGTGTGTGTCTGTGTCACTGGGTGTCAGTGTATGTCTTTGTTATTTGGTGTAAGTGTGTGTCTGCGTGACTGGGTGTCAGTGTATGTCTTTGTTCATGGGTGTCAGTGTCTGTCTTTGTTACTTGGTGTAAGTGTGTGTCTGTGTTAATGGGTATCAGTGTATGTCTTTGTTACTTGGTGTAAGTGTATGTCTTTGTTATTTGGTGTCAGTGTCTGTATTTGATACTTGGTGTCAGGGTATGTCTTTGTTACTTGGTGTAAGTGTATGTCTTTGCTACTTGGTGTAATTGTCTGTCTTTGTTACTTGGTGTCAGGGTATGTCTGTGTTACTTGGTGTAAGTGTGTGTCTTTGTTACTTGGTGTAAGTGTATGTCTTTGTTACTTGGTGTCAGTGTGTGTCTGTGTTACTTGGTGTAAGTGTATGTCTCTGTTACTTGGTGTAAGTGTGTGTCTGTGTTACTGGGTGTCAGTGTATGTCTTTGTTACTGGGTGTCAGTGTATGTCTTTGTTACTTGGTGTCAGTGTATGTCAAAATACTTGTTGTAAGTGTATGTCTTTGTTACTTGGTGCAATTGTCTGTCTTTGTTACTTGGTGTCAGTGTATGTCTGTGTTACTTGGTGTAAGTGTGTGTCTTTGTTACTTGGTGTAAGTGTGTGTCTTTGTTACTTGGTGTAAGTGTGTGTCTTTGTTACTTGGTGTCAGTGTGTGTCTTTGTTCCTGGGTGTCAGTGTATGTCTTTGTTACTGTGTATCAGTGTGTGTTACTGGGTGTCAGTGTGTGTCTGTGTTACTGGGTGTAAGTGTGTGTCATTGTTACTTTGTGTCAGTGTATGTCTTTGTTACTTGGTGTAAGTGTTTATCTGTGTTACTGGGTATCAGTGTCTGTCTTTGTTACTTGGTGTAAGTGTGTGTCTGTGTTACTGGGTATCAGTGTATGTCTTTGTTACTTGGTGTCAGTGTGTGTCTTTGTGACTTGGTGTAAGTGTATGTGTTTGTTACTTGGTGCAATTGTCTGTCTTTGTTACTTGGTGTCAGTGTATGTCTGTTTTACTTAGTGTAAGTGTGTGTCTTTGTTACTTGGTGGAAGTGTGTGTCTGTGTTACTGGGTATCAGTGCATGTCTTTGTGACTTGGTGTCAGTGTGTGTCTGTGTTCCTGGGTGTCAGTGTATGTCTTTGTTACTGTGTATCAGTGTGTGTTACTGGGTGTCAGTGTATGTCTTTGTTACTTGGTGTCAGTGTATGTCAAAATACTTGGTGTAAGTGTATGTCTTTGTTACTTGCTGCAATTGTCTGTCTTTGTTACTTGGTGTCAGTGTATGTCTGTGTTACTTGGTGTCAGTGTGTGTCTTTGTTCCTGGGTGTCAGTGTATGTCTTTGTTACTCTGTATCAGTGTGTGTTACTGGGTGTCAGTGTGTGTCTTTGTCACTGGGTGTAAGTGTGTGTCATTGTTACTTGGTGTCCGTGTGTGTCTATGTTACTGGGTGTCAGTGTATGTCTTTGTTACTGGGTGTCAGTGTATGTCTTTGTTACTTGGTGTAAGTGTTTATCTGTGTTACTGGGTATCAGTGTCTGTCTTTGTTACTTGGTGTAACTGTGTGTCTGTGTTACTGGGTATCAGTGTCTGTCTTTGTTACTTGGTGTAAGTGTGTGTCTGTGTTACTGGGTACAGGTGTATGTCTTTGTTACTTGGTGTCAGTGTGTGTCTTTGTGACTTGGTGTAAGTGTATGTGTTTGTTACTTGGTGCAATTGTCTGTCTTTGTTACTTGGTGTCAGTGTATGTCTGTTTTACTTGGTGTAAGTGTGTGTCTTTGTTACTTGGTGGAAGTGTGTGTCTGTGTTACTGGGTATCAGTGCATGTCTTTGTGACTTGGTGTCAGTGTGTGTCTGTGTTCCTGGGTGTCAGTGTATGTATTTGTTACTGTGTATCAGTGTGTGTTACTGGGTGTCAGTGTATGTCTTTGTTACTTGGTGTAAGTGTGTGTCTGTGTTACTGGATATCAGTGTCTGTCTTTGTTACTTGGTGTAAGTGTGTGTCTGTGTTACTGGGTATCAGTGTATGTCTCTGTTACTGGTTATCAGTCTATGTCTTTGTGACTTGGTGTCAGTGTATGTCTTTGTTACTTGGCGTCAATGTATGTCAAAATACTTGGTGTAAGTGTATGTCTTTGTTGCTTGGTGTAAATGTATGTCGTTGTTACTTGGTGTCAGTGTATGTCAGTGTTACTTGGTGTCAGTGTGTGTCTGTGTTACTTGGTATCAATGTATGTCGTTGTGACTTGGTATCAGTGTATGTCTTTGTTACTGGGAGTCAGTGTATGTCTTTGTTACTTGGTGTAAGTGTGTGTCTGTGTTACTGGGTGTCAGTGTATGTCTTTGTTACTGGGTGTCAGTATGTTTGTTTGTGTTACCGGGTGTCAGTGTGTGTCTGTGTTACTTGGTGTCCGTGTGTGTCTGTGTTACTGGGTGTCAGTGTATGTCTTTGTTACTTGGTGTCAGTGTATGTCTTTGTTACTTGGTGTAAGTGTTTGTCTTTGTTACTGGGTGTCAGTGTATGTCTTTGTTGCTTGATGTAAGTGTGTGTCTGTGTTACTGGGTGTCAGTGTGTGTCTGTGTTACTTCGTGTAAGTGTGTGTCTTTGTTACTTGGTGTCCGTGTGTGTCTGTGTCACTGGGTGTCAGTGTATGTCTTTGTTATTTGGTGTAAGTGTGTGTCTGCGTGACTGGGTGTCAGTGTATGTCTTTGTTCATGGGTGTCAGTGTCTGTCTTTGTTACTTGGTGTAAGTGTGTGTCTGTGTTAATGGGTATCAGTGTATGTCTTTGTTACTTGGTGTAAGTGTATGTCTTTGTTATTTGGTGTCAGTGTCTGTATTTGATACTTGGTGTAAGGGTATGTCTTTGTTACTTGGTGTAAGTGTATGTCTTTGCTACTTGGTGTAATTGTCTGTCTTTGTTACTTGGTGTCAGGGTATGTCTGTGTTACTTGGTGTAAGTGTGTGTCTTTGTTACTTGGTGTAAGTGTATGTCTTTGTTACTTGGTGTCAGTGTGTGTCTGTGTTACTTGGTGTAAGTGTATGTCTCTGTTACTTGGTGTAAGTGTGTGTCTGTGTTACTGGGTGTCAGTGTATGTCTTTGTTACTGGGTGTCAGTGTATGTCTTTGTTACTTGGTGTCAGTGTATGTCAAAATACTTGTTGTAAGTGTATGTCTTTGTTACTTGGTGCAATTGTCTGTCTTTGTTACTTGGTGTCAGTGTATGTCTGTGTTACTTGGTGTAAGTGTGTGTCTTTGTTACTTGGTGTAAGTGTGTGTCTTTGTTACTTGGTGTAAGTGTGTGTCTTTGTTACTTGGTGTCAGTGTGTGTCTTTGTTCCTGGGTGTCAGTGTATGTCTTTGTTACTGTGTATCAGTGTGTGTTACTGGGTGTCAGTGTGTGTCTGTGTTACTGGGTGTAAGTGTGTGTCATTGTTACTTTGTG
Organism: Heterodontus francisci; assembly: GCF_036365525.1. NCBI lineage: Eukaryota > Metazoa > Chordata > Chondrichthyes > Heterodontiformes > Heterodontidae > Heterodontus > Heterodontus francisci. The sequence continues at coordinate 2,966,523 of NW_027140221.1, read as the reverse complement.
TCAGTGTATGTCTTTGTTACTTGGTGTACGTGTTTATCTGTGTTACTGGGTATCAGTGTCTGTCTTTGTTACTTGGTGTAAGTGTGTGTCTGTGTTACTGGGTATCAGTGTATGTCTTTGTTACTTGGTGTCAGTGTGTGTCTTTGTGACTTGGTGTAAGTGTATGTGTTTGTTACTTGGTGCAATTGTCTGTCTTTGTTACTTGGTGTCAGTGTATGTCTGTTTTACTTAGTGTAAGTGTGTGTCTGTGTTACTTGGTGGAAGTGTGTGTCTGTGTTACTGGGTATCAGTGCATGTCTTTGTGACTTGGTGTCAGTGTGTGTCTGTGTTCCTGGGTGTCAGTGTATGTCTTTGTTACTGTGTATCAGTGTGTGTTACTGGGTGTCAGTGTATGTCTTTGTTACTTGGTGTAAGTGTGTGTCTGTGTTACTGGGTATCAGTGTATGTTTCTGTTACTGGTTATCAGTCTATGTCTTTGTGACTTGGTGTCAGTGTATGTCTTTGTTACTTGGCGTCAATGTATGTCAAAATACTTGGTGTAAGTGTATGTCTTTGTTGCTTGGTGTAAGTGTATGTCGTTGTTACTTGGTGTCATTGTATGTCTTTGTTGCTTGATGTAAGTGTGTGTCTGTGTTACTGGGTGTCAGTGTGTGTCTGTGTTACTTCGTGTAAGTGTGTGTCTTTGTTACTTGGTGTCCGTGTGTGTCTGTGTCACTGGGTGTCAGTGTATGTCTTTGTTATTTGGTGTAAGTGTGTGTCTGCGTGACTGGGTGTCAGTGTATGTCTTTGTTCATGGGTGTCAGTGTCTGTCTTTGTTACTTGGTGTAAGTGTGTGTCTGTGTTAATGGGTATCAGTGTATGTCTTTGTTACTTGGTGTAAGTGTATGTCTTTGTTATTTGGTGTCAGTGTCTGTATTTGATACTTGGTGTAAGGGTATGTCTTTGTTACTTGGTGTAAGTGTATGTCTTTGCTACTTGGTGTAATTGTCTGTCTTTGTTACTTGGTGTCAGGGTATGTCTGTGTTACTTGGTGTAAGTGTGTGTCTTTGTTACTTGGTGTAAGTGTATGTCTTTGTTACTTGGTGTCAGTGTGTGTCTGTGTTACTTGGTGTAAGTGTATGTCTCTGTTACTTGGTGTAAGTGTGTGTCTGTATTACTGGGTGTCAGTGTATGTCTTTGTTACTGGGTGTCAGTGTATGTCTTTGTTACTTGGTGTCAGTGTATGTCAAAATACTTGTTGTAAGTGTATGTCTTTGTTACTTGGTGCAATTGTCTGTCTTTGTTACTTGGTGTCAGTGTATGTCTGTGTTACTTGGTGTAAGTGTGTGTCTTTGTTACTTGGTGTAAGTGTGTGTCTTTGTTACTTGGTGTCAGTGTGTGTCTTTGTTCCTGGGTGTCAGTGTATGTCTTTGTTACTGTGTATCAGTGTGTGTTACTGGGTGTCAGTGTGTGTCTGTGTTACTGGGTGTAAGTGTGTGTCATTGTTACTTTGTGTCCGTGTGTGTCTGTGTTACTGGGTGTCAGTGTATGTCTTTGTTACTGGGTGTCAGTGTATGTCTTTGTTACTTGGTGTAAGTGTTTATCTGTGTTACTGGGTATCAGTGTCTGTCTTTGTTACTTGGTGTAAGTGTGTGTCTGTGTTACTGGGTATCAGTGTATGTCTTTGTTACTTGGTGTCAGTGTGTGTCTTTGTGACTTGGTGTAAGTGTATGTGTTTGTTACTTGGTGCAATTGTCTGTCTTTGTTACTTGGTGTCAGTGTATGTCTGTTTTACTTAGTGTAAGTGTGTGTCTTTGTTACTTGGTGGAAGTGTGTGTCTGTGTTACTGGGTATCAGTGCATGTCTTTGTGACTTGGTGTCAGTGTGTGTCTGTGTTCCTGGGTGTCAGTGTATGTCTTTGTTACTGTGTATCAGTGTGTGTTACTGGGTGTCAGTGTATGTCTTTGTTACTTGGTGTAAGTGTGTGTCTGTGTTACTGGGTATCAGTGTATGTTTCTGTTACTGGTTATCAGTCTATGTCTTTGTGACTTGGTGTCAGTGTATGTCTTTGTTACTTGGCGTCAATGTATGTCAACATACTTGGTGTAAGTGTATGTCTTTGTTGCTTGGTGTAAGTGTATGTCGTTGTTACTTGGTGTCATTGTATGTCTTTGTGACTTGGTATCAGTGTATGTCTTTGTTACTGGGAGTCAGTGTATGTCTTTGTTACTTGGTGTAAGTGTGTGTCTTTGTTACTGGGTGTCAGTGTATATCTTTGTTACTTGGTGTCAGTGTGTGTCTGTGTTACTGGGTGTCAGTGTATGTCTTTGTTACTGGGTGTCAGTGTGTGTCTGTGTTACTGGGTGTCAGTATGTTTGTTTGTGTTACCGGGTGTCAGTGTATGTCTTTGTTACTGGGTGTCAGTGTATGTCTTTGTTACTGGGTGTAAGTGTGTGTCTTTGTTACTGGGTGTCAGTGTATGTCTTTGTTGCTTGGTGTAAGTGTGTGTCTGTGTTACTTGGTGTAAGTGTGTGTCTTTGTTACTTGGTGTCCGTTTGTGTCTGTGTCACTGGGTGTCAGTGTATGTCTTTGTTACTTGGTGTAAGTGTGTGTCTGCGTGACTGGGTGTCAGTGTATGTCTTTGTTAATGGGTGTCAGTGTCTGTCTTTGTTACTTGGTGTAAGTGTGTGTCTGTGTTACTGGGTATCAGTGTATGTCTTTGTTACTTGGAGTCAGTGTATGTCAAAATACTTGGTCTAAGTGTATGTCTTTGTTACTTGGTGCAATTGTCTGTCTTTGTTACTTGGTGTAAGTGTATGTCTGTGTTACATGGTGTAAGTGTATGTCTTTGTTACTTGGTGTAAGTGTGTGTCTGCGTGACTGGGTGTCAGTGTATGTCTTTGTTCATGGGTGTCAGTGTCTGTCTTTGTTACTTGGTGTAAGTGTGTGTCTGTGTTAATGGGTATCAGTGTATGTCTTTGTTACTTGGTGTAAGTGTATGTCTTTGTTATTTGGTGTCAGTGTCTGTATTTGATACTTGGTGTAAGGGTATGTCTTTGTTACTTGGTGTAAGTGTATGTCTTTGCTACTTGGTGTAACTGTCTGTCTTTGTTACTTGGTGTCAGGGTATGTCTGTGTTACTTGGTGTAAGTGTGTGTCTTTGTTACTTGGTGTAAGTGTATGTCTTTGTTACTTGGTGTCAGTGTGTGTCTGTGTTACTTGGTGTAGGTGTATGTCTCTGTTACTTGGTGTAAGTGTGTGTCTGTGTTACTGGGTGTCAGTGTATGTCTTTGTTACTGGGTGTCAGTGTATGTCAAAATACTTGGTGTAAGTGTATGTCTTTGTTACTTGGTGCAATTGTCTGTCTTTGTTACTTGGTGTCAGTGTATGTCTGTGTTACTTGGTGTAAGTGTGTGTCTTTGCTACTTGGTGTAAGTGTGTGTCTTTGTTACTTGGTGTCAGTGTGTGTCTTTGTTCCTGGGTGTCAGTGTATGTCTTTGTTACTGTGTATCAGTGTGTGTTACTGGGTGTCAGTGTGTGTCTGTGTTACTGGGTGTAAGTGTGTGTCATTGTTACTTTGTGTCCGTGTGTGTCTGTGTTACTGGGTGTCAGTGTATGTCTTTGTTACTGGGTGTCAGTGTATGTCTTTGTTACTTGGTGTAAGTGTTTATCTGTGTTACTGGGTATCAGTGTCTGTCTTTGTTACTTGGTGTAAGTGTGTGTCTGTGTTACTGGGTATCAGTGTATGTCTTTGTTACTTGGTGTCAGTGTGTGTCTTTGTGACTTGGTGTAAGTGTATGTGTTTGTTACTTGGTGCAATTGTCTGTCTTTGTTACTTGGTGTCAGTGTATGTCTGTTTTACTTGGTGTAAGTGTGTGTCTTTGTTACTTGGTGGACGTGTGTGTCTGTGTTACTGGGTATCAGTGCATGTCTTTGTGACTTGGTGTCAGTGTGTGTCTGTGTTCCTGTGTGTCAGTGTATGTCTTTGTTACTGTGTATCAGTGTGTGTTACTGGGTGTCAGTGTATGTCTTTGTTACTTGGTGTAAGTGTGTGTCTGTGTTACTGGGTATCAGTGTATGTTTCTGTTACTGGTTATCAGTCTATGTCTTTGTGACTTGGTGTCAGTGTATGTCTTTGTTACTTGGCGTCAATGTATGTCAAAATACTTGGTGTAAGTGTATGTCTTTGTTGCTTGGTGTAAGTGTATGTCGTTGTTACTTGGTGTCATTGTATGTCTTTGTGACTTGGTATCAGTGTATGTCTTTGTTACTGGGAGTCAGTGTATGTCTTTGTTACTTGGTGTAAGTGTGTGTCTTTGTTACTGGGTGTCAGTGTATGTCTTTGTTACTTGGTGTCAGTGTGTGTCTGTGTTACTGGGTGTCAGTGTATGTCTTTGTCACTGGGTGTCAGTGTGTGTCTGTGTTACTGGGTGTCAGTATGTTTGTTTGTGTTACCGGGTGTCAGTGTGTCTCTGTGTTACTTGGTGTCCGTGTGTGTCTGTGTTACTGGGTGTCAGTGTATGTCTTTGTTACTGGGTGTCAGTGTATGTCTTTGTTACTTTGTGTAAGTGTGTGTCTTTGTTACTGGGTGTCAGTGTATGTCTTTGTTGCTTGGTGTAAGTGTGTGTCTGTGTTACTGGGTGTCAGTGTGTGTATGTGTTACTTGGTGTAAGTGTGTGTCTTTGTTACTTGGTGTCCGTGTGTGTCTGTGTCACTGGGTGTCAGTGTATGTCTTTGTTATTGGCGTAAGTGTGTGTCTGCGTGACTGGGTGTCAGTGTATGTCTTTGTTAATGGGTGTCAGTGTCTGTCTTTGTTACTTGGTGTAAGTGTGTGTCTGTGTTACTGGGTATCAGTGTATGTCTTTGTTACTTGGAGTCAGTGTATGTCAAAATACTTGGTGTAAGTGTATGTCTTTGTTACTTGGTGCAATTGTCTGTCTTTGTTACTTGGTGTAAGTGTATGTCTGTGTTACATGGTGTAAGTGTATGTCTTTGTTACTTGGTGTAAGTGTGTGTCTGCGTGACTGGGTGTCAGTGTATGTCTTTGTTCATGGGTGTCAGTGTCTGTCTTTGTTACTTGGTGTAAGTGTGTGTCTGTGTTAATGGGTATCAGTGTATGTCTTTGTTACCTGGTGTAAGTGTATGTCTTTGTTATTTGGTGTCAGTGTCTGTATTTGATACTTGGTGTAAGGGTATGTCTTTGTTACTTGGTGTAAGTGTATGTCTTTGCTACTTGGTGTAACTGTCTGTCTTTGTTACTTGGTGTCAGGGTATGTCTGTGTTACTTGGTGTAAGTGTGTGTCTTTGTTACTTGGTGTAAGTGTATGTCTTTGTTCCTTGGTATCAGTGTGTGTCTGTGTTACTTGGTGTAAGTGTATGTCTCTGTTACTTGGTGTAAGTGTGTGTCTGTGTTACTGGGTGTCAGTGTATGTCTTTGTTACTGGGTGTCAGTGTATGTCTTTGTTACTTGGTGTCAGTGTATGTCAAAATACTTGGTGTAAGTGTATGTCTTTGTTGCTTGGTGTAAGTGTATGTCGTTGTTACTTGGTGTCATTGTATGTCTTTGTGACTTGGTATCAGTGTATGTCTTTGTTACTGGGAGTCAGTGTATGTCTTTGTTACTTGGTGTAAGTGTGTGTCTTTGTTACTGGGTGTCAGTGTATGTCTTTGTTACTTGGTGTCAGTGTGTGTCTGTGTTACTGGGTGTCAGTGTATGTCTTTGTCACTGGGTGTCAGTGTGTGTCTGTGTTACTGGGTGTCAGTATGTTTGTTTGTGTTACCGGGTGTCAGTGTGTCTCTGTGTTACTTGGTGTCCGTGTGTGTCTGTGTTACTGGGTGTCAGTGTATGTCTTTGTTACTGGGTGTCAGTGTATGTCTTTGTTACTTGGTGTAAGTGTGTGTCTTTGTTACTGGGTGTCAGTGTATGTCTTTGTTGCTTGGTGTAAGTGTGTGTCTGTGTTACTGGGTGTCAGTGTGTGTATGTGTTACTTGGTGTAAGTGTGTGTCTTTGTTACTTGGTGTCCGTGTGTGTCTGTGTCACTGGGTGTCAGTGTATGTCTTTGTTACTTGGCGTAAGTGTGTGTCTGCGTGACTGGGTGTCAGTGTATGTCTTTGTTAATGGGTGTCAGTGTCTGTCTTTGTTACTTGGTGTAAGTGTGTGTCTGTGTTACTGGGTATCAGTGTATGTCTTTGTTACTTGGAGTCAGTGTATGTCAAAATACTTGGTGTAAGTGTATGTCTTTGTTACTTGGTGCAATTGTCTGTCTTTGTTACTTGGTGTAAGTGTATGTCTGTGTTACATGGTGTAAGTGTATGTCTTTGTTACTTGGTGTAAGTGTGTGTCTGCGTGACTGGGTGTCAGTGTATGTCTTTGTTCATGGGTGTCAGTGTCTGTCTTTGTTACTTGGTGTAAGTGTGTGTCTGTGTTAATGGGTATCAGTGTATGTCTTTGTTACCTGGTGTAAGTGTATGTCTTTGTTATTTGGTGTCAGTGTCTGTATTTGATACTTGGTGTAAGGGTATGTCTTTGTTACTTGGTGTAAGTGTATGTCTTTGCTACTTGGTGTAACTGTCTGTCTTTGTTACTTGGTGTCAGGGTATGTCTGTGTTACTTGGTGTAAGTGTGTGTCTTTGTTACTTGGTGTAAGTGTATGTCTTTGTTCCTTGGTATCAGTGTGTGTCTGTGTTACTTGGTGTAAGTGTATGTCTCTGTTACTTGGTGTAAGTGTGTGTCTGTGTTACTGGGTGTCAGTGTATGTCTTTGTTACTGGGTGTCAGTGTATGTCTTTGTTACTTGGTGTCAGTGTATGTCAAAATACTTGGTGTAAGTGTATGTCTTTGTTACTTGGTGCAATTGTCTGTCTTTGTTACTTGGTGTCTGTGTATGTCTGTGTTACTTGGTGTAAGTGTGTGTCTTTGCTACCTGGTGTAAGTGTGTGTCTTTGTTACTTGGTGTCAGTGTGTGTCTTTGTTCCTGGGTGTCAGTGTATGTCTTTGTTACTGTGTATCAGTGTGTGTTACTGGGTGTCAGTGTGTGTCTGTGTTACTGGGTGTAAGTGTGTGTCATTGTTACTTTGTGTCCGTGTGTGTCTGTGTTACTTGGTGTAAGTGTATGTCTTTGTTACTGGGTGTCAGTGTATGTCTTTGTTACTTGGTGTAAGTGTTTATCTGTGTTACTGGGTATCAGTGTCTGTCTTTGTTACTTGGTGTAAGTGTGTGTCTGTGTTACTGGGTATCAGTGTATGTCTTTGTTACTTGGTGTCAGTGTGTGTCTTTGTGACTTTGTGTAAGTGTATGTGTTTGTTACTTGGTGCAATTGTCTGTCTTTGTTACTTGGTGTCAGTGTATGTCTGTTTTACTTGGTGTAAGTGTGTGTCTTTGTTACTTGGTGGAAGTGTGTGTCTGTGTTACTGGGTATCAGTGCATGTCTTTGTGACTTGGTGTCAGTGTGTGTCTGTGTTCCTGGGTGTCAGTGTATGTCTTTGTTACTGTGTATCAGTGTGTGTTACTGGGTGTCAGTGTATGTCTTTGTTACTTGGTGTAAGTGTGTTTCTGTGTTACTGGGTATCAGTGTATGTTTCTGTTACTGGTTATCAGTCTATGTCTTTGTGACTTGGTGTCAGTGTATGTCTTTGTTACTTGGCGTCAATGTATGTCAAAATACTTGGTGTAAGTGTATGTCTTTGTTGCTTGGTGTAAGTGTATGTCGTTGTTACTTGGTGTCATTGTATGTCTTTGTGACTTGGTATCAGTGTATGTCTTTGTTACTGGGAGTCAGTGTATTTCTTTGTTTCTTGGTCTAAGTGTGTGTCTTTGTTACTGGGTGTCAGTGTATGTCTTTGTTACTTGGTGTCAGTGTGTGTCTGTGTTACTGGGTGTCAGTGTATGTCTTTGTTACTGGGTGTCAGTGTGTGTCTGTGTTACTGGGTGTCAGTATGTTTGTTTGTGTTACCGGGTGTCAGTGTGTCTCTGTGTTACTTGGTGTCCGTGTGTGTCTGTGTTACTGGGTGTCAGTGTATGTCTTTGTTACTGGGTGTCAGTGTATGTCTTTGTTACTTGGTGTCAGTGTGTGTCTTTGTTACTGGGTGTCAGTGTATGTCTTTGTTGCTTGGTGTAAGTGTGTGTCTGTGTTACTGGGTGTCAGTGTGTGTATGTGTTACTTGGTGTAAGTGTGTGTCTTTGTTACTTGGTGTCCGTGTGTGTCTGTGTCACTGGGTGTCAGTGTATGTCTTTGTTACTTGGTGTAAGTGTGTGTCTGCGTGACTGGGTGTCAGTGTATGTCTTTGTTAATGGGTGTCAGTGTCTGTCTTTGTAACTTGGTGTAAGTGTGTGTCTGTGTTACTGGGTATCAGTGTATGTCTTTGTTACTTGGAGTCAGTGTATGTCAAAATACTTGGTGTAAGTGTATGTCTTTGTTACTTGGTGCAATTGTCTGTCTTTGTTACTTGGTGTAAGTGTATGTCTGTGTTACATGGTGTAAGTGTGTGTCTTTGTTACTTGGTGTCAGTGTATGTCTTTGTTACTTGGTGTAAGTGTGTGTCTTTGTTACTTGGTGTAAGTGTTTGCCTGTGTTACTGGGTATCAGTGTCTGTCTTTGTTACTTGGTGTAAGTGTGTGTCTGTGTTACTGGGTATCAGTGTATGTCTTTGTTACTTGGTGTCAGTGTATGTCTGTGTTACTTGGTGTAAGTGTGTGTATGTGTTACTGGGTATCAGTGTCTGTCATTGTTACTGGGTGTCAGTGTGTGTCGTTGTGACTTGGTGTAAGTGTATGTCTTTGTTACTTGGTGCAATTGTCTGTCTTTGTCACTTCGTGTCAGTGTATGTCTGTGTTACTTGGTGTAAGTGTGTGTCTTTGTTACTTATTGTAAGTGTGTGTCTGTGTTACTGGGTCTCAGTGCATGTCTTTGTGACTTGGTGTCAGTGTGTGTCTGTGTTCCTGGGTGTCAGTGTATGTCTTTGTTACTGTGTATCAGTGTGTGTTACTGGGTGTCAGTGTATGTCTTTGTTACTTGGTGTCAGTGTATGTCTGTGTTACTTGGTGTAAGTGTGTGTCTGTGTTTCTGGGTGTCAGTGTGTGTCTGTGTTACTTGGTGGAAGTGTGTGTCTTTGTTACTTCGTGTCCGTGTGTGTCTGTGTTACTGGGTGTCAGTGTATGTCTTTGTTACTTGGTGTAAGTGTGTGTCTGTGTTAGCGGGTGTCAGTGTATGACTTTTTTACTGGGTGTCAGTGTATGTGTTTGTTACTTGGTGTAAGGGTGTGTCTGTGTTACTGGGTATCAGTGAATGTCTTTGTTACTTGGTGTCAGTGTATGTCAAAATACTTGGTGTAAGTGTATGTCTTTGTTACTTGGTGCAATTGTCTGTCTTTGTTACTTGGTGTCAGTGTATGTCTGTGTTACTTGGTGTAAGTGTGTGTCTTCGTTACTTGGTGTAAGTGAGTGTCTTTGTTACTTGGTGTCAGTGTATATCTTTGTTACTTGGTGAAAGTGTGTGTCTTTGTTACTTGGTGTCAGTGTGTGACTTTGTTCCTGGTTGTCAGTGTATGTCTTTGTTACTGTGTATCAGTTTGTGTTACTGGGTGTCAGTGTGTGTCTGTGTTACTTGGTGTATGTGTGTGTCTTTGTTACTTGGTGTCCGTGTGTGTCTGTGTTACTGGGTGTCAGTGCATGTCTTTGTTAGTGGGTGTCAGTGTATGTCTTTGTTACTCGTTGTAAGTGTTTGTCTGTGTTACTGGGTATCAGTGTCTGTCTTTATTACTTGGTGTAAGTGTGTGTCTGTGTTACTGGGTATCAGTGTATGTCTTTGTTACTTGGTGTCAGTGTATGTCTGTGTAACTTGGTGTAAGCATGTGTCTGTGTTACTGGGTATCAGTGTATGTCTTTGTTACTGGGTGTCAGTGTGTGTCTTTGTGACTTGGTGTAAGTGTATGTCTGTGTTACTTGGTCGAAGTGTGTGTCTTTGTGACTTGGTGTAATTGTGTGTCTGTGTTACTGGGTATCAGTGCATGTCTTTGTGACTTGGTGTCAGTGTGTGTCTGTGTTCCTTGCTGTCAGTGTATGTCTTTGTTACTGTGTATCAGTGTGTGTTACTGGGTGTCAGTGTATTTCTTTGTTACTTGGTGTCAGTGTATTTCTGTGTTTCTTGATGTAAGTGTTTGTCTGTGTGACTAGGTATCAGTCTATGTCTTTGTGACTTGGTGTAACTGTGTGTCAGTGTTACTGGGTATCAGTGTATGTCTTTGTTACTTGGTGTCAGTGTATGTCTGTGTTTCTTGATGTAAGTGTTTGTCTGTGTTACTGGGTATCAGTCTATGTCTTTGTGACTTGGTGTCAGTGTATGTCTTTGTTACTTGGTGTCAGTGTATGTCAAAATACATAGTGTAAGTGTATGTCTTTGTTACTTGGTGTAAGTGTATGTCTGTGTTACTTGGTGCAAGTGTGGGTCTTTGTTACTGGGTGTCAGTGTATGTCGTTGTTACTTGGTGTCAGTGTATGTCTGTGTTACTTGGTGTAAGTGTGTGTCTTTGTTACCTGGTGTAAGTGTATGTCTTTGTTACTTGGTGTCAGTGTGTGTCTGCGTTACTGGGTATCAGTGTATGTCTTTGTGACTTGGTATCAGTGTCTGTCTTTGTTACAGGGTGTCAGTGTATGTCTGTGTTACATGGTGTCCATGTGTGTCTGTGTTACTGGGTGTCAGTGTATGTCTTTGTTACTGGGTGTCAGTGTATGTCTTTGTTACTTGGTGCAAGTGTGGGTCTTTGTTACTGGGTGTCAGTGTATGTCGTTGTTACTTGGTGTAAGTGTGTGTCTGTGTTACTGGGTGTCAGTGTATGTCTTTGTTACTTGGTGTAAGTGTGTGTCTGTGTTACTGGATATCAGTGTATGTCTTTGTTACTTGGTGTCAGTTTATGTCAAAATACTTGCTGTAAGTGTATGTCTTTTTTACTTGGTGCAATTGTCTGTCTTTGTTACTTGGTGTCAGTGTATGTCTGTGTTACTTGGTATAAGTGTGTGTCTTTGTTCCTGGGTGTCAGTGTGTGTCTTTGTTACTGTGTATCAGTGTGTGTTACTGGGTGTCAGTGTGTGTCTGTGTTACTTGGTGTAAGTGTGTGTCTTTGTTACTTGGTGTCCGTGTGTGTCTGTGTAACTGGGTGTCAGTGTATGCCTTTGTAACTGGGTGTCAGTGTATGTCTTTGTTACTTGGTGTAAGTGTGTGTCTGTGTTACTGGGTGTCAGTGTATGTCTGTGTTACTTGGTGTAAGTGTTTGTCTGTGTTACTGGGTATCAGTGTATGTCTTTGTGACTTGGTGTCAGTGGATGTCTTTGTTACTTGGTGTAAGTGTAAGTCTTTGTTACTTGGTGTCAGTGTATGTCTTTGTTACTTGGTGTCAGTGTATGTCTGTGTTACTGGGTGTCAGTGTATGTCTTTGTGACTTGGTGTCAGTGTATGTCAAAATACTTGGTGTAAGTGTATGTCTTTGTTACTTGGTGTAATTGTCTGTCTTTGTTACTTGGTGTAAGTGTCAGTCTTTGTTACTTGGTGTCAGTGTATGTCAAAATACATAGTGTAAGTGTATGTCTTTGTTACTTGGTGTAAGTGTATGTCTGTGTTACTTGGTGCAAGTGTGGGTCTTTGTTACTGGGTGTCAGTGTATGTCGTTGTTACTTGGTGTCAGTGTATGTCTGTGTTACTTGGTGTAAGTTTGTGTCTTTGTTACCTGGTGTAAGTGTATGTCTTTGTTACTTGGTGTCAGTGTGTGTCTGCGTTACTGGGTATCAGTGTATGTCTTTGTGACTTGGTATCAGTGTCTGTCTTTGTTACAGGGTGTCAGTGTATGTCTGTGTTACATGGTGTCCATGTGTGTCTGTGTTACTGGGTGTCAGTGTATGTCTTTGTTACTGGGTGTCAGTGTATGTCTTTGTTACTTGGTGCAAGTGTGGGTCTTTGTTACTGGGTGTCAGTGTATGTCGTTGTTACTTGGTGTACGTGTGTGTCTGTGTTACTGGGTGTCAGTGTATGTCTTTGTTACTTGGTGTAAGTGTGTGTCTGTGTTACTGGATATCAGTGTATGTCTTTGTTACTTGGTGTCAGTTTATGTCAAAATACTTGCTGTAAGTGTATGTCTTTTTTACTTGGTGCAATTGTCTGTCTTTGTTACTTGGTGTCAGTGTATGTCTGTGTTACTTGGTGTCAGTGTGTGTCTTTGTTCCTGGGTGTCAGTGTGTGTCTTTGTTACTGTGTATCAGTGTGTGTTACTGGGTGTCAGTGTGTGTCTGTGTTACTTGGTGTAAGTGTGTGTCTTTGTTACTTGGTGTCCGTGTGTGTCTGTGTAACTGGGTGTCAGTGTATGCCTTTGTAACTGGGTGTCAGTGTATGTCTTTGTTACTTGGTGTAAGTGTGTGTCTGTGTTACTGGGTGTCAGTGTATGTCAGTGTTACTTGGTGTAAGTGTGTGTCTGTGTTACTGGGTATCAGTGTATGTCTTTGTGACTTGGTGTCAGTGGATGTCTTTGTTACTTGGTGTAAGTGTAAGTCTTTGTTACTTGGTGTCAGTGTATGTCTTTGTTACTTGGTGTCAGTGTATGTCTGTGTTACTGGGTGTCAGTGTATGTCTTTGTGACTTGGTGTCAGTGTATGTCAAAATACTTGGTGTAAGTGTATGTCTTTGTTACTTGGTGTAATTGTCTGTCTTTGTTACTTGGTGTAAGTGTCAGTCTTTGTTACTTGGTGTCAGTGTATGTCTTTGATACTTGGTGTCAGTGTGTGTCTGTGTTACTGGGTATCAGTGTATGTCTTTGTGACTTGGTATCAGTGCATATCTTTGTTACTGGGTGTCAGTGTATGTCTTTGTTACTGTTTATCAGTGTTTCTCTGTGTTCCTGGGTGTCAGTGTGTATCTGTAACACTAGGTGTCAGTATTTAGTTTAGTTTCGAGATGCAGCACTTTGACAGTCCCTTCGGCCACCGAGTCTGTGCCGACCATCAACCACCCATTTATACTAATCCTACACTAATCCCGTATTCCTATCACATCCCCACCTGTCCCTATATATTTCCCGACCACCTACCTACACTAGGGGCAAATTATGATGGCCAATTAACCTATCAACCTGCAAGTCTTTGGCATGTGGGAGGAAACCGGAGCACCCGGAGGAAACCCACGCAGACACAGGGAGAACTTGCAAACTCCGCACAGGCAGTACCCAGAATCGAACCCGGGTCCCTGGAGCTGTGAGGCTGCGGTGCTAACCACTGCGCCAATGTGCCCCCCCCCCCCCCCAGTGTGTGCCTGTGTGACTGCGTATCAGTGTATGTCTTTGTGACTTGGTGTCAGTGTCTGTCTTTGTTACTGGGTGTCAGTGTGTGTCTTTGTGACTTGGTGTCAGTGTATGTCTTTGTTACTGGGTGTCAGTGTGTGTCTTTGTGACTTGGTGTCAGTGTATGTCTTTGTTACTTGGTGTAAGTGTGTGTCTGTGTTAATGGGTATCAGTGTATGTCTTTGTTACTTGGTGTCAGTGTATGTCTGTGTTACTTGGTGTAAGTGTGTGTCCATGTTACAGGGTGTCAGTGTGTGTCTGTGTTACTTGGTGTAAGTCTGTGCCTTAGGCACTTGGTGTCTGTGTGTGTCTGTGTTACTGGGTGTCAGTATATGACTTTGTTACTGGCTGTCAGTGTATGTCTTTGTTACTTGGTGTAAGTGTGTGGCTGTGTTGCTGGGTGTCAGTGTATGTCTGTGTTACTTGGTGTAAGTGTGTGTCTGTGTTACTGGGTATCAGTTTTTGTCTTTGTGACTTGGTGTCATTCTATGTCTTTGTTACTTGGTGTCAGTGTGTGTCTATGTTACTAGGTGTAAGTGTGTGTCTGTGTTACTGGGTATCAGTGTATGTCTTTGTGACTGGGTATCAGTGTATGTCTTTGTGACTTGGTGTCAGTGTATGTCTTTGTTACTGGGTGTCAGTGTGTGTCTTTGTGACTTGGTGTCAGTGTATGTCTTTGTTACTTGGTGTAAGTGTGTGTCTGTGATACTTGGTGTCCATGTGTGTCTGTGTTACTTGGTATAAGTCTGTGTCTTTGTTACTTGGTGTCCGTGTGTGTCTGTGTTACTGGGTGTCAGTGTATGTGTTTGTTAATGGTGTCCGTGTATGTCTTTGTTACTTGGTGTAAGTGTGTGTCTGTGTTACTGGGTGTCAGTGTATGTCTGTGTTTCTTGGTGTCAGTGTGTGTCTGTGTTCCTGGGTATCAGTGTATGTCTTTGTGACTTGGTATCAGTGTATGTCTTTGTGACTTGGTGTCAGTGTACGTCTTTGTTACTGGGTGTCAGTGTGTGTCTGCGTTACTGGGTATCAGTGTATGTCTTTGTGACTTGGTATCAGTGTATGTCTTTGTTTTTGGGTGTCAGTGTATGTCGTTGTTACTTGGTGTAAGTGTGTGTCTTTGTTACTGGGTGTCAATGTATTTCTTTGTTACTTGGTGTCAGTGTGTGTCTGTGTTACTGGGTGTCAGTGTATGTCTTTGATACTGGGTGTCAGTGTGTGTATGTGTCACTGGGGGTCAGTGTGTTTGTTTGTGTTACCGGTTGTCAGTGTGTGTCTGTGTTACTTGGTGTCCATGTGTGTCTGTGTTACTGGGTGTCAGTGTATGTCTTGGTTACTGGGTGTCAGTGTATGTCTTTGTTACTTGGTGAAAGTGTGGGTCTTTGTTACTGGGTGTCAGTGCATGTCTTTGTTACTTGGTGTAAGTGTGTGTCTGTGTTACTGGGAGTCAGTGTACGTCTTTGTGACTTGGTGTAAGTGTGTGTCTGTGTTACTGGGTGTCAGTGTATGTCTTTGTGACTTGGTGTCAGTGTATGTCTTTGTTACTTGGTGTAAGTGTGTGTCTGTGTTACTTGGATTCAGTGTATGTCAAAATACTTGCTGTAAGTGTATGTCTTTTTTACTTGGTGCAATTGTCTGTCTTTGTTACTTGGTGTCAGTGTATGTCTGTGTTACTTGGTATAAGTGCGTGTCTTTGTTACTTGGTGTAAGTGTGTGTCATTGTTACTTGGTGTCAGTGTATGTCTTTGTTACTTGGTGTAAGTGTGTGTCTTTGTTCCTGGGTGTCAGTGTATGTCTTTGTTACTGTGTATCAGTGTGTGTTACTGGGTGTCAGTGTGTGTCTGTGTTACTTGGTGTAAGTGTGTGTCTTTGTTACTTGGTGTCCGTGTGTGTCTGTGTTACTGGGTGTCAGTGTATGTCTTTGTAACTGGGTGTCAGTGTATGTCTTTGTTACTTGGTGTAAGTGTGTGTCTGTGTTACTGGGTGTCAGTGTATGTCTGTGTTACTTGGTGTCAGTGTGTGTCTGTGTTACTGGGTATCAGTGTATGTCTTTGTGACTTGGTATCAGTGTATGTCTTTGTTACTGGGTGTCATTGTGTGTCTGTGTTACTTGGCGTCAGTGTATGTCTTTGTTACTGAGTATCAGTGTTTCTCTGTGTTCCTGGGTGTCAGTGTGTATCTGTGAAACTAGGTGTCAGTATTTAGTTTAGTTTAGAGATATAGAACTTTCACCGGCGCTTCGGCCCAACTAATCCTACACTAATCCCGTATTCCTATCACATCCCCACCTGTCCCTATCTATTTCCCTGCCACCTACCTATACTAGGGGCAATTTATGATGGCCAAGTAACCTATCAACCTGCAAGTCTTTGGCATGTGGGAGGAAACCGGAGCACCCGGAGGAAACCCACGCAGACACAGGGAGAACTTGCAAACTCCGCACAGGCAGTACCCAGAATCGAAAACGGGTCCCTGGAGCTGTGAGGCTGCGGTGCTAACCACTGCGCCAATGTGCCCCCCCCCCCCCCCCCAAGTGTGTGCCTGTGTTACTGGGTATCAGTGTATGTCTTTGTTACTGGGTGTCAGTGTGTGTCTTTGTTACTTGGTTTCAGTGTATGTCTGTGTTACTTGGTGTAAGTGTGTGTCTATGTTACTGGGTGTCAGTGTGTGTCTGTGTTACTTGGTGTAAGTCTGTGTCTTTCTCACTTGGTGTCCGTGTGTGTCTGTGTTACTGGGTGTCTGTGCATGTCTTTGTTACTGGGTGTCAGTGTATGTCTTTGTTACTGAGTGTCAGTGTGTGTCTTTGTTACTGAGTGTCAGTGTGTGTCTTCGTTGCTTGGTGTCAGTGTATGTCTGTGTTACTTGGTGTCAGTGTGTGTCTATGTTACTGGGTGTCAGTGTGTGTCTGTGTTACTTGGTGTAAGTCTGTGTCTTTGTCACTTTGTGTCCGTGTGTGTCTGTGTTACTGGGTGTCTGTGCATGTCTTTGTTACTGGGTGTCAGTGTGTGTCTTTGTGACTTGGTGTCAGTGTATGTCTTTGTTACTTGGTGTGTGTGTGTCTGTGTTACTGGGTATCAGTGTATGTCTGTGTTACTTGGTGTCAGTGTATGTCAAAATACTTGGTGTAAGTGTGTGTCTTTGTAACTTGGTGTAATTGTCTGTCTTTGTTACTTGGTGTCAGTGTGTGTCTGTGTTACTGGGTATCAGTGTATGTCTTTGTGACTTGGTGTCAGTGCATGTCTTTGTTACTTGGTGTCAGTGTGTGTCTGTGTTACTTGGTGTCAGTGTATGTCTTTGTTACTGTTTATCAGTGTTTGTCTGTGTTACTGGGTGTCAGTGTGTGTTTGTTTGTGTTACTGGGTGTCAGTGTGTATCTGTGACACTAGGTGTCAGTATTTAGTTTAGTTTAGAGATACAGAAAATTAACAGGCCCTTCGGCCCACCGAGTCTGTGCCGACCATCAACCACACATTTATACTAATCCTACACTAATCCCGTATTCCTATCACATCCCCACCTGTCCCTATATATTTCCCTACCACCTACCTATACTAGGGGCAATTTATGATGGCCAATTAACCTATCAACCTGCAAGTCTTTGGCATGTGGGAGGAAACAGGAGCACGCGGATGAAACCCACGCAGACACAAGGAGAACTTGCAAACTCCGCACAGGCAGTACCCATAATCGAACCCGGGTCCCTGGAGCTGTGAGGCTGCGGTGCGAACGACTGCGCCAATGTGCCCCCCCAGTGTGTGCCTGTGTTACTGGGTATCAGTGTATGTCTTTGTTACTTGGTGTCAATGTGTGTCTGTGTTACTGGGTATCAGTGTATGTCTTTGTTACTTGGTGTCAGTGTATGTCTGTGTTACTTGGTGTAATTGTGTGTCTGTGTTACTGGGTGTCAGTGTGTGTCTGTGTTACTTGGTGTAAGTCTGTGTCTTTGTTACTTGGTGTCCGTGTGTGTCTGTGCTACTGGGTGTCAGTGTATGTCTTTGTTACTGGGTGTCAGTGTATGTCTTTGTGACTTGGTGTAAGTGTGTGTCTGTGTTACTGGGTGTCGGTGTATGTCTGTGTTACTTGGTGTAAGTGTGTGTCTGTGTTACTGGGTATCAGTGTATGTATTTATGACTTGGTGTCAGTGTATGTCTGTGTTACTTGGTGCAAGTGTGTGTCTTTGTTACTGGGTGTCAATGTGTGTCTGTGTTACTTGGTGTAAGTCTGTGTCTTTGTTACTTTGTGTCCGTGTGTGTCTGTGTTACTGGGTGTCAGTGTATGTCTTTGTTACTGGGTGTAAGTGTGTGTCTGTGTTATTGGGTGTCAGTGTATGTCTGTGTTACTTGGTGCAAGTGTGTCTGTTTTACTGGGTATCAGTGTATGTCTTTGTGACTTGGTGTCAGTGTTTGTCGTTGTTACTGGGTGTCAGTGTGTGTGTTTGTGACTGGGTGTCAGTGTATGTCTTTGTTACTTGGTGTAATTGTGTGTCTGTGTTACTGGGTATCAGTGTATGTCTTTGTTACTTGGTGTCAGTGTATGTCAAAATACTTGGTGTAAGTGTATGTCTTTGTGACTTGATGTAATTGTCTGTCTTTGTTACTTGGTGTCAGTGTATGTCTGTGTTACTTGGTGTAAGTGTGTGTCTTTGTTATTTGGTGTAAGTGCATGCCTTTGTTACTTGGTGTCAATGTATGTCTTTGTTACTTGGTGTCAGTGTGTGTCTGTGTTACTGGGTATCAGTGTATGTCTTTGTGACTTGGTGTCAGTGTATGTCTTTGTTACTTGGTCTAAGTGTGTGTCTGTGTTACTGGGTATCAGTATATGTCTTTGTTACTTGGTGTCAGTGTATGTCTTTGTTACTTGGTGTCAGTGTGTGTCTGTGTTACTTTGTGTAAGTGTGTGTCCGTGTTACTGGGTGTCAGTGTGTGTCTGTGTGACTTGGTGTAAGTGTGTGTCTTTGTTACTTGGTGTCCGTGTGTGTCTGTGTTACTTGGTGTCAGTGTATGTCTTTGTTACTTGGTGTCAGTGTTACTGGGTATCAGTGTATGTCTTTGTGACCTGGTATCAATGTGTGTCTTTGTTACTAGGTGTCAGTGTGTGTCTGTGACACTAGGTGTCAGTATTTAGTTTAGTTTAGAGATACAGCACTTAAACAGGCCCTTCTGCCCACCGAGTCTGTGCCGACCATCAACCACCCATTTATGCTAATCCTACACTAATTCCGTATTCCGATCACATCCCCACCTGTCCCAATATATTTCCCTACCACCTACCTGGACTCGCGGCAATTTATGATGGCCAATTAACCTATCAACCGGCAAGTCTTTTGCATGTGGGAGGAAACCGGAGCACCCGGAAGAAACTCACGCAGACACAGGGAGAACTTGCAAACTCCGCACAGGCAGGACCCAGAATCGAACCCGGGTCCCTGGAGCTGTGAAGCTGCAGTGCTAACCAGTGTGGCACTGTGACGCCCAGTGTGTGTCTGTGTTACTGGGTGTCAGTGTATGTCTTTGTTACTGTGTATCAGTGTGTGTTACTGGGTGTCAGTGTATGTCTTTGTTACTTGGTGTAAGTGTGTGTCTGTGTTACTGGGTATCAGTGTATGTTTCTGTTACTGGTTATCAGTCTATGTCTTTGTGACTTGGTGTCAGTGTATGTCTTTGTTACTTGGCGTCAATGTATGTCAAAATACTTGGTGTAAGTGTATGTCTTTGTTGCTTGGTGTAAGTGTATGTCGTTGTTACTTGGTGTCATTGTATGTCTTTGTGACTTGGTATCAGTGTATGTCTTTGTTACTTGGTGTAAGTGTATGTCTTTGCTACTTGGTGTAACTGTCTGTCTTTGTTACTTGGTGTCAGGGTATGTCTGTGTTACTTGGTGTAAGTGTGTGTCTTTGTTACTTGGTGTAAGTGTATGTCTTTGTTACTTGGTGTCAGTGTGTGTCTGTGTTACTTGGTGTAGGTGTATGGCTCTGTTACTTGGTGTAAGTGTGTGTCTGTGTTACTGGGTGTCAGTGTATGTCTTTGGTACTGGGTGTCAGTGTATGTCAAAATACTTGGTGTAAGTGTATGTCTTTGTTACTTGGTGCAATTGTCTGTCTTTGTTACTTGGTGTCAGTGTATGTCTGTGTTACTTGGTGTAAGTGTGTGTCTTTGCTACTTGGTGTAAGTGTGTGTCTTTGTTACTTGGTGTCAGTGTGTGTCTTTGTTCCTGGGTGTCAGTGTATGTCTTTGTTACTGTGTATCAGTGTGTGTTACTGGGTGTCAGTGTGTGTCTGTGTTACTTGGTGTAAGTGTGTGTCTTTGCTACTTGGTGTAAGTGTGTGTCTTTGTTACTTGGTGTCCGTGTGTGTCTGTGTTACTGGGTGTCAGTGTATGTCTTTGTTACTTGGTGTAAGTGTTTATCTGTGTTACTGGGTATCAGTGTCTGTCTTTGTTACTTGGTGTAAGTGTGTGTCTGTGTTACTGGGTATCAGTGTATGTCTTTGTTACTTGGTGTCAGTGTGTGTCTTTGTGACTTGGTGTAAGTGTATGTGTTTGTTACTTGGTGCAATTGTCTGTCTTTGTTACTTGGTGTCAGTGTATGTCTGTTTTACTTGGTGTAAGTGTGTGTCTTTGTTACTTGGTGGAAGTGTGTGTCTGTGTTACTGGGTATCAGTGCATGTCTTTGTGACTTGGTGTCAGTGTGTGTCTGTGTTCCTGGGTGTCAGTGTATGTCTTTGTTACTGTGTATCAGTGTGTGTTACTGGGTGTCAGTGTATGTCTTTGTTACTTGGTGTAAGTGTGTGTCTGTGTTACTGGGTATCAGTGTATGTTTCTGTTACTGGTTATCAGTCTATGTCTTTGTGACTTGGTGTCAGTGTATGTCTTTGTTACTTGGCGTCAATGTATGTCAAAATACTTGGTGTAAGTGTATGTCTTTGTTACTTGGTGTCAGTGTGTGTCTGTGTTACTGGGTGTCAGTATGTTTGTTTGTGTTACCGGGTGTCAGTGTGTCTCTGTGTTACTTGGTGTCCGTGTGTGTCTGTGTTACTGGGTGTCAGTGTATGTCTTTGTTACTGGGTGTCAGTGTATGTCTTTGTTACTTGGTGTAAGTGTGTGTCTGTGTTACTGGGTGTCAGTGTGTGTCTTTGTTACTTGGTGTAAGTGTGTGTCTTTGTTACTTGGTGTCCGTGTGTGTCTGTGTCACTGGGTGTCAGTGTATGTCTTTGTTACTTGGCGTAAGTGTGTGTCTGCGTGACTGGGTGTCAGTGTATGTCTTTGTTAATGGGTGTCAGTGTCTGTCTTTGTTACTTGGTGTAAGTGTGTGTCTGTGTTACTGGGTATCAGTGTATGTCTTTGTTACTTGGAGTCAGTGTATGTCAAAATACTTGGTGTAAGTGTATGTCTTTGTTACTTGGTGTAATTGTCTGTCTTTGTTACTTGGTGTAAGTGTATGTCTTTGTTACTTGGTGTAAGTGTGTGTCTGCGTGACTGGGTGTCAGTGTATGTCTTTGTTCATGGGTGTCAGTGTCTGTCTTTGTTACTTGGTGTAAGTGTGTGTCTGTGTTAATGGGTATCAGTGTATGTCTTTGTTACTTGGTGTAAGTGTATGTCTTTGTTATTTGGTGTCAGTGTCTGTATTTGATACTTGGTGTAAGGGTATGTCTTTGTTACTTGGTGTAAGTGTATGTCTTTGCTACTTGGTGTAACTGTCTGTCTTTGTTACTTGGTGTCAGGGTATGTCTGTGTTACTTGGTGTAAGTGTGTGTCTTTGTTACTTGGTGTAAGTGTATGTCTTTGTTACTTGGTGTCAGTGTGTGTCTGTGTTACTTGGTGTAAGTGTATGTCTCTGTTACTTGGTGTAAGTGTGTGTCTGTGTTACTGGGTGTCAGTGTATGTCTTTGTTACTGGGTGTCAGTGTATGTCTTTGTTACTTGGTGTCAGTGTATGTCAAAATACTTGGTGTAAGTGTATGTCTTTGTTACTTGGTGCAATTGTCTGTCTTTGTTACTTGGTGTCAGTGTGTGTCTTTGTTACTTGGTGTCAGTGTGTGACTTTGTTCCTGGGTGTCAGTGTATGTCTTTGTTACTGTGTATCAGTGTGTGTTACTGGGTGTCAGTGTGTGTCTGTGTTACTGGGTGTAAGTGTGTGTCATTGTTACTTTGTGTCCGTGTGTGTCTGTGTTACTTGCTGTCAGTGTATGTCTTTGTTACTTGGTGTAAGTGTTTATCTGTGTTACTGGGTATCAGTGTATGTCTGTGTTACTTGGTGTAAGTGTGTGTCTTTGCTACTTGGTGTAAGTGTGTGTCTTTGTTACTTGCTGTCAGTGTGTGTCTTTGTTACTTGGTGTCAGTGTGTGACTTTGTTCCTGGGTGTCAGTGTATGACTTTGTTACTGTGTATCAGTGTGTGTTACTGGGTGTCAGTGTGTGTCTGTGTTACTGGGTGTAAGTGTGTGTCATTGTTACTTTGTGTCCGTGTGTGTCTGTGTTACTTGCTGTCAGTGTATGTCTTTGTTACTTGGTGTAAGTGTTTATCTGTGTTACTGGGTATCAGTGTCTGTCTTTGTTACTTGGTGTAAGTGTGTGTCTGTGTTACTGGGTATCAGTGTATGTCTTTGTTACTTGGTGTCAGTGTGTGTCTTTGTGACTTGGTGTAAGTGTATGTGTTTGTTACTTGGTGCAATTGTCTGTCTTTGTTACTTGGTGTCAGTGTATGTCTGTTTTACTTGGTGTAAGTGTGTGTCTTTGTTACTTGGTGGAAGTGTGTGTCTGTGTTACTGGGTATCAGTGCATGTCTTTGTGACTTGGTGTCAGTGTGTGTCTGTGTTCCTGGGTGTCAGTGTATGTCTTTGTTACTGTGTATCAGTGTGTGTTACTGGGTGTCAGTGTATGTCTTTTTTACTTGGTGTAAGTGTGTGTCTGTGTTACTGGGTATCAGTGTATGTTTCTGTTACTGGTTATCAGTCTATGTCTTTGTGACTTGGTGTCAGTGTATGTCTTTGTTACTTGGCGTCAATGTATGTCAAAATACTTGGTGTAAGTGTATGTCTTTGTTGCTTGGTGTAAGTGTATGTCGTTGTTACTTGGTGTCATTGTATGTCTTTGTGACTTGGTATCAGTGTATGTCTTTGTTACTGGGAGGCAGTGTATGTCTTTGTTACTTGGTGTAAGTGTGTGTCTTTGTTACTGGGTGTCAGTGTATGTCTTTGTTACTTGGTGTCAGTGTGTGTCTGTGTTACTGGGTGTCAGTGTATGTCTTTGTTACTGGGTGTCAGTGTGTGTCTGTGTTACTGGGTGTCAGTATGTTTGTTTGTGTTACCGGGTGTCAGTGTGTCTCTGTGTTACTTGGTGTCCGTGTGTGTCTGTGCTACTGGGTGTCAGTGTATGTCTTTGTTACTGGGTGTCAGTGTATGTCTTTGTTACTTGGTGTCAGTGCGTGTCTTTGTTACTGGGTGTCAGTGTATGTCTTTGTTGCTTGGTGTAAGTGTGTGTCTGTGTTACTGGGTGTCAGTGTGTGTATGTGTTACTTGGTGTAAGTGTGTGTCTTTGTTACTTGGTGTCCGTGTGTGTCTGTGTCACTGGGTGTCAGTGTATGTCTTTGTTACTTGGTGTAAGTGTGTGTCTGCGTGACTGGGTGTCAGTGTATGTCTTTGTTAATGGGTGTCAGTGTCTGTCTTTGTAACTTGGTGTAAGTGTGTGTCTGTGTTACTGGGTATCAGTGTATGTCATTGTTACTTGGAGTCAGTGTATGTCAAAATACTTGGTGTAAGTGTATGTCTTTGTTACTTGGTGCAATTGTCTGTCTTTGTTACTTGGTGTAAGTGTATGTCTGTGTTACATGGTGTAAGTGTGTGTCTTTGTTACTTGGTGTCAGTGTATGTCTTTGTTACTTGGTGTAAGTGTGTGTCTTTGTTACTTGGTGTAAGTGTGTGTCTGTGTTACTGGGTATCAGTGTATGTCTTTGTTACTTGGTGTCAGTGTATGTCTGTGTTACTTGGTGTAAGTGTGTGTATGTGTTACTGGGTATCAGTGTCTGTCATTGTTACTGGGTGTCAGTGTGTGTCGTTGTGACTTGGTGTAAGTGTATGTCTTTGTTACTTGGTGCAATTGTCTGTCTTTGTCACTTCGTGTCAGTGTATGTCTGTGTTACTTGGTGTAAGTGTGTGTCTTTGTTACTTATTGTAAGTGTGTGTCTGTGTTACTGGGTCTCAGTGCATGTCTTTGTGACTTGGTGTCAGTGTGTGTCTGTTCCTGGGTGTCAGTGTATGTCTTTGTTACTGTGTATCAGTGTGTGTTACTGGGTGTCAGTGTATGTCTTTGTTACTTGGTGTCAGTGTATGTCTGTGTTACTTGGTGTAAGTGTGTGTCTGTGTTTCTGGGTGTCAGTGTGTGTCTGTGTTACTTGGTGTAAGTGTGTGTCTTTGTTACTTCGTGTCCGTGTGTGTCTGTGTTACTGGGTGTCAGTGTATGTCTTTGTTACTTGGTGTAAGTGTGTGTCTGTGTTAGCGGGTGTCAGTGTATGACTTTTTTACTGGGTGTCAGTGTATGTGTTTTTTACTTGGTGTAAGGGTGTGTCTGTGTTACTGGGTATCAGTGAATGTCTTTGTTACTTGGTGTCAGTGTATGTCAAAATACTTGGTGTAAGTGTATGTCTTTGTTACTTGGTGCAATTGTCTGTCTTTGTTACTTGGTGTCAGTGTATGTCTGTGTTACTTGGTGTAAGTGTGTGTCTTCGTTACTTGGTGTAAGTGAGTGTCTTTGTTACTTGGTGTCAGTGTATATCTTTGTTACTTGGTGAAAGTGTGTGTCTTTGTTACTTGGTGTCAGTGTGTGTCTTTGTTCCTGGTTGTCAGTGTATGTCTTTGTTACTGTGTATCAGTTTGTGTTACTGGGTGTCAGTGTGTGTCTGTGTTACTTGGTGTATGTGTGTGTCTTTGTTACTTGGTGTCCGTGTGTGTCTGTGTTACTGGGTGTCAGTGCATGTCTTTGTTAGTGGGTGTCAGTGTATGTCTTTGTTACTCGTTGTGAGTGTTTGTCTGTGTTACTGGGTATCAGTGTCTGTCTTTGTTACTTGGTGTAAGTGTGTGTCTGTGTTACTGGGTATCAGTGTATGTCTTTGTTACTTGGTGTCAGTGTATGTCTGTGTAACTTGGTGTAAGCATGTGTCTGTGTTACTGGGTATCAGTGTATGTCTTTGTTACTGGGTGTCAGTGTGTGTCTTTGTGACTTGGTGTAAGTGTATGTCTGTGTTACTTGGTCGAAGTGTGTGTCTTTGTGACTTGGTGTAATTGTGTGTCTGTGTTACTGTATATCAGTGCATGTCTTTGTGACTTGGTGTCAGTGTGTGTCTGTGTTCCTTGCTGTCAGTGTATGTCTTTGTTACTGTGTATCAGTGTGTGTTACTGGGTGTCAGTGTATTTCTTTGTTACTTTGTGTCAGTGTATGTCTGTGTTTCTTGATGTAAGTGTTTGTCTGTGTTACTGGGTATCAGTCTATGTCTTTGTGACTTGGTGTAACTGTGTGTCTGTGTTACTGGGTATCAGTGTATGTCTTTGTTACTTGGTGTCAGTGTATGTCTGTGTTTCTTGATGTAAGTGTTTGTCTGTGTTACTGGGTATCAGTCTATGTCTTTGTGACTTGGTGTCAGTGTATGTCAAAATACATAGTGTAAGTGTATGTCTTTGTTACTTGGTGTAAGTGTATGTCTGTGTTACTTGGTGCAAGTGTGGGTCTTTGTTACTGGGTGTCAGTGTATGTCGTTGTTACTTGGTGTCAGTGTATGTCTGTGTTACTTGGTGTAAGTGTGTGTCTTTGTTACCTGGTGTAAGTGTATGTCTTTGTTACTTGGTGTCAGTGTGTGTCTGCGTTACTGGGTATCAGTGTATGTCTTTGTGACTTGGTATCAGTGTCTGTCTTTGTTACAGGGTGTCAGTGTATGTCTTTGTTACTTGGTGTAAGTGTGTGTCTTTGTTACTGGGTGTCAGTGTATTTCTTTGTTACTTGGTGTAAGTGTGTGTCTGTGTTACTGGGTGTCAGTGTATGTCTTTGATACTGGGTGTCAGTGTGTGTCTGTGTCACTGGGTATCAGAGTGTTTGTTTGTGTTACCGGGTGTCAGTGTGTGTCTGTGTTACTGGGTGTCAGTGTATGTCTTTGTTAATGGGTGTCAGTGTATGTCTTTGTTACTTGGTGCAAGTGTGGGTCTTTGTTACTGGGTGTCAGTGTATGTCGTTGTTACTTGGTGTAAGTGTGTGTCTGTGTTACTGGGTGTCAGTGTATGTCTTTGTTACTTGGTGTAAGTGTGTGTCTGTGTTACTGGATATCAGTGTATGTCTTTGTTACTTGGTGTCAGTTTATGTCAAAATACTTGCTGTAAGTGTATGTCTTTTTTACTTGGTGCAATTGTCTGTCTTTGTTACTTGGTGTCAGTGTATGTCTGTGTTACTTGGTATAAGTGTGTGTCTTTGTTACTTGGTGTCAGTGTGTGTCTTTGTTCCTGGGTGTCAGTGTGTGTCTTTGTTACTGTGTATCAGTGTGTGTTACTGGGTGTCAGTGTGTGTCTGTGTTACTTGGTGTAAGTGTGTGTCTTTGTTACTTGGTGTCCGTGTGTGTCTGTGTAACTGGGTGTCAGTGTATGCCTTTGTAACTGGGTGTCAGTGTATGTCTTTGTTACTTGGTGTAAGTGTGTGTCTGTGTTACTGGGTGTCAGTGTATGTCTGTGTTACTTGGTGTAAGTGTGTGTCTGTGTTACTGGGTATCAGTGTATGTCTTTGTGACTTGGTATCAGTGTATGTCTTTGTTACTGGGTGTCAGTGTGTGTCTGTGATACTTGGTATCAGTGTATGTCTTTGTTACTGTTTATCAGTGTTTCTCTGTGTTCCTGGGTGTCAGTGTGTATCTGTAACACTAGGTGTCAGTATTTAGTTTAGTTTCGAGATGCAGCACTTTGACAGTCCCTTCGGCCACCGAGTCTGTGCCGACCATCAACCACCCATTTATACTAATCCTACACTAATCCCGTATTCCTATCACATCCCCACCTGTCCCTATATATTTCCCGACCACCTACCTACACTAGGGGCAAATTATGATGGCCAATTAACCTATCAACCTGCAAGTCTTTGGCATGTGGGAGGAAACCGGAGCACCCGGAGGAAACCCACGCAGACACAGGGAGAACTTGCAAACTCCGCACAGGCAGTACCCAGAATCGAACCCGGGGCCCTGGAGCTGTGAGGCTGCGGTGCTAACCACTGCGCCAATGTGCCCCCCCCCCCCCCAGTGTGTTCCTGTGTGACTGCGTATCAGTGTATGTCTTTGTGACTTGGTGTCAGTGTCTGTCTTTGTTACTGGGTGTCAGTGTGTGTCTTTGTGACTTGGTGTCAGTGTATGTCTTTGTTACTGGGTGTCAGTGTGTGTCTTTGTGACTTGGTGTCAGTGTATGTCTTTGTTACTTGGTGTAAGTGTGTGTCTGTGTTAATGGGTATCAGTGTATGTCTTTGTTACTTGGTGTCAGTGTATGTCTGTGTTACTTGGTGTAAGTGTGTGTCCATGTTACAGGGTGTCAGTGTGTGTCTGTGTTACTTGGTGTAAGTCTGTGCCTTAGGCACTTGGTGTCTGTGTGTGTCTGTGTTACTGGGTGTCAGTATATGACTTTGTTACTGGCTGTCAGTGTATGTCTTTGTTACTTGGTGTAAGTGTGTGGCTGTGTTGCTGGGTGTCAGTGTATGTCTGTGTTACTTGGTGTAAGTGTGTGTCTGTGTTACTGGGTATCAGTTTTTGTCTTTGTGACTTGGTGTCAGTGTCTGTCTTTGTTACTTGGTGTAAGTGTATGTCTTTGTTACTTGGTGTCAGTGTGTGTCTATGTTACTAGGTGTAAGTGTGTGTCTGTGTTACTGGGTATCAGTGTATGTCTTTGTGACTGGGTATCAGTGTATGTCTTTGTTACTGGGTGTCAGTGTATGTCTTTGTTACTGGGTGTCAGTGTGTGTCTTTGTGACTTGGTGTCAGTGTATGTCTTTGTTACTTGGTGTAAGTGTGTGTCTGTGATACTGGGTGTCAGTGTGTGTCTGTGTTACTTGGTATAAGTCTGTGTCTTTGTTACTTGGTGTCCGTGTGTGTCTGTGTTACTGGGTGTCAGTGTATGTGTTTGTTAATGGGTGTCCGTGTATGTCTTTGTTACTTGGTGTAAGTGTGTGTCTGTGTTACTGGGTGTCAGTGTATGTCTGTGTTTCTTGGTGTACGTGTGGGTCTGTGTTACTGGGTATCAGTGTATGTCTTTGTTACTTGGTGTAATTGTCTATCTTTGTTACTTGGTGTAAGTGTATGTCTTTGTTACTTGGTGTCAGTGTATGTCTTTGTTACTTGGTGTCAGTGTGTGTCTGTGTTCCTGGGTATCAGTGTATGTCTTTGTGACTTGGTATCAGTGTATGTCTTTGTGACTTGGTGTCAGTGTACGTCTTTGTTACTGGGTGTCAGTGTGTGTCTGCGTTACTGGGTATCAGTGTATGTCTTTGTGACTTGGTATCAGTGTATGTCTTTGTTTTTGGGTGTCAGTGTATGTCGTTGTTACTTGGTGTATGTGTGTGTCTTTGTTACTGGGTGTCAATGTATTTCTTTGTTACTTGGTGTCAGTGTGCGTCTGTGTTACTGGGTGTCAGTGTATGTCTTTGATACTGCGTGTCAGTGTGTGTATGTGTCACTGGGGGTCAGTGTGTTTGTTTGTGTTACCGGTTGTCAGTGTGTGTCTGTGTTACTTGGTGTCCATGTGTGTCTGTGTTACTGGGTGTCAGTGTATGTCTTTGTTACTGGGTGTCAGTGTATGTCTTTGTTACTTGGTGAAAGTGTGGGTCTTTGTTACTGGGTGTCAGTGCATGTCTTTGTTACTTGGTGTAAGTGTGTGTCTGTGTTACTGGGAGTCAGTGTACGTCTTTGTGACTTGGTGTAAGTGTGTGTCTGTGTTACTGGGTGTCAGTGTATGTCTTTGTGAGTTGGTGTCAGTGTATGTCTTTGTTACTTGGTGTAAGTGTGTGTCTGTGTTACTTGGATTCAGTGTATGTCAAAATACTTGCTGTAAGTGTATGTCTTTTTTACTTGGTGCAATTGTCTGTCTTTGTTACTTGGTGTCAGTGTATGTCTGTGTTACTTGGTATAAGTGCGTGTCTTTGTTACTTGGTGTAAGTGTGTGTCATTGTTACTTGGTGTCAGTGTATGTCTTTGTTACTTGGTGTAAGTGTGTGTCTTTGTTCCTGGGTGTCAGTGTATGTCTTTGTTACTGTGTATCAGTGTGTGTTACTGGGTGTCAGTGTGTGTCTGTGTTACTTGGTGTAAGTGTGTGTCTTTGTTACTTGGTGTCCGTGTGTGTCTCTGTTACTGGGTGTCAGTGTATGTCTTTGTAACTGGGTGTCAGTGTATGTCTTTGTTACTTGGTGTAAGTGTGTGTCTGTGTTACTGGGTGTCAGTGTATGTCTGTGTTACTTGGTGTAAGTGTGTGTCTGTGTTACTGGGTATCAGTGTAATACTTTCTGACTTGGTGTCAGTGTATGTCTTTGTTACTTGGTGTAAGTGTAAGTCTTTGTTACTTGGTGTCAGTGTGTGTCTGTGTTACTGGCTATCAGTGTATGTCTTTGTGACTTGGTATCAGTGTATGTCTTTGTTACTGGGTGTCAGTGTGTGTCTGTGTTACTTGGCGTCAGTGTATGTCTTTGTTACTGAGTATCAGTGTTTCTCTGTGTTCCTGGGTGTCAGTGTGTATCTGTGAAACTAGGTGTCAGTATTTAGTTTAGTTTAGAGATATAGAACTTTCACCGGCGCTTCGGCCCAACGAGTCTGTGCCGACAATCAACCACCCATTTATACTAATCCTACACTAATCCCGTATTCCTATCACATCCCCACCTGTCCCTATCTATTTCCCTGCCACCTACCTATACTAGGGGCAATTTATGATGGCCAAGTAACCTATCAACCTGCAAGTCTTTGGCATGTGGGAGGAAACCGGAGCACCCGGAGGAAACCCACGCAGACATAGGGAGAACTTGCAAACTCCGCACAGGCAGTACCCAGAATCGAAAACGGGTCCCTGGAGCTGTGAGGCTGCGGTGCTAACCACTGCGCCAATGTGCCCCCCCCCCCCCCACCAAGTGTGTGCCTGTGTTACTGGGTATCAGTGTATGTCTTTGTTACTGGGTGTCAGTGTGTGTCTTTGTTACTTGGTTTCAGTGTATGTCTGTGTTACTTGGTGTAAGTGTGTGTCTATGTTACTGGGTGTCAGTGAGTGTCTGTGTTACTTGGTGTAAGTCTGTGTCTTTCTCACTTGGTGTCCGTGTGTGTCTGTGTTACTGGGTGTCTGTGCATGTCTTTGTTACTGGGTGTCAGTGTATGTCTTTGTTACTGAGTGTCAGTGTGTGTCTTCGTTGTTTAGTGTCAGTGTATGTCTGTGTTACTTGGTGTCAGTGTGTGTCTATGTTACTGGGTGTCAGTGAGTGTCTGTGTTACTTGGTGTAAGTCTGTGTCTTTGTCACTTGGTGTCCGTGTGTGTCTGTGTTACTGGGTGTCAGTGTATGTCTTTGTTACTGAGTGTCAGTGTGTGTCTTCGTTGCTTGGTGTCAGTGTATGTCTGTGTTACTTGGTGTCAGTGTGTGTCTATGTTACTGGGTGTCAGTGTGTGTCTGTGTTACTTGGTGTAAGTCTGTGTCTTTGTCACTTGGTGTCAGTGTATGTCTTTGTTACTTGGTGTAAGTGTGTGTCTGTGTTACTTGGATTCAGTGTATGTCAAAATACTTGCTGTAAGTGTATGTCTTTTTTACTTGGTGCAATTGTCTGTCTTTGTTACTTGGTGTCAGTGTATGTCTGTGTTACTTGGTATAAGTGCGTGTCTTTGTTACTTGGTGTAAGTGTGTGTCATCGTTACTTGGTGTCAGTGTATGTCTTTGTTACTTGGTGTAAGTGTGTGTCTTTGTTCCTGGGTGTCAGTGTATGTCTTTGTTACTGTGTATCAGTGTGTGTTACTGGGTGTCAGTATGTGTCTGTGTTACTTGGTGTAAGTGTGTGTCTTTGTTACTTGGTGTCCGTGTGTGTCTGTGTTACTGGGTGTCAGTGTATGTCTTTGTAACTGGGTGTCAGTGTATGTCTTTGTAACTTGGTGTAAGTGTGTGTCTGTGTTACTGGGTGTCAGTGTATGTCTGTGTTACTTGGTGTAAGTGTGTGTCTGTGTTACTGGGTATCAGTGTATTACTTTCTGACTTGGTGTCAGTGTATGTCTTTGTTACTTGGTGTAAGTGTAAGTCTTTGTTACTTGGTGTCAGTGTATGTCTTTGTTACTTGGTGTCAGTGTGTGTCTGTGTTACTGGGTATCAGTGTATGTCTTTGTAACTGGGTGTCAGTGTATGTCTTTGTTACTTGGTGTAAGTATGTGTCTGTGTTACTGGGTGTCAGTGTATGTCTGTGTTACTTGGTGTAAGTGTGTGTCTGTGTTACTGGGTATCAGTGTATTACTTTCTGACTTGGTATCAGTGTATGTCTTTGTTACTGGGTGTCAAAGTGTGTCTGTGTTACTTGGCGTCAGTGTATGTCTTTGTTACTGCTTATCAGTGTTTCTCTGTGTTACTGGGTGTCAGTGTGTGTTTGTTTGTGTTACTGGGTGTCAGTGTGTGTTTGTTTGTGTTACTGGGTGTCAGTGTGTATCTGTGAAACTAGTTGTCAGTATTTAGTTTAGTTTAGAGATATAGAACTTTCACCGGCGCTTCGGCCCAACGAGTCTGTGCCGACAATCAACCACCCATTTATACTAATCCTACACTAATCCCGTATTCCTATCACATCCCCACCTGTCCCTATCTATTTCCCTGCCACCTACCTATACTAGGGGCAATTTATGATGGCCAAGTAACCTATCAACCTGCAAGTCTTTGGCATGTGGGAGGAAACCGGAGCACCCGGAGGAAACCCACGCAGACACAGGAAGAACTTGCAAACTCCGCACAGGCAGTACCCAGAATCGAAAACGGGTCCCTGGAGCTGTGAGGCTGCGGTGCTAACCACTGCGCCAATGTGCCCCCCCCCCCCCCCCCCCAAGTGTGTGCCTGTGTTACTGGGTATCAGTGTATGTCTTTGTTACTGGGTGTCAGTGTGTGTCTTTGTTACTTGGTTTCAGTGTATGTCTGTGTTACTTGGTGTAAGTGTGTGTCTATGTTACTGGGTGTCAGTGTGTGTCTGTGTTACTTGGTGTAAGTCTGTGTCTTTCTCACTTGGTGTCCGTGTGTGTCTGTGTTACTGGGTGTCTGTGCATGTCTTTGTTACTGGGTGTCAGTGTATGTCTTTGTTACTGAGTGTCAGTGTGTGTCTTCGTTGCTTGGTGTCAGTGTATGTCTGTGTTACTTGGTGTCAGTGTGTGTCTATGTTACTGGGTGTCAGTGTGTGTCTGTGTTACTTGGTGTAAGTCTGTGTCTTTGTCACTTGGTGTCCGTGTGTGTCTGTGTTACTGGGTGTCTGTGCATGTCTTTGTTACTGGGTGTCAGTGTGTGTCTTTGTGACTTGGTGTCAGTGTATGTCTTTGTTACTTGGTGTAAGTGTGTGTCTGTGTTACTGGGTATCAGTGTATGTCTGTGTTACTTGGTGTCAGTGTATGTCAAAATACTTGGTGTAAGTGTGTGTCTTTGTTACTTGGTGTAATTGTCTGTCTTTGTTACTTGGTGTCAGTGTGTGTCTGTGTTACTGGGTATCAGTGTATGTCTTTGTGACTTGGTGTCAGTGCATGTCTTTGTTACTTGGTGTCAGTGTGTGTCTGTGTTACTTGGTGTCAGTGTATGTCTTTGTTACTGTTTATCAGTGTTTGTCTGTGTTACTGGGTGTCAGTGTGTGTTTGTTTGTGTTACTGGGTGTCAGTGTGTATCTGTGACACTAGGTGTCAGTATTTAGTTTAGTTTAGAGATACAGAAAATTAACAGGCCCTTCGGCCCACCGAGTCTGTGCCGACCATCAACCACACATTTATACTAATCCTACACTAATCCCGTATTCCTATCACATCCCCACCTGTCCCTATATATTTCCCTACCACCTACCTATACTAGGGGCAATTTATGATGGCCAATTAACCTATCAACCTGCAAGTCTTTGGCATGTGGGAGGAAACAGGAGCACGCGGATGAAACCCACGCAGACACAGGGAGAACTTGCAAACTCCGCACAGGCAGTACCCATAATCGAACCCGGGTCCCTGGAGCTCTGAGGCTGCGGTGCGAACGACTGCGCCAATGTGCCCCCCCAGTGTGTGCCTGTGTTACTGGGTATCAGTGTATGTCTTTGTTACTTGGTGTCAGTGTATGTCTGTGTTACTTGGTGTAATTGTGTGTCTGTGTTACTGGGTGTTAGTGTGTGTCTGTGTTACTTGGTGTAAGTCTGTGTCTTTGTTACTTGGTGTCCGTGTGTGTCTGTGCTACTGGGTGTCAGTGTATGTCTTTGTTACTGGGTGTCAGTGTATGTCTTTGTGACTTGGTGTAAGTGTGTGTCTGTGTTACTGGGTGTCGGTGTATGTCTGTGTTACTTGGTGTAAGTGTGTGTCTGTGTTACTGGGTATCAGTGTATGTATTTATGACTTGGTGTCAGTGTATGTCTGTGTTACTTGGTGCAAGTGTGTGTCTTTGTTACTGGGTGTCAATGTGTGTCTGTGTTACTTGGTGTAAGTCTGTGTCTTTGTTACTTTGTGTCCGTGTATGTCTGTGTTACTGGGTGTCAGTGTATGTCTTTGTTACTGGGTGTCAGTGTATGTCTTTGTTACTTGGTGTAAGTGTGTGTCTGTGTTATTGGGTGTCAGTGTATGTCTGTGTTACTTGGTGCAAGTGTGTCTGTTTTACTGGGTATCAGTGTATGTCTTTGTGACTTGGTGTCAGTGTTTGTCGTTGTTACTGGGTGTCAGTGTGTGTGTTTGTGACTGGGTGTCAGTGTATGTCTTTGTTACTTGGTGTAATTGTGTGTCTGTGTTACTGGGTATCAGTGTATGTCTTTGTTACTTGGTGTCAGTGTATGTCAAAATACTTGGTGTAAGTGTATGTCTTTGTGACTTGATGTAATTGTCTGTCTTTGTTACTTGGTGTCAGTGTATGTCTGTGTTACTTGGTGTAAGTGTGTGTCTTTGTTATTTGGTGTAAGTGCATGCCTTTGTTACTTGGTGTCAATGTATGTCTTTGTTACTTGGTGTCAGTGTGTGTCTGTGTTACTGGGTATCAGTGTATGTCTTTGTGACTTGGTGTCAGTGTATGTCTTTGTTACTTGGTGTAAGTGTGTGTCTGTGTTACTGGGTATCAGTATATGTCTTTGTTACTTGGTGTCAGTGTATGTCTTTGTTACTTGGTGTCAGTGTGTGTCTGTGTTACTTTGTGTAAGTGTGTGTCCGTGTTACTGGGTGTCAGTGTGTGTCTGTGTGACTTGGTGTAAGTGTGTGTCTTTGTTACTTGGTGTCCGTGTGTGTCTGTGTTACTTGGTGTCAGTGTATGTCTTTGTTACTTGGTGTCAGTGTTACTGGGTATCAGTGTATGTCTTTGTGACCTGGTATCAATGTGTGTCTTTGTTACTTGGTGTCAGTGTGTGTCTGTGACACTAGGTGTCAGTATTTAGTTTAGTTTAGAGATACAGCACTTAAACAGGCCCTTCGGCCCACCGAGTCTGTGCCGACCATCAACCACCCATTTATGCTAATCCTACACTAATTCCGTATTCCGATCACATCCCCACCTGTCCCAATATATTTCCCTACCACCTACCTGGACTCGCGGCAATTTATGATGGCCAATTAACCTATCAACCGGCAAGTCTTTTGCATGTGGGAGGAAACCGGAGCACCCGGAAGAAACTCACGCAGACACAGGGAGAACTTGCAAACTCCGCACAGGCAGGACCCAGAATCGAACCCGGGTCCCTGGAGCTGTGAAGCTGCAGTGCTAACCAGTGTGGCACTGTGACGCCCAGTGTGTGTCTGTGTTACTGGGTGTCAGTGTATGTCTTTGTTACTGTGTATCAGTGTGTGTTAATGGGTGTCAGTGTATGTCTTTGTTACTTGGTGTAAGTGTGTGTCTGTGTTACTGGATATCAGTGTATGTTTCTGTTACTGGTTATCAGTCTATGTCTTTGTGACTTGGTGTCAGTGTATGTCTTTGTTACTTGGCGTCAATGTATGTCAAAATACTTGGTGTAAGTGTATGTCTTTGTTGCTTGGTGTAAGTGTATGTCGTTGTTACTTGGTGTCATTGTATGTCTTTGTGACTTGGTATCAGTGTATGTCTTTGTTACTGGGAGTCAGTGTATGTCTTTGTTACTTGGTGTAAGTGTGTGTCTTTGTTACTGGGTGTCAGTGTATGTCTTTGTTACTTGGTGTCAGTGTGTGTCTGTGTTACTGGGTGTCAGTGTATGTCTTTGTTACTGGGTGTCAGTGTGTGTCTGTGTTACTGGGTGTCAGTATGTTTGTTTGTGTTACCGGGTGTCAGTGTGTCTCTGTGTTACTTGGTGTCCGTGTGTGTCTGTGTTACTGGGTGTCAGTGTATGTCTTTGTTACTGGGTGTCAGTGTATGTCTTTGTTACTTGGTGTAAGTGTGTGTCTTTGTTACTGGGTGTCAGTGTATGTCTTTGTTGCTTGGTGTAAGTGTGTGTCTGTGTTACTGGGTGTCAGTGTGTGTATGTGTTACTTGGTGTAAGTGTGTGTCTTTGTTACTTGGTGTCCGTGTGTGTCTGTGTCACTGGGTGTCAGTGTATGTCTTTGTTACTTGGCGTAAGTGTGTGTCTGCGTGACTGGGTGTCAGTGTATGTCTTTGTTAATGGGTGTCAGTGTCTGTCTTTGTTACTTGGTGTAAGTGTGTGTCTGTGTTACTGGGTATCAGTGTATGTCTTTGTTACTTGGAGTCAGTGTATGTCAAAATACTTGGTCTAAGTGTATGTCTTTGTTACTTGGTGCAATTGTCTGTCTTTGTTACTTGGTGTAAGTGTATGTCTGTGTTACATGGTGTAAGTGTATGTCTTTGTTACTTGGTGTAAGTGTGTGTCTGCGTGACTGGGTGTCAGTGTATGTCTTTGTTCATGGGTGTCAGTGTCTGTCTTTGTTACTTGGTGTAAGTGTGTGTCTGTGTTAATGGGTATCAGTGTATGTCTTTGTTACTTGGTGTAAGTGTATGTCTTTGTTATTTGGTGTCAGTGTCTGTATTTGATACTTGGTGTAAGGGTATGTCTTTGTTACTTGGTGTAAGTGTATGTCTTTGCTACTTGGTGTAACTGTCTGTCTTTGTTACTTGGTGTCAGGGTATGTCTGTGTTACTTGGTGTAAGTGTATGTCTTTGTTCCTTCGTGTCAGTGTGTGTCTGTGTTACTTGGTGTAAGTGTATGTCTCTGTTACTTGTTGTACGTGTGTGTCTGTGTTACTGGGTGTCAGTGTATGTCTTTGTTACTGGGTGTCAGTGTATGTCTTTGTTACTTGGTGTCAGTGTATGTCAAAATACTTGGTGTAAGTGTATGTCTTTGTTACTTGGTGCAATTGTCTGTCTTTGTTACTTGGTGTCTGTGTATGTCTGTGTTACTTGGTGTAAGTGTGTGTCTTTGCTACTTGGTGTAAGTGTGTGTCTTTGTTACTTGGTGTCAGTGTGTGTCTTTGTTCCTGGGTGTCAGTGTGTGTCTTTGTTACTGTGTATCAGTGTGTGTTACTGGGTGTCAGTGTGTGTCTGTGTTACTGGGTGTATGTGTGTGTCATTGTTACTTTGTGTCCGTGTGTGTCTGTGTTACTTGGTGTCAGTGTATGTCTTTGTTACTGGGTGTCAGTGTATGTCTTTGTTACTTGGTGTAAGTGTTTATCTGTGTTACTGGGTATCAGTGTCTGTCTTTGTTACTTGGTGTAAGTGTGTGTCTGTGTTACTGGGTATCAGTGTATGTCTTTGTTACTTGGTGTCAGTGTGTGTCTTTGTGACTGGGTATCAGTGTGTGTTACTGGGTGTCAGTGTATGTCTTTGTTACTTGGTGTAAGTGTGTGTCTGTGTTACTGGGTATCAGTGTATGTTTCTGTTACTGGTTATCAGTCTATGTCTTTGTGACTTGGTGTCAGTGTATGTCTTTGTTATTTGGCGTCAATGTATGTCAAAATACTTGGTGTAAGTGTATGTCTTTGTTGCTTGGTGTAAGTGTATGTCGTTGTTACTTGGTGTCATTGTATGTCTTTGTGACTTGGTATCAGTGTATGTCTTTGTTACTGGGAGTCAGTGTATGTCTTTGTTACTTGGTGTAAGTGTGTGTCTTTGTTACTGGGTGTCAGTGTATGTCTTCGTTACTTGGTGTCAGTGTGTGTCTGTGTTACTGGGTGTCAGTGTATGTCTTTGTTACTGGGTGTCAGTGTGTGTCTGTGTTACTGGGTGTCAGTATGTTTGTTTGTGTTACCGGGTGTCAGTGTGTCTCTGTGTTACTTGGTGTCCGTGTGTGTCTGTGTTACTGGGTGTCAGTGTATGTCTTTGTTACTGGGTGTCAGTGTATGTCTTTGTTACTTGGTGTCAGTGTGTGTCTTTGTTACTGGGTGTCAGTGTATGTCTTTGTTGCTTGGTGTAAGTGTGTGTCTGTGTTACTGGGTGTCAGTGTGTGTATGTGTTACTTGGTGTAAGTGTGTGTCTTTGTTACTTGGTGTCCGTGTGTGTCTGTGTCACTGGGTGTCAGTGTATGTCTTTGTTACTTGGTGTAAGTGTGTGTCTGCGTGACTGGGTGTCAGTGTATGTCTTTGTTAATGGGTGTCAGTGTCTGTCTTTGTAACTTGGTGTAAGTGTGTGTCTGTGTTACTGGGTATCAGTGTATGTCTTTGTTACTTGGAGTCAGTGTATGTCAAAATACTTGGTGTAAGTGTATGTCTTTGTTACTTGGTGCAATTGTCTGTCTTTGTTACTTGGTGTAAGTGTATGTCTGTGTTACATGGTGTAAGTGTGTGTCTTTGTTACTTGGTGTCAGTGTATGTCTTTGTTACTTGGTGTAAGTGTGTGTCTTTGTTACTTGGTGTAAGTGTTTGCCTGTGTTACTGGGTATCAGTGTCTGTATGTTACTTGGTGTAAGTGTGTGTCTGTGTTACTGGGTATCAGTGTATGTCTTTGTTACTTGGTGTCATTGTATGTCTGTGTTACTTGGTGTAAGTGTGTGTATGTGTTACTGGGTATCAGTGTCTGTCATTGTTACTGGAGGTCAGTGTGTGTCGTTGTGACTTGGTGTAAGTGTATGTCTTTGTTACTTGGTGCAATTGTCTGTCTTTGTCACTTCGTGTCAGTGTATGTCTGTGTTACTTGGTGTAAGTGTGTGTCTTTGTTACTTATTGTAAGTGTGTGTCTGTGTTACTGGGTCTCAGTGCATGTCTTTGTGACTTGGAGTCAGTGTGTGTCTGTGTTCCTGGGTGTCAGTGTATGTCTTTGTTACTGTGTATCAGTGTGTGTTACTGGGTGTCAGTGTATGTCTTTGTTACTTGGTGTCAGTGTATGTCTGTGTTACTTGGTGTAAGTGTGTGTCTGTGTTTCTGGGTGTCAGTGTGTGTCTGTGTTACTTGGTGTAAGTGTGTGTCTTTGTTACTTCGTGTCCGTGTGTGTCTGTGTTACTGGGTGTCAGTGTATGTCTTTGTTACTTGGTGTAAGTGTGTGTCTGTGTTAGCGGGTGTCAGTGTATGACTTTTTTACTGGGTGACAGTGTATGTGTTTGTTACTTGGTGTAAGGGTGTGTCTGTGTTACTGGGTATCAGTGAATGTCTTTGTTACTTGGTGTCAGTGTATGTCAAAATACTTGGTGTAAGTGTATGTCTTTGTTACTTGGTGCAATTGTCTGTCTTTGTTACTTGGTGTCAGTGTATGTCTGTGTTACTTGGTGTAAGTGTGTGTCTTCGTTACTTGGTGTAAGTGAGTGTCTTTGTTACTTGGTGTCAGTGTATATCTTTGTTACTTGGTGAAAGTGTGTGTCTTTGTTACTTGGTGTCAGTGTGTGT
This sequence comes from Heterodontus francisci, assembly GCF_036365525.1. Classification (NCBI taxonomy): domain Eukaryota; kingdom Metazoa; phylum Chordata; class Chondrichthyes; order Heterodontiformes; family Heterodontidae; genus Heterodontus; species Heterodontus francisci. Next base: position 2,928,275 of record NW_027140221.1, on the reverse strand, counting down.
CTTTCTTCCTGGTTGTCAGTGTGTGTCTTTGTTCCTGGTTGTCAGTGTGTGTCTTTGTTCCTGGTTGTCAGTGTATGTCTTTGTTACTGTGTATCAGTTTGTGTTACTGGGTGTCAGTGTGTGTCTGTGTTACTTGGTGTATGTGTGTGTCTTTGTTACTTGGTGTCCGTGTGTGTCTGTGTTACTGGGTGTCAGTGCATGTCTTTGTTAGTGGGTGTCAGTGTATGTCTTTGTTACTCGTTGTAAGTGTTTGTCTGTGTTACTGGGTATCAGTGTCTGTCTTTGTTACTTGGTGTAAGTGTGTGTCTGTGTTACTGGGTATCAGTGTATGTCTTTGTTACTTGGTGTCAGTGTATGTCTGTGTAACTTGGTGTAAGCATGTGTCTGTGTTACTGGGTATCAGTGTATGTCTTTGTTACTGGGTGTCAGTGTGTGTCTTTGTGACTTGGTGTAAGTGTATGTCTGTGTTACTTGGTCGAAGTGTGTGTCTTTGTGACTTGGTGTAATTGTGTGTCTGTGTTACTGGGTATCAGTGCATGTCTTTGTGACTTGGTGTCAGTGTGTGTCTGTGTTCCTTGCTGTCAGTGTATGTCTTTGTTAATGTGTATCAGTGTGTGTTACTGGGTGTCAGTGTATTTCTTTATTACTTGGTGTCAGTGTATGTCTGTGTTTCTTGATGTAAGTGTTTGTCTGTGTTACTGGGTATCAGTCTATGTCTTTGTGACTTGGTGTAACTGTGTGTCTGTGTTACTGGGTATCAGTGTATGTCTTTGTTACTTGGTGTCAGTGTATGTCTGTGTTTCTTGATGTAAGTGTTTGTCTGTGTTACTGGGTATCAGTCTATGTCTTTGTGACTTGGTGTCAGTGTATGTCTTTGTTACCTGGTGTCAGTGTATGTCAAAATACATAGTGTAAGTGTATGTCTTTGTTACTTGGTGTAAGTGTATGTCTGTGTTACTTGGTGCAAGTGTGGGTCTTTGTTACTGGGTGTCAGTGTATGTCGTTGTTACTTGGTGTCAGTTTATGTCTGTGTTACTTGGTGTAAGTGTGTGTCTTTGTTACCTGGTGTAAGTGTATGTCTTTGTTACTTGGTGTCAGTGTGTGTCTGCGTTACTGGGTATCAGTGTATGTCTTTGTGACTTGGTATCAGTGTCTGTCTTTGTTACAGGGTGTCAGTGTATGTCTTTGTTACTTGGTGTAAGTGTGTGTCTTTGTTTCTGGGTGTCAGTGTATTTCTTTGTTACTTGGTGTAAGTGTGTGTCTGTGTTACTGGGTGTCAGTGTATGTCTTTGATACTGGGTCTCAGTGTGTGTCTGTGTCACTGGGTATCAGAGTGTTTGTTTGTGTTACCGGGTGTCAGTGTGTGTCTGTGTTACTTGGTGTCCATGTGTGTCTGTGTTACTGGGTGTCAGTGTATGTCTTTGTTACTGGGTGTCAGTGTATGTCTTTGTTACTTGGTGCAAGTGTGGGTCTTTGCTACTGGGTGTCAGTGTATGTCGTTGTTACTTGGTGTAAGTGTGTGTCTGTGTTACTGGGTGTCAGTGTATGTCTTTGTTACTTGGTGTAAGTGTGTGTCTGTGTTACTGGATATCAGTGTATGTCTTTGTTACTTGGTGTCAGTTTATGTCAAAATACTTGCTGTAAGTGTATGTCTTTTTTACTTGGTGCAATTGTCTGTCTTTGTTACTTGGTGTCAGTGTATGTCTTTGTTACTTGGTATAAGTGTGTGTCTTTGTTACTTGGTGTCAGTGTGTGTCTTTGTTCCTGGGTGTCAGTGTGTGTCTTTGTTACTGTGTATCAGTGTGTGTTACTGGGTGTCAGTGTGTGTCTGTGTTACTTGGTGTAAGTGTGTGTCTTTGTTACTTGGTGTCCGTGTGTGTCTGTGTAACTGGGTGTCAGTTTATGCCTTTGTAACTGGGTGTCAGTGTATGTCTTTGTTACTTGGTGTAAGTGTGTGTCTGTGTTACTGGGTATCAGTGTATGTCTTTGTGACTTGTTATCAGTGTATGTCTTTGTTACTGGGTGTCAGTGTATGTCTTTGTGACTTGGTGTCAGTGTATGTCAAAATACTTGGTGTAAGTGTATGTCTTTGTTACTTGGTGTAATTGTCTGTCTTTGTTACTTGGTGTAAGTGTCAGTCTTTGTTACTTGGTGTAAGTGTCAGTCTTTGTTACTTGGTGTCAGTGTGTGTCTGTGTTACTGGGTATCAGTGTATGTCTTTGTGACTTGGTATCAGTGTATGTCTTTGTTACTGGGTGTCAGTGTGTGTCTGTGATACTTGGTGTCAGTGTATGTCTTTGTTACTGTTTATCAGTGTTTCTCTGTGTTCCTGGGTGTCAGTGTGTATCTGTAACACTAGGTGTCAGTATTTAGTTTAGTTTCGAGATGCAGCACTTTGACAGTCCCTTCGGCCACCGAGTCTGTGCCGACCATCAACCACCCATTTATACTAATCCTACACTAATCCCGTATTCCTATCACATCCCCACCTGTCCCTATATATTTCCCGACCACCTACCTACACTAGGGGCAAATTATGATGGCCAATTAACCTATCAACCTGCAAGTCTTTGGCATGTGGGAGGAAACCGGAGCACCCGGAGGAAACCCACGCAGACACAGGGAGAACTTGCAAACTCCGCACAGGCAGTACCCAGAATCGAACCCGGGTCCCTGGAGCTGTGAGGCTGCGGTGCTAACCACTGCGCCAATGTGCCCCCCCCCCCCCCCCAGTGTGTGCCTGTGTGACTGCGTATCAGTGTATGTCTTTGTGACTTGGTGTCAGTGTCTGTCTTTGTTACTGGGTGTCAGTGTGTGTCTTTGTGACTTGGTGTCAGTGTATGTCTTTGTTACTGGGTGTCAGTGTGTGTCTTTGTGACTTGGTGTCAGTGTATGTCTTTGTTACTTGGTGTAAGTGTGTGTCTGTGTTAATGGGTATCAGTGTATGTCTTTGTTACTTGGTGTCAGTGTATGTCTGTGTTACTTGGTGTAAGTGTGTGTCCATGTTACAGGGTGTCAGTGTGCGTCTGTGTTACTTGGTGTAAGTCTGTGCCTTAGGCACTTGGTGTCTGTGTGTGTCTGTGTTACCGAGTGTCAGTATATGACTTTGTTACTGGCTGTCAGTGTATGTCTTTGTTACTTGGTGTAAGTGTGTGGCTGTGTTGCTGGGTGTCAGTGTATGTCTGTGTTACTTGGTGTAAGTGTGTGTCTGTGTTACTGGGTATCAGTTTTTGTCTTTGTGACTTGGTGTCAGTGTCTGTCTTTGTTACTTGGTGTAAGTGTATGTCTTTGTTACTTGGTGTCAGTGTGTGTCTATGTTACTAGGTGTAAGTGTGTGTCTGTGTTACTGGGTATCAGTGTATGTCTTTGTGACTGGGTATCAGTGTATGTCTTTGTGACTTGGTGTCAGTGTATGTCTTTGTTACTGGGTGTCAGTGTGTGTCTTTGTGACTTGGTGTCAGTGTATGTCTTTGTTACTTGGTGTAAGTGTGTGTCTGTGATACTGGGTGTCAGTGTATGTCTGTGTTTCTTGGTGTACGTGTGGGTCTGTGTTACTGGGTATCAGTGTATGTCTTTGTTACTTGGTGTAATTGTCTATCTTTGTTACTTGGTGTAAGTGCATGTCTTTGTTACTTGGTGTCAGTGTATGTCTTTGTTACTTGGTGTCAGTGTATGTCTTTGTTACTTGGTGTCAGTGTGTGTCTGTGTTCCTGGGTATCAGTGTATGTCTTTGTGACTTGGTATCAGTGTATGTCTTTGTGACTTGGTGTCAGTGTACGTCTTTGTTACTGGGTGTCAGTGTGTGTCTGCGTTACTGGGTGTCAGTGTATGTCTTTGATACTGGGTGTCAGTGTGTGTATGTGTCACTGGGGGTCAGTGTGTTTGCTTGAGTTACCGGTTGTCAGTGTGTGTCTGTGTTACTTGGTGTCCATGTGTGTCTGTGTTACTGGGTGTCAGTGTATGTCTTTGTTACTGGGTGTCAGTGTATGTCTTTGTTACTTGGTGAAAGTGTGGGTCTTTGTTACTGGGTGTCAGTGCATGTCTTTGTTACTTGGTGTAAGTGTGTGTCTGTGTTACTGGGAGTCAGTGTACGTCTTTGTGACTTGGTGTAAGTGTGTGTCTGTGTTACTGGGTGTCAGTGTATGTCTTTGTGACTTGGTGTCAGTGTATGTCTTTGTTACTTGGTGTAAGTGTGTGTCTGTGTTACTTGGATTCAGTGTATGTCAAAATACTTGCAGTAAGTGTATGTCTTTTTTACTTGGTGCAATTGTCTGTCTTTGTTACTTGGTGTCAGTGTATGTCTGTGTTACTTGGTATAAGTGCGTGTCTTTGTTACTTGGTGTAAGTGTGTGTCATTGTTACTTGGTGTCAGTGTATGTCTTTGTTACTTGGTGTAAGTGTGTGTCTTTGTTCCTGGGTGTCAGTGTATGTCTTTGTTACTGTGTATCAGTGTGTGTTACTGGGTGTCAGTGTGTGTCTGTGTTACTTGGTGTAAGTGTGTGTCTTTGTTACTTGGTGTCCGTGTGTGTCTGTGTTACTGGGTGTCAGTGTATGTCTTTGTAACTGGGTGTCAGTGTATGTCTTTGTTACTTGGTGTAAGTGTGTGTCTGTGTTACTGGGTGTCAGTGTATGTCTGTGTTACTTGGTGTAAGTGTGTGTCTGTGTTACTGGGTGTCAGTGTATGTCTGTGTTACTTGGTGTAAGTGTGTGTCTGTGTTACTGGGTATCAGTGTATTACTTTCTGACTTGGTGTCAGTGTATGTCTTTGTTACTTGGTGTAAGTGTAAGTCTTTGTTACTTGGTGTCAGTGTGTGTCTGTGTTACTGGGTATCAGTGTATGTCTTTGTGACTTGGTATCAGTGTATGTCTTTGTTACTGGGTGTCAGTGTGTGTCTGTGTTACTTGGCGTCAGTGTATGTCTTTGTTACTGAGTATCAGTGTCTCTCTGTGTTCCTGGGTGTCAGTGTGTATCTGTGAAACTAGGTGTCAGTATTTAGTTTAGTTTAGAGATATAGAACTTTCACCGGCGCTTCGGCCCAACGAGTCTGTGCCGACAATCAACCACCCATTTATACTAATCCTACACTAATCCCGTATTCCTATCACATCCCCACCTGTCCCTATCTATTTCCCTGCCACCTACCTATACTAGGGGCAATTTATGATGGCCAAGTAACCTATCAACCTGCAAGTCTTTGGCATGTGGGAGGAAACCGGAGCACCCGGAGGAAACCCACGCAGACACAGGGAGAACTTGCAAACTCCGCACAGGCAGTACCCAGAATCGAAAACGGGTCCCTGGAGCTGTGAGGCTGCGGTGCTAACCACTGCGCCAATGTGCCCCCCCCCCCCCCCCCCAAGTGTGTGCCTGTGTTACTGGGTATCAGTGTATGTCTTTGTTACTGGGTGTCAGTGTGTGTCTTTGTTACTTGGTTTCAGTGTATGTCTGTGTTACTTGGTGTAAGTGTGTGTCTATGTTACTGGGTGTCAGTGAGTGTCTGTGTTACTTATTGTAAGTCTGTGTCTTTCTCACTTGGTGTCCGTGTGTGTCTGTGTTACTGGGTGTCTGTGCATGTCTTTGTTACTGGGTGTCAGTGTATGTCTTTGTTACTGAGTGTCAGTGTGTGTCTTCGTTGTTTGGTGTCAGTGTATGTCTGTGTTACTTGGTGTCAGTGTGTGTCTATGTTACTGGGTGTCAGTGTGTGTCTGTGTTACTTGGTGTAAGTCTGTGTCTTTGTCACTTGGTGTCCGTGTGTGTCTGTGTTACTGGGTGTCAGTGTATGTCTTTGTTACTGAGTGTCAGTGTGTGTCTTCGTTGCTTGGTGTCAGTGTATGTCTGTGTTACTTGGTGTCAGTGTGTGTCTATGTTACTGGGTGTCAGTGTGTGTCTGTGTTACTTGGTGTAAGTCTGTGTCTTTGTCACTTGGTGTCAGTGTATGTCTTTGTTACTTGGTGTAAGTGTGTGTCTGTGTTACTTGGATTCAGTGTATGTCAAAATACTTGCTGTAAGTGTATGTCTTTTTTACTTGGTGCAATTGTCTGTCTTTGTTACTTGGTGTCAGTGTATGTCTGTGTTACTTGGTATTAGTGCGTGTCTTTGTTACTTGGTGTAAGTGTGTGTCATCGTTACTTGGTGTCAGTGTATGTCTTTGTTACTTGGTGTAAGTGTGTGTCTTTGTTACTTGGTGTCAGTGTGTGTCTTTGTTCCTGGGTGTCAGTGTATGTCTTTGTTACTGTGTATCAGTGTGTGTTACTGGGTGTCAGTATGTGTCTGTGTTACTTGGTGTAAGTGTGTGTCTTTGTTACTTGGTGTCCGTGTGTGTCTGTGTTACTGGGTGTCAGTGTATATCTTTGTTACTTGGTGTAAGTGTGTGTCTGTGTTACTGGGTGTCAGTGTTTGTCTGTGTTACTTGGTGTAAGTGTGTGTCTGTGTTACTGGGTATCAGTGTATTACTTTCTGACTTGGTGTCAGTGTATGTCTTTGTTACTTGGTGTAAGTGTAAGTCTTTGTTACTTGGTGTCAGTGTGTGTCTGTGTTACTGGGTATCAGTGTATGTCTTTGTAACTGGGTGTCAGTGTATGTCTTTGTTACTTGGTGTAAGTATGTGTCTGTGTTACTGGGTGTCAGTGTATGTCTGTGTTACTTGGTGTAAGTGTGTGTCTGTGTTACTGGGTATCAGTGTATTACTTTCTGACTTGGTGTCAGTGTATGTCTTTGTAACTGGGTGTCAGTGTATGTCTTTGTTACTTGGTGTAAGTATGTGTCTGTGTTACTGGGTGTCAGTGTATGTCTGTGTTACTTTGTGTAAGTGTGTGTCCGTGTTACTGGGTGTCAGTGTGTGTCTGTGTTACTTTGTGTAAGTGTGTGTCCGTGTTACTTGGTGTCCGTGTGTGTCTGTGTTACTTGGTGTCAGTGTATGTCTTTGTTACTTGGTGTCAGTGTTACTGGGTATCAGTGTATGTCTTTGTGACCTGGTATCAATGTGTGTCTTTGTTACTTGGTGTCAGTGTGTGTCTGTGACACTAGGTGTCAGTATTTAGTTTAGTTTAGAGATACAGCACTTAAACAGGCCCTTCGGCTTACCGAGTCTGTGCCGACCATCAACCACCCATTTATGCTAATCCTACACTAATTCCGTATTCCGATCACATCCCCACCTGTCCCAATATATTTCCCTACCACCTACCTGGACTCGCGGCAATTTATGATGGCCAATTAACCTATCAACCGGCAAGTCTTTTGCATGTGGGAGGAAACCGGAGCACCCGGAAGAAACTCACGCAGACACAGGGAGAACTTGCAAACTCCGCACAGGCAGGACCCAGAATCGAACCCGGGTCCCTGGAGCTGTGAAGCTGCAGTGCTAACCAGTGTGGCACTGTGACGCCCAGTGTGTGTCTGTGTTACTGGGTGTCAGTGTATGTCTTTGTTACTTGGTGTAAGTGTGTGGCTGTGTTACTGGGTGCCAGTTTGTGTCTGTGTTACTGGGTGTCAGTGCATGTCTTTGATACTGGGTGTCAGTGCATGTCTTTGATACTGGGTGTAAGTGTGTGACTGTGTTACTGGGTATCAGTGTGTGTCTTTGTTACTTGGTGTAAGTGTGTGTCTGTGTTACTGGGTATCAGTGTATGTCTTTGTTACTGGGTATCAGTGTATGTCTTTGTTACTGGGTATCAGTGTATGTCTTTGTGTCTTGGTGTCAGTGTATGTCTTTGTGACTTGGTGTCAGTGTGTGTCTGTGTTACTGGGTATCAGTGTATGTCTTTGTTACTTGGTGTCAGTGTTTGTCAAAATACTTGGTGTAAGTGTATGTCTTTGTTACTTGGTGTCATTGTGTGTCTGTGTTACTGGGTATCAGTGTATGTCTTTGTGACTTGGTGTCAGTGTATGTCGTTGTTACTTGGTGTAAGTGTGTGTCTGTGTTACTGGGTATCAGTGTATGTCTTTGTGACCTGGTGTAATTGTATGTCTTTGTTACTTGGTGTCAGTGTATGTCTGTGTTACTTGGTGTAAGTGTATGTCTGTGTTACTTGGTGTAAGTGTGTGTCTGTGTTCCTGGGTATCAGTGTATGTCTTTGTGACTTGGTGTCATTGTATGTCTGTGTTACTTGGTGTAAGTGTGTGTCTGTGTTCCTGGATATTAGTGTATGTCTTTGTTACTTGGTGTCAATGTATGTCCGTCTTGCTTGGTGTAAGTGTGTGTCTGTGTTACTGGGTGTCAGTGTGTGTCTGTGTTACTTGGTGTAAGTGTGTGTCTTTGTTACTGGGTGTCAGTGTATGTCTTTGTTACTTGGTGTAAGTGTGTGTCTGTGTTACTGGGTATGTGTGTCTGTCTTTGTTACTTGGTGTAAGTGTGTGTCTGTGTTACTGGGTTTCAGTGTATGTCTGTGTTACTGGTTATCAGTGTATGACTTTGTGACTTGGTTTCAGTGTATGTCTTTGTTACTGTGTGTCAGTGTGTGTCTTTGTGACTTGGTGTCAGTGTATGTCTGTGTTGCTTGGTGTAAGTGTGTGTCTGTGTTGCTTGGTGTCAGTGTGTGTCTGTGTTACTGGGTGTCAGTGTGTGTCTGTGTTACTGGGTGTCAGTGTATGTCTTTGTTACTGGGTGTCAGTGTGTGTCTGTGTTGCTTGGTGTAAGTGTGTGTCTGTGTTGCTTGGTGTAAGTGTGTGTCTGTGTTACTGGGTGTCAGTGTGTGTCAGTGTTAATTGGTGTACGTGTGTATCTGTGTTACTGGGTGTCAGTGTATGTCTTTGTTACTTGGTGTAAGTGTTTGTCAGTGTTACTGGGTATCAGTGTCTGTCTTTGTTACTTGGTGTAAGTGTGTGTCTGTGTTACTGGGTATCAGTGTATGTCTTTGTGACTTGGTATCAGTGTATGTTTTTGTTACTGGGTGTCAGTGTGTGTCTTTGTGACTTGGTGTCAGTGTATGTCTGTGTTACTTGGTGTAAGTGTATGTCTGTGTTACTTGGTATAAGTGTGTGTCTGTGTTCCTGGGTATCAGTGTATGTCTTTGTTACTTGGTGTCAGTGTATGTCTTTGTTACTAGGTGTCAGTGTGTGTCTATGATACTAGGTATCAGTGTATGTCTTTGTGACTTGGTATCAATGTATGTCTTTGTTATAGGGTGTCAGTGTGTGTCTGTGTTACTTGGTGTAAGTGTGTGTCTGTGTTACTGGGTATCAGTGTATGTCTTTGTTACTTGGCGTCAGTGTATGTCTTTGTTACTGGGAGTCAGTGTATGTCTTTGTGACCTGGTGTCAGTGTATGTCTTGGTTACTGGATGTCAGTGTGTGTCTGTGTTACTTGGTGTAAGTGCATGCCTTTGTTACTTGGTGTCAGTGTATGTCTTTGTTACTTGGTGTCAGTGTGTGTCTTTGTGACTTGGTGTCAGTGTGTGTCTGTGTTACTGGGTATCAGTGTATGTCTTTGTGACTTGGTGTCAGTGTATGTCTTTGTGACTTGGTGTCAGTGTATGTCTGTGTTACTGGGTATCAGTGTATGACTTTGTTACTTGGTGTCAGTGTATGTCTTTGTTACTGGGTGTCAGTGTGTGTCTTTGTGACTTGGTGTCAGTGTATGTCTTTGTTACTTGGTGTCAGTGTATGTCTTTGTTACTTGGTATCAGTGTATGTTTTTGTTACTTGGTGTCAGTGTATGTCAAAATACTTGGTGCAAGTGTATGTCTTTGTTACTTGGTGTCAGTGTATGTCTGTTACTTGGTGTCAGTGTGTGTCTGTGTTCCTGGGTGTCAGTGTATGTCTTTGTTACTTGGTTTAATTGTATGTCAAAATACTTGGTGTCAGTGTATGTCTGTGTTACTTGGTGTAAGTTTATGTCTTTGTTACTTGGTGTCAGTGTATGTCTTTGTTACTGGGTGTCAGTGTGTTTGTTTGTGTTACTGGGTGTCAGTGTGTGTCTGTGTTACTTGGTGTAAGTGTGTGTCTATGTTACTGGGTATCAGTGTATGTCTTTGTTACTGGGTGTCAGTGTGTTTGTTTGTGTTACTGGGTGTCAGTGTGTGTCTGTGTTACTTGGTGTAAGTGTGTGTCTGTGTTACTGGGTGTCAGTGTATGTCTTTGTTACTTGGCGTCAGTGTATGTCTTTGTTACTTGGCGTCAGTGTATATCTTTGTTACTTGGCGTCAGTGTATGTCTTTGTTACTTGGCGTCAGTGTATGTCTTTGTTACTTGGCGTCAGTGTATGTCTTTGTTACTTGGCGTCAGTGTATGTCTTTGTTACTGGGTGTCAGTGTGTGTCTTTGTGACCTGGTGTAAGTGTATGTCTTTGTGACTTGATGTAAGTGTGTGTCTTTGTTACTTGGTGTAAGTGCGTGCCTTTGTTACTTGGTGTCAGTGTATGTCTTTGTTACTGGGTATCAGTGTATGTCTTTGTGACTTGGTGTCAGTGTATGTCTTTGTGACTTGGTGTAAGTGTGTGTCTGTGTTACTGGGTATCAGTATATGTCTTTGTTACTTGGTGTCAGTGTATGTCTTTGTTACTTGGTGTCAGTGTGTGTCTGTGTTACTTTGTGTAAGTGTGTGTCCGTGTTACTGGGTGTCAGTGTGTGTCTGTGTGACTTGGTGTAAGTGTGTGTCTTTGTTACTTGGTGTCCGTGTGTGTCTGTGTTACTTAGTGTCCGTGTGTGTCTGTGTTACTTGGTGTCAGTGTTACTGGGTATCAGTGTATGTCTTTGTGACCTGGTATCAATGTGTGTCTTTGTTACTTGGTGTCAGTGTGTGTCTGTGTCTGTCTTTGTTGCTGTGTATCAGTGGTTCTCTGTGTTACTGGGTGTCAGTTTATGTCTTTGTTACTTGGTGTCAGTGTGTGTCTGTGACACTAGGTGTCAGTATTTAGTTTAGTTTAGAGATACAGCACTTAAACAGGCCCTTCGGCCCACCGAGTCTGTGCCGACCATCAACCACCCATTTATGCTAATCCTACACTAATTCCGTATTCCGATCACATCCCCACCTGTCCCAATATATTTCCCTACCACCTACCTGGACTCGCGGCAATTTATGATGGCCAATTAACCTATCAATCGGCAAGTCTTTTGCATGTGGGAGGAAACCGGAGCACCCGGAAGAAACTCACGCAGACACAGGGAGAACTTGCAAACTCCGCACAGGCAGGACCCAGAATCGAACCCGGGTCCCTGGAGCTGTGAAGATGCAGTGCAAACCAGTGTGGCACTGTGACGCCCAGTGCGTGGCTGTGTTACTGGGTGTCAGTGCGTGTCTTTGTTACTGGGTGCCAGTGCGTGTCTGTTACTGGGTGCCAGTGCGTGTCTGTTACTGGGTGCCAGTGCGTGTCTGTTACTGGGTGCCAGTGCGTGTCTGTTACTTGGTGCCAGTGCGTGTCTGTTACTTGGTGCCAGTGCGTGTCTGTTACTTGGTGCCAGTGCGTGTCTGTTACTTGGTGCCAGTGCGTGTCTTTGTGACTTGGTATCAGTGTATGTTTTTGTTACTGGGTCTCAGTGTGTGTTTTTGTGACTTGGTGTCAGTGTATGTCTTTGTTACTTGGTGTAAGTGTGTGTCTGTGTTACTGGGTATCAGTGTATGTCTTTGTTACTTGGTGTCAGTGTATGTCAAAATACTTGGTGTAAGTGTATGTCTTTGTTACTTGGTGTAATTGTCTGTCTTTGTTACTTGGTGTCAGTGTATGTCTTTGAGACTTGTTGTAATTGTCTGTCTTTGTTCTTTTTTCTTTTGGGCCTCCTTATCTCGAGAGACAATGGATACGCGCCTGGAGGTGGTCAGTGGTTTGTGTAGCAGCGCCTGGAGTGGCTATAAAGGCCAATTCTGGAGTGACAGGCTCTTCCACAGGTGCTGCAGAGAAATTTGTTTGTTGGGGCTGTTGCACAGTTGGCTCTCCCCTTGCGCCTCTGTCTTTTTTCCTGCCAACTACTAAGTCTCTTCGACTCGCCACAATTTAGCCCTGTCTTTATGGCTGCCCGCCAGCTCTGGCGAATGCTGGCAACTGACTCCCACGACTTGTGATCAATGTCACACGATTTCATGTCGCGTTTGCAGACGTCTTTATAACGGAGACATGGACGGCCGGTGGGTCTGATACCAGTGGCGAGCTCGCTGTACAATGTGTCTTTGGGGATCCTGCCATCTTCCATGCGGCTCACATGGCCAAGCCATCTCAAGCGCCGCTGACTCAGTAGTGTGTATAAGCTGGGGATGTTGGCCGCTTCAAGGACTTCTGTGTTGGAGATATAGTCCTGCCACCTGATGCCAAGTATTCTCCGAAGGCAGCGAAGATGGAATGAATTGAGACGTCGCTCTTGGCTGGCATACGTTGTCCAGGCCTCGCTGCCGTAGAGCAAGGTACTGAGGACACAGGCCTGATACACTCGGACTTTTGTGTTCCGTGTCAGTGCGCCATTTTCCCACACTCTCTTGGCCAGTCTGAACATAGCAGTGGAAGCCTTACCCATGCGCTTGTTGATTTCTGCATCTAGAGACAGGTTACTGGTGATAGTTGAGCCTAGGTAGGTGAACTCTTGAACCACTTCCAGAGTGTGGTCGCCAATATTGATGGATGGAGCATTTCTGACATCCTGCCCCATGATGTTCGTTTTCTTGAGGCTGATGGTGAGGCCAAATTCATTGCAGGCAGACGCAAACCTGTCGATGAGACTCTGCAGGCATTCTTCAGTGTGAGATGTTAAAGCAGCATCGTCAGCAAAGAGGAGTTCTCTGATGAGGACTTTCCGTACTTTGGACTTCGCTCTTAGACGGGCAAGGTTGAACAACCTGCCCCCTGATCTTGTGTGGAGGAAAATTCCTTCTTCAGAGGATTTGAACGCATGTGAAAGCAGCAGGGAGAAGAAAATCCCAAAAAGTGTGGGTGCGAGAACACAGCCCTGTTTCACACCACTCAGGATAGGAAAGGGCTCTGATGAGGAGCCACCATGTTGAATTGTGCCTTTCATATTGTCATGGAATGAGGTGATGATGCTTAGTAGCTTTGGTGGACATCCGATCTTTTCTAGTAGTCTGAAGAGACCACGTCTGCTGACGAGGTCAAAGGCTTTGGTGAGATCAATGAAAGCAATGTAGAGGGGCATCTGTTGTTCACGGCATTTCTCCTGTATCTGACGAAGGGAGAACAGCATGTCAATAGTCGATCTCTCTGCACGAAAGCCACACTGTGCCTCAGGGTAGACGCGCTCGGCCAGCTTCTGGAGCCTGTTCAGAGCGACTCGAGCAAAGACTTTCCCCACTATGCTGAGCAGGGAGATTCCACGGTAGTTGTTGCAGTCACCGCGGTCACCTTTGTTTTTATAGAGGGTGATGATGTTGGCATCGCGCATGTCCTGGGGTACTGCTCCCTCGTCCCAGCACAGGCATAGCAGTTCATGTAGTGCTGAGAGTATAGCAGGCTTGGCACTCTTGATTATTTCAGGGGTAATGCTGTCCTTCCCAGGGGCTTTTCCGCTGGCTAGGGAATCAATGGCATCACTGAGTTCCGATTTGGTTGGCTGTATGTCCAGCTCATCCATGACTGGTAGAGGCTGGGCTGCATTGAGGGCAGTCTCAGTGACAGCATTCTCCCTGGAGTTCAGTTCTAGGTAGTGCTCAACCCAGCGGTCCATCTGTTTGCGTTGGTCAGTGATTATGTCCCCCGATTTAGATTTGAGGGGGGTGATCTTCTTGATGGTTGGCCCAAGAGCTCTCTTCATGCCATCATACATTCCTCTGATGTTTGCGGTGTCTGAGGCCAGCTGAATATGGCTGCATAGGTGTTGCCAGTAGTCGTTTGCGCAACGCCTAGCTGTTCTTTGTGCAGTACTTCTGGCTGCTTTAAGTGCTGCGGATGTTAAATCGCTGGGGGCTTTCTTGTAGTTCAAAAGTGCAATGCGCTTAGCGGCTATGACAGGTTCCAGCTCTTCATTATGAGATTGAAACCAGTCTACATTTCTCTTCGCACTTTTGCCGTAGGTGGTCAAAGCTGACTCATAGATGGCGTCTCTGATGTGGGCCCACTTGGTCTCAGCATCCCCTGTGGGAGTGTTTTGAAGGGCTGTTACAAGTAAATTTAGAAATTTTTGTAACAGCTGTGGGTGAGAAATTCTGCTCGTGTTGATGCGCGGGTGGCCCTTCTGCTTGGAATGATGCAACTTCTTTGGTCTGAGTCTAACCTTGCTGCACACCAGGGAGTGGTCGGTGTCGCAGTCCGCACTGTGGAAGCTGCGTGTGATTTGAACACTGTTTAAGGCGGCTCGCCTTGTGACAATGAGGTCTAGCTGGTGCCAACGACGTGATCTTGGGTGCCTCCATGAAACCTGGTGACAGGGTTTAGTGTGAAAGAACGAGTTGGTGATGCAGAGGTTATGATAGGTACACAACTCAAGCAGTCTCTGCCCGTTCTCATTCATCCTTCCAACGCCATAGCGCCCAAGGCAGGAGGGCCATGAGTCATGGTCGGCCCCAACCCTGGCATTAAAGTCCCCCAGCAGGAATAGGTGTTCGGTGTTGGGGATGCTGCTAATGAGGTTATGGAGTTGTTCATAGAACTGGTCTTTAGCTTCAGGTGCGGAACAGAGTGTTGGAGCATAGATGCTGAGTAGGTGTACTGGACCAGAGGTGGTGAGCAGTCGGATGGACAGTATGCGTTCCGAGCCATTTGAGGGAGGCTCTATCATGCTGAGCAAGGAGTTTCTGATGGCGAAGCCCACTCCATGCTGTCTTGCTTCTTCAGGATCCCTGCCCTGCCAGAAGAAGGTGTAGTCTTGCTCTGCTAGAGAGCCACTCGCGGGGAGGCGAGTCTCCTGAAGTGCTGCAATGTCCACATTGAGTCTCCTGAGCTCGTTGTTAATGATGGCGGTCTTCCGAGAATCGTTGTCTTTGTTACTTGGTGTAATTCTCTGTCTTTGTTACTTGGTGTAAGTGTATGTCTTTGTTACTTGGTGCCAGTGTATGTCTTTGTTACTTGGTGTCAGTGTATGTCTGTGTTACTTGGTGTAAGTGTGTGTCTTTGTTACTTGGTGTAAGTGTATGTCTTTGTTACTTGGTGTCAGTGTATGTCTTTGTTACTTGGTGTCAGTGTGTGCCTGTGATACTGGGTATCAGTGTATGTCTTTGTTACTTGGTATCATTGCATGTCTTTGTTATAGGGTGTCAGTGTGTGTCTGTGTTACTGGGTATCAGTGTATGTCTTTGTCACTTGTTATCAGTGTATGTCTTTGTTACTGGGTGTCAGTGTGTATCTGTGTTACTGGGTATCAGTGTATGTCTTTGTTACTGGGTGTCAATGTATGTCTTTGTTACTTGATGTAAGTGTGTGTCTCTGTTACTGGGTATCAGTGTATGTCTTTGTTACTTGGTGTAAGTGTGTGTCTGTGTTACTGGGTGTCAGTGTATGTCTTTGTGACTTGGTATCACTGTATGTTTTTGTGCTGGGTCTCAGTGTGTGTTTTTGTGACTTGGTGTCAGTGTATGTCTTTGTTACTTGGTGTCAGTGTATGTCAAAATACTTGGTGTAAGTGTATGTCTTTGTTACTTGGTGCAATTGTCTGTCTTTGTTACTTGGTGTAAGTGTATGTCTTTGTTACTTGTTGTAATTGTCTGTCTTTGTTCCTTGGTGTAATTGTCTGTCTTTGTTACTTGGTGTAAGTGTATGTCTTTGTTACTTGGTGCCAGTGTATGTCTTTGTTACTTGGTGTCAGTGTATGTCTGTGTTACTTGGTGTAAGTGTGTGTCTTTGTTACTTGGTGTAAGTGTATGCCTTTGGTACTTGGTGTCAGTGTATGTCTTTGTTACTTGGTGTCACTGTGTGTCTGTGATACTGGGTATCAGTGTATGTCTTTGTGACTTGGTATCAGTGTATGTCTTTGTTACAGGGTGTCAGTGTGTGTCTGTGTTACTGGGTATCAGTGTATGTCTTTGTGACTTGGTATCAGTGTATGTCTTTGTAACTGGGTGTCAGTGTGTGTCTGTGTTACTTGGTATCAGTGTATGTCTTTGTTACTGGGTGTCAATGTATGTCTTTGTTACTTGGTGTAAGTGTGTGTCTGTGTTACTGGGTATCAGTGCGTGTCTTTGTGACTTGGTATCAGTGTATGTCTTTGTTACTGGGTGTCAGTGTGTGTCTTTGTGACTTGGTGTCAGTGTATGTCTTTGTTACCTGGTGTAAATGTGTGTCTGCGTTACTGGGTATCAGTGTATGTCTTTGTTACTTGGTGTCAGTGTATGTCAAAATACTTGGTGTAAGTGTATGTCTTTGTTACTTGGTGTAATTGTCTGTCTTTGTTACTTGGTGTAGGTGTATGTCTTTGTTACTTGGTGTCAGTGTATGTCTTTGTTACTTGGTGTCAGTGTATGTCTGTGTTACTTGGTGTAAGTGTGTGTCTTTGTTACTTGGTCTAAGTGTATGTCTTTGTTACTTGGTGTCAGTGTATGTCTTTTTGACTTGGTATCAGTGTATGTCTTTGTTACTGGGTTTCAGTGTGTGTCTGTGTTTCTGGGTATCAGTGCATGTCATTGTTACTTGGTATCAGTGCATGTCTTTGTTACTGGGTGTCAGCGTGTGTCTGTGTTCCTGGGTATCAGTGTATGTCTTTGTGACTTGGTGTCAGTGTATGTCTGTGTTACTGTTTATTCGTGTTTCTCTGTGTTACTGGGTGTCAGTGTTTGTTTGTTTGTGTTACTTGGTGTCGGTGTATGTCTGTGTTGCTTGGTGTAAGTGTGTGTCTGTGTTACTTGGTGTCAGTGTGTGTCTGTGTTACTGGGTATCAGTGTATGTATGTGTTAGTTGGTGTCAGTGTATGTCCGTGTTGCTTGGTGTAAGTGTGTGTCTGTGTTACTGGGTGTCAGTGTGTGTCTGTGTTACTTGGTGTACGTGTGTGTCTTTGTTACTGGGTGTCAGTGTATGTCTTTGTTACTTGGTGTAAGTGTGTGTCTGTGTTACTGGGTATCAATGTATGTCTTTGTGACTTGGTATCAGTGTATGTTTTTGTTACTGGGTGTCAGTGTGTGTCTTTGTGACTTGGTGTCAGTGTATGACTTTGTTACTTGGTGTAAGTGTGTGTCTGTGTTACTGGGTATCAGTGTATGTCTTTGTGACTTGGAATCAGTGTATGTTTTTGTTACTGGGTCTCAGTGTGTGTTTTTGTGACTTGGTGTCAGTGTATGTCTTTGTTACTTGGTGTAAGTGTGTGTCTGTGTTACTAGGTATCAGGGTATGTCTTTGTTACTTGGTGTCAGTGTATGTCAAAATACTTGGTGTAAGTGTATGTCTTTGTTACTTGGTGTAATTCTCTGTCTTTGTTACTTGGTGTAAGTGTATGTCTTTGTTACTTGGTGTAAGTGTCTGTCTTTGTTACTTGGTGCCAGTGTATGTCTTTGTTACTTGGTGTCAGTGTATGTCTGTGTTACTTGGTGTAAGTGTGTGTCTTTGTTACT
Organism: Heterodontus francisci; assembly: GCF_036365525.1. Taxonomy (NCBI): domain Eukaryota; kingdom Metazoa; phylum Chordata; class Chondrichthyes; order Heterodontiformes; family Heterodontidae; genus Heterodontus; species Heterodontus francisci. The sequence goes on along the minus strand of NW_027140221.1, from coordinate 2,910,859 downwards.
TGGTGGAAGTGTATGTCTTTGTTACTTGGTGTCAGTGTATGTCTTTGTTACTTGGTGTCAGTGTGTGCCTGTGATACTGGGTATCAGTGTATGTCTTTCTGACTTGGTATCATTGCATGTCTTTGTTATAGGGTGTCAGTGTGTGTCTGTGTTACTGGGTATCAGTGTATGTCTTTGTGACTTGGTATCAGTGTATGTCTTTGTTACTGGGTGTCAGTGTGTATTTGTGTTACTTGGTATCAGTGTATGTCTTTCTTACTGGGTGTCAATGTATGTCTTTGTTACTTGATGTAAGTGTGTGTCTGTGTTACTGGGTATCAGTGTCTGTCTTTGTTACTTGGTGTAAGTGTATGTCTGTGTTACTGGGTATCAGTGTATGTCTTTGTTACTTGGTGACAGTGTTTGTCAGTGTTACTTGGTGTAAGAGTGTGTCTGTGTTACTGGGTATCAGTGTGTGTCTTTGTGACTTGGTATCAGTGTATGTCTTTGTTACTGGGTGCCAGTGTGTGTCTTTGTGACTTGGTGTCAGTGAATGTCTTTGTTACTTGGTGTAAGTGTGTGTCTGTGTTACTGGGTATCAGTGTATGTCTTTGTTACTTGGTGTCAGTGTAGTTCAAAATACTTGGTGTAAGTGTATGTCTTTGTTACTTGGTGTAATTGTCTGTCTTTGTTACTTGGTGTAAGTGTATGTCTTTGTTACTTGGTGCCAGTGTATGTCTTTGTTACTTGGTGTCAGTGTATGTCTGTGTTGCTTGGTGTCAGTGTGTGTCTGTGTTACTGGGTGTCAGTGTGTGTCTGTGTTACTGGGTGTCAGTGTATGTCTTTGATACTGGGTGTCAGTGTATGTCTGTGTTACTTGGTGTAACTGTGTGTCTGTGTTACTGGGTATCAGTGTACGTATTTGTTACTTGGTGTCAGTGTATGTCCGTGTTGCTTGGTGTAAGTGTGTGTCTGTGTTACTGGGTGTCAGTGTGTGTCTGTGTTACTTGGTGTACGTGTGTGCCTTTGTTACTGGGTGTCAGTGTATGTCTTTGTTACTTGGTGTAAGTGTTTGTCTGTGTTACTGGGTATCAGTGTCTGTCTTTGTTACTTGGTGTAAGTGTGTGTCTGTGTTACTGGGTATCAGTGTATGTCTTTGTGACTTGGTGTCAGTGTATGTTTTTGTTACTGGGTGTCAGTGTGTGTCTTTGTGACTTGGTGTCAGTGTATGTCTTTGTTACTTGGTGTAAGTGTGTGTCTGTGTTACTGGGTATCAGTGTATGTCTTTGTGACTTGTTATCAGTGTATGTCTTTTTTACTGGGTGTCAGTGTGTGTCTGTGTTACTGGGTATCAGTGTATGTCTTTGTTACTGGGTGTCAATGTATCTCTTTGTTACTTGGTGTAAGTGTGTGTCTGTGTTACTGGGTATCAGTGTATGTCTTTGTTACTTGGTGGCAGTGTATGTCAAAATACTTGGTGTAAGTGTATGTCTTTGTTACTTGGTGAAATTGTCTGTCTTTGTTACTTGGTGTAAGTGTATGTCTTTGTTACTTGGTGTCAGTGTATGTCTTTGTTACTTGGTGTCAGTGTATGTCTGTGTTACTTGGTGTCAGTGTGTGTCTTTGTTACTTGGTACCAGTGTATGTCTTTTTGACTTGGTATCAGTGTATGTCTTTGTTACTGGGTGTCAGTGTGTGCCTATGTTTCTGGGTATCAGTGTATGTCATTGTTACTTGGTATCAGTGTATGTCTTTGTTACTGGGTGTCAGTGTGTGTCTGTGTTCCTGGGTATCAGTGTATGTCTTTGTGACTTGGTGTCAGTGTATGTCTGTGTTACTGTTTATTAGTGTTTCTCTGTGTTACTGGGTGTCAGTGTTTGTTTGTTTGTGTTACTTGGTGTCAGTGGATGTCTGTGTTGCTTGGTGTAAGTGTGTGTCTGTGCTACTGTGTGTCAGTGTGTGTCTGTGTTCCTGGGTGTCAGTGTATGTCTTTGCTACTGGGTGTCAGTGTATGCCTGTGTTACTTGGTGTAACTGTGTGTCCGTGTTACTGGGTATCAGTGTATGTATTTGTTACTTGGTGTCAGTGTATGTCCGTTTTGCTTGGTGTAAGTGTGTGTCTGTGTTACTGGGTGTCAGTGTGTGTCTGTGTTACTTGGTGTACGTGTGTGTCTTTGTTGCTGTGCGTCAGTGTATGTCTTTGTTACTTGGTGTAAGTGTTTGTCTGTGTTACTGGGTATCAGTGCCTGTCTTTGTTACTTGGTGTAAGCGTGTGTCTGTGTTACTGGGTATCAGTGTATGTCTTGTTGACTTGGTATCGGTGTATGTCTTTGTTACTGGGTGTCAGTGTGTGTCTGTGTTTCTGGGTATCAGTGTATGTCTTTGTGACTTGGTATCAGTATATGTTTTTGTTACTGGGTCTCAGTGTGTGTTTTTGTGACTTGGTGTCAGTGTATGTCTTTGTTACTTGGTGTAAGTGTGTGTCTGTGTTCCTGGGTATCAGTGTATGTCTTTGTTACTTGGTGTCAGTGTATGTCAAAATACTTGGTGTAAGTGTATGTCTTTGTTAGTTGGTGTAATTGTCTGTCTTTGTTACTTGGTGTACTTGTATGTCTTTGTTACTTGTTGTAATTGTCTGTCTTTGTTACTTGGTGTAATTGTCTGTCTTTGTTACTTGGTGTAAGTGTATGTCTTTGTAACTTGGTGCCAGTGCATGTCTTTGTTACTTGGTGTCAGTGTATGTCTGTGTTACTTGGTGTAAGTGTGTGTCTTTGTTACTTGGTGTAAGTGTATGTCTTTGTTACTTGGTGTCAGTGTGTGCCTGTGATACTGGGTATCAGTGTATGTCTTTGTGACTTGGTATCAGTGCATGTCTTTGTGAGAGGGTGTCAGTGTGTGTCTGTGTTACTGGGTATCAGTGTATGTCTCTGTGACTTGGTATCAGTGCATGTCTTTGTTACTGGGTGTCAGTGTGTGTCTGTGTTACTGGGTATCAGTGTATGTCTTTGTTACTGGGTGTCAATGTATGTCTTTGTTACTTGATGTATGTGTGTGTCTGTGTTACTGGGTGTCAGTGTCTGTCTTTGTTACTTGGTGTAAGTGTATGTCTGTGTTACTGGGTATCAGTGTATGTCTTTGTTACTTGGTGACAGTGTTTGTCAGTGTTACTTGGTGTAAGAGTGTGTCTGTGTTACTGGGTATCAGTGTGTGTCTTTGTGACTTGGTATCAGTGTATGCCTTTGTTACTGGGTGTCAGTGTGTGTCTTTGTGACTTGGTGTCAGTGTATGTCTTTGTTACTTGGTGTAAGAGTGTGTCTGTGTTACTGGGTATCAGTGTATGTCTTTGTTACTTGGTATCAGTGTATGTCTTTGTTACTGGGTGTCAGTGTGTGTCTGTGTTACTGGGTATCAGTGTATGTCTTTGTGACTTGGTGTCAGTGTATGTCTGTGTTACTGTTTATTAGTGTTTCTCTGTGTTACTGGGTGTCAGAGTTTGTTTGCTTGTGTTACTGGGTGTCAGTGTATGTCTTTGTTACTTTGTGTAGGTGTGTGTCTGTGTTACTGGGTCTCAGTGTCTGTCTTTGTTACTTGGTGTAAGTGTGTGTCTTTGTTACTTGGTGTAATAGTATGTCTTTGTTACTTGGTGTCAGTGTATGTCTGTGTTACTTGGTGTAAGTGTATGTCTTTGTCACTTGGTGTAAGTGTGTGTTAGTGTTACTTGGTGTAAGTGTGTGTCTGTGTTCCTGGGTATCAGTGTATGTCTTTGTTACATTGTGTCAGTGTATGTCAGTGTTAGTTGGTGTAAGTGTGTGTCTGTGTTACTGGGGATCAGTGTATGTCTTTGTTACTTGGTGTCAGTGTATGTCTGTGTTACTTGGTGTAAGTGTGTGTCTGTGTTACTGGGTATCAGTGTGTGTCTGCGTTACTTGGTGTAAGTGTGTGTCTTTGTTACTCGGTGTCCGTGTGTGTCTGTGTTACTGGGTGTCCGTGCATGTCTTTGTTACTTGGTGTCAGTGTATATCTGTGTTACTTGGTGTAAGTGTGTGTCTTTGTTACTTGGTGTAATTGTATGTCTTTGTTACTTAGTGTACTTGTATGTCTTTGTTACTTGTTGTAATTGACTGTCTTTGTTACTTGGTGTAATTGTCTGTCTTTATTACTTGGTGTAAGTGTATGTCTTTGTAACTTGGTGCCAGTGCATGTCCTTGTTCCTTGGTGTCAGTGTATGTCTGTGTAACTTGGTGTAAGTGTGTGTCTTTGTTACTTGGTGTAAGTGTATGTCTTTGTTACTTGGTGTCAGTGTGTGCCTGTGATACTGGGTATCAGTGTATGTCTTTGTGACTTGGTATCAGTGCATGTCTTTGTGAGAGGGTGTCAGTGTGTGTCTGTGTTACTGGGTATCAGTGTATGTCTTTGTGACTTCGTATCAGTGTATGTCTTTGTTACTGGGTGCCAGTGTGTGTCTGTGTTACTGGGTATCAGTGTATGTCTTTGTTACTGGGTGTCAATGTATGTCTTTGTTACTTGATGTAAGTGTGTGTCTGTGTTACTGGGTATCAGTGTCTGTCTTTGTTCCTTAGTGTAAGTGTATGTCTGTGTTACTGGGTATCAGTGTATGTCTTTGTTACTTGGTGACAGTGTTTGTCAGTGTTACTTGGTGTAAGAGTGTGTCTGTGTTACTGGGTATCAGTGTGTGTCTTTGTGACTTGGTATCAGTGTATGCCTTTGTTACTGGGTGTCAGTGTGTGTCTTTGTGACTTGGTGTCAGTGTATGTCTTTGTTACTTTGTGTAAGAGTGTGTCTGTGTTACTAGGTATCAGTGTATGTCTTTGTTACTTGGTGTCAGTGTATGTCAACATACTTGGTGTAAGTGTATGTCTTTGTTACTTGGTGTAATTATCTGTCTTTGTTACTTGGTGTAAGTGTATGTCTTTGTTACTTGGTGTCAGTGTGTGTCTTTGTTACTTGGTGTCATTGTATGTTTGTGTTACTTGGTGTAAGTGTGTGTCTTTGTTACTTGGTCTCAGAGTATGTCTTTGTTACTTGGTGTCAGTGTATGTCTTTGTTACTTGGTGTCAGTATGTGTCTGTGTTACTGGGTATCAGTGTATGTCTTTGTGACTTGGGATCAGTGTATGTCTTTGTTACCGGGTGTCAGTGTGTGTCTGTGTTACTTGGTATCAGTGTATGTCTTTTTGACTTGGTATCGGTGTATGTCTTTGTTACTGGGTGTCAGTGTGTGTCTGTGTTTCTGGGTATCAGTGTATGTCTTTGTTACTTGGTATCAGTGTATTTCTTTGTTACTGGGTGTCAGTGTGTGTCTTTGTTACTGGGTATCAGTGCATGTCTTTGTGACTTGGTGTCAGTGTATGTCTGTGTTACTGTTTATTAGTGTTTCTCTGTGTTACTGGGTGTCAGAGTTTGTTTGCTTGTGTTACTGGGTGTCAGTGTATGTCTTTGTTACTTTGTGTAGGTGTGTGTCTTTGTTACTGGGTCTCAGTGTCTGCCTTTGTTACTTGGTGTAAGTGTGTGTCTTTGTTACTTGGTGTAATAGTATGTCTTTGTTACTTGGTGTCAGTGTATGTCTGTGTTACTTGGTGTAAGTGTATGTCTTTGTCACTTGATGTAAGTGTGTGTTAGTGTTACTTGGTGTAAGTGTGTGTCTGTGTTCCTGGGTATCAGTGTATGTCTTTGTTACATTGTGTCAGTGTATGTCTGTGTTAGTTGGTGTAAGTGTGTGTCTGTGTTACTGGGGATCAGTGTATGTCTTTGTTACTTGGTGTCAGTGTATGTCTGTGTTACTTGGTGTAAGTGTGTGTCTTTGTTACTTGGTGTCAGTGTATGTCTTTGTTACTTGGTGTCAGTGTGTGCCTGTGATACTGGGTATCAGTGTATGTCTTTGTGACTTGGTATCAGTGCATGTCTTTGTTATAGGGTGTCAGTGTGTGTCTGTGTTACTGGGTATCAGTGTATGTCTTTGTGACTTGGTATCAGTGTATGTCTTTGTTACTGGGTGTCAGTGTGTGTCTGTGTTAGTGGGTATCAGTGTATGTCTTTGTTACTTGGTGTCAATGTATGTCTTTGTTACTTGATGCAAGTGTGTGTCTGTGTTACTGGGTATCAGTGTCTGCCTTTGTTACTTGGTGTAAGTGTGTGTCTTTGTTACTTGGTGTAATAGTATGTCTTTGTTACTTGGTGTCAGTGTATGTCTGTGTTACATGGTGTAAGTGTATGTCTTTGTCACTTGGTGTAAGTGTGTGTTAGTGTTACTTGGTGTAAGTGTGTGTCTGTGTTCCTGGGTATCAGTGTATGTCTTTGTTACATGGTGTCAGTGTATGTCTGTGTTAGTTGGTGTAAGTGTGTGTCTGTGTTACTGGGGATCAGTGTATGTCTTTGTTACTTGGTGTCAGTGTATGTCTGTGTTACTTGGTGTAAGTGTGTGTCTGTGTTACTGGGTGTCAGTGTGTGTCTGCGTTACTTGGTGTAAGTGTGTGTCTTTGTTACTCGGTGTCCGTGTGTGTCTGTGTTACTGGGTGTCCGTGCATGTCTTTGTTATTTGGTGTCAGTGTATATCTGTGTTACTTGGTGTAAGTGTGTGTCTTTGTTACTTGGTGTAATTGTATGTCTTTGTTACTTGGTGTCAGTGCATGTCTGTGTTACTTGGTGTCAGTGTATGTTTTTGTTACTTGGTGTAAGTGTGTGTCTGTGTTACTTGGTGTATGTGTGTGTCTGTGTTCCTGGGTATCAGTGTATGTCTTTGTTACTTGGTGTCAGTGTATGTCTGTGTTACTTGGTGTAAGTGTGTGTCTGTGTTACTGGGTATCAGTGAATGTCTTTGTTACTTGGTGTCAGTGTATGTCTGTGTTGCTTGGTGCAAGTGTGTGTCTTTGTTACTTGGTGTCCGTGTGTGCCTTTGTTACTTGATGTCAGTGTGTGTCTGTGTTACTTGGTGGAAGTGCGTGTCTTTGTTACTTGGTGTCCGTGTGTGTCTGTGTTACTGGGTGTCAGTGTATGTCTTTGTTACTTGGTGTCAGTGTGTGTCTGTGTTACTGGGTATCAGTGTATGTCTTTGTCACTTGGTGTCAGTGTATGTCAAAATACTTGGTGTAAGTGAATGTCTTTGTTACTTGGTGTAATTGTCTGTCTTTGTTACTTGGTGTAAGTGTATGTCTTTGTTACTTGGTGTCAGTGTTTGCCTTTGTTACTTGGTGTCAGTGTATGTCTGTGTTGCTTGGTGTAAGTGTTTGTCTGTGTTACTGGGTGTCAGTGTGTGTCTGTGTTACTGGGTGTCAGTGTATGTCTTTGTTCCTGGGTGTCAGTGTATGTCTGTTTTACTTGGTGTAAGTGTGTTTCTGTGTCACTGGGTATCAGTGTATGTCTTTGTTACTTTGTGTCAGTGAATGTCCGTGTAGCTTGGTGTAAGTGTGTGTCTGTGTTACTGTGTGTCAGTGTGCGTCTGTGTTACTTGGTGTAAGTGTGTGTCTTTGTTACTGGGTGTCCGTGTATGTCTTTGTTACTTGGTGTAATTGTGTGTCTGTGTTACTGGGTATCAGTGTCTGTCTTTGTTACTTGGTGTAAGTGTGTGTCTGTGTTACTGGGTATCAGTGTGTGTCTTTGTGACTTGGTATCAGTGTATGTCTTTGTTACTGGGTGTCAGTGTGTGTCTTTGTGACTTGGTGTCAGTGTATGTCTTTGTTACTTGGTGTAAGTGTGTGTCTGTGTTACTGGGTATCAGTGTATGTCTTTGTTACTGGGTGTCAGTGTGTGTCTTTGTGACTTGGTGTCAGTGTATGTCTTTGTTACTTGGTGTAAGTGTGTGTCTGTGTTACTGGGTATCAGTGTATGTCTTTGTTACTTGGTGTCAGAGTATGTCAAAATACTTGGTGTAAGTGTATGTCTTTGTTACTTGGTGTAATTGTCTGTCTTTTTTACTTGGTGTAAGTGTGTGTCTGTTTTACTGGGTATCAGTGTCTGTCGTTGTTACTTGGTGTAAGTGTATGTCTGTGTTACTGGGTATCAGTGTATGTCTTTGTTACTTGGTGACATTGTTTGTCAGTGTTACTTGGTGTAAGAGTGTGTCTGTGTTACTGGGTATCAGTGTGTGTCTTTGTGACTTGGTATCAGTGTATGTCTTTGTTACTGGGTGTCAGTGTGTGTCTTTGTGACTTGGTGTCAGTGTATGTCAACATACTTGGTGTAAGTGTATGTCTTTGTTACTTGGTGTAATTGTCTGTCTTTGTTACTTGGTGTAAGTGTATGTCTTTGTTACTTGGTGTCAGTGTTTGTCTTTGTTACTTGGTGTCAGTGTATGTTTGTGTTACTTGGTGTAAGTGTGTGTCTTTGTTACTTGGTGTCGGTGGATGTCTTTGTTACTTGGTGGAAGTGAGTGTCTGTGTTACTGGGTATCAGTGTATGTCTTTGTTACTTGGTGGAAGTGAGTGTCTGTGTTACTGGGTATCAGTGTATGTCTTTGTCACTTGGTGTAATTGTCTGTCTTTGTTACTTGGTGTAAGTGTATGTCTTTGTTACTTGTTGTAATTGTCTGTCTTTGTTACTTGGTGTAATTGTCTGTCTTTGTTACTTCGTGTAGGTGTATGTCTTTGTTACTTGGTGCCAGTGTATGGCTTTGTTATAGGGTGTCAGTGTGTGTCTGTGATACTGGGTATCAGTATATGTCTTTGTGACTTGGTATCAGTGTATGTCTTTGTTACTTGGTGTCAGTGTATGTCTTTGTTACTTGGTGTCAGTGTATGTCTGTGTTACTTGGTGTAAGTGTGTGTCTTTGTTACTTGGTCTAAGTGTATGTCATTGTAACATGGTGTCAGTGTATGTCTTTGTTACTTGGTGTCAGTATGTGTCTGTGTTACTGGGTATCAGTGTATGTCTTTGTGACTTGGTATCAGTGTATGTCTTTGTTACCGGGTGTCAGTGTGTGTCTGTGTTACTTGGTATCAGTGTATGTCTTTTTGACTTGGTATCAGTGTATGTCTTTGTTACTGGGTGTCAGTGTGTGTCTGTGTTTCTGGGTATCAGTGTATGTCATTGTTACTTGGTATCAGTGTATGTCTTTGTTACTGGGTGTCAGTGTGTGTCTGTGTTCCTGGGTATCAGTGTATGTCTTTGTGACTTGGTGTCAGTGTATGTCTGTGTTACTGTTTATTAGTGTTTCTCTGTGTTACTGGGTGTCAGTGTTTGTTTGTTTGAGTTACTTGGTGTCAGTGGATGTCTGTGTTGCTTGGTGTAAGTGTGTGTCTGTGTTACTGGGTGTCAGTGTGTGTCTGTGTTCCTGGGTGTCAGTGTATGTCTTTGCTACTGGGTGTCAGTGTATGCCTGTGTTACTTGGTGTAACTGTGTGTCTGTGTTACTGGGTATCAGTGTGTGTCTGTGTTACTTGGTGTACGTGTGTGTCTTTGTTACTGGGTGTCAGTGTGTGTCCGTTTTGCTTGGTGTAAGTGTGTGTCTGTGTTACTGGGTGTCAGTGTGTGTCTGTGTTACTTGGTGTACGTGTGTGTCTTTGTTACTGGGTGTCAGTGTATGTCTTTGTTACTTGGTGTAAGTGTTTGTCTGTGTTACTGCGTATCAGTGTCTGTCTTTGTTACTTGGTGTAAGTGTGTGTCTGTGTTACTGGGTATCAGTGTATGTCTTTGTGACTTGGTATCAGTGTATGTTTTTGTTACTGGGTGTCAGAGTGTGTCTTTGTGACTTGGTGTCAGTGTATGTCTTTGTTACTTGGTGTAAGTGTGTGTCTGTGTTACTGGGTATCAGTGTCTGTCTTTGTGACTTGGTATCAGTGTATGTTTTTGTTACTGGGTCTCAGTGTGTGTTTTTGTGACTTGGTGTCAGTGTATGTCTGTGTTACTTGGTGTAAGTGTGTGTCTTTGTTACTTGGTGTAAGTGTATGTCTTTGTTACTTGGTGTCAGTGTATGCCTTTGTTACTTGGTGTCAGTGTGTGCCTGTGATACTGGGTATCAGTGTATGTCTTTGTGACTTGGTATCAGTGCATGTCTTTTTTATAGGGTGTCAGTGTGTGTCTGTGTTACTGGGTATCAGTGCATGTCTTTTTTATAGGGTGTCAGTGTGTGTCTGTGTTACTGGGTATCAGTGTATGTCTTTGTGACTTGGTATCAGTGTATGTCTTTGTTACTGGGTGTCAGTGTGTGTCTGTGTTACTGGGTATCAGTGTATGTCTTTGTTACTGGGTGTCAATGTATGTCTTTGTTACTTGGTGTAAGTGTATGTCTGTGTTACTGGGTATCAGTGTATGTCTTTGTGACTTGGTGACAGTGTTTGTCAGTGTTACTTGGTGTAAGAGTGTGTCTGTGTTACTGGGTATCAGTGTGTGTCTTTGTGACTTGGTATCAGTGTATGCCATTGTTACTGGGTGTCAGTGTGTGCCTTTGTGACTTGGTGTCAGTGTATGTCTTTGTTACTTGGTGTCAATGTATGTCAACATACTTGGTGTAAGTGTATGTCTTTGTTACTTGGTCTAAGAGTATGTCTTTGTTGCTTGGTGTCAGTGTATGTCTTTGTTACTTGGTGTCAGTATGTGTCTGTGTTACTGGGTATCAGTGGATGTCTTTGTGACTTGGGATCAGTGTATGTCTTTGTTACCGGGTGTCAGTGTGTGTCTGTGTTACTTGGTATCAGTGCATGTCTTTTTGACTTGGTATCGGTGTATGTATTTGTTACTGGGTGTCAGTGTGTGTCTGTGTTTCTGGGTATCAGTGTATGTCTTTGTTACTTGGTATCAGTGTATGTCTTTGTTACTGGGTGTCAGTGTGTGTCTGTGTTACTGGGTATCAGTGTATGTCTTTGTGACTTGGTGTCAGTGTATGTCTGTGTTACTGTTTATTAGTGTTTCTCTGTGTTACTGTGTGTCAGTGTTTGTTTGCTTGGGTTACTGGGTGTCAGTGTATTTCTTTGTTACTTTGTGTAGGTGTGTGTCTGTGTTACTGGGTCTCAGTGTCTGTCTTTGTTACTTGGTGTAAGTGTGTGTCTTTGTTACTTGGTGTAATAGTATGTCTTTGTTACTTGGTTTAAGTGTGTGTTAGTGTTACTTGGTGTAAGTGTGTGTCTGTGTTCCTGGGTATCAGTGTATGTCTTTGTTACATGGTGTGAGTGTATGTCTGTGCTAGTTGGTGTAAGTGTGTGTCTGTGTTACTGGGGATCAGTGTATGTCTTTGTTACTTGGTGTCAGTGTATGTCTGTGTTACTTGGTGTAAGTGTGTGTCTGTGTTACTGGGTGTCAGTCTGTGTCTGCGTTACTTGGTGGAAGTGTGTGTCTTTGTTACTCGGTGTCCGTGTGTGTCTGTGTTACTGGGTGTCCTTGCATGTCTTTGTTACTTGGTGTCAGTGTATATCTGTGTTACTTGGTGGAAGTGTGTGTCTTTGTTACTTGGTGGAATTGTATGTCTTTGTTACTTGGTGTCAGTGTATGCTGTGTTACTTGGTGTCAGTGTATGTTTTTGTTACTTGATGTAAGTGTGTGTCTGTTTTACTTGGTGTAAGTGTGTGTCTGTGTTCCTTTGTATCAGTGTATGTCTTTGTTACTTGGTGTCAGTGTATGTCTGTGTTACTTGGTGTAAGTGTGTGTCTGTGTTACTGGGTATCAGTGTATGTCTTTGTTACTTGGTGTCAGTGTATGTCTGTGTTGCTTGGTGCAAGTGTGTGTCTTTGTTACTTGGTGTCCGTGTGTGCCTTTGTTACTTGGTGTCAGTGTCTGTCTTTTTTACTTGGTGTAAGTGTGTGTCTGTTTTACTGGGTATCAGTGCATGTCTTTGTTACTTGGTGTCATTGTATGACTGTGTTACCTGGTGTAGGTGTGTGTCTGTGTTAATGGGTATCAGTGTATGTCTTTGTTACTTGGTGTCAGTGTATGTCAAAATACTTGGTGCAAGTGTATGTCTTTGTTACTTGGTGTAAGTGTATGTCTTTGTTACTTGCTGTCAGTGTATGCGTTTGTTACTTGGTATCAGTGTATGTCTTTGTGACTTGGTGTAAGTGTGTGTCTGTGTTGCTTGCTGTAAGTTTATGTCTTTGTTACTTGGTGTAAGTGTGTGTCTGTGTTACTGGGTATCAGTGCATGTCTTTGTTACTTGGAATCATTGTATGACTGTGTTACCTGGTGTAAGTGTGTGACTGTGTTACTGGGTATCAGTGTATGTCTTTGTTACTTGGTGTCAGTGTATGTCTTTGTTACTTGGTGTCAGTGTATGTCTTTGTTACTGGGTGTAGGTGTGTGCCTGTGTTACTTGGTGTAAGTGTATGACTTTGTTACTGGGTGTCAGTGTATGTCTTTGATACTTGGTGTAAGTGTGTGTCTGTGTTACTGGGTATCAGTGTCTGTCTTTGTTACTTGGTGTAAGAGTGTGTGTGTGTTGCTGGGTATCAGTGTATGTCTTTGTTACTTGGTGTCAGTGTAGGTCTGTGTTACTTCGTGTAAGTGTGTGTCTTTCTTTCTTGGTGTCAGTGCATGTCTTTGTGACTTGGTGTAAGTGTTTGTCTTCGTTACTTGGTGTCAGTGTATGTCTTTGTTACTGGGTGTAGGTGTGTGCCTGTGTTACTTGGTGTAAGTGTATGACTTTGTTACTTGGTGTCAGTGTATGTCTTTGATACTTGGTTTAAGTGTGTGTCTGTGTTACTGGGTATCAGTGTCTGTCTTTGTTACTTGGTGAAAGTGTGTGTCTGTGTTACTGGGTATCAGTGTATGTCTTTGTTATTTGGTGTCAGTGTATGTCTTTGTTACTTGGTGTAAGTGAATGTCTTTGATACTTGGTGTCAGTGTATGTCTTTGTTACTTGGTGTCAGTGTATGTCTTTGATACTTGGTGTAATTGTATGTCTCTGTTACTGGGTGTCAGTGTATGTCTTTGTTACTTGGTGTAAGTGTTTGTCTGTGTTACTGGGTATCAGTGTCTGTCTTTGTTACTTGGTGTAAGTGTGTGTCTGTGTTACTGGGTATCAGTGTATGTCTTTGTGACTTGGTATCAGTGTATGTTTTTGTTACTGGGTGTCAGAGTGTGTCTTTGTGACTTGGTGTCAGTGTATGTCTTTGTTACTTGTTGTAAGTGTGTGTCTGTGTTACTGGGTATCAGTGTCTGTCTTTGTGACTTGGTATCAGTGTATGTTTTTGTTACTGGGTCTCAGTGTGTGTTTTTGTGACTTGGTGTCAGTGTATGTCTTTGTTACTTGGTGTAAGTGTGTGTCTGTGTTCCTGGGTGTCAGTGTATGTCTTTGTTACTTGGTGTCAGTGTATGTCAAAATACTTGGTGTAAGTGTATGTCTTTGTTACTTGGTGTAATTGTCTGTCTTTGTTACTTGGTGTAAGTGTATGTCTTTGTTACTTGTTGTAATTGTCTGTCTTTGTTACTTGGTGGAATTGTCTGTCTTTGTTACTTGGTGTAAGTGTATCTCTTTGTTACTTGGTGCCATTGTATGTCTTTGTTACTTGGTGTCAGTGTATGTCTGTGTTACTGGGTGTAGGTGTGTGCCTGTGTTACTTGGTGTCAGTGTATGTCTTTGATACTTGGTTTAAGTGTGTGTCTGTGTTACTGGGTATCAGTGTCTGTCTTTGTTACTTGGTGAAAGTGTGTGTCTGTGTTACTGGGTATCAGTGTATGTCTTTGTTATTTGGCGTAAGTGCATGTCTTTGTTACTTGGTGTCAGTGTATGTCTTTGTTACTTGGTGTCAGTGTTTCTCTGTGTTACTGGGAGTCAGTGTGTATCTGTGTTACTGGGTATCAGTGTATGTCTTTGTTACTTGGTGTCAGTGTATGTCCTTGTTACTTGGTGTAAGTGAATGTCTTTGATACTTGGTGTCAGTGTATGTCTTTGTTACTTGGTGTCAGTGTATGTCTTTGATACTGGGTGTAAGTGTGTGTCTGTGTTACTGGGTATCAGTGTCTGTCTTTGTTACTTGGTGTAAGAGTGTGTCTGTGTTGCTGGGTGTCAGTGTATGTCTATGTTACTTGGTGTCTGTGTAGGTCTGTGTTACTTGGTGTAAGTTTGTGTCTTTGTTGCTTGGTGTCAGTGCATGTCTTTGTTACTTGGTGTAAGTGTAGGTCTCTGTTACTTGGTGTCAGTGTATGTCTTTGTCACTTGGTGTAAGTGTATGTCTCTGTTACTGGGTGTCAGTGTATGTCTTTGTTACTTGGTGTAAGTGTTTGTCTGTTTTACTGGGTATCAGTGTCTGTCTTTGTTACTTGGTGTAAGTGTGTGTCTGTGTTACTGGGTATCAGTGTCTGTCTTTGTTACTTGGTGTAAGAGTGTGTCTGTGTTGCTGGGTATCAGTGTATGTCTTTGTTACTTGGTGTCAGTGTAGGTCTGTGTTACTTGGTGTAAGTTTGTGTCTTTGTTGCTTGGTGTCAGTGTATGTCTTTGTTACTTGGTGTAAGTGTAGGTCTCTGTTACTTGGTGTCAGTGTATGTCTTTGTCACTTGGTGTAAGTGTATGTCTCTGTTACTGGGTGTCAGTGTATGTCTTTGTTACTTGGTGTAAGTGTTTGTCTGTGTTACTGGGAATCAGTGTCTGTCTTTGTTACTTGGTGTAAGTGTGTGTCTGTGTTACTGGGTATCAGTGTATGTCTTTGTGACTTGGTATCAGTGTATGTTTTTGTTACTGGGTGTCAGAGTGTGTCTTTGTGACTTGGTGTCAGTGTATGTCTTTGTTACTTGTTGTAAGTGTGTGTCTGTGTTACTGGGTATCAGTGTCTGTCTTTGTGACTTGGTATCAGTGTATGTTTTTGTTACTGGGTCTCAGTGTGTGTTTTTGTGACTTGGTGTCAGTGTATGTCTTTGTTACTTGGTGTAAGTGTGTGTCTGTGTTCCTGGGTGTCAGTGTATGTCTTTGTTACTTGGTGTCAGTGTATGTCACAATACTTGGTGTAAGTGTATGTCTTTGTTACTTGGTGTAATTGTCTGTCTTTGTTACTTGGTGTAAGTGTATGTCTTTGTTACTTGTTGTAATTGTCTGTCTTTGTTACTTGGTGTAATTGTCTGTCTTTGTTACTTGGTGTAAGTGTATCTCTTTGTTACTTGGTGCCATTGTATGTCTTTGTTACTTGGTGTCAGTGTATGTCTGTGTTACTGGGTGTAGGTGTGTGCCTGTGTTACTTGGTGTAAGTGTATAACTTTGTTACTTGGTGTCAGTGTATGTCTTTGATACTTGGTTTAAGTGTGTGTCTGTGTTACTGGGTATCAGTGTCTGTCTTTGTTACTTGGTGAAAGTGTGTGTCTGTGTTACTGGGTATCAGTGTATGTCTTTGTTATTTGGCGTAAGTGCATGTCTTTGTTACTTGGTGTCAGTGTATGTCTTTGTTACTTGGTGTAAGTGAATGTCTTTGATACTTGGTGTCAGTGTATGTCTTTGTTACTTGGTGTCAGTGTATGTCTTTGATACTTGGTGTAAGTGTGTGTCTGTGTTACTGGTTATCAGTGTCTGTCTTTGTTACTTGGTGTAAGAGTGTGTCTGTGTTGCTGGGTATCAGTGTATGTCTTTGTTACTTGGTGTCAGTGTAGGTCTGTGTTACTTGGTGTAAGTTTGTGTCTTTGTTGCTTGGTGTCAGTGTATGTCTTTGTTACTTGGTGTAAGTGTAGGTCTCTGTTACTTGGTGTCAGTGTATGTCTTTGTCACTTGGTGTAAGTGTATGTCTCTGTTACTGGGTTTCAGTGTATGTCTTTGTTACTTGGTGTAAGTGTTTGTCTGTTTTACTGGGTATCAGTGTCTGTCTTTGTTACTTGGTGTAAGTGTGTGTCTGTGTTACTGGGTATCAGTGTATGTCTTTGTGACTTGGTATCTGTGTATGTTTTTGTTACTGGGTGTCAGAGTGTGTCTTTGTGACTTGGTGTCAGTGTATGTCTTTGTTACTTGTTGTAAGTGTGTGTCTGTGTTACTGGGTATCAGTGTATGTCTTTGTTACTTGGTGTCAGTGTATGTCAAAATACTTGGTGTAAGTGTATGTCTTTGTTACTTGGTGTAATTGTCTGTCTTTGTTACTTGGTGGAAGTGTATGTCTTTGTTACTTGTTGTAATTGTCTGTCTTTGTTACTTGGTGTAATTGTCTCTCTTTGTTACTTGGTGTAAGTGTATCTCTTTGTTACTTGGTGCCATTGTATGTCTTTGTTACTTGGTGTCAGTGTATGCCTTTGTTACTTGGTGTCAGTGTGTGCCTGTGATACTGGGTATCAGTGTATGTCTTTGTGACTTGGCATCAGTGCATGTCTTTTTTATAGGGTGTCAGTGTGTGTCTGTGTTACTGGTTATCAGTGTATGTCTTTGTTACTGGGTGTCAATGTATGTCTTTGTTACTTGGTGTAAGTGTATGTCTGTGTTACTGGGTATCAGTGTATGTCTTTGTGACTTGGTTTCAGTGTATGCCATTGTTACTTGGTGACAGTGTTTGTCAGTGTTACTTGGTGTAAGAGTGTGTCTGTGTTACTGGGTATCAGTGTGTGTCTTTGTGACTTGGTATCAGTGTATGCCATTGTTACTGGGTGTCAGTGTGTGCCTTTGTGACTTGGTGTCAGTGTATGTCTTTGTTACTTGGTGTCAGTGTATGTCAACATACTTGGTGTAAGTGTATGTCTTTGTTACTTGGTCTAAGAGTATGTCTTTGTTACTTGGTGCCAGTGTATGTCTTTGTTACTTGGTGTCAGTATGTGTCTGTGTTACTGGGTATCAGTGTATGTCTTTGTGAATTGGGATCAGTGTATGTCTTTGTTACCGGGTGTCAGTGTGTGTCTGTGTTACTTGGTATCAGTGTATGTCTTTTTGACTTGGTATCGGTGTATGTATTTGTTACTGGGTGTCAGTGTGTGTCTGTGTTTCTGGGTATCAGTGTATGTCTTTGTTAATTGGTATCAGTGTATGTCTTTGTTACTGGGTGTCAGTGTGTGTCTTTGTGACTTGGTGTCAGTGTATGTCTGTGTTACTGTTTCTTAGTGTTTCTCTGTGTTACTGGGTGTCAGTGATTGTTTGCTTGGGTTACTGGGTGTCAGTGTATGTCTTTGTTACTTTGTGTAGGTGTGTGTCTGTGTTACTGGGTCTCAGTGTCTGTCTTTGTTACTTGGTGTAAGTGTGTGTCTTTGTTACTTGGTGTAATAGTATGTCTTTGTTACTTGGTGTCAGTGTATGTCTGTGTTACTTGGTGTAAGTGTATGTCTTTGTCACTTGGTGTAAGTGTGTGTTAGTGTTACTTGGTGTAAGTGTGTGTCTGTGTTCCTGGGTATCAGTGTATGTCTTTGTTACATGGTGTCAGTGTATGTCTGTGTTAGTTGGTGTAAGTGTGTGTCTGTGTTACTGGGGATCAGTGTATGTCTTTGTTACTTGGTGTCAGTGTATGTCTGTGTTACTTGGTGTAAGTGTGTGTCTGTGTTACTGGAAGTCAGTGTGTGTCTGCGTTACTTGGTGTAAGTGTGTGTCTTTGTTACTCGGTGTCCGTGTGTGTCTGTGTTACTGGGTGTCCTTGCATGTCTTTGTTACTTGGTGTCAGTGTATATCTGTGTTACTTGGTGTAAGTGTGTGTCTTTGTTACTTGGTGGAATTGTATGTCTTTGTTACTTGGTGTCAGTGTATGTCTGTGTTACTTGGTGTCAGTGTATGTTTTTGTTACTTGATGTAAGTGTGTGTCTGTGTTACTTGGTGTAAGTGTGTGTCTGTGTTCCTGGGTATCAGTGTATGTCTTTGTTACTTGGTGTCAGTGTATGTCTCTGTTACTTGGTGTAAGTGTGTGTCTTTGTTACTCGGTGTCCGTGTGTGTCTGTGTTACTGGGTGTCCTTGCATGTCTTTGTTACTTGGTGTCAGTGTATATCTGTGTTACTTGGTGTAAGTGTGTGTCTTTGTTACTTTGTGGAATTGTATTTCTTTGTTACTTGGTGTCAGTGTATGTCTGTGTTACTTGGTGTCAGTGTATGTTTTTGTTACTTGATGTAAGTGTGTGTCTGTGTTACTTGGTGTAAGTGTGTGTCTGTGTTCCTGGGTATCAGTGTATGTCTTTGTTACTTGGTGTCAGTGTATGTCTTTGTTACTTGGTGTCAGTGTATGTCTGTGTTGCTTGGTGCAAGTGTGAGACTTTGTTACTTGGTGTCCGTGTGTGCCTTTGTTACTTGGTGTAAGTGTGTGTCTGTGTTACTGGGTATCAGTGTCTGTCTTTGTTACTTGGTGTAAGAGTGTGTCTGTGTTGCTGGGTATCAGTGTATGTCTTTGTTACTTGGTGTCAGTGTAGGTCTGTGTTACTTGGTGTAAGTTTGTGTCTTTGTTGCTTGGTGTCAGTGTATGTCTTTGTTATTTGGTGTCAGTGTAGGTCTCTGTTACTTGGTGTCAGTGTATGTCTTTGTTACTTGGTGTAAGTGTATGTCTCTGTTACTTGGTGTCAGTGTATGTTTTCGTTACTGGGTGTCAGTTTTTGTGTCTTTGTGACTTGGTGTCAGTGTATGTCTTTGTTACTTGGTGTAAGTGTGTGTCTGTGTTACTGG
Source organism: Heterodontus francisci (assembly GCF_036365525.1). Lineage (NCBI taxonomy): Eukaryota > Metazoa > Chordata > Chondrichthyes > Heterodontiformes > Heterodontidae > Heterodontus > Heterodontus francisci. The sequence goes on along the minus strand of NW_027140221.1, from coordinate 2,892,411 downwards.
GTATCAGTGTCTGTCTTTGTGACTTGGTATCATTGTATGTTTTTGTTACTGGGTCTCAGTGTGTGTTTTTGTGACTTGGTGTCAGTGTATGTCTTTGTTACTTGGTGTAAGTGTGTGTCTGTGTTCCTGGGTGTCAGTGTATGTCTTTGTTACTTGGTGTCAGTGTATGTCAAAATACTTGGTGTAAGTGTATGTCTTTGTTACTTGGTGTCAGTGTATGTCTTTGTTACTTGGTGTAAGTGTGTGTCTGTGTTACTGGGTATCAGTGTATGTCTTTGTTACTTGGTGTCAGTGTATGTCAACATACTTGGTGTAAGTGTATGTCTTTGTTACTTGGTGCAATTGTCTGTCTTTGTTACTTGGTGTAAGTGTATGTCTTTGTTACTTGGTGTCAATGTTTGTCTTTGTTACTTGGTGTCAGTGTATGTTTGTGTTACTTGGTGTAAGTGTGTGTCTTTGTTACTTGGTCTAAGAGTATGTCTTTGTTACTTGGTGTCAGTGTATGTCCTTGTTACTTGGTGTCAGTATGTGTCTGTGTTAATGGGTATCAGTGCATGTCTTTGTGACTTGGTATCAGTGTATGTCTTTGTTACCGGGTGTCAGTGTGTGTCTGTGTAACTTGGTATCAGTGTATGTCTTTTTGACTTGGTATCGGTGTATGTCTTTGTTACTGGGTGTCAGTGTGTGTCTGTGTTACTTGGTGGAAGTGAGTGTCTGTGTTACTGGGTGTCAGTGTATGTCTTTGTTACTTGGTGTCAGTGTATGTCAAAATACTTGGTGTAAGTGTATGTCTTTGTCACATGGTGTAATAGTCTGTCTTTGTTACTTGGTGTAAGTGTATGTCTTTGTTACTTGTTGTAATTGTCTGTCTTTGTTACTTGGTGTAATTGACTGTCTTTGTTACTTGGTGTAAGTGTATGTCTTTGTTACTTGGTGCCAGTGTATGGCTTTGTTATAGGGTGTCAGTGTGTGTCTGTGATACTGGGTATCAGTATATGTCTTTGTGACTTGGTATCAGTGTATGTCTTTGTTATAGGGTGTCAGTGTGTGTCTGTGTTACTGGGTATCAGTGTATGTCTTTGTGACTTGGTATCAGTGTATGTCTTTGTTACTGGGTGTCAGTGTGTGTCTGTGTTACTGGGTATCAGTGTATGTCTTTGTTACTGGGTGTCAATGTATGTCTTTGTTACTTGGTGTAAGTGTGTGTCTGTGTTACTGGGTATCAGTGTATGTCTTTGTTACTTGGTGACAGTGTTTGTCAGTGTGACTTGGTGTAAGAGTGTGTCTGTGTTACTGGGTATCAGTGTGTGTCTTTGTGACTTGGTATCAGTGTATGTCTTTGTTACAGGGTGTCAGTGTGTGTCTTTGTGACTTCGAGTCAGTGTATGTCTTTGTTACTTGGTGTAAGTGTGTGTCTGTGTTACTGGGTATCAGTGTATATCTTTGTCACTTGGTGTCAGTGTATGTCAAAATACTTCGTGTAAGTGTATGTCTTTGTTACTTGGTGTAATTGTCTGTCTTTGTTACTTGGTGTAAGTGTATGTCTTTGTTACTTGGTGTCAGTGTATGTCTTTGTTACTTGGTGTCAGTTTCTGTCTGTGTTACTTGGTGTAAGTGTATGTCTTTGTTACTTGGTCCAAGTGTATGTCATTGTTACTTGGTGTCAGTGTATGTCTTTGTTACTTGGTGTAACTGTGTGTCTGTGTTACTGGGTATCAGTGTATGTATTTGTTACTTGGTGTCAGTGTATGTCCGTTTTGCTTGGTGCAAGTGTGTGTCTGTGTTACTGGGTGTCAGTGTGTGTCTGTGTTACTTGGTGTACGTGTGTGTCTTTGTTACTGGGTGTCAGTGCATGTCTTTGTTACTTGGTATCAGTGTATGTTTTTGTTACTGGGTGTCAGAGTGTGTCTTTGTGACTTGGTGTCAGTGAATGTCTTTGTTACTTGGTGTAAGTATGTGTCTGTGTTACTGGGTATCAGTGTCTGTCTTTGTGACTTGGTATCAGTGTATGTTTTTGTTACTGGGTCTCAGTGTGTGTTTTTGTGACTTGGTGTCAGTGTATGTCTTTGTTACTTGGTGTAAGTGTGTGTCTGTATTCCTGGGTGTCAGTGTATGTCTTTGTTACTTGGTGTCAGTGCATGTCTGTGTTACTTGGTGTAAGTGTATGTCTTTGTTACTTGGTGTAATTGTCTGTCTTTGTTACTTGGTGTAAGTGTATGTCTTTGTTACTTGTTGTAATTGTCTGTCTTTGTTACTTGGTGTAATTGTCTGTCTTTGTTACATGGTGTAAGTGTATCTCTTTGTTACTTGGTGCCATTGTATGTCTTTGTTACTTGGTGTCAGTGTATGTCTGTGTTACTTGGTGTAAGTGTGTGTCTTTGTTACTTGGTTTAAGTGTATGTCTTTGTTACTTGGTGTCAGTGTATGTCTTTGTTACTTGGTGTCAGTGTGTGCCTGTGATACTGGGTATCAGTGTATGTCTTTGTGACTTGGTATCAGTGCATGTCTTTTTTATAGGGTGTCAGTGTGTGTCTGTGTTACTGGGTATCAGTGTATTTCTTTGTGACTTGGTATCAGTGTATGTCTTTGTTACTGGGTGTCAGTGTGTGTCAGTGTTACTGGGTATCAATGTATGTCTTTGTTACTGGGTGTCAATGTATGTCTTTGTTACTTGGTGTAAGTGTATGTCTGTGTTACTGGGTATCAGTGTATGTCTTTGTTACTTGGTGACAGTGTTTGTCAGTGTTACTTGGTTTAAGAGTGTGTCTGTGTTACTGGGTATCAGTGTGTGTCTTTGTGACTTGGTATCAGTGTATGCCATTGTTACTGGGTGTCAGTGTGTGCCTTTGTGACTTGGTGTCAGTGTATGTCTTTGTTACTTGGTGTAAGTGTGTGTCTGTGTTACTGGGTATCAGTGTATGTTTTTGTTACTTGGTGTCAGTGTATGTCAACATACTTGGTATAAGTGTATGTCTTTGTTACTTGGTCTAAGAGTATGTCTTTGTTACTTGGTGTCAGTGTATGCCTGTGTTACTGTTTATTAGTGTTTCTCTGTGTTACTGGGTGTAAGTGTATGTCTTTGTCACTTGGTGTAAGTGTGTGTCAGTGCTACTTGGTGTAAGTGTGTGTCTGTGTTCCTGGGTATCAGTGTATGTCTTTGTTACATGGTGTCAGTGTATGTCTGTGTTAGTTGGTGTAAGTGTGTGTCTGTGTTACTGGGGATCAGTGCATGTCTTTGTTACTTGGTGTCAGTGTTTCTCTGTGTTACTGGGAGTCAGTGTGTATCTGTGTTACTGGGTATCAGTGTATGTCTTTGTTACTTGGTGTCAGTGTATGTCTTTGTTACTTGGTGTAAGTGAATGTCTTTGATACTTGGTGTCAGTGTATGTCTTTGTTACTTGGTGTCAGTGTATGTCTTTGATACTTGGTGTAAGTGTGTGTCTGTGTTACTGGGTATCAGTGTCTGTCTTTGTTACTTGGTGTAAGAGTGTGTCTGTGTTGCTGGGTATCAGTGTATGTCTTTGTTACTTGGTGTCAGTGTAGGTCTGTGTTACTTGGTGTAAGTTTGTGTCTTTGTTGCTTGGTGTCAGTGTATGTCTTTGTTACTTGGTGTAAGTGTAGGTCTCTGTTCCTTGGTGTCAGTGTATGTCTTTGTTACTTGGTGTAAGTGTATGTCTCTGTTACTTGGTGTCAGTGTATGTTTTTGATACTGGGTGTCAGTGTGTGTCTGTGTTACTGGGTATCAGTGTATGTCTTTGTTACTTGGTGTCAGTGTATGTCTGTGTTACTCGTTATTAGTGTTTCTCTGTGTTACTGGGTGTCAGTGTTTGTTTGCTTGGGTTACTGGGTGTCAGTGTATGTCTATGTTACTTTGTGCAGGTGTGTGTCTGTGTTACTGGGTCTCAGTGTCTGTCTTTGTTACTTGGTGTAAGTGTGTGTCTTTGTTACTTTGTGTAATAGTATGTCTTTGTTACTTGGTGTCAGTGTATGTCTGTGTTACTTGGTGTAAGTGTATGTCTTTGTCACTTGGTGTAAGTGTGTTGCAGTGTTACTTGGTGTAAGTGTGTGTCTGTGTTCCTGGGTATCAGTGTATGTCTTTGTTACATGGTGTCAGTGTATGTCTGTGTTAGTTGGTGTAAGTGTGTGTCTGTGTTACTGGGGATCAGTGTATGTCTTTGTTACTTGGTGTCAGTGTTTCTCTGTGTTACTGGGAGTCAGTGTGTATCTGTGTTACTGGGTATCAGTGTATGTCTTTGTTACTTGGTGTCAGTGTATGTCTTTGTTACTTGGTGTAAGTGAATGTCTTTGATACTTGGTGTCAGTGTATGTCTTTGTTACTTGGTGTCAGTGTATGTCTTTGATACTTGGTGTAAGTGTGTGTCTGTGTTACTGGGTATCAGTGTCTGTCTTTGTTACTTGGTGTAAGAGTGTGTCTGTGTTGCTGGGTATCAGTGTATGTCTTTGTTACTTGGTGTCAGTGTAGGTCTGTGTTACTTGGTGTAAGTTTGTGTCTTTGTTGCTTGGTGTCAGTGTATGTCTTTGTTACTTGGTGTAAGTGTAGGTCTCTGTTCCTTGGTGTCAGTGTATGTCTTTGTTACTTGGTGTAAGTGTATGTCTCTGTTACTTGGTGTCAGTGTATGTTTTTGATACTGGGTGTCAGTGTGTGTCTGTGTTACTGGGTATCAGTGTATGTCTTTGTTACTTGGTGTCAGTGTATGTCTGTGTTACTCTTTATTAGTGTTTCTCTGTGTTACTGGGTGTCAGTGTTTGTTTGCTTGGGTTACTGGGTGTCAGTGTATGTCTATGTTACTTTGTGCAGGTGTGTGTCTGTGTTACTGGGTCTCAGTGTCTGTCTTTGTTACTTGGTGTAAGTGTGTGTCTTTGTTACTTTGTGTAATAGTATGTCTTTGTTACTTGGTGTCAGTGTATGTCTGTGTTACTTGGTGTAAGTGTATGTCTTTGTCACTTGGTGTAAGTGTGTTGCAGTGTTACTTGGTGTAAGTGTGTGTCTGTGTTCCTGGGTATCAGTGTATGTCTTTGTTACATGGTGTCAGTGTATGTCTGTGTTAGTTGGTGTAAGTGTGTGTCTGTGTTACTGGGGATCAGTGTATGTCTTTGTTACTTGGTGTCAGTGTATGTCTGTGTTACTTGGTGTAAGTGTGTGTCTGTGTTACTGGGTGTCAGTGTGTGTCTGCGTTACTTGGTGTAAGTGTGTGTCTTTGTTACTCGGTGTCCGTGTGTGTCTGTGTTACTGGGTGTCCTTGCATGTCTTTGTTACTTGGTGTCAGTGTATATCTGTGTTACTTGGTGTAAGTGTGTGTCTTTGTCACATGGTGGAATTGTATGTCTTTGTCACTTGGTGTAAGTGTGTGTCTGTGCTCCTGGGTATCAGTGTATGTCTTTGTTACTTGGTGTCAGTGTATCTCTGTGTTACTTGGTGTAAGTGTGTGTCTGTGTTACTGGGTATCAGTGTATGTCCTTGTTACTTGGTGTCAGTGTATGTCTGTGTTGCTTGGTGCAAGTGTGTGTCTTTGTTACTTGGTGTCCGTGTGTGCCTTTGTTACTTGGTGTCAGTGTGTGTCTGTGTTACTTGGTGTAAGTGTGTGTCTGTGTTACTGGGTATCAGTGTCTGTCTTTTTTACTTGGTGTAAGTGTGTGTCTGTGTTACTGGGTATCAGTGCATGTCTTTGTTACTTGGTGTCATTGTATGACTGTGTTACCTGGTGTAAGTGTGTGTCTGTGTTAATGGGTATCAGTGTATGTCTTTGTTACTTGGTGTCAGTGTATGTCAAAATACTTTGGTGCAAGTGTATGTCTTTGTTACTTGGTGTAAGTGTATGTCTTTGTTACTTGCTGTCAGTGTATGCGTTTGTTACTTGGTATCAGTGTATGTCTTTGTGACTTGGTGTAAGTGTGTGTCTGTGTTGCTTGGTGTAAGTTTATGTCTTTGTTACTTGGTGTAAGTGTGTGTCTTTGTTACTTTGTGTAATAGTATGTATTTGTTACTTGGTGTCAGTGTATGTCTGTGTTACTTGGTGTAAGTGTATGTCTTTGTCACTTGGTGTAAGTGTGTTGCAGTGTTACTTGGTGTAAGTGTGTGTCTGTGTTCCTGGGTATCAGTGTATGTCTTTGTTACATGGTGTCACTGTATGTCTGTGTTAGTTGGTGTAAGTGTGTGTCTGTGTTACTGGGGATCAGTGTATGTCTTTGTTACTTGGTGTCAGTGTATGTCTGTGTTTTTTGGTGTAAGTGTGTGTCTGTGTTACTGGGTGTCAGTGTGTGTCTGCGTTACTTGGTGTAAGTGTGTGTCTTTGTTACTCGGTGTCCGTGTGTGTCTGTGTTACTGGGTGTCCTTGCATGTCTTTGTTACTTGGTGTCAGTGTATATCTGTGTTACTTGGTGTAAGTGTGTGTCTTTGTCACATGGTGGAATTGTATGTCTTTGTCACTTGGTGTAAGTGTGTGTCTGTGCTCCTGGGTATCAGTGTATGTCTTTGTTACTTGGTGTCAGTGTATCTCTGTGTTACTTGGTGTAAGTGTGTGTCTGTGTTACTGGGTATCAGTGTATGTCCTTGTTACTTGGTGTCAGTGTATGTCTGTGTTGCTTGGTGCAAGTGTGTGTCTTTGTTACTTGGTGTCCGTGTGTGCCTTTGTTACTTGGTGTCAGTGTGTGTCTGTGTTACTTGGTGTAAGTGTGTGTCTGTGTTACTGGGTATCAGTGTCTGTCTTTTTTACTTGGTGTAAGTGTGTGTCTGTGTTACTGGGTATCAGTGCATGTCTTTGTTACTTGGTGTCATTGTATGACTGTGTTACCTGGTGTAAGTGTGTGTCTGTGTTAATGGGTATCAGTGTATGTCTTTGTTACTTGGTGTCAGTGTATGTCAAAATACTTTGGTGCAAGTGTATGTCTTTGTTACTTGGTGTAAGTGTATGTCTTTGTTACTTGCTGTCAGTGTATGAGTTTGTTACTTGGTATCAGTGTATGTCTTTGTGACTTGGTATAAGTGTGTGTCTGTGTTGCTTGGTGTAAGTTTATGTCTTTGTTACTTGGTGTAAGTGTGTGTCTGTGTTTACTGGGTATCAGTGCATGTCTTTGTTACTTGGTATCATTGTATGACTGTGTTACCTGGTGTAAGTGTGTGACTGTGTTACTGGGTATCAGTGTATGTCTTTGTTACTTGGTGTCAGTGTATGTCTTTGTTACTTGGTGTCAGTGTATGTCTTTGTTACTGGGTGTAGGTGTGTGCCTGTGTTACTTGGTGTAAGTGTATGACTTTGTTACTGGGTGTCAGTGTATGTCTTTGATACTTGGTGTAAGTGTGTGTCTGTGTTACTGGGTATCAGTGTCTGTCTTTGTTACTTGGTGTAAGAGTGTGTGTGTGTTGCTGGGTATCAGTGTATGTCTTTGTTACTTGGTGTCAGTGTAGGTCTGTGTTACTTGGTGTAAGTGTGTGTCTTTCTTTCTTGGTGTCAGTGCATGTCTTTGTGACTTGGTGTAAGTGTATGTCTTTGTTACTTGGTGTCAGTGTATGTCTTTGTTACTGGGTGTAGGTGTGTGCCTGTGTTACTTGGTGTAAGTGTATGACTTTGTTACTTGGTGTCAGTGTATGTCTTTGATACTTGGTTTAAGTGTGTGTCTGTGTTACTGGGTATCAGTGTCTGTCTTTGTTACTTGGTGAAAGTGTGTGTCTGTGTTACTGGGTATCAGTGTATGTCTTTGTTATTTGGCGTAAGTGCATGTCTTTGTTACTTGGTGTCAGTGTATGTCTTTGTTACTTGGTGTCAGTGTTTCTCTGTGTTAAATGGAGTCAGTGTGTATCTGTGTTACTGGGTATCAGTGTATGTCTTTGTCACTTGGTGTCAGTGTATGTCATTGTTACTAGGTGTAAGTGAATGTCTTTGATACTTGGTGTCAGTGTATGTCTTTGTTACTTGGTGTCAGTGTATGTCTTTGATACTTGGTGTAAGTGTGTGTCTGTGTTACTGGGTATCAGTGTCTGTCTTTGTTACTTGGTGTAAGAGTGTGTCTGTGTTGCTGGGTATCAGTGTATGTCTTTGTTACTTGGTGTCAGTGTAGGTCTGTGTTACTTGGTGTAAGTTTGTGTCTTTGTTGCTTGGTGTCAGTGTATGTCTTTGTTACTTGGTGTAAGTGTAGGTCTCTGTTACTTGGTGTCAGTGTATGTCTTTGTCACTTGGTGTAAGTGTATGTCTCTGTTACTGGGTGTCAGTGTATGTCTTTGTTACTTGGTGTAAGTGTTTGTCTGTGTTACTGGGTATCAGTGTCTGTCTTTGTTACTTGGTGTAAGTGTGTGTCTGTGTTACTGGGTATCAGTGTATGTCTTTGTGACTTGGTATCAGTGTATGTTTTTGTTACTGGGTGTCAGAGTGTGTCTTTGTGACTTGGTGTCAGTGTATGTCTTTGTTACTTGTTGTAAGTGTGTGTCTGTGTTACTGGGTATCAGTGTCTGTCTTTGTGACTTGGTATCAGTGTATGTTTTTGTTACTGGGTCTCAGTGTGTGTTTTTGTGACTTGGTGTCAGTGTATGTCTTTGTTACTTGGTGTAAGTGTGTGTCTGTGTTCCTGGGTGTCAGTGTATGTCTTTGTTACTTGGTGTCAGTGTATGTCAAAATACTTGGTGTAAGTGTATGTCTTTGTTACTTGGTGTAATTGTCTGTCTTTGTTACTTGGTGTAAGTGTATGTCTTTGTTACTTGTTGTAATTGTCTGTCTTTGTTACTTGGTGTAATTGTCTGTCTTTGTTACTTGGTGTAAGTGTATCTCTTTGTTACTTGGTGCCATTGTATATCTTTGTTACTTGGTGTCAGTGTATGTCTGTGTTACTGGGTGTAGGTGTGTGCCTGTGTTACTTGGTGTAAGTGTATGAATTTGTTACTTGGTGTCAGTGTATGTCTTTGATACTTGGTTTAAGTGTGTGTCTGTGTTACTGGGTATCAGTGTCTGTCTTTGTTACTTGGTGAAAGTGTGTGTCTGTGTTACTGGGTATCAGTGTATGTCTTTGTTATTTGGCGTAAGTGCATGTCTTTGTTACTTGGTGTCAGTGTATGTCTTTGTTACTTGGTGTAAGTGAATGTCTTTGATACTTGGTGTCAGTGTATGTCTTTGTTACTTGGTGTCAGTGTATGTCTTTGATACTTGGTGTAAGTGTGTGTCTGTGTTACTGGGTATCAGTGTCTGTCTTTGTTACTTGGTGTAAGAGTGTGTCTGTGTTGCTGGGTATCAGTGTATGTCTTTGTTACTTGGTGTAAGTGTAGGTCTGTGTTACTTGGTGTAAGTGTGTGTCTTTGTTGCTTGGTGTCAGTGCATGTCTTTGTTACTTGGTGTCAGTGTAGGTCTGTGTTACTTGGTGTAAGTTTGTGTCTTTGTTGCTTGGTGTCAGTGTATGTCTTTGTTACTTGGTGTAATTGTAGGTCTCTGTTACTTGGTGTCAGTGTATGTCTTTGTCACTTGGTGTAAGTGTATGTCTCTGTTACTGGGTGTCAGTGTATGTCTTTGTTACTTGGTGTAAGTGTTTGTCTGTGTTACTGGGTATCAGTGTCTGTCTTTGTTACTTGGTGTAAGTGTGTGTCTGTGTTACTGGGTATCAGTGTATGTCTTTGTGACTTGGTATCAGTGTATGTTTTTGTTACTGGGTGTCAGAGTGTGTCTTTGTGACTTGGTGTCAGTGTATGTCTTTGTTACTTGTTGTAAGTGTGTGTCTGTGTTACTGGGTATCAGTGTCTGTCTTTGTGACTTGGTATCAGTGTATGTTTTTGTTACTGGGTCTCAGTGTGTGTTTTTGTGACTTGGTGTCAGTGTATGTCTTTGTTACTTGGTGTAAGTGTGTGTCTGTGTTCCTGGGTGTCAGTGTATGTCTTTGTTACTTGGTGTCAGTGTATGTCAAAATACTTGGTGTAAGTGTATGTCTTTGTTACTTGGTGTAATTGTCTGTCTTTGTTACTTGGTGTAAGTGTATGTCTTTGTTACTTGTTGTAATTGTCTGTCTTTGTTACTTGGTGTAATTGTCTGTCTTTGTTACTTGGTGTAAGTGTATCTCTTTGTTACTTGGTGCCATTGTATATCTTTGTTACTTGGTGTCAGTGTATGTCTGTGTTACTGGGTGTAGGTGTGTGCCTGTGTTACTTGGTGTAAGTGTATGACTTTGTTACTTGGTGTCAGTGTATGTCTTTGATACTTGGTTTAAGTGTGTGTCTGTGTTACTTGGTATCAGTGTCTGTCTTTGTTACTTGGTGAAAGTGTGCGTCTGTGTTACTGGGTATCAGTGTATGTCTTTGTTACTTGGCGTAAGTGCATGTCTTTGTTACTTGGTGTCAGTGTATGTCTTTGTTACTTGGTGTCAGTGTTTCTCTGTGTTACTGGGAGTCAGTGTGTATCTGTGTTACTGGGTATCAGTGTATGTCTTTGTTACTTGGTGTCAGTGTATGTCTTTGTTACTTGGTGTAAGTGAATGTCTTTGATACTTGGTGTCAGTGTATGTCTTTGTTACTTGGTGTCAGTGTATGTCTTTGATACTTGGTGTAAGTGTGTGTCTGTGTTACTGGGTATCAGTGTCTGTCTTTGTTACTTGGTGTAAGAGTGTGTCTGTGTTGCTGGGTATCAGTGTATGTCTTTGTTACTTGGTGTCAGTGTAGGTCTGTGTTACTTGGTGTAAGTTTGTGTCTTTGTTGCTTGGTGTCAGTGCATGTCTTTGTTACTTGGTGTAAGTGTAGGTCTCTGTTACTGGGTGTCAGTGTATGTCTTTGTTACTTGGTGTAAGTGTTTGTCTGTTTTACTGGGTATCAGTGTCTGTCTTTGTTACTTGGTGTAAGTGTGTGTCTGTGTTACTGGGTATCAGTGTCTGTCTTTGTTACTTGGTGTAAGAGTGTGTCTGTGTTGCTGGGTATCAGTGTATGTCTTTGTTACTTGGTGTCAGTGTAGGTCTGTGTTACTTGGTGTAAGTTTGTGTCTTTGTTGCTTGGTGTCAGTGTATGTCTTTGTTACTTGGTGTAAGTGTAGGTCTCTGTTACTTGGTGTCAGTGTATGTCTTTGTCACTTGGTGTAAGTGTATGTCTCTGTTACTGGGTGTCAGTGTATGTCTTTGTTACTTGGTGTAAGTGTTTGTCTGTGTTACTGGGTATCAGTGTCTGTCTTTGTTACTTGGTGTAAGTGTGTGTCTGTGTTACTGGGTATCAGTGTATGTCTTTGTGACTTGGTATCAGTGTATGTTTTTGTTACTGGGTGTCAGAGTGTGTCTTTGTGACTTGGTGTCAGTGTATGTCTTTGTTACTTGTTGTAAGTGTGTGTCTGTGTTACTGGGTATCAGTGTCTGTCTTTGTGACTTGGTATCAGTGTATGTTTTTGTTACTGGGTCTCAGTGTGTGTTTTTGTGACTTGGTGTCAGTGTATGTCTTTGTTACTTGGTGTAAGTGTGTGTCTGTGTTCCTGGGTGTCAGTGTATGTCTTTGTTACTTGGTGTCAGTGTATGTCAAAATACTTGGTGTAAGTGTATGTCTTTGTTACTTGGTGTAATTGTCTGTCTTTGTTACTTGGTGTAAGTGTATGTCTTTGTTACTTGTTGTAATTGTCTGTCTTTGTTACTTGGTGTAATTGTCTGTCTTTGTTACTTGGTGTAAGTGTATCTCTTTGTTACTTGGTGCCATTGTATGTCTTTGTTACTTGGTGTCAGTGTATGTCTGTGTTACTGGGTGTAGGTGTGTGCCTGTGTTACTTGGTGTAAGTGTATGACTTTGTTACTTGGTGTCAGTGTATGTCTTTGATACTTGGTTTATGTGTGTGTCTGTGTTACTGGGTATCAGTGTCTGTCTTTGTTACTTGGTGAAAGTGTGTGTCTGTGTTACTGGGTATCAGTGTATGTCTTTGTTATTTGGCGTAAGTGCATGTCTTTGTTACTTGGTGTCAGTGTATGTCTTTGTTACTTGGTGTCAGTGTATGTCTTTGATACTTGGTCTAAGTGTGTGTCTGTGTTACTGGTTATCAGTGTCTGTCTTTGTTACTTGGTGTAAGAGTGTGTCTGTGTTGCTGGGTATCAGTGTATGTCTTTGTTACTTGGTGTCAGTGTAGGTCTGTGTTACTTGGTGTAAGTTTGTGTCTTTGTTGCTTGGTGTCAGTGTATGTCTTTGTTACTTGGTGTAAGTGTAGGTCTCTGTTACTTGGTGTCAGTGTATGTCTTTGTCACTTGGTGTAAGTGTATGTCTCTGTTACTGGGTGTCAGTGTATGTCTTTGTTACTTGGTGTAAGTGTTTGTCTGTTTTACTGGGTATCAGTGTCTGTCTTTGTTACTTGGTGTAAGTGTGTGTCTGTGTTACTGGGTATCAGTGTATGTCTTTGTGACTTGGTATCAGTGTATGTTTTTGTTACTGGGTGTCGGAGTGTGTCTTTGTGACTTGGTGTCAGTGTATGTCTTTGTTACTTGTTGTAAGTGTGTGTCTGTGTTACTGGGTATCAGTGTCTGTCTTTGTGACTTGGTATCAGTGTATGTTTTTGTTACTGCGTCTCAGTGTGTGTTTTTGTGACTTGGTGTCAGTGTATGTCTTTGTTACTTGGTGTAAGTGTGTGTCTGTGTTCCTGGGTGTCAGTGTATGTCTTTGTTACTTGGTGTCAGTGTATGTCAAAATACTTGGTGTAAGTGTATGTCTTTGTTACTTGGTGTAATTGTCTGTCTTTGTTACTTGGTGTAAGTGTATGTCTTTGTTACTTGTTGTAATTGTCTGTCTTTGTTACTTGGTGTAATTGTCTCTCTTTGTTACTTGGTGTAAGTGTATCTCTTTGTTACTTGGTGCCATTGTATGTCTTTGTTACTTGGTGTAAGTGTATGTCTTTGTTACTTGGTGTCAGTGTATGCCTTTGTTACTTGGTGTCAGTGTGTGCCTGTGTTACTGGTTATCAGTGTATGTCTTTGTTACTGGGTGTCAATGTATGTCTTTGTTACTTGGTGTAAGTGTATGTCTGTGTTACTGGGTATCAGTGTATGTCTTTGTTACTTGGTGACAGTGTTTGTCAGTGTTACTTGGTGTAAGAGTGTGTCTGTGTTACTGGGTATCAGTGTGTGTCTTTGTGACTTGGTATCAGTGTATGCCATTGTTACTGGGTGTCAGTGTGTGCCTTTGTGACTTGGTGTCAGTGTGTGTCTTTGTTACTTGGTGTCAGTGTATGTCAACATACTTGGTGTAAGTGTATGTCTTTGTTACTTGGTCTAAGAGTATGTCTTTGTTACTTGGTGTCAGTGTATGTCTTTGTTACTTGGTGTCAGTATGTGTCTGTGTTACTGGGTAGCAGTGTATGTCTTTGTGAATTGGGATCAGTGTATGTCTTTGTTACCGGGTGTCAGTGTGTGTCTGTGTTACTTGGTATCAGTGTATGTCTTTTTGACTTGGTATCGGTGTATGTATTTGTTACTGGGTGTCAGTGTGTGTCTGTGTTTCTGGGTATCAGTGTATGTCTTTGTTAATTGGTATCAGTGTATGTCTTTGTTACTGGGTGTCAGTGTGTGTCTTTGTGACTTGGTGTCAGTGTATGTCTGTGTTACTGTTTCTTAGTGTTTCTCTGTGTTACTGGGTGTCAGTGATTGTTTGCTTGGGTTACTGGGTGTCAGTGTATGTCTTTGTTACTTTGTGTAGGTGTGTGTCTGTGTTACTGGGTCTCAGTGTCTGTCTTTGTTACTTGGTGTAAGTGTGTGTCTTTGTTACTTGGTGTAATAGTATGTCTTTGTTACTTGGTGTCAGTGTATGTCTGTGTTACTTGGTGTAAGTGTATGTCTTTGTCACTTGGTGTAAGTGTGTGTTAGTGTTACTTGGTGTAAGTGTGTGTCTGTGTTCCTGGGTATCAGTGTATGTCTTTGTTACATGGTGTCAGTGTATGTCTGTGTTAGTTGGTGTAAGTGTGTGTCTGTGTTACTGGGGATCAGTGTATGTCTTTGTTACTTGGTGTCAGTGTATGTCTGTGTTACTTGGTGTAAGTGTGTGTCTGTGTTACTGGGTGTCAGTGTGTGTCTGCGTTACTTGGTGTAAGTGTGTGTCTTTGTTACTCTGTGTCCGTGTGTGTCTGTGTTACTGGGTGTCCTTGCATGTCTTTGTTACTTGGTGTCAGTGTATATCTGTGTTACTTGGTGTAAGTGTGTGTCTTTGTTACTTGGTGGAATTGTATGTCTTTGTTACTTGGTGTCAGTGTCTGTCTGTGTTACTTGGTGTCAGTGTATGTTTTTGTTACTTGATGTAAGTGTGTGTCTGTGTTACTTGGTGTAAGTGTGTGTCTGTGTTTCTGGGTATCAGTGTATGTCTTTGTTACTTGGTGTCAGTGTATGTCTCTGTTACTTGGTGTAAGTGTGTGTCTTTGTTACTCGGTGTCCGTGTGTGTCTGTGTTACTGGGTGTCCTTGCATGTCTTTGTTACTTGGTGTCAGTGTATATCTGTGTTACTTGGTGTAAGTGTGTGTCTTTGTTACTTTGTGGAATTGTATGTCTTTGTTACTTGGTGTCAGTGTATGTCTGTGTTACTTGGTGTCAGTGTATGTTTTTGTTACTTGATGTAAGTGTGTGTCTGTGTTACTTGGTGTAAGTGTGTGTCTGTGTTCCTGGGTATCAGTGTATGTCTTTGCTACTTGGTGTCAGTGTATGTCTTTGTTACTTGGTGTCAGTGTATGTCTGTGTTGCTTGGTGCAAGTGTGTGTCTTTGTTGCTTGGTGTCCGTGTGTGCCTTTGTTACTTGGTGTAAGTGTGTGTCTGTGTTACTGGGTATCAGTGTCTGTCTTTGTTACTTGGTGTAAGAGTGTGTCTGTGTTGCTGGGTATCAGTGTATGTCTTTGTTACTTGGTGTCAGTGGAGGTCTGTGTTACTTGGTGTAAGTTTGTGTCTTTGTTGCTTGGTGTCAGTGTATGTCTTTGTTACTTGGTGTCAGTGTAGGTCTCTGTTACTTGGTGTCAGTGTATGTCTTTGTTACTTGGTGTAAGTGTATGTCTCTGTTACTTGGTGTCAGTGTATGTTTTCGTTACTGGGTGTCAGTTTTTGTGTCTTTGTGACTTGGTGTCAGTGTATGTCTTTGTTACTTGGTGTAAGTGTGTGTCTGTGTTACTGGGTATCAGTGTCTGTCTTTGTGACTTGGTATCAGTGTATGTTTTTGTTACTGGGTCTCAGTGTGTGTTTTTGTGACTTGGTGTCAGTGTATGTCTTTGTTACTTGGTGTAAGTGTGTGTCTGTGTTCCTGGGTGTCAGTGTATGTCTTTGTTACTTGGTGTCAGTGTATGTCAAAATACTTGGTGTAAGTGTATGTCTTTGTTACTTGGTGTCAGTGTATGTCTTTGTTACTTGGTGTAAGTGTGTGTCTGTGTTACTGGGTATCAGTGTATGTCTTTGTTACTTGGTGTCAGTGTATGTCAACATACTTGGTGTAAGTGTATGTCTTTGTTACTTGGTGCAATTGTCTGTCTTTGTTACTTGGTGTAAGTGTATGTCTTTGTTACTTGGTGTCAATGTTTGTCTTTGTTACTTGGTGTCAGTGTATGTTTGTGTTACTTGGTGTAAGTGTGTGTCTTTGTTACTTGGTATCAGTGTATGTCTTTGTTACCGGGTGTCAGTGTGTGTCTGTGTAACTTGGTATCAGTGTATGTCTTTTTGACTTGGTATCGGTGTATGTCTTTGTTACTGGGTGTCAGTGTGTGTCTGTGTTACTTGGTGGAAGTGAGTGTCTGTGTTACTGGGTATCAGTGTATGTCTTTGTTACTTGGTGTCAGTGTATGTCAAAATACTTGGTGTAAGTGTATGTCTTTGTCACTTGGTGTAATTGTCTGTCTTTGTTACTTGGTGTAAGTGTATGTCTTTGTTACTTGTTGTAATTGTCTGTCTTTGTTACTTGGTGTAATTGACTGTCTTTGTTACTTGGTGTAAGTGTATGTCTTTGTTACTTGGTGCCAGTGTATGGCTTTGTTATAGGGTGTCAGTGTGTGTCTGTGATACTGGGTATCAGTATATGTCTTTGTGACTTGGTATCAGTGTATGTCTTTGTTATAGGGTGTCAGTGTGTGTCTGTGTTACTGGGTATCAGTGTATGTCTTTGTGACTTGGTATCAGTGTATGTCTTTGTTACTGGGTGTCAGTGTGTGTCTGTGTTACTGGGTATCAGTGTATGTCTTTGTTACTGGGTGTCAATGTATGTCTTTGTTACTTGGTGTAAGTGTGTGTCTGTGTTACTGGGTATCAGTGTATGTCTTTGTTACTTGGTGACAGTGTTTGTCAGTGTTACTTGGTGTAAGAGTGTGTCTGTGTTACTGGGTATCAGTGTGTGTCTTTGTGACTTGGTATCAGTGTATGTCTTTGTTACAGGGTGTCAGTGTGTGTCTTTGTGACTTCGAGTCAGTGTATGTCTTTGTTACTTGGTGTAAGTGTGTGTCTGTGTTACTGGGTATCAGTGTATATCTTTGTCACTTGGTGTCAGTGTATGTCAAAATACTTCGTGTAAGTGTATGTCTTTGTTACTTGGTGTAATTGTCTGTCTTTGTTACTTGGTGTAAGTGTATGTCTTTGTTACTTGGTGTCAGTGTATGTCTTTGTTACTTGGTGTCAGTTTCTGTCTGTGTTACTTGGTGTAAGTGTGTGTCTTTGTTACTTGGTCCAAGTGTATGTCTTTGTTACTTGGTGTCAGTGTATGTCTTTGTTACTTGGTGTAACTGTGTGTCTGTGTTACTGGGTATCAGTGTATGTATTTGTTACTTGGTGTCAGTGTATGTCCGTTTTGCTTGGTGCAAGTGTGTGTCTGTGTTACTGGGTGTCAGTGTGTGTCTGTGTTACTTGGTGTACGTGTGTGTCTTTGTTACTGGGTGTCAGTGCATGTCTTTGTTACTTGGTATCAGTGTATGTTTTTGTTACTTGGTGTCAGAGTGTGTCTTTGTGACTTGGTGTCAGTGAATGACTTTGTTACTTGGTGTAAGTGTGTGTCTGTGTTACTGGGTATCAGTGTCTGTCTTTGTGACTTGGTATCAGTGTATGTTTTTGTTACTGGGTCTCAGTGTGTGTTTTTGTGACTTGGTGTCAGTGTATGTCTTTGTTACTTGGTGTAAGTGTGTGTCTGTATTCCTGGGTGTCAGTGTATGTCTTTGTTACTTGGTGTCAGTGCATGTCTGTGTTACTTGGTGTAAGTGTATGTCTTTGTTACTTGGTGTAATTGTCTGTCTTTGTTACTTGGTGTAAGTGTATGTCTTTGTTACTTGTTGTAATTGTCTGTCTTTGTTACTTGGTGTAATTGTCTGTCTTTGTTACATGGTGTAAGTATAACTCTTTGTTACTTGGTGCCATTGTATGTCTTTGTTACTTGGTGTCAGTGTATGTCTGTGTTACTTGGTGTAAGTGTGTGTCTTTGTTACTTGGTTTAAGTGTATGTCTTTGTTACTTGGTGTCAGTGTATGTCTTTGTTACTTGGTGTCAGTGTGTGCCTGTGATACTGGGTATCAGTGTATGTCTTTGTGACTTGGTATCAGTGCATGTCTTTTTTATAGGGTGTCAGTGTGTGTCTGTGTTACTGGGTATCAGTGTATGTCTTTGTGACTTGGTATCAGTGTATGTCTTTGTTACTGGGTGTCAGTGTGTGTCAGTGTTACTGGGTATCAATGTATGTCTTTGTTACTGGGTGTGAATGTATGTCTTTGTTACTTGGTGTAAGTGTATGTCTGTGTTACTGGGTATCAGTGTATGTCTTTGTTACTTGGTGACAGTGTTTGTCAGTGTTACTTGGTTTAAGAGTGTGTCTGTGTTACTGGGTATCAGTGTGTGTCTTTGTGACTTGGTATCAGTGCATGTCTTTTTTATAGGGTGTCAGTGTGTGTCTGTGTTACTGGGTATCAGTGTATGTCTTTGTGACTTGGTATCAGTGTATGTCTTTGTTACTGGGTGTCAGTGTGTGTCAGTGTTACTGGGTATCAATGTATGTCTTTGTTACTGGGTGTGAATGTATGTCTTTGTTACTTGGTGTAAGTGTATGTCTGTGTTACTGGGTATCAGTGTATGTCTTTGTTACTTGGTGACAGTGTTTGTCAGTGTTACTTGGTTTAAGAGTGTGTCTGTGTTACTGGGTATCAGTGTGTGTCTTTGTGACTTGGTATCAGTGTATGCCATTGTTACTGGGTGTCAGTGTGTGCCTTTGTGACTTGGTGTCAGTGTATGTCTTTGTTACTTGGTGTAAGTGTGTGTCTGTGTTACTGGGTATCAGCGTCTGTTTTTGTTACTTGGTGTCAGTGTATGTCAACATACTTGGTATAAGTGTATGTCTTTGTTACTTGGTCTAAGAGTATGTCTTTGTTACTTGGTGTCAGTGTATGTCTGTGTTACTGTTTATTAGTGTTTCTCTGTGTTACTGGGTGTCAGTGTTTGTTTGCTTGGGTTACTGGGTGTCAGTGTCTGTCTTTGTTACTTTGTGTAGGTGTGTGTCTGTGTTACTGGGTCTCAGTGTCTGTCTTTGTTACTTGGTGTATGTGTGTGTCTTTGTTACTTGGTGTAATAGTATGTCTTTGTTACTTGGTGTCAGTGTATGTCTGTGTTACTTGGTGTAAGTGTATGTCTTTGTCACTTGGTGTAAGTGTGTGTCAGTGTTGGTGTAAGTGTGTGTCTGTGTTCCTGGGTATCAGTGTATGTCTTTGTTACATGGTGTCAGTGTATGTCTGTGTTAGTTGGTGTAAGTGTGTGTCTGTGTTACTGGGGATCAGTGTATGTCTTTGTTACTTGGTGTCAGTGTATGTCTGTGTTACTTGGTGTAAGTGTGTGTCTGTGTTACTGGGTGTCAGTGTGTGTCTGCGTTACTTGGTGTAAGTGTGTGTCTTTGTTACTCGGTGTCCGTGTGTGTCTGTGTTACCGGGTGTCCTTGCATGTCTTTGTTACTTGGTGTCAGTGTATATCTGTGTTACTTGGTGGAATTGTATGTCTTTGTTACTTGGTGGAATTGTATGTCTTTGTTACTTGGTGTCAGTGTATGTCTGTGTTACTTGGTGTCAGTGTATGTTTTTGTTACTTGCTGAAAGTGTGTGTCTGTGTTACTTGGTGTAAGTGTGTGTCTGTGTTCCTGGGTATCAGTGTATGTCTTTGTTACTTGGTGTCAGTGTATGTCTGTGTTACTTGGTGTAAGTGTGTGTCTGTGTTACTGGGTATCAGTGTATGTCTTTGGTACTTGGTGTCAGTGTATGTCTGTGTTGCTTGGTGCAAGTGTGTGTCTTTGTTACTTGGTGTCCGTGTGTGCCTTTGTTACTTGGTGTCAGTGTGTGTCTGTGTTACCTGGTGTAAGTGTGTGTCTGTGTTACTGGGTATCAGTGTCTGTCTTTTTTACTTTGTGTAAGTGTGTGTCTGTGTTACTGGGTATCAGTGCATGTCTTTGTTACTTGGTGTCATTGTATGACTGTGTTACCTGGTGTAAGTGTGTGTCTGTGTTAATGGGTATCAGTGTATGTCTTTGTTACTTGGTGTCAGTGTATGTCAAAATACTTGGTGCAAGTGTATGTCTTTGTTACTTGGTGTAATTGTCTGTCTTTGTTACTTGGTATCAGTGTATGTCTCTGTTTCTTGGTGTAAGTGTATGTCTTTGTTACTTGCTGTCAGTGTATGCGTTTGTTACTTGGTATCAGTGTATGTCTTTGTGACTTGGTGTAAGTGTGTGTCTGTGTTGCTTGGTGTAAGTTTATGTCTTTGTTACTTGGTGTAAGTGTGTGTCTGTGTTACTGGGTATCAGTGCATGTCTTTGTTACTTGGTATCATTGTATGACTGTGTTACCTGGTGGAAGTGTGTGACTGTGTTACTGGGTATCAGTGTATGTCTTTGTTACTGGGTATCAGTGTATGTCTTTGTTACTTGGTGTCAGTGTATGTCTTTGTTACTGGGTGTAGGTGTGTGCCTGTGTTACTTGGTGTAAGTGTATGACTTTGTTACTTGGTGTCAGTGTATGTCTTTGATACTTGGTGTAAGTGTGTGTCTGTGTTACTGGGTATCAGTGTCTGTCTTTGTTACTTGGTGTAAGAGTGTGTGTGTGTTGCTGGGTATCAGTGAATGTCTTTGTTACTTGGTGTCAGTGTAGGTCTGTGTTACTTGGTGTAAGTGTGTGTCTTTCTTTATTGGTGTCAGTGTATGTCTGTGTTACTTGGTGTAAGTGTGTGTCTTTGTTCCTTGGTCTAAGTGTATGTCTTTGTTTCTTGGTGTCAGTGTATGTCTTTGTTACTTGGTGTCAGTATGTGTCTGTGTTACTGGGTATCAGTGTATGTCTTTGTGACTTGCTATCAGTGTATGTCTTTGTTACCGGGTGTCAGTGTGTGTCTGTGTTACTTGGTATCAGTGTATGTCTTTTTGTCTTGGTATCAGTGTATGTCTATGTTACTGGGTGTCAGTGTGTGTCTGTGTTTCTGGGTATCAGTGTATGTCATTGTTACTTGGTATCAGTGTATGTCTTTGTTACTGGGTGTCAGTGTGTGTCTGTGTTCCTGGGTATCAGTGTATGTCTTTGTGACTTGGTGTCAGTGTATGTCTATGTTACTGTTTATTAGTGTTTCTCTGTGTTACTGGGTGTCAGTGTTTGTTTGTTTGTGTTACTTGGTGTCAGTGGATGTCTGTGTTGCTTGGTGTAAGTGTGTGTCTGTGTTACTGGGTGTCAGTGTGTGTCTGTGTTCCTGGGTGTCAGTGTCTGTCTTTGCTACTGGGTGTCAGTGTATGCCTGTGTTACTTGGTGTAACTGTGTGTCTGTGTTACTGGGTATCAGTGTATGTATTTGTTACTTGGTGTCAGTGTATGTCCGTGTTGCTTGGTGCAACTGTGTGTCTGTGTTACTGGGTGTCAGTGTGTGTCTGTGTTACTTGGTGTACGTGTGTGTCTTTGTTACTGGGTGTCAGTGTATGTCTTTGTTACTTGGTGTAAGTGTTTGTCTGTGTTTCTGGGTATCAGTGTCTGTCTTTGTTACTTGGTGTAAGTGTGTGTCTGTGTTACTGGGTATCAGTGTATGTCTTTGTGACTTGGTATCAGTGTATGTTTTGGTTACTGGGTGTCAGAGTGTGTCTTTGTGACTTGGTGTCAGTGTATGTCTTTGTTACTTGGTGTAAGTGTGTGTCTGTGTTACTGGGTATCAGTGTCTGTCTTTGTGACATGGTATCAGTGTATGTTTTTGTTACTGGGTCTCAGTGTGTGTTTTTGTGACTTGGTGTCAGTGTATGTCTTTGTTACTTGGTGTAAGTGTGTGTCTGTGTTCCTGGGTGTCAGTGTATGTCTTTGTTACTTGGTGTCAGTGTATGTCAAAATACTTGGTGTAAGTGTATGTCTTTGTTACTTGGTGTATTTGTCTGTCTTTGTTACTTGGTGTAAGTGTATGTCTTTGTTACTTGTTGTAATTGTCTGTCTTTGTTACTTGGTGTATTTGTCTGTCTTTGTTACTTGGTGTAAGTGTATCTCTTTGTTACTTGGAGCCATTGTATGTCTTTGTTACTTGGTGTCAGTGTATGTCTGTGTTACTTGGTGTAAGTGTGTGTCTTTGTTACTTGGTGTAAGTGTATGTCTTTGTTACTTGGTGTCAGTGTATGTCTTTGTTACTTGGTGTCAGTGTGTGCCTGTGATACTGGGTCTCAGTGTATGTCTTTGTGACTTGGTATCAGTGCATGTCTTTTTTATAGGGTGTCAGTGTGAGTCTGTGTTACTGGGTATCAGTGTATGTCTTTGTGACTTGGTATCAGTGTATGTCTTTGTTACTGGGTGTCAGTGTGTGTCTGTGTTACTGGGTATCAGTGTATGTCTTTGTTACTGGGTGTCAATGTATGTCTTTGTTACTTGGTGTAAGTGTATGTCTGTGTTACTGGGTATCAGTGTATGTCTTTGTTACTTGGTGTCAGTGTAGGTCTGTGTTACTTGGTGTAAGTGTATGTCTTTGTTACTTGGTCTAAGAGTATGTCTTTGTTACTTGGTGTCAGTGTATGTCTTTGTTAATTGGTGTCAGTATGTGTCTGTGTTACTGGGTATCACTGTATGTCTTTGTGAATTGAGATCAGTGTATGTCTTTGTTACCGGGTGTCAGTGTGTGTCTGTGTTACTTGTTATCAGTGTATGTCTTTTTGACTTGGTATCGGTGTATGTATTTGTTACTGGGTGTCAGTGTGTGTCTGTGTTTCTGGGTATCAGTGTATGTCATTGTTACTTGGTATCAGTGTATGTCTTTGTTACTGGGTGTCAGTGTGTGTCTGTGTTACTGGGTATCAGTGTATGTCTTTGTGACTTGGTGTCAGTGTATGTCTGTGTTACTGTTTATTAGTGTTTCTCTGTGTTACTGGGTGTCAGTGTTTGTTTGCTTGGGTTACTGGGTGTCAGTGTATGTCTTTGTTACTTTGTGTAGGTGTGTGTCTATGTTACTGGGTCTCAGTGTCTGTCTTTGTTACTTGGTGTATGTGTGTGTCTTTGTTACTTGGTGTAATAGTATGTCTTTGTTACTTGGTGTCAGTGTATGTCTGTGTTACTTGGTGTAAGTGTATGTATTTGTCACTTGGTGTAAGTGTGTGTTACTGTTACTTGGTGTAAGTGTGTGTCTGTGTTCCTGGGTATCAGTGTATGTCTTTGTTCCATGGTGTCAGTGTATGTCTGTGTTAGTTGGTGTAAGTGTGTGTCTGTGTTACTGGGGATCAGTGTATGTCTTTGTTACTTGGTGTCAGTGTATGTCTGTGTTACTTGGTGTAAGTGTGTGTCTGTGTTACTGGGTGTCAGTGTGTGTCTGCGTTACTTGGTGTAAGTGTGTGTCTTGGTTACTCGGTGTCCGTGTGTGTTTGTGTTACTGGGTATCAGTGTATGTCTTTGTTACATGGTGTCAGTGTATGTCTGTGTTAGTTGGTGTAAGTGTGTGTCTGTGTTACTGGGGATCAGTGTATGTCTTTGTTACTTGGTGTCAGTGTATGTCTTTGTTACTTGGTGTCAGTGTTTCTCTGTGTTACTGGGAGTCAGTGTGTATCTGTGTTACTGGGTATCAGTGTATGTCTTTGTTACATGGTGTCAGTGTATGTCTGTGTTAGTTGGTGTAAGTGTGTGTCTGTGTTACTGGGGATCAGTGTATGTCTTTGTTACTTGGTGTCAGTGTATGTCTTTGTTACCGGGTGTCAGTGTGTGTCTGTGTTACTTGTTATCAGTGTATGTCTTTTTGACTTGGTATCGGTGTATGTATTTGTTACTGGGTGTCAGTGTGTGTCTGTGTTTCTGGGTATCAGTGTATGTCATTGTTACTTGGTATCAGTGTATGTCTTTGTTACTGGGTGTCAGTGTGTGTCTGTGTTACTGGGTATCAGTGTATGTCTTTGTGACTTGGTGTCAGTGTATGTCTGTGTTACTGTTTATTAGTGTTTCTCTGTGTTACTGGGTGTCAGTGTTTGTTTGCTTGGGTTACTGGGTGTCAGTGTATGTCTTTGTTACTTTGTGTAGGTGTGTGTCTATGTTACTGGGTCTCAGTGTCTGTCTTTGTTACTTGGTGTATGTGTGTGTCTTTGTTACTTGGTGTAATAGTATGTCTTTGTTACTTGGTGTCAGTGTATGTCTGTGTTACTTGGTGTAAGTGTATGTATTTGTCACTTGGTGTAAGTGTGTGTTACTGTTACTTGGTGTAAGTGTGTGTCTGTGTTCCTGGGTATCAGTGTATGTCTTTGTTCCATGGTGTCAGTGTATGTCTGTGTTAGTTGGTGTAAGTGTGTGTCTGTGTTACTGGGGATCAGTGTATGTCTTTGTTACTTGGTGTCAGTGTATGTCTGTGTTACTTGGTGTAAGTGTGTGTCTGTGTTACTGGGTGTCAGTGTGTGTCTGCGTTACTTGGTGTAAGTGTGTGTCTTGGTTACTCGGTGTCCGTGTGTGTTTGTGTTACTGGGTATCAGTGTATGTCTTTGTTACATGGTGTCAGTGTATGTCTGTGTTAGTTGGTGTAAGTGTGTGTCTGTGTTACTGGGGATCAGTGTATGTCTTTGTTACTTGGTGTCAGTGTATGTCTTTGTTACTTGGTGTCAGTGTTTCTCTGTGTTACTGGGAGTCAGTGTGTATCTGTGTTACTGGGTATCAGTGTTTGTCTTTGTTACTTGGTGTCAGTGTATGTCTTTGTTACTTGGTGTAAGTGAATGTCTTTGATACTTGGTGTCAGTGTATGTCTCTGTTACTTGGTGTCAGAGTATGTCTTTGATACTTGGTGTAAGTGTGTGTCTGTGTTACTGGGTATCAGTGTCTGTCTTTGTTACTTGGTATCAGTGTGCGTCTTTGTTACTGGGTGTCAGTGCATGTCTTTGTTACTGGGTGTCAGTGTATGTCTTTGTGGCCTGGTGTAAGTGTGTGTCTGCGTTACTGGGTATCAGTATCTGACTTTGTTAATTGGTGTAAGGGTATGTCTGAGTTGGTTGGTGTAAATGTGTGTCTGTTTTATTGGGTATCAGTGTATGTCTTTGTTACTTGGTGTAGGTGTGTATCTGTGTTAACTGGTATCAGTGTATGTCTTTGTTACTTGGTGTAAATGTGTGTCTTTGTTACTTGGTGTCAGTGCATGTCTTTGTTACTTTGTGTCAGTATGTGTCTTTGTTACTGGGTGTCAGTGTATGTCTTTGCTACTTGGTGTCAGTGTATGTCTGTGTTACTTGGTGTCAGTCTGTGTCTTTGTTACTTGTTGTCATTTTTTCTCTGTGTTACTGGGTGTCAGTGTGTATCTGTGTTCCTAGGTGTCAGTGTATGTCATTGTTACTTGGTGTCAATGTATGTCTTTGTTACTTGGTGTAAGTGTATGACTTTGTTACTTGGTGTCAGTGTATGTCTTTGTTACTTGGTGTTAGTGTGTATCTGTGTTACTGGGTATCAGTGTATGTCTTTGTTAATTGGTGTCAGTGTATGTCTTTGTTACTTGGTGTCAGTGTATGTCTTTGTTACTTGGTGTAAGTGTGTGTCTGTGAAACTGGGTATCTGTGTATGTCTTTGTTACTGGGTGTCAGTGTGTTTCTTTCTCATTGGGTGTAGTGTATGTCTTTGTTACTGGGTATCAGTGTCTGTCTGTGTTACTTGGTGTAAGAGTGTGTCTGTGTTGCTGGGTATCAGTGTCTGTCTTTGTTACTTGGTGTCAGTGTAGGTCTGTGTTACTTGGTGTAAGTTTGTGTCTTTGTTGCTTGGTGTCAGTGTATGTCTTTGTTACTTGGTGTAAGTGTAGGTCTCTGTTACTTGGTGTCAGTGTATGTCTTTGTTACTTGGTGTAGGTGTGTGTCTGTGTTAACTGGTATCAGTGTATGTCTTTGTTACTTGGTGTAAATGTGTGTCTTTGTTACTTGGTGTCAGTGTATGTCTTTGTTACTTTGTGTCAGTGTGTGTCTTTGTTACTGGGTGTCAGTGTATGTCATTGTTCCTGGGTGTCAGTGTATGTGTTTGTTACTTTGTGTCAATGTATGTCTGTGTTAGTTGGTGTAAGTGTGTGTCTGTGTTATTGGGGATCGGGGATCAGTGTATGTCTTTGTTACTTGGTGTAAGTGTGTGTCTGTCTTACTGGGTATCAGTGTCTGTCTTTGTTCCTGGGTGTCAATGTATGTCATTGTTACTTGGTGTCAATGTATGTCTTTGTTACTTGGTGTAAGTGTATGACTTTGTTACTTGGTGTCAGTGTATGTCTTTGTTACTTGGTGTTAGTGTGTATCTGTGTTACTGGGTATCAGTGTATGTCTTTGTTAATTGGTGTCAGTGTATGTCTTTGTACTCGGTGTAAGTGGATGTCTTTGCTACTTGGTGTCAGTGTATGTCTGTGTTACTTGGTGTCAGTCTGTGTCTTTGTTACTTGTTGTCAGTTTTTCTCTGTGTTACTGGGTGTCAGTGTGTATCTGTGTTCCTAGGTGTCAGTGTATGTCATTGTTACTTGGTGTCAATGTATGTCTTTGTTACTTGGTGTAATTGTATGACTTTGTTACTTGGTGTCAGTGTATGTCTTTGTTACTTGGTGTTAGTGTGTATCTGTGTTACTGGGTATCAGTGTATGTCTTTGTTAATTGGTGTCAGTGTATGTCTTTGTTACTTGGTGTCAGTGTATGTCTTTGTTACTTGGTGTAAGTGTGTGTCTGTGAAACTGGGTATCTGTCTATGTCTTTGTTACTGGGTGTCAGTGTGTTTCTTTCTCATTGGGTGTAGTGTATGTCTTTGTTACTGGGTATCAGTGTCTGTCTTTGTTACTTGGTGTCAGTGTAGGTCTGTGTTACTTGGTGTAAGTTTGTGTCTTTGTTGCTTGGTGTCAGTGTATGTCTTTGTTACTTGGTGTAAGTGTAGGTCTCTGTTACTTGGTGTCAGTGTATGTCTTTGTTGCTTGGTGTAAGTGTATGTCTCTGTTACTTGGTGTCAGTGTATGTCTTTGATACTTGGTGTAAGTGTGTGACTGTGTTACTGGGTATCAGTGTATGTCTTTGTTACTTGGTATCAGTGTGCGTCTTTGTTACTGGGTGTCAGTGCTTGTCTTTGTTACTGGGTGTCAGTGTATGTCTTTGTGACCTGGTGGAAGTGTGTGTCTGCGTTACTGGGTATCAGTATCTGTCTTTGTTACTTGGTGTAAGGGTATGTCTGAGTTAGTTGGTGTAAATGTGTGTCTGTTTTATTGGGTATCAGTGTATGTCTTTGTTACTTGGTGTAGGTGTGTGTCTGTGTTAACTGGTATCAGTGTATGTCTTTGTTACTTGGTGTAAATGTGTGTCTTTGTTACTTGGTGTCAGTGTATGTCTTTGTTAATTGGTGTCAGTGTATGTCTTTGTACTTGGTGTAAGTGGATGTCTTTGCTACTTGGTGTCAGTGTATGTCTGTGTTACTTGGTGTCAGTCTGTGTCTTTGTTACTTGTTGTCAGTTTTTCTCTGTGTTACTGGGTGTCAGTGTGTATCTGTGTTCCTAGGTGTCAGTGTATGTCATTGTTACTTGGTGTCAATGTATGTCTTTGTTACTTGGTGTAAGTGTATGACTTTGTTACTTGGTGTCAGTGTATGTCTTTGTTACTTGGTGTTAGTGTGTATCTGTGTTACTGGGTATCAGTGTATGTCTTTGTTAATTGGTGTCAGTGTATGTCTTTGTTACTTGGTGTCAGTGTATGTCTTTGTTACTTGGTGTAAGTGTGTGTCTGTGAAACTGGGTATCTGTGTATGTCTTTGTTACTGGGTGTCAGTGTGTTTCTTTCTCATTGGGTGTAGTGTATGTCTTTGTTACTGGGTATCAGTGTCTGTCTGTGTTACTTGGTGTAAGAGTGTGTCTGTGTTGCTGGGTATCAGTGTCTGTCTTTGTTACTTGGTGTCAGTGTAGGTCTGTGTTACTTGGTGTAAGTTTGTGTCTTTGTTGCTTGGTGTCAGTGTATGTCTTTGTTACTTGGTGTAAGTGTAGGTCTCTGTTACTTGGTGTCAGTGTATGTCTTTGTTACTTGGTGTTAGTGTATGTCTCTGTTACTTGGTGTCAGTGTATGTCTTTGATACTTGGTGTAAGTGTGTGACTGTGTTACTGGGTATCAGTGTATGTCTTTGTTACTTGGTATCAGTGTGCGTCTTTGTTACTGGGTGTCAGTGCATGCCTTTGTTACTGGGTGTCAGTGTATGTCTTTGTGACCTGGTGGAAGTGTGTGTCTGCGTTACTGGGTATCAGTATCTGTCTTTGTTACTTGGTGTAAGGGTATGTCTGAGTTAGTTGGTGTAAATGTGTGTCTGTTTTATTGGGTATCAGTGTATGTCTTTGTTACTTGGTGTAGGTGTGTGTCTGTGTTAACTGGTATCAGTGTATGTCTTTGTTACTTGGTGTAAATGTGTGTCTTTGTTACTAGGTGTCAGTGTATGTCTTTGTTACTTTGTGTCAGTATGTGTCTTTGTTACTGGGTGTCAGTGTATGTCATTGTTACAGGGTGTCAGTGTATGTGTTTGTTACTTTGTGTCAGTGTATGTCTGTGTTAGTTGGTGTAAGTGTGTGTCTGTGTTATTGGGGATCAGTGTATGTCTTTGTTACTTGGTGTAAGTGTGTGTCTGTCTTACTGGGTATCAGTGTCTGTCTTTGTTACTTGGTGTCAGTGTATGTCTTTGTTACTGGGTGTCAGTGCTTGTCTGTGTTACTGGGTATAATTGTATGTCTTTGTTACTTGGTGTCAGTGTATGTCTTTGTACTCGGTGTAGGTGGATGTCTTTGCTACTTGGTGTCAGTGTATGTCTGTGTTACTTGGTGTCAGTCTGTGTCTTTGTTACTTGTTGTCAGTTTTTCTCTGTGTTACTGGGTGTCAGTGTGTATCTGTGTTCCTGGGTGTCAGTGTATGTCATTGTTACTTGGTGTCAATGTATGTCTTTGTTACTTGGTGTAAGTGGATGACTTTGTTACTTGGTGTCAGTGTATGTCTTTGTTACTTGGTGTTAGTGTGTATCTGTGTTACTGGGTATCAGTGTATGTCTTTGTTAATTGGTGTCAGTGTATGTCTTTGTTACTTGGTGTCAGTGTATGTCTTTGTTACTTGGTGTAAGTGTGTGTCTGTGAAACTGGGTATCTGTGTATGTCTTTGTTACTGGGTGTCAGCGTGTTTCTTTCTCATTGGGTGCAGTGTATGTCTTTGTTACTGGGTATCAGTGTCTGTCTTTGTTACTTGGTGTAAGAGTGTGTCTGTGTTGCTGGGTATCAGTGTCTGTCTTTGTTACTTGGTGTCAGTGTAGGTCTGTGTTACTTGGTGTAGGTTTGTGTCTTTGTTGCTTGGTGTCAGTGTATGTCTTTGTTACTTGGTGTAAGTGTAGGTCTCTGTTACTTGGTGTCAGTGTATGTCTTTGTTACTTGGTGTAAGTGTATGTCTCTGTTACTTGGTGTCAGTGTATGTCTTTGATACTTGGTGTAAGTGTGTGACTGTGTTACTGGGTATCAGTGTATGTCTTTGTTACTTGGTATCAGTGTGCGTCTTTGTTACTGGGTGTCAGTGCATGTCTTTGTTACTGGGTGTCTGTGTATGTCTTTGTGACCTGGTGGAAGTGTGTGTCTGCGTTACTGGGTATCAGTATCTGTCTTTGTTACTTGGTGTAAGGGTATGTCTGAGTTAGTTGTTGTAAATGTGTGTCTGTTTTATTAGGTATCAGTGTATGTCTTTGTTACTTGGTGTAAATGTGTGTCTTTGTTACTTGGTGTCAGTGTATGTCTTTGTTACTTTGTGTCAGTATGTGTCTTTGTTACTGGGTGTCAGTGTATGTCATTGTTACTGGGTGTCAGTGTATGTGTTTGTTACTTTGTGTCAGTGTATGTCTGTGTTAGTTGGTGTAAGTGTGTGTCTGTGTTATTGGGGATCAGTGTATGTCTTTGTTACTTGGTGTAAGTGTGTGTCTGTCTTACTGGATATCAGTGTCTGTCTTTGTTACTTGGTGTCAGTGTATGTCTTTGTTACTGGGTGTCAGTGCGTGTCTGTGTTACTGGGTATAATTGTATGTCTTTGTTACTTGGTGTCAGTGTATGTCTTTGTACTCGGTGTAAGTGGATGTCTTTGCTACTTGGTGTCAGTGTATGTCTGTGTTACTTTGTGTCAGTCTGTGTCTTTGTTACTTGTTGTCAGTTTTTCTCTGTGTTACTGGGTGTCAGTGTATGTCATTGTTACTTGGTGTCAATGTATGTCTTTGTTACTTGGTGTAAGTGTATGACTTTGTTACTTGGTGTCAGTGTATGTCTTTGTTACTTGGTGTTAGTGTGTATCTGTGTTGCTGGTTATCAGTGTATGTCTTTGTTAATTGGTGTCAGTGTATGTCTTTGTTACTTGGTGTCAGTGTATGTCTTTGTTACTTGGTGTAAGTGTGTGTCTGTGAAACTGGGTATCTGTGTATGTCTTTGTTACTGGGTGTCAGTGTGTTTCTTTCTCATTGGGTGTAGTGTATGTCTTTGTTACTGGGTATCAGTGTCTGTCTTTGTTACTTGGTGTAGGAGTGTGTCTGTGTTGCTGGGTATCAGTGTCTGTCTTTGTTACTTGGTGTCAGTGTAGGTCTGTGTTACTTGGTGTAAGTTTGTGTCTTTGTTGCTTGGTGTCAGTGTATGTCTTTGTTACTTGGTGTAAGTGTACAGGGAGAACTTGCAAACTCCACACAGGCAGTACGCAGAATTGAACCCGGGTCGCTGGAGCTGTGAGGCTGCGGTGCTAACCACTGCGCCACTGTGCCGCCCCAAGTGTGTTCCAGGATTTTGACCCAGGGCAGTGAAGCAACAGCAATATAGTTCCAAGTCAGGATGGTGTGTGACTTGGAGGGGAACTTGCAGGTGATGGTGTTCCCATGTGTCTGCTACCCTTGTCCTCTTTGGTGGTAGAGGTTGTGAGTTTGGAAGTTGCTGTTAAAGGAGCCATGCTGAGTTGCTGCAGTTCATTTTTTAGGTGCTATACAATTCTCCACACGCACACACACCTATTTGTTTCGATTCTGTTCACTCGTCCACAGATGGTTGTCAATCTGCTCATCTATCAGGTTGTTGAGGAATAATTGTTCAGATGTAGGCTGCTTACCGAAGACAAATATTGGAGAGTGTGTATAATGTAAGTCTATTGTTGATTTAGCACGGCTGTGCAATGCTGAGAGGCTCTTAACTCATAAAATGGAATACTGGGTATGTTTTCACTGGTGTAAACAGAATTCCTTTGACTTTTGCTAGGCTGATCTTTCTATGTTGTTTGTTGCCTTTGAAAAATGAGAATCTGCCATGTGGAGTTTTACTTGCATTTTCTTAATCCAAAAAAATCCAGTGTTTATTACTCTTGTAAAGCATCCACTTGAAGATGCCACCAAAAACAGTGCAGCCATCTCTCAGTACTTCACTGAATTGTCAGCCTAAATGATGTGCTCAGGCCTTGATGTGAGGCTGAAAGCCACAATGTTCTCTTGTAGCTGACCGAAAAAATCATTGCATCAGAGAGGGAAAAAGAAAATCAACACAATAATTCATTGCTTATCCAGTGAATCCTGTTGGAAAGTATCCATGTAGGGGTTTTGAATATGATTTTACTGAAATGTTCCACCCTTAATCAAACAGCCTGACAGCGCTCACTGTCTCAGTTCACACACTGCCACTTGTTTGAAATTTGGGAGCTCCAGTCAGTGGTGGAAGTGTTTGCATGCATTGATGCCTTCAGGAAAAATGTTTTAGGGGTCTGAGCTGACCACTGAATTCTTAGTGTAGCTGTAAGTCATTGGTTTGTTTGGCTGGTTTAAGGTGGCAGACATAAAACTTGCTACAGAGGAGTTCAAGCAAGTGCTGGTGCAGCTAGTTGTGGGATAGGAGCCTGTTACTTATTGCCCGGATTTCTTCAGTATGCCAGGTTAGAGGCAGTAAAACTACCAGGGATCATCTTGCTGACCATTAATCAGTGACGATTGCTGGAAGGATGTGTGTGTGAAGAACAAAAAACTTGGCTTGAAGTCCCTGTGGATAAGTGGCTGACCAACACTTGCTGCTAAGGCTCATAATGACACATGGTTATTTGAATGAGGTCTTGGGGGTGGGGGGGGGGGGGAGGGTGGGGTGGTGTAACGTGGATCTATACTCCAGCATGGGGTCAACCAATTGAGGAATAGAACAGCATTAAACCTCACCACTCCTGTCAATTTTTACAGTATATAAGCAATGGTGGGCAAAGTGTGTGCTTCAGTGACCTCAACAGCACAGATGTACATCAGTCCTGATGAAAGGTCATTGACCTGAAATGTTAACTCTGTTGCTGTTTCCACAGATGCTGCCTAACTTGCTGAGTATTTTCTGGTTTGATTTCAGATTTTCAGCATTTGTAGTGTTTTACTTTTGTATGTTGATTGCATTTGCTTCTGACCAGCTACAGTTTGTGGAGGAACAACTGCAGCATAAGCACACTCTGTCAATGGGAGTGCGTAAATCTATGGTCAAGAGGCCAGCCTGGCAATTTGCTCCCAGGCCCCTGCTAGTCTGTCACCTAACCTTCCCCAGAACATTCCAGCAACTTAATTTTAAATATTTTTTCTCTCCCTGTTGATGAGGATCTGTTAGGCATCTCCCCAATGCATAGCACAGAGGAGTTGTCAATATTTTAATCCTGTTGCCTCACGCTGGCATGCCCTTGAAATTTTGCCATACCTTGCCAAACTGAGCTGAAGCCTGGGAAAGGTAGATGCCAATACAGCCAAGCCCCATCCTGATTCTGATGTCCAAACATGCTTACTTTACCAACTGGGCAGTGAACAGGATTTGACAACATTCAGTCAGTTCATCTCTTAATACCACCCAGTCATGTGACACTGAGGGTAGAAGTGTTAAATTTTGCAGCACTAATTTGACTCATTGGATCCTTGCTGGAACAATCCAAAACAAATTCCACTGCCTTGTCTTCTTCCTGTTGCCCTGTGTGCTTCTGTGCTTCATGTATTTTTTCTTTATGATATGCAAGGGTCTCTGCCTTGACCACTCCCTGAGGCAAAACATTGTATGCTCCAGCAATCCCTTTTAAAGAAATGTCTCCCAAGTACATTCCTCACCCTCTAACAATTTAAAATTGACACATCCATCTTTCAAGCACTTTCGGAGAGACTGTCAATTCTGAAATTGAATTGTCACCTCCCTCCATAGTATTGATGCTTTCATATTGACTATGTGTAATGTATTGAATGAAATGCAGTTGAGATCACATCATAAACCATTGTATGTGAACTGTTTATCAGCATTGTTAATCAAAAAAAATCATGCTGACTGTTTGTGGTGTTACATGGATCACACTGTGCCCTGGATCTTATAAGTTTACAAGAGAAGAGAAGGGGTGGATTTTGTTTGCTGTTTTGTAAGCCTTTTTACTAGCACCAGACCTTGTGCTGGTGTTTGATGGACATCATGTTTCTCTGGTTGAGTCACTTGACTTTAACTGTTGGCTTTTTATTTCACTGTATATTACAGGGGGCTGGCAGTCTGTTGTAAAACAAACAGCTGTATCCCACTGTAGCGCACTTAGAGAGGTTTCACACAGGGGTATACACTGTTCACAGCATGTGCACAGTGTGTATGAACGTGCTGCGGCAAATGATTTGCAGATTTGAATTCAATACACTGGATTGGCCATGGCCAAGGGCCAGCACTGGGGAGACATTAATGACGGTTAGAAGCGGTGCTGTGACTTTGACCATGGGATGCAATTGGTCATGAGTCACAGAGTCATCTACTCTATGCGGTAACTGTTGTAGATCGATTATGAATGATATTGGCTGATTGCCAGGACGCTTTGACAGGCTGCTCTTCACAGCAGGTCATTGAATGGCTGCGTGAATATAATGAGATTTGCCCTCATTCCAAATCTGTATTGGAGCAATTTATTTGGAAAACGTTGAATTGCTGTCTGTCTGGGCTGGGGGCCAATGCCAGAGGTTAAAGTGACTTTATTGAATAATTAACATGACTAAAACTTCAGTTATTTATTTAGGCAGGTTCTAGCCACCAAGCTGTGGTAAGACATTTTTGTTAATTTACAATAGTTGATTTTAAAACCTGTTTTATTGACCTACTCTTCCATTAACATTGTTCCACAATGACAGTGTTAAGGCCATAGATTCTACGAATTTGCTGCCGGCATAACGTCCAATAGTGATCCAACAGTGATTAATAACATTGCTGCAAGTTGCTACAGGCCACATCCCAGTGATTCTTCAGTTGCAAGTGTTACTGTTAAATTATGTTTAATAGCATGCAGCTCCTTTTTAAAGGTCACAGTTGCAATCCGCTACAGCACACTGTTAGAGTTTAGCTTAGGAGCGTGCACCACTCACCACATATATAGAGAGTATTTATGGTGAGCCTCTGTCCTCTGTTTTTATTGTACATAGTGCTGTACACCTCTGCCATTTTAGCTCTGAGGAAAGATTGGATAGGCTGGGGTTGTTTTCCTTGTAACAGAAGGGGCTGAGGGGAGGTTTAATTGAGGTGTATGAAATTATGAGGGGTCTAGATAGAGTGGATCGGAAGGACCTATTTCCCTTCGCAGAGAGGTCAATAACTAGGTCGCATATATTTAAATAATTGTTTGAAGGATTAGAGGGGATTGAGAAATGTTTTCACCCAGAGGGCGGTAGAGGGAAAAATACTTTATATTTAAAAAGTCCTTGGATATGCCCTTGCTGTCCTGTAACCTACAAGGTTATGGGCCAAAAGCTAGAAAGTGGAATTAGGCTGAAAAATGCATTTTTGGTAGCCCCAGACATGATGGGCCAAATTACCTCCTGTGCTGTAAATTTATATGATTCCCTCCCTAAACCTCTACCTGTCCTTTAAGCCGTTCCCTAAAACATACCTCTTTGACCAAGCTTTTGGTCACTTGCCCTAATATCTCCTTACCTGGCTCGGTGTAAAATGTTATCTGATGATGACACTCCTGTGAAGCACCTTGGGACGTTTTACTGCCTTTAGTGCAAATTGTTGTTATAAGTGTTCATTATTCTGAGTGAATATTGCTGGGTCACTTTGTGTTGTGTGCTGCATATGGTTTCCTGACTGCGTTTTACTATGTTAAAGGTGTCTTATAAATACAAGTCGTTGATCATAGATACATATCTGTTGTGTGTACCTGAGCTGTGTTTTTTCATAGTTTCCATGTACTGTGTATATCTGTCTGACCTGTTTCTGTGGATAATGCACACATCTATCCTTTATGTACCTGCTGCATTTATACTGAGTGCGAGAATCCAGTTCTGGGGGACAATTCAGTAGAGTAACATAGATGTTTAAAGTTGCACTTCCTGCAACCACTTAGGTTTGAGTGGTTTTGTGAAATATAGTTAGATGTTTAACGCTAATCTGTGGGTTGGTGTGTTTCTCTGTAGCTGTTTTCCTGAGGTTACATTTGAAAAATTGCATGATGGTGTGTTGCTCAGAGGTGGGCAACACTTGACTACCCACATCACCAAGCACTGGTGCGGAGTTGAAACCAGGTACCAGAGGCGACAGCTCTGCTGGAGATGCAATCTTCCAAAAGCTACTTTCCAAATGATTGTGTTTGATGCACATGCAACTGGTTAAATTTGTATAGATAAAACAAAAATCTGCTCCGTACCCAGTGCAGAGCTTCACTGAACTGTTGCGCAGAGTCACATCACATCCAGCAAAGTTTTTTGCTTTAGAGTCAATGAGTAAACACTTCTTTGACTAATTAAAAAGTACATTTACTATAAAGCCTCAAAAAAACCCAATTTTCTTAACACAGCAGACTCAGTGACAATAGAGAAAAAGCATGGATTTCTGAATTCATTTATTTAAGATTTCTAGCATATTATTTGCTTTTTGTTATGAACTCTCCATCTTCTTCAATCTCTGGCCCAATAAATGCTCTGTTTTGAACCTTCTGATCTCAGCGACCTTGCCTGCTTTATTTTAAAAAAAATTTGGATGTTGACGTCGCTGAGTAGGCCTGTATTTGTTGCCCTTGGAAAGGTGGTGTTGAGACTTGTTGAACCGCTGCAGTCCATGTATTAAAGGTACTCCCACAGTGCTGTTACAGAGGGAGTCTCAGGATTTACACCCAAAGACTATGAAGGAACAGTGATATAGTTCCAAGTCAGGACAGCGAGAGATTGGAGGGAAACTTGCAGGCAGTGGTATTCCCATGCTGCCCTTGTCCTTCTAGGTGATGGGGGTTGCGAGTTTGGGATGTGCTTTGAAGAAGCTTTGATGAGTTGCTACAGTGCATGTTGTGGACGGTACACACTGCAGCCACGGTGTGCTAACGGTAGAGGGAATGGATGTTTAAACTGATGAATGGGCGGGCAATCAAGCAGACTGCTTTGTTCTGGCTGGCGTTGAGCTTCTTGAGTGTTTTTGCTCTTGCACACAGTCGGCCAAGTGGGGAATATTGCCTCCCACTCCTGACTTGTGCCTTGTGGATAGTGGAGAGGCTTTGGGGAGTCTTGGAGTGAACCACTTGCCACAGAATACTCAGCCTCTGACCTCCTCTAGCTACCATTACATTTACATTTCTTTTTATGGGAGTGCCATTAGCAGACGTGATGCAATGAAACAGCATACTCCTGTGCCTGAGCTTCAGAAATGCTGGGAGATGGCTCTCTCAGGTAACTCTCAGCTGCTGCATGCTGTTTTCTTCAATAAAGTTAACTTGTGTTTGTAGATCAGAGCATGCCATCTACTGCAGCCCATGACTGGATGTGGGGTAGGACGTTCTCATAAAACTGAGTTATGTAACGGAGTTTGATCACCTGGATGGAAAAGGACCTGTTCACACACAAAGCCTCTTCAAAAGCCGTAGAGCCATAGAAATTTATAACGCAGAAGGAAGCCATCAACTCTTGCCTATTACAGCACTTGATCCTATTTACTCCACTTCTTGATTACTAAATTACTGGACGGCGTGCCTAGAAACTGTGCCATCGAAACCAGATGGTGCTCCCTTGGGGCTGATGATGGAACTAGAATTGACTGCTTCCTGCAAAGTCACAGTGTTTTTGCTGTGTTATCTCCAGTTAATTAGATCATTGATAATCTGTACCTCAACTCCATTTACTGGCCTTAGCTGTATATACTTATCGAACAAAAATCTATCCATCTCATTCAGGGAGGGTGAAAAGACAAGTGGAGATTAATAATGTACTTGGCACAAAGAGTGGTGAATGTATCAATAATTTCAAGAGAGAGTTCGAGAAGAACCTGGAGAAAAATATGTGCGTGGGATATATCACTATCCGAGGGATTATTTCCTAGAAAATGGGAGAGGCTAGTTAGCTAAAATAGACCATATCCAGCCCAATATATTCCTTTGTTCCTAAATTGGGATTGCGATGCCAGGAGTTGGGATTTGATCTTTACTTTTGCCACTGATGAAAATGTTCTGAGAACTTGAATCACCTTTGTGAATTTAAGTCTCCGCATCATTAGATCACAGAAGTTAAATAGGAGAGATGAACTTCAGTTATGTAAACCAGAATTTTGATGTGTGTTTTACATTTGAGATATTTGCAGATAGGCCAGTCTGAAATCCAAACGTTCAGTCCAAAACCAATATATTTCACGAATGAATCTGTCAGTATTTTAACAATTAGTGCACCATAGAGATTTATAATGAAAGGCAGCATTCCAAACCTCCAATTGGCATTCCAAGTGGAATCAAGTACTTTCTCCCTATGTAGCCAAGATAATAAAAAAATTAATCGGCATTGGGCAAGTGGATGAGATATGACATCTGTACCAAGCCAAATGGTCATTTCTCCCCCCCATATTGTCCAGTTTATGCCACAGACAGACTGTTACAGTCAAGTGAAGAGGGATCAAAGGGATGCCCTCTTTTCCCTCCTTTTTTGACCACAACAGGTTTAATTCTTAAAGTGGATGTACTGGCCAATTCAGTAGGTGTTTGATTTCTTACTTGCTATGATCATAACAAGAACCAATTGGACAGGTTTTCTTGAGTTTAACAAAGTCATAGAGTCGTACAGCATAGAAACAGGCCCTTCAGCCCACTGCGTCCATGCCAACCATAATGCCTATCTATACTAATCCCACCTGCCTGCATTAATTCCATATCCCTCTATGTCTTGCTCATTCACGTACCTGTCCAGATGCCTCTTAAATGTTGCTACTGTTCCTGCCTCCACCACCACCTCAGGCAGCTCATTCCAGATACCCACTATTCTTTGTGTGAAAAATTTACCTCTTTGATCCCCTTTAAACCGCCTCCCTCTCACCTTAAATCTATGCCCTCTAGTTTTCGTCACCCCTACCATGGGAAACAGACTCTGTCTATCTACCCTATCTATGCCTCTCATAATTTTATATACCTTTATCATGTCCCCTCTCAGCCTCCTTCGCTCCAGGGAAAACAGACCCAGCCTATCCAATCTCTCTTTATAACTCAAGCCCTCCAAACCAGGCAACATCCTTGTGAATCGTTTCTGCACCCTCTCTAGCTTAATCACATCTTTCCTGTAGTGCGGCGACCAGAACTGCATACAGTACTCCAAATGCGGCCTAACCAACGTTAAGTACAACTGTAACATGACGTCTCAACTCTTGTACTCAATGCCTCGGTCGATGAAGGCAAGCATGCCATACGCCTTCTACACTGCCCTGTCTACCTGTGTTGCTGCTTTCAGGGAACTATGTACTTGCACCCCAAGGTGTCTCTGCTCACCAACACTCCCCAGGGCCCTGCCATTCACTGTATATGTCCTGCCCTGGTTTAACTTCCCAAAATGCATCACTTTGCACTTGGCTGCATTAAATTCCATTTGCCAATCCCTTGCCCACTTTCCCAGTTGATCTATATCCTGTTGTAACCTTAGACAACCTTCTTCACTGTCCACTATACCAGCTATTTTGGTGTCATCTGCAAACTTACTAATCATGTCCCCTACATTCACATCCAAGTCATTAATATATATGACAAATAACAGAGGGGCCCAGCATCAATCCCTGCAGCACACCACTGGTCACCGGCCTCCAATCTGAAAAACAACCTTCCACTACCACCCTCTGCCTCCTATCACCAAGCCAATTTTGTATCCAATTGGCAAGCTCACCCTGGATCCCATGTATTCGAACCTTCTGGACCAGCCTACCATGCGGGACCTTGTCAAAGACCTTGCTAAAGTCCATGTAGACAACGTCCATCGCCCTGCCCTCGTCAATCCTCTTGGTCACCTCCTTGAAAAACTCAATCAAATTTGTGAGATATGATTTCCCACGCACAAAGCCATACTGACCATCCCTAATCAGACCATGCCTTTCCAAATGCATGTAAAGAAAGAGGTTAACTCTATTGTACCTAAGCCGAACTACTGAAAAAAATAAACTACGCGCTAACTTTCACTCACTGACACACACACACATGCTAGAGGTTTACACGTACACAAAGTAGGTTACAGAGTGGGGAAAGGTAGATTGGTTGTGTTAGTGTCTGTAGAAAAAAGGGGTATACAGTCTGTGGGGTTTGGTGATTCAGCTGGCTTCTAGTTGAAGTTGGTGGTCCTGATGCTTTCAGTTTGAAGAGGTAGATGACTGGTTTGGTGGATCTCTTGGAGACAGTGATGCAGATGATTTCCTTTAATGGGTTTTCTAATTGTAGATGGAGTATGCAAAGATGATTGGGACTTGAAGCTTGCAAGTTGGAATGGCGAGAGAGACAGATACCCCCATTTGGGTCTGCTCACGTCAGAGCCCAGATGCTTCTGGTTGCTGCTACGGAGAAACACAAGCTTAAAATGACAGATGGGGAGGGGCTTGTCACATGACACTCAGTGATTCTGGCATAGTAATTAGCAGTATTTCTTATTGGTAAAAGAACAAGCAGATCCCTTAAACGTCCTGAATCTTGGTTCTTGCTGGGATGTGCAGACATTTTACCTCCCTCCTCACAAGCCTTGCAATGTAGGATACAGTGTTGCAAATTGGATGGCCATCTTAAGCTGCTAGCAAAGTCATCTTATATCTGTTCTTTTACATTTCTTTAAAAAAATATAAATTCAAATCTCCTGTCAGGGGATTAAAGAAAATTATCATTCAATAAAGCAAGTTGGCATGAAACAGACTCTCAGAGGGACAGGAGGAGGCCATACAGCTTCTTGAGCCTGTTCCACCATCCATTTGGATCATTGCTGATCCGTACCTCAACTCCATTTACTCGTCTTAGTTCCATATCCCTTGACATCCCTACCCAGCAAAAATCTATCAATCTCACTCTTGAAAGCTTCAGTTGGTCCCCAGTATCCACAGCCTTCTAGGGGAGAGTGTTCCAGATTTCTGCTGTCCTTTGTGGAAATAATACTTTCTCATTTCCCTCCTAAATGGCCAAGGTCTAATTTTAAAATTATGCCTCTTTCTGATTCCCTCACCAGAGGAAATAGTTTCTTCATACCTACTCTATTGAATCCTTTTTATAGTTTGAACATCTCGATCAGATCAGCCCTCAATCTTGAGGGGATATAAGCCAAATTTATGCAACCTATCCTCATAATTGTACCCCTTAAGCTCCAGTGTTGTTTGTCTTGCTGCTAATTGCAGAGTCGTCTCCTCTGATGGGTCAGTGATTATCTGAGCTGGACAGACCAGGAAGTTGCAGGTTCGATGGCCGCTCTGCTAAGTTATCAGATCTCCACAGGAATGGGCAGGATATGTGTTAAAACTGAGACTCAGTGCTTCTGTGTTAGCAAGGGGACGTTTAGCCAGGTTCCTGCTCCTGGTCAGTATCCACTGACCCCTGTCAGTAGTTGAATGTGGGCATAATTAAGCGTGGCTGTTGTAGTCAGCCAACACGCACTGTTTTCTGGGAAAGATTCTGTTGTCTTTGTGTCTCTGCTAGGTGGAGTTGGGGCTATGAATTTAAGTTAATCACTAATAAACCCAGTAGGGAATTCAGGAGAAACTACTTGGAGTAGTGGGAATGTGAAACCTGTTACCATGTAGAGTGATTGAGACGCATAGTGAAGATGCATTTAAGGGGTACCTAAATAAGCAAATGAGGGAGAAAGGAATAAATGCATATGGTGATGAAGTGAGATGAAGTAAGGTGGGAGGAGGCTTGTATGGAGCTTAAGCTGTTTCCAGGTCTAGGTCTTACTGGGTATGCAAGATTTAAACCAGGTGTGAACTGTTCAGTCAATGGTGCTCCAGTCTGTCTTTGCTGGGTTTTTTTCCAAAAATGTATTTTAATCGTAAAATTTGTTAAAAATTACAAAACAATTCAAATTGCACATTTCATAAAGTGCAATAAGATCAGTTTCTTTCAATACAGTACATGAAATGCCTCACTACCCTTGCCATTCCAGGTTATATTTACACTATACATTTGTGTTACATAGCAAAAACATTCTCTGGTGCATATAGCCTGAGGAGTTTTACACGGTTTCCAGTCCCTCGGAACACGATGGTGGGAGGAACTTACACAGTGGTTTTGATCCATAACTGGAGGCTTTCAGACTGGGGATAAATGTTAGCTGGCAACCATTGCTTTAGTTTGCCTTTTTAAAATTTGGTTTGTGGGATGTGGGCATCACTGGCTAGGTCAGCATTTATCACCCATCCCTAATTGCCCTTGAACTGAGTCGCTTGCTTGGCCATTTTAAGAATCAACCACATTGCTGTGTCTGGAGTCACACGTAGGCCAGACCAGGTAAGGACGGCAGATTTCCTTCATTTCCATTAGTGAGCCAGATGGGTTTTTACAACAATCGACAATGGTTTCATGGTCATCTATTAGACTATTGCTTTTTTTCATATCAGATTTATTAATTGAATTCAAATTTCACCACCTGCCGTGGTAGGATTCGAACCCATGCCCCCAGAGAATTAGCCTGGGCTCTGGATTACTAGTCTAGTGACATTACCACTATGCCACCGCCTTATTCATACATGTCTAAGTCATTGTAACCAGATGGAGGTCAGTGTAGGCCAAGGTGTCTTCCATGTAAAACTTTAAATGGAGGCTCTGAATCTTCAAGCACTTTGTGAACAATGAGAATTAAGATGTCAGTTTTATTGCTTATGTATTGTTTTCTAATAATGTAAATCTTACAGTAAGTGTGAAAGAGCACCATGAGCATGGTTTGGCAACACCTCGATTTCAAAATTCTCATTCTTGTTTTCAGATCTCTCCATGGCCTCATCCTCCCTATCTCTGTAACCTCCTCCAGCCCTACAATCCTGCGAGATCTCTGCACTCCTCCAGTTCTGGCCTCTTGTGCATCTCCGATTTTAAGCACTGTATCATTGGCGGCCGTATCTCAGCTGCCTAGGACCTAACCTCTGAAATTCCCTCCTTCAAATCTCTCCCACCTCTCATCCCCTCTCCTTTCTTTAAGATATTTCTTAAAACCTACCTCTTTGACCAAGCCTTTCGTCATCTGTCCAAATGCATCCTTTTGTAGTTCAGTCAAATTTTGTTTGATAATGCTGCTGTGAAGCACCTTTAGGATATTTTACCACATTAAATGTGCTATATACTG
The DNA here is from genome assembly GCF_036365525.1 of Heterodontus francisci. Classification (NCBI taxonomy): domain Eukaryota; kingdom Metazoa; phylum Chordata; class Chondrichthyes; order Heterodontiformes; family Heterodontidae; genus Heterodontus; species Heterodontus francisci. The sequence continues at coordinate 2,850,509 of NW_027140221.1, read as the reverse complement.
TATATAAATTGTGTAGATATTCAAGATGGCTCCTGGGCTGGAAGCTCCCTTGCTGTTCAACTCTATCCATGGCCATCTGCTCCCATCCCTAACGTTTTCTCCCCCAATCTGCCCTCTTAAACTGTTTAAATTCCCCTGGCTCTTTAAATCAGTTCATTTTAGCCCTATCTAAAAGTTAACAGTTAGTTTAGTGTATGTTACCTGGGCCCACTGCCCTCCCCCAGCCACACCTGCTCTTTGTTTTCTCAATGAAATTGATCCGGATGAAACTGACGAGAACAGCTGCCGATACTTTAATCTCCGATCCTGCTGTCTTCACAGTCCAGAGTGTCTGCAGCCACGGCATGCGGTAAGTCCATTGAGGTGAAGAAGGAGCTGCGGGACCCGAGAGAAGTCCTGTGAAAAGGTGCCCCGAACACCCAAAACATCCACGAACGGCCCCCCCGGCCGCAACTTCAAAGCGCCCGCGGGAGATGGCTCGGAGAGCATCTGCAGCGCACTGTCGGCAATGCTGCATGCCTTTATTTAAACCACTGCAAAAAAAAACCCTTAGCAAATGTAATCACCTCTAAGTCTGCCAAATGATGCTTCACCTCCCGAAGGACGTGGATGAGCTTTCCGGACGTCGATGGTGGGCACTGACGGAATGGCTTATTACCTGCACCAGATTCCACCCCCCCTCCCCCCCCCCTTTACCCCCCTTCCACCCACCCCCACCCCCGTCCCCTTCCCTGCTCCACCCTCTCAGCTCACCCCCTCACAACCCCGTCCCAGCCCGCCCCCCCCTCGCACCATCTTCACCCCGCACACCCTTCCCCTGCACCCCCCCAACCCCCTCCCTCTACCCCTCCCCCTTGCATCCCCTCCTCCCACCGGCACCATCCTACACCTGTGTAGGGGCCCCAACAACCCCACTGCCTTGTGGGCGTCTCGGGAGAGACCAAGGCTAAGGGAGTAAACCCTAACAGAAAATCCGGAGCGGAACCCCGTAGGCGGTCATGTGTCACCTTTGGCATGTTTCCGGCAGTTCCTGCAGCCATACTGGTGCCAAACGTCGTGTCCTGCACTCCTTTGGACCCCACCAGAAAGGCCGAGAGGGGGGTTTTGACGACTGGGCAACTCTCAACCTCCATAAATTTGCCCAGGCATGCGCCATGGAGAGGTCACTCCATAGTTGCCTCACAGCGACTGAAACAACACGGAAGGCAGCAGTTACGGGTTATAAGTCCAGATAAATTGGCGTAGAAACTGGGCGCCACGGGTTGCCTTTGTCGGTGGGAGAGGTCATTGCACCTCACTGGACAGCTACCGCCCGCCTCAAACCGGGCAGCCCCCGGTCAATAAGGTTCTGTCCCGCCACAGTCTGCCTGCTTCAATGGGTGCTTGGAGCTCAGGGTCATTGCCCGAAAGGTGGACTGATACACCGCAACAAACAACATGAAAAAAGGAAAGAAGGTACCAGCCCTTCGCTTTGCAAGCTGGAACGTCAGAACTATGTGTCCTGGCCTGTCGGAAGACCTTACACAAATCAACGATTCTCGGAAGACCGCCATCATTAACAACGAGCTCAGTAGACTCAATGTGGACATTGCAGCACTTCAGGAGACTCGCCTCCCCGCGAGTGGCTCTCTAGCAGAGCAAGACTACACCTTCTTCTGGCAGGGCAGGGATCCTGAAGAACCAAGACAGCATGGAGTGGGCTTCGCCATCAGAAACTCCTTGCTCAGCATGATAGAGCCTCCCTCAAATGGCTCGGAACGCATACTGTCCATCCGACTGCTCACCACCTCTGGTCCAGTACACCTACTCAGCATCTATGCTCCAACACTCTGTTCCGCACCTGAAGCTAAAGACCAGTTCTATGAACAACTCCATAACATCATTAGCAGCATCCCCAACACCGAACACCTATTCCTGCTGGGGGACTTTAATGCCAGGGTTGGGGCCGACCATGACTCATGGCCCTCCTGCCTTGGGCGCTATGGCGTTGGAAGGATGAATGAGAACGGGCAGAGACTGCTTGAGTTGTGTACCTATCATAACCTCTGCATCACCAACTCGTTCTTTCACACTAAACCCTGTCACCAGGTTTCATGGAGGCACCCAAGATCACGTCGTTGGCACCAGCTAGACCTCATTGTCACAAGGCGAGCCGCCTTAAACAGTGTTCAAATCACACGCAGCTTCCACAGTGCGGACTGCGACACCGACCACTCCCTGGTGTGCAGCAAGGTTAGACTCAGACCAAAGAAGTTGCATCATTCCAAGCAGAAGGGCCACCCGCGCATCAACACGAGCAGAATTTCTCACCCACAGCTGTTACAAAAATTTCTAAATTTACTTGTAACAGCCCTTCAAAACACTCCCACAGGGGATGCTGAGACCAAGTGGGCCCACATCAGAGACGCCATCTATGAGTCAGCTTTGACCACCTACGGCAAAAGTGCGAAGAGAAATGTAGACTGGTTTCAATCTCATAATGAAGAGCTGGAACCTGTCATAGCCGCTAAGCGCATTGCACTTTTGAACTACAAGAAAGCCCCCAGCGATTTAACATCCGCAGCACTTAAAGCAGCCAGAAGTACTGCACAAAGAACAGCTAGGCGTTGCGCAAACGACTACTGGCAACACCTATGCAGCCATATTCAGCTGGCCTCAGACACCGCAAACATCAGAGGAATGTATGATGGCATGAAGAGAGCTCTTGGGCCAACCATCAAGAAGATCACCCCCCTCAAATCTAAATCGGGGGACATAATCACTGACCAACGCAAACAGATGGACCGCTGGGTTGAGCACTACCTAGAACTGTACTCCAGGGAGAATGCTGTCACTGAGACTGCCCTCAATGCAGCCCAGCCTCTACCAGTCATGGATGAGCTGGACATACAGCCAACCAAATCGGAACTCAGTGATGCCATTGATTCCCTAGCCAGCGGAAAAGCCCCTGGGAAGGACAGCATTACCCCTGAAATAATCAAGAGTGCCAAGCCTGCTATACTCTCAGCACTACATGAAGTGCTATGCCTGTGCTGGGACGAGGGAGCAGTACCCCAGGACATGCGCGATGCCAACATCATCACCCTCTATAAAAACAAAGGTGACCGCGGTGACTGCAACAACTACCGTGGAATCTCCCTGCTCAGCATAGTGGGGAAAGTCTTTGCTCGAGTCGCTCTGAACAGGCTCCAGAAGCTGGCCGAGCGCGTCTACCCTGAGGCACAGTGTGGCTTTCGTGCAGAGAGATCGACTATTGACATGCTGTTCTCCCTTCGTCAGATACAGGAGAAATGCCGTGAACAACAGATGCCCCTCTACATTGCTTTCATTGATCTCACCAAAGCCTTTGACCTCGTCAGCAGACGTGGTCTCTTCAGACTACTAGAAAAGATCGGATGTCCACCAAAGCTACTAAGCATCATCACCTCATTCCATGACAATATGAAAGGCACAATTCAACATGGTGGCTCCTCATCAGAGCCCTTTCCTATCCTGAGTGGTGTGAAACAGGGCTGTGTTCTCGCACCCACACTTTTTGGGATTTTCTTCTCCCTGCTGCTTTCACATGCGTTCAAATCCTCTGAAGAAGGAATTTTCCTCCACACAAGATCAGGGGGCAGGTTGTTCAACCTTGCCCGTCTAAGAGCGAAGTCCAAAGTACGGAAAGTCCTCATCAGAGAACTCCTCTTTGCTGACGATGCTGCTTTAACATCTCACACTGAAGAATGCCTGCAGAGTCTCATCGACAGGTTTGCGTCTGCCTGCAATGAATTTGGCCTCACCATCAGCCTCAAGAAAACGAACATCATGGGGCAGGATGTCAGAAATGCTCCATCCATCAATATTGGCGACCACACTCTGGAAGTGGTTCAAGAGTTCACCTACCAAGGCTCAACTATCACCAGTAACCTGTCTCTAGATGCAGAAATCAACAAGCGCATGGGTAAGGCTTCCACTGCTATGTTCAGACTGGCCAAGAGAGTGTGGGAAAATGGCGCACTGACACGGAACACAAAAGTCCGAGTGTATCAGGCCTGTGTCCTCAGTACCTTGCTCTACGGCAGCGAGGCCTGGACAACGTATGCCAGCCAAGAGCGACGTCTCAATTCATTCCATCTTCGCTGCCTTCGGAGAATACTTGGCATCAGGTGGCAGGACTATATCTCCAACACAGAAGTCCTTGAAGCGGCCAACATCCCCAGCTTATACACACTACTGAGTCAGCGGCGCTTGAGATGGCTTGGCCATGTGAGCCGCATGGAAGATGGCAGGATCCCCAAAGACACATTGTACAGCGAGCTCGCCACTGGTATCAGACCCACCGGCCGTCCATGTCTCCGTTATAAAGACGTCTGCAAACGCGACATGAAATCGTGTGACATTGATCACAAGTCGTGGGAGTCAGTTGCCAGCATTCGCCAGAGCTGGCGGGCAGCCATAAAGACAGGGCTAAATTGTGGCGAGTCGAAGAGACTTAGTAGTTGGCAGGAAAAAAGACAGAGGCGCAAGGGGAGAGCCAACTGTGCAACAGCCCCAACAAACAAATTTCTCTGCAGCACCTGTGGAAGAGCCTGTCACTCCAGAATTGGCCTTTATAGCCACTCCAGGCGCTGCTTCACAAACCACTGACCACCTCCAGGCGCGTATCCATTGTCTCTCGAGATAATGAGGCCCAAAAGAAGAAGTGTAGGTCTCTGTTACTTGGTGTCAGTGTATGTCTTTGTTACTTGGTGTAAGTGTATGTCTCTGTTACTTGGTGTCAGTGTATGTCATTGATACTTGGTGTAAGTGTGTGACTGTGTTACTGGGTATCAGTGTATGTCTTTGTTACTTGGTATCAGTGTGCGTCTTTGTTACTGGGTGTCAGTGCATGTCTTTGTTACTGGGTGTCAGTGTATGTCTTTGTGACCTGGTGGAAGTGTGTGTCTGCGTTACTGGGTATCAGTATCTGTCTTTGTTACTTGGTGTAAGGGTATGTCTGAGTTATTTGGTGTAAATGTGTGTCTGTTTTATTGGGTATCAGTGTATGTCTTTGTTACTTGGTGTAGGTGTGTGTCTGTGTTAACTGGTATCAGTGTATGTATTTGTTACTTGGTGTAAATGTATGTCTTTGTTACTTGGTGTCAGTGTATGTCTTTGTTACTTTGTGTCAGTATGTGTCTTTGTTACTGGGTGTCAGTGTATGTCATTGTTACTGGGTGTCAGTGTATGTGTTTGTTACTTTGTGTCAGTGTATGTCTGTGTTAGTTGGTGTAAGTATGTGTCTGTGTTATTGGGGATCAGTGTATGTCTTTGTTACTTGGTGTAAGTGTGTGTCTGTCTTACTGGGTATCAGTGTCTGTCTTTGTTACTTGGTGTCAGTGTATGTCTTTGTTACTGGGTGTCAGTGCGTGTCTATGTTACTGGGTATAATTGTATGTCTTTGTTACTTGGTGTCAGTGTATGTCTTTGTACTCGGTGTAAGTGGATGTCTTTGCTACTTGGTGTCAGTGTATGTCTGTGTTACTTGGTGTCAGTGTGTGTCTTTGTTACTTGTTGTCAGTTTTTCTCTGTGTTACTGGGTGTCAGTGTGTATCTGTGTTCCTGGGTGTCAGTGTATGTCATTGTTACTTGGTGTCAATGTATGTCTTTGTTACTTGGTGTAAGTGTATGACTTTGTTACTTGGTGTCAGTGTATGTCTTTGTTACTTGGTGTTAGTGTGTATCTGTGTTACTGGGTATCAGTGTATGTCTTTGTTAATTGGTGTCAGTGTATGTCTTTGTTACTTGGTGTCAGTGTATGTCTTTGTTACTTGGTGTAAGTGTGTGTCTGTGAAACTGGGTATCTGTGTATGTCTTTGTTAATTGGTGTCAGTGTATGTCTTTGTTACTTGGTGTAAGTGTGTGTCTGTGTTACTGGGTATCAGTGTTTGTCTTTGTTACTTGGTGTAAGTGTACGTCTTTGTTACTTGGTGTCCGTGCATGTCTTTGTTACATGGTGTAAGTGTGTGTCTGTGTTACTGGGTATCAGTGTATGTCTTTGTTACTTGGTGTCTGTCTATGTCTGTGATACTTGCTGTAAGTGTGTGTCTGTGTGGCTTGGTGTCTTTGTATGTCTTTGTTACTTGGTGTAAGTGTTTGTCTGTGTTACTTGGTGTCAGTGTATGTCTTTGTTACTTGGTGTCTGTGTCTGTCTGTGATACTTGCTGTCAGTGTGTGTCTGTGTGGCTTGGTGTCTTTGTATGTCTTTGTTACTTGCTGTAAGTGTATGTCTTTGTTACTTGGTGTCAGTGTATGTCTTTGTTACTTGGCGTAAGTGTATGTCTTTGTTACTTGGTGTCAGTGTATGTCTTTGTTACTTGGCGTAAGTGCATGTCTTTGCTACTTGGTGTCAGTGTATGTCTTTGATACTTGGTGTAAGTGTATGTCTGTGTTACTGGGTATCAGTGTATGTCTTTGTTACTTGGTGTCAGTGTATGTCTTTTTTACTTGGTGTAAGTGTATGTCTTTGTTACTTGGTGTCAGTTTATGTCTTTGTTACTTGGTGTATGTGTGTGTCTGTGTTACTAGGTATCAGTGTATGTCTTTGTTAATTGGTGTCAGTGTATGTCTTTGTTACTTGGTGTAAGTGTGTGTCTGTGTTACTGGGTATCAGTGTATGTCTTTGTTACTTGGTGTAAGTGTACGTCTTTGTTACTTGGTGTCCGTGCATGTCTTTGTTACTTGGTGTAAGTGTATGCCGTTGTTACTTGGTGTCAGTGTATGTCTCTGTTACTTGGTGTAAGTGTGTGTCTGTGTTACTGGGTATCAGTGTATGTCCTTGTTACTTGGTGTCATTGTCTGTATTGTTAATTGGTGTAAGTGTGTGTCTGTGTTACTGGGTATCAGTGTATGTCTTTGTTACTTGGTGTAAGTGTATGTCTTTGTTCCTTGGTGTCAGTGTATGTCTATGTTACTTGGTGTAAGTGTATGTCTTTGTTACTTGATGTCAGTGCATGTCTTTGTTACTTGGTGTCAGTGTGTGCCTTTTTTACTTGGTGTCATTGTGTGTCTTTGTTACTGGGTTTCAGTGTATGTCTTTGTTACTGGGTGTCAGTTTCTGTCTTTGTGACTTGGTGTCAGTGTGTGTCTGCGTTACTGGGTATCAGTTTCTGTCATTGTTACTTCGTGTAAGTGTGTGTCTGTGTTACTGGGTATCAGTGTATGTCTTTGTTACTTGGTGTCAGTGTATGTCTTTGTTACATGGTGTAAGTGTGTGTCTGTGTTACTGGGTATCAGTGTATGCCTTTGTTACTTGGTGTCAGTGTATGTCTTTGATACTTGGTGTAAGTGTATGTCTGTGTTACTGGGTATCAGTGTATGTCTTTGTTACTTGGTGTCAGTGCATGTCTTTTTTACTTGGTGTAAGTGTATGTCTTTGTTACTTGGTGTCATTGTATGTCTTTGTTACTTGGTGTATGTGTGTGTCTGTGTTACTGGGTATCAGTGTATGTCTTTGTTAATTGGTGTCAGTGTAAGTCTTTGTTACTTGGTGTAAGTGTGTGTCTGTGTTACTGGGTATCAGTGTTTGTCTTTGTTACTTGGTGTAAGTGTACGTCTTTGTTACTTGGTGTCCGTGCATGTCTTTGTTACTTGGTGAAAGTGTATGCCTCTGTTACTTGTTGTCAGTGTATGTCTCTGTTACTTGGTGTAAGTGTGTGTCTGTGTTACTGGGTATCAGTCTATGTCTTTGTTACTTGGTGTCATTGTCTGTCTTTGTTACTTGTTGTAAGTGTGTGTCTGTGTTACTGGGTTTCAGTGTATGCCTTTGTTACTTGGTGTCAGTGTATGTCTGTGTTACTTGGTGTAAGTGTGTGTCTGTGTTACTGTGTATCAGTGTATGTCTTTGTTACTTGGTGTAAGTGTATGTCTTTGTTACTTGGTGTCAGTGTATGTCTGTGTTACTTGGTGTAAGTGTATTTCTTTGTTACTTGGTGTCAGTGCATGTCTTTGTTACTTGGTGTAAGTGTATGTCTTTTCTACTTGGTGTCAGTGTATGTCTGTGTTACTGGGTATCAGTGTATGTCTTTGTTACTTGGTGTAAGTGTACGTCTTTGTTACTTGGTGTCCGTGCATGTCTTTGTTACTTGGTGTAAGTGTATGCCGTTGTTACTTGGTGTCAGTGTATGTCTCTGTTACTTGGTGTAAGTGTGTGTCTGTGTTACTGGGTATCAGTGTATGTCTTTGTTACTTGGTGTAAGTGTATGTCTTTGTTCCTTGGTGTCAGTGTATGTCTGTGTTACTTGGTGTAAGTGTATGTCTTTGTTACTTGATGTCAGTGCATGTCTTTGTTACTTGGTGTCAGTGTGTGCCTTTGTTACTTGGTGTCATTGTGTGTCTTTGTTACTGGGTTTCAGTGTATGTCTTTGTTACTGGGTGTCAGTTTCTGTCTTTGTGACTTGGTGTAAGTGTGTGTCTGCGTTACTGGGTATCAGTTTCTGTCATTGTTACTTCGTGTAAGTGTGTGTCTGTGTTACTGGGTATCAGTGTATGTCTTTGTTACTTGGTGTCAGAGTATGTCTGTGTTACTTGGTGTAAGTGTGTGTCTTTGTTACTTGGTGTCAGTGTATGTCTGTGTTACTTGGTGTAAGTGTATGTCTTTGTTACTTGGTGTCAGTGTATGTCTTTGTTACTTGGTGTCAGTGTATGTCTTTGTTACATGGTGTAAGTGTGTGTCTGTGTTACTGGGTATCAGTGTATGCCTTTGTTACTTGGTGTCAGTGTATGTCTTTTTTACTTGGTGTAAGTGTATGTCTTTGTTACTTGGTGTCATTGTATGTCTTTGTTACTTGGTGTATGTGTGTGTCTGTGTTACTGGGTATCAGTGTATGTCTTTGTTAATTGGTGTCAGTGTATGTCTTTGTTACTTGGTGTAAGTGTGTGTCTGTGTTACTGGGTATCAGTGTTGGTCTTTGTTACTTGGTGTAAGTGTACGTCTTTGTTACTTGGTGTCCGTGCATGTCTTTGTTACTTGGTGAAAGTGTATGCCTCTGTTACTTGTTGTCAGTGTATGTCTCTGTTACTTGGTGTAAGTGTGTGTCTGTGTTACTGGGTATCAGTCTATGTCTTTGTTACTTGGTGTCATTGTCTGTCTTTGTTACTTGGTGTAAGTGTATGTCTTTGTTACTTGGTGTCAGTGTATGTCTGTGTTACTTGGTGTAAGTGTATGTCTTTGTTACTTGGTGTCAGTGCATGTCTTTGTTACTTGGTGTAAGTGTATGTCTTTGCTACTTGGTGTCAGTGTATGTCTTTGTTACTTGTTGTAAGTGTATGTCTTTGCTACTTGGTGTCATTGTATGTCTTTGATACTTGGTGTAAGTGTATGTCTGTGTTATTGGGTATCAGTGTCTCTCTTTGTTACTTGGTGTAAGAGTGTGTCTGTGTTACTGGGTATCAGTGTATGTCTTTGCTACTTGGTGTCAGTATATGTCTTTTTCACTTGGTGTAAGTTTATGTCTTTGTTACTTGGTGTCAGTGTGTGTCTGTGTTACTTGGTGTAAGTGTGTGTCTGTGTAACTGGGTATCAGTGTATGTCTTTGTTAATTGGTGTAAGTGCGTGTCTGTGTTACTGGGTATCTGTGTATGTCTTTGTTACTTGGTGTCAGTGTATGTCTGTGTTACTTGGTGTAAGTGTATGTCTTTGTTACTTTGTGTCAGTGTATGTCTTTGTTACTTGGTGTAAGTGTGTGTCTGTTTTACTGGGTATCAGTGTATGTCTTTGTTAATTGCTGTCATTGTATGTCTTTGTTACTTGGTGTCAGTGTGTGTCTTTGTTACTGGGTGTCTGTGCATGTATTTGTTACTGGGTATAAGTGTCTGTCTTTGTTACTTGGTGTAAGAGTGTGTCTGTGTTGCTGGGTATCAGTTTATGTCTTTGTTACTTGGTGTCAGTGTAGGTCTGTGTTACTTGGTGTAAGTGTGTGTCTTTCTTACTTGGTGTAAGTGCATGTCTTTGTTACTTGGTCTCAGTGTATGTCTGTGTAACTTGGTGAAAGTGTGTGTCTTTGTTAGTTGGTGTAAGTGTATGTCTTTGTTACTTGGTGTCAGTGTATGTCTGTGTTATTTGGTGAAAGTGTATGTATTTGTTACTTCGTGTCGGTGTATGTCATTGTTACTTGGTGTAAGTGCTTGTCTGTGTTACTGGGTATCAGTGTATGTCTTTGTTAGTTGGTGTCTGTGCATGTCTGTGATACTTGGTGTAAATGTGTGTCTGTGTTACCGGGTATCAGTGTATGTCTTTGTTACTTGGTGTCAGTGTATGTCTGTGTAACTTGGTGTAAGTGTGTGTCTCTGTTACTGGGTATCAGTGTCTGACTTTGTTACTTGGTGTAAGTGTATGCCTTTGTTACTTGGTGTCAGTGTATGTCTGTGTTAACTTGTGTCAGTGGATGTCTTTGTTACTTTGTGTCAGTGTCTGTCTTTGTTACTGGGTGTCACTGTATGTCTTTGTTACTGGGTGTCAGTGTATGTCTTTGTTACTTGGTGTCAGTGTATGTATTTGTTACTTGGTGTCAGTGTCTGTCTTTGTTACTTGGTGTCAGTGTATGTCTGTGTTAATTTGTGACAGTGGATGTCTTTGTTATTTTGTGTCAGTGTCTGTCTTTGTTACTGGGTGTCACTGTATGTCTTTGTCACTGGGTGTCAGTGTATGTCTTTGTGACTTGGTGTAAGTGTGTGTCTCTGTTACTGGGTATCAGTGTCTGTCTTTGTTACTTGGTGTAAGTGTATGCCTTTGTGACTTGGTGTAAGTGTGTGTCTCTGTTACTGTGTATCAGTGTCTGTCTTTTTTACTTGGAGTAAGTGTGTGTCTGTGTTACTGGGTATCAGTGTGTGTCTTTGTTACTTGGTGTAAGTGTATGCCTTTGTTACTTGGTGTCAGTGTATGTCTTTGATACTTGGTGTCAGTGTATGTCAGTGTTACTTGGTGTAAGTTTGTGTCTTTGTTAATTGGTGTCAGTGTATGTCTTTGATACTTTGTGTATGTGTGTGTCTGTGTTACTGGGTATCAGTGTATGTCTTTGTTAATTGGTGTCAGTGTATGTCTTTGTTACTTGGTGTAAGTGTGTGTCTGTGTTACTGGGTATCAGTGTTTGTCTTTGTTAGTTGATGTAAGTGTACGTCTTTGTTACTTGGTGTCCGTGCATGTCTTTGTTACTTGGTGAAAGTGTATGCCTTTGTTACTTGGTGTCAGTGTATGTCTCTGTTACTTGGTGTAAGTGTGTGTCTGTGTTACTGGTTATCAGTCTATGTCTTTGTCACTTGGTGTCATTGTCTGTCTTTGTTACTTGGTGTCCGTGCATGTCTTTGTTACTTGGTGAAAGTGTATGCCTTTGTTACTTGGTGTCAGTGTATGTCTCTGTTACTTGGTGTAAGTGTGTGTCTGTGTTACTGGGTATCAGTCTATGTCTTTGTTACTTGGTGTCATTGTCTGTCTTTGTTACTTGGTGTAAGTGTGTGTCTGTGTTACTGGGTATCAGTGTATGTTTTTGTTACTTGGTGTCAGTGTCTGTCATTGTTACTTCGTGTAAGTGTGTGTCTGTGTTACTGGGTATCAGTGTATGTCTTTGTTTCTTGGTGTCAGTGTATGTCTGTGTTACTTGGTGTAAGTGTGTGTCTTTGTTACTTGGTGTCAGTGTATGTCTGTGTTACTTGGTGTAAGTGTATATCTTTGTTACTTGGTGTCAGTGTATGTCTTTGTTACATGGTGTAAGTGTGTGTCTGTGTTACTGGGTATCAGTGTATGTCTTTGTTACTTGGTGTCTGTGTATGTCTGTGATACTTGCTGTAAGTGTGTGTCTGTGTGGCTTGGTGTCTTTGAATGTCTTTGTTACTTGGTGTAAGTGTATGTCTTTGTTACTTGGTGTCAGTGTATGTCTTTGTTACTTGGTGTCTGTGTCTGTCTGTGATACTTGGTGTCAGTGTGTGTCTGTGTGGCTTGGTGTCTTTGTATGTCTTTGTTACTTGCTTTAAGTGTATGTCTTTGTTACTTGGCGTAAGTGTATGTCTTTGTTACTTGGTGTCAGTGTATGTCTTTGTTACTTGGCGTAAGTGTATGTCTTTGCTACTTGGTGTCAGTGTATGTCTTTGATACTTGGTGTAAGTGTATGTCTGTGTTACTGGGTATCAGTGTATTTCTTTGTTACTTGGTGTCAGTGTATGTCTTTTTTACTTGGTGTAAGTGTATGTCTTTGTTACTTGGTGTCAGTGTATGTCTTTGTTACTTAGTGTATGTGTGTGTCTGTGTTACTAGGTATCAGTGTATGTCTTTGTTAATTGGTGTCAGTGTATGTCTTTGTTACTTGGTGTAAGTGTGTGTCTGTGTTACTGGGTATCAGTGTATGTCTTTGTTACTTGGTGTAAGTGTACGTCTTTGTTACTTGGTGTCCGTGCATGTCTTTGTTACTTGGTGTAAGTGTATGCCTTTGTTACCTGGTGTCAGTGTATGTCTCTGTTACTTGGTGTAAGTGTGTGTCTGTCTTACTGGGTATCAGTGTATGTCCTTGTTACTTGGTGTCATTGTCTGTCTTTGTTACTTGGTGTAAGTGTGTGTCTGTGTTACTGGGTATCAGTGTATGTCTTTGTTACTTGGTGTCAGTGTATGTCTTTGCTACTTGGTGTAAGTGTATGTCTTTGTTCCTTGGTGTCAGTGTATGTCTGTGTTACTTGGTGTAAGTGTATGTCTTTGTTACTTGATGTCAGTGCATGTCTTTGTTACTTGGTGTCAGTGTGTGCCTTTGTTACTTGGTGTCATTGTGTGTCTTTGTTACTGGGTTTCAGTGTATGTCTTTGTTACTGGGTGTCAGTTTCTGTCTTTGTGACTTGGTGTAAGTGTGTGTCTGCGTGACTGGGTATCAGTTTCTCTCATTGTTACTTCGTGGAAGTGTGTGTCTGTGTTACTGGGTATCAGTGTATGTCTTTGTTACTTGGTGTCAGTGTATGTCTGTGTTACTTGGTGTAAGTGTATGTCTTTGTTACTTGGTGTCAGTGCATGTCTTTGTTACTTGGTGTAAGTGTATGTCTTTGCTACTTGGTGTCAGTGTATGTCTTTGTTACTTGTTGTAAGTGTATGTCTTTGTTACTTGGTGTCAGTGTATGTCTTTGATACTTGGTGTAAGTGTATGTCTGTGTTATTGGGTATCAGTGTCTCTCTTTGTTACTTCGTGTAAGAGTGTGTCTGTGTTACTGGGTATCAGTGTATGTCTTTGCTACTTGGTGTCGGTATATGTTTTTTTCACTTGGTGTAAGTTTATGTCTTTGTTACTTGGTGTCAGTGTGTGTCTGTGTTACTTGGTGTATGTGTGTGTCTGTGTAACTAGGTATCAGTGTATGTCTTTGTTAATTGGTGTAAGTGCGTGTCTGTGTTACTGGGTATCTGTGTATGTCTTTGTTACTTGGTGTCAGTGTATGTCTGTGTTACTTGGTGTAAGTGTATGTCTTTGTTACTTTGTGTCAGTGTATGTCTTTGTTACTTGGTGTAAGTGTGTGTCTGTTTTACTGGGTATCAGTGTATGTCTTTGTTAATTGCTGCCATTGTATGTCTTTGTTACTGGGTGTCAGTGTATGTCTTTGTTACTTGGTGTAAGTGTATGTCTTTGCTACTTGGTGTCAGTGTATGCCTTTGATACTTGGTGTAAGTGTATGTCTGTGTTACTGGGTATCAGTGTATGTCTTTGTTACTTGGTGTCAGTGTATGTCTTTTTTACTTGGTGGAAGTGTATGTCTTTGTTACTTGGTGTCAGTGTATGTCTTTCTTACTTGGTGTATGTGTGTGTCTGTGTTACTGGGTATCAGTGTATGTCTTTGTTAATTGGTGTCAGTGTATGTCTTTGTTACTTGGTGTAAGTGTGTGTCTGTGTTACTGGGTATCAGTATATGTCTTTGTTACTTGGTGTAAGTGTACGTCTTTGTTACTTGGTGTCCGTGCATGTCTTTGTTACTTGGTGTAAGTGTATGCCTTTGTTACTTGGTGTCAGTGTATGTCTCTGTTACTTGGTGTCAGTGCATGTCTTTGTTACTTAGTGTCAGTGTGGGCCTTTGTTACTTGGTGTCATTGTGTGTCTTTGTTACTTGGTTTCAGTGTATGTCTTTGATACTGGGTGTCAGTTTATGACTTTGTGACTTGGTGCAAGTGTGCGTCTGCGTTACTGGGTATCAGTGTCTGTCATTGTTACTTCGTGTAAGTGTGTGTCTGTGTTACTGGGTATCAGTGTATGTCTTTGTTACTTGGTGTCAGTGTCTGTCTGTGTTACTTGGTGTAAGTGTGTGTCTTTGTTACTTGGTGTCAGTGTATGTCTGTGTTACTTGGTGTAAGTGTATATCTTTGTTACTTGGTGTCAGTGTATGTCTTTGTTACATGGTGTAAGTGTGTGTCTGTGTTACTGGGTATCAGTGTATGTCTTTGTTACTTGGTGTCTGTGTATGTCTGTGATACTTGCTGTAAGTGTGTGTCTGTGTGGCTTGGTGTCTTTGTATGTCTTTGTTACTTGGTGTAAGTGGATGTTTTTGTTACTTGGTGTCAGTGTATGTCTTTGTTACTTGGTGTCTGTGTCTGTCTGTGATACTTGCTGTCACTGTGTGTCTGTGTGGCTTGGTGTCTTTGTATGTCTTTGTTACTTGCTGTAAGTGTATGTCTTTGTTACTTGGTGTCAGTGTATGTCTTTGTTACTTGGCGTAAGTGCATGTCTTTGCTACCTGGTGTCAGTGTATGTCTTTGATACTTGGTGTAAGTGTATGTCTGTGTTACTGGGTATCAGTGTATGTCTTTGTTACTTTGTGTCTGTGTATGTCTTTTTTACTTGGTGTAAGTGTATGTCTTTGTTACTTGGTGTCAGTTTATGTCTTTGTTACTTGGTGTATGTGTGTGTCTGTGTTACTAGGTATCAGTGCATGTCTTTGTTAATTGGTGTCAGTGTATGTCTTTGTTACTTGGTGTAAGTGTGTGTCTGTGTTACTGGGTATCAGTGTATGTCTTTGTTACTTGGTGTAAGTGTACGTCTTTGTTACTTAGTGTCCGTGCATGTCTTTGTTACTTGGTGTAAGTGTATGTCTTTGTTACTTGATGTCAGTGCATGTCTTTGTTACTTGGTGTCAGTGTGTGCCTTTGTTACTTGGTGTCATTGTGTGTCTTTGTTACTGGGTTTCAGTGTATGTCTTTGTTACTGGGTGTCAGTTTCTGTCTTTGTGACTTGGTGTAAGTGTGTGTCTGCGTTACTGGGTATCAGTTTCTGTCATTGTTACTTCGTGTAAGAGTGTGTCTGTGTTACTGGGTATCAGTGTATGTCTTTGTTACTTGGTGTCAGTGTATGTCTGTGTTACTTGGTTTAAGTGTGTGTCTTTGTTACTTGGTGTCAGTGTATGTCTGTGTTACTTGGTGTAAGTGTATGTCTTTGTTACTTGGTGTCAGTGTATGTCTTTGTTACATGGTGTAAGTGTGTGTCTGTGTTACTGGGTATCAGTGTATGCCTTTGTTACTTGGAGTCAGTGTATGTCTTTGATACTTGGTGTAAGTGTATGTCTGTGTTACTGGGTATCAGTGTATGTCTTTGTTACTTGGTGTCAGTGTATGTCTTTTTTACTTGGTGTAAGTGTATGTCTTTGTTACTTGGTGTCATTGTATGTCTTTGTTACTTGGTGTATGTGTGTGTCTGTGTTACTGGGTATCAGTGTATGTCTTTGTTAATTGGTGTCAGTGTATGTCTTTGTTACTTGGTGTAAGTGTGTGTCTGTGTTACTGGGTATCAGTGTTTGTCTTTGTTACTTGGTGCAAGTGTACGTCTTTGTTACGTGGTGTCCGTGCATGTCTTTGTTACTTGGTGAAAGTGTATGCCTCTGTTACTTGTTGTCAGTGTATGTCTCTGTTCCTTGGTGTAAGTGTCTGTCTGTGTTACTGGGTATCAGTCTATGTCTTTGTTACTTGGTGTCATTGTCTGTCTTTGTTACTTGGTGTAAGTGTGTGTCTGTGTTACTGGGTATCAGTGTATGCCTTTGTTACTTGGTGTCAGTGTATGTCTGTGTTACTTGGTGTAAGTGTGTGTCTGTGTTACTGGGTATCAGTGTATGTCTTTGTTACTTGTTGTAAGTGTATGTCTTTGCTACTTGGTGTCAGTGTATGTCTTTGATACTTGGTGTAAGTGTATGTCTGTGTTATTGGGTATCAGTGTCTCTCTTTGTTACTTGGTGTAAGAGTGTGTCTGTGTTACTGGGTATCAGTGTATGTCTTTGCTACTTGGTGTCAGTATATGTCTTTTTCACTTGGTGAAAGTTTATGTCTTTGTTACTTGGTGTCAGTGTGTGTCTGTGTTACTTGGTGTAAGTGTGTGTCTGTGTAATTGGGTATCAGTGTATGTCTTTGTTAATTGGTGTAAGTGCGTGTCTGTGTTACTGGGTATCTGTGTATGTCTTTGTTACTTGGTGTCAGTGTATGTCTGTGTTACTTGGTGTAAGTGTATGTCTTTGTTACTTTGTGTCAGTGTATGTCTTTGTTACTTGGTGTAAGTGTGTGTCTGTTTTACTGGGTATCAGTGTATGTCTTTGTTAATTGCTGTCATTGTATGTCTTTGTTACTGGGTGTCAGTGTATGTCTTTGTTACTTGGTGTAAGAGTATGTCTTTGTTACTTGGTGTCAGTGTGTGTCTTTGTTACTGGGTGTCTGTGCATGTATTTGTTACTGGGTAAAAGTGTCTGTCTTTGTTACTTGGTGTAAGAGTGTGTCTGTGTTGCTGGGTATCAGTGTATGTCTTTGTTACTTGGTGTCAGTGTAGGTCTGTGTTACTTGGTGTAAGTGTGAGTCTTTCTTACTTGGTGTAAGTGCATGTCTTTGTTACTTGGTGTCAGTGTATGTCTGTGTAACTTGGTGAAAGTGAGTGTCTTTGTTAGTTGGTGTACCTGTATGTCTTTGTAACTTGGTGTCAGTGTATGTCTGTGTTACTTGGTGTAATTGTATGTCTTTGTTACTTGGTGTCAGTGTATGTCTTTGTTACTTGGTGTCTGTGCATGTCTGTGATACTTGGTGAAAGTGTGTATCTGTGTTACTGGGTATCAGTGTCTGTCTTTGTTACTTGGTGAAAGTGTGTGTCTTTGCTACTGGGTATCAGTGTATGTCTTTGTTACTTGGTGTAAGTGTATGTCTTTGTTACTTGGTGTCAGTGTATGTCTTTGATACTTGGTGTCAGTGTATGTCTGTGTTACTTGGTGTCAGTTTGTGTCTTTGTTACTGGGTTTCAGTGTCTGTCTTTGTTACTTGGTGTAAGTGTGTGTCTGTGTTATTGGGTATCAGTGTATGTGCTTGTTACTTGGTGTCAGTGTATGTCTTTGATACTTGGTGTCAATGTATGTCTGTTTTACTTGGTGTAAGTTAGTGTCTTTGTTACTTGGTGTCAGTGTATTTCTTTATTACTTGGTGTCAGTGCATGTCCTTGTTACTTGGTGTCAGTGTATGTCTTTGATACTTGGTGTCAATGTATGTCTCTGTTACTTGGTGTAAGTTAGTGTCTTTGTTACTTGGTGTCAGTGTATGTCTTTATTACTTGGTGTCTGTGTGTGTCTGTGTTACTTGGTGTAAGTGTGTGTCTGTGTAACTGGGTATCAGTGTATGTCTTTGTTACCTGGTGTAAGTGTGTGTCTGTGTTACTGGGTATCAGTGTATGTATTTGTTACTTGGTGTCAGTGTATGTCTTTCTTACTTGGCGTAAGTGTATGTCTTTGTTACTTGGTGTCAGTGTATGTCTTTGTTACTTGGTGTAAGTGTGTGTCTGTGTTACTGGGTATCAGTGTATGGCTTTGTTAACTGGTGTCAGTGTATGTCTTTGTTAACTGGTGTCAGTGTATGTCTGTGTAACTTGGTGAAAGTGTGTGTCTTTGTTAGTTGGTGTACCTGTATGTCTTTGTAACTTGGTGTCAGTGTATGTCTGTGTTACTTGGTGTAATTGCATGTCTTTGTTACTTGGTGTCAGTGTATGTCTTTGTTACTTGGTGTAAGTGTGTGTCTGTGTTACTGGGTATCAGTGTATGTCTTTGTTACTTGGTGTCTGTGTATGTCTGTGATACTTGGTGTAAGTGTGTATCTGTGTTACTGGGTATCAGTGTCTGTATTTGTTACTTGGTGTAAGTGTGTGTCTTTGTTACTGGGTATCAGTGTATGTCTTTGTTACTTGGTGTTTGTGTATGTCTGTGTTACTTGGTGTCAGTTTGTGTCTTTGTTACTGGGTTTCAGTGTCTGTCTTTGTTACTTGGTGTAAGTGTGTGTCTGTGTTATTGGGTATCAGTGTATGTGCTTGTTACTTGGTGTCAGTGTATGTCTTTGATACTTGGTGTCAATGTATGTCTGTTTTACTTGGTGTAAGTTAGTGTCTTTGTTACTTGGTGTCAGTGTATTTCTTTATTACTTGGTGTCAGTGCATGTCCTTGTTACTTGGTGTCAGTGTATGTCTTTGATACTTGGTGTCAATGTATGTCTCTGTTACTTGGTGTAAGTTAGTGTCTTTGTTACTTGGTGTCAGTGTATGTCTTTATTACTTGGTGTCTGTGTGTGTCTGTGTTACTTGGTGTAAGTGTGTGTCTGTGTAACTGGGTATCAGTGTATGTCTTTGTTACCTGGTGTAAGTGTGTGTCTGTGTTACTGGGTATCAGTGTATGTATTTGTTACTTGGTGTCAGTGTATGTCTTTCTTACTTGGCGTAAGTGTATGTCTTTGTTACTTGGTGTCAGTGTATGTCTTTGTTACTTGGTGTAAGTGTGTGTCTGTGTTACTTGGTATCAGTGTATGTCTTTGTTAACTGGTGTCAGTGTATGTCTTTGTTACTTGGTGTAAGTGTGTGTCTGTGTTATTGTGTATCAGTGTATGTCTTTGTTACTTGGTGTCAGTGTGTGTCTTTGTTACTGGGTGTCAGTGCATGTCTTTGTTACTGTTTGTCAGTGTATGTATTTTTTACTTGGTGTAAGTGTATGTCTTTGTTATTTGGTGTCAGTGTGTGTCTTTGTTACTGGGCGTCAGTGCATGTCTTTGTTACTGGGTATCAGTGTCTGTCTTTGTTACTTGGTGTAAGAGTGTTTCTGTGTTGCTGGGTATCAGTGTATGTCTTTGTTACTTGGTGTCAGTGTAGGTCTGTGTTACTTGGTGTAATTGTCTGTCTATCTTACTTGGTGTAAGTGCATTTCTTTGTTACTTGGTGTCAGTGTATGTCTGTGTAACTTGGTGTAGGTGTGTGTCTTTGTTAGTTGGTGTAAGTGTCTATCTTTGTTACTTGGTGTCAGCGTATGTATTTGTTACTTGGTGTCGGTGTATGTCTTTGTTACTTGGTGTAAGTGTTTGTCTGTGTTACTGGGTATCAGTGTATGTCTTTGTTAGTTGGTGTCTGTGTATGTCTGTGATACGTGGTGTAAGTGTGTGTCTGTGTTACCGGGTATCAGTGTATGTCTTTGTTACTTCGTGCCTGTGTATGTCTGTGATACTTGGTGTAAGTGTGTGTCTGTGTTACTGGGTATCAATGGATGTCTTTGTTACTTGGTGTAAGTGTGTGTCTGTGTTACTGGGTATCAGTGCATGTCCTTGTTACTTGGTGTCAGTGTATGTCTTTGTTACTTGGTGTAAGTGTATGTCTTTGTTACTTGGTGTCAGTGTATGTATTTGTTACTTGGTGTAAGTGTGTGTCTTTGTTACTGGGTATCAGTGTATGTCTTTGTTAATTTGTGTCAGTGGATGGCTTTGTTACTTGGTGTCAGTGTGTCTCTTTGTTACTGGGTGTCAGTGCATGTCTTTGTTCCTGGGTGTCAGTGTATGTCTTTGTGACTTGGTGGAAGTGTGTGTCTCTGTTACTGGGTATCAGTGTCTGTCTTTGTTACTTGGTGTAAGTGTGTCTGTGTTCCTGGGTATCAGTGTATATATTTGTTACTTGGTGTAAGTGTATGTCCTTGTTACTTTGTGTCAGTGTATGTCTTTGATACTTGGTGTCAGTGTGTGTCTGTGTTACTTGGTGTAAGTTTGTGTCTTTGTTACTTGGTGTCAGTGTATGTATTTGTTACTTGGTGTCAGTGTATGTCTGTGTTACATGGTGTAAGTGTATGTCTTTGTCACTTGGTGTCAGTGTATGACTTTGTTAATTGGTGTTAGTGTGTGTCTTTGTTACTTGGTGTAAGTGTATGTCTTTGTTACTTGGTGTAAGTGAATGTCTGTGTTACTTGGTGTAAGTGTGTGTCTTTGTTAGTTGGTGTAACTGTATGTCTTTGTAACTTGCTGTCAGTGTATGTCTGTGTTACCTGGTGTAATTGTATGTCTTTGTTACTTGGTGGCAGTGTATGTCTTTGTTACTTGGTGTAAGTGTGTGTCTGTGTTACTGGGTATCGGTGTATGTCTTTGTTACTTGGTGCAAGTGTGTGTCTGTGTTACTGGGTATCAATGGATGTCTTCGTTACTTGGTGTCTGTGTATGTCTTTGTTACTTGGTGTCAGTGTGTGACTTTGTTACTTGGTGTCAGTGTATGTCTTTATTATTTGGTGTAAGTGTGTGTCTTTGTTAGTTGGTGTAAGTGTGTGTCTGTGTTAACGGGTATCAGTGTATGTCTTTGTTACTTCGTGTCTGTGTATGTCTGTGATACTTGGTGTAAGTGTGTGTCTGTGTTACTGGGTATCAATGGATGTCTTTGTTACTTGGTGTAAGTGTGTGTCTTTGTTACTGGGTGTCAGTGCATGTCCTTGTTACTTGGTGTCAGTGTATGTCTTTGATACTTGGTGTCAATGTATGTCTGTGTTACTTGGTGTAAGTTAGTGTCTTTGTTACTTGGTGTCAGTGTATGTCTTTATTACTTGGTGTCTGTGTGTGTCTGTGTTACTTGGTGTAAGTGTGTGTTTGTGTAACTTGGTATCAGTGTATGTCTTTGTTAGTTGGTGTCTGTGTATGTCTGTGATACGTGGTGTAAGTGTGTGTCTGTGTTACCGGGTATCAGTGTATGTCTTTGTTACTTCGTGCCTGTGTATGTCTGTGATACTTGGTGTAAGTGTGTGTCTGTGTTACTGGGCATCAATGGATGTCTTTGTTACTTGGTGTAAGTGTGTGTCTTTGTTACTGGGTGTCAGTGCATGTCCTTGTTACTTGGTGTCAGTGTATGTCTTTGATACTTGGTGTCAATGTATGTCTGTGTTACTTGGTGCAAGTTAGTGTCTTTGTTACTTGGTGTCAGTGTATGTCTTTATTACTTGGTGTCTGTGTGTGTCTGTGTTACTTGGTGTAAGTGTGTGTCTGTGTAACTGGGTATCAGTGTATGTCTTTGTTACCTGGTGTAAGTGTGTGTCTGTGTTACTGGGTATCAGTGTATGTATTTGTTACTTGGTGTCAGTGTATGTCTTTCTTACTTGGCGTAAGTGTATGTCTTTGTTACTTGGTGTAAGTGTGTGTCTGTGTTACTGGGTATCAGTGTATGTCTTTGTTAACTGGTGTCAGTGTATGTCTTTGTTACTTGGTGTAAGTGTGTGTCTGTGTTATTGGGTATCAGTGTGTGTCTTTGTTACTTGGTGTCAGTGTGTGTCTTTGTTACTGGGTGTCAGTGCATGTCTTTGTTACTGGGTGTCAGTGTATGTATTTTTTACTTGGTGTAAGTGTATGTCTTTGTTATTTGGTGTCAGTGTCTGTCTTTGTTACTTGGTGTAAGAGTGTTTCTGTGTTGCTTGGTATCAGTGTATGTCTTTGTTACTTGGTGTAAGTGTGTGCCTGTGTTACTGGGTATCAGTGGATGTCTTCGTTACTTGGTGTCTGTGTATGTCTTTGTTACTTGGTGTCAGTGTGTGACTTTGTTACTTGGTGTCAGTGTATGTCTTTGTTATTTGGTGTAAGTGTGTGTCTTTGTTAGTTGGTGTAAGTGTGTGTCTGTGTTACCGGGTATCAGTGTATGTCTTTGTTACTTCGTGTCTGTGTATGTCTGTGATACTTGGTGTAAGTGTGTGTCGATGTTACTGGGTATCAATGGATGTCTTTGTTACTTGGTGTAAGTGTGTGTCTTTGTTACTGGGTGTCAGTGCATGTCCTTGTTACTTGGTGTCAGTGTATGTCTTTGATACTTGGTGTCAATGTATGTCTGTGTTACTTGGTGTAAGTTAGTGTCTTTGTTACTTGGTGTCAGTGTATGTCTTTATTACTTGGTGTCTGTGTGTGTCTGTGTTACTTGGTGTAAGTGTGTGTCTGTGTTACTGGGTATCAGTGTATGTCTTTGTTAACTGGTGTCAGTGTATGTCTTTGTTACTTGGTGTAAGTGTGTGTCTATGTTACTGGGTATCAGTGTATGTCTTTGTTACTTGGTGTCAGTGTGTGTCTTTGTTACTGGGTGTCAGTGCATGTCTTTGTTACTGGGTGTCAGTGTATGTATTTTTTACTTGGTGTAAGTGTATGTCTTTGTTATTTGGTGTCAGTGTGTGTCTTTGTTACTGGGTGTCAGTGCATGTATTTGTTACTGGGTATCAGTGTCTGTCTTTGTTACTTGGTGTAAGAGTGTTTCTGTGTTGCTGGGTATCAGTGTATGTCTTTGTTACTTGGTGTCAGTGTAGGTCTGTGTTACTTGGTGTAAGTGTCTGTCTTTCTTACTTGGTGTAAGAGCATTTCTTTGTTACTTGGTGTCAGTGTATGTCTGTGTTACTTGGTGTCAGTGTATGTATTTGTTACTTGGTGTCGGGGTATGTCTTTGTTACTTGGTGTAAGTGTTTGTCTGTGTTACTGGGTATCAGTGTATGTCTCTGATAGTTGGTGTCTGTGTATGTCTGTGATACGTGGTGTAAGTGTGTGTCTGTGTTACCGGGTATCAGTGTATGTCTTTGTTACTTCGTGTAAGTGTGTGTCTTTGTTACTGGGTATCAGTGCATGTCTTTGATACTTGGTGTCAGTGTATGTCTTTGTTACTTGGTGTAAGTGTATGTCTTTGTTACTTGGTGTCAGTGTATGTCTTTGTTACTTTGTGTACATTTATGTCTTTGTTACTTGGTGTCAGTGTTTGTATTTGTTACTTGGTGTAAGTGTGTGTCTTTGTTACTGGGTATCAGTGTATGTCTTTGTTACTTGGTGTAAGTGTGTGTCTGTGTTACTGGGTATCAGTGTATGTCCTTGTTACTTGGTGTCAGTGTATGTCTGTGTTACTTGGTGTAAGTTAGTGTCTTTGTGACTTGGTGTCAGTGTATGTCTTTGTTACTTGGTGTCTGTGTTTGTCTGTGTTACTTGGTGTAAGTGTGTGTCTGTGTAACTGGGTATCAGTGTATGTCTTTGTTACCTGGTGTAAGTGTGTGTCTGTGTTACTGGGTATCTGTGTATGCATTTGTTACTTGGTGTCAGTGTATGTCTTTCTTACTTGGTGTAAGTGTATGTCTTTGCTACTTGGTGTCAGTGTATGTCTTTGTTACTTGGTGTAAGTGTGTGTCTTTGTTACTGGGTGTAAGTGTATGTCTTTGATACTTGGTGTCAGTGTATGTCTGTGTTACTTGGTGTCAGTTTGTGTCTTTGTTACTGGGTTTCAGTGTCTGTCTTTGTTACTTGGTGTAAGTGTGTGTCTGCGTTATTTGGTATCAGTGTATGTGCTTGTTACTTGGTGTCAGTGTATGTCTTTGATACTTGGTGTCATTGTATGTCTGTGTTACTTGGTGTAAGTTAGTGTCTTTGTTACTTGGTGTCAGTGTATTTCTTTATTACTTGGTGTCTGTGTGTGTCTGTGTTACTGGGTATCAGTGTATCTCTTTGTTACCTGGTGTAAGTGTGTGTCTGTGTTACTGGGTATCAGTGTATGTATTTGTTACTTGGTGTCAGTGTATGTCTTTCTTACTTGGCGTAAGTGTATGTCTTTGTTACTTGGTGTCAGTGTATGTCTTTGTTACTTGGTGTAAGTGTGTGTCTGTGTTACTGGGTATCAATGTCTGTCTTTGTTAACTGGTGTCAGTGTATGTCTTTGTTACTTGGTGTAAGTGTGTGTCTGTGTTATTGGGTATCAGTGTATGTCTTTGTTACTTGGTGTCAGTGTGTGTCTTTGTTACTGGGTGTCAGTGCATGTCTTTGTTACTGGGTGTCAGTGTATGTATTTTTTACTTGCTGTAAGTGTATGCCTTTGTTATTTGGTGTCAGTGTGTGTCTTTGTTACTGGGTGTCAGTGCATGTCTTTGTTACTGGGTATCAGTGTATGTCTTTGTTACTTGGTGCAAGAGTGTTTCTGTGTTGCTGGGTATCAGTGTATGTCTTTGTTACTTGCTGTCAGTGTAGGTTTGTGTTACTTGGTGTAAGTGTCTGTCTTTCTTACTTGGTGTAAGTGCATTTCTTTGTTACTTGGTGTCGGTGTATGTCTGTGTTACTTGGTGTAAGTGTGTGTCTTTGTTAGTTGGTGTAAGTGTCTATCATTGTTACTTGGTGTCAGTGTATGTATTTGTTACTTGGTGTCGGTGTATGTCTTTGTTACTTGGTGTAAGTGTTTGTCTGTGTTACTGGGTATCAGTGTATGTCTTTGTTAGTTGGTGTCTGTGTATGTCTGTGATACGTGGTGTAAGTGTGTGTCTGTGTTACCGGGTATCAGTGTATGTCTTTGTTACTTCGTGCCTGTGTATGTCTGTGATACTTGGTGTAAGTGTGTGTCTGTGTTACTGGGTATCAATGGATGTCTTTGTTACTTGGTGTAAGTGTGTGTCTGTGTTACTGGGTATCAGTGCATGTCCTTGTTTCTTGGTGTCAGTGTATGTCTTTGTTACTTGGTGTAAGTGTATGTCTTTGTTACTTGGTGTCAGTGTATGTATTTGTTACTTGGTGTCAGTGTGTGTCTTTGTTACTGGGTGTCAGTGCATGTCTTTGTTCCTGGCTGTCAGTGTATGTCTTTGATACTTGGTGTAAGTGTTTCTGTGTTACTGGGTATCAGCGTATATATTTGTTACTTGGTTTAAATGTATGTCCTTGTTACTTTGTGTCAGTGTATGTCTTTGATACTTGGTGTCAGTGTATGTCTGTGTTACTTGGTGTAAGTTTGTGTCTTTGTTACTTGGTGTCAGTGTATGTATTTGTTACTTGGTGTCAGTGTATGTCTGTGTTACGTGGTGTAAGTGTATGTCTTTGTCACTTGGTGTCAGTGTATGACTTTGTTACTTGGTGTAAGTGTGTGTCTTTGTTACTTGGTGTAAGTGTATGTCTTTGTTACTTGGTGTAAGTGTATGTCTGTGTTACTTGGTGTAAGTGTGTGTCTTTGTTAGTTGGTGTAACTGAATGTCTTTGTAACTTGGTGTCAGTGTATGTCTTTGTTACTTTGTGTACATTTATGTCTTTGTTACTTGGTGTCAGTGTTTGTATTTGTTACTTGGTGTAAGTGTGTGTCTTTGTTACTGGGTATCAGTGTATGTCTTTGTTAATTTGTGTCAGTGGATGTCTTTGTTACTTGGTGTAAGTGTGTGTCTTTGTTACTGGGTATCAGTGTATGTCTTTGTTACTTGGTGTAAGTGTATGTCTTTTTTACTTGGTGTCAGTGTATGTCTTTGATACTTGGTGTCAGTGTATGTCTGTGTTACTTGGTGTAAGTTTGTGTCTTTGTTACTGGGTATCAGTGTCTGTCTTTGTTACTTGGTGTAAGTGTGTGTCTGTGTTACTGGGTATCAGTGTATGTCCTTGTTACTTGGTGTCTGTGTATGTCTTTGATACTTGGTGTCAGTGTATGTCTGTGTTACTTGGTGTAAGTTAGTGTCTTTGTGACTTGGTGTCAGTGTATGTCTTTGTTACTTGGTGTCTGTGTTTGTCTGTGTTACTTGGTGTAAGTGTATGTCTTTGTTACTTGGTGTCAGTGTATGTCTTTGTTACTTGGTGGAAGTGTGTGTCTGTGTTACTTGGTATCAGTGTATGTCTTTGTTAATTGGTGTCAGTGTATGTCTTTGTTACTTGGTGTAAGTGTGTGTCTGTGTTACTGGGTATCAGTGTATGTCTTTGTTACTTGGTGTCAGTGTGTGTCTTTGTTACTGGGTGTAAGTGTATGTCTTTGATACTTGGTGTCAGTGTATGTCTGTGTTACTTGGTGTCAGTTTGTGTCTTTGTTACTGGGTTTCAGTGTCTGTCTTTGTTACTTGGTGTAAGTGTGTGTCTGCGTTATTTGGTATCAGTGTATGTGCTTGTTACTTGGTGTCAGTGTATGTCTTTGATACTTGGTGTCAATGTATGTCTGTGTTACTTGGTGTAAGTTAGTGTCTTTGTTACTTGGTGTCAGTGTATTTCTTTATTACTTGGTGTCTGTGTGTGTCTGTGTTACTGGGTATCAGTGTATCTCTTTGTTACCTGGTGTAAGTGTGTGTCTGTGTTACTGGGTATCAGTGTATGTATTTGTTACTTGGTGTCAGTGTATGTCTTTCTTACTTGGCGTAAGTGTATGTCTTTGTTACTTGGTGTCAGTGTATGTCTTTGTTACTTGGTGGAAGTGTGTGTCTGTGTTACTGGGTATCAGTGTCTGTCTTTGTTAACTGGTGTCAGTGTATGTCTTTGTTACTTGGTGTAAGTGTGTGTCTGTGTTATTGGGTATCAGTGTATGTCTTTGTTACTTGGTGTCAGTGTGTGTCTTTGTTACTGGGTGTCAGTGCATGTCTTTGTTACTGGGTGTCAGTGTATGTATTTTTTACTTGGTGTAAGTGTATGCCTTTGTTATTTGGTGTCAGTGTGTGTCTTTGTTACTGGGTGTCAGTGCATGTCTTTGTTACTGGGTATCAGTGTATGTCTTTGTTACTTGGTGCAAGAGTGTTTCTGTGTTGCTGGGTATCAGTGTATGTCTTTGTTACTTGCTGTCAGTGTAGGTTTGTGTTACTTGGTGTAAGTGTCTGTCTTTCTTACTTGGTGTAAGTGCATTTCTTTGTTACTTGGTGTCAGTGTATGTCTGTGTTACTTGGTGTAAGTGTGTGTCTTTGTTAGTTGGTGTAAGTGTCTATCATTGTTACTTGGTGTCAGTGTATGTATTTGTTACTTGGTGTCGGTGTATGTCTTTGTTACTTGGTGTAAGTGTTTGTCTGTGTTACTGGGTATCAGTGTATGTCTTTGTTAGTTGGTGTCTGTGTATGTCTGTGATACGTGGTGTAAGTGTGTGTCTGTGTTACCGGGTATCAGTGTATGTCTTTGTTACTTCGTGCCTGTGTATGTCTGTGATACTTGGTGTAAGTGTGTGTCTGTGTTACTGGGTATCAATGGATGTCTTTGTTACTTGGTGTAAGTGTGTGTCTGTGTTACTGGGTATCAGTGCATGTCCTTGTTACTTGGTGTCAGTGTATGTCTTTGTTACTTGGTGTAAGTGTATGTCTTTGTTACTTGGTGTCAGTGTATGTATTTGTTACTTGGTGTCAGTGTGTGTCTTTGTTACTGGGTGTCAGTGCATGTCTTTGTTCCTGGCTGTCAGTGTATGTCTTTGATACTTGGTGTAAGTGTTTCTGTGTTACTGGGTATCAGCGTATATATTTGTTACTTGGTTTAAGTGTATGTCCTTGTTACTTTGTGTCAGTGTATGTCTTTGATACTTGGTGTCAGTGTATGTCTGTGTTACTTGGTGTAAGTTTGTGTCTTTGTTACTTGGTGTCAGTGTATGTATTTGTTACTTGGTGTCAGTGTATGTCTGTGTTACATGGTGTAAGTGTATGTCTTTGTCACTTGGTGTCAGTGTATGACTTTGTTACTTGGTGTAAGTGTGTGTCTTTGTTACTTGGTGTAAGTGTATGTCTTTGTTACTTGGTGTAAGTGTATGTCTGTGTTACTTGGTGTAAGTGTGTGTCTTTGTTAGTTGGTGTAACTGAATGTCTGTGTTACTTGGTGTAAGTTTGTGTCTTTGTTACTTGGTGTCAGTGTATGTATTTGTTACTTGGTGTCAGTGTATGTCTGTGTTACATGGTGTAAGTGTATGTCTTTGTCACTTGGTGTCAGTGTATGACTTTGTTACTTGGTGTAAGTGTGTGTCTTTGTTACTTGGTGTAAGTGTATGTCTTTGTCACTTGGTGTCAGTGTATGTCTGTGTTACATGGTGTAAGTGTATGTCTTTGTCACTTGGTGTCAGTGTATGACTTTGTTACTTGGTGTAAGTGTGTGTCTTTGTTACTTGGTGTAAGTGTATGTCTTTGTTACTTGGTGTAAGTGTATGTCTGTGTTACTTGGTGTAAGTGTATGTCTTTGTTACATGGTGTAAGTGTATGTCTTTGTCACTTGGTGTCAGTGTATGACTTTGTTACTTGGTGTAAGTGTGTGTCTTTGTTACTTGGTGTAAGTGTATGTCTTTGTTACTTGGTGTAAGTGTATGTCTTTGTCACTTGGTGTCAGTGTATGACTTTGTTACTTGGTGTAAGTGTGTGTCTTTGTTACTTGGTGTCAGTGTATGTCTGTGTTACTTGGTGTAATTGTATGTCTTTGTTACTTGGTGTCAGTGTATGTCTTTGTTACTTGGTGTAAGTGTGTGTCTGTGTTACTGGGTATCAGTGCATGTCTTTGTTAATTGGTGTCAGTGTATGTCTGTGTTACTTGGTGTAATTGTATGTCTTTGTTACTTGGTGTCAGTGTATGTCTTTGTTCCTTGGTGTAAGTGTGTGTCTGTGTTACTGGGTATCAGTGTATGTCTTTGTTACTTGGTGCAAGTGTGTGTCTGTGTTACTGGGTATCAGTGGATGTCTTCGTTACTTGGTGTCTGTGTATGTCTTTGTTACTTGGTGTCAGTGTGTGACTTTGTTACTTGCTGTCAGTGTATGTCTTTGTTATTTGGTGTAAGTGTGTGTCTTTGTTAGTTGGTGCAAGTGTGTGTCTGTGTTACCGGGTATCAGCGTATGTCTTTGTTACTTCGTGTCTGTGTATGTCTGTGATACTTGGTGTAAGTGTGTGTCTGTGTTACTGGGTATCAATGGATGTCTTTGTTACTTGGTGTAAATGTGTGTCTTTGTTACTGGGTGTCAGTGCATGTCCTTGTTACTTGGTGTCAGTGTATGTCTTTGATACTTGGTGTCAATGTATGTCTGTGTTACTTGGTGTAAGTTAGTGTCTTTGTTACTTGGTGTCAGTGTATGTCTTTATTACTTGGTGTCTGTGTGTGTCTGTGTTACTTGGTGTAAGTGTGTGTCTGTGTAACTGGGTATCAGTGTATGTATTTGTTACTTGGTGTCAGTGTATGTCTTTCTTACTTGGCGTAAGTGTATGTCTTTGTTACTTGGTGTAAGTGTATGTCTTTGTTACTTGGTGTAAGTGTGTGTCTGTGTTACCGGGTATCAGTGTATGTCTTTGTTAACTGGTGTCAGTGTATGTCTTTGTTACTTGGTGTAAGTGTATGTCTTTGTTACTTGGTGTCAGTGTATGTCTTTGTTACTTGGTGTAAGTGTGTGTCTGTGTTACTTGGTATCAGTGTATGTCTTTGTTAATTGGTGTCAGTGTATGTCTTTGTTACTTGGTGTAAGTGTGTGTCTGTGTTACTGGGTATCAGTGTATGTCTTTGTTACTTGGTGTCAGTGTGTGTCTTTGTTACTGGGTGTCAGTGAATGTCTTTGTTACTGGGTGTCAGTGTATGTATTTTTTACTTGGTGTAAGTGTATGTCTTTGTTATTTGGTGTCAGTGTGTGTCTTTGTTACTGGGTGTTAGTGCATGTCTTTGTTCCTGGGTATCAGTGTCTGTCTTTGTTACTTGGTGTAAGAGTGTGTCTGTGTTGCTGGGTATCAGTGTATGTCTTTGTTACTTGGTGTCAGTGTAGATCTGTGTTACTTGGTGTAAGTGTCTGTCTTTCTTACTTGGTGTAAGTGCATGTCTTTGTTACTTGGTGTCAGTGTATGTCTGTGTAACTTGGTGCAAGTGTGTGTCTTTGTTAGTTGGTGTAAGTGTGTGTCTGTGTTATTGGGTATCAGTGTATGTCTTTGTTAACTGGTGTCAGTGTATGTCTTTGTTACTTGGTGTAAGTGTGTGTCTGTGTTACTGGGTATCAGTGTATGTCTTTGTTACTTGGTGTCAGTGTGTGTCTTTGTTACTGGGTGTCAGTGCATGTCTTTGTTACTGGGTGTCAGTGTATGTATTTTTTACTTGGTGTAAGTGTATGTCTTTGTTATTTGGTATCAGTGTGTGTCTTTGTTACTGGGTGTCAGTGCATGTCTTTGTTACTGGGTATCAGTGTCTGTCTTTGTTACTTGGTGTAAGAGTGTTTCTGTGTTGCTGGGTATCAGTGTATGTCTTTGTTACTTGGTGTCAGTGTAGGTCTGTGTTATTTGGTGTAAGTGTCTGACTTTCTTACATGGTGTAAGTGCATTTCTTTGTTACTTGGTGTCAGTGTATGTCTGTGTAACTTGGTGTAAGTGTGTGTCTTTGTTAGTTGGTGTAAGTGTCTATCTTTGTTACTTGGTGTCAGTGTATGTATTTGTTACTTGGTGTAGGTGTATGTCTTTGTTACTTGGTGTAAGTGTTTGTCTGTGTTACTGGGTATCAGTGTATGTCTTTGTTAGTTGGTGTCGGTGTATGTCTGTGATACGTGGTGTAAGTGTGTGTCTGTGTTACCGGGTATCAGTGTATGTCTTTGTTACTTCGTGTCTGTGTATGTCTGTGATACTTGGTGTAAGTGTGTGTCTGTGTTACTGGGTATCAATGGATGTCTTTGTTACTTTGTGTAAGTGTGTGTCTGTGTTACTGGGTATCAGTGCATGTCCTTGTTACTTGGTGTCAGTGTATGTCTTTGTTACTTGGTGTAAGTGTATGTCTTTGTTACTTGGTGTCAGTGTATGTATTTGTTACTTGGTGTCAGTGTGTGTCTTTGTTACTGGGTGTCAGTGCATGTCTTTGTTCCTGGGTGTCAGTGTATGTCTTTGTGACTTGATGTAAGTGTGTGTCTCTGTTCCTGGGTATCAGTGGCTGTCTTTGTCACTTGGTGTAAGTGTGTCTGTGTTACTGGGTATAAGCGTATATATTTGTTACTTGGTGTAAGTGTATGTCCTTGTTACTTTGTGTCAGTGTATGTCTTTGATACTTGGTGTCAGTGTATGTCTGTGTAACTTGGTTTAAGTTTGTGTCTTTGTTACTTGGTGTCAGTGTATGTATTTGTTACTTGGTGTCAGTGTATGTCTGTGTTACTGGGTATCAGTGGATGTCTTCGTTACTTGGTGTCTGTGTATGTCTTTGTTATTTGGTGTAAGTGTGTGTCTTTGTTAGTTGGTGTAAGTGTGTGTCTGTGTTACCGGGTATCAGTGTATGTCTTTGTTACTTCGTGTCTGTGTATGTCTGTGATACTTGGTGTCAGTGTGTGTCTGTGTTACTGGGTATCAATGGATGTCTTTGTTACTTGGTGTAAGTGTGTGTCTTTGTTACTGGGTGTCAGTGCATGTCCTTGTTACTTGGTGTCAGTGTATGTCTTTGATACTTGGTGTCAATGTATGTCTGTGTTACTTGGTGTAAGTTAGTGTCTTTGTTACTTGGTGTCAGTGTATGTCTTTATTACTTGGTGTCTGTGTGTGTCTGTGTTACTTGGTGTAAGTGTGTGTCTGTGTAACTGGGTATCAGTGTATGTCTTTGTTACCTGGTGTAAGTGTGTGTCTGTGTTACTGGGTATCAGTGTATGTATTTGTTACTTGGTGTCAGTGTATGTCTTTGTTACTTGGCGTAAGTGTATGTCTTTGTTCCTTGGTGTCAGTGTATGTCTTTGTTACTTGGTGTAAGTGTGTGTCTGTGTTACTGGGTATCAGTGTATGTCTTTGTTAACTGGTGTCAGTGTATGTCTTTGTTACTTGGTGTAAGTGTGTGCCTGTGTTACTGGGTATCAGTGTATGTCTTTGTTACTTGGTGTCAGTGTGTGTCTTTGTTACTGGGTGTCAGTGCATGTCTTTGTTACTTGGTGTCCGTGTATGTCTTTGTTACTTGGTGTAAGTGTGTGTCTGTGTTACTGGGTATCAGTGCATGTCTTTTTTACTTGGTGTCAGTGCATGTCTGTGTTACTTGGTGTAATTGTATGTCTTTGTTACTTGGTGTCAATGTATGTCTTTGTTACTTGGTGTCAGTGTGTGTCTGTGTTACTGGGTATCAGTGTATGTCTTTGTTATTTGGTGTAAGTGTGTGCCTGTGTTACTGGGTATCAGTGGATGTCTTCGTTACTTGGTGTCTGTGTATGTCTTTGTTACTTGGTGTCAGTGTGTGACTTTGTTACTTGGTGTCAGTGTATGTCTTTGTTATTTGGTGTAAGTGTGTGTCTTTGTTAGTTGGTGTAAGTGTGTGTCTGTGTTACCGGGTATCAGTGTATGTCTTTGTTACTTCGTGTCTGTGTATGTCTGTGATACTTGGTGTAAGTGTGTGTCTGTGTTACTGGGTATCAATGGATGTCTTTGTTACTTGGTGTAAGTGTGTGTCTTTGTTACTGGGTGTCAGTGCATGTCCTTGTTACTTGGTGTCAGTGTATGTCTTTGATACTTGGTGTCAATGTATGTCTGTGTTACTTGGTGTAAGTTAGTGTCTTTGTTACTTGGTGTCAGTGTATGTCTTTATTACTTGGTGTCTGTGTGTGTCTGTGTTACTTGGTGTAAGTGTGTGTCTGTGTAACTGGGTATCAGTGTAGGTCTTCGTTACTTGGTGTCTGTGTATGTCATTGTTACTTGGTGTCAGTGTGTGTCTTTGTTAATTGGTGTCAGTGTATGTCTTTGTTATTTGGTGTAAGTGTGTGTCTTTGTTAGTTGGTGTAAGTGTGTGTCTGTGTTACCGGGTATCAGTGTATGTATTTGTTACTTCGTGTCTGTGTATGTCTTTGTTACTTGGTGTCAATGTGTGACTTTGTTACTTGGTGTCAGTGTATGTCTTTGTTATTTGGTGTCAGTGTGTGCCTTTGTTAGTTGGTGTAAGTGTGTGTCTGTGTTACCGGGTATCAGTGTATGTCTTTGTTACTTCGTGTCTGTGTATGTCTGTGACACTTGGTGTAAGTGTGTGTCTGTGTTACTGGGTATCAATGGATGTCTTTGTTACTTGGTGTAAGTGTGTGTCTTTGTTACTGGGTGTCAGTGCATGTCCTTGTTATTTGGTGTCAGTGCATGTCTTTGATACTTGGTGTCAATGTATGTCTGTGTTACTTGGTGTAAGTTAGTGTCTTTGTTACTTGGTGTCAGTGTATGTCTTTATTACTTGGTGTCTGTGTGTGTCTGTGTTACTTGGTGTAAGTGTGTGTCTGTGTTACTGGGCATCAGTGTATGTCTTTGTTACTTGGTGTCAGTGTGTGTCTTTGTTACTGGGTGTCAGTGCATGTCTTTGTTACTTGGTGTCAGTGTATGTCTTTGTTACTTGGTGTAAGTGTGTGTCTGTGTTACTGGGTATCAGTGCATGTCTTTTTTACTTGGTGTCAGTGCATGTCTGTGTTCCTTGGTGTAATTGTATGTCTTTGTTAATTGGTGTCAGTGTATGTCTTTGTTACTTGGTGTAAATGTGTGTCTGTGTTACTGGGTATCAGTGTATGTCTTTGTTAATTGGTGTCAGTGTGTGTCTTTGTTACTGGGTGTTAGTGCATGTCTTTGTTACTGGGTATCAGTGTCTGTCTTTGTTACTTGGTGTAAGAGTGTGTCTGTGTTGCTGGGTATCAGTGTATGTCTTTGTTACTTGGTGTCAGTGTAGATCTGTGTTACTTGGTGTAAGTGTCTGTCTTTCTTACTTGGTGTAAGTGCATGTCTTTGTTACTTGTTGGCAGTGTATGTCTGTGTAACTTGGTGCAAGTGTGTGTCTTTGTTAGTTGGTGCAAGTGCCTATCTTTGTTACTTGGTGTCAGTGTATGTCTGTGTTATTTGTTGTAAGTGTATGTATTTGTTACTTGGTGTCAGTGTATGTCTTTGTTACTTGGTGTAAGTGTGTGTCTGTGTTACTGGGTATCAGTGTATGTCTTTGTTAACTGGTGTCAGTGTATGTCTTTGTTACTTGGTGTAAGTGTGTGTCTGTGTTACTGAGTATCAGTGTATGTCTTTGTTACTTGGTGTCAGTGTGTGTCTTTGTTACTGGGTGTCAGTGCATGTCTTTGTTACTGGATGTCAGTGTATGTATTTTTTACTTGGTGTAAGTGTATGTCTTTGTTATTTGGTGTCAGTGTGTGTCTTTGTTACTGGGTGTCAGTGCATGTCTTTGTTACTGGGTATCAGTGTCTGTCTTTGTTACTTGGTTTAAGAGTGTTTCTGTGTTGCTGGGTATCAGCGTATGTCTTTGTTACTTGGTGTCATTGTAGGTCTGTGTTACTTGGTGTAAGTGTCTGTCTTTCTTGCTTGGTGTAAGTGCATTTCTTTGTTACTTGGTGTCAGTGTATGTCTGTGTAACTTGGTGTAAGTGTGTGTCTTTGTTAGTTGGTGTAAGTGTCTATCTTTGTTACTTGGTGTCAGTGTATGTATTTGTTACTTGGTGTCGGTGTATGTCTTTGTTACTGGGTATCAGTGTTTGTCTTTGTTAGTTGGTGTCTGTGTAGATCTGTGTTACTTGGTGTAAGTGTTTGTCTGTGTTACTGGGTATCAGTGTTTGTCTTTGTTAGTTGGTGTCTGTGTATGTCTGTGATACGTGGTGTAAGTGTGTGTCTGTGTTACCGGGTATCAGTGTATGTCTTTGTTACTTCGTGTAACTGTGTGTCTTTGTAACTGGGTATCAGTGTATGTCTTTGATACTTGGTGTCAGTGTATGTCTTTGTTACTTGGTGTAAGTGTATGTCTTTGTTACTTTGTGTACATTTATGTCTCTGTTACTTGGTGTCAGTGTATGTATTTGTTACTTGGTGCAAGTGTGTGTCTTTGTTACTGGGTATCAGTGTATGTCTTTGTTAATTTGTGTCAGTGGATGTCTTTGTTACTTGGTGTCAGTGTGTGTCTTTGTTACTGGGTGTCAGTGTAAGTCTTTGTTATTGGGTGTCAGTGTATGTCTTTGTGACTTGGTGTAAGAGTGTGTCTCTGTTACTGGGTATCAGTGTCGGTCTTTGTTACTTGGTGTAAGTGTGTGTCTTTGTTACTGGGTATCAGTGTATGTCTTTGTTACTTGGTGTAAGTGTATGTCTTTGTTACTTGGTGTCAGTGTATGTCTTTGATACCTGGTGTCAGTGTATGTCTGTGTTACTTGGTGTAAGTTTGTGTCTTTGTTACTGGGTATCAGTGTCTGTCTTTGTTACTTGGTGTAAGTGTGTGTCTGTGTTACTGGGTATCAGTGTATGTCCTTGTTACTTGGTGTCAGTGTATGTCTTTGATACTTGTTGTTAGTGTATGTCTGTGTTACTTGGTGTAAGTTAGTGTCTTTGTGACTTGGTGTCAGTGTATGTCATTGTTACTTGGTGTCTGTGTTTGTCTGTGTTACTTGGTGTAAGTGTGTGTCTGTGTAAATGGGTATCAGTGTATGTCTTTGTTACCTGGTGTAAGTGTGTGTCTGTGTTACTGGGTATCAGTGTATGTATTTGTTACTTGGTGTAAGTGTGTGTCTGTGTTACTTGGTATCAGTGTATGTCTTTGTTAATTGGTGTCAGTGTATGTCTTTGTTAATTGGTGTCAGTGTATGTCTTTGTTACTTGGTGTAAGTGTATGTCTTTGTTACTTGGTGTCAGTGTATGTCTTTGTTACTTGGTGTAAGTGTGTGTCTGTGTTACTTGGTATCAGTGTATGTCTTTGTTAATTGGTGTCAGTGTATGTCTTTGTTAATTGGTGTCAGTGTATGTCTTTGTTACTTGGTGTAAGTGTGTGTCTGTGTTACCGGGTATCAGTGTATGTCTTTGTTACTTCGTGTAAGTGTGTGTCTTTGTAACTGGGTATCAGTGTATGTCTTTGATACTTGGTGTCAGTGTATGTCTTTGTTACTTGGTGTAAGTGTATGTCTTTGTTACTTGGTGTCAGAGTATGTCTTTGTTACTTTGTGTACATTTATGTCTCTGTTACTTGGTGTCAGTGTATGTATTTGTTACTTGGTGTAAATGTGTGTCTTTGTTACTGGGTATCAGTGTATGTCTTTGTTAATTTGTGTCAGTGGATGTCTTTGTTACTTGGTGTCAGTGTGTGTCTTTGTTACTGGGTGTCAGTGAAAGTCTTTGTTATTGGTTGTCAGTGTATGTCTTTGTGACTTGGTGTAAGAGTGTGTCTCTGTTACTGGGTATCAGTGTCGGTCTTTGTTACTTGGTGTAAGTGTGTGTCTTTGTTACTGGGTATCAGTGTATGTCTTTGTTACTTGGTGTAAGTGTATGTCTTTGTTGCTTGGTGTCAGTGTATGTCTTTGATACTTGGTGTCAGTGTATGTCTGTGTTACTTGGTGTAAGTTTGTGTCTTTGTTACTGGGTATCAGTGTCTGTCTTTGTTACTTGGTGTAAGTGTGTGTCTGTGTTACTGGGTATCAGTGTATGTCCTTGTTACTTGGTGTCAGTGTATGTCTTTGATACTTGGTGTCAGTGTATGTCTGTGTTACTTGGTGTAAGTTAGTGTCTTTGTTACTTGGTGTCAGTGTATGTCTTTATTACTTGGTGTCTGTGTGTGTCTGTGTTACTTGGTGTAAGTGTGTGTCTGTGTAACTGGGTATCAGTGTATGTCTTTGTTACCTGGTGTAAGTGTGTGTCTGTGTTACTGGGTATCAGTGTATGTATTTGTTACTTGGTGTCAGTGTATGTCTTTCTTACTTGGCGTAAGTGTATGTCTTTGTTACTTGGTGTCAGTGTATGTCTTTGTTACTTGGTGTAAGTGTGTGTCTGTGTTACTGGGTATCAGTGTATGTCTTTGTTAACTCGTGTCAGTGTATGTCTTTGTTACTTGGTGTAAGTGTGTGTCTGTGTTACTGGGCATCAGTGTATGTCTTTGTTACTTGGTGTAAGTGTGTGTCTGTGTTACCGGGTATCAGTGTATGTCTTTGTTACTTCGTGTAAGTGTGTGTCTTTGTTACTTGGTGTCAGTGTATGTCTTGGATACTTGGTGTCAATGTATGTCTGTGTTACTTGGTGTAAGTTAGTGTCTTTGTTACTTGGTGTCAGTGTATGTCTTTATTACTTGGTGTCTGTGTGTGTCTGTGTTACTTGGTGTAAGTGTGTGTCTGTGTAACTGGGTATCAGTGTAGGTCTTAGTTACTTGGTGTCTGTGTATGTCATTGTTACTTGGTGTCAGTGTGTGACTTTGTTAATTGGTGTCAGTGTATGTCTTTGTTATTTGGTGTCAGTGTGTGCCTTTGTTAGTTGGTGTAAGTGTGTGTCTGTGTTACCGGGTATCAGTGTATGTCTTTGTTACTTCGTGTCTGTGTATGTCTTTGTTACTTGGTGTCAGTGTGTGACTTTGTTACTTGGTGTCAGTGTATGTCTTTGTTATTTGGTGTCAGTGTGTGCCTTTGTTAGTTGGTCTAAGTGTGTGTCTGTGTTACCGGGTGTCAGTGTATGTCTTTGTTACTTGGTGTAAGTGTGTGTCTGTGTTACTGGGTATCAGTGCAGGTCTTTTTTACTTGGTGTCAGTGCATGTCTGTGTTACTTGGTGTAATTGTATGTCTTTGTTAATTGGTGTCAGTGTATGTCTTTGTTACTTGGTGTAAGTGTGTGTCTGTGTTACTGGGTATCAGTGTATGTCTTTGTTACTTGGCGTCAGTGTGTGTCTTTGTTACTGGGTGTCAGTTCATGTCTTTGTTACTGGGTGTCAGTGTATGTATTTTTTACTTGGTGTAAGTGTATGTCTTTGTTATTTGGTGTCAGTGTGTGTCTTTGTTACTGGGTGTTAGTGCATGTCTTTGTTACTGGGTATCAGTGTCTGTCTTTGTCACTTGGTGTAAGAGTGTGTCTGTGTTGCTGGGTATCAGTGTATGTCTTTGTTACCTGGTGTCAGTGTAGATCTGTGTTACTTGGTGTAAGTGTCTGTCTTTCTTACTTGGTGTAAGTGCATGTCTTTGTTACTTGTTGGCAGTGTATGTCTGTGTAACTTGGTGCAAGTATGTGTCTTTGTTAGTTGGTGTAAGTGGCTATCTTTGTTACTTGGTGTCAGTGTATGTCTGTGTTATTTGTTGTAAGTGTATGTATTTGTTACTTGGTGTCAGTGTATGTCTTTGTTACTTGGTGTAAGTGTGTGTCTGTGTTACTGGGTATCAGTGCAGGTCTTTTTTACTTGGTGTCAGTGCATGTCTGTGTTACTTGGTGTAATTGTATGTCTTTGTTAATTGGTGTCAGTGTATGTCTTTGTTACTTGGTGTAAGTGTGTGTCTGTGTTACTGGGTATCAGTGTACGTCTTTGTTACTTGGTGTCAGTGTGTGTCTTTGTTACTGGGTGTCAGTGCATGTCTTTGTTACTGGGTGTCAGTGTATGTATTTTTTACTTGGTGTAAGTGTATGTCTTTGTTATTTGGTGTCAGTGTGTGTCTTTGTTACTGGGTGTCAGTGCATGTCTTTGTTACTGGGTATCAGTGTCTGTCTTTGTTACTTGGTGTAAGAGTGTTTCTGTGTTGCTGGGTATCAGTGTATGTCTTTGTTACTTGGTGTCATTGTAGGTCTGTGTTACTTGGTGTAAGTGTCTGTCTTTCTTGCTTGGTGTAAGTGCATTTCTTTGTTACTTGGTGTCAGTGTATGTCTGTGTAACTTGGTGTAAGTGTGTGTCTTTGTTAGTTGGTGTAAGTGTCTATCTTTGTTACTTGGTGTCAGTGTATGTATTTGTTACTTGGTGTCGGTGTATGTCTTTGTTACTGGGTATCAGTGTTTGTCTTTGTTAGTTGGTGTCTGTGTAGATCTGTGTTACTTGGTGTAAGTGTTTGTCTGTGTTACTGGGTATCAGTGTTTGTCTTTGTTAGTTGGTGTCAGTGTATGTCTGTGTTACTTGGTGTAAGTTTGTGTCTTTGTTACTGGGTATCAGTGTCTGTCTTTGTTACTTGGTGTAAGTGTGTGTCTGTGTTACTGGGTATCAGTGTATGTCCTTGTTACTTGGTGTCAGTGTATGTCTTTGATACTTGTTGTTAGTGTATGTCTGTGTTACTTGGTGTAAGTTAGTGTCTTTGTGACTTGGTGTCAGTGTATGTCATTGTTACTTGGTGTCTGTGTTTGTCTGTGTTACTTGGTGTAAGTGTGTGTCTGTGTAAATGGGTATCAGTGTATGTCTTTGTTACCTGGTGTAAGTGTGTGTCTGTGTTACTGGGTATCAGTGTATGTATTTGTTACTTGGTGTAAGTGTGTGTCTGTGTTACTTGGTATCAGTGTATGTCTTTGTTAATTGGTGTCAGTGTATGTCTTTGTTAATTGGTGTCAGTGTATGTCTTTGTTACTTGGTGTAAGTGTATGTCTTTGTTACTTGGTGTCAGTGTATGTCTTTGTTACTTGGTGTAAGTGTGTGTCTGTGTTACTTGGTATCAGTGTATGTCTTTGTTAATTGGTGTCAGTGTATGTCTTTGTTAATTGGTGTCAGTGTATGTCTTTGTTACTTGGTGTAAGTGTGTGTCTGTGTTACCGGGTATCAGTGTATGTCTTTGTTACTTCGTGTAAGTGTGTGTCTTTGTAACTGGGTATCAGTGTATGTCTTTGATACTTGGTGTCAGTGTATGTCTTTGTTACTTGGTGTAAGTGTATGTCTTTGTTACTTGGTGTCAGAGTATGTCTTTGTTACTTTGTGTACATTTATGTCTCTGTTACTTGGTGTCAGTGTATGTATTTGTTACTTGGTGTAAATGTGTGTCTTTGTTACTGGGTATCAGTGTATGTCTTTGTTAATTTGTGTCAGTGGATGTCTTTGTTACTTGGTGTCAGTGTGTGTCTTTGTTACTGGGTGTCAGTGTAAGTCTTTGTTATTGGGTGTCAGTGTATGTCTTTGTGACTTGGTGTAAGAGTGTGTCTCTGTTACTGGGTATCAGTGTCGGTCTTTGTTACTTGGTGTAAGTGTGTGTCTTTGTTACTGGGTATCAGTGTATGTCTTTGTTACTTGGTGTAAGTGTATGTCTTTGTTGCTTGGTGTCAGTGTATGTCTTTGATACTTGGTGTCAGTGTATGTCTGTGTTACTTGGTGTAAGTTTGTGCCTTTGTTACTGGGTATCAGTGTCTGTCTTTGTTACTTGGTGTAAGTGTGTGTCTGTGTTACTGGGTATCAGTGTATGTCCTTGTTACTTGGTGTCAGTGTATGTCTTTGATACTTGTTGTTAGTGTATGTCTGTGTTACTTGGTGTAAGTTAGTGTCTTTGTGACTTGGTGTCAGTGTATGTCATTGTTACTTGGTGTCTGTGTTTGTCTGTGTTACTGGGTATCAGTGTATCTCTTTGTTACCTGGTGTAAGTGTGTGTCTGTGTTACTGGGTATCAGTGTATGTATTTGTTACTTGGTGTCAGTGTATGTCTTTCTTACTTGGCGTAAGTGTATGTCTTTGTTACTTGGTGTCAGTGTATGTCTTTGTTACTTGGTGGAAGTGTGTGTCTGTGTTACTGGGTATCAGTGTCTGTCTTTGTTAACTGGTGTCAGTGTATGTCTTTGTTACTTGGTGTAAGTGTGTGTCTGTGTTATTGGGTATCAGTGTATGTCTTTGTTACTTGGTGTCAGTGTGTGTCTTTGTTACTGGGTGTCAGTGCATGTCTTTGTTACTGGGTATCAGTGTATGTCTTTGTTACTTGGTGCAAGAGTGTTTCTGTGTTGCTGGGTATCAGTGTATGTCTTTGTTACTTGCTGTCAGTGTAGGTTTGTGTTACTTGGTGTAAGTGTCTGTCTTTCTTACTTGGTGTAAGTGCATTTCTTTGTTACTTGGTGTCAGTGTATGTCTGTGTTACTTGGTGTAAGTGTGTGTCTTTGTTAGTTGGTGTAAGTGTCTATCATTGTTACTTGGTGTCAGT
Organism: Heterodontus francisci; assembly: GCF_036365525.1. Taxonomy (NCBI): domain Eukaryota; kingdom Metazoa; phylum Chordata; class Chondrichthyes; order Heterodontiformes; family Heterodontidae; genus Heterodontus; species Heterodontus francisci. The sequence goes on along the minus strand of NW_027140221.1, from coordinate 2,809,797 downwards.
GTATGTATTTGTTACTTGGTGTCGGTGTATGTCTTTGTTACTTGGTGTAAGTGTTTGTCTGTGTTACTGGGTATCAGTGTATGTCTTTGTTAGTTGGTGTCTGTGTATGTCTGTGATACGTGGTGTAAGTGTGTGTCTGTGTTACCGGGTATCAGTGTATGTCTTTGTTACTTCGTGCCTGTGTATGTCTGTGATACTTGGTGTAAGTGTGTGTCTGTGTTACTGGGTATCAATGGATGTCTTTGTTACTTGGTGTAAGTGTGTGTCTGTGTTACTGGGTATCAGTGCATGTCCTTGTTACTTGGTGTCAGTGTATGTCTTTGTTACTTGGTGTAAGTGTATGTCTTTGTTACTTGGTGTCAGTGTATGTATTTGTTACTTGGTGTCAGTGTGTGTCTTTGTTACTGGGTGTCAGTGCATGTCTTTGTTCCTGGCTGTCAGTGTATGTCTTTGATACTTGGTGTAAGTGTTTCTGTGTTACTGGGTATCAGCGTATATATTTGTTACTTGGTTTAAGTGTATGTCCTTGTTACTTTGTGTCAGTGTATGTCTTTGATACTTGGTGTCAGTGTATGTCTGTGTTACTTGGTGTAAGTTTGTGTCTTTGTTACTTGGTGTCAGTGTATGTATTTGTTACTTGGTGTCAGTGTATGTCTGTGTTACATGGTGTAAGTGTATGTCTTTGTCACTTGGTGTCAGTGTATGACTTTGTTACTTGGTGTAAGTGTGTGTCTTTGTTACTTGGTGTAAGTGTATGTCTTTGTTACTTGGTGTAAGTGTATGTCTGTGTTACTTGGTGTAAGTGTGTGTCTTTGTTAGTTGGTGTAACTGAATGTCTGTGTTACTTGGTGTAAGTTTGTGTCTTTGTTACTTGGTGTCAGTGTATGTATTTGTTACTTGGTGTCAGTGTATGTCTGTGTTACATGGTGTAAGTGTATGTCTTTGTCACTTGGTGTCAGTGTATGACTTTGTTACTTGGTGTAAGTGTGTGTCTTTGTTACTTGGTGTAAGTGTATGTCTTTGTCACTTGGTGTCAGTGTATGTCTGTGTTACATGGTGTAAGTGTATGTCTTTGTCACTTGGTGTCAGTGTATGACTTTGTTACTTGGTGTAAGTGTGTGTCTTTGTTACTTGGTGTAAGTGTATGTCTTTGTTACTTGGTGTAAGTGTATGTCTGTGTTACTTGGTGTAAGTGTATGTCTTTGTTACATGGTGTAAGTGTATGTCTTTGTCACTTGGTGTCAGTGTATGACTTTGTTACTTGGTGTAAGTGTGTGTCTTTGTTACTTGGTGTAAGTGTATGTCTTTGTTACTTGGTGTAAGTGTATGTCTTTGTCACTTGGTGTCAGTGTATGACTTTGTTACTTGGTGTAAGTGTGTGTCTTTGTTACTTGGTGTCAGTGTATGTCTGTGTTACTTGGTGTAATTGTATGTCTTTGTTACTTGGTGTCAGTGTATGTCTTTGTTACTTGGTGTAAGTGTGTGTCTGTGTTACTGGGTATCAGTGCATGTCTTTGTTAATTGGTGTCAGTGTATGTCTGTGTTACTTGGTGTAATTGTATGTCTTTGTTACTTGGTGTCAGTGTATGTCTTTGTTCCTTGGTGTAAGTGTGTGTCTGTGTTACTGGGTATCAGTGTATGTCTTTGTTACTTGGTGCAAGTGTGTGTCTGTGTTACTGGGTATCAGTGGATGTCTTCGTTACTTGGTGTCTGTGTATGTCTTTGTTACTTGGTGTCAGTGTGTGACTTTGTTACTTGCTGTCAGTGTATGTCTTTGTTATTTGGTGTAAGTGTGTGTCTTTGTTAGTTGGTGCAAGTGTGTGTCTGTGTTACCGGGTATCAGTGTATGTCTTTGTTACTTCGTGTCTGTGTATGTCTGTGATACTTGGTGTAAGTGTGTGTCTGTGTTACTGGGTATCAATGGATGTCTTTGTTACTTGGTGTAAATGTGTGTCTTTGTTACTGGGTGTCAGTGCATGTCCTTGTTACTTGGTGTCAGTGTATGTCTTTGATACTTGGTGTCAATGTATGTCTGTGTTACTTGGTGTAAGTTAGTGTCTTTGTTACTTGGTGTCAGTGTATGTCTTTATTACTTGGTGTCTGTGTGTGTCTGTGTTACTTGGTGTAAGTGTGTGTCTGTGTAACTGGGTATCAGTGTATGTATTTGTTACTTGGTGTCAGTGTATGTCTTTCTTACTTGGCGTAAGTGTATGTCTTTGTTACTTGGTGTAAGTGTATGTCTTTGTTACTTGGTGTAAGTGTGTGTCTGTGTTACCGGGTATCAGTGTATGTCTTTGTTAACTGGTGTCAGTGTATGTCTTTGTTACTTGGTGTAAGTGTATGTCTTTGTTACTTGGTGTCAGTGTATGTCTTTGTTACTTGGTGTAAGTGTGTGTCTGTGTTACTTGGTATCAGTGTATGTCTTTGTTAATTGGTGTCAGTGTATGTCTTTGTTACTTGGTGTAAGTGTGTGTCTGTGTTACTGGGTATCAGTGTATGTCTTTGTTACTTGGTGTCAGTGTGTGTCTTTGTTACTGGGTGTCAGTGAATGTCTTTGTTACTGGGTGTCAGTGTATGTATTTTTTACTTGGTGTAAGTGTATGTCTTTGTTATTTGGTGTCAGTGTGTGTCTTTGTTACTGGGTGTTAGTGCATGTCTTTGTTCCTGGGTATCAGTGTCTGTCTTTGTTACTTGGTGTAAGAGTGTGTCTGTGTTGCTGGGTATCAGTGTATGTCTTTGTTACTTGGTGTCAGTGTAGATCTGTGTTACTTGGTGTAAGTGTCTGTCTTTCTTACTTGGTGTAAGTGCATGTCTTTGTTACTTGGTGTCAGTGTATGTCTGTGTAACTTGGTGCAAGTGTGTGTCTTTGTTAGTTGGTGTAAGTGTGTGTCTGTGTTATTGGGTATCAGTGTATGTCTTTGTTAACTGGTGTCAGTGTATGTCTTTGTTACTTGGTGTAAGTGTGTGTCTGTGTTACTGGGTATCAGTGTATGTCTTTGTTACTTGGTGTCAGTGTGTGTCTTTGTTACTGGGTGTCAGTGCATGTCTTTGTTACTGGGTGTCAGTGGATGTATTTTTTACTTGGTGTAAGTGTATGTCTTTGTTATTTGGTATCAGTGTGTGTCTTTGTTACTGGGTGTCAGTGCATGTCTTTGTTACTGGGTATCAGTGTCTGTCTTTGTTACTTGGTGTAAGAGTGTTTCTGTGTTGCTGGGTATCAGTGTATGTCTTTGTTACTTGGTGTCAGTGTAGGTCTGTGTTATTTGGTGTAAGTGTCTGACTTTCTTACATGGTGTAAGTGCATTTCTTTGTTACTTGGTGTCAGTGTATGTCTGTGTAACTTGGTGTAAGTGTGTGTCTTTGTTAGTTGGTGTAAGTGTCTATCTTTGTTACTTGGTGTCAGTGTATGTATTTGTTACTTGGTGTAGGTGTATGTCTTTGTTACTTGGTGTAAGTGTTTGTCTGTGTTACTGGGTATCAGTGTATGTCTTTGTTAGTTGGTGTCGGTGTATGTCTGTGATACGTGGTGTAAGTGTGTGTCTGTGTTACCGGGTATCAGTGTATGTCTTTGTTACTTCGTGTCTGTGTATGTCTGTGATACTTGGTGTAAGTGTGTGTCTGTGTTACTGGGTATCAATGGATGTCTTTGTTACTTGGTGTAAGTGTGTGTCTGTGTTACTGGGTATCAGTGCATGTCCTTGTTACTTGGTGTCAGTGTATGTCTTTGTTACTTGGTGTAAGTGTATGTCTTTGTTACTTGGTGTCAGTGTATGTATTTGTTACTTGGTGTCAGTGTATGCATTTGTTACTGGGTGTCAGTGCATGTCTTTGTTCCTGGGTGTCAGTGTATGTCTTTGTGACTTGATGTAAGTGTGTGTCTCTGTTCCTGGGTATCAGTGGCTGTCTTTGTTCTTGGTGTAAGTGTGTCTGTGTTACTGGGTATAAGCGTATATATTTGTTACTTGGTGTAAGTGTATGTCCTTGTTACTTTGTGTCAGTGTATGTCTTTGATACTTGGTGTCAGTGTATGTCTGTGTAACTTGGTTTAAGTTTGTGTCTTTGTTACTTGGTGTCAGTGTATGTATTTGTTACTTGGTGTCAGTGTATGTCTGTGTTACATGGTGTAAGTGTATGTCTTTGTCACTTGGTGTCAGTGTATGACTTTGTTACTTGGTGCAAGTGTGTGTCTGTGTTACTGGGTATCAGTGGATGTCTTCGTTACTTGGTGTCTGTGTATGTCTTTGTTATTTGGTGTAAGTGTGTGTCTTTGTTAGTTGGTGTAAGTGTGTGTCTGTGTTACCGGGTATCAGTGTATGTCTTTGTTACTTCGTGTCTGTGTATGTCTGTGATACTTGGTGTCAGTGTGTGTCTGTGTTACTGGGTATCAATGGATGTCTTTGTTACTTGGTGTAAGTGTGTGTCTTTGTTACTGGGTGTCAGTGCATGTCCTTGTTACTTGGTGTCAGTGTATGTCTTTGATACTTGGTGTCAATGTATGTCTGTGTTACTTGGTGTAAGTTAGTGTCTTTGTTACTTGGTGTCAGTGTATGTCTTTATTACTTGGTGTCTGTGTGTGTCTGTGTTACTTGGTGTAAGTGTGTGTCTGTGTAACTGGGTATCAGTGTATGTCTTTGTTACCTGGTGTAAGTGTGTGTCTGTGTTACTGGGTATCAGTGTATGTATTTGTTACTTGGTGTCAGTGTATGTCTTTGTTACTTGGCGTAAGTGTATGTCTTTGTTCCTTGGTGTCAGTGTATGTCTTTGTTACTTGGTGTAAGTGTGTGTCTGTGTTACTGGGTATCAGTGTATGTCTTTGTTAACTGGTGTCAGTGTATGTCTTTGTTACTTGGTGTAAGTGTGTGCCTGTGTTACTGGGTATCAGTGTATGTCTTTGTTACTTGGTGTCAGTGTGTGTCTTTGTTACTGGGTGTCAGTGCATGTCTTTGTTACTTGGTGTCCGTGTATGTCTTTGTTACTTGGTGTAAGTGTGTGTCTGTGTTACTGGGTATCAGTGCATCTCTTTTTTACTTGGTGTCAGTGCATGTCTGTGTTACTTGGTGTAATTGTATGTCTTTGTTACTTGGTGTCAGTGTATGTCTTTGTTACTTGGTGTCAGTGTGTGTCTGTGTTACTGGGTATCAGTGTATGTCTTTGTTATTTGGTGTAAGTGTGTGCCTGTGTTACTGGGTATCAGTGGATGTCTTCGTTACTTGGTGTCTGTGTATGTCTTTGTTACTTGGTGTCAGTGTGTGACTTTGTTACTTGGTGTCAGTGTATGTCTTTGTTATTTGGTGTAAGTGTGTGTCTTTGTTAGTTGGTGTAAGTGTGTGTCTGTGTTACCGGGTATCAGTGTATGTCTTTGTTACTTCGTGTCTGTGTATGTCTGTGATACTTGGTGTAAGTGTGTGTCTGTGTTACTGGGTATCAATGGATGTCTTTGTTACTTGGTGTAAGTGTGTGTCTTTGTTACTGGGTGTCAGTGCATGTCCTTGTTACTTGGTGTCAGTGTATGTCTTTGATACTTGGTGTCAATGTATGTCTGTGTTACTTGGTGTAAGTTAGTGTCTTTGTTACTTGGTGTCAGTGTATGTCTTTATTACTTGGTGTCTGTGTGTGTCTGTGTTACTTGGTGTAAGTGTGTGTCTGTGTAACTGGGTATCAGTGTAGGTCTTCGTTACTTGGTGTCTGTGTATGTCATTGTTACTTGGTGTCAGTGTGTGTCTTTGTTAATTGGTGTCAGTGTATGTCTTTGTTATTTGGTGTAAGTGTGTGTCTTTGTTAGTTGGTGTAAGTGTGTGTCTGTGTTACCGGGTATCAGTGTATGTATTTGTTACTTCGTGTCTGTGTATGTCTTTGTTACTTGGTGTCAATGTGTGACTTTGTTACTTGGTGTCAGTGTATGTCTTTGTTATTTGGTGTCAGTGTGTGCCTTTGTTAGTTGGTGTAAGTGTGTGTCTGTGTTACCGGGTATCAGTGTATGTCTTTGTTACTTCGTGTCTGTGTATGTCTGTGACACTTGGTGTAAGTGTGTGTCTGTGTTACTGGGTATCAATGGATGTCTTTGTTACTTGGTGTAAGTGTGTGTCTTTGTTACTGGGTGTCAGTGCATGTCCTTGTTATTTGGTGTCAGTGCATGTCTTTGATACTTGGTGTCAATGTATGTCTGTGTTACTTGGTGTAAGTTAGTGTCTTTGTTACTTGGTGTCAGTGTATGTCTTTATTACTTGGTGTCTGTGTGTGTCTGTGTTACTTGGTGTAAGTGTGTGTCTGTGTTACTGGGCATCAGTGTATGTCTTTGTTACTTGGTGTCAGTGTGTGTCTTTGTTACTGGGTGTCAGTGCATGTCTTTGTTACTTGGTGTCAGTGTATGTCTTTGTTACTTGGTGTAAGTGTGTGTCTGTGTTACTGGGTATCAGTGTATGTCTTTGTTAACTGGTGTCAGTGTATGTCTTTGTTACTTGGTGTAAGTGTGTGTCTGTGTTACTGGGTATCAGTGTATGTCTTTGTTACTTGGTGTCAGTGTGTGTCTTTGTTACTGGGTGTCAGTGCATGTCTTTGTTACTGGATGTCAGTGTATGTATTTTTTACTTGGTGTAAGTGTATGTCTTTGTTATTTGGTGTCAGTGTGTGTCTTTGTTACTGGGTGTCAGTGCATGTCTTTGTTACTGGGTATCAGTGTCTGTCTTTGTTACTTGGTGTAAGAGTGTGTCTGTGTTGCTGGGTATCAGTGTATGTCTTTGTTACTTGGTGTCAGTGTAGATCTGTGTTACTTGGTGTAAGTGTCTGTCTTTCTTACTTGGTGTAAGTGCATGTCTTTGTTACTTGTTGGCAGTGTATGTCTGTGTAACTTGGTGCAAGTATGTGTCTTTGTTAGTTGGTGTAAGTGGCTATCTTTGTTACTTGGTGTCAGTGTATGTCTGTGTTATTTGTTGTAAGTGTATGTATTTGTTACTTGGTGTCAGTGTATGTCTTTGTTACTTGGTGTAAGTGTGTGTCTGTGTTACTGGGTATCAGTGCAGGTCTTTTTTACTTGGTGTCAGTGCATGTCTGTGTTACTTGGTGTAATTGTATGTCTTTGTTAATTGGTGTCAGTGTATGTCTTTGTTACTTGGTGTAAGTGTGTGTCTGTGTTACTGGGTATCAGTGTACGTCTTTGTTACTTGGTGTCAGTGTGTGTCTTTGTTACTGGGTGTCAGTGCATGTCTTTGTTACTGGGTGTCAGTGTATGTATTTTTTACTTGGTGTAAGTGTATGTCTTTGTTATTTGGTGTCAGTGTGTGTCTTTGTTACTGGGTGTCAGTGCATGTCTTTGTTACTGGGTATCAGTGTCTGTCTTTGTTACTTGGTGTAAGAGTGTTTCTGTGTTGCTGGGTATCAGTGTATGTCTTTGTTACTTGGTGTCATTGTAGGTCTGTGTTACTTGGTGTAAGTGTCTGTCTTTCTTGCTTGGTGTAAGTGCATTTCTTTGTTACTTGGTGTCAGTGTATGTCTGTGTAACTTGGTGTAAGTGTGTGTCTTTGTTAGTTGGTGTAAGTGTCTATCTTTGTTACTTGGTGTCAGTGTATGTATTTGTTACTTGGTGTCGGTGTATGTCTTTGTTACTGGGTATCAGTGTTTGTCTTTGTTAGTTGGTGTCTGTGTAGATCTGTGTTACTTGGTGTAAGTGTTTGTCTGTGTTACTGGGTATCAGGGTTTGTCTTTGTTAGTTGGTGTCAGTGTATGTCTGTGTTACTTGGTGTAAGTTTGTGTCTTTGTTACTGGGTATCAGTGTCTGTCTTTGTTACTTGGTGTAAGTGTGTGTCTGTGTTACTGGGTATCAGTGTATGTCCTTGTTACTTGGTGTCAGTGTATGTCTTTGATACTTGTTGTTAGTGTATGTCTGTGTTACTTGGTGTAAGTTAGTGTCTTTGTGACTTGGTGTCAGTGTATGTCATTGTTACTTGGTGTCTGTGTTTGTCTGTGTTACTTGGTGTAAGTGTGTGTCTGTGTAAATGGGTATCAGTGTATGTCTTTGTTACCTGGTGTAAGTGTGTGTCTGTGTTACTGGGTATCAGTGTATGTATTTGTTACTTGGTGTAAGTGTGTGTCTGTGTTACTTGGTATCAGTGTATGTCTTTGTTAATTGGTGTCAGTGTATGTCTTTGTTACTTGGTGTAAGTGTATGTCTTTGTTACTTGGTGTCAGTGTATGTCTTTGTTACTTGGTGTAAGTGTGTGTCTGTGTTACTTGGTATCAGTGTATGTCTTTGTTAATTGGTGTCAGTGTATGTCTTTGTTAATTGGTGTCAGTGTATGTCTTTGTTACTTGGTGTAAGTGTGTGTCTGTGTTACCGGGTATCAGTGTATGTCTTTGTTACTTCGTGTAAGTGTGTGTCTTTGTAACTGGGTATCAGTGTATGTCTTTGATACTTGGTGTCAGTGTATGTCTTTGTTACTTGGTGTAAGTGTATGTCTTTGTTACTTGGTGTCAGAGTATGTCTTTGTTACTTTGTGTACATTTATGTCTCTGTTACTTGGTGTCAGTGTATGTATTTGTTACTTGGTGTAAATGTGTGTCTTTGTTACTGGGTATCAGTGTATGTCTTTGTTAATTTGTGTCAGTGGATGTCTTTGTTACTTGGTGTCAGTGTGTGTCTTTGTTACTGGGTGTCAGTGTAAGTCTTTGTTATTGGGTGTCAGTGTATGTCTTTGTGACTTGGTGTAAGAGTGTGTCTCTGTTACTGGGTATCAGTGTCGGTCTTTGTTACTTGGTGTAAGTGTGTGTCTTTGTTACTGGGTATCAGTGTATGTCTTTGTTACTTGGTGTAAGTGTATGTCTTTGTTGCTTGGTGTCAGTGTATGTCTTTGATACTTGGTGTCAGTGTATGTCTGTGTTACTTGGTGTAAGTTTGTGCCTTTGTTACTGGGTATCAGTGTCTGTCTTTGTTACTTGGTGTAAGTGTGTGTCTGTGTTACTGGGTATCAGTGTATGTCCTTGTTACTTGGTGTCAGTGTATGTCTTTGATACTTGTTGTTAGTGTATGTCTGTGTTACTTGGTGTAAGTTAGTGTCTTTGTGACTTGGTGTCAGTGTATGTCATTGTTACTTGGTGTCTGTGTTTGTCTGTGTTACTTGGTGTAAGTTTGTGCCTTTGTTACTGGGTATCAGTGTCTGTCTTTGTTACTTGGTGTAAGTGTGTGTCTGTGTTACTGGGTATCAGTGTATGTCCTTGTTACTTGGTGTCAGTGTATGTCTTTGATACTTGGTGTCAGTGTATGTCTGTGTTACTTGGTGTAAGTTTGTGCCTTTGTTACTTGGTGTCTGTGTTTGTCTGTGTTACTTGGTGTAAGTGTGTGTCTGTGTAACTGGGTATCAGTGTATGTCTTTGTTACCTGATGTAAGTGTGTGTCTGTGTTACTGGGTATCAGTGTATGTATTTGTTACTTGGTGTCAGTGTATGTCTTTCTTACTTGGTGTAAGTGTATGTCTTTGTTAATTGGTGTCAGTGTATGTCTTTGTTACTTGGTGTAATTGTGTGTCTGTGTTACTGGGTATCAGTGTATGTCTTTGTTACTTTGTGTCAGTGTGTGTCTTTGTTACTGGGTGTCAGTGCATGTCTTTGTTACTGGGTGTCAGTGTATGTATTTTTTACTTGGTGTAACTGTATGTCTTTGTTATTTGGTGTCAGTGTGTGTCTTTGTTACTGGGTGTTAGTGCATGTCTTTGTTACTGGGTATCAGTGTCTGTCTTTGTTAGTTGGTGTAAGAGTGTGTCTGTGTTGCTGGGTATCAGTGTATGTCTTTGTTACTTGGTGTCAGTGCAGGTCTGTGTTACTTGGTGTAAGTGTCTGTCTTTCTTACTTGGTGTAAGTGCATGTCTTTGTTACTTGGTGTCAGTGTATGCCTGTGTAACTTGGTGCAAGTGTGTGTCTTTGTTAGTTGGTGTAAGTGTCTATCTTTGTTAATTGGTGTCATTGTATGTCTGTGTTATTTGGTGTAAGTGTATGTATTTGTTACTTGGTGTCGGTGTATGTCTTTGTTACTTGGTGGAAGTGTTTGTCTGTGTTACTGGGTATCAGTGTATGTCTTTGTTAGTTGGTGTCTGTGGATGTCTGTGATACGTGGTGTAAATGTGTGTCTGTGTTACCGAGTATCAGTGTATGTCTTTGTTACTTCGTGTAAGTGTGTGTCTTTGTTACTGGGTATCAGTGTATGTCTTTGTTACTTGGTGTCAGTGGATGTCTTTGTTACTTGGTGTAAGTGTATGTCTTTGTTACTTGGTGTCAGTGTATGTATTTGTTACTTGGTGTAAGTGTGTGTCTTTGTTACTGTGTATCAGTGTATGTCTTTGTTAATTTGTGTCAGTGGATGGCTTTGTTACTTGGTGTCAGTGTGTGTCTTTGTTACTGGGTGTCAGTGCATGTCTTTGTTACTGGGTGTCAGTGTATGTCTTTGTGACTTGGTGTAAGTGTGTGTCTCTGTTACTGGGTATCAGTGTCTGTCTTTGTTACTTGGTGTAAGTGTATGTCTTTGTTACTTGGTGTAAGTGTATGTCTGTGTTACTTGGTGTCAGTGTGTGTCTTTGTTAGTTGGTGTAACTGTATGTCTTTGTAACTTGGTGTCAGTGTATGTCTGTGTTACTTCGTGTAATTGTATGTCTTTGTTACTTGGTATCAGTGGATGTCTTTGTTACTCGGTGTCAGTGTATGTCTTTGTTACTTGGTGTAAGTGTATGTCTTTGTTACTTGGTGTCAGTGTGTGTCTTTGTTACTGTGTGTCAGTGCATTTCTTTGTTACTGGGTATCAGTGTCTGTTTTTGTTACTTGGTGTCAGTGTGTGTCTTTGTCACTTGGTGTCAGTGCATGTCTTTGTTACTGGGTATCAGTGTATGTCTTTGTTACTTGGTGTAAGTGTATGTCTTTGTTACTTGCTGTCAGTGCATGTATTTGTTACTTGGTGTAAGTGTGTGTCTTTGTTACTGGGTATCAGTGTATGTCTTTGTTAATTTGTGTCAGTGGATGGCTTTGTTACTTGGTGTCAGTGTGTGTCTTTGTTACTGGGTGTCAGTGTATGTCTTTGTTACTGGGTGTCAGTGTATGTCTTTGTGACTTGGTGTAAGTGTGTGTCTCTGTTACTGGGTATCAGTGTCTGTCTTTGTTACTTGGTGTAAGTGTGTGTCTGTGTTGCTGGGTATCAGCGTATGTCTTTGTTACTTGGTGTAAGTGTATGTCCTTGTTACTTGGTGTCAGTGTATGTCTTTGATACTTGGTGTCAGTGTATGTCTGTGTTACTTGGTGTAAGTTTGTGTCTTTGTTACTTGGTGTCAGAGCATGTATTTGTTACTTGGTGTCAGTGTATGTCTGTGTTACTTGGTGTAAGTGTATGTCTTTGTCACTTGGTGTCAGTCTATGTCTTTGTTACTTGGTGTAAGTGTGTGTCTTTGTTACTTGGTGTAAGTGTATGTCTGTGTTACTTGGTGTAAGTGTGTGTCTTTGTTAGTTGGTGTATCTGTATGTCTTTGTAACTTGGTTGTCAGTGTATGTCTGTGTTACTGGGTATCCGTGTATGTCTTTGTTACTTGGTGTCAGTGTGTGTCTTTCTCACTGGGTGTCAGTGCATGTCTTTGTTACTGGGTGTCAGTGTATGTCTTTGTTACTTGGTGTCAGTGTATGTCTTTGTTACTTGGTGTAAGTGTGTGTCTGTGTTACTGGGTATCAGTGTATGTCTTCGTTACTTGGTGTCTGTGTATGTCTTTGTTAGTTGGTGTAACTGTATGTCTTTGTAACTTGGTGTCAGTGTATGTCTGTGTTACTTGGTGTAATTGTATGTCTTTGTTACTTGGTGTCAGTGTATGTCTTTGTTACTTGGTGTAAGTGTGTGTCTGTGTTACTGAATATCAGTGTATGTCTTTGTTACTTGGTGTCAGTGTATGTCTGTGTTACTTGGTGTAATTGTATGTCTTTGTTACTTGGTGTCAGTGTATGTCTTTGTTACTTGGTGTAAGTGTGTGTCTGTGTTACTGGGTATCAGTGTATGTCTTTGTTACTTGGTGTAAGTGTGTGTCTGTGTTACTGGGTATCAGTGGATGTCTTCGTTACTTGGTGTCTGTGTATGTCTTTGTTACTTGGTGTCAGTGTGTGACTTTGTTACTTGGTGTCATTGTATGTCTTTGTTATTTGGTGTAAGTGTGTGTCTTTGTCACTGGTTTGCAGTGCTTGTCTTTGTTACTGGGTGTCAGTGTATGTCTTTGTTACTTGGTGTAAGTGTATGTCTTTGTTACTTGGTGTCAGTGTGTGTCTTTGTTACTGTGTGTCAGTGCATGTCTTTGTTACTGGGTATCAGTGTCTGTCTTTGTTACTTGGTGTCAGTATGTGTCTTTGTCACTGGGTGTCAGTGCATGTCTTTGTTACTGGGTATCAGTGTATGTCTTTGTTACTTGGTGTCAGTGTATGTCTTTGTTACTTGGTGTAAGTGTATGTCTTTGTTACTTGGTGTCAGTGTATGTATTTGTTACTTGGTGTAAGTGTGTGTCTGTGTTATTTGGTGTAATTGTATGTATTTGTTACTTGGTGTCGGTGTATGTCTTTGTTACTTGGTGTAAGTGTTTGTCTGTGTTACTGGGTATCAGTGTATGTCTTTGTTAGTTGGTGTCTGTGTATGTCTGTGATACGTGGTGTAAGTGTGTGTCTGTGTTACCGGGTATCAGTGTATGTCTTTGTTACTTCGTGTAAGTGTGTGTCTTTGTTACTGGGTATCAGTGTATGTCTTTGTTACTTGGTGTCAGTGTATGTCTTTGTTACTTGGTGTAAGTGTATGTATTTGTTACTTGGTGTCAGTGTATGTCTGTGTTACTTGGTGTAAGTGTATGTATTTGTTACTTGGTGTCAGTGTATGTCTTTGTTACTTGGTGTAAGTGTATGTATTTGTTACTTGGTGTCAGTGTATGTCTTTGTTACTTGGTGTCAGTGTATGTCTTTGTTACTTGGTGTCAGTGTATGTATTTGTTACTTGGTGTCAGTGTATGTCTGTGTTACTTGGTGTAAGTGTATGTCTTTGTCACTTGGTGTCAGTGTATGACTTTGTTACTTGGTGTAAATGTGTGTCTTTGTTACTTGATGTAAGTGTATGTCTTTGTTACTTGGTGTAAGTGTATGTCTGTGTTGCTTGGTGCAAGTGTGTGTCTTTGTTAGTTGGTGTAACTGTATGTCTTTGTAACTTGGTGTCAGTGTATGTCTGTGTTACTTGGTGTAATTGTATGTCTTTGTTACTTGGTGTCAGTGTATGTCTTTGTTACTTGGTGTAAGTGTGTGTCTGTGTTACTGGGTATCAGTGCATGTCTTTGTTACTTGGCGTCAGTGTATGTCTGTGTTACTTGGTGTAATTGTATGTCTTTGTTAATTGGTGTCAGTGTCGGTCTTTGTCACTTGGTGTAAGTGTGTGTCTGTGTTAATGGGTATCAGTGTATGTCTTTGTTACTTGGTGTAAGTGTGTGTCTGTGTTACTGGGTATCAGTGTATGTCTTTGTTACTTGGTGTCAGTGTGTGTCTTTGTTACTTTGTGTCAGTGCATTTCTTTGTTACTGGGTATCAGTGTCTGTCTTTGTTACTTGGTGTCAGTGTGTGTCTTTGTCACTTGGTGTCAGTGCATGTCTTTGTTACTGGGTATCAGTGTATGTCTTTGTTACTTGGTGTCAGTGTATGTCTTTGTTACTTGGTGTAAATGTATGTCTTTGTTACTTGGTGTCAGTGCATGTATTTGTTACTTGGTGTAAGTGTGTGTCTTTGTTACTGGGTATCAGTGTATGTCTTTGTTAATTTGTGTCAGTGGATGGCGTTGTTACTTGGTGTCAGTGTGTGTCTTTGTTACTGTGTGTCAGTGTATGTCTTTGTTACTGGGTGTCAGTGTATGTCTTTGTGACTTGGTGTAAGTGTGTGTCTCTGTTACTGGGTATCAGTGTCTGTCTTTGTTACTTGGTGTAAGTGTGTGTCTGTGTTGCTGGGTATCAGCGTATGTCTTTGTTACTTGGTGTAAGTGTATGTCCTTGTTACTTGGTGTCAGTGTATGTCTTTGATACTTGGTGTCAGTGTATGTCTGTGTTACTTGGTGTAAGTTTGTGTCTTTGTTACTTGGTGTCAGTGCATGTATTTGTTACTTGGTGTCAGTGTATGTCTGTGTTACTTGGTGTAAGTGTATGTCTTTGTCACTTGGTGTCAGTCTATGTCTTTGTTACTTGGTGTAAGTGTGTGTCTTTGTTAGTTGGTGTAAGTGTGTGTCTGTGTTACTGGCTATTAGTGTATGTCTTTGTTAATTGGTGTCAGTGTAAGTCTTTGTTACTTGGGGTAAGTGTGTGTCTGTGTTACTGGGTATCCGTGTATGTCTTTGTTACTTGGTGTCAGTGTGTGTCTTTGTCACTGGGTGTCAGTGTATGTCTTTGTTACTTTGTGTAAGTGTATGTCTTTGTTACTTGGTGTCAGTGTGTGTCTTTGTTACTGTGTGTCAGTGCATGTCTTTGTTACTGGGTATCAGTGTCTGTCTTTGTTACTTGGTGTAAGAGTGTGTCTGTGTTGCTGGGTATCAGTGTATGTCTTTGTTACTCGGTGTCAGTGTAGGTCTGTGTTACTTGGTGTAAGTTTGTGTCTTTCTTACTTGGTGTAAGTGCATGTCTTTGTTACTTGGTGTCAGTGTATGTCTGTGTAACTTGGTGTAAGTGTGTGTCTTTGTTAGTTGGTGTAAGCGTATATCTTTGTTACTTGGTGTCAGTGTATGTCTGTCTTATTTGGTGTAAGTGTATGTATTTGTTACTTGGTGTCGTTGTATGTCATTGTTACTTGGTGTAAGTGTTTGTCTGTGTTACTGGGTATCAGTGTATGTCTTTGTTAATTTGTGTCAGTGGATATCTTTGTTAGTTGGTGTCTGTGTATGTCTGTGATACTTGGTGTAAGTGTATGTCTTTGTTACTTTGTGTACATTTATGACTTTGTTACTTGGTGTCAGTGTATGTATTTGTTACTTGGTGTAAGTGTGTGTCTGTGTTGCTGGGTATCAGTGTATGTCTTTGTTACTTGGTGTCAGTGTATGTCTTTGTTACTTTGTGTACATTTATGTCTTTGTTACTTGGTGTCAGTGTATGTATTTGTTACTTGGTGTAAGTGTGTGTCTTTGTTACTGGGTATCAGTGTATGTCTTTGTTAATTTGTGTCAGTGGATATCTTTGTTACTTGGTGTCAGTGTGTGTCTTTGTTACTGGGTGTCAGTGCAAGTCTTTGTTATTGGGTGTCAGTGTATGTCTTTGTGACTTGGTGCAAGAGTGTGTCTCTGTTACTGGGTATCAGTGTCTGTCTTTGTTACTTGGTGGAAGTGTGTGTCTTTGTTACTGGGTATCAGTGTATGTCTTTGTTACTTGGTGCAAGTGTATGTCATTGTTACCTGGTGTCAGTGTATGTATTTGTTACTTGGTGTCAGTGTATGTCTGTGTTACTTGGTGTAAGTGTATGTCTTTGTTACTTGGTGTCAGTGTATGTCTTTGCTACTTGGTGTAAGTGTGTGTCTTTGTTACTTGGTGTAAGTGTATGTCTTTGTTACTTCGTGTCAGTGAATGTCTGTGTTACTTGGTGTAAGTGTATGACTTTGTTACTTGGTGTAAGTGTATGTCTTTGTTACTGGGTGTCAGTGTATGTCTGTGTTACTTGGTGTAAGTGTATGTCTTTGTTACTTGGTGTCAGTGTATGTCTTTGTTACTTGGTGTCAGTGTATGTCTTTGTTACTTGGTGTAAGTGTGTGTCTGTGTTACTGGCTATTAGTGTATGTCTTTGTTAATTGGTGTCAGTGTATGTCTTTGTTACTTGGTGTAAGTGTGTGTCTGTGTTACTGGGTATCCGTGTATGTCTTTGTTACTTGGTGTCAGTGTGTGTCTTTGTCACTGGGTGTCAGTGCATGTCTTTGTTACTTGGTGTAAGTGTATGTCTTTGTTACTTGGTGTCAGTGTTTGTCTTTGTTACTGTGTGTCAGTGCATGTCTTTGTTACTGGGTATCAGTGTCTGTCTTTGTTACTTGGTGTAAGAGTGTGTCTGTGTTGCTGGGTATCAATGTATGTCTTTGTTACTCGGTGTCAGTGTAGGTCTGTGTTACTTGGTGTAAGTGTGTGTCTTTCCTACTTGGTGTAAGTGCATGTCTTTGTTACTTGGTGTCAGTGTATGTCTTTGTTACTTGGTGTCAGTGTATGTCTTTGTTACTTTGTGTACATTTATGTCTTTGTTACTTGGTGTCAGTGTATGTATTTGTTACTTGGTGTAAGTGTGTGTCTGTGTTACTGGGTATCAGTGTATGTCTTTGTTACTTGGTGTCAGTGTATGTCTTTGTTACTTTGTGTACATTTATGTCTTTGTTACTTGGGGTCAGTGTATGTATTTGTTACTTGGTGTAAGTGTGTGTCTTTGTTACTGGGTATCAGTGTATGTCTTTGTTAATTTGTGTCAGTGGATATCTTTGTTACTTGGTGCCAGTGTGTGTCTTTGTTACTGGGCGTCAGTGCAAGTCTTTGTTATTGGGTGTCAGTGTATGTCTTTGTGACTTGGTGTAACAGTGTGTCTCTGTTACTGGGTATCAGTGTCTGTCTTTGTTACTTGGTGTAAGTGTGTGTCTTTGTTACTGGGTATCAGTGTATGTCTTTGTTACTTGGTGCAAGTGTATGTCATTGTTACCTGGTGTCAATGTATGTCTTTGATACTTGGTGTCAGTGTATGTCTGTGTTACTTGGTATAAGTTTGTGTCTTTATTACTTGGTGTCAGTGTATGTATTTGTTACTTGGTGTCAGTGTATGTCTGTGTTACTTGGTGTAAGTGTGTGTCTGTGTTACTGGGTATCAGTGGATGTCTTCGTTACTTGGTGTCTGTGTATGTCTTTGTTACTTGGTGTCAGTGTGTGACTTCGTTACTTGGTGTCAGTGTATGTCTTTGTTATTTGGTGTAAGTGTGTGTCTTTGTCACTGGTTGTCAGTGCGTGTCTTTGTTACTGGGTGTCAGTGTATGTCTTTGTTACTTGGTGTAAGTGTATGTCTTTGTTACTTGGTGTCAGTGTGTGTCTTTGTTACTGTGTGTCAGAGCATGTCTTTGTTACTGGGTATCAGTGTCTGTCTTTGTTACTTGGTGTCAGTATGTGTCTTTGTCACTGGGTGTCAGTGCATGTCTTTGTTACTGGGTATCAGTGTATGTCTTTGTTACTTGGTGTCAGTGTGTGTCTTTGTTACTTGGTGTAAGTGTATGTCTTTGTTACTTGGTGTCTGTGTATGTCTTTGTTACTTGGTGTAAGTGTGTGTCTGTGTTATTTGGTGTCAGTGTATGTATTTGTTACTTGGTGTCGGAGTATGTCTTTGTTACTTGGTGTAACTGTTTGTCTGTGTTACTGGGTATCAGTGTATGTCTTTGTTAGTTGGTGTCTGTGTATGTCTGTGATTCGTGTTGTAAGTGTGTGTCTGTGTTACCGGGTGTCAGTGTATGTCTTTGTTACTTCGTGTAAGTGTGTGTCTTTGTTACTGGGTATCAGTGTATGTCTTTGTTACTTGGTGTCAGTGTATGTCTTTGTTACTTGGTGTAAGTGTATGTCTTTGTTACTTGGTGTCAGTGTATGTATTTGTTACTTGGTGTCAGTTTGCGTCTTTGTTACTGGGTACCAGTGTATGTCTTTGTTCCTGGGTGTCAGTGTCTGTCTTTGTGACTTGGTGTAAGTGTTTGTCTCTGTTACTGGGTACAGTGTCTGTCTTTGTTACTTGGTGTAAGTGTGACTGTGTTACTGGGTATCAGCGTATATATTTGTTACTTGGTCTAAGTGTATGTCCTTGTTACTTGGTGTCAGTGTATGTCTTTGATACTTGGTGTCAGTGTATGTCTGTGTTACTTGGTGTAAGTTTGTGTCTTTGTTACTTGGTGTCAGTGTATGTATTTGTTACTTGGTGTCAGTGTATGTCTGTGTTACTTGGTGTAAGTGTATGTCTTTGTCACTTGGTGTCAGTGTATGACTTTGTTACTTGGTGTAAATGTGTGTCTTTGTTACTTGATGTAAGTGTATGTCTTTGTTACTTGGTGTAAGTGTATGTCTGTGTTACTTGGTGTAAGTGTGTGTCTTTGTTAGTTGGTGTAACTGTATGTCTTTGTAACTTGGTGTCAGTGTATGTCTGTGTTACTTGGTGTAAATGTATGTCTTTGTTAATTGGTGTCAGTGTCGGTCTTTGTTACTTGGTTTAAGTGTGTGTCTGTGTTACTGGGTATCAGTGTATGTCTTTGTTACTTGGTGTAAGTGTGTGTCTGTGTTACTGGGTATCCGTGTATGTCTTTGTTACTTGGTGTCAGTGTGTGTCTTTGTCACTGGGTGTCAGTGCATGTCTTTGTTACTGGGTGTCAGTGTATGTCTTTGTTACTTGGTGTAAGTGTATGTCTTTGTTACTTGGTGTCAGTGTGTGTCTTTGTTACTGTGAGTCTGTGCATGTCTTTGGAACTGGGTATCAGTGTCTGTCTTTGTTACTTGGTGTAAGAGTGTTTCTGTGTTGCTGGGTATCAGTGTATGTCTTTGTTACTCGGTGTCAGTGTAGGTCTGTGTTACTTGGTGTAAGTTTGTGTCTTTCTTACTTGGTGTAAGTGCATGTCTTTGTTACTTGGTGTCAGTGTATGTCTGTGTAACTTGGTGTAAGTGTGTGTCTTTGTTAGTTGGTGTAAGTGTATGTCTTTGTTACTTGGTGTCAGTGTGTGTCTTTGTTACTGTGTGTCAGTGCATTTCTTTGTTACTGGGTATCAGTGTCTGTCTTTGTTACTTGGTGTCAGTGTGTGTCTTTGTCACTTGGTGTCAGTGCATGTCTTTGTTACTGGGTATCAGTGTATGTCTTTGTTACTTGGTGTCAGTGTATGTCTTTGTTACTTGGTGTAAGTGTATGTCTTTGTTACTTGCTGTCAGTGCATGTATTTGTTACTTGGTGTAAGTGTGTGTCTTTGTTACTGGGTATCAGTGTATGTCTTTGTTAATTTGTGTCAGTGGATGGCGTTGTTACTTGGTGTCAGTGTGTGTCTTTGTTACTGGGTGTCAGTGTATGTCTTTGTTACTGGGTGTCAGTGTATGTCTTTGTGACTTGGTGTAAGTGTGTGTCTCTGTTACTGGGTATCAGTGTCTGTCTTTGTTACTTGGTGTAAGTGTGTGTCTGTGTTGCTGGGTATCAGCGTATGTCT
Organism: Heterodontus francisci; assembly: GCF_036365525.1. Taxonomy (NCBI): domain Eukaryota; kingdom Metazoa; phylum Chordata; class Chondrichthyes; order Heterodontiformes; family Heterodontidae; genus Heterodontus; species Heterodontus francisci. The sequence goes on along the minus strand of NW_027140221.1, from coordinate 2,790,608 downwards.
TTGTTACTTGGTGTAAGTGTATGTCCTTGTTACTTGGTGTCAGTGTATGTCTTTGATACTTGGTGTCAGTGTATGTCTGTGTTACTTGGTGTAAGTTTGTGTCTTTGTTACTTGGTGTCAGTGCATGTATTTGTTACTTGGTGTCAGTGTATGTCTGTGTTACTTGGTGTAAGTGTATGTCTTTGTCACTTGGTGTCAGTCTATGTCTTTGTTACTTGGTGTAAGTGTGTGTCTTTGTTAGTTGGTGTAAGTGTGTGTCTGTGTTACTGGCTATTAGTGTATGTCTTTGTTAATTGGTGTCAGTGTAAGTCTTTGTTACTTGGTGTAAGTGTGTGTCTGTGTTACTGGGTATCCGTGTATGTCTTTGTTACTTGGTGTCAGTGTGTGTCTTTGTCACTGGGTGTCAGTGCATGTCTTTGTTACTGGGTGTCAGTGTATGTCTTTGTTACTTGGTGTAAGTGTATGTCTTTGTTACTTGGTGTCAGTGTGTGTCTTTGTTACTGTGTGTCTGTGCATGTCTTTGTTACTGGGTATCAGTGTCTGTCTTTGTTACTTGGTGTAAGAGTGTGTCTGTGTTGCTGGGTATCAGTGTATGTCTTTGTTACTCGGTGTCAGTGTAGGTCTGTGTTACTTGGTGTAAGTTTGTGTCTTTCTTACTTGGTGTAAGTGCATGTCTTTGTTACTTGGTGTCAGTGTATGTCTGTGTAACTTGGTGTAAGTGTGTGTCTTTGTTAGTTGGTGTAAGTGTATGTCTTTGTTACTTGGTGTCAGTGTGTGTCTTTGTCACTAGGTGTCAGTGCATGTCTTTGTTACTGGGTGTCAGTGTATGTCTTTGTTACTTGTTGTAAGTGTATGTCTTTGTTACTTGGTGTCAGTGTGTGTCTTTGTTACTGTGTGTCTGTGCATGTCTTTGTTACTGGGTATCAGTGTATGTCTTTGTTACTCGGTGTCAGTGTAGGTCTGTGTTACTTGGTGTAGGTTTGTGTCTTTCTTACTTGGTGTAAGTGCATGTCTTTGTTACTTGGTGTCAGTGTATGTCTGTGTAACTTGGTGTAAGTGTGTGTCTTTGTTAGTTGGTGTAAGTGTATGTATTTGTTACTTGGTGTCGTTGTATGTCATTGTTACTTGGTGTAAGTGTTTGTCTGTGTTACTGGGTATCAGTGTATGTCTTTGTTAATTTGTGTCAGTGGATATCTTTGTTAGTTGGTGTCTGTGTATGTCTGTGATACTTGGTGTCAGTGTATGTCTTTGTTACTTTGTGTACATTTATGTCTTTGTTACTTGGTGTCAGTGTATGTATTTGTTACTTGGTGTAAGTGTGTGTCTGTGTTGCTGGGTATCAGTGTATGTCTTTGTTACTTGGTGTCAGTGTATGTCTTTGTTACTTTGTGTACATTTCTGTCTTTGTTACTTGGTGTCAGTGTATGTATTTGTTACTTGGTGTAAGTGTGTGTCTTTGTTACTGGGTATCAGTGTATGTCTTTGTTAATTTGTGTCAGTGGATATCTTTGTTACTTGGTGTCAGTGTGTGTCTTTGTTACTGGGTGTCAGTGCAAGTCTTTGTTATTGGGTGTCAGTGTATGTCTTTGTGACTTGGTGCAAGAGTGTGTCTCTGTTACTGGGTATCAGTGTCTGTCTTTGTTACTTGGTGGAAGTGTGTGTCTTTGTTACTGGGTATCAGTGTATGTCTTTGTTACTTGGTGCAAGTGTATGTCATTGTTACCTGGTGTCAGTGTATGTATTTGTTACTTGGTGTCAGTGTATGTCTGTGTTACTTGGTGTAAGTGTATGTCTTTGTTACTTGGTGTCAGTGTATGTCTTTGCTACTTGGTGTAAGTGTGTGTCTTTGTTACTTGGTGTAAGTGTATGTCTTTGTTACTTCGTGTCAGTGAATGTCTGTGTTACTTGGTGTAAGTGTATGACTTTGTTACTTGGTGTAAGTGTATGTCTTTGTTACTGGGTGTCAGTGTATGTCTGTGTTACTTGGTGTAAGTGTATGTCTTTGTTACTTGGTGTCAGTGTATGTCTTTGTTACTTGGTGTAATTGTGTGTCTGTGTTACTGGGTATCAGTGTATGTCTTTGTTACTTTGTGTCAGTGTGTGTCTTTGTTACTGGGTGTCAGTGCATGTCTTTGTTACTGGGTGTCAGTGTATGTATTTTTTACTTGGTGTAACTGTATGTCTTTGTTATTTGGTGTCAGTGTGTGTCTTTGTTACTGGGTGTTAGTGCATGTCTTTGTTACTGGGTATCAGTGTCTGTCTTTGTTAGTTGGTGTAAGAGTGTGTCTGTGTTGCTGGGTATCAGTGTATGTCTTTGTTACTTGGTGTCAGTGCAGGTCTGTGTTACTTGGTGTAAGTGTCTGTCTTTCTTACTTGGTGTAAGTGCATGTCTTTGTTACTTGGTGTCAGTGTATGCCTGTGTAACTTGGTGCAAGTGTGTGTCTTTGTTAGTTGGTGTAAGTGTCTATCTTTGTTAATTGGTGTCATTGTATGTCTGTGTTATTTGGTGTAAGTGTATGTATTTGTTACTTGGTGTCGGTGTATGTCTTTGTTACTTGGTGGAAGTGTTTGTCTGTGTTACTGGGTATCAGTGTATGTCTTTGTTAGTTGGTGTCTGTGGAAGTCTGTGATACGTGTAGTAAATGTGTGTCTGTGTTACCGAGTATCAGTGTATGTCTTTGTTACTTCGTGTAAGTGTGTGTCTTTGTTACTGGGTATCAGTGTATGTCTTTGTTACTTGGTGTCAGTGGATGTCTTTGTTACTTGGTGTAAGTGTATGTCTTTGTTAATTGGTGTCAGTGTATGTATTTGTTACTTGGTGTAAGTGTGTGTCTTTGTTACTGTGTATCAGTGTATGTCTTTGTTAATTTGTGTCAGTGGATGGCTTTGTTACTTGGTGTCAGTGTGTGTCTTTGTTACTGGGTGTCAGTGCATGTCTTTGTTACTGGGTGTCAGTGTATGTCTTTGTGAAATGGTGTAAGTGTGTGTCTCTGTTACTGGGTATCAGTGTCTGTCTTTGTTACTTGGTGTAAGTGTATGTCTTTGTTACTTGGTGTAAGTGTATGTCTGTGTTACTTGGTGTCAGTGTGTGTCTTTGTTAGTTGGTGTAACTGTATGTCTTTGTAACTTGGTGTCAGTGTATGTCTGTGTTACTTCGTGTAATTGTATGTCTTTGTTACTTGGTATCAGTGGATGTCTTTGTTACTCGGTGTCAGTGTATGTCTTTGTTACTTGGTGTAAGTGTATGTCTTTGTTACTTGGTGTCAGTGTGTGTCTTTGTTACTGTGTGTCAGTGCATTTCTTTGTTACTTGGTGTCAGTGTGTGTCTTTGTCACTTGGTGTCAGTGCATGTCTTTGTTACTGGGTATCAGTGTATGTCTTTGTTACTTGGTGTCAGTGTATGTCTTTGTTACTTGGTGTAAGTGTATGTCTTTGTTACTTGCTGTCAGTGCATGTATTTGTTACTTGGTGTAAGTGTGTGTCTTTGTTACTGGGTATCAGTGTATGTCTTTGTTAATTTGTGTCAGTGGATGGCTTTGTTACTTGGTGTCAGTGTGTGTCTTTGTTACTGGGTGTCAGTGTATGTCTTTGTTACTGGGTGTCAGTGTATGTCTTTGTGACTTGGTGTAAGTGTGTGTCTCTGTTACTGGGTATCAGTGTCTGTCTTTGTTACTTGGTGTAAGTGTGTGTCTGTGTTGCTGGGTATCAGCGTATGTCTTTGTTACTTGGTGTAAGTGTATGTCCTTGTTACTTGGTGTCAGTGTATGTCTTTGATACTTGGTGTCAGTGTATGTCTGTGTTACTTGGTGTAAGTTTGTGTCTTTGTTACTTGGTGTCAGTGCATGTATTTGTTACTTGGTGTCAGTGTAGGTCTGTGTTACTTGGTGTAAGTTTGTGTCTTTCTTACTTGGTGTAAGTGCATGTCTTTGTTACTTGGTGTCAGTGTATGTCTGTGTAACTTGGTGTAAGTGTGTGTCTTTGTTAGTTGGAGTAAGCGTATATCTTTGTTACTTGGTGTCAGTGTATGTCTGTCTTATTTGGTGTAAGTGTATGTATTTGTTACTTGGTGTCGTTGTATGTCATTGTTACTTGGTGTAAGTGTTTGTCTGTGTTACTGGGTATCAGTGTATGTCTTTGTTAATTTGTGTCAGTGGATATCTTTGTTAGTTGGTGTCTGTGTATGTCTGTGATACTTGGTGTAAGTGTATGTCTTTGTTACTTTGTGTACATTTATGACTTTGTTACTTGGTGTCAGTGTATGTATTTGTTACTTGGTGTAAGTGTGTGTCTGTGTTGCTGGGTATCAGTGTATGTCTTTGTTACTTGGTGTCAGTGTATGTCTTTGTTACTTTGTGTACATTTATGTCTTTGTTACTTGGTGTCAGTGTATGTATTTGTTACTTGGTGTAAGTGTGTGTCTTTGTTACTGGGTATCAGTGTATGTCTTTGTTAATTTGTGTCAGTGGATATCTTTGTTACTTGGTGTCAGTGTGTGTCTTTGTTACTGGGTGTCAGTGCAAGTCTTTGTTATTGGGTGTCAGTGTATGTCTTTGTGACTTGGTGCAAGAGTGTGTCTCTGTTACTGGGTATCAGTGTCTGTCTTTGTTACTTGGTGGAAGTGTGTGTCTTTGTTACTGGGTATCAGTGTATGTCTTTGTTACTTGGTGCAAGTGTATGTCATTGTTACCTGGTGTCAGTGTATGTATTTGTTACTTGGTGTCAGTGTATGTCTGTGTTACTTGGTGTAAGTGTATGTCTTTGTTACTTGGTGTCAGTGTATGTCTTTGCTACTTGGTGTAAGTGTGTGTCTTTGTTACTTGGTGTAAGTGTATGTCTTTGTTACTTCGTGTCAGTGAATGTCTGTGTTACTTGGTGTAAGTGTATGACTTTGTTACTTGGTGTAAGTGTATGTCTTTGTTACTGGGTGTCAGTGTATGTCTGTGTTACTTGGTGTAAGTGTATGTCTTTGTTACTTGGTGTCAGTGTATGTCTTTGTTACTTGGTGTAAGTGTGTGTCTGTGTTACTGGCTATTAGTGTATGTCTTTGTTAATTGGTGTCAGTGTATGTCTTTGTTACTTGGTGTAAGTGTATGTCTTTGTTACTTGGTGTCAGTGTATGTCTTTGCTACTTGGTGTAAGTGTGTGTCTTTGTTACTTGGTGTAAGTGTATGTCTTTGTTACTTCGTGTCAGTGAATGTCTGTGTTACTTGGTGTAAGTGTATGACTTTGTTACTTGGTGTAAGTGTATGTCTTTGTTACTGGGTGTCAGTGTATGTCTGTGTTACTTGGTGTAAGTGTATGTCTTTGTTACTTGGTGTCAGTGTATGTCTTTGTTACTTGGTGTCAGTGTATGTCTTTGTTACTTGGTGTAAGTGTGTGTCTGTGTTACTGGCTATTAGTGTATGTCTTTGTTAATTGGTGTCAGTGTATGTCTTTGTTACTTGGTGTAAGTGTGTGTCTGTGTTACTGGGTATCCGTGTATGTCTTTGTTACTTGGTGTCAGTGTGTGTCTTTGTCACTGGGTGTCAGTGCATGTCTTTGTTACTTGGTGTAAGTGTATGTCTTTGTTACTTGGTGTCAGTGTTTGTCTTTGTTACTGTGTGTCAGTGCATGTCTTTGTTACTGGGTATCAGTGTCTGTCTTTGTTACTTGGTGTAAGAGTGTGTCTGTGTTGCTGGGTATCAATGTATGTCTTTGTTACTCGGTGTCAGTGTAGGTCTGTGTTACTTGGTGTAAGTGTGTGTCTTTCCTACTTGGTGTAAGTGCATGTCTTTGTTACTTGGTGTCAGTGTATGTCTTTGTTACTTGGTGTCAGTGTATGTCTTTGTTACTTTGTGTACATTTATGTCTTTGTTACTTGGTGTCAGTGTATGTATTTGTTACTTGGTGTAAGTGTGTGTCTGTGTTACTGGGTATCAGTGTATGTCTTTGTTACTTGGTGTCAGTGTATGTCTTTGTTACTTTGTGTACATTTATGTCTTTGTTACTTGGGGTCAGTGTATGTATTTGTTACTTGGTGTAAGTGTGTGTCTTTGTTACTGGGTATCAGTGTATGTCTTTGTTAATTTGTGTCAGTGGATATCTTTGTTACTTGGTGCCAGTGTGTGTCTTTGTTACTGGGCGTCAGTGCAAGTCTTTGTTATTGGGTGTCAGTGTATGTCTTTGTGACTTGGTGTAACAGTGTGTCTCTGTTACTGGGTATCAGTGTCTGTCTTTGTTACTTGGTGTAAGTGTGTGTCTTTGTTACTGGGTATCAGTGTATGTCTTTGTTACTTGGTGCAAGTGTATGTCATTGTTACCTGGTGTCAATGTATGTCTTTGATACTTGGTGTCAGTGTATGTCTGTGTTACTTGGTGTAAGTTTGTGTCTTTATTACTTGGTGTCAGTGTATGTATTTATTACTTGGTGTCAGTGTATGTCTGTGTTACTTGGTGTAAGTGTGTGTCTGTGTTACTGGGTATCAGTGGATGTCTTCGTTACTTGGTGTCTGTGTATGTCTTTGTTACTTGGTGTCAGTGTGTGACTTCGTTACTTGGTGTCAGTGTATGTCTTTGTTATTTGGTGTAAGTGTGTGTCTTTGTCACTGGTTGTCAGTGCGTGTCTTTGTTACTGGGTGTCAGTGTATGTCTTTGTTACTTGGTGTAAGTGTATGTCTTTGTTACTTGGTGTCAGTGTGTGTCTTTGTTACTGTGTGTCAGTGCATGTCTTTGTTACTGGGTATCAGTGTCTGTCTTTGTTACTTGGTGTCAGTATGTGTCTTTGTCACTGGGTGTCAGTGCATGTCTTTGTTACTGGGTATCAGTGTATGTCTTTGTTACTTGGTGTCAGTGTATGTCTTTGTTACTTGGTGTAAGTGTATGTCTTTGTTACTTGGTGTCAGTGTATGTCTTTGTTACTTGGTGTAAGTGTGTGTCTGTGTTATTTGGTGTAAGTGTATGTATTTGTTACTTGGTGTCGGTGTATGTCTTTGTTACTTGGTGTAAGTGTTTGTCTGTGTTACTGGGTATCAGTGTATGTCTTTGTTAGTTGGTGTCTGTGTATGTCTGTGATACGTGTTGTAAGTGTGTGTCTGTGTTACCGGGTATCAGTGTATGTCTTTGTTACTTCGTGTAAGTGTGTGTCTTTGTTACTGGGTATCAGTGTATGTCTTTGTTACTTGGTGTCAGTGTATGTCTTTGTTACTTGGTGTAAGTGTATGTCTTTGTTACTTGGTGTCAGTGTATGTATTTGTTACTTGGTGTCAGTTTGCGTCTTTGTTACTGGGTACCAGTGTATGTCTTTGTTCCTGGGTGTCAGTGTCTGTCTTTGTGACTTGGTGTAAGTGTTTGTCTCTGTTACTGGGTACAGTGTCTGTCTTTGTTACTTGGTGTAAGTGTGACTGTGTTACTGGGTATCAGCGTATATATTTGTTACTTGGTCTAAGTGTATGTCCTTGTTACTTGGTGTCAGTGTATGTCTTTGATACTTGGTGTCAGTGTATGTCTGTGTTACTTGGTGTGAGTTTGTGTCTTTGTTACTTGGTGTCAGTGTATGTATTTGTTACTTGGTGTCAGTGTATGTCTGTGTTACTTGGTGTAAGTGTATGTCTTTGTCACTTGGTGTCAGTGTATGACTTTGTTACTTGGTGTAAATGTGTGTCTTTGTTACTTGATGTAAGTGTATGTCTTTGTTACTTGGTGTAAGTGTATGTCTGTGTTACTTGGTGTAAGTGTGTGTCTTTGTTAGTTGGTGTAACTGTATGTCTTTGTAACTTGGTGTCAGTGTATGTCTGTGTTACTTGGTGTAAATGTATGTCTTTGTTAATTGGTGTCAGTGTCGGTCTTTGTTACTTGGTGTAAGTGTGTGTCTGTGTTACTGGGTATCAGTGTATGTCTTTGTTACTTGGTGTAAGTGTGTGTCTGTGTTACTGGGTATCAGTGGATGTCTTCGTTACTTGGTGTCTGTGTATGTCTTTGTTATTTGGTGTAAGTGTGTGTCTTTGTTAGTTGGTGTAAGTGTGTGTCTGTGTTACTGGGTATTAGTGTATGTCTTTGTTAATTGGGGTCAGTTTCTGTCTTTGTTACTTGTTGTTATGTGTGTGTCTGTGTTACTGGGTATCAGTGTATGTCTTTGTTACTTGGTGTCAGTGTGTGTCTTTGTCACTGGGTGTCAGTGCATGTCTTTGTTACTGGGTGTCAGTGTATGTCTTTGTTACTTGGTGTAAGTGTATGTCTTTGTTACTTGGTGTCAGTGTGTGTCTTTGTTACTGTGTGTCAGTGCATTTCTTTGTTACTGGGTATCAGTGTCTGTCTTTGTTACTTGGTGTCAGTGTGTGTCTTTGTCACTTGGTGTCAGTGCATGTCTTTGTTACTGGGTATCAGTGTATGTCTTTGTTACTTGGTGTCAGTGTATGTCTTTGTTACTTGGTGTAAGTGTATGTCTTTGTTACTTGCTGTCAGTGAATGTATTTGTTACTTGGTGTAAGTGTGTGTCTTTGTTACTGGGTATCAGTGTATGGCTTTGTTAATTTGTGTCAGTGGATGGCGTTGTTACTTGGTGTCAGTGTGTGTCTTTGTTACTGGGTGTCAGTGTATGTCTTTGTTACTGGATGTCAGTGTATGTCTTTGTGACTTGGTGTAAGTGTGTGTCTCTGTTACTGGGTATCAGTGTCTGTCTTTGTTACTTGGTGTAAGTGTGTGTCTGTGTTGCTGGGTATCAGCGTATGTCTTTGTTACTTGGTGTAAGTGTATGTCCTTGTTACTTGGTGTCAGTGTATGTCTTTGATACTTGGTGTCAGTGTATGTCTGTGTTACTTGGTGTAAGTTTGTGTCTTTGTTACTTGGTGTCAGTGCATGTATTTGTTACTTGGTGTCAGTGTATGTCTGTGTTACTTGGTGTAAGTGTATGTCTTTGTCACTTGGTGTCAGTCTATGTCTTTGTTACTTGGTGTAAGTGTGTGTCTTTGTTAGTTGGTGTAAGTGTGTGTCTGTGTTACTGGCTATTAGTGTATGTCTTTGTTAATTGGTGTCAGTGTAAGTCTTTGTTACTTGGTGTAAGTGTGTGTCTGTGTTACTGGGTATCCGTGTATGTCTTTGTTACTTGGTGTCAGTGTGTGTCTTTGTCACTGGGTGTCAGTGCATGTCTTTGTTACTGGGTGTCAGTGTATGTCTTTGTTACTTGGTGTAAGTGTATGTCTTTGTTACTTGGTGTCAGTGTGTGTCTTTGTTACTGTGAGTCTGTGCATGTCTTTGTTACTGGGTATCAGTGTCTGTCTTTGTTACTTGGTGTAAGAGTGTGTCTGTGTTGCTGGGTATCAGTGTTTGTCTTTGTTACTCGGTGTCAGTGTAGGTCTGTGTTACTTGGTGTAAGTTTGTGTCTTTCTTACTTGGTGTAAGTGCATGTCTTTGTTACTTGGTGTCAGTGTATGTCTGAGTAACTTGGTGTAAGTGTGTGTCTTTGTTAGTTGGTGTAAGTGTATGTCTTTGTTACTTGGTGTCAGTGTGTGTCTTTGTTACTGTGTGTCAGTGCATTTCTTTGTTACTGGGTATCAGTGTCTGTCTTTGTTACTTGGTGTCAGTGTGTGTCTTTGTCACTTGGTGTCAGTGCATGTCTTTGTTACTGGGTATCAGTGTATGTCTTTGTTACTTGGTGTCAGTGTATGTCTTTGTTACTTGGTGTAAGTGTATGTCTTTGTTACTTGCTGTCAGTGCATGTATTTGTTACTTGGTGTAAGTGTGTGTCTTTGTTACTGGGTATCAGTGTATGTCTTTGTTAATTTGTGTCAGTGGATGGCGTTGTTACTTGGTGTCAGTGTGTGTCTTTGTTACTGGGTGTCAGTGTATGTCTTTGTTACTGGGTGTCAGTGTATGTCTTTGTGACTTGGTGTAAGTGTGTGTCTCTGTTACTGGGTATCAGTGTCTGTCTTTGTTACTTGGTGTAAGTGTGTGTCTGTGTTGCTGGGTATCAGCGTATGTCTTTGTTACTTGGTGTCAGTGTATGTCTGTGTTACTTGGTGTAAGTTTGTGTCTTTGTTACTTGGTGTCAGTGCATGTCTTTGTCACTTGGTGTCAGTCTATGTCTTTGTTACTTGGTGTAAGTGTGTGTCTTTGTTAGTTGGTGTAAGTGTGTGTCTGTGTTACTGGCTATTAGTGTATGTCTTTGTTAATTGGTGTCAGTGTAAGTCTTTGTTACTTGGTGTAAGTGTGTGTCTGTGTTACTGGGTATCCGTGTATGTCTTTGTTACTTGGTGTCAGTGTGTGTCTTTGTCACTGGGTGTCAGTGCATGTCTTTGTTACTGGGTGTCAGTGTATGTCTTTGTTACTTGGAGTAAGTGTATGTCTTTGTTACTTGGTGTCAGTGTGTGTCTTTGTTACTGTGTGTCTGTGCATGTCTTTGTAACTGGGTATCAGTGTCTGTCTTTGTTACTTGGTGTAAGAGTGTGTCTGTGTTGCTGGGTATCAGTGTATGTCTTTGTTACTCGGTGTCAGTGTAGGTCTGTGTTACTTGGTGTAAGTTTGTGTTTTCTTACTTGGTGTAAGTGCATGTCTTTGTTACTTGGTGTCAGTGTATGTCTGTGTAACTTGGTGTAAGTGTGTGTCTTTGTTAGTTGGTGTAAGTGTATGTCTTTGTTACTTGGTGTCAGTGTGTGTCTTTGTTACTGTGTGTCAGTGCATTTCTTTGTTACTGGGTATCAGTGTCTGTCTTTGTTACTTGGTGTCAGTGTGTGTCTTTGTCACTTGGTGTCAGTGCATGTCTTTGTTACTGGGTATCAGTGTATGTCTTTGTTACTTGGTGTCAGTGTATGTCTTTGTTACTTGGTGTAAGTGTATGTCTTTGTTACTTGCTGTCAGTGCATGAATTTGTTACTTGGTGTAAGTGTGTGTCTTTGTTACTGGGTATCAGTGTATGTCTTTGTTAATTCGTGTCAGTGGATGGCGTTGTTACTTGGTGTCAGTGTGTGTCTTTGTTACTGGGTGTCAGTGTATGTCTTTGTTACTGGGTGTCAGTGTATGTCTTTGTGACTTGGTGTAAGTGTGTGTCTCTGTTACTGGGTATCAGTGTCTGTCGTTGTTACTTGGTGTAAGTGTGTGTCTGTGTTGCTGGGTATCAGCGTATGTCTTTGTTACTTGGTGTAAGTGTATGTCCTTGTTACTTGGTGTCAGTGTATGTCTTTGATACTTGGTGTCAGTGCATGTCTGTGTTACTTGGTGTAAGTTTGTGTCTTTGTTACTTGGTGTCAGTGCATGTATTTGTTACTTGGTGTCAGTGTATGTCTGTGTTACTTGGTGTAAGTGTATGTCTTTGTCACTTGGTGTCAGTCTATGTCTTTGTTACTTGGTGTAAGTGTGTGTCTTTGTTAGTTGGTGTAAGTGTGTGTCTGTGTTACTGGCTATTAGTGTATGTCTTTGTTAATTGGTGTCAGTGTAAGTCTTTGTTACTTGGTGTAAGTGTGTGTCTGTGTTACTGGGTATCCGTGTATGTCTTTGTTACTTGGTGTCAGTGTGTGTCTTTGTCAGTGGGTGTCAGTGCATGTCTTTGTTACTGGGTGTCAATGTATGTCTTTGTTACTTGTTGTAAGTGTATGTCTTTGTTACTTGGTGTCAGTGTGTGTCTTTGTTACTGTGTGTCTGTGCATGTCTTTGTTACTGGGTATCAGTGTATGTCTTTGTTACTCGGTGTCAGTGTAGGTCTGTGTTACTTGGTGTAGGTTTGTGTCTTTCTTACTTGGTGTAAGTGCATGTCTTTGTTACTTGGTGTCAGTGTATGTCTGTGTAACTTGGTGTAAGTGTGTGTCTTTGTTAGTTGGTGTAAGCGTATATCTTTGTTACTTGGTGTCAGTGTATGTCTGTCTTATTTGGTGTAAGTGTATGTATTTGTTACTTGGTGTCGTTGTATGTCATTGTTACTTGGTGTAAGTGTTTGTCTGTGTTACTGGGTATCAGTGTATGTCTTTGTTAATTTGTGTCAGTGGATATCTTTGTTAGTTGGTGTCTGTGTATGTCTGTGATACTTGGTGTCAGTGTATGTCTTTGTTACTTTGTGTACATTTATGTCTTTGTTACTTGGTGTCAGTGTATGTATTTGTTACTTGGTGTAAGTGTGTGTCTGTGTTGCTGGGTATCAGTGTATGTCTTTGTTACTTGGTGTCAGTGTATGTCTTTGTTACTTTGTGTACATTTCTGTCTTTGTTACTTGGTGTCAGTGTATGTATTTGTTACTTGGTGTAAGTGTGTGTCTTTGTTACTGGGTATCAGTGTATGTCTTTGTTAATTTGTGTCAGTGGATATCTTTGTTACTTGGTGTCAGTGTGTGTCTTTGTTACTGGGTGTCAGTGCAAGTCTTTGTTATTGGGTGTCAGTGTATGTCTTTGTGACTTGGTGCAAGAGTGTGTCTCTGTTACTGGGTATCAGTGTCTGTCTTTGTTACTTGGTGGAAGTGTGTGTCTTTGTTACTGGGTATCAGTGTATGTCTTTGTTACTTGGTGCAAGTGTATGTCATTGTTACCTGGTGTCAGTGTATGTATTTGTTACTTGGTGTCAGTGTATGTCTGTGTTACTTGGTGTAAGTGTATGTCTTTGTTACTTGGTGTCAGTGTATGTCTTTGCTACTTGGTGTAAGTGTGTTTCTTTGTTACTTGGTGTAAGTGTATGTCTTTGTTACTTCGTGTCAGTGAATGTCTGTGTTACTTGGTGTAAGTGTATGACTTTGCTACTTGGTGTAAGTGTATGTCTTTGTTACTGGGTGTCAGTGTATGTCTGTGTTACTTGGTGTAAGTGTATGTCTTTGTTACTTGGTGTCAGTGTATGTCTTTGTTACTTGGTGTAAGTGTGTGTCTGTGTTACTGGCTATTAGTGTATGTCTTTGTTAATTGGTGTCAGTGTATGTCTTTGTTACTTGGTGTAAATGTGTGTCTGTGTTACTGGGTATCCGTGTATGTCTTTGTTACTTGGTGTCAGTGTGTGTCTTTGTCACTGGGTGTCAGTGCATGTCTTTGTTACTTGGTGTAAGTGTATGTCTTTGTTACTTGGTGTCAGTGTTTGTCTTTGTTACTGTGTGTCAGTGCATGTCTTTGTTACTGGGTATCAGTGTCTGTCTTTGTTACTTGGTGTAAGAGTGTGTCTGTGTTGCTGGGTATCAATGTATGTCTTTGTTACTCGGTGTCAGTGTAGGTCTGTGTTACTTGGTGTAAGTGTGTGTCTTTCCTACTTGGTGTAAGTGCATGTCTTTGTTACTTGGTGTCAGTGTATGTCTTTGTTACTTGGTGTCAGTGTATGTCTTTGTTACTTTGTGTACATTTATGTCTTTGTTACTTGGTGTCAGTGTATGTATTTGTTACTTGGTGTAAGTGTGTGTCTGTGTTACTGGGTATCAGTGTATGTCTTTGTTACTTGGTGTCAGTGTATGTCTTTGTTACTTTGTGTACATTTATGTCTTTGTTACCTGGGGTCAGTGTATGTATTTGTTACTTGGTGTAAGTGTGTGTCTTTGTTACTGGGTATCAGTGTATGTCTTTGTTAATTTGTGTCAGTGGATATCTTTGTTACTTGGTGCCAGTGTGTGTCTTTGTTACTGGGCGTCAGTGCAAGTCTTTGTTATTGGGTGTCAGGGTATGTCTTTGTGACTTGGTGTAACAGTGTGTCTCTGTTACTTGGTATCAGTGTCTGTCTTTGTTACTTGGTGCAAGTGTATGTCATTGTTACCTGGTGTCAGTGTATGTCTTTGATACTTGGTGTCAGTGTATGTCTGTGTTACTTGGTGTAAGTTTGTGTCTTTGTTACTTGGTGTCAGTGTATGTATTTGTTACTTGGTGTCAGTGTATGTCTGTGTTACTTGGTGTAAGTGTGTGTCTGTGTTACTGGGTATCAGTGGATGTCTTCGTTACTTGGTGTCTGTGTATGTCTTTGTTACTTGGTGTCAGTGTGTGACTTTGTTACTTGGTGTCAGTGTGTGTCTTTGTTATTTGGTGTAAGTGTGTGTCTTTGTCACTGGTTGTCAGTGCGTGTCTTTGTTACTGGGTGTCAGTGTATGTCTTTGTTACTTGGTGTAAGTGTATGTCTTTGTTACTTGGTGTCAGTGTGTGTCTTTGTTACTGTGTGTCAGTGCATGTCTTTGTTACTGGGTATCAGTGTCTGTCTTTGTTACTTGGTGTCAGTATGTGTCTTTGTCAATGGGTGTCAGTGCATGTCTTTGTTACTGGGTATCAGTGTATGTCTTTGTTACTTGGTGTCAGTGTATGTCTTTGTTACTTGGTGTAAGTGTATGTCTTTGTTACTTGGTGTCAGTGTATGTATTTGTTACTTGGTGTAAGTGTGTGTCTGTGTTATTTGGTGTAAGTGTATGTATTTGTTACTTGGTGTCGGTGTATGTCTTTGTTACTTGGTGTAAGTGTTTGTCTGTGTTACTGGGTATCAGTGTATGTCTTTGTTAGTTGGTGTCTGTGTATGTCTGTGATACGTGGTGTAAGTGTGTGTCTGTGTTACCGGGTATCAGTGTATGTCTTTGTTACTTCGTGTAAGTGTGTGTCTTTGTTACTGGGTATCAGTGTATGTCTTTGTTACTTGGTGTCAGTGTATGTCTTTGTTACTTGGTGTAAGTGTATGTCTTTGTTACTTGGTGTCAGTGTATGTATTTGTTACTTGGTGTAAGTGTGCGTCTTTGTTACTGGGTACCAGTGTATGTCTTTGTTCCTGGGTGTCAGTGTCTGTCTTTGTGACTTGGTGTAAGTGTTTGTCTCTGTTACTGGGTATCAGTGTCTGTCTTTGTTACTTGGTGTAAGTGTGACTGTGTTACTGGGTATCAGCGTATATATTTGTTACTTGGTGTAAGTGTATGTCCTTGTTACTTGGTGTCAGTGTATGTCTTTGATACTTGGTGTCAGTGTATGTCTGTGTTACTTGGTGTAAGTTTGTGTCTTTGTTACTTGGTGTCAGTGTATGTATTTGTTACTTGGTGTCAGTGTATGTCTGTGTTACTTGGTGTAAGTGTCTGTCTTTGTCACTTGGTGTAAGTGTATGTCTGTGTTACTTGGTGTAAGTGTGTGTCTTTGTTAGTTGGTGTAACTGTATGTCTTTCTAACTTGGTGTCAGTGTATGTCTGTGTTACTTGGTGTAATTGTATGTCTTTGTTACTTGGTGTCAGTGTATGTCTTTGTTACTTGGTGTAAGTGTGTGTCTGTGTTACTGGGTATCAGTGTATGTCTTTGTTACTTGGTGTAAGTGTGTGTCTGTGTTACTGGGTATCAGTGGATGTCTTCGTTACTTGGTGTAAGTGTGTGTCTGTGTTACTGGGTATCAGTGTATGTCTTTGTTATTTGGTGTAAGTGTGTGTCTTTGTTAGTTGGTGTAAGTGTGTGTCTGTGTTACTGGGTATTAGTGTATGTCTTTGTTAATTGGGGTCAGTTTCTGTCTTTGTTACTTGTTGTTATGTGTGTGTCTGTGTTACTGGGTATCAGTGTATGTCTTTGTTACTTGGTGTCAGTGTGTGTCTTTGTCACTGGGTGTCAGTGCATGTCTTTGTTACTGGGTGTCAGTGTATGTCTTTGTTACTTGGTGTAAGTGTATATCTTTGTTACTTGGTGTCAGTGTGTGTCTTTGTTACTGTGTGTCAGTGCATTTCTTTGTTACAGGGTATCAGTGTCTGTCTTTGTTACTTGGTGTCAGTGTGTGTCTTTGTCACTTGGTGTCAGTGCATGTCTTTGTTACTGGGTATCAGTGTATGTCTTTGTTACTTGGTGTCAGTGTATGTCTTTGTTACTTGGTGTAAGTGTATGTCTTTGTTACTTGCTGTCAGTGCATGTATTTGTTACTTGGTGTAAGTGTGTGTCTTTGTTACTGGGTATCAGTGTATGTCTTTGTTAATTTGTGTCAGTGGATGGCGTTGTTACTTGGTGTCAGTGTGTGTCTTTGTTCCTGGGTGTCAGTGTATGTCTTTGTTACTGGGTGTCAGTGTATGTCTTTGTGACTTGGTGTAAGTGTGTGTCTCTGTTACTGGGTATCAGTGTCTGTCTTTGTTACTTGGTGTAAGTGTGTGTCTGTGTTGCTGGGTATCAGCGTATGTCTTTGTTACTTGGTGGAAGTGTATGTCCTTGTTACTTGGTGTCAGTGTATGTCTTTGATACTTGGTGTCAGTGTATGTCTGTGTTACTTGGTGTAAGTTTGTGTCTTTGTTACTTGGTGTCAGTGCATGTATTTGTTACTTGGTGTCAGTGTATGTCTGTCTTATTTGGTGTAAGTGTATGTATTTGTTCCTTGGTGTCGTTGTATGTCATTGTTACTTGGTGTAAGTGTTTGTCTGTGTTACTGGGTATCAGTGTATGTCTTTGTTACTTTCTGTACATTTATGTCTTTGTTACTTGGTGTCAGTGTATGTATTTGTTACTTGGTGTAAGTGTGTGTCTGTGTTGCTGGGTATCAGTGTATGTCTTTGTTACTTGGTGTCAGTGTATGTCTTTGTTACTTTGTGTACATTTATGTCTTTGTTACTTGGTGTCAGTGTATGTATTTGTTACTTGGTGTAAGTGTGTGTCTTTGTCACTGGGTATCAGTGTATGTCTTTGTTAATTTGTGTCAGTGGATATCTTTGTTACTTGGTGTCAGTGTGTGTCTTTGTTACTGGGTGTCAGTGCAAGTCTTTGTTATTGGGTGTCAGTGTATGTCTTTGTGACTTGGTGCAAGAGTGTGTCTCTGTTACTGGGTATCAGTGTCTGTCTTTGTTACTTGGTGGAAGTGTGTGTCTTTGTTACTGGGTATCAGTGTATGTCTTTGTTACTTCGTGTCAGTGAATGTCTGTGTTACTTGGTGTAAGTGTATGTCTTTGTTACTGGGTGTCAGTGTATGTCTGTGTTACTTGGTGTAAGTGTATGTCTTTGTTACTTGGTGTCAGTGTATGTCTTTGTTACTTGGTGTAAGTGTGTGTCTGTGTTACTGGCTATTAGTGTATGTCTTTGTTAATTGGTGTCAGTGTATGTCTTTGTTACTTGGTGTAAGTGTGTGTCTGTGTTACTGGGTATCCGTGTATGTCTTTGTTACTTGGTGTCAGTGTGTGTCTTTGTCACTGGGTGTCAGTGCATGTCTTTGTTACTTGGTGTAAGTGTATGTCTTTGTTACTTGGTGTCAGTGTATGTCTTTGTTACTTGGTGTAAGTGTATGTCTTTGTTACTTGCTGTCAGTGCATGTATTTGTTACTTGGTGTAAGTGTGTGTCTTTGTTACTGGGTATCAGTGTATGTCTTTGTTAATTTGTGTCAGTGGATGGCGTTGTTACTTGGTGTCAGTGTGTGTCTTTGTTCCTGGGTGTCAGTGTATGTCTTTGTTACTGGGTGTCAGTGTATGTCTTTGTGACTTGGTGTAAGTGTGTGTCTCTGTTACTGGGTATCAGTGTCTGTCTTTGTTACTTGGTGTAAGTGTGTGTCTGTGTTGCTGGGTATCAGCGTATGTCTTTGTTACTTGGTGTAAGTGTATGTCCTTGTTACTTGGTGTCAGTGTATGACTGTGTTACTTGGTGTAAGTTTGTGTCTTTGTTACTTGGTGTCAGTGCATGTATTTGTTACTTGGTGTCAGTGTATGTCTGTGTTACTTGGTGTAAGTTTGTGTCTTTGTTACTTGGTGTCAGTGCATGTATTTGTTACTTGGTGTCAGTGTATGTCTGTGTTACTTGGTGTAAGTGTATGTCTTTGTCACTTGGTGTCAGTCTATGTCTTTGTTACTTGGTGTAAGTGTGTGTCTTTGTTAGTTGGTGTAAGTGTATGTCTGTGTTACTGGCTATTAGTGTATGTCTTTGTTAATTGGTGTCAGTGTAAGTCTTTGTTACTTGGTGTAAGTGTGTGTCTGTGTTACTGGGTATCCGTGTATGTCTTTGTTACTTGGTGTCAGTGTGTGTCTTTGTCACTGGGTGTCAGTGCATGTCTTTGTTACTGGGTGTCAGTGTATGTCTTTGTTACTTGGTGTAAGTGTATGTCTTTGTTACTTGGTGTCAGTGTGTGTCTTTGTTACTGTGTGTCAGTGCATGTCTTTGTTACTGGGTACCAGTGTCTGTCTTTGTTACTTGGTGTAAGAGTGTGTCTGTGTTGCTGGGTATCAGTGTATGTCTTTGTTACTCGGTGTCAGTGTAGGTCTGTGTTACTTGGTGTAAGTTTGTGTCTTTCTTACTTGGTGTAAGTGCATGTCTTTGTTACTTGGTGTCAGTGTATGTCTGTGTAACTTGGTGTAAGTGTGTGTCTTTGTTAGTTGGTGTAAGCGTATATCTTTGTTACTTGGTGTCAGTGTATGTCTGTCTTATTTGGTGTAAGTGTATGTATTTGTTCCTTGGTGTCGTTGTATGTCATTGTTACTTGGTGTAAGTGTTTGTCTGTGTTACTGGGTATCAGTGTATGTCTTTGTTAATTTGTGTCAGTGGATATCTTTGTTAGTTGGTGTCTGTGTATGTCTGTGATACTTGGTGTAAGTGTATGTCTTTGTTACTTTGTGTACATTTATGTCTTTGTTACTTGGTGTCAGTGTATGTATTTGTTACTTGGTGTAAGTGTGTGTCTGTGTTGCTGGGTATCAGTGTATGTCTTTGTTACTTGGTGTCAGTGTATGTCTTTGTTACTTTGTGTACATTTATGTCTTTGTTACTTGGTGTCAGTGTATGTATTTGTTACTTGGTGTAAGTGTGTGTCTTTGTCACTGGGTATCAGTGTATGTCTTTGTTAATTTGTGTCAGTGGATATCTTTGTTACTTGGTGTCAGTGTGTGTCTTTGTTACTGGGTGTCAGTGCAAGTCTTTGTTATTGGGTGTCAGTGTATGTCTTTGTGACTTGGTGGAAGTGTGTGTCTTTGTTACTGGGTATCAGTGTATGTCTTTGTTACTTGGTGCAAGTGTATGTCATTGTTACCTGGTGTCAGTGTATGTATTTGTTACTTGGTGTCAGTGTATGTCTGTGTTACATGGTGTAAGTGTATGTCTTTGTTACTTGGTGTCAGTGTATGTCTTTGCTACTTGGTGTAAGTGTGTGTCTTTGTTACTTGGTGTAAGTGTATGTCTTTGTTACTTCGTGTCAGTGAATGTCTGTGTTACTTGGTGTAAGTGTATGACTTTGTTACTTGGTGTAAGTGTATGTCTTTGTTACTGGGTGTCAGTGTATGTCTGTGTTACTTGGTGTAAGTGTATGTCTTTGTTACTTGGTGTCAGTGTCTGTCTTTGTTACTTGGTGTAAGTGTGTGTCTGTGTTACTGGCTATTAGTGTATGTCTTTGTTAATTGGTGTCAGTGTATGTCTTTGTTACTTGGTGTAAGTGTGTGTCTGTGTTACTGGGTATCCGTGTATGTCTTTGTTAATTTGTGTCAGTGGATATCTTTGTTACTTGGTGCCAGTGTGTGTCTTTGTTACTGGGCGTCAGTGCAAGTCTTTGTTATTGGGTGTCAGTGTATGTCTTTGTGACTTGGTGTAAGAGTGTGTCTCTGTTACTGGGTATCAGTGTCTGTCTTTGTTACTTGGTGTAAGTGTGTGTCTTTGTTACTGGGTATCAGTGTATGTCTTTGTTAATTGGTGCAAGTGTATGTCATTGTTACCTGGTGTCAGTGTATGTCTTTGATACTTGGTGCCAGTGTATGTCTGTGTTACTTGGTGTAAGTTTGTGTCTTTGTTACTTGGTGTCAGTGTATATATTTGTTACTTGGTGTCAGTGTATGTCTGTGTTACTTGGTGTAAGTGTATGTCTTTGTTACTTGGTGTCAGTGTATGTCTTTGCTACTTGGTGTAAGTGTGTGTCTTTGTTACTTGGTGTAAGTGTATGTCTTTGTTACTTCGTGTCAGTGAATGTCTGTGTTACTTGGTGTAAGTGTATGACTTTGTTACTTGGTGTAAGTGTATGTCTTTGTTACTTCGTGTCAGTGTATGTCTGTGTTACTTGGTGCAAGTGTATGTCTTTGTTACTTGGTGTCAGTGTATGTCTTTGTTACTTGGTGTCAGTGTGTGTCTGTGTTACTGGCTATTAGTGTATGTCTTTGTTAATTGGTGTCAGTGTATGTCTTTGTTACTTGGTGTAAGTGTGTGTCTGTGTTACTGGGTATCCGTGTATGTCTTTGTTACTTGGTGTCAGTGTGTGTCTTTGTCACTGGGTGTCAGTGCATGTCTTTGTTACTGTGTGTCAGTGTATGTCTTTGTTACTTGGTGTAAGTGTATGTCTTTGTTACTTGGTGTCAGTGTTTGTCTTTGTTACTGTGTGTCAGTGCATGTCTTTGTTACTGGGTATCAGTGTCTGTCTTTGTTACTTGGTGTAAGAGTGTGTCTTTGTTACTTCGTGTCAGTGAATGTCTGTGTTACTTGGTGTAAGTGTATGACTTTGTTACTTGGTGTAAGTGTATGTCTTTGTTACTGGGTGTCAGTGTATGTCATTGTTACTTGGTGTAAGTGTATGTCTTTGTTACTTGGTGTCAGTGTATGTCTTTGTTACTTGGTGTCAGTGTATGTCTTTGTTACTTGGTGTAAGTGTGTGTCTGTGTTACTGGTTATCAGTGTATGTCTTTGTTACTTGGTGTCTGTGCATGTCTGTGATACTTGGTGTAAGTGTGTGTCTGTGTTACTGGGTATCAGTGCATGTCTTCGTTACTTGGTGTCTGTGTATGTCTTTGTTACTTGGTGTCAGTGTGTGTCTTTGTTACTTGGTGTCAGTGTCTGTCTTTGTTACTTGGTGTAAGTGTGTGTCTGTGTTACTGGGGATCAGTGAATGTCCTTGTTACTTGGTGTCAGTGTATGTCTTTGTTACTGGGTGTCAGTGTATGTTTTTGTTACTGGGGGACAGTGTATGTCTTTGTTAGTTGGTGTAAGTGTGTGCCTGTGTTACTGGCGATTAGTGTATGTCTTTGTTAATTGGTGTCAGTGTATGTCTTTGTTACTTTGTGTAAGTGTGTGTCTGTGTTACTGGGTATCCGTGTATGTCTTTGTTACTTGGTGTCAGTGTGTGTCTTTGTCACTGGGTGTCAGTGCATGTCTTTGTTACTGGGTGTCAGTGTATGTCTTTGTTACTTGGTGTAAGTGCATGTCTTTGTTACTGGGTATCAGTGTCTGTCTTTGTTGCTTGGTGTAAGAGTGTGTCTGTGTTGCTGGGTATCAGTGTATGTCTTTGTTACTCGGTGTCAGTGTAGGTCTGTTTTACTTGGTGTAAGTGTGTGTCTTTCTTACTTGGTGTAAGTGCATGTCTTTGTTACTTGGTGTCAGTGTATGTCTGTGTAACGTGGTGTAAGTGTGTGTCTTTGTTACTTGGTGTAAGTGTATATCTTTGTTACTTGGTGTCAGTGTATGTCTGTGTTATTTGGTGTAAGTGTATGTATTTGTTACTTGGTGTCGGTGTATGTCATTGATACTTGGTGTAAGTGTTTGTCTGTGTTACTGGGTATCAGTGTATGTCTTTGTTAATTTGTGTCAGTGGATATCTTTGTTACTTGGTGTCTGTGTGTCTTTGTTACTGGGTGTCAGTGCAAGTCTTTGTTATTGGGTGTCAGTGTATGTCTTTGTGACTTGGTGTAAGAGTGTGTCTCTGTTACTGGGTATCAGTGTCTGTCTTTGTTACTTGGTGTAAGTGTGTGTCTTTGTTACTGGGTATCAGTGTATGTCTTTGTTACTTGGTGTCAGTGTATGTATTTGTTACTTGGTGTCAGTGTATGTCTGTGTTACTTGGTGTAAGTGTGTGTCTTTGTTACTTGGTGTAAGTGTATGTCTTTGTTACTTCGTGTCATTGTATGTCTGTGTTACCTGGTGTAAGTGTATGACTCTGTTACTTGGTGTAAGTGTATGTCTTTGTTACTGGGTGTCAGTGTATGTCTGTGTTACTTGGTGTAAGTGTATGTCTTTGTTACTTGGTGTCAGTGTATGTCTTTGTTACTTGGTGTAAGTGTGTGTCTGTGTTACTGGGTATCAGTGTATGTCTTTGTTACTTGGTGTCAGTGTATGTCTGTGATACTTGGTGTAAGTGTGTGTCTGTGTTACTGGGTATCAGTGTATGTCTTCGTTACTTGGTGTCTGTGTTTGTCTTTGTTACTTGGTGTCAGTGTGTGTCTTTGTTACTTGGTGTCGTTGTATGTCATTGTTACTCGGTGTAAGGTGTAAGTGTTTGTCTGTGTTACTGGGTATCAGTGTATGTCTTTGTTAATTTGTGTCAGTGGATATCTTTGTTAGTTGGTGTCTGTGTATGTCTGTGATACTTGGTGTAAGTGTGTGTCTGTGTTACCGGGTATCAGTGTATGTCTGTGTTACTTCGTGTGAGTGTGTGTCTGTGTTACTGGGTATCAGTGTATGTCTTTGTTACTTGGTGTCAGTGTATGTCTTTGTTGCTTTGTGTACATTTATGTCTTTGTTACTTGGTGTCAGTGCATGTATTTGTTACTTGGTGTAAGTGTGTGTCTTTGTTACTGGGTATCAGTGTATGTCTTTGTTAATTTGTGTCAGTGGATATCTTTGTTACTTGGTGTCAGTGTGTGTCTTTGTTACTGGGAGTCAGTGCAAGTCTTTGTTATTGGGTGTCAGTGTATGTCTTTGTGACTTGGTGGAAGAGTGTGTCTCTGTTACTGGGTATCAGTGTCTGTCTTTGTTACTTGGTGTAAGTGTGTGTCTTTGTTACTGGGTATCAGTGTATGTCTTTGTTACTTGGTGTAAGTGTATGTCATTGTTACTTGGTGTCAGTGTATGTATTTGTTACTTGGTGTGAGTGTATGTCTGTGTTACTTGGGGTAAGTGTATGTCTTTGTTACTTGGTGTCAGTGTATGTCTTTGCTACTTGGTGTAAGTGTGTGTCTTTGTTACTTGGTGTAAGTGTATGTCTTTGTTACTTCGTGTCAGTGAATGTCTGTGTTACGTGGTGTAAGTGTATGGCTTTGTTACTTGGTGTAAGTGTATGTCTTTGTTACTGGGTGTCAGTGTATGTCTGTGTTACTTGGTGCAAGTGTATGTCTTTGTTACTTGGTGTCAGTGTAGTCTTTGTTACTTGGTGTAAGTGTGTGTCTGTGTTACTGGGTATCAGTGCATGTCTTCGTTACTTGGTGTCTGTGTATGTCTTTGTTATTTGGTGTCAGTGTGTGTCTTTGTTACTTGGTGTCAGTGTCTGTCTGTGTTACTTGGTGTAAGTGTGTGTCTGTGTTACTGGGGATCAGTGAATGTCTTTGTTACTTGGTGTCAGTGTATGTCTTTGTTACTGGGTGTCAGTGTATGTTTTTGTTACTGGGGGACAGTGTATGTCTTTGTTAGTTGGTGTAAGTGTGTGTCTGTGTTACTGGCGATTAGTGTATGTCTTTGTTAATTGGTGTCAGTGTATGTCTTTGTTACTTGGTGTAAGTGTGTGTCTGTCTTCCTGGGTATCCGTGTATGTCTTTGTTACTTGGTGTCAGTGTGTGTCTTTGTCACTGGGTGTCGTTGTATGTCATTGTTACTCGGTGTAAGGTGTAAGTGCTTGTCTGTGTTACTGGGTATCAGTGTATGTCTTTGTTAATTTGTGTCAGTGGATATCTTTGTTAGTTGGTGTCTGTGTATGTCTGTGATACTTGGTGTAAGTGTGTGTCTGTGTTACCGGGTATCAGTGTATGTCTGTGTTACTTCGTGTGAGTGTGTGTCTGTGTTACTGGGTATCAGTGTATGTCTTTGTTACTTGGTGTCAGTGTATGTCTTTGTTGCTTTGTGTACATTTATGTCTTTGTTACTTGGTGTCAGTGCATGTATTTGTTACTTGGTGTAACTGTGTGTCTTTGTTACTGGGTATCAGTGTATGTCTTTGTTAATTTGTGTCAGTGGATATCTTTGTTACTTGGAGTCAGTGTGTGTCTTTGTTACTGGGAGTCAGTGCAAGTCTTTGTTATTGGGTGTCAGTGTATGTCTTTGTGACTTGGTGTAAGAGTGTGTCTCTGTTACTGGGTATCAGTGTCTGTCTTTGTTACTTGGTGTAAGTGTGTGTCTTTGTTACTGGGTATCAGTGTATGTCTTTGTTACTTGGTGTAAGTGTATGTCATTGTTACTTGGTGTCAGTGTATGTCTTTGATACTTCGTGTCAGTGTATGTCTGTGTTACTTGGTGTAAGTTTGTGTCTTTGTTACTTGGTGTCAGTGTATGTATTTGTTACTTGGTGTGAGTGTATGTCTGTGTTACTTGGGGTAAGTGTATGTATTTGTTACTTGGTGTCAGTGTATGTCTTTGCTACTTGGTGTAAGTGTGTGTCTTTGTTACTTGGTGTAAGTGTATGTCTTTGTTACTTCGTGTCAGTGAATGTCTGTGTTACGTGGTGTAAGTGTATGACTTTGTTACTTGGTGTAAGTGTATGTCTTTGTTACTGGGTGTCAGTGTATGTCTGTGTTACTTGTTGCAAGTGTATGTCTTTGTTACTTGGTGTCAGTGTATGTCTTTGTTACTTGGTGTAAGTGTGTGTCTGTGTTACTGGGTATCAGTGCATGTCTTCGTTACTTGGTGTCTGTGTATGTCATTGTTATTTGGTGTCAGTGTGTGTCTTTGTTACTTGGTGTCAGTGTCTGTCTGTGTTACTTGGTGTAAGTGTGTGTCTGTGTTACTGGGGATCAGTGAATGTCTTTGTTACTTGGTGTCAGTGTATGTCTTTGTTACTGGGTGTCAGTGTATGTTTTTGTTACTGGGGGACAGTGTATGTCTTTGTTAGTTGGTGTAAGTGTGTGTCTGTGTTACTGGCGATTAGTGTATGTCTTTGTTAATTGGTGTCAGTGTATGTCTTTGTTACTTGGTGTAAGTGTGTGTCTGTGTTCCTGGGTATCCGTGTATGTCTTTGTTACTTGGTGTCAGTGTGTGTCTTTGTCACTGGGTGTCGTTGTATGTCATTGTTACTCGGTGTAAGGTGTAAGTGTTTGTCTGTGTTACTGGGTATCAGTGTATGTCTTTGTTAATTTGTGTCAGTGGATATCTTTGTTAGTTGGTGTCTGTGTATGTCTGTGATACTTGGTGTAAGTGTGTGTCTGTGTTACCGGGTATCAGTGTATGTCTGTGTTACTTCGTGTGAGTGTGTGTCTGTGTTACTGGGTATCAGTGTATGTCTTTGTTACTTGGTGTCAGTGTATGTCTTTGTTGCTTTGTGTACATTTATGTCTTTGTTACTTGGTGTCAGTGCATGTATTTGTTACTTGGTGTAAGTGTGTGTCTTTGTTACTGGGTATCAGTGTATGTCTTTGTTAATTTGTGTCAGTGGATATCTTTGTTACTTGGTGTCAGTGTGTGTCTTTGTTACTGGGAGTCAGTGCAAGTCTTTGTTTTTGGGTGTCAGTGTATGTCTTTGTGACTTGGTGTAAGAGTGTGTCTCTGTTACTGGGTATCAGTGTCTGTCTTTGTTACTTGGTGTAAGTGTGTGTCTTTGTTACTGGGTATCAGTGTATGTCTTTGTTACTTGGTGTAAGTGTAAGTCATTGTTACTTGGTGTCAGTGTATGTCTTTGATACTTCGTGTCAGTGTATGTCTGTGTTACTTGGTGTAAGTTTGTGTCTTTGTTACTTGGTGTCAGTGTATGTATTTGTTACTTGGTGTGAGTGTATGTCTGTGTTACTTGGGGTAAGTGTATGTCTTTGTTACTTGGTGTCAGTGTATGTCTTTGCTACTTGGTGTAAGTGTGTGTCTTTGTTACTTGGTGTAAGTGTATGTCTTTGTTACTTCGTGTCAGTGAATGTCTGTGTTACGTGGTGTAAGTGCATGACTTTGTTACTTGGTGTAAGTGTATGTCTTTGTTACTGGGTGTCAGTGTATGTCTGTGTTACTTGGTGCAAGTGTATGTCTTTGTTACTTGGTGTCAGTGTATGTCTTTGTTACTTGGTGTAAGTGTGTGTCTGTGTTACTGGGTATCAGTGCATGTCTTCGTTACTTGGTGTCTGTGTATGTCTTTGTTATTTGGTGTCAGTGTGTGTCTTTGTTACTTGGTGTCAGTGTCTGTCTTTGTTACTTGGTGTAAGTGTGTGTCTGTGTTACTGGGGATCAGTGAATGTCTTTGTTACTTGGTGTCAGTGTATGTCTTTGTTACTGGGTGTCAGTGTATGTTATTGTTACTGGGGGACAGTGTATGTCTTTGTTAGTTGGTGTAAGTGTGTGTCTGTGTTACTGGCGATTAGTGTATGTCTTTGTTAATTGGTGTCAGTGTATGTCTTTGTTACTTGGTGTAAGTGTGTGTCTGTGTTCCTGGGTATCCGTGTATGTCTTTGTTACTTGGTGTCAGTGTGTGTCTTTGTCACTGGGTGTCAGTGCATGTCTTTGTTACTGGGTGTCAGTGTATGTCTTTGTTACTTGGTGTAAGTGTATGTCTTTGTTACTTGGTGTAAGTGTATGTCTTTGTTACTTGGTGTCAGTGTGTGTCTTTGTTACTGTGTGTCAGTGCATGTCTTTGTTACTGTGTATCAGTGTCTCTCTTTGTTACTTGGTGTAAGAGTGTGTCTGTGTTGCTGGGTAGCAGTGTATGTCTTTGTTACTCGGTGTCAGTGTAGGTCTGTGTTACTTGGTGTAAGTGTGTGTCTTTCTTACTTGGTGTAAGTGCATGTCTTTGTTACTTGGTGTCAGTGTATGTCTGTGTAACTTGGTGTAAGTGTGTGTCTTTGTTAGTTGGTGTAAGTGTATATCTTTGTTACTTGGTGTCAGTGTATGTCTGTGTTATTTGGTGTAATTGTATGTATTTGTTTCTTGGTGTCGGTGTATGTCATTGTTACTTGGTGTAAGTGTTTCTCTGTGTTACTGGGTATCAGTGTATGTCTTTGTTAATTTGTGTCAGTGGATATCTTTGTTACTTGGTGTCAGTGTGTGTCTTTGTTGCTGGGTGTCAGTGCAAGTCTTTGTTATTGGGTGTCAGCGTATGTCTTTGTGACTTGGTGTAAGAGTGTGTCTCTGTTACTGGGTATCAGTGTCTGTCTTTGTTACTTGGTGTAAGTGTGTGTCTTTGTTACTGGGTATCAGTGTATGTCTTTGTTACTTGGTGTAAGTGTATGTCATTGTTACTTGGTGTCAGTGTATGTCTTTGATACTTGGTGTCAGTGTATGTCTGTGTTACTTGGTGTAAGTTTGTGTCTTTGTTACTTGGTGTCAGTGTATGTATTTGTTACTTGGTGTAAGTGTATGACTGTGTTACTTGGTGTAAGTGTATGTCTTTGTTACTTGGTGTCAGTGTATGTCTTTGCTACTTGGTGTAAGTGTGTGTCTTTGTTACTTTGTGTAAGTGTATGTCTTTGTTACTTCGTGTCAGTGTATGTCTGTGTTACTTGGTGTAAGTGTATGACTTTGTTACTTGGTGTAAGTGTATGTCTTTGTTACTGGGTGTCAGTGTATGTCTGTGTTACTTGGTGTAAGTGTATGTCTTTGTTACTTGGTGTCAGTGTATGTCTTTGATACTTGGTGTATGTGTGTGTCTGTGTTACTGGGTATCAGTGTATGTCTTTGTTACTTGGTGTCTGTGTATGTCTGTGATACTTGGTGTAAGTGTGTGTCTGTGTTACTGGGTATCAGTGTATGTCTTCGTTACTTGGTGTCTGTGTATGTCTTTGTTACTTGGTGTCAGTGTGTGTCTTTGTTACTTGGTGTCAGTGTCTGTCTTTGTTACTTGTTGTAAGTGTGTGTCTGTGTTTCTGGGGATCAGTGAATGTCTTTGTTACTGGGTGTCAGTGTATGTTTTTGTTACTGGGGGACTGTGTATGTATTTGTTACTTGGTGTCCGTGTGTGTCTGTGTTACTGGTTGTCAGTGTATGTCTTTGTTACTGGGTGTCAGTGTATGCCTTTGTTACTTGGTGTCAGTGTATGTCTTTGTTACTTGGTGTCAGTGTGTGTCTGTGTTACTGGGTATCAGTGAATGTCTTTGTTACTTGGTGTCAGTGTATGTCTTTGTTACTTGGTGTAAGTGTGTGTCTGTGTTACTGGGTATCAGTGTATGTCATTGTTACTTGGTGTCAGTGTATGCCTTTGTTACTTGGTGTCATTGTGTGTCTTTGTTACTGGGTGTCAGTGTATGTCTTTGTTACTTGATGTCAGTGTATGTCTTTGTTACTTGGTGTCAGTGTGTGTCTGTGTTTCTGGGTATCAGTGAATGTCTTTGTTACTTGGTGTCAGTGTATGTCTTTGTTACTTGGTGTATGTGTGTGTCCGTGTTACTGGGTATCAGTGCATGTCATTGTTACTTGGTGTCAGTGTCTGCCTTTGTTAGTTGGTGTAAGTGTATATCTTTGTTACTTGGTGTCAGTGTATGTCTGTGTTATTTGGTGTAAGTGTATGCATTTGTTACTTGGTGTCGGTGTATGTCATTGTTACTTGGTGTAATTGTTTGTCTGTGTTACTGGGTATCAGTGTATGTCTTTGTTAATTTGTGTCAGTGGATATCTTTGTTACTTGGTGTCAGTGTGTGTCTTTGTTACTGGGTGTCAGTGCAAGTCTTTGTTATTGGGTGTCAGTGTATGTCTTTGTGACTTGGTGTAAGAGTGTGTCTCTGTTACTGGGTATCAGTGTCTGTCTTTGTTACTTGGTGTAAGTGTGTGTCTTTGCTACTGGGTATCAGTGTATGTCTTTGTTACTTGGTGTAAGTGTATGTCATTGTTACTTGGTGTCAGTGTATGTCTTTGATACTTGGTGTCAGTGTATGTCTGTGTTACTTGGTGTATGTTTGTGTCTTTGTTACTTGGTGTCAGTGTATGTATTTGTTACTTGGTGTCAGTGTATGTCTGTGTTACTTGGTGCAAGTGTATGTCTTTGTTACTTGGTGTCAGTGTATGTCTTTGCTACTTGGTGTAATGTGTGTCTTTGTTACTTGGTGTAAGTGTATGTCTTTGTTACTTCGTGTCAGTGTATGTCTGTGTTACTTGGTGTAAGTGTATGACTTTGTTACTTGGTGTAAGTGTATGTCTTTGTTACTGGGTGTCAGTGTATGTCTGTGTTACTTGGTGTAAGTGTATGTCTTTGTTACTTGGTGTCAGTGTATGTCTTTGATACTTGGTGTATGTGTGTGTCTGTGTTAATGTGTATCAGTGTATGTCTTTGTTACTTGGTGTCTGTGTATGTCTGTGATACTTGGTGTAAGTGTGTGTCTGTGTTACTGGGTATCAGTGTATGTCTTCGTTACTTGGTGTCTGTGTATGTCTTTGTTACTTGGTGTCAGTGTGTGTATTTGTTACTTGGTGTCAGTGTCTGTCTTTGTTACTTGGTGTAAGTGTGTGTCTGTGTTTCTGGGGATCAGTGAATGTATTTGTTACTGGGTGTCAGTGTATGTTTTTGTTACTGGGGGACTGTGTATGTATTTGTTACTTGGTGTCCGTGTGTGTCTGTGTTACTGGTTGTCAGTGTATGTCTTTGTTACTGGGTGTCAGTGTATGCCTTTGTTACTTGGTGTCAGTGTATGTCTTTGTTACTTGGTGTCAGTGTGTGTCTGTGTTACTGGGTATCAGTGAATGTCTTTGTTACTTGGTGTCAGTGTATGTCTTTGTTACTTGGTGTAAGTGTGTGTCTGTGTTACTGGGTATCAGTGTATGTCATTGTTACTTGGTGTCAGTGGATGCCTTTGTTACTTGGTGTCATTGTGTGTCTTTGTTACTGGGTGTCAGTGTATGTCTTTGTTACTTGATGTCAGTGTATGTCTTTGTTACTTGCTGTCAGTGTGTGTCTGTGTTTCTGGGTATCAGTTAATGTCTTTGTTCCTTGGTGTCAGTAAATGTCTTTGTTACTTGGTGTATGTGTGTGTCTGTGTTACTGGGTATCAGTGCATGCCATTGTTACTTGGTGTCAGTGTGTGCCTTTGTTACTTGGTGTCATTGTGTGTCTTTGTTACTGGGTGTCAGTGTATGTCTTATTTACTTGGTATCAGTGCATGTCTTTGTTACTTGGTGTCAGTGTACGTCTTTGTTACTTGGTGTAAGTGTATGTCTTTGTTACTTGGTGTCAGTGTATGTCTTTGTTACTTGGTGTAAGTGTGTGTCTGTGTTACATGGTGCAACTGTGTGTCTGTGTTACTGGGTATCAGTGTATGTCTTTGTTAATTGGTGTCTGTGTATGTCTGTGATACTTGGCGTAAGTGTGTGTCTTTGTGGCTGGGTATCAGTGTATCTCTTTGTTACTTGGTGTAAGTGTGTGTCTGTGTTACTGGGTATCAGTGTCTGTCTTTGTTACTTGGCGTCTGTGTATGTCTTTGTATACTTGGTGTCATTGTGTGTCTTTGTTACTTGGTGTCAGTGTGTTTCTTTGTTACTGGGTGTCAGTGTTTGTCTTTGTTACTGGGTGTCAGTGTGTGTCTTTGTGACTTGGTGTTAGTGTGTGTCTGTGTTACTGGGTATCAGTGTATGTCTTTGTTACTGGGTACCAGTGTCTGTCTTTGTTCCTTGGTGTAAGTGTGTGTCTGTGTTACTGGGTATCAGTGTATGTCTTTGTTACTTGGTGTCAGTGTATGTCTGTGTACTTGCTGTAAGTGTGTGTCTTTGTTACTTGGTGTCAGTGTATGTCTGAGTTACTTGGTGTCAGTGTATGTCTTTGTTACTTGTTGTCAGTGAATGTCTTTGTTACTTGGTGTAAGTGTACGTCTTTGTTACTTGGTGTCAGTGTATGTCTTTGTTACTTGCTGTCATTGTCTGTCTTTGTTACTTGGTGTAAGTGTGTGTCTGTGTTGCTGGGTATCAGTGTATGACTTTGTTACTTGGTGTCAGTGTATGTCTGTGTTACTTGGAGTAAGTGTGTGTCTGTGTTACTGGGTATCAGTGTATGTCTTTGTTACTTGGTGGCAGTGTATGTCTTTGTTACTTGGTGTAAGTGCATGTCTTTGTTACTTGGTGTCAGTGTATGTCTGTGTTACTTGGTGTAAGTGTATGTCTTTGTTGCCTGGTGTCAGTGTATGTCTGTGTACTTGGTGTAAGTGTGTGTCTTTGTTACTTGGTGTCAGTGTATGTCTGTGTTACTTGGTGTAAGTGTATGTCTTTGTTACTTGGTGTCAGTGCATGTCTTTGTTACTTGGTGTAAGTGTGCGTCTTTGTTACTTGGTGTCAGTGTATGTCTTTGTTACTTGCTGTCATTGTCTGTCTTTGTTACTTGGTGTAAGTGTGTGTCTGTGTTACTGGGTATCAGTGTATGACTTTGTTACTTGGTGTCAGTGTATGTCTGTGTTACTTGGAGTAAGTGTGTGTCTGTGTTACTGGGTATCAGTGTATGTCTTTGTTACTTGGTGTCAGTGTACGTCTTTGTTACTTGGTGTAAGTGTATGTCTTTGTTACTTGGTGTCAGTGTATGTCTTTGTTACTTGTTGTCAGTGTATGTCTTTGTTACATGGTGCAACTGTGTGTCTGTGTTACTGGGTATCAGTGTATGTCTTTGTTAATTGGTGTCTGTGTATGTCTGTGATACTTGGCATAAGTGTGTGTCTTTGTGGCTGAGTATCAGTGTATGTCTTTGTTACTTGGTGTAAGTGTGTGTCTGTGTTACTGGGTATCAGTGTATGTCTTTGTTACTTGGCGTCTGTGTATGTCTTTGTATACTTGGTGTCAGTGTGTGTCTTTGTTACTTGGTGTCAGTGTGTTTCTTTGTTACTGGGTGTCAGTGTTTGTCTTTGTTACTGGGTGTCAGTGTGTGTCTTTGTAACTTGGTGTTAGTGTGTGTCTGTGTTACTGGGTATCAGTGTATGTCTTTGTTACTGGGTACCAGTGTCTGTCTTTGTTCCTTGGTGTAAGTGTGTGTCTGAGTTACTGGGTATCAGTGTATGTCTTTGTTACTTGGTGTCAGTGTATGTCTGTGTACTTGCTGTAAGTGTGTGTCTTTGTTACTTGGTGTCAGTGTATGTCTGTGTTACTTGGTGTAAGTGTATGTCTTTGTTACTTGTTGTCAGTGAATGTCTTTGTTACTTGGTGTAAGTGTACGTCTTTGTTACTTGGTGTCAGTGTATGTCTTTGTTACTTGCTGTCATTGTCTGTCTTTGTTACTTGGTGTAAGTGTGTGTCTGTGTTGCTGGGTATCAGTGTATGACTTTGTTACTTGGTGTCAGTGCATGTCTGTGTTACTTGGAGTAAGTGTGTGTCTGTGTTACTGGGTATCAGTGTATGTCTTTGTTACTTGGTGGCAGTGGATGTCTTTGTTACTTGGTGTAAGTGCATGTCTTTGTTACTTGGTGTCAGTGTATGTCTCTGTTACTTGGTGTAAGTGTATGTCTTTGTTGCCTGGTGTCAGTGTATGTCTTTGTTGCTTGGTGTCAGTGTATGTCTTTGCTACTTGGTGTCAGTGTATGTCTTTGATACATGGTGTAAGTGTATGTCTGTGTTCCTGGGTATCAGTGTCTGTCTTTGTTAATTGGTGTCTGTGGATGTCTGTGATACTTGGTGTAAGTGTGGCTCTGTGTGGCTGGGTATCAGTGCATGTATTTGTTACTTGGTGTAAGTGTGTGTCTGTGTTACTGGGTATCAGTGTATGTCTTTGTTGCTTGGTGTCTGTGTATGTCTTTGTATACTTGGTGTCAGTGTGTGTCTTTGTTAATTGGTGTCAGTGTATGTCTTTGTTACTGGGTGTCAGTGTTTGTCTTTGTTACTGGGTGTCAGTGTGTGTCTTTGTGACTTGGTGTTAGTGTGTGTCTGTGTTAGTGGGTATCAGTGTATGTCTTTGTTACTGGGTACCAGTGTCTGTCTTTGTTCCTTGGTGTAAGTGTGTGTCTGTGTTACTGGGTATCAGTGTATGTCTTTGTTACTTGGTGTCAGTGTATGTCTGTGTACTTGCTGTAAGTGTGTGTCTTTGTTACTTGGTGTCAGTGTATGTCTGTGTTACTTGGTGTAAGTGTATGTCTTTGCTACTTGGTGTCAGTGTATGTCTTTGATACATGGTGTAAGTGTATGTCTGTGTTACTGGGTATCAGTGTCTGTCTTTGTTTCTTGGTGTAAGTGTGTGTCTGTGTTACTGGGTATCTGTGTATGTCTTTGTTACTTGGTGTCAGTGTATGTCTTTTTTACTTGGTGTAAGTGTATGGCTTTGTTACTTGTTGTCAGTGTATGTCTTTGTTACTTGGTGTAAGGGTGTGTCTGTGTTACTGGGTATCAGTGTATGTCTTTGTTACTTGGTGTCTGTGTGTGTCTGTGTTACTTGGTGTAAGTGTATGTCTGTGTAACTGGGTGTCAGCATATGTCTTTGTGACTTGGTGTAAGTGTGTGTCTGTGTTACTGGGTATCAGTGTATGTCTTTGTTACTTGATGTCAGTGTATGTCTGTGTTACTTGGTGTAAGTGTATGAATTTGTTACTTGGTGTCAGTGTATGTCTTTGTTACTTGCTGTCAGTTTATGTCTCTGTTACATGGTGCAAGTGTGTGTCTGTGTTACTGGGTATGAGAGTATGTCTTTGATAATTGGTGTCTGTGTATGTCTGCGATACTTGGTGTAATTGTGTGTCTGTGTGGCTGGGTATCAGTGTATGTCTTTGTTACTTGGTGTAAGTGTGTGTCTGTGTTACTGGGTATCAGTGTATGTCTTTGTTACTTG
This sequence comes from Heterodontus francisci, assembly GCF_036365525.1. Classification (NCBI taxonomy): domain Eukaryota; kingdom Metazoa; phylum Chordata; class Chondrichthyes; order Heterodontiformes; family Heterodontidae; genus Heterodontus; species Heterodontus francisci. The sequence goes on along the minus strand of NW_027140221.1, from coordinate 2,757,202 downwards.
GTGTCTGTGTATGTCTTTGTATACTTGGTGTCAGTGTGTGTCTTTGTTACTTGGTGTCAGTGTGTTTCTTTGTTACTGGGTGTCAGTATGTGTCTTTGTTACTGGGTGTCAGTGCGTGTCTTTGTGACTTGGTGTTAGTGTGTGTCTGTGTTACTGGGTATCAGTGTATGTCTTTGTTACTGGGTACCAGTGTCTGTCTTTGTTATTTGGTGTAAGTGTGTGTCTGTGTTTCTGGGTATCAGTCTATGTCTTTGTTACGTGGTGTCAGTGTATGTCTGTGTACTTGGTGTAAGTGTGTGTCTTTGTTACTTGGTGTCAGTGTATGTCTGTGTTACTTGGTGTAAGTGTATGTCTTTGTTACTTGGTGTCAGTGCATGTCTTTGTTACTTGGTGTAAGTGTGCGTCTTTGTTACTTGGTGTCAGTGTATGTCTTTGTTACTTGCTGTCATTGTCTGTCTTTGTTACTTGGTGTAAGTGTGTGTCTGTGTTACTGGGTGTCAGTGTATGACTTTGTTACTTGGTGTCAGTGTATGTCTGTGTTACTTGGAGTAAGTGTGTGTCTGTGTTACTGGGTATTAGTGTATGTCTTTGTTACTTGGTGTCAGTGTACGTCTTTGTTACTTGGTGTAAGTGTATGTCTTTGTTACTTGGTGTCAGTGTATGTCTTTGTTACTTGTTGTCAGTGTATGTCTTTGTTACATGGTGCAACTGTGTGTCTGTGTTACTGGGTATCAGTGTATGTCTTTGTTAATTGGTGTCTGTGTATGTCTGTGATACTTGGCGTAAGTGTGTGTCTTTGTGGCTGGGTATCAGTGTATGTCTTTGTTACTTGGTGTAAGTGTGTGTCTGTGTTACAGGGTATCAGTGTATGCCTTTGTTACTTGGCGTCTGTGTATGTCTTTGTATACTTGGTGTCAGTGTGTGTCTTTGTTACTTGGTGTCAGTGTGTTTCTTTGTTACTGGGTGTCAGTGTTTGTCTTTGTTACTGGGTGTCAGTGTGTGTCTTTGTGACTTGGTGTTAGTGTGTGTCTGTGTTACTGGGTATCAGTGTATGTCTTTGTTACTGGGTACCAGTGTCTGTCTTTGTTCCTTGGTGTAAGTGTGTGTCTGTGCTACTGGGTATCAGTGTATGTCTTTGTTACTTGGTGTCAGTGTATGTCTGTGTACTTGCTGTAAGTGTGTGTCTTTGTTACTTGGTGTCAGTGTATGTCTGTGTTACTTGGTGTAAGTGTATGTCTTTGTTACTTGTTGTCAGTGAATGTCTTTGTTACTTGGTGTAAGTGTACGTCTTTGTTACTTGGTGTCAGTGTATGTCTTTGTTACTTGCTGTCATTGCCTGTCTTTGTTACTTGGTGTAAGTGTGTGTCTGTGTTACTTGGAGTAAGTGTGTGTCTGTGTTACTGGGTATCAGTGTATGTCTTTGTTACTTGGTGGCAGTGGATGTCTTTGTTACTTGGTGTAAGTGCATGTCTTTGTTACTTGGTGTCAGTGTATGTCTGTGTTACTTGGTGTAAGTGTATGTCTTTGTTGCCTGGTGTCAGTGTATGTCTTTGTTGCTTGGTGTCAGTGTATGTCTTTGCTACTTGGTGTCAGTGTATGTCTTTGATACATGATGTAAGTGTATGTCTGTGTTCCTGGGTATCAGTGTCTGTCTTTGTTAATTGGTGTCTGTGGATGTCTGTGATACTTGGTGTAAGTGTGTCTCTGTGTGGCTGGGTATCAGTGCATGTCTTTGTTACTTGGTGTAAGTGTGTGTCTGTGTTACTGGGTATCAGTGTATGTCTTTGTTACTTGGTGTCAGTGTATGTCTGTGTACTTGGTGTAAGTGTGTGTCTTTGTTAGTTGGTGTCCGTGTATGTCTGTGTTACTTGGTGTAAGTGTATGTCTTTGTTACTTGGTGTCAGTGCATGTCTTTGTTACTTGGTGTAAGTGTACGTCTTTGTTACTAGGTGTCAGTGTATGTCTTTGTTACTTGCTGTCAGTGTATGTCTTTGTTACTTGGTGTAAGTGTATGTCTTTGTTGCCTTGTGTCAGTGTATGTCTTTGTTACTTGGTGTCAGTGTATGTCTGTGTTACTTGGTGTAAGTGTATGTCTTTGTTGCCTGGTGTCAGTGTATTTCTTTGTTACTGGGTGTCAGTGTTTGTCTTTGTTACTTGGTGTCAGTGTGTGTCTTTGTGACTTGGTGTTAGTGTGTGTCTGTGTTACTGGGTATCAGTGTACGTCTTTGTTACTGGGTACCAGTGTCTGTCTTTGTTCCTTGGTGTAAGTGTGTGTCTGTGTTACTGGGTATCAGTGTATGTCTTTGTTACTTGGTGTCAGTGTATGTCTGTGTACTTGGTGTAATTGTGTGTCTTTGTTACTTGGTGTCCGTGTATGTCTGTGTTACTTGGTGTAAGTGTACGTCTTTGTTACTTGGTGTCAGTGTATGTCTTTGTTACTTGCTGTCAGTGTATGTCTTTGTTACTTGGTGTAAGTGTATGTCTTTGTGACTTGGTGTCAGTGTATGTCTGTGTTACTTGGTGGAAGTGTATGTCTTTGTTACTTGGTGTCAGTGTATGTCTGTGTTACTTGGTGTAAGTGTATGTCTTTGTTGCCTGGTGTCAGTGTATTTCTTTGTTACTGGGTGTCAGTGTTTGTCTTTGTTACTGGGTGTCAGTGTGTGTCTTTGTGACTTGGTGTTAGTGTGTGTCTGTGTTACTGGGTATCAGTGTACGTCTTTGTTACTGGGTACCAGTGTCTGTCTTTGTTCCTTGGTGTAAGTGTGTGTCTGTGTTACTGGGTATCAGTGTATGTCTTTGTTACTTGGTGTCAGTGTATGTCTGTGTACTTGCTGTAAGTGTGTGTCTTTGTTACTTGGTGTCAGTGTATGTCTGTGTTACTTGGTGTAAGTGTATGTCTTTGTTACTTGTTGTCAGTGAATGTCTTTGTTACTTGGTGTACGTGTACGTCTTTGTTACTTGGTGTCAGTGTATGTCTTTGTTACTTGCTGTCATTGTCTGTCTTTGTTACTTGGTGTAAGTGTGTGTCTGTGTTGCTGGGTATCAGTGTATGACTTTGTTACTTGGTGTCATTGTACGTCTGTGTTACTTGGAGTAAGTGTGTGTCTGTGTTACCGGGTATCAGTGTATGCCTTTGTTACTTGGTGGCAGTGTTGTCTTTGTGACTTGGTGTAAGTGCATTTCTTTGTTACGTGGTGTCAGTGTATGTCTGTGTTACTTGGTGTAAGTGTATGTCTTTGTTGCCTGGTGTCAGTGTATGTCTTTGTTGCTTGGTGTCAGTGTATGTCTTTGCTACTTGGTGTCAGTGTATGTCTTTGATACATGGTGTAAGTGTATGTCTGTGTTCCTGGGTATCAGTGTCTGTCTTTGTTAATTGGTGTCTGTGGATGTCTGTGATACTTGGTGTAAGTGTGTCTCTGTGTGGCTGGGTATCAGTGCATGTCTTTGTTACTTGGTGTAAGTGTGTGTCTGTGTTACTGGGTATCAGTGTATGTCTTTGTTGCTTGGTGTCTGTGTATGTCTTTGTATACTTGGTGTCAGTGTGTGTCTTTGTTAATTGGTGTCAGTGTATGTCTTTGTTACTGGGTGTCAGTGTTTGTCTTTGTTACTGGGTGTCAGTGTGTGTCTTTGTGACTTGGTGTTAGTGTGTGTCTGTGTTAGTGGGTATCAGTGTATGTCTTTGTTACTGGGTACCAGTGTCTGTCTTTGTTCCTTGGTGTAAGTGTGTGTCTGTGTTACTGGGTATCAGTGTATGTCTTTGTTACTTGGTGTCAGTGTATTTCTGTGTACTTGGTGTAAGTGTGTGTCTTTGTTACTTGGTGTCCGTGTATGTCTGTGTTACTTGGTGTAAGTGTATGTCTTTGTTACTTGGTGTCAGTGCATGTCTTTGTTACTTGGTGTAAGTGTACGTCTTTGTTACTTGGTGTCAGTGTATGTCTTTGTTACTTGCTGTCAGTGTATGTCTTTGTTACTTGGTGTAAGTGTATGTCTTTGTTACTTGGTGTCAGTGTATGTCTGTGTTACTTGGTGTAAGTGTATGTCTTTGTTGCCTGGTGTCAGTGTATGTCTTTGTTACTTGGTGTAAGTGTATGTCTTTGTTACTTGGTGTCAGTGTATGTCTGTGTTACTTGGTGTAAGTGTATGTCTTTGTTGCCTGGTGTCAGTGTATTTCTTTGTTGCTTGGTGTCAGTGTATGTCTTTGCTACTTGGTGTCAGTGTATATCTTTGATACATGGTGTAAGTGTATGTCTGTGTTACTGGGTATCAGTGTCTGTCTTTGTTTCTTGGTGTCAGTGTGTGTCTGTGTTACTGGGTATCTGTGTATGTCTTTGTTACTTGGTGTCAGTGTATGTCTTTGTTACTTGGTGTAAGGGTGTGTCTGTGTTACTGGGTATCAGTGTATGTCTTTGTTACTTGGTGTCTGTGTGTGTCTGTTTTACTTGGTGTAAGTGTATGTCTGTGTTACTGGGTATCAGTGTATGTCTTTGTTACTTGGTGTCAGTGTATGTCTGTGTTACTTGATGTTAGTGTATGACTTTGTTACTTGGTGTCAGTGTATGTCTTTGTTAATTGTTGTCAGTGTATGTCTCTGTTACATGGTGCAAGTGTGTGTCTGTGTTACTGGGTATCAGAGTATGTCTTTGTTAATTGGTGTCTGTGTATGTCTGTGATACTTGGTGTAAGTGTGTGTCTGTGTGGCTGGGTATCAGTGTATGTCTTTGTTACTTGGTGTAAGTGTATGTCTTTGTATACTTGGTGTCAGTGTGTGTCTTTGTTACTTGGTGTCAGTGTGTCTCTTTGTTACTGGGTGTCAGTATTTGTCTTTGTTACTGGGTGTCAGTGCGTGTCTTTGTGACTTGGTGTTAGTGTGTGTCTGTGTTACTGGGTATCAGTGTATGTCTTTGTTACTTGGTGTCAGTGTATGTCTGTGTACTTGGTGTAAGTGTGTGTCTTTGTTACTTGGTGTCAGTGTATGTCTGTGTTACTTGGTGTAAGTGTATGTCTGTGTTACTTGGTGTCAGTGCATGTCTTTGTTACTTGGTGTAAGTGTGCGTCTTTGTTACTTGGTGTCAGTGTGTGTCTTTGTTACTTGCTGTCATTGTCTGTCTTTGTTACTTGGTGTAAGTGTGTGTCTGTGTTACTGGGTATCAGTGTATGACTTTGTTACTTGGTGTCAGTGTATGTCTGTGTTACTTGGAGTAAGTGTGTGTCTGTGTTACTGGGTATCAGTGTATGTCTTTGTTACTTGGTGTCAGTGTACGTCTTTGTTACTTGGTGTAAGTGTATGTCTTTGTTACTTGTTGTCAGTGTATGTCTTTGTTACATGGTGCAAGTGTGTGTCTGTGTTACTGGGTATCAGTGTATGTCTTTGTTAATTGGTGTCTGTGTATGTCTGTGATACTTGGCGTAAGTGTGTGTCTGTGTGGCTGGGTATCAGTGTATGTCTTTGTTACTTGGTGTAAGTGTGTGTCTGTGTGGCTGGGTATCAGTGTATGTCTTTGTTCCTTCGTGTAAGTGTGTGTCTGTGTTACTGGGTATCAGTGTATGTCTTTGTTACTTGGTGTGAGTGTATGTCTGTGTACTTGCTGTAAGTGTGTGTCTTTGTTACTTGGTGTCAGTGTATGTCTGTGTTACTTGGTGTAAGTGTATGTCTTTTTTACTTGGTGTCAGTGAATGTCTTTGTTACTTGGTGTAAGTGTACGTCTTTGTTACTTGGTGTCAGTGTATGTCTTTGTTACTTTCTGTCATTGTCTGTCTTTGTTACTTGGTGTAAGTGTGTGTCTGTGTTACTGGGTATCAGTGTATGACTTTGTTACTTGGTGTCAGTGTATGTCTGTGTTACTTGGAGTAAGTGTGTGTCTGTGTTACTGGGTATCAGTGTATGTCTTTGTTACTTGGTGACAGTGTATGTCTTTGTTACTTGGTGTAAGTGCATGTCTTTGTTACTTGGTGTAAGTGTACGTCTTTGTTACTTGGTGCCAGTGTATGTCTTTGTTACTTTCTGTCATTGTCTGTCTTTGTTACTTGGTGTAAGTGTGTGTCTGTGTTACTGGGTATCAGTGTATGACTTTGTTACTTGGTGTCAGTGTATGTCTGTGTTACTTGGAGTAAGTGTGTGTCTGTGTTAATGGGTATCAGTGTATGTCTTTGTTACTTGGTGACAGTGTATGTCTTTGTTACTTGGTGTAAGTGCATGTCTTTGTTACTTGGTGACAGTGTATGTCTTTGTTCCTTGGTGTAAGTGTATGTCTTTGTTGCCTGATGTCAGTGTATGTCTTTGTTGCTTGGTGTCAGTGTATGTCTTTGCTACTTGGTGTCAGTGTATGTCTTTGATACATGGTGTAAGTGTATGTCTGTGTTCCTGGGTATCAGTGTCTGTCTTAGTTTCTTGGTGTAAGTGTATGTCTGTGTTACTTGTTGTCAGTGTATGTCTTTGTTACTTGGTGTAAGGGTGTGTCTGTGTTACTTGGTATCAGTGTATGTCTTTGTTACCTGGTGTCTGTGTGTGTCTGTGTTACTTGGTGTAAGTGTGTGTCTGTGTAACTGGGTATCAGTACATGTCTTTGTTACTTGGTGTAAGTGTGTGTCTGTGTTACTGGGTATCAGTGTATGTCTTTGTTACTTGGTGTCAGTGTATGTCTTTTTCACTTGGTGTAAGTGTATGTCTTTGTTACTTGGTGTCAGTGTATGTCTTTGTTACTTGGTGTAAGTGTGTGTCTGTGTTACTGGGTATCAGTGTATGTCTTTGTTAATTGGTGTCAGTGTATGTATTTGTTACTTGGTGTAAGTGTGTGTCTTTGCTACTGGGTATCAGTGTATGTCTTTGTTACTTGGTGTCAGTGTGTCTTTGTTACTGGGTGTCAGTGCATGTCTTTGTTACTGGGTGTCAGTATTTGTCTTTGTTACTTGGTGAAAGTGGATGTCTTTGTTACTTGGTGTCAGTGTCTGTCTTTGTTACTGTGTGTCAGTGCATGTTTTTGTTACTGGGTATCAGTGTCTGTCTTTGTTACTTGGTGTAAGAGTGTGTCTTTGTTGCTGGGTATCAGTGTATGTCTTTGTTACTTGGTGTCAGTGCAGGTCTGTGTTACTTGGTGTAAGTGTGTGTCTTTCTTACTTGGTGTACGTGCATGTCTTTGTTACTTGCTGTCAGTGTATGTCTGTGTTACTTGGTGTAAGTGTGTGTCTTTGTTAGTTGGTGTAAGTGTATATCTTTGTTACTTGGTGTCAGTGTATGTCTGTGTTATTTGGTGTAAGTGTATGTATTTGTTACTTGGTGTCGGTGCAGTCTTTTTTACTTGGTGTAAGTGTTTGTCTGTGTTACTGGGTATCAGTGTATGCCTTTGTTAGTTGGTGTCTGTGTATGTCTGTGATACTTGGTGTAAGTGTGTGACTGTGTTCCCGGGTATCAGTGTATGTCTTTGTTCCTTCGTGTAAGTGTGTGTCTGTGTTACTGGGTATCAGTGTATGTCTTTGTTACTTGGTGTTAGTGTATGTCTTTGTTACTTGGTGTCAGTGTATGTCTTTGATACTTGGTGTCAGTGTATGTCGGTGTTACTTGGTGTAAGTTTGTGTCTTTGTTACTTGGTGTCAGTGTATGTATGTGTTACTTGGTGTCAGTGTATGTCTTTGTTACTTGGTGTAAGAGTGTGTCTTTGTTGCTTGGTGTAAGTGTATGTCTTTGTTACTTGGTGTCAGTGTATGTCTGTGTTACTTGGTGTAAGTGTGTGTCTTTGTCAGTTGGTGTAAGTGTATGTCTTTGTTACATGGTGTCAGTTTATGTCTGTGTTACTTGGTGTAAGTGTATGTCTTTGTTACTTTGTGTCAGTGTATGTCTTTGTTACAAGGTGTAAGTGTGTGTCTGTGTTCCTGGGTATCAGTGTATGTTTTTGTTACTTGGTGTAACTGTGTGTCTGTGTTACAGGGTATCAGTGTATGTCTTTGTTACTTGGTGACAGTGTATGTCTTTGTTACTTGGTGTAAGTGCATGTCTTTGTTACTTGGTGACAGTGTATGTCTTTGTTACTTGGTGTAAGTGTATGTCTTTGTTGCCTGATGTCAGTGTATGTCTTTGTTGCTTGGTGTCAGTGTATGTCTTTGCTACTTGGTGTCAGTGTATGTCTTTGATACATGGTGTAAGTGTATGTCTGTGTTCCTGGGTATCAGTGTCTGTCTTTGTTTCTTGGTGTAAGTGTATGTCTGTGTTACTTGTTGTCAGTGTATGTCTTTGTTACTTGGTGTAAGGGTGTGTCTGTGTTACTTGGTATCAGTGTATGTCTTTGTTACCTGGTGTCTGTGTGTGTCTGTGTTACTTGGTGTAAGTGTGTGTCTGTGTAACTGGGTATCAGTACATGTCTTTGTTACTTGGTGTAAGTGTGTGTCTGTGTTACTGGGTATCAGTGTATGTCTTTGTTACTTGGTGTCAGTGTATGTCTTTTTCACTTGGTGTAAGTGTATGTCTTTGTTACTTGGTGTCAGTGCATGTCTTTGTTACTTGGTGTAAGTGTGTGTCTGTGTTACTGGGTATCAGTGTATGTCTTTGTTATTTGGTGTCAGTGTATGTATTTGTTACTTGGTGTAAGTGTGTGTCTTTGCTACTGGGTATCAGTGTATGTCTTTGTTACTTGGTGTCAGTGTGTCTTTGTTACTGGGTGTCAGTGCATGTCTTTGTTACTGGGTGTCAGTGTTTGTCTTTGTTACTTTGTGAATGTGGATGTCTTTGTTACTTGGTGTCAGTGTCTGTCTTTGTTACTGTGTGTCACTGCATGTCTTTGTTACTGGGTGTCAGTGTCTGTCTTTGTTACTTGGTGTAAGAGTGTGTCTTTGTTGCTGGGTATCAGTGTATGTCTTTGTTACTTGGTGTCAGTGCAGGTCTGTGTTACTTGGTGTAAGTGTGTGTCTTTCTTACTTGGTGTACGTGCATGTCTTTGTTACTTGCTGTCAGTGTATGTCTGTGTTACTTGGTGTAAGTGTGTGTCTTTGTTAGTTGGTGTAAGTGTATATCTTTGTTACTTGGTGTCAGTGTATGTCTGTGTTATTTGGTGTAAGTGTATGTATTTGTTACTTGGTGTCGGTGTAGTCTTTTTTACTTGGTGTAAGTGTTTGTCTGTGTTACTGGGTATCAGTGTATGTCTTTGTTAGTTGGTGTCTGTGTATGTCTGTGATACTTGGTGTAAGTGTGTGACTGTGTTCCCGGGTATCAGTGTATGTCTTTGTTCCTTCGTGTAAGTGTGTGTCTGTGTTACTGGGTATCAGTGTGTGTCTTTGTTACTTGTTGTAAGTGTATGTCTTTGTTACTTGGTGTCAGTATATGTATTTGTTACTTGGTGTAAGTGTGTGTCTTTGTTACTGGGTATCAGTGTATGTCTTTGTTAATTTGTGTCAGTGGATGTCTTTGTTACTTGGTGTCAGTGTGTTTCTTTGTGACTTGGTGTAAGTGTGTGTCTCTGTTACTGGGGATCAGTGTCTGTCTTTGTTACTTGGTGTAAGTGTGTGTCTGTGTTACTGGGTATCAGTGTATGTCTTTGTTACTTGGTGTAAGTGTATGTCTTTGTTACTTGGTGTCAGTGTATGTCTTTGATACTTGGTGTCAGTGTATGTCGGTGTTACTTGGTGTAAGTTTGTGTCTTTGTTACTTGGTGTCAGTGTATGTATTTGTTACTTGGTGTCAGTGTATGTCTTTGTTACTTGGTGTAAGAGTGTGTCTTTGTTGCTTGGTGTAAGTGTATGTCTTTGTTACTTGGTGTCAGTGTATGTCTGTGTTACTTGGTGTAAGTGTGTGTCTTTGTCAGTTGGTGTAAGTGTATGTCTTTGTTACTTGGTGTCAGTTTATGTCTGTGTTACTTGGTGTAAGTGTATGTCTTTGTTACTTTGTGTCAGTGTATGTCTTTGTTACAAGGTGTAAGTGTGTGTCTGTGTTACTGGGTATCAGTGTCTGTCTTCGTTACTTGGTGTCTGTGTATGTCTTTGTTACTTGGTGTCAGTGTGTGTCTTTGTTACTTGGTGTCAGTGTGTGTCTTTGTTACTGGGTGTCAGTGTTTATCTTTGTTACTGGGTGTCAGTGTATGTCTTTGTGACTTGGTGTAAGTGATTGTCTGTGTTGCTGCGTATCAGTTTCTGTCTTTGGTACTTGGTGTAAGTGTGTGTCTGTGTTTCTGGGTGTCAGTGTATGTCTTTGTTACTTGGTGTCAGTGTATGTCTGTGTACTTCGTGTAAGTGTGTGTCTTTGTTACTTGGTGTCTGTGTATGTCTGTGTTACTTGGTGTAAGTGTATGTCTTTGTTACTTGGTGTCAGTGCTTGTCTTTGTTACTTGGTGTAAGTGTGTGTCTTTGTTACTTGGTGTAAGTGTATGTCTTTGTTACTTGGTGTCAGTGTATGTCTGTGTTACTTGGTGTAAGTGTGTGTCTTTGTTATTTGGTGTAAGTGTTTGTCTTTGTTACTTGGTGTCAGTGTATGTCTTTGTTACTTGGTGTAAGTGTGTGTCTGTGTTACTGGGTATCAGCCTATGTCTTTGTTACTTGGTGTCTGTGTATGTCTGTGATACTTGATGTAAGTGTGTGTCTGTGCTACTGGGTATCAATGTATGTCTTTGTTACTTGGTGTAAGTGTGTGTCTGTGTTACTGGGTATCAGTGTATGTCTTCGTTACTTGGTGTCTGTGTATGTCTTTGTTACTTGGTGTCAGTGTGTGTCTTTGTCGCTTGATGTCAGTGAATGTCTTTGTTACTTGGTGTCAGTGTATGTCTTTGTTACTGGGTGTCAGTGTATGTTTTTGTTACTGGGTACCAGTGTCTGTCTTTGTTCCTTGGTGCAAGTGTGTGTCTGTGTTACTGGGTATCAGTGTATGTCTTTGTTACTTGGTGTCAGTGTATGTCTGTGTACTTGCTGTAATTGTGTGTCTTTGTTACTTGGTGTCAGTGTATGTCTGTGTTACTTGGTGTAAGTGTATGTCTTTGTTACTTGGTGTCAGTGAATGTCTTTGTTCCTTGGTGTAAGTGTACGTCTTTGTTACTTGGTGTAAGTGTATGTCTTTGTTACTTGCTGTCATTGTCTGTCTTTGTTACTTGGTGTAAGTGTGTGTCTGTGTTACTGGGTATCAGTGTATGACTTTGTTACTTGGTGTCAGTGTATGTCTGTGTTACTTGGAGTAAGTGTGTGTCTGTGTTACTGGGTATCAGTGTATGTCTTTGTTACTGTGTGACAGTGTATGTCTTTGTTACTTGGTGTAAGTGCATGTCTTTGTTACTTGGTGTCAGTGTATGTCTGTGTTACTTGGTGTAAGTGTATGTCTTTGTTGCCTGGTGTCAGTGTATGTCTTTGTTGCTTTGTTGTCAGTGTATGTCTTTGCTACTTGGTGTCAGCGTATGTCTTTGATACATGGTGTAAGTGTATGTCTGTGTTCCTGGGTATCAGTGTCTGTCTTTGTTTCTTGGTGTAAGTGTGTGTCTGTGTTACTGGGTATCAGTGTATGTCTTTGTTACTTGGTGTCAGTGTATGTCTTTTTCACTTGGTGTAAGTGTTTGTCTTTGTTACTTGTTGTCAGTGTATGTCTTTGTTACTTGGTGTAAGGGTGTGTCTGTGTTACTTGGTATCAGTGTATGTCTTTGTTACTTGGTGTCAGTGTGTGTCTGTGTTACTTGGTGTAAGTGTGTGTCTGTGTAACTGGGTATCAGTACATGTCTTTGTTACTTGGTGTAAGTGTGTGTCTGTGTTACTGGGTATCAGTGTATGTCTTTGTTACTTGGTGTCAGTGTATGTCTTTTTCACTTGGTGTAAGTGTATGTCTTTGTTACTTGTTGTCAGTGTATGTCTTTGTTACTTGGTGTAAGTGTGTGTCTGTGTTACTTGGTATCAGTGTATGTCTTTGTTACTTGGTGTCTGTGTGTGTCTGTGTTACTTGGTGTAAGTGTGTGTCTGTGTAACTGGGTATCAGTACATGTCTTTGTTACTTGGTGTAAGTGTGTGTCTGTGTTACTGGGTATCAGTGTATGTCTTTGTTACTTGGTGTCAGTGTATGTCTTTGTTACTTGGTGTCCGTGTGTGTCTGTGTTACTGGGTGTCATTGTATGTCTTTGTTACTGGGTGTCAGTGTATGCCTTTGTTACTTGTTGTCAGTGTATGTCTTTTTACATGGTGTCAGTGTTTGTCTTTGTTACTTGGTGTAAGAGTGTGTCTGTGTTACTGGGTATCAGTGAATGTCTTTGTTACTTGGTGTCAGTGTATGTATTTGTTACTTGGTGTAAGTGTGTGTCTGTGTTACTGGGTATCAGTGTATGTCTTTGTTGCTGGGTGTCAGTGTGTCTTTGTTACTGGGTGTCAGTGCATGTCTTTGTTACTGGTTGTCAGTGTTTGCCTTTGTTACTTGGTGTAAGTGGATGTCTTTGTTACTTGGTGTCAGTGTCTGTCTTTGTTACTGGGTGTCAGTGCATGTCTTTGTTACTGGGTATCAGTGTCTGTCTTTGTTACTTGGTGTAAGAGTGTGTCTTTGTTGCTGGGTATCAGTGTATGTCTTTGTTACTTGGTGTCAGTGCAGGTCTGTGTTACTTGGTGTAAGTGTGTGTCTTTCTTACTTGGTGTACGTGCATGTCTTTGTTACTTGCTGTCAGTGTATGTCTGTGTTACTTGGTGTAAGTGTGTGTCTTTGTTAGTTGGTGTAAGTGTATATCTTTGTTACTTGGTGTCAGTGTATGTCTGTGTTATTTGGTGTAAGTGTATGTATTTGTTACTTGGTGTCGGTGTAGTCTTTTTTACTTGGTGTAAGTGTTTGTCTGTGTTACTGGGTATCAGTGTATGTCTTTGTTAGTTGGTGTCTGTTTATGTCTGTGATACTTGGTGTAAGTGTGTGACTGTGTTCCCGGGTATCAGTGTATGTCTTTGTTCCTTCGTGTAAGAGTGTGTCTGTGTTACTGGGTATCAGTGTGTGTCTTTGTTACTTGTTGTAAGTGTATGTCTTTGATACTTGGTGTCAGTATATGTATTTGTTACTTGGTGTAAGTGTGTGTCTTTGTTACTGGGTATCAGTGTCTGTCTTTGTTAATTTGTGTCAGTGGATGTCTTTGTTACTTGGTGTCAGTGTGTTTCTTTGTGACTTGGTGTAAGTGTGTGTCTGTGTTACTGGGTATCAGTGTATGTCTTTGTTACTTGGTGTAAGTGTATGTCTTTGTTACTTGGTGTCAGTGTATGTCTTTGATACTTGGTGTCAGTGTATGTCGGTGTTACTTGGTGTAAGAGTGTGTCTTTGTTGCTTGGTGTAAGTGTATGTCTTTGTTACTTGGTGTCAGTGTATGTCTGTGTTACTTGGTGTAAGTGTGTGTCTTTGTCAGTTGGTGTAAGTGTATGTCTTTGTTACTTGGTGTCAGTTTATGTCTGTGTTACTTGGTGTAAGTGTATGTCTTTGTTACTTTGTGTCAGTGTATGTCTTTGTTACAAGCTGTAAGTGTGTGTCTGTGTTACTGGGTATCAGTGTCTGTCTTCGTTACATGGTGTCTGTGTATGTCTTTGTTACTTGGTGTCAGTGTGTGTCTTTGTTATTTGGTGTCAGTGTGTGTCTTTGTTACTGGGTGTCAGTGTTTATCTTTGTTACTGGGTGTCAGTGTGTATCTGTGTTACTGGGTATCAGTGTCTGTCTTCGTTACATGGTGTCTGTGTATGTATTTGTTACTTGGTGTAAGTGTGTGTCTTTGTTACTTGGTGTCAGTGTGTGTCTTTGTTACTGGGTGTCAGTGTATGTCTTTGTTACTTGGTGTCAGTGTATGTCTGTGTTACTTGGTGTAAGTGTATGTCTTTGTTGCCTGGTGTCAGTGTATGTCTTTGTTGCTTTGTTGTCAGTGTATGTCTTTGCTACTTGGTGTCAGTGTATGTATTTGATACATGGTGTAAGTGTATGTCTGTGTTCCTGGGTATCAGTGTCTGTCTTTGTTTCTTGGTGTAAGTGTGTGTCTGTGTTACTGGGTATCAGTGTATGTCTTTGTTACTTGGTGTCAGTGTATGTCTTTTTCACTTGGTGTAAGTGTTTGTCTTTGTTACTTGTTGTCAGTGTATGTCTTTGTTACTTGGTGTAAGGGTGTGTCTGTGTTACTTGGTATCAGTGTATGTCTTTGTTACTTGGTGTCAGTGTGTGTCTGTGTTACTTGGTGTAAGTGTGAGTCTGTGTAACTGGGTATCAGTACATGTCTTTGTTACTTGGTGTAAGTGTGTGTCTGTGTTACTGGGTATCAGTGTATGTCTTTGTTACTTGGTGTCAGTGTATGTCTTTTTCACTTGGTGTAAGTGTATGTCTTTGTTACTTGTTGTCAGTGTATGTCTTTGTTACTTGGTGTAAGTGTGTGTCTGTGTTACTTGGTATCTGTGTATGTCTTTGTTACTTGGTGTCTGTGTGTGTCTGTGTTACTTGGTGTAAGTGTGTGTCTGTGTAACTGGGTATCAGTACATGTCTTTGTTACTTGGTGTAAGTGTGTGTCTGTGTTACTGGGTATCAGTGTATGTCTTTGTTACTTGGTGTCAGTGTATGTCTTTGTTACTTGGTGTAAGTGTGTATCTGTGTTACTGGGTATCAGTGTATGTCTTTGTTAATTGGTGTCAGTGTATGTATTTGTTACTTGGTGTAAGTGTGTGTCTGTGTTACTGGGTATCAGTGTATGTCTTTGTTGCTGGGTGTCAGTGTGTCTTTGTTACTGGGTGTCAGTGCATGTCTTTGTTACTGGTTGTCAGTGTTTGTCTTTGTTACTTGGTGTAAGTGGATGTCTTTGTTAATTGGTGTCAGTGTCTGTCTTTGTTACTGGGTGTCAGTGCATGTCTTTGTCACTGGGTATCAGTGTCTGTCTTTGTTACTTGGTGTAAGAGTGTGTCTTTGTTGCTGGGTATCAGTGTATGTCTTTGTTACTTGGTGTCAGTGCAGGTCTGTGTTACTTGGTGTAAGTGTGTGTCTTTCTTAATTGGTGTACGTGCATGTCTTTGTTACTTGCTGTCAGTGTATGTCTGTGTTACTTGGTGTAAGTGTGTGTCTTTGTTAGTTGGTGTAAGTGTATATCTTTGTTACTTGGTGTCAGTGTATGTCTGTGTTATTTGGTGTAAGTGTATGTATTTGTTACTTGGTGTCGGTGTAGTCTTTTTTACTTGGTGTAAGTGTTTGTCTGTGTTACTGGGTATCAGTGTATGTCTTTGTTAGTTGGTGTCTGTGTATGTCTGTGATACTTGGTGTAAGTGTGTGACTGTGTTCCCGGGTATCAGTGTATGTCTTTGTTCCTTCGTGTAAGTGTGTGTCTGTGTTACTGGGTATCAGTGTGTGTCTTTGTTACTTGTTGTAAGTGTATGTCTTTGTTACTTGGTGTCAGTATATGTATTTGTTACTTGGTGTAAGTGTGTGTCTTTGTTACTGGGTATCAGTGTATGTCTTTGTTAATTTGTGTCAGTGGATGTCTTTGTTACTTGGTGTCAGTGTGTTTCTTTGTGACTTGGTGTAAGTGTGTGTCTCTGTTACTGGGTATCAGTGTCTGTCTTTGTTACTTTGTGCAAGTGTGTGTCTGTGTTACTGGGTATCAGTGTATGTCTTTGTTACTTGGTGTAAGTGTATGTCTTTGTTACTTGGTGTCAGTGTATGTCTTTGATACTTGGTGTCAGTGTATGTCGGTGTTACTTGGTGTAAGTTTGTGTCTTTGTTACTTGGTGTCAGTGTATGTATTTGTTACTTGGTGTCAGTGTATGTCTTTGTTACTTGGTGTCAGTGTATGTCTTTGTTACTTGGTGTAAGAGTGTGTCTTTGTTGCTTGGTGTAAGTGTATGTCTTTGTTACTTGGTGTCAGTGTATGTCTGTGTTACTTGGTGCAAGTGTGTGTCTTTGTCAGTTGGTGTAAGTGTATGTCTTTGTTACTTGGTGTCAGTTTATGTCTGTGTTACTTGGTGTAAGAGTATGTCTTTGTTACTTTGTGTCAGTGTATGTCTTTGTTACAAGGTGTAAGTGTGTGTCTGTTTTACTGGGTATCAGTGTCTGTCTTCGTTACTTGGTGTCTGTGTATGTCTTTGTTACTTGGTGTCAGTGTGTGTGTTTGTTACTTGGTGTCAGTGTGTGTCTTTGTTACTTTGTGTCAGTGTTTATCTTTGTTACTGGGTGTCAGTGTATGTCTTTGTGACTTGGTGTAAGTGATTGTCTGTGTTGCTGCGTATCAGTTTCTGTCTTTGGTACTTGGTGTAAGTGTGTGTCTGTGTTACTGGGTGTCAGTGTATGTCTTTGTTACTTGGTGTCAGTGTATGTCTGTGTACTTGGTGTAAGTGTGTGTCTTTGTTACTTGGTGTCTGTGTATGTCTGTGTTACTTGGTGTAAGTGTATGTCTTTGTTACTTGGTGTCAGTGCTTGTCTTCGTTACTTGGTGTAAGTGTGTGTCTTTGTTACTTGGTGTAATTGTATGTCTTTGTTACTTGGTGTCAGTGTATGTCTGTGTTACTTGGTGTAAGTGTGTGTCTTTGTTATTTGGTGTAAGTGTTTGTCTTTGTTACTTGGTGTCAGTGTATGTCTTTGTTACTTGGTGTAAGTGTGTGTCTGTGTTACTGGGTATCAGTGTATGTCTTTGTTACTTGGTGTCTGTGTATGTCTGTGATACTTGATGTAAGTGTGTGTCTGTGCTGCTGGGTATCAATGTATGTCTTTGTTACTTGGTGTAAGTGTGTGTCTGTGTTACTGGGTATCAGTGTATGTCTTCGTTACTTGGTGTCTGTGTATGTCTTTGTTACTTGGAGTCAGTGTATGTCTTTGTTACTGGGTGTCAGTGTATGTTTTTGTTACTTGGTGTCAGTGTATGTCTTTGTTACTTGGTGTCCGTGTGTGTCTGTGTTACTGGGTGTCAGTGTATGTCTTTGTTACTGGGTGTCAGTGTATGCCTTTGTTACTTGTTGTCAGTGTATGTCTTTTTACATGGTGTCAGTGTTTGTCTTTTTACATGGTGTCAGTGTTTGTCTTTGTTACTTGGTGTAAGAGTGTGTCTGTGTTACTGGGTATCAGTGAATGTCTTTGTTACTTGGTGTCAGTGTATGTCTTTGTTACTTGGTGTAAGTGTGTGTCTGTGTTACTGGGTGTCAGTGTATGTCTTTGTTGCTGGGTGTCAGTGAATGTCTTTGTGACTTGGTGTAAGGGTATGTCTGTGTTACTGGGTATCAGTGTCTGTCTTTGTTACTTGCCGTCTGTGTATGTCTTTGTATACTTGGTGTCAGTGTGTGTCTTTGTTACTTGGTGTCAGTGTGTTTCTTTGTTACTGGGTGTCAGTGTTTGTCTTTGTTACTGGGTACCAGTGTCTGTCTTTGTTTCTTGGTGTAAGAGTGTCTCTGTGTTACTGGGTATCAGTGTATGTCTTTGTTACTTGGTGTCAGTGTATGTCTGTGTACTTGCTGTAATTGTGTGTCTTTGTTACTTGGTGTCAGTGTATGTCTGTGTTACTTGGTGTAAGTGTATGTCTTTGTTACTTGGTGTCAGTGAATGTCTTTGTTCCTTGGTGTAAGTGTACGTCTTTGTTACTTGGTGTAAGTGTATGTCTTTGTTACTTGCTGTCATTGTCTGTCTTTGTTACTTGGTGTAAGTGTGTGTCTGTGTTACTGGGTATCAGTGTATGACTTTGTTACTTGGTGTCAGTGTACGTCTGTGTTACTTGGAGTAAGTGTGTGTCTGTGTTACTGGGTATCAGTGTATGTCTTTGTTACTGTGTGACAGTGTATGTCTTTGTTACTTGGTGTAAGTGCATGTCTTTGTTACTTGGTGTCAGTGTATGTCTGTGTTACTTGGTGTAAGTGTATGTCTTTGTTGCCTGGTGTCAGTGTATGTCTTTGTTGCTTTGTTGTCAGTGTATGTCTTTGGTACTTGGTGTCAGTGTATGTCTTTGATACATGGTGTAAGTGTATGTCTGTGTTCCTGGGTATCAGTGTCTGTCTTTGTTTCTTGGTGTAAGTGTGTGTCTGTGTTACTGGGTATCAGTGTATGTCTTTGTTACTTGGTGTCAGTGTATGTCTTTTTCACTTGGTGTAAGTGTTTGTCTTTGTTACTTGTTGTCAGTGTATGTCTGTGTTACTTGGTGTAAGTGTATGTCTTTGTTACTTGGTGTCAGTGTATGTCTTTGTTACTTGGTGTAAGTGTGTATCTGTGTTACTGGGTATCAGTGTATGTCTTTGTTACTTGGTGTCTGTGTATGTCTGTGATACTTGGTGTAAGTGTGTGTCTGTGTTACTGGGTATCAGTGTATGTCTTCGTTACTTGGTGTCTGTGTATGTCTTTGTTAATTGGTGTCAGTGTGTGTCTTTGTTTCTTGATGTCAGTGTATGTCTTTGTTACTTGGTGTAAGTGTGTATCTGTGTTACTGGGGATCAGTGAATGTCTTTGTTACTTGGTGTCAGTGTATGTCTTTGTTACTCGGTGTCAGTGTATGTTTCTGTTACTGGGTGTCAGTGTATGTCTTTGTTACTTGGTGTCCGTGAGTGTCTGTGTTACTGGGTGTCATTGTATGTCTTTGTTACTGGGTGTCAGTGTATGCCTTTGTTACTTGTTGTCAGTGTATGTCTTTTTGCATGGTGTCAGTGTATGTCTTCGTTACTTGGTGTAAGTGTTTGTCTATGTCAATTGGTGTCAGTGTATGTCTGTGCTACTTGATGTCAGTGTATGTCTTTGTTACTTGGTGTAAGTGTGTATCTGTGTTACTGGGGATCAGTGATTGTCTTTGTTACTTGGTGTCAGTGTATGTCTTTGTTACTGGGTGTCAGTGTATGTTTTTGTTACTGGGTGTCAGTGTATGTCTTTGTTACTTGGTGTCCGTGTGTGTCTGTGTTACTGGGTGTCAGTGTATGTCTTTGTTACTGGGTGTCAGTGTATGCCTTTTTTACTTGTTGTCAGTGTATGTCTTTTTGCATGGTGTCAGTGTATGTCTTTGTTACTTGATGTAAGTGCGTATCTGTGTTACTGGGGATCAGTGAATGACTTTGTTACTTGGTGTCAGTGTATGTCTTTGTTACTGGGTGTCAGTGTATGTTTTTGTTACTGGGTGTCAGTGTATGTCTTTGTTACTTGGTGTCCGTGTGAGTCTGTGTTACTGGGTGTCAGTGCATGCCTTTGTTACTTGTTGTCAGTGTATGTCTTTTTACATGGTGTCAGTGTATGTCTTTGTTACTTGGTGTAAGTGTGTGTCTGTGTTACTGGGCATCAGTGAATGTCTTTGTTACTTGATGTCAGTGTATGTCTTTGTTACTTGGTGTAAGTGTGTGTCTGTGTTACTGGGTATCAGAGTATGTCATTGTTACTTGGTGTCAGTGTGTGCCTTTGTTACTTGGTGTCATTGTGTGTCTTTGTTACTGGGTGTCAGTGTATGTCTTTGTGACTTGGTGTAAGTGTGTGTCTGTGTTAGTGGGTATCAGTGTCTGTCATTGTTACTTGGTGTAAGTGTGTGTCTGTGTTGCTGGGTATCAGTGTATGTCTTTGTTACTTGGTGTAATTGTGTGTCTGTGTTCCTGGGGATCAGTGAATGTCTTTGTTACTTTCTGTCAGTGTATGCCTTTGTTACTGGGTGTCAGTGTATGTTTTTGTTACTGGGTGTCAGTGTATGTCTTTGTTACTTGGTGTCCATGTGTGTCTGTGTTACTGGGTATCAGTGAATGTCTTTGTTACTTGGTGTCAGTGTATGTCTGTGTTACTTGGTGTAAGAGTGTGTCTTTGTTACTTGGTGTCAGTGTGTGTCTTTGTTACTGGGTGTCAGTGTTTGTCTTTGTTACTGGGTGTCAGTGTATGTCTTTGTGACTTGGTGTAAGTGATTGTCTGTGTTGCTGGGTATCAGTTTCTGTCTTTGTTACTTGGTGTAAGTGTGTGTCTGTGTTACTGGGTGTCAGTGTATGTCTTTGTTACTTGGTGTCAGTGTATGTCTGTGTACTTGGTGTAAGTGTGTGTCTTTGTTACTTGGTGTCAGTGTATGTCTGTGTTACTTGGTGTAAGTGTATATCTTTGTTACTTGGTGTCAGTGTATGTCTTTGTTACTTGGTGTCAGTGTATGTCTGTGTTACGTGGTGTAATTGTGTGTCTTTGTTATTTGGTGCAAGTGTATGTCTTTGTTACTTGGTGTCAGTGTATGTCTGTGTTACTTGGTGTAATTGTGTGTCTTCGTTATTTGGTGTAAGTGTTTGTCTTTGTTACTTGGTGTCAGTGTATGTCTGTGTTACTTGGTGTAAGTGTATGTCTTTGTTACTTGGTGTCAGTGTATGTCTTTGTTACTTGGTGTAAGTGTGTGTCTGTGTTACTGGGTATCAGTGTATGTCCTTGTTACTTGGTGTCTGTGTATGTCTGTGATACTTGGTGTAAGTGTGTGTCTGTGTTACTGGGTATCAATGTATGTCTTTGTTACTTGGTGTAAGTGTGTGTCTGTGTTACTGGGCATCAGTGAATGTCTTTGTTACTTTCTGTCAGTGTATGCCTTTGTTACTGGGTGTCAGTGTATGTTTTTGTTACTGGGTGTCAGTGTATGTCTTTGTTACTTGGTGTCCGTGTGTGTCTGTGTTACTGGGTATCAGTGAATGTCTTTGTTGCTTGGTGTCAGTGTATGTCTTTGTTACTTGGTGTAAGTGTGTGTCTGTGTTACTGTGTATCAGTGTATGTCATTGTTACTTGGTGTCAGTGTGTGCCTTTGTTACTTGGTGTCATTGTGTGTCTTTGTTACTGGGTGTCAGTGTATGTCTTTGTTACTGGGTGTCAGTGTATGTCTTTGTGACTTGGTGTAAGTGTGTGTCTGTGTTACTGGGTATCAGAGTCTGCCATTGTTACTTGGTGTAAGTGTGTGTCTGTGTTGCTGGGTATCAGTGTATGTCTTTGTTACTTGGTGTCAGTGTATGTCTGTGTTACTTGGTGTAAGAGTGTGTCTTTGTTACTGGGTGTCAGTGTGTGTCTTTGTTACTGGGTGTCAGTGTTTGTCTTTGTTACTGGGTGTCAGTGTATGTCTTTGTGACTTGGTGTAAGTGATTGTCTGTGTTGCTGGGTATCAGTGTCTGTCTTTGTTACTTGGTGTAAGTGTGTGTCTGTGTTACTGGGTGTCAGTGTATGTCTTTGTTACTTGGTGTCAGTGTATGTCTGTGTACTTGGTGTAAGTGTGTGTCTTTGTTACTTGGTGTCAGTGTATGTCTGTGTTACTTGGTGTCAGTGTATGTCTTTGTTACCTGGTGTAAGTGTGTGTCTTTGTTACTTGGTGCAAGTGTATGTCTTTGTTAC
The DNA here is from genome assembly GCF_036365525.1 of Heterodontus francisci. Lineage (NCBI taxonomy): Eukaryota > Metazoa > Chordata > Chondrichthyes > Heterodontiformes > Heterodontidae > Heterodontus > Heterodontus francisci. The sequence continues at coordinate 2,735,988 of NW_027140221.1, read as the reverse complement.
TTGGTGTCAGTGTATGTCTGTGTTACTTGGTGTTATTGTGTGTCTTTGTTATATGGTGTAAGTGTTTGTCTTTGTTACTTGGTGTCAGTGTATGTCTGTGTTAATTGGTGTAAGTGTATGTCTTTGTTACTTGGTGTCAGTGTATGTCTTTGTTACTTGGTGTAAGTGTGTGTCTGTGTTACTTGGTATCAATGTATGTCTTTGTTACTTGGTGTAAGTGTGTGTCTGTGTTACTGGGTATCAGTGTATGTCTTCGTTACTTGGTGTCTGTGTATGTCTTTGTTACTTGGTGTCAGTGTGTTTCTTTGTTACTTGATGTCAGTGTATGTCTTTGTTACTTGGTGTAAGTGTGTATCTGTGTTACTGGGTGTCAGTGTATGTCTTTGTTACTGGGTGTCAGTGTATGTTTTTGTTACTGGGTGTCAGTGTGTGTCTTTGTTACTTGGTGTCCGTGTGTGTCTGTGTTACTGGGTGTCAGTGTATGTCTTTGTTACTGGGTGTCAGTGTGTGTCTGTGTTACTGGGTATCAGTGAATGTCTTTGTTACTTGGTGTCAGTGTATGTCTTTGTTACTTGGTGTAAGTGTGTGTCTGTGTTACTGGGTATCAGTGTATGTCATTGTTACTTGGTGTCAGTGTGTGCCTTTGTTACTTGGTGTCATTGTGTGTCTTTGTTACTGGGTGTCAGTGTATGTCTTTGTTACTGGGTGTCAGTGTATGTCTTTGTGACTTGGTGTAAGTGTGTGTCTGTGTTACTGGGTATCAGTGTCTGTCATTGTTACTTGGTGTAATTATGTGTCTGTGTTGCTGGGTATCAGTGTATGTCTTTGTTACTTGGTGTCAGTGTATGTCTGTGTTACTTGGTGTAAGAGTGTGTCTTTGTTACTTGGTGTCAGTGTGTGTCTTTGTTACTGGGTGTCAGTGTTTGTCTTTGTTACTGGGTGTCAGTGTATGTCTTTGTGACTTGGTGTAAGTGATTGTCTGTGTTGCTGGGTATCAGTGTCTGTCTTTGTTACTTGGTGTAAGTGTGTGTCTGTGTTACTGGGTGTCTCTGTATGTCTTTGTTACTTGGTGTCAGTGTATGTCTGTGTACTTGGTGTAAGTGTGTGTCTTTGTTACTTGGTGTCAGTGTATGTCTGTGTTACTTGGTGTCAGTGTATGTCTTTGTTACTTGGTGTCAGTGTATGTCTTTGTTACCTGGTGTAAGTGTGTGTCTTTGTTACTTGGTGCAAGTGTATGTCTTTGTTACTTGGTGTCAGTGTATGTCTGTGTTACTTGGTGTTATTGTGTGTCTTTGTTATTTGGTGTAAGTGTTTGTCTTTGTTACTTGGTGTCAGTGTATGTCTGTGTTACTTGGTGTAAGTGTATGTCTTTGTTACTTGGTGTCAGTGTATGTCTTTGTTACTTGGTGTCTGTGTGTGTCTGTGTTACTGGGTATCAATGTATGTCTTTGTTACTTGGTGTAAGTGTGTGTCTGTGTTACTGGGTATCAGTGTATGTCTTCGTTACTTGGTGTCTGTGTATGTCTTTGTTACTTGGTGCCAGTGTGTGTCTTTGTTACTTGATGTCAGTGTATGTCTTTGTTACTTGGTGTAAGTGTGTATCTGTGTTACTGGGGATCAGTGAATGTCTTTGTTACTTTCTGTCAGTGTATGTCTTTGTTACTGGGTGTCAGTGTATGTTTTTCTTACTGGGTGTCAGTGTATGTCTTTGTTACTTGGTGTCCGTGTGTGTCTGTGTTACTGGGTGTCAGTGTATGTCTTTGTTACTGGGTGTCAGTGTGTGTCTGTGTTACTGGGTATCAGTGAATGTCTTTGTTACTTGGTGTCAGTGAATGTCTTTGTTACTTGGTGTAAGTGTGTGTCTGTGTTACTGGGTATCAGTGTATGTCATTGTTACTTGGTGTCAGTGTGTGCCTTTGTTACTTGGTGTCATTGTGTGTCTTTGTTACTGGGTGTCAGTGTATGTCTTTGTTACTGGGTGTCAGTGTATGTCTTCGTGACTTGGTGTAAGTGTGTGTCTGTGTTACTGGGTATCCGTGTCTGTCATTGTTACTTGGTGTAAGTGTGTGTCTGTTTTGCTGGGTGTCAGTGTATGTCTGTGTTACTTGGTGTAATTGTGTGTCTTTGTTATTTGGTGTAAGTGTTTGTCTTTGTTACTTGGTGTCAGTGTATGTCTGTGCTACTTGGTGTAAGTGTATGTCTTTGTTACTTGGTGTCAGTGTATGTCTTTGTTACTTGGTGTAAGTGTGTGTCTGTGTTATTGGGTATCGGTGTATGTCTTTGTTACTTGGTGTCAGTGTGTGTCTTTGTTACTGGGTGTCAGTGTATGTCTTTGTGACTTGGTGTAAGTGTGTGTCTGTGTTACTGGGTATCAGTGTCTGTCATTGTTACTTGGTGTAATTGTGTGTCTGTGTTGCTGGGTATCAGTGTATGTCTTTGTTACTTGGTGTCAGTGTATGTCTGTGTTACTTGGTGTAAGAGTGTGTCTTTGTTACTTGGTGTCAGTGTGTGTCTTTGTTACTGGGTGTCAGTGTTTGTCTTTGTTACTGGGTGTCAGTGTATGTCTTTGTGAATTGGTGTAAGTGATTGTCTGTGTTGCTGGGTATCAGTGTCTGTCTTTGTTACTTGGTGTAAGTGTGTGTCTGTGTTACTGGGTGTCTCTGTATGTCTTTGTTACTTGGTGTCAGTGTATGTCTGTGTACTTGGTGTAAGTGTGTGTCTTTGTTACTTGGTGTCAGTGTATGTCTGTGTTACTTGGTGTCAGTGTATGTCTTTGTTACTTGGTGTCAGTGTATGTCTTTGTTACCTGGTGTAAGTGTGTGTCTTTGTTACTTGGTGCAAGTGTATGTCTTTGTTACTTGGTGTCAGTGTATGTCTGTGTTACTTGGTGTCAGTGTATGTCTGTGTTACTTGGTGTTATTGTGTGTCTTTGTTATTTGGTGTAAGTGTTTGTCTTTGTTACTTGGTGTCAGTGTATGTCTGTGTTACTTGGTGTAAGTGTATGTCTTTGTTACTTGGTGTCAGTGTATGTCTTTGTTACTTGGTGTCTGTGTGTGTCTGTGTTACTGGGTATCAATGTATGTCTTTGTTACTTGGTGTAAGTGTGTGTCTGTGTTACTGGGTATCAGTGTATGTCTTCGTTACTTGGTGTCTGTGTATGTCTTTGTTACTTGGTGTCAGTGTGTGTCTTTGTTACTTGATGTCAGTGTATGTCTTTGTTACTTGGTGTAAGTGTGTATCTGTGTTACTGGGGATCAGTGAATGTCTTTGTTACTTTCTGTCAGTGTATGTCTTTGTTACTGGGTGTCAGTGTATGTTTTTCTTACTGGGTGTCAGTGTATGTCTTTGTTACTTGGTGTCCGTGTGTGTCTGTGTTACTGGGTGTCAGTGTATGTCTTTGTTACTGGGTGTCAGTGTGTGTCTGTGTTACTGGGTATCAGTGAATGTCTTTGTTACTTGGTGTCAGTGAATGTCTTTGTTACTTGGTGTAAGTGTGTGTCTGTGTTACTGGGTATCAGTGTATGTCATTGTTACTTGGTGTCAGTGTGTGCCTTTGTTACTTGGTGTCATTGTGTGTCTTTGTTACTGGGTGTCAGTGTATGTCTTTGTTACTGGGTGTCAGTGTATGTCTTCGTGACTTGGTGTAAGTGTGTGTCTGTGTTACTGGGTATCCGTGTCTGTCATTGTTACTTGGTGTAAGTGTGTGTCTGTTTTGCTGGGTGTCAGTGTATGTCTGTGTTACTTGGTGTAATTGTGTGTCTTTGTTATTTGGTGTAAGTGTTTGTCTTTGTTACTTGGTGTCAGTGTATGTCTGTGCTACTTGGTGTAAGTGTATGTCTTTGTTACTTGGTGTCAGTGTATGTCTTTGTTACTTGGTGTAAGTGTGTGTCTGTGTTATTGGGTATCGGTGTATGTCTTTGTTACTTGGTGTCAGTGTGTGTCTTTGTTACTGGGTGTCAGTGTATGTCTTTGTGACTTGGTGTAAGTGTGTGTCTGTGTTACTGGGTATCAGTGTCTGTCATTGTTACTTGGTGTAATTGTGTGTCTGTGTTGCTGGGTATCAGTGTATGTCTTTGTTACTTGGTGTCAGTGTATGTCTGTGTTACTTGGTGTAAGAGTGTGTCTTTGTTACTTGGTGTCAGTGTGTGTCTTTGTTACTGGGTGTCAGTGTTTGTCTTTGTTACTGGGTGTCAGTGTATGTCTTTGTGACTTGGTGTAAGTGATTGTCTGTGTTGCTGGGTATCAGTGTCTGTCTTTGTTACTTGGTGTAAGTGTGTGTCTGTGTTACTGGGTGTCTCTGTATGTCTTTGTTACTTGGTGTCAGTGTATGTCTGTGTACTTGGTGTAAGTGTGTGTCTTTGTTACTTGGTGTCAGTGTATGTCTGTGTTACTTGGTGTCAGTGTATGTCTTTGTTACTTGGTGTCAGTGTATGTCTTTGTTACCTGGTGTAAGTGTGTGTCTTTGTTACTTGGTGCAAGTGTATGTCTTTGTTACTTGGTGTCAGTGTATGTCTGTGTTACTTGGTGTCAGTGTATGTCTGTGTTACTTGGTGTTATTGTGTGTCTTTGTTATTTGGTGTAAGTGTTTGTCTTTGTTACTTGGTGTCAGTGTATGTCTGTGTTACTTGGTGTAAGTGTATGTCTTTGTTACTTGGTGTCAGTGTATGTCTTTGTTACTTGGTGTCTGTGTGTGTCTGTGTTACTGGGTATCAATGTATGTCTTTGTTACTTGGTGTAAGTGTGTGTCTGTGTTACTGGGTATCAGTGTATGTCTTCGTTACTTGGTGTCTGTGTATGTCTTTGTTACTTGGTGTCAGTGTGTGTCTTTGTTACTTGATGTCAGTGTATGTCTTTGTTACTTGGTGTAAGTGTGTATCTGTGTTACTGGGGATCAGTGAATGTCTTTGTTACTTTCTGTCAGTGTATGTCTTTGTTACTGGGTGTCAGTGTATGTTTTTGTTACTGGGTGTCAGTGTATGTCTTTGTTACTTGGTGTCCGTGTGTGTCTGTGTTACTGGGTGTCAGTGTATGTCTTTGTTACTGGGTGTCAGTGTGTGTCTGTGTTACTGGGTATCAGTGAATGTCTTTGTTACTTGGTGTCAGTGAATGTCTTTGTTACTTGGTGTAAGTGTGTGTCTGTGTTACTGGGTATCAGTGTATGTCATTGTTACTTGGTGTCAGTGTGTGCCTTTGTTACTTGGTGTCATTGTGTGTCTTTGTTACTGGGTGTCAGTGTATGTCTTTGTTACTGGGTGTCAGTGTATGTCTTCGTGACTTGGTGTAAGTGTGTGTCTGTGTTACTGGGTATCCGTGTCTGTCATTGTTACTTGGTGTAAGTGTGTGTCTGTTTTGCTGGGTGTCAGTGTATGTCTGTGTTACTTGGTGTAATTGTGTGTCTTTGTTATTTGGTGTAAGTGTTTGTCTTTGTTACTTGGTGTCAGTGTATGTCTGTGCTACTTGGTGTAAGTGTATGTCTTTGTTACTTGGTGTCAGTGTATGTCTTTGTTACTTGGTGTAAGTGTGTGTCTGTGTTACTGGGTATCAATGTATGACTTTGTTACTTGGTGTAAGTGTGTGTCTGTGTTACTGGGTATCAATGTATGTCTTCGTTACTTGGTGTCTGTGTATGTCTTTGTTACTTGGTGTCAGTGTGTGTCTGTGTTACTGGGTGTCAGTGTATGTCTTTGTTACTGGGTGTCAGTGTGTGTCTGTGTTACTGGGTATCAGTGAATGTCTTTGTTACTTGGTGTCAGTGAATGTCTTTGTTACTTGGTATAAGTGTGTGTCTGTGTTACTGGGTATCAGTGTATGTCATTGTTACTTGGTGTCAGTGTGTGCCTTTGTTACTTGGTGTCATTGTGTGTCTTTGTTACTGGGTGTCAGTGTATGTCTTTGTTACTGGGTGTCAGTGTATGTCTTTGCGACTTGGTGTAAGTGTGTGTCTGTGTTACTGGGTATCAGTGTCTGTCATTGTTACTTGGTGTAAGTGTGTGTCTGTTTTGCTGGGTATCAGTGTATGTCTTTGTTACTTGGTGTCAGTGTTTGTCTGTGTTACTTGGTGTAAGTGTGTGTCTTTGTTACTTGGTGTCAGTGTATGTCTGTGTTACTTGGTGTAAGTGTATGTCTTTGTTACTTGGTGTCAGTGTATGTCTTTGTTACTTGTTGTCAGTGTATGTCTTTGTTACATGGTGCAAGTGTGTGTCTGTGTTACTGGGTATCAGTGTATGTCTTTGTTAATTGGTGTCTGTGTATGTCTGTGATACTTGGTGTAAGTGTGTGTCTGTGTGGCTGGGTATCAGTGTATGTCTTTGTTACTTGGTGTAAGTGTGTGTCTGTGTTACTGGGCATCAGTGTATGTCTTTGTTACTTGGTGTCTGTGTATGTCTTTGTATACTTGGTGTCAGTGTGTGTCTTTGTTACTTGGTGTCAGTGTGTTTCTTTGTAACTGGGTGTCAGTGTTTGTCTTTGTTACTGGGTGTCAGTGTGTGTCTTTGTGACTTGGTGTTAGTGTGTGTCTGTGTGACTGGTAATCAGTGTATGTCTTTGTTACTGGGTATCAGTGTATGTCTTTGTTACTGGGTGTCAGTGTTTGTCTTTGTTACTGGGTGTCAGTGTATGTCTTTGTGACTTGGTGTAAGTGATTGTCTGTGTTGCTGGGTATCAGTGTCTGTCTTTGTTACTTGGTGTAAGTGTGTGTCTGTGTTACTGGGTGTCAGTGTATGTCTTTGTTACTTGGTGTCAGTGTATGTCTGTGTACTTGGTGTAAGTGTGTGTCTTTGTTACTTGGTGTCAGTGTATGTCTGTGTTACTTGGTGTCAGTGTATGTCTTTGTTACTTGGTGTCAGTGTATGTCTTTGTTACCTGGTGTAAGTGTGTGTCTTTGTTACTTGGTGCAAGTGTATGTCTTTGTTACTTGGTGTCAGTGTATGTCTGTGTTACTTGGTGTTATTATGTGTCTTTGTTATTTGGTGTAAGTGTTTGTCTTTGTTACTTGGTGTCAGTGTATGTCTGTGTTACTTGGTGTAAGTGTATGTCTTTGTTACTTGGTGTCAGTGTATGTCTTTGTTACTTGGTGTAAGTGTGTGTCTGTGTTACTGGGTATCAGTGTATGTCCTTGTTACTTGGTGTCTGTGTATGTCTGTGATACTTGGTGTAAGTGTGTGTCTGTGTTACTGGGTATCAATGTATGCCTTTGTTACTTGGTGTAAGTGTGTGTCTGTGTTACTGGGTATCAGTGTATGTCTTCGTTACTTGGTGTCTTTGTATGTCTTTGTTACTTGGTGTCAGTGTGTGTCTTTGTTACTTGATGTCAGTGTATGTCTTTGTTACTTGGTGTAAGTGTGTATCTGTGTTACTGGGGATCAGTGAATGTCTTTGTTACTTTCTGTCAGTGTATGTCTTTGTTACTGGGTGTCAGTGTATGTTTTTGTTACTGGGTGTCAGTGTATGTCTTTGTTACTTGGTGTCCGTGTGTGTCTGTGTTACTGGGTGTCAGTGTATGTCTTTGTTACAGGGTGTCAGTGTGTGTCTGTGTTACTGGGTATCAGTGAATGTCTTTGTTACTTGGTGTCAGTGAATGTCTTTGTTACTTGGTGTAAGTGTGTGTCTGTGTTACTGGGTATCAGTGTATGTCTGTGATACTTGGTGTCAGTGTGTGTCTTTGTGACTTGGTGTTAGTGTGTGTCTGTGTGACTGGTAATCAGTGTATGTGTTTGTTACTGGGTACCAGTGTCTGCCTTTGTTACTTGGTGTAAGTGTGTGTCTGTGTAACTGGGTATCAGTGTATGTCTTTCTTACTTGGTGTCAGTGTATGTCTGTGTACTTGGTGTAAGTGTGTGTCTTTGTTTCTTGGTGACAGTGTATGGCTGTGTTACTTGGTGTTAGTGTATGTCTTTGTTACTTGGTGTCAGTGCATGTCTTTGTTACTTGGTGTAACTGTACGTCTTTGTTACTTGGTGTCAGTGCATGTCTTTGTTACTTGGTGGAAGTGTATGCCTTTGTTACTTGGTGTCAGTGTATGTCTTTGTGACTTGGTGTAAGTGTGTGTCTGTGTTTCTGGGTATCAGTGTCTGTCATTGTTACTTGGTGTAAGTGTGTGTCTGTGTTGCTGGGTATCAGTGTATGTCTTTGTTACTTGGTGTCAGTGTATGTCTGTGTTACTTGGTGTAAGTGTGTGTCTTTGTTACTTGGTGTCAGTGTGTGTCTTTGTTACTGGGTGTCATTGTTTGTCTTTGTTACTGGGTGTCAGTGTATGTCTTTGTGACTTGGTGTAAGTGATTGTCGGTGTTGCTGGGTATCAGTTTCTGTCGTTGTTACTTGGTGTAAGTTTGTGTCTGTGTTACTGGGTGTCAGTGTATGTCTTTGTTACTTGGTGTCAGTGTATGTCTGTGTACTTGGTGTAAGTGTGTGTCTCTGTTACTTGGTGTCAGTGTATGTTTGTGTTACTTGGTGTCAGTGTATGTCTTTTTACTTGGTGTCAGTGTATGTCTTTGTTACTTGGTGTAAGTGTGTGTCTTTGTTACTTGGTGTAAGTGTATGTCTTTGTTACTTGGTGTCAGTGTATGTCTGTGTTACTTGGTGTATGTGTATGTCTTTGTTACTTTCTGTCAGTGTATGCCTTTGTTACTTGGTGTAAGTGTGTGTCTGTGTTACTGGGTATCAATGTATGTCTTTGTTACTTGGTGTAAGTGTGTGTCTGTGTTATTGGGTATCAGTGTATGTCTTCGTTACTTGGTGTCCGTGTGTGCCTTTGTTACTTGGTGTCAGTGTGTGTCTTTGTTACTTGATGTCAGTGTATGTCTTTGTTAAATGGTGTAAGTGTGTATCTGTGTTACTGGGGATCAGTGAATGTCTTTGTTACTTGGTGCCAGTGTATGTCTTTGTTACTGGGTGTCAGTGTATGTTTTTGTTACTGGGTGTCAGTGTATGTCTTTGTTACTTGGTGTCCGTGTGTGTCTGTGTTACTGGGTGTCAGTGCATGTCTTTGTTACTGGGTGTCAGTGCATGCCTTTGTTACTTGTTGTCAGTGTATGTCTTTTTACATGGTGTCAGTGTATGTCTTTGTTACTTGGTGTAAGTGTGTGTCTGTGTTACTGGGTGTCAGTGTATGTCTTTGTTACTGGGTGTCAGTGTATGTCTTTGTGACTTGGTGTAAGTGATTGTCTGTGTTGCTGGGTATCAGTGTCTGTCTTTGTTACTTGGTGTAAGTGTGTGTCTGTGTTACTGGGTGTCAGTGTATGTCTTTGTTACTTGGTGTCAGTGTATGTCTGTGTACTTGGTGTAAGTGTGTGTCTTTGTTACTTGGTGTCAGTGTATGTCTGTGTTACTTGGTGTCAGTGTATGTCTTTGTTACTTGGTGTCAGTGTATGTCTTTGTTACCTGGTGTAAGTGTGTGTCTTTGTTACTTGGTGCAAGTGTATGTCTTTGTTACTTGGTGTCAGTGTATGTCTGTGTTACTTGGTGTTATTATGTGTCTTTGTTATTTGGTGTAAGTGTTTGTCTTTGTTACTTGGTGTCAGTGTATGTCTGTGTTACTTGGTGTAAGTGTATGTCTTTGTTACTTGGTGTCAGTGTATGTCTTTGTTACTTGGTGTAAGTGTGTGTCTGTGTTACTGGGTATCAGTGTATGTCCTTGTTACTTGGTGTCTGTGTATGTCTGTGATACTTGGTGTAAGTGTGTGTCTGTGTTACTGGGTATCAATGTATGTCTTTGTTACTTGGTGTAAGTGTATGTCTTTGTTACTTGGTGTCATTTTATGTCTTTGATACTTGGTGTAAGTGTGTGTCTGTGTTACTGGGTATCAGTGTATGTCTTTGTTACTTGGTCTCTGTGTATGTCTGTGATACTTGGTGGAAGTGTGTGTCTGTGTTACTGGGTATCAATGTATGTCTTTGTTACTTGGTGTATGTGTGTGTCTGTGTTACTGGGTATCAGTGTATGTCATTGTTACTTGGTGTCAGTGTCTGCCTTTGTTACTTGGTGTCATTGTGTGTCTTTGTTACTGGGTGTCAGTGTATGTCTTTGTTACTGGGTGTCAGTGTTTGTCTTTGTGACTTGGTGTAAGTGTGTGTCTGTGTTACTGGGTATCAGTGTCTGTCATTGTTACTTGGTGTAAGTGTGTGTCTGTGTTGCTGGGTATCAGTGTATGTCTTTGTTACCTGGTGTCAGTGAATGTCTGTGTTACTTGGTGTAAGAGTGTGTATTTGTTACTTGGTGTCAGTGTGTGTCTTTGTTACTGGGTGTCAGTGTTTGTCTTTGTTACTGGGTGTCAGTGTATGTCTTTGTGACATGGTGTAAGTGATTGTCTGTGTTGCTGGGTATCAGTTTCTGTCTTTGTTACTTGGTGTAAGTGTGTGTCTGTGTTACTGGGTGTCAGTGTATGTCTTTGTTACTTGGTGTCAGTGTATGTCTTTGTTACTTGGTGTAAGTGTGTGTCTTTGTTACTTGGTGCAAGTGTATGTCTGTGTTACTTGGTGTCTGTGTATGTCTGTGTTACTTGGTGTAAGTGTGTGGCTTTGTTATTTGGTGTAAGTGTTTGTCTTTGTAACTTGGTGTCAGTGTATGTCTGTGTTACTTGGTGTAAGTGTATGTCTTTGTTACTTGGTGTAAGTGTGTGTCTGTGTTACTGGGTATCAGTGTATGTCTTTGTTACTTGGTGTCTGTGTATGTCTGTGATACTTGGTGTAAGTATTTGTCTGTGTTACTGGGTATCAGTGTATGTCTTCGTTACTTGGTGTCTGTGTATGTCTTTGTTACTTGGTGTCAGTGTCAGTCTTCGTTACTTGATGTCAGTGTATGTCTTTGTTACTGGGTGCCAGTGTATGTTTTTGTTACTGGGTGTCAGTGTCTGTCTTTGTTACTTGGTGTAAGTGTGTGTCTGTGTTACTGGGTATCAGTGTTTTTCTTTGTTACTTGGTGTCTGTGTATGTCTGTGATACTTGGTGGAAGTGTGTGTCTGTGTTACTGGGTATCAATGTATGTCTTTGTTCCTTGGTGTAAGTGTGTGTCTGTGTTACTGGGTATCAGTGTATGTCTTCGTTACTTGGTGTCTGTGCATGTCTTTGTTCCTTGGTGTCAGTGTGTGTCTTTGTTACTTGATGTCAGTGTATGTCTTTGTTACTTGGTGTAAGTGTGTATCTGTGTTACTGGGGATCAGTGAATGTCTTTGTTACTTGGTGTCAGTGTATGTCTTTGTTACTGGGTGTCAGTGTATGTTTTTGTTACTGGGTGTCGGTGTATGTCTTTGTTACTTGGTGTCTGTGTATGTCTGTGATACTTGGTGTAAGTGTGTGTCTGTGTTACTGGGTATCAATGTATGTCTTTGTTACTTGGTATAAGTGTTTGTCTGTGTTACTGGCTATCAGTGTATGTCTTTGTTACTTGGTGTAAGTGTGTGTCTGTGTAACTGGGTATCAGTGTATGTCTTTGTTACTTGGTGTCAGTGTATGTCTGTGTTACTTGGTGTAAGAGTGTGTCTTTGTTACTTGGTGTCAGTGTGTGTCTTTGTTACTGGGTGTCAGTGTTTGTCTTTGTTACTGGGTGTCAGTGTATGTCTTTGTGACTTGGTGTAAGTGATTGTCTGTGTTGCTGGGTATCAGTGTCTGTCTTTGTTACTTGGTGTAAGTGTGTGTCTGTGTTACTGGGTGTCAGTGTATGTCTTTGTTACTGGGTGTCAGTGTGTGTCTTTGTGACTTGGTGTTAGTGTGTGTCTGTGTGACTGGTAATCAGTGTATGTCTTTGTTACTGGGTACCAGTGTCTGTCTTTGTTACTTGGTGTAAGTGTGTGTCTGTGCAACTGGGTATCAGTGTATGTCTTTGTTACTTGGTGTCAGTGTATGTCTGTGTACTTGGAGTAAGTGTGTGTCTTTGTTTCTTGGTGTCAGTGTATGTCTGTGTTACTTGGTGTTAGTGTATGTCTTTGTTACTTGGTGTCAGTGCATGTCTTTGTTACTTGGTGTAAGTGTACGTCTTTGTTACTTGGTGTCAGTGCATGTCTTTGTTACTTGGTGGAAGTGTATGCCTTTGTTACTTGGTGTCAGTGTATGTCTCTGTTACTTGGTGTAAGTGTGTGTCTGTGTTACTGTGTATCAGTGTATGTCTTTGTTACTTGCTGTCATTGTCTGTCTTTGTTACTTGGTGTCCGTGTGTGTCTGTGTTACTGGGTATCATTGTATGTCTTTGTTACTTGGTGTAAGTGTATGTCTGTGTTACTTGGAGTAAGTGTGTGTCTGTGTTACTGGGTATCAGTGTATGTCTTTGTTACTTGGTGTCAGTATATGTTTTTGTTACTTGGTGCCAGTGTATGTCTTTGATACTTGGTGTATGTGTATGTCTGTGTTACTGGGTATCAGTGTCTGTCTTCGTTACTTGGTGTAAGTGTGTGTCTGTGTTACTGGGGATCAGTGTATGTCTTTGTTACTAGGTGTCAGTGTATAGAACATAGAACATAGAACATACAGCACAGAACAGGCCCTTCGGCCCACAATGTTGTGCCGATCCTTTGTCCTCTGTCAAGGACAATTTAATCTATACCCCATCATTCTCCTTTATCCATATACCTATCCAAAAGCCTTTTGAAAGTCCCTAAAGTTTCTGACTCAACAACTTCCCCGGGCAAGGCATTCCATGCCTCGACCACTCTCTGGGTAAAGAACCTTCCCCTGACATCCCCCTTATATCTCCCACCCTTCACCTTAAATTTATGACCCCTTGTAACGCTTTGCTCCACCCGGGGAAAAAGTTTCTGACTGTCTACCCTATCTATTCCCCTGATCATCTTATAAACCTCTATCATGTCACCCCTCATCCTTCTCCTTTCTAATGAGAAGAGGCCTAGAATGTTCAGCCTTTCCTCGTAAGACTTATTCTCCATTCCAGGCAACATCCTGGTAAATCTCCTCTGCACCCTCTCCAAGGCTTCCACATCCCTCCTAAAATGAGGCGACCAGAACTGCACACAGTACTCCAAATGAGGCCTTACCAAGGTCCTGTACAGCTGCATCATCACCTCACGGCTCTTAAATTCAATCCCTCTGCTAATGAACGCTAACACCCCATATGCCTTCTTCACAGCCCTATCCACTTGAGTTGCAACTTTCAATGATCTATGCACATAGACCCCAAGGTCTCTCTGCTCCTCCACATGCCCAAGAACCCTACCGTTAACCCAGTATTTTGCATTCATGTTTGTCCTTCCAAAATGGACGACCTCACACTTTTCAGGGTTAAACTCCATCTGCCACTTTTCAGCCCAGCACTGCAACCTATCCAAGTCCCTTTGCAGACGACAATAGCCCTCCTCGGTATCCACAACTCCACCAACCTTTGTATCATCTGCAAATTTACTGACCCACCCTTCGACTTCCTCATCCAAGTCGTTAATAAAAATCACAAACAGGAGAGGACCCAGAACTGATCCCTGCGGCACGCCACTGGTAACTGGGCTCCAGGCTGAGTATTTACCATCTAAGACCACTCTCTGCCTTCTATCAGTTAGCCAATTCTTAATCCAACTGGCCACATTCCCCACTATCCCATGCCTCCTGACTTTCTCCATAAGTCTACCATGGGGGACCTTATCAAATGCCTTACTAAAATCCATGTACACCACATCCACTGGTTTACCCTCATCCACTTGCTTGGTCACCTGCTCAAAGAATTCAATCAGGCTTGTGAGGCAAGACCTACCCCTCACAAAACCGTGCTGACTGTCCCGAATCAAGCAGTGTCTTTCCAGATGCTCAGAAATCCTATCCCTCAGCACCTTTTCCATCAACTTGCCTACCACCGAAGTAAGACTACCTGGCCTGTAATTCCCAGGGTTGTTCCTATTCCCTTTCTTGAACAGGGGCACAACATTTGCCACCCTCCAATCACCTGGTACCACCCCCGTCAGCAGAGAAGATGAAAAGATCATTGCCAGCGGCTCTGCAATTTCATCCCTTGCTTCCCATAACATCCTTGGATATACCCCGTCAGGCCCGGGAGACTTGTCTATCTTCAAGTTATTCAAAAACCCCAACACATCTTCCCTCCTAACGAGCACTTCCTCGAGCTTACCAGTCTGTTTCACACCGTCCTCTTCAGTAATACACCCCTGCTCATTCGTAAATACCGAAGAGAAGTACTCATTCAAAACCTCACTTATCTCTTCCGGCTCAACACACAGTCTCCCGCTATTGTCCTTGACCGGACCTACGGTCCCCCTAGTCATCCTCATATTTCTGACATACGCGTAAAAGGCCTTGGGGTTTTCTTTTATCCTACCCGCCAAGCATTTTTCATGCCCTCTCTTAGCTCTCCTAATCCCTTTCTTCAGATCCTTCCTGGCCATCTTGTATCCCTCCAGAGCTATGCCTGTGCCCTTTTTCCTCAACTTTATATACGCATCCTTCTTCTTCCTAACAAGACTCTCAACCTTTCTTGTCAACCACGGTTCCCTCACATGACCATCCCTTCCCTGTCTGACAGGGACATGCTTATCAATGGCCCCTACTATCTGCTCCTTGAAAAAGTTCCACATTTCGACCGTGCCCTTCCCTGCCAGCATATGCTCCCAACTTATGCTCCTCAGTTCCTGCCTGACAGCATCATATCTACCCTTCCCCCAATTGTAAACCTTGCCCTGTTGCACATACCTATCCCTCTCCATTACCACAGTGAATGCTACAGAATTGTGATCACTATCTCCAAAGTGCTCGCCCACCAACAGCTCTATCACTTGCCCTGGTTCATTACCTAGTACCAAATCCAATATTGCCTCCCCTCTGGTCGGGCAGTCTACATACTGAGTCAGAAAAGCTTCCTGGACATACTGCACAAACACTACCCCATCCAAACTATTCGATCTAAAGAGTTGCCAATCAATATTTGGGAAGTTGAAATCCCCCATAATTACTACCCTGTGACTTCTGCTCCTTTCCAAAATCTGTTTCCCAATCTGCTCTTCCACCTCCCTGCTGCTATTGGGGGGCCTATAGAAAACTCCCATCAAGGTGACTGCTCCTTTCCTGTTCCTGACCTCAACCCACAGTGCCTCAGTCGGCAGATCCTCCTCGAAAATTCTTTCAGCAGTTGTTACACTATTTCTAACTAACAATGCCACCCCCCCACCTCTTTTACCACCATTCCTAATCTTATGAAAACATCTATAACCAGGTACCTCCAAAAACCATTCCTCCCCCTCACCTATCCACGTTTCAGTGATGGCCACAACATCGTAGTCCCAAGTGCCCATCCACGCCTTCAATTCACTCACCTTATTCCTGATGCTTCTTGCGTTGAAGTATACGCACTTTAACCCTTCTCCGTGCCCATCTGTCCTCTGCGACAGTGCTACCTTCCCCAATACCTCACTACACTCTTTGTCTTTCTGAGTGGACCCACTGGTCCCTGGATTACAAGTCCGGTTCCCATCCCCCTCCCAAACTAGTTTAAACCCTCCCGAACAGTACTAGCAAACCTCCCTCCCAGGATATTGGTGCCCCTCTGGTTCAGATGCAGCCCGTCCTGTTTGAACAGGTCCCATCTTCCCCAGAATGCAGTCCAATTATCCAAGAACTGGAAGCCCTCCCTCCTACACCATTCCTGCAGCCACGTGTTCAGCTGTGCTCTCTCCCTATTCCTAGCCTCACTATCACGTGGCGCCGGCAACAAACCAGAGATAACAACTCTGTCCGTCCGAGCTTTCAGCTTCCAGCCTAACTCCCTAAACTCACTTCTAACATCTGTGCCACCCTTCCTTCCTACGTCGTTGGTGCCAATGTGCACCACGACCTCTGGCTGCTCCCCCTCCCCTTTAAGGATCCTGAAGACGCGATCACAAACATCACGGACCCTGGCACCAGGGAGGCAACAAACCATCCGTGCGTCTCGCCTGCGCCCACAGAACCGCCTGTCCGTACTCCTCACCATCGAGTCCCCGATGACTAGTGCTCTCCCATTCTCCCTCCTTCCCTTCTGAGCCACAGTGCAGGACCCCGTGCCAGAGGCCCGGTCACTGCAGCCTGCCCCCGATAGGCCGTCCCCCCCAACAGTATCTAAAACTGTATACTTGTTGTTGAGGGGAACGACCACAGGAGATCCCTGCACTGACCTCTTCCCACCTCTAACTGTTACCCAGCTGCCTTTGATTTGTGGAGTAACGACCTCCGTGTAGCTTCTATCTATCAACCCCTCAGCTTCCCGAATGATCCTCAGTTCATCCAGCTCCAGCTCCAATTCCCTAACACGGTCTGATAGGAGCTGGAGACGGATGCACTTCCAGCAGGTGAAGTCGGCAGGGCCACCGGAGGTTTCCCTCACCTCGAACATTCTGCAGGAGGAGCAATACACTACACTGGCTGCCATTTCTTTTATTCAATTACCCCTTAGTTAAGTACAACTATAGATATTAACAAAAACAGTAAATAGCTTACCTGCTCAGTCCTTTTTGGCTACTGTTACTTGGTGTTAGTGTATGTCTTTGTTGCTTGGTGTCAGTGTATGTCTTTGTTGCTTGGATTCAGTGTATGTCTTTGCTACTTGGTGCCAGTGTATGTCTTTGATACTTGGTGTAAGTGTATGTCTGTGTTCCTGGGTATCAGTGTCTGTCTCTGTTACTTGGTGTAAGTGTGTGTCTGTGTTACTGGGGATCAGTGTATGTCTTTGTTACTTGGTGTAAGTGTGTGTCTGTGTTACTGGCTATCATTGTATGTCTTTGTTGCTTGGATTCAGTGTATGTCTTTGTTACTTGGTGTCAGTGTATGTCTTTTTTACTTGGTGTAAGTGTATGTCTTTGTTACTTTGTGTCAGTGTCCGTCTTTGTTACTTGGTGTAAGTGTGTGTATGTGTTACTTGGTGTAAGTGTGTGTCTGTGTAACTGGGTATCAGTGTATGTCTTTGTTTCTTGCTGTCATTGTCTGTCTTTGTTACTTGGTGTAAGTGTGTGTCTGTGTTACTGGCTATCATTGTATGTCTTTGTTACTTGGTGTCAGTGTATGTCTGTGTTACTTGGAGTAAGTGTGTGTCTTTGTTACTTGGTGTTAGTGTATGTCTTTGTTGCTTGGTGTCAGTGTATGTCTTTTTTACTTGGTGTCTGTGTATGTCTGTGTTACTTGGTGTAAGTGTATGTCTTTGTTACTTGTTGTCAGTGTATGTCTTTGTTACTTGGTGAAAGTGTGTGTCTGTGTTACTGGGTATCAGTGGATGGCTTTGTTACTTGGTGTCTGTGTGTGTATGTGTTACTTGGTGTAAGTGTGTGTCTGTGTAACTGGGTATCAGTGTATGTCTTTGTTTCTTGCTGTCATTGTCTGTCTTTGTTACTTGGTGTAAGTGTGTGTCTGTGTTACTGGCTATCATTGTATGTCTTTGTTGCTTGGATTCAGTGTATGTCTTTGCTACTTGGTGCCAGTGTATGTCTTTGATACTTGGTGTAAGTGTATGTCTGTGTTCCTGGGTATCAGTGTCTGTCTCTGTTACTTGGTGTAAGTGTGTGTCTGTGTTACTGGGGATCAGTGTATGTCTTTGTTACTAGGTGTCAGTGTATGTCTGTGTTACTTGGTGTAAGTGTATGTCTTTGTTACTTGTTGTCAGTGTATGTCTTTGTTACTTGGCGTAAGTGTGTGTCTGTGTTACTGGGTATCAGTGTATGTCTTTGTTACTTGGTGTCTGTGTGTGTCTGTGTTACTTGGTGTAAGTGTGTGTCTGTGTAACTGGGTATCAGTGTATGTCTTTGTTACTTGGTGTAAGTGTGTGTCTGTGTTACTGGGTATCAGTGTATGTCTTTGTTACTTGGTGTCAGTGTATGTCTTTTTTACTTGGTGTAAGTGTATGTCTTTGTTACTTTGTGTCAGTGTCCGTCTTTGTTACTTGGTGTAAGTGTGTGTATGTGTTACTTGGTGTAAGTGTGTGTCTGTGTAACTGGGTATCAGTGTATGTCTTTGTTTCTTGCTGTCATTGTCTGTCTTTGTTACTTGGTGTAAGTGTGTGTCTGTGTTACTGGCTATCATTGTATGTCTTTGTTACTTGGTGTCAGTGTATGTCTGTGTGACTTGGAGTAAGTGTGTGTCTTTGTTACTTGGTGTAAGTGTATGTCTTTGTTAATTGGTGTCAGTGTATGTCTGTGTTACTTGGTGTTAGTGTATGTCTTTGTTGCTTGGTGTCAGTGTATGTCTTTGTTGCTTGGATTCAGTGTATGTCTTTGCTACTTGGTGCCAGTGTATGTCTTTGATACTTGGTGTAAGTGTATGTCTGTGTTCCTGGGTATCAGTGTCTGTCTCTGTTACTTGGTGTAAGTGTGTGTCTGTGTTACTGGGGATCAGTGTATGTCTTTGTTACTAGGTGTCAGTGTATGTCTGTGTTACTTGGTGTAAGTGTATGTCTTTGTTACTTGTTGTCAGTGTATGTCTTTGTTACTTGGCGTAAGTGTGTGTCTGTGTTACTGGGTATCAGTGTATGTCTTTGTTACTTGGTGTCTGTGTGTGTCTGTGTTACTTGGTGTAAGTGTGTGTCTGTGTAACTGGGTATCAGTGTATGTCTTTGTTACTTGGTGTAAGTGTGTGTCTGTGTTACTGGGTATCAGTGTATGTCTTTGTTACTTGGTGTCAGTGTATGTCTTTTTTACTTGGTGTAAGTGTATGTCTTTGTTACTTTGTGTCAGTGTCCGTCTTTGTTACTTGGTGTAAGTGTGTGTATGTGTTACTTGGTGTAAGTGTGTGTCTGTGTAACTGGGTATCAGTGTATGTCTTTGTTTCTTGCTGTCATTGTCTGTCTTTGTTACTTGGTGTAAGTGTGTGTCTGTGTTACTGGCTATCATTGTATGTCTTTGTTACTTGGTGTCAGTGTATGTCTGTGTTACTTGGAGTAAGTGTGTGTCTTTGTTACTTGGTGTAAGTGTATGTCTTTGTTAATTGGTGTCAGTGTATGTCTGTGTTACTTGGTGTTAGTGTATGTCTTTGTTGCTTGGTGTCAGTGTATGTCTTTTTTACTTGGTGTCTGTGTATGTCTGTGTTACTTGGTGTAAGTGTATGTCTTTGTTACTTGTTGTCAGTGTATGTCTTTGTTACTTGGTGAAAGTGTGTGTCTGTGTTACTGGGTATCAGTGGATGGCTTTGTTACTTGGTGTCTGTATGTGTATGTGTTACTTGGTGTAAGTGTGTGTCTGTGTAACTGGGTATCAGTGTATGTCTTTGTTTCTTGCTGTCATTGTCTGTCTTTGTTACTTGGTGTAAGTGTGTGTCTGTGTTACTGGCTATCATTGTATGTCTTTGTTACTTGGTGTCAGTGTATGTCTGTGTTACTTGGAGTAAGTGTGTGTCTTTGTTACTTGGTGTAAGTGTATGTCTTTGTTAATTGGTGTCAGTGTATGTCTGTGTTACTTGGTGTTAGTGTATGTCTTTGTTGCTTGGTGTCAGTGTATGTCTTTGTTGCTTGGATTCAGTGTATGTCTTTGCTACTTGGTGCCAGTGTATGTCTTTGATACTTGGTGTAAGTGTAGGTCTGTGTTCCTGGGTATCAGTGTCTGTCTCTGTTACTTGGTGTAAGTGTGTGTCTGTGTTACTGGGGATCAGTGTATGTCTTTGTTACTAGGTGTCAGTGTATGTCTGTGTTACTTGGTGTAAGTGTATGTCTTTGTTACTTGTTGTCAGTGTATGTCTTTGTTACTTGGCGTAAGTGTGTGTCTGTGTTACTGGGTATCAGTGTATGTCTTTGTTACTTGGTGTCTGTGTGTGTCTGTGTTACTTGGTGTAAGTGTGTGTCTGTGTAACTGGGTATCAGTGTATGTCTTTGTTACTTGGTGTAAGTGTGTGTCTGTGTTACTGGGTATCAGTGTATGTCTTTGTTACTTGGTGTCAGTGTATGTCTTTTTTACTTGGTGTAAGTGTATGTCTTTGTTACTTTGTGTCAGTGTCCGTCTTTGTTACTTGGTGTAAGTGTGTGTATGTGTTACTTGGTGTAAGTGTGTGTCTGTGTAACTGGGTATCAGTGTATGTCTTTGTTTCTTGCTGTCATTGTCTGTCTTTGTTACTTGGTGTAAGTGTGTGTCTGTGTTACTGGCTATCATTGTATGTCTTTGTTACTTGGTGTCAGTGTATGTCTGTGTTACTTGGAGTAAGTGTGTGTCTTTGTTACTTGGTGTAAGTGTATGTCTTTGTTAATTGGTGTCAGTGTATGTCTGTGTTACTTGGTGTTAGTGTATGTCTTTGTTGCTTGGTGTCAGTGTATGTCTTTGTTGCTTGGATTCAGTGTATGTCTTTGCTACTTGGTGCCAGTGTATGTCTTTGATACTTGGTGTAAGTGTATGTCTGTGTTCCTGGGTATCAGTGTCTGTCTCTGTTACTTGGTGTAAGTGTGTGTCTTTGTTACTGGGGATCAGTGTATGTCTTTGTTACTAGGTGTCAGTGTATGTCTGTGTTACTTGGTGTAAGTGTATGTCTTTGTTACTTGTTGTCAGTGTATGTCTTTGTTACTTGGCGTAAGTGTGTGTCTGTGTTACTGGGTATCAGTGTATGTCTTTGTTACTTGGTGTCTGTGTGTGTCTGTGTTACTTGGTGTAAGTGTGTGTCTGTGTAACTGGGTATCAGTGTATGTCTTTGTTACTTGGTGTAAGTGTGTGTCTGTGTTACTGGGTATCAGTGTATGTCTTTGTTACTTGGTGTCAGTGTATGTCTTTTTTACTTGGTGTAAGTGTATGTCTTTGTTACTTTGTGTCAGTGTCCGTCTTTGTTACTTGGTGTAAGTGTGTGTATGTGTTACTTGGTGTAAGTGTGTGTCTGTGTAACTGGGTATCAGTGTATGTCTTTGTTTCTTGCTGTCATTGTCTGTCTTTGTTACTTGGTGTAAGTGTGTGTCTGTGTTACTGGCTATCATTGTATGTCTTTGTTACTTGGTGTCAGTGTATGTCTGTGTTACTTGGAGTAAGTGTGTGTCTTTGTTACTTGGTGTAAGTGTATGTCTTTGTTAATTGGTGTCAGTGTATGTCTGTCTTACTTGGTGTTAGTGTATGTCTTTGTTGCTTGGTGTCAGTGTATGTCTTTGTTGCTTGGATTCAGTGTATGTCTTTGCTACTTGGTGCCAGTGTATGTCTTTGATACTTGGTGTAAGTGTATGTCTGTGTTCCTGGGTATCAGTGTCTGTCTCTGTTACTTGGTGTAAGTGTGTGTCTGTGTTACTGGGGATCAGTGTATGTCTTTGTTACTAGGTGTCAGTGTATGTCTGTGTTACTTGGTGTAAGTGTATGTCTTTGTTACTTGTTGTCAGTGTATGTCTTTGTTACTTGGCGTAAGTGTGTGTCTGTGTTACTGGGTATCAGTGTATGTCTTTGTTACTTGGTGTCTGTGTGTGTCTGTGTTACTTGGTGTAAGTGTGTGTCTGTGTAACTGGGTATCAGTGTATGTCTTTGTTACTTGGTGTAAGTGTGTGTCTGTGTTACTGGGTATCAGTGTATGTCTTTGTTACTTGGTGTCAGTGTATGTCTTTTTTACTTGGTGTAAGTGTATGTCTTTGTTACTTTGTGTCAGTGTCCGTCTTTGTTACTTGGTGTAAGTGTGTGTCTGTGTTACTGGGTATCTGTGTATGTCCTTGTTAATTGTTGTCAGTGTATGTCTTTGTTACTTGGTGTCAGTGTATGTCTGTTGACTTGGTGCAAGTGTGTGTCTTTGTTACTTGGTGTCAGTGTATGTCTGTGTTACTTGGTGCAAGTGTATGTCTTTGTTACTTGGTGTCAGTGTATGTCTTTGTTACTTGGTGTAAGTGTGTGTCTTTGTTACTTGGTGTAAGTGTATGTCTTTGTTACTTGGTGTCACTGTATGTCTGTGTTACTTGGTGTAAGTGTGTGTCTTTGTTATTTGGTGTAAGTGTTTGTCTTTGTTACTTGGTGTCAGTGTATGTCTGTGTTACTTGGTGTAAGTGTATGTCTTTGTTACTTGGTGTCAGTGTATGTCTTTGTTACTTGGTGTAAGTGTGTCTCTGTGTTACTGGGTATCAGTGTATGTCTTTGTTACTTGGTGTCTGTGTATGTCTGTGATACTTGGTGTAAGTGTGTGTCTGTGTTACTGGGTATCAATGTATGTCTTTGTTACTTGGTGTAAGTGTGTGTCTGTGTTACTGGGTATCAATGTATGTCTTCGTTACTTGGTGTCTGTGTATGTCTTTGTTACTTGGTGTCAGTTTGTGTCTTTGCTACTTGATGTCAGTGTATGTCTTTGTTACTTGGTGTAAGTGTGTATCTGTGTTACTGGGGATCAGTGAATGTCTTTGTTATTGGTGTCAGTGTATGTCTTTGTTACTGGGTGTCAGTGTATGTTTTTGTTACTGGGTATCAGTGTATGTCTTTGTTACTTGGTGTATGTGTGTGTCTGTGTTACTGGGTGTCAGTTAATGTCTTTGTTACTGGGTGTCAGTGTATGCCTTTGTTGCTTGTTGTCAGTGTATGTCTTTGTTACTGGGTGTCAGTGTATGTTTTTGTTACTGGGTGTCAGTGTATGTCTTTGTTACTTGGTGTCCGTGTGTGTCTGTGTTACTGGGTGTCAGTGTATGTCTTTGTTACTGGGTGTCACTGCATGCCTTTGTTACTTGTTGTCAGTGTATGTCTTTTTACATGGTGTCAGTGTATGTCTTTGTTACTTGGTGTAAGTGTGTGTCTGTGTTACTGGGTATCAGTGAATGTCTTTGTTACTTGGTGTCAGTGTATGTCTTTTTTACTTGGTGTAAGTGTGTGTCTGTGTTACTGGGTATCAGTGTATGTCATTGTTACTTGGTGTCAGTGTGTGCCTTTGATACTTGGTGTCATTGTGTGTCTTTGTTACTGGGTGTCAGTGTATGTCTTTGTTACTGGGTGTCAGTGTATGTCTTTGTGACTTGGTGCAAGTGTATGTCTGTGTTACTTGGTGTAAGTGTGTGTCTTTGTTACTTGGTGTCAGTGTATGTCTGTGTTACTTGGTGTAAGTGTATGTCTTTGTTACTTGGTGTCAGTGTATGTCTTTGTTACTTGTTATCAGTGTATGTCTTTGTTACATGGTGCAAGTGTGTGCCTGTGTTACTGGGTATCAGTGTATGTCTGTGTACTTGGTGTAAGTGTGTGTCTTTGTTTCTTGCTGTCAGTGTATGTATGTGTTACTTGGTGTTAGTGTATGTCTTTGTTACTTGGTGTCAGAGCATGTCTTTGTTACTTGGTGTAAGTGTACGTCTTTGTTACTTAGTGTCAGTGCATGTCTTTGTTACTTGGTGGAAGTGTATGCCTTTGTTACTTTGTGTCAGTGTATGTCTCTGTTACTTGGTGTAAGTGTGTGTCTGTGTTACTGTGTATCAGTGTATGTCTTATTTACTTGCTGTCATTGTCTGTCTTTGTTACTTGGTGTAAGTGTGTGTCTGTGTTACTGGGTATCATTGTATGTCTTTGTTACTTGGTGTAAGTGTATGTCTGTGTTACTTGGAGTAAGTGTGTGTCTGTGTTACTGGGTACAGTGCATGTCTTTGTTACTTGGAGTCAGTGTATGTCTTTGTTACTTGGTGTAAGTGTATGTCTTTGTTACTTGGTGTCAGTGTATGTCTGTGTTACTTGGTGTAAGTGTATGTCTTTGTTGCTTGGAGTCAGTGTATGTCTTTGCTACTTGGTGTCAGTGTATGTCTTTGATACTTGGTGTAAGTGTATGTCTGTGTTACTGGATATCAGTGTCTGTCTTTGTTACTTGGTGTAAGTGTGTGTCTGTGTTACTGGGGATCAGTGTATGTCTTTGTTACTCGGTGTCAGTGTATGTGTGTGTTACTTGGTGTAAATGTATGTCTTTGTTACTTGTTGTCAGTGTATGTCTTTGTTACTTGGTGCAAGTGTGTGTCTGTGTTACTGGGTATCAGTGTATGTCTTTGTTACTTGGTGTCTGTGTGTGTCTGCGTTACTTGGTGTAAGTGTGTGTCTGTGTAACTGGGTATCAGTGTATGTCTTTGTTACTTGGTGTAAGTGTGTGTCTGTGTTACTGGGTATCAGTGTATGTCTTTGTTACTTGATGTCATTGTATGTCTTTTTTACTTGGTGTAAGTGTATGTCTTTGTTACTTGGTGTCAGTGTACGTCTTTGTTACTTGGTGTAAGTGTTTGTCTTTGTTACTGGGTATCAGTGTATGTCCTTGTTAATTGGTGTCAGTGTATGTCTTTGTTCCTGGGTATCAGTGTCTGTCTCTGTTACTTGGTGTAAGTGTGTGTCTTTGTTACTGGGGATCAGTGTATGTCTTTGTTACTAGGTGTCAGTGTATGTCTGTGTTACTTGGTGTAAGTGTATGTCTTTGTTACTTGTTGTCAGTGTATGTCTTTGTTACTTGGCGTAAGTGTGTGTCTGTGTTACTGGGTATCAGTGTATGTCTTTGTTACTTGGTGTCTGTGTGTGTCTGTGTTACTTGGTGTAAGTGTGTGTCTGTGTAACTGGGTATCAGTGTATGTCTTTGTTACTTGGTGTAAGTGTGTGTCTGTGTTACTGGTTATCAGTGTATGTCTTTGTTACTTGGTGTCAGTGTATGTCTTTTTTACTTGGTGTAAGTGTATGTCTTTGTTACTTTGTGTCAGTGTCCGTCTTTGTTACTTGGTGTAAGTGTGTGTATGTGTTACTTGGTGTAAGTGTGTGTCTGTGTAACTGGGTATCAGTGTATGTCTTTGTTTCTTGCTGTCATTGTCTGTCTTTGTTACTTGGTGTAAGTGTGTGTCTGTGTTACTGGCTATCATTGTATGTCTTTGTTACTTGGTGTCAGTGTATGTCTGTGTTACTTGGAGTAAGTGTGTGTCTTTGTTACTTGGTGTAAGTGTATGTCTTTGTTAATTGGTGTCAGTGTATGTCTGTCTTACTTGGTGTTAGTGTATGTCTTTGTTGCTTGGTGTCAGTGTATGTCTTTGTTGCTTGGATTCAGTGTATGTCTTTGCTACTTGGTGCCAGTGTATGTCTTTGATACTTGGTGTAAGTGTATGTCTGTGTTCCTGGGTATCAGTGTCTGTCTCTGTTACTTGGTGTAAGTGTGTGTCTGTGTTACTGGGGATCAGTGTATGTCTTTGTTACTAGGTGTCAGTGTATGTCTGTGTTACTTGGTGTAAGTGTATGTCTTTGTTACTTGTTGTCAGTGTATGTCTTTGTTACTTGGCGTAAGTGTGTGTCTGTGTTACTGGGTATCAGTGTATGTCTTTGTTACTTGGTGTCTGTGTGTGTCTGTGTTACTTGGTGTAAGTGTGTGTCTGTGTAACTGGGTATCAGTGTATGTCTTTGTTACTTGGTGTAAGTGTGTGTCTGTGTTACTGGGTATCAGTGTATGTCTTTGTTACTTGGTGTCAGTGTATGTCTTTTTTACTTGGTGTAAGTGTATGTCTTTGTTACTTTGTGTCAGTGTCCGTCTTTGTTACTTGGTGTAAGTGTGTGTCTGTGTTACTGGGTATCTGTGTATGTCCTTGTTAATTGTTGTCAGTGTATGTCTTTGTTACTTGGTGTCAGTGTATGTCTGTTGACTTGGTGCAAGTGTGTGTCTTTGTTACTTGGTGTCAGTGTATGTCTGTGTTACTTGGTGCAAGTGTATGTCTTTGTTACTTGGTGTCAGTGTATGTCTTTGTTACTTGGTGTAAGTGTGTGTCTTTGTTACTTGGTGTAAGTGTATGTCTTTGTTACTTGGTGTCACTGTATGTCTGTGTTACTTGGTGTAAGTGTGTGTCTTTGTTATTTGGTGTAAGTGTTTGTCTTTGTTACTTGGTGTCAGTGTATGTCTGTGTTACTTGGTGTAAGTGTATGTCTTTGTTACTTGGTGTCAGTGTATGTCTTTGTTACTTGGTGTAAGTGTGTCTCTGTGTTACTGGGTATCAGTGTATGTCTTTGTTACTTGGTGTCTGTGTATGTCTGTGATACTTGGTGTAAGTGTGTGTCTGTGTTACTGGGTATCAATGTATGTCTTTGTTACTTGGTGTAAGTGTGTGTCTGTGTTACTGGGTATCAATGTATGTCTTCGTTACTTGGTGTCTGTGTATGTCTTTGTTACTTGGTGTCAGTTTGTGTCTTTGCTACTTGATGTCAGTGTATGTCTTTGTTACTTGGTGTAAGTGTGTATCTGTGTTACTGGGGATCAGTGAATGTCTTTGTTATTGGTGTCAGTGTATGTCTTTGTTACTGGGTGTCAGTGTATGTTTTTGTTACTGGGTATCAGTGTATGTCTTTGTTACTTGGTGTATGTGTGTGTCTGTGTTACTGGGTGTCAGTTAATGTCTTTGTTACTGGGTGTCAGTGTATGCCTTTGTTGCTTGTTGTCAGTGTATGTCTTTGTTACTGGGTGTCAGTGTATGTTTTTGTTACTGGGTGTCAGTGT
Organism: Heterodontus francisci; assembly: GCF_036365525.1. Lineage (NCBI taxonomy): Eukaryota > Metazoa > Chordata > Chondrichthyes > Heterodontiformes > Heterodontidae > Heterodontus > Heterodontus francisci. The sequence continues at coordinate 2,709,684 of NW_027140221.1, read as the reverse complement.
ATGTCTTTGTTACTTGGTGTCCGTGTGTGTCTGTGTTACTGGGTGTCAGTGTATGTCTTTGTTACTGGGTGTCACTGCATGCCTTTGTTACTTGTTGTCAGTGTATGTCTTTTTACATGGTGTCAGTGTATGTCTTTGTTACTTGGTGTAAGTGTGTGTCTGTGTTACTGGGTATCAGTGAATGTCTTTGTTACTTGGTGTCAGTGTATGTCTTTTTTACTTGGTGTAAGTGTGTGTCTGTGTTACTGGGTATCAGTGTATGTCATTGTTACTTGGTGTCAGTGTGTGCCTTTGATACTTGGTGTCATTGTGTGTCTTTGTTACTGGGTGTCAGTGTATGTCTTTGTTACTGGGTGTCAGTGTATGTCTTTGTGACTTGGTGCAAGTGTATGTCTGTGTTACTTGGTGTAAGTGTGTGTCTTTGTTACTTGGTGTCAGTGTATGTCTGTGTTACTTGGTGTAAGTGTATGTCTTTGTTACTTGGTGTCAGTGTATGTCTTTGTTACTTGTTATCAGTGTATGTCTTTGTTACATGGTGCAAGTGTGTGCCTGTGTTACTGGGTATCAGTGTATGTCTGTGTACTTGGTGTAAGTGTGTGTCTTTGTTTCTTGCTGTCAGTGTATGTATGTGTTACTTGGTGTTAGTGTATGTCTTTGTTACTTGGTGTCAGAGCATGTCTTTGTTACTTGGTGTAAGTGTACGTCTTTGTTACTTAGTGTCAGTGCATGTCTTTGTTACTTGGTGGAAGTGTATGCCTTTGTTACTTTGTGTCAGTGTATGTCTCTGTTACTTGGTGTAAGTGTGTGTCTGTGTTACTGTGTATCAGTGTATGTCTTATTTACTTGCTGTCATTGTCTGTCTTTGTTACTTGGTGTAAGTGTGTGTCTGTGTTACTGGGTATCATTGTATGTCTTTGTTACTTGGTGTAAGTGTATGTCTGTGTTACTTGGAGTAAGTGTGTGTCTGTGTTACTGGGTACAGTGCATGTCTTTGTTACTTGGAGTCAGTGTATGTCTTTGTTACTTGGTGTAAGTGTATGTCTTTGTTACTTGGTGTCAGTGTATGTCTGTGTTACTTGGTGTAAGTGTATGTCTTTGTTGCTTGGAGTCAGTGTATGTCTTTGCTACTTGGTGTCAGTGTATGTCTTTGATACTTGGTGTAAGTGTATGTCTGTGTTACTGGATATCAGTGTCTGTCTTTGTTACTTGGTGTAAGTGTGTGTCTGTGTTACTGGGGATCAGTGTATGTCTTTGTTACTCGGTGTCAGTGTATGTGTGTGTTACTTGGTGTAAATGTATGTCTTTGTTACTTGTTGTCAGTGTATGTCTTTGTTACTTGGTGCAAGTGTGTGTCTGTGTTACTGGGTATCAGTGTATGTCTTTGTTACTTGGTGTCTGTGTGTGTCTGCGTTACTTGGTGTAAGTGTGTGTCTGTGTAACTGGGTATCAGTGTATGTCTTTGTTACTTGGTGTAAGTGTGTGTCTGTGTTACTGGGTATCAGTGTATGTCTTTGTTACTTGATGTCATTGTATGTCTTTTTTACTTGGTGTAAGTGTATGTCTTTGTTACTTGGTGTCAGTGTACGTCTTTGTTACTTGGTGTAAGTGTTTGTCTTTGTTACTGGGTATCAGTGTATGTCCTTGTTAATTGGTGTCAGTGTATGTCTTTGTTACTTGGTGTAAGTGTCTGTCTGTGTTACTGGGTATCAGTGTATGTCTTTGTTACTTGGTGTCAGTGTGTGTCTTTGTTACTGGGTGTCAGTGCTTGTCTTTGTTACTGGATGTCAGTGTATGTCTTTGTTACTTGGTGTCAGTATATGTCTTTGTTACTTGGTGCCAGTGTGTCTTTGTTACTGGGTGTCAGTGCATGTCTTTGTTACTTGGTATCAGTGTCTGTCTTTGTTACTTGGTGTAAGAGTGTGTCTGTGTTGCAGGGTATCAGTGTATGTCTTTGTTACTTGGTGTCAGTGCAGGTCTATGTTACTTGGTGTAAGTGTGTGTCTTTCTTACTTGGTGTAAGTGCATGTCTTTGTTCCTTGGTGTCAGTGTATGTCTGTGTAACTTGGTGTAAGTGTGTGTCTTTGTTAGTTGGTGTCAGTGTATATCTTTGTTACTTGGTGTCAGTGTATGTCTGTTTTATTTGGTGTAAGTGTATGTATTTCTTACTTTGTGTCGGTGTAGTCTTTGTTACTTGGTGTAAGTGTTTGTCTGTGTTACTGGGTATCAGTGTATGTCTTTGTTAGTTGGTGTCTGTGTATGTCTGTGATACTTGGTGTAAGTGTATGTCTGTGTTACCGGGTATCAGTGTATGTCTTTGTTACTTCGTGTAAGTGTGTGTCTGTGTTACTGGGTATCAGTGTGTGTCTTTGTTACTTGGTGTCAATGTATGTCTTTGTTACTTGGTGTAAGTGTATGTCTTTGTTACTTGGTGGCAGTCTATGTCTTTGTTACTTGGTGTAAGTGTGTGTCTTTGTTACTGGGTATCAGTGTATGTCTTTGTTAATTTGTGTCAGTGGATGTCTTTGTTACTTGGTGTAAGTGTGTGTCTGTGTTACTGGGTATCAGTGTATGTCTTTGTTACTTGGTGTCTGTGTATGTCTGTGATACTTGGTGTAAGTGTGTGTCTGTGTTACTGGGTATCAGTGCATGTCTTTGTTCCTTGGTGTAAGTGTGTGTCTGTGTTACTGGTTATCAGTGTATGTCTTCGTTACTTGTTATCTGTGTTTGTCTTTGTTACTTGGTGTCAGTGTGTGTCTTTGTTACTGGGTGTCAGTGTATGTCTTTGTGACTTGGTGTAAGTGTGTGTCTTTGTTACTGGGTATCAGTGTATGTCTTTGTTACTTGTTGTCAGTGTATGTCTCTGTTACTTGGTGTAAGTGTGTGTCTTTGTTACTTGGTGTCAGTGTGTGTCTTTGTTACTGGGTGTCATAGTTTGTCTTTGTTACTGTGTGTCAGTGTATGTCTTTGTGACTTGGTGTAAGTGATTGTCTGTGTTGCTGGGTATCAGTTTCTGTCTTTGTTACTTGGTGTAAGTGTGTGTCTGTGTTACTGGGTGTCAGTGTATGTCTTTGTTACTTGGTGTCAGTATATGTCTGTGTACTTGGTGTAAGTGTGTGTCTTTGTTACTTGGTGTCAGTGTATGTCTGTGTTACTTGGTGTAAGTGTATGTCTTTGTTACTTGTTGTCAGTGTATGTCTTTGTTACTTGGTGTAAGTGTGTGTCTGTGTTACTGGGTATCAGTGTATGTCTTTGTTACTTGGTGTCTGTGTGTGTCTGTGTTACTTGGTGTAAGTGTGTGTCTGTGTAACTGGGTGTCAGTGTATGTCTTTGTTACTTGGTGTAAGTGTGTGTCTGTGTTATTGGGTATCTGTGTATGTCTTTGTTACTTGGTGTCAGTGTGTGTCTTTTTTACTTGGTGTAAGTGTATGTCTTTGTTACTTGGTGTCAGTGTACGTCTTTGTTACTTGGTGTAAGTGTGTGTCTGTGTTACTGGGTATCAGTGTATGTCCTTGTTAATTGGTGTCAGTGTATGTCTTTGTTACTTGGTGTAAGTGTGTGTCTGTGTTACTGGGTATCAGTGTATGTCTTTGTTACTGGGTGTCAGTGCATGTCTTTGTTACTGGGTGTCAGTGTATGTCTTTGTTACTTGGTGTAAGTATATGTCTTTGTTACTTGGTGCCAGTGTGTCTTTGTTACTGGGTGTCAGTGCATGTCTTTGTTACTTGGTATCAGTGTCTGCCTTTGTTACTTGGTGTAAGAGTGTGTCTGTGTTGCTGGGTATCAGTGTATGTCTTTGTAACTTGGTGTCAGTGCAGGTCTATGTTACTTGGTGTAAGTGTGTGTCTTTCTTACTTGGTGTAAGTGCATGTCTTTGTTACTTGGTGTCAGTGTATGTCTGTGTAAGTTGGTGTAAGTGTGTGTCTTTGTTAGTTGGTGTAAGTGTATATCTTTGTTACTTGGTGTCAGTGTATGTCTGTGTTATTTGGTGTTAGTGTATGTATTTGTTACTTGGTGTCGGTGTAGTCTTTGTTACTTGGTGTAAGTATTTGTCTGTGTTACTGGGTATCAGTGTTTGTCTTTGTTAGTTGGTGTCTGTGTATGTCTGTGATACTTGGTGTAAGTGTGTGTCTGTGTTACCGGGTATCAGTGTATGTCTTTGTTACTTCGTGTAAGTGTGTGTCTGTGTTACTGGGTATCAGTGTGTGTCTTTGTTACTTGGTGTCAGTGTATGTCTTTGTTACTTGGTGTAAGTGTATGTCCTGGTTACTTGGTGTCAGTGTATGTATTTGTTACTTGGTGTAAGTTTGTGTCTTTGTTACTGGGTATCATTGTATGTCTTTGTTAATTTGTGTCAGTGGATGTCTTTGTTACTTGGTGTAAGTGTGTGTCTGTGTTACTGGGGATCAGTGTATGTCTTTGTTACTAGGTGTCAGTGTATGTCTGTGTTACTTGGTGTAAGTGTATGTCTTTGTTACTTGTTGTCAGTGTATGTCTTTGTTACTTGGTGTAAGTGTGTGTCTGTGTTACTGGGTATCAGTGTATGTCTTTGTTACTTGGTGTCTGTGTGTGTCTGTGCTACTTGGTGTAAGTGTGTGTCTGTGTAACTGGGTATCAGTGTATGTCTTTGTTACTTGGTGTAAGTGTGTGTCTGTGTTTCTGGGTATCAGTGTAAGTCTTTGTTACTTGGTGTCAGTGTATGTCTTTTTTACTTGGTGTAAGTGTATGTCTTTGTTACTTGGTGTCAGTGTACGTCTTTTTTACTTGGTGTAAGTGTGTGTCTGTGTTACTGGGTATCAGTGTATGTCCTTGTTAATTGGTGTCAGTGTATGTCTTTGTTACTTGGTGTAAGTGTGTGTCTGTGTTACTGGGTATCAGTGTATGTCTTTGTTACTTGGTGTCAGTGTGTGTCTTTGTTACTGGGTGTCAGTGCATGTCTGTGTTACTGGGTATCAGTGTATGTCTTTGTTACTTGGTGTCTGTGTATGTCTGTGATACTTGGTGTAAGTGTGTGTCTGTGTTACTGGGTATCAGTGTATGTCTTTGTTCCTTGGTGTAAGTGTGTGTCTGTGTTACTGGGTATCAGTGTATGTCTTCGTTACTTGGTGTCTGTGTATGCCTTTGTTACTTGGTGTCAGTGTGTGTCTTTGTTACTTGGTGTAAGTGTGTGTCTGTGTTACCGGGTATCAGTGTATGTCTTTGTTACTTCGTGTAAGTGTGTGTCTGTGTTACTGGGTATCAGTGTGTGTCTTTGTTACTTGGTGTCAGTGTATGTCTTTGTTACTTGGTGTAAGTGTATGTCTTTGTTACTTGGTGTCAGTGTATGTATTTGTTACTTGGTGTCTGTGCATGTCTGTGATCCTTGGTGTAAGTGTGTGTCTGTGTTACTGGGTATCAGTGTATGTCTTTGTTCCTTGGTGTAAGTGTGTGTCTGTGTTACTGGGTATCAGTGTATGTCTTCGTTACTTGGTGTCTGTGTATGTCTTTGTTACTTGGTGTCAGTGTGTGTCTGTGTTGCTGGGTATCAGTGTCTGTCATTGTTCCTTTGTGTAAGTGTGTGTCTGTGTTGCTGGGTATCAGTGTATGTCTTTGTTACTTGGTGTCAGTGTATGTCTCTGTTACTTGGTGTAAGTGTGTGTCTTTGTTACTGGGTGTCAGTGCATGTCTGTGTTACTGGGTATCAGTGTATGTCTTTGTTACTTGGTGTCTGTGTATGTCTGTGATACTTGGTGTAAGTGTGTGTCTGTGTTACTGGGTATCAGTGTATGTCTTTGTTCCTTGGTGTAAGTGTGTGTCTGTGTTACTGGGTATCAGTGTATGTCTTCGTTACTTGGTGTCTGTGTATGTCTTTGTTACTTGGTGTCAGTGTGTGTCTTTGTTACTTGGTGTCAGTGTGTGTCTTTGTTACTGGGTGTCAGTGTATGTCTTTGTGACTTGGTGTAAGTGTGTGTCTGTGTTACTGGGTATCAGTGTCTGTCATTGTTCCTTGGTGTAAGTGTGTGTCTGTGTTGCTGGGTATCAGTGTATGTCTTTGTTACTGGGTATCAGTGTATGTCTTTGTTACTTGGTGTCAGTGTATGTCTCTGTTACTTGGTGTAAGTGTGTGTCTTTGTTACTTGGTGTCAGTGTGTGTCTTTGTTACTGGGTGTCATTGTTTGTCTTTGTTACTGGGTGTCAGTGTATGTCTTTGTGACTTGGTGTAAGTGATTGTCTGTGTTGCTGGGTATCAGTTTCTGTCTTTGTTACTTGGTGTCAGTGTATGTCTTTGTACTTGGTGTAAGTGTGTGTATTTGTTACTTGGTGTCAGTGTATGTCTGTGTTACTTGGTGTAAGTGTTTGTCTTTTTACTTGGTGTCAGTGTATGTCTTTGTTACTTGGTGTAAGTGTGTGTCTTTGTTACTTGGTGTCAGTGTATGTCTTTGTTACTTGGTGTCAGTGTATGTCTGTGTTACTTGGTGTATGTGTATGTCTTTGTTACTTGGTGTCAGTGTATGTCTTTGTCACTTGGTGTAAGTGTGTGTCTGTGTTACTGGGTGTCAGTGTATGTCTTTGTTACTTGGTGTCAGTGTATGTCTGTGTTACTTGGTGTAAGTGTTTGTCTTTTTACTTGGTGTCAGTGTATGTCTTTGTTACTTGGTGTAAGTGTGTGTCTTTGTTACTTGGTGTATGTGTATGTCTTTGTTACTTGGTGTCTGTGTATGTCTGTGATACTTGGTGTAAGTGTGTGTCTGTGTTACTGGGTATCAGTGTATGTCTTTGTTACTTGGTGTAAGTGTGTGTCTGTGTTATTGGGTATCAGCGTATGTCTTCGTTACTTGGTGTCCGTGTATGTCTTTGTTACTTGGTGTCAGTGTGTGTCTTTGTTACTTGATGTCAGTGTTTGTCTTTGTTAAATGGTGTAAGTGTGTATCTGTGTTACTGGGGATCAGTGAATGTCTTTGTTACTTGGTGTCAGTGCATGTCTGTGATCCTTGGTGTAAGTGTGTGTCTGTGTTACTGGGTATCAGTGTATGTCTTTGTTCCTTGGTGTAAGTGTGTGTCTGTGTTACTGGGTATCAGTGTATGTCTTCGTTACTTGGTGTCTGTGTATGTCTTTGTTACTTGGTGTCAGTGTGTGTCTTTGTTACTTGGTGTCAGTGTGTGTCTGTGTTGCTGGGTATCAGTGTCTGTCATTGTTCCTTTGTGTAAGTGTGTGTCTGTGTTGCTGGGTATCAGTGTATGTCTTTGTTACTTGGTGTCAGTGTATGTCTCTGTTACTTGGTGTAAGTGTGTGTCTTTGTTACTTGGTGTCAGTGTGTGTCTTTGTTACTGGGTGTCAGTGCATGTCTGTGTTACTGGGTATCAGTGTATGTCTTTGTTACTTGGTGTCTGTGTATGTCTGTGATACTTGGTGTAAGTGTGTGTCTGTGTTACTGGGTATCAGTGTATGTCTTTGTTCCTTGGTGTAAGTGTGTGTCTGTGTTACTGGGTATCAGTGTATGTCTTCGTTACTTGGTGTCTGTGTATGTCTTTGTTACTTGGTGTCAGTGTGTGTCTTTGTTACTTGGTGTCAGTGTGTGTCTTTGTTACTGGGTGTCAGTGTATGTCTTTGTGACTTGGTGTAAGTGTGTGTCTGTGTTACTGGGTATCAGTGTCTGTCATTGTTCCTTGGTGTAAGTGTGTGTCTGTGTTGCTGGGTATCAGTGTATGTCTTTGTTACTGGGTATCAGTGTATGTATTTGTTACTTGGTGTCAGTGTATGTCTCTGTTACTTGGTGTAAGTGTGTGTCTTTGTTACTTGGTGTCAGTGTGTGTCTTTGTTACTGGGTGTCATTGTTTGTCTTTGTTACTGGGTGTCAGTGTATGTCTTTGTGACTTGGTGTAAGTGATTGTCTGTGTTGCTGGGTATCAGTTTCTGTCTTTGTTACTTGGTGTAAGTGTGTGTCTGTGTTACTGGGTGTCAGTGTATGTCTTTGTTACTTGGTGTCAGTGTATGTCTTTGTACTTGGTGTAAGTGTGTGTATTTGTTACTTGGTGTCAGTGTATGTCTGTGTTACTTGGTGTAAGTGTTTGTCTTTTTACTTGGTGTCAGTGTATGTCTTTGTTACTTGGTGTAAGTGTGTGTCTTTGTTACTTGGTGTCAGTGTATGTCTTTGTTACTTGGTGTCAGTGTATGTCTGTGTTACTTGGTGTATGTGTATGTCTTTGTTACTTGGTGTCAGTGTATGTCTTTGTTACTTGGTGTAAGTGTGTGTCTGTGTTACTGGGTGTCAGTGTATGTCTTTGTTACTTGGTGTCAGTGTATGTCTGTGTTACTTGGTGTAAGTGTTTGTCTTTTTACTTGGTGTCAGTGTATGTCTTTGTTACTTGGTGTAAGTGTGTGTCTTTGTTACTTGGTGTCAGTGTATGTCTTTGTTACTTGGCGTCAGTGTATGTCTGTGTTACTTGGTGTATGTGTATGTCTTTGTTACTTGGTGTCTGTGTATGTCTGTGATACTTGGTGTAAGTGTGTGTCTGTGTTACTGGGTATCAATGGATGTCTTTGTTACTTGGTGTAAGTGATTGTCTGTGTTATTGGGTATCAGCGTATGTCTTCGTTACTTGGTGTCCGTGTATGTGTTTGTCACTTGGTGTCAGTGTGTGTCTTTGTTACTTGATGTCAGTGTATGTCTTTGTTACTTGGTGTAAGTGTGTGTCTGTGTTATTGGGTATCAGCGTATGTCTTCGTTACTTGGTGTCCATGTATGTCTTTGTTACTTGGTGTCAGTGTGTGTCTTTGTTACTTGATGTCAGTGTTTGTCTTTGTTAAATGGTGTAAGTGTGTATCTGTGTTACTGGGGATCAGTGAATGTCTTTGTTACTTGGTGTCAGTGTATGTCTTTGTTACTGGGTGTCAGTGTATGTTTTTGTTACTGGGTGTCAGTGTATGTCTTTGTTACTTGGTGTCCGTGTGTTTCTGTGTTACTGGGTGTCAGTGTATGTCTTTGTTACTGGGTGTCAGTGCATGCCTTTGTTACTTGTTGTCAGTGTATGTCTTTTTACATGGTGTCAGTGTATGTCTTTGTTACTTGGTGTAAGTGTGTGTCTGTGTTACTGGGTATCAGTGAATGTCTTTGTTACTTGGTGTCAGTGTATGTCCGTGTAACTTGGTGTAAGTGTGTGTCTTTGATAGTTGGTGCAAGTGTATATCTTTGTTACTTGGTGTCAGTGTATGTCTGTGTTATTTGGTGTTAGTGTATGTATTTGTTACTTGGTGTCGGTGTAGTCTTTGTTACTTGGTGTAAGTGTTTGTCTGTGTTACTGGGTATCAGTGTATGTCTTTGTTAGTTGGTGTCTGTGTATGTCTGTGATACTTGGTGTAAGTGTGTATCTGTGTTACCGGGTATCAGTGTATGTCTTTGTTACTTCGTGTAAGTGTGTGTCTGTGTTACTGGGTATCAGTGTGTGTCTTTGTTACTTGGTGTCAGTGTATGTCTTTGTTACTTGGTGTCAGTGTATGTCTTTGTTACTTGGTGTAAGTGTATGTCTTTGTTACTTGGTGTCAGTGTATGTATTTGTTACTTGGTGTCTGTGCATGTCTGTGATACTTGGTGTAAGTGTGTGTCTGTGTTACTGGGTATCAGTGTATGTCTTTGTTCCTTGGTGTAAGTGTGTGTCTGTCTTACTGGGTATCAATGTATGTCTTCGTTACTTGGTGTCTGTGTATGTCTTTGTTACTTGGTGTCAGTGTGTGTCTTTGTTACTTGGTGTCAGTGTGTGTCTGTGTTGCTGGGTATCAGTGTCTGTCATTGTTCCTTTGTGTAAGTGTGTGTCTGTGTTGCTGGGTATCAGTGTATGTCTTTGTTACTTGGTGTCAGTGTATGTCTCTGTTACTTGGTGTAAGTGTGTGTCTTTGTTACTTGGTGTCAATGTGTGTCTTTGTTACTGGGTGTCATTGTTTGTCTTTGTTACTGGGTGTCAGTGTATGTCTTTGTTACTTGGTGTAAGTGTGTGTCTTTGTTACTTGGTGTCAGTGTATGTCTTTGTTACTTGGTGTCAGTGTATGTCTGTGTTACTTGGTGTATGTGTATGTCTTTGTTACTTGGTGTCAGTGTTTGTCTTTGTTACTTGGTGTCTGTGTATGTCTGTGATACTTGGTGTAAGTGTGTGTCTGTGTTACTGGGTATCAATGTATGTCTTTGTTACTTGGTGTAAGAGTGTGTCTGTGTTATTGGGTATCGGCGTATGTCTTCGTTACTTGGTGTCCGTGTATGTCTTTGTTACTTGGTGTCAGTGTGTGTCTTTGTTACTTAATGTCAGTGTTTGTCTTTGTTAAATGGTGTAAGTGTGTATCTGTGTTACTGGGGATCAGTGAATGTCTTTGTTACTTGGTGTCAGTGTATGTCTTTGTTACTGGGTGTCAGTGTATGTTTTTGTTACTGGGTGTCAGTGTATGTCTTTGTTACTTGGTGTCCGTGTGTTTCTGTGTTACTGGGTGTCAGTGTATCTCTTTGTTACTGGGTGTCAGTGCATGCCTTTGTTACTTGTTGTCAGTGTATGTCTTTTTACATGGTGTCAGTGTATGTCTTTGTTACTTGGTGTAAGTGTGTGTCTGTGTTACTGGGTATCAGTGAATGTCTTTGTTACTTGGTGTAAGTGTATGTCTTTGTTACTTGGTGTAAGTGTGTGTCTGTGTTTTTGGGTATCAGTGTATGTCATTGTTACTTGGTGTCAGTGTGTGCCTTTGTTAATTGGTGTCATTGTGTGTCTTTGTTATTGGGTGTCAGTGTATGTCTTTGTTACTGGGTGTCAGTGTATGTCTTTGTGACTTGGTGTAAGTGTGTGTCTGTGTTACTGGGTATCAGTGCATGTCATTGTTACTTGGTGTAAGAGTTTGTCTTTGTTACTTGGTGACAGTGTGTGTCTTTGTTACTGGGTGTCAGTGTTTGTCTTTGTTACTGGGTGTCAGTGTATGTCTTTGTGACTTGGTGTAAGTGATTGTCTGTGTTGCTGGGTATCAGTTTCTGTCTTTGTTACTTGTTGTAAGTCTGTGTCTGTGTCACTGGGTCTCAGTGTATGTCTTTGTTACTTGGTGTCAGTGTATGTCTGTGTACCAGGTGTAAGTTTGTGTCTTTGTTACTTGGTGTCAGTGTATGTCTGTGTTACTTGGTGTCAGTGTATGTCTTTGTTACTTGGTGTCAGTGTATGTCTTTGTTACTTGGTGTAAGTGTGTGTCTTTGTTACTTGGTGTAAGTGTATGTCTTTGTTACTTGGTGTCAGTGTATGTCTGTGTTACTAGGTGTCAGTGTGTGTCTTTGTTATTTGGTGTAAGTGTTTGTCTTTGTTACTTGGTGTCAGTGTATGTCTGTGTTACTTGGTGTAAGTGTATGTCTTTGTTACTTGGTGTCAGTGTATGTCTTTGTTACTTGGTGTAAGTGTGTGTCTGTGTTACTGGGTATCAGTGTATGTCTTTGTTACTTGGTGTAAGTGTGTGTCTGTGTTACTGGGTATCAGTGTATGTCTTCGTTACTTGATTTCTGTGTTTGTCTTTGTTACTTGGTGTCAGTGTGTGTCTTTGTTACTTGATGTCAGTGTATGTCTTTGTTACTTGGTGTAAGTGTGTATCTGTGTTACTGGGGATCAGTGAATGTCTTTGTTACTTGGTGTCAGTGTATGTCTTTGTTACTGGGTGTCAGTGTATGTTTTTGTTACTGGGTGTCAGTGTATGTCTTTGTTACTTGGTGTCCGTGTGTGTCTGTGTTACTGGGTGTCAGTGTATGTCTTTGTTACTGGGTGTCATTGTATGCCTTTGTTACTTGTTGTCAGTGTATGTCTTTGTTACTGGGTGTCAGTGTATGTTTTTGTTACTGGGTGTCAGTGTATGTCTTTGTTACTTGGTGTCCGTGTGTGTCTGTGTTTTTTGGGTGTCAGTGTATGTCTTTGTTACTGGGTGTCAGTGCATGCCTTTGTTACTTGTTGTCAGTGTATGTCTTTTTACATGGTGTCAGTGTATGGCTTTGTTACTTGGTGTAAGTGTGTGTCTGTGTTACTGGGTATCAGTGAATGTCTTAGTTACTTGGTGTCAGTGTATGTCTTTGTAACTTGGTGTAAGTGTGTGTCTGTGTTACTGGGTATCAGTGTATGTCATTGTTACTTGGTGACAGTGTGTGCCTTTGTTACTTGGTGTCATTGTGTGTCTTTGTTACTGGGTGTCAGTGTATGTCTTTGTGACTTGGTGTAAGTGTGTGTCTGTGTTACTGGGTATCAGTGTATGTCTTTGTTACTTGGTGTCTTTGTATGTCTGTGATACTTGGTGTAAGTGTGTGTCTGTGTTACTGGGTATCAATGTATGTCTTTGTTACTTGGTGTAAGTGTGTGTCTGTGTTACTGGGTATCAGTGTATGTCTTCGTTACTTGGTGTCTGTGTATGTCTTTGTTACTTGGTGTCAGTGTGTGTCTTTGTTACTTGATGTCAGTGTATGTCTTTGTTACTTGGTGTAAGTGTGTATCTGTGTTACTGGGGATCAGTGAATGTCTTTGTTACTTGGTGTCAGTGTATGTCTTTTTACTTGGTGTCAGTGTATGTCTTTGTTACTTGGTGTAAGTGTGTGTCTTTGTTACTTGGTGTCAGTGTATGTCTTTGTTACTTGGTGTCAGTGTATGTCTGTGTTACTTGGTGTATGTGTATGTCTTTGTAACTTGGTGTCAGTGTATGTCTTTGTTACTTGGTGTAAGTGTGTGTCTGTGTTACTGGGTATCAGTGTATGTCTTTGTTACTTGGTGTCTGTGTATGTCTGTGATACTTGGTGTAAGTGTGTGTCTGTGTTACTGGGTATCAATGTATGTCTTTGTTACTTGGTGTAAGTGTGTGTCTGTGTTATTGGGTATCAGCGTATGTCTTCGTTACTTGGTGTCCGTGTATGTCTTTGTTACTTGGTGTCAGTGTGTGTCTTTGTTACTTGATGTCAGTGTTTGTCTTTGTCACATGGTGTAAGTGTGTATCTGTGTTACTGGGTATCAGTGAATGTCTTTGCTACTTGGTGTCAGTGTATGTCTTTGTTACTGGGTGTCAGTGCATGTTTTTGTTACTGGGTGTCAGTGTATGTCTTTGTTACTTGGTGTCCGTGTGTTTCTGTGTTACTGGGTGTCAGTGTATGTCTTTGTTACTGGGTGTCAGTGCATGCCTTTGTTACTTGTTGTCAGTGTATGTCTTTTTACATGGTGTCAGTGTATGGCTTTGTTACTTTTTGTAAGTGTGTGTCTGTGTTACTGGGTATCAGTGAATGTCTTTGTGACTTGGTGTCAGTGTATGTCTTTGTTACTTGGTGTAAGTGTGTGTCTGTGTTACTGGGTATCAGTGTATGTCATTGTTACTTGGTGTCAGTGTGTGCCTTTGTTACTTGGTGTCAGTGTATGTCGTTGTTACTGGGTGTCAGTGTATGTCTTTGTGACTTGGTGTAAGTGTGTGTCTGGGTTACTGGGTATCAGTGCATGTCATTGTTACTTGGTGTAAGAGTGTGTCTTTGTTACTTGGTGTCAGTGTGTGTCTTTGTTACTGGGTGTCAGTGTTTGTCTTTGTTACTGGGTGTCAGTGTATGTCTTTGTGACTTGGTGTAAGTGATTGTCTGTGTTGCTGGGTATCAGTTTCTGTCTTTGTTACTTGGTGTAAGTGTGTGTCTGTGTTACTGGGTGTCAGAGTATGTCTTTGTTACTTGGTGTCAGTGTATGTCTGTGTACTTGGTGTAAGTGTGTGTCTTTGTTACTTGGTGTCAATGTATGTCTGTGTTACTTGGTGTAAGTGTATGTCTTTGTTACTTGGTGTCAGTGTATGTCTTTGTTACTTGGTGTAAGTGTGTGTCTTTGTTACTTGGTGTAAGTGTATGTCTTTGTTACTTGGTGTCAGTGTATGTCTGTGTTACTTGGTGTAAGAGTGTGTCTTTGTTACTTGGTGTCAGTCTGTGTCTTTGTTACTGGGTGTCAGTGTTTGTCTTTGTTACTGGGTGTCGGTGTATGTCTTTGTGACTTGGTGTAAGTGATTGTCTGTGTTGCTGGGTATCATTTTCTGTCTTTGTTACTTGGTGTAAGTGTGTGTCTGTGTTACTGGGTGTCAGTGTATGTCTTTTTTACTTGGTGTCAGTGTATGTCTGTGTACTTGGTGTAAGTGTGTGTCTTTGTTACTTGATGTCAGTGTATGTCTGTGTTACTTGGTGTAAGTGTATGTCTTTGTTACTTGGTGTCAGTGTATGTCTTTGTTACTTGGTGTAATTGTGTGTCTTTGTTACTTTGTGTAAGTGTATGTCTTTGTTACTTGGTGTCTGTGTATGTCTGTGTTACTTGGTGTAAGTGCATGTCTTTGTTACTTGGTGTCAGTGTATGTCTTTGTTACTTGGTGTAAGTGTGTTTCTGTGTTACTGGGTGTCAGTGTATGTCTTCGTTACTTGGTGACAGTGTATGTTTTTGTTACTGGGTGTCAGTGTATGTCTTTGTTACTTGGTGTCCGTGTGTTTCTGTGTTACTGGGTGTCAGTGTATGTCTTTTTACATGGTGTCAGTGTATGTCTTTGTTACTTGGTGTAAGTGTGTGTCTGTGTTACTGGGTATCAGTGAATGTCTTTGTTACTTGGTGTCAGTGTATGTCTTTGTTACTTGGTGTAAGTGTGTGTCTGTGTTACTGGGTATCAGTGTATGTCTGTGTAACTTGGTGTAAGTGTGTGTCTTTGTTAGTTGGTGTAAGTGTATATCTTTGTTACTTGCTGTCAGTGTATGTCTGTGTTATTTGGTGTTAGTGTATGTATTTGTTACTTGGTGTCGGTGTAGTCTTTGTTACTTGGTGTAAGTGTTTGTCTGTGTTACTGGGTATCAGTGTATGTCTTTGTTAGTTGGTGTCTGTGTATGTCTGTGATACTTGGTGTAAGTGTGTGTCTGTGTTACCGGGTATCAGTGTACGTCTTTGTTACTTCGTGTAAGTGTGTGTCTGTGTTACTGGGTATCAGTGTGTGTCTTTGTTACTTGGTGTCAGTGTATGTCTTTGTTACTTGGTATCAGTGTATGTCTGTGTAACTTGGTGTCAGTGTATGTATTTGTTACTTGGTGTCTGTGTATGTCTGTGATACTTGGTGTAAGTGTGTGTCTGTGTTACTGGGTATCAGTGTATGTCTTTGTTCCTTGGTGTAAGTGTGTGTCTGTGTTACTGGGAATCAGAGTATGTCTTCGTTACTTGGTGTCTGTGTATGTCTTTGTTACTTGGTGTCAGTGTGTGTCTTTTTTACTTGGTGTCAGTGTGTGTCTGTGTTGCTGGGTATCAGTGTCTGTCATTGTTCCTTGGTGTAAGTGTGTGTCTGTGTTGCTGGGTATCAGTGTATGTCTTTGTTACTTGGTGTCAGTGTATGTCTCTGTTACTTGGTGTAAGTGTTTGTCTTTGTTACTTGGTGTCAGTGTGTGTCTTTGTTACTTGGTGTCATTGTTTGTCTTTGTTACTGGGTGTCAGTGTATGTCTTTGTGACTTGGTGTAAGTGATTGTCTGTGTTGCTGGGTATCAGTTTCTGTCTTTGTTACTTGGTGTAAGTGTGTGTCTGTGTTACTGGGTGTCAGTGTATGTCTTTGTTACTTGGTGTCAGTGTATGTCTGTGTCCTTGGTGTAAGTGTGTGTCTTTGTTACTTGGTGTCAGTGTATGTCTGTGGTACTTGGTGTAAGTGTATGTCTTTTTACTTGGTGTCAGTGTATGTCTTTGTTACTTGGTGTAAGTGTGTGTCTTTGTTACTTGGTGTCAGTGTATGTCTTTGTTACTTGGTGTCAGTGTATGTCTGTGTTACTTGGTGTATGTGTATGTCTTTGTTACTTGGTGTCAGTGTATGTCTTTGTTACTTGGTGTAAGTGTGTGTCTGTGTTACTGGGGATCATTGTTTGTCTTTGTTACTTGGTGTCTGTGTATGTCTGTGATACTTGGTGTAAGTGTGTGTCTGTGTTACTGGGTATCAATGTATGTCTTTGTTACTTGGTGTAAGTGTGTGTCTGTGTTATTGGGTATCAGCGTATGTCTTCGTTACTTGGTGTCCGTGTATGTCTTTGTTACTTGGTGTCAGTGTGTGTCTTTGTTACTTGATGTCAGTGTATGTCTTTGTTACTTGGTGTAAGTGTGTGTCTGTGTTACTGGGTATCAGTGTATGTCTTTGTTACTTGGTGTCTGTGTATGTCTGTGATACTTGGTGTAAGTGTGTGTCTGTGTTACTGGGTATCAATGTATGTCTTTGTTACTTGGTGTAAGTGTGTGTCTGTGTTATTGGGTATCAGCGTATGTCTTCGTTACTTGGTGTCCGTGTATGTCTTTGTTACTTGGTGTCAGTGTGTGTCTTTGTTACTTGATGTCAGTGTTTGTCTTTGTTAAATGGTGTAAGTGTGTATCTGTGTTACTGGGGATCAGTGAATGTCTTTGTTACTTGGTGTCAGTGTATGTCTTTGTTACTGGGTGTCAGTGTATGTTTTTGTTACTTGGTGTCCGTGTGTTTCTGTGTTACTGGGTGTCAGTGTATGTCTTTGTTATCGGGTGTCAGTGCATGCCTTTGTTACTTGTTGTCAGTGTATGTATTTTTACATGGTGTCAGTGTATGTCTTTGTTACTTGGTGTAAGTGTGTGTCTGTGTTACTGGGTATCAGTGAATGTCTTTGTTACTTGGTGTCAGTGTATGTCTTTGTTACTTGGTGTAAGTGTGTGTCTGTGTTTTTGGGTATCAGTGTATGTCATTGTTACTTGGTGTCAGTGTGTGCCTTTGTTAATTGGTGTCATTGTGTTTCTTTGTTACTGGGTGTCAGTGGATGTCTTTGTTACTGGGTGTCAGTGTATGTCTTTGTGACTTGGTGAAAGTGTGTGTCTGTGTTACTGGCTATCAGTGCATGTCATTGTTACTTGGTGTAAGAGTGTGTCTTTGTTACTTGGTGTCAGTGTGTGTCTTTGTTACTGGGTGTCAGTGTTTGTCTTTGTTACTGGGTGTCAGTGTATGTCTTTGTGACTTGATGTAAGTGATTGTCTATGTTGCTGGGTATCAGTTTCTGTCTTTGTTACTTGGTGTAAGTGTGTGTCTGTGTTACTGGGTGTCAGTGTATGTCTTTTTTACTTGGTGTCAGTGTATGTCTGTGTACTTGGTGTAAGTGTGTGTCTTTGTTACTTGATGTCAGTGTATGTCTGTGTTACTTGGTGTAAGTGTATGTCTTTGTTACTTGGTGTCAGTGTATGTCTTTGTTACTTGGTGTAATTGTGTGTCTTTGTTACTTTGTGTAAGTGTATGTCTTTGTTACTTGGTGTCTGTGTATGTCTGTGTTACTTGGTGTAAGTGCATGTCTTTGTTACTTGGTGTCAGTGTATGTCTTTGTTACTTGGTGTAAGTGTGTTTCTGTGTTACTGGGTGTCAGTGTATGTCTTTGTTACTTGGTGACAGTGTATGTTTTTGTTACTGGGTGTCAGTGTATGTCTTTGTTACTTGGTGTCCGTGTGTTTCTGTGTTACTGGGTGTCAGTGTATGTCTTTTTACATGGTGTCAGTGTATGTCTTTGTTACTTGGTGTAAGTGTGTGTCTGTGTTACTGGGTATCAGTGAATGTCTTTGTTACTTGGTGTCAGTGTATGTCTTTGTTACTTGGTGTAAGTGTGTGTCTGTGTTACTGGGTATCAGTGTATGTCTGTGTAACTTGGTGTAAGTGTGTGTCTTTGTTAGTTGGTGTAAGTGTATATCTTTGTTACTTGCTGTCAGTGTATGTCTGTGTTATTTGGTGTTAGTGTATGTATTTGTTACTTGGTGTCGGTGTAGTCTTTGTTACTTGGTGTAAGTGTTTGTCTGTGTTACTGGGTATCAGTGTATGTCTTTGTTAGTTGGTGTCTGTGTATGTCTGTGATACTTGGTGTAAGTGTGTGTCTGTGTTACCGGGTATCAGTGTACGTCTTTGTTACTTCGTGTAAGTGTGTGTCTGTGTTACTGGGTATCAGTGTGTGTCTTTGTTACTTGGTGTCAGTGTATGTCTTTGTTACTTGGTATCAGTGTATGTCTGTGTAACTTGGTGTCAGTGTATGTATTTGTTACTTGGTGTCTGTGTATGTCTGTGATACTTGGTGTAAGTGTGTGTCTGTGTTACTGGGTATCAGTGTATGTCTTTGTTCCTTGGTGTAAGTGTGTGTCTGTGTTACTGGGAATCAGAGTATGTCTTCGTTACTTGGTGTCTGTGTATGTCTTTGTTACTTGGTGTCAGTGTGTGTCTTTTTTACTTGGTGTCAGTGTGTGTCTGTGTTGCTGGGTATCAGTGTCTGTCATTGTTCCTTGGTGTAAGTGTGTGTCTGTGTTGCTGGGTATCAGTGTATGTCTTTGTTACTTGGTGTCAGTGTATGTCTCTGTTACTTGGTGTAAGTGTGTGTCTTTGTTACTTGGTGTCAGTGTGTGTCTTTGTTACTTGGTGTCATTGTTTGTCTTTGTTACTGGGTGTCAGTGTATGTCTTTGTGACTTGGTGTAAGTGATTGTCTGTGTTGCTGGGTATCAGTTTCTGTCTTTGTTACTTGGTGTAAGTGTGTGTCTGTGTTACTGGGTGTCAGTGTATGTCTTTGTTACTTGGTGTCAGTGTATGTCTGTGTCCTTGGTGTAAGTGTGTGTCTTTGTTACTTGGTGTCAGTGTATGTCTGTGGTACTTGGTGTAAGTGTATGTCTTTTTACTTGGTGTCAGTGTATGTCTTTGTTACTTGGTGTAAGTGTGTGTCTTTGTTACTTGGTGTCAGTGTATGTCTTTGTTACTTGGTGTCAGTGTATGTCTGTGTTACTTGGTGTATGTGTATGTCTTTGTTACTTGGTGTCAGTGTATGTCTTTGTTACTTGGTGTAAGTGTGTGTCTGTGTTACTGGGGATCATTGTTTGTCTTTGTTACTTGGTGTCTGTGTATGTCTGTGATACTTGGTGTAAGTGTGTGTCTGTGTTACTGGGTATCAATGTATGTCTTTGTTACTTGGTGTAAGTGTGTGTCTGTGTTATTGGGTATCAGCGTATGTCTTCGTTACTTGGTGTCCGTGTATGTCTTTGTTACTTGGTGTCAGTGTGTGTCTTTGTTACTTGATGTCAGTGTATGTCTTTGTTACTTGGTGTAAGTGTGTGTCTGTGTTACTGGGTATCAGTGTATGTCTTTGTTACTTGGTGTCTGTGTATGTCTGTGATACTTGGTGTAAGTGTGTGTCTGTGTTACTGGGTATCAATGTATGTCTTTGTTACTTGGTGTAAGTGTGTGTCTGTGTTATTGGGTATCAGCGTATGTCTTCGTTACTTGGTGTCCGTGTATGTCTTTGTTACTTGGTGTCAGTGTGTGTCTTTGTTACTTGATGTCAGTGTTTGTCTTTGTTAAATGGTGTAAGTGTGTATCTGTGTTACTGGGGATCAGTGAATGTCTTTGTTACTTGGTGTCAGTGTATGTCTTTGTTACTGGGTGTCAGTGTATGTTTTTGTTACTTGGTGTCCGTGTGTTTCTGTGTTACTGGGTGTCAGTGTATGTCTTTGTTATCGGGTGTCAGTGCATGCCTTTGTTACTTGTTGTCAGTGTATGTATTTTTACATGGTGTCAGTGTATGTCTTTGTTACTTGGTGTAAGTGTGTGTCTGTGTTACTGGGTATCAGTGAATGTCTTTGTTACTTGGTGTCAGTGTATGTCTTTGTTACTTGGTGTAAGTGTGTGTCTGTGTTTTTGGGTATCAGTGTATGTCATTGTTACTTGGTGTCAGTGTGTGCCTTTGTTAATTGGTGTCATTGTGTTTCTTTGTTACTGGGTGTCAGTGGATGTCTTTGTTACTGGGTGTCAGTGTATGTCTTTGTGACTTGGTGTAAGTGTGTGTCTGTGTTACTGGCTATCAGTGCATGTCATTGTTACTTGGTGTAAGAGTGTGTCTTTGTTACTTGGTGTCAGTGTGTGTCTTTGTTACTGGGTGTCAGTGTTTGTCTTTGTTACTGGGTGTCAGTGTATGTCTTTGTGACTTGGTGTAAGTGATTGTCTGTGTTGCTGGGTATCAGTTTCTGTCTTTGTTACTTGTTGTAAGTCTGTGTCTGTGTTACTGGGTCTCCATGTATGTCTTTGTTACTTGGTGTCAGTGCATGTCTGTGTACTCGGTGTAAGTGTGTGTCTTTGTTACTTGGTGTCAGTGTATGTCTGTGTTACTTGGTGTCAGTGTTTGTCTTTGTTACTTGGTGTCAGTGTATGTCTTTGTTACTTGGTGTAAGTGTGTGTCTTTGTTACTTGGTGTAAGTGTGTGTCTTTGTTACTTGGTGTCAGTGTATGTCTGAGTTACTGGGTGTCAGTGTGTGTCTTTGTTATTTGGTGTAAGTGTTTGTCTTTGTTACTTGGTGTCAGTGTATGTCTGTGTTACTTGGTGTAAGTGTATGTCTTTGTTACTTGGTGTCAGTGTATGTCTTTGTTACTTGGTGTAAGTGTGTGTCTGTGTTACTGGGTATCAGTGTATGTCTTTGTTACTTGGTGTCTGTGTATGTCTGTGATACTTGGTGTAAGTGTGTGTCTGTGTTACTGGGTATCAATGTGTGTCTTTGTTACTTGGTGTAAGTGTGTGTCTGTGTTACTGGGTATCAGTGTATGTCTTCGTTACTTGGTGTCTGTGTATGTCTTTGTTACTTGGTGTCAGTGTGTGTCTTTGTTACTTGGTGTCAGTGTATGTCTGTGTTACTTGGTGTAAGTGTATGTCTTTGTTACTTGGTGTCAGTGTATGTCTTTGTTACTGGGTGTCAGTGTATGTTTTTGTTACTGGGTGTCAGTGTATGTCTTTGTTACTTGGTGTCCGTGTGTGTCTGTGTTACTGGGTGTCAGTGTATGTCTTTGTTACTGGGTGTCAGTGTATGCCTTTGTTACTTGTTGTCAGTGTATGTCTTTGTTACTGGGTGTCAGTGTATGTTTGTGTTACTTGGTGTCAGTGGATGTCTTTGTTACCTGGTGTCCGTGTGTGTCTGTGTTACTGGGTGTCAGTGTATGTCTTTGTTACTGGGTGTCAGTGCATGCCTTTGTTACTTGTTGTCAGTGTATGTCTTTTTACATGGTGTCAGTGTATGGCTTTGTTACTTGGTGTAAGTGTGTGTCTGTGTTACTGGGTATCAGTGAATGTCTTAGTAACTTGGTGTCAGTGTATGTCTTTGTTACTTGGTGTAAGTGTGTGTCTGTGTTACTGGGTATCAGTGTATGTCTTTGTTACTTGGTGTCAGTGTGTGCCTTTGTTACTTGGTGTCATTGTGTGTCTTTGTTACTGGGTGTCAGTGTATGTCTTTGTTACTGGGTGTCAGTGTATGTCTTTGAGACTTGGTGTAAGTGTGTGTCTGTGTTACTGGGTATCAGTGTATGTCTTTGTTACTTGGTGTCTGTGTATGTCTGTGATACTTGGTGTAAGTGTGTGTCTGTGTTACTGGGTATCAATGTATGTCTTTGTTACTTGGTGTAAGTGTGTGTCTGTGTTACTTGGTATCAGTGTATGTCTTCGTTACTTGGTGTCAGTGTGTGTCTTTGTTACTTGATGTCAGTGTATGTCTTTGTTACTTGGTGTAAGTGTGTATCTGTGTTACTGGGGATCAGTGAATGTCTTTGTTACTTGGTGTCAGTGTATGTCTTTTTACTTGGTGTCAGTGTATGTCTTTGTTACTTGGTGTAAGTGTGTGTCTTTGTTACTTGGTGTCAGTGTATGTCTTTGTTACTTGGTGTCAGTGTATGTCTGTGTTACTTGGTGTATGTGTATGTCTTTGTAACTTGGTGTCAGTGTATGTCTTTGTTACTTGGTGTAAGTGTGTGTCTGTGTTACTGGGTATCAGTGTATGTCTTTGTTACTTGGTGTCTGTGTATGTCTGTGATACTTGGTGTAAGTGTGTGTCTGTGTTACTGGGTATCAATGTATGTCTTTGTTACTTGGTGTAAGTGTGTGTCTGTTTTATTGCGTATCAGCGTATGTCTTCGTTACTTGGTGTCCGTGTATGTCTTTGTTGCTTGGTGTCAGTGTGTGTCTTTGTTACTTGATGTCAGTGTTTGTCTTTGTTAAATGGTGAAAGTGTGTATCTGTGTTACTGGGGATCAGTGAATGTCTTTGTTACTTGGTGTCAGTGTATGTCTTTGTTACTGGGTGTCAGTGTATGTTTTTGTTACTGGGTGTCAGTGTATGTCTTTGTTACTTGGTGTCCGTGTGTTTCTGTGTTACTGGGTGTCAGTGTATGTCTTTGTTACTGGGTGTCAGTGCATGCCTTTGTTACTTGTTGTCAGTGTATGTCTTTTTACATGGTGTCAGTGTATGTCTTTGTTACTTGGTGTAAGTGTGTGTCTGTGTTACTGGGTATCAGTGAATGTCTTTGTTACTTGGTGTCAGTGTATGTCTTTGTTACTTGGTGTAAGTGTGTGTCTGTGTTACTGGGTATCAGTGTATGTCATTGTTACTTGGTGTCAGTGTGTGCCTTTTTTACTTGGTGTCATTGTGTGTCTTTGTTACTGGGTGTCAGTGTATGTTTTTGAGACTTGGTGTCAGTGTGTGTCTTTGTTACTGGGTGTCAGTGTTTGTCTTTGTTACTGGGTGTCAGTGTATGTCTTTGAGACTTGGTGTAAGTGATTGTCTGTGTTGCTGGGTATCAGTTTCTGTCTTTGTTACTTGGTGTAAGTGTGTGTCTGTGTTACTGGGTGTCAGTGTATGTCTTTGTTACTTGGTGTCAGTGTATGTCTGTGTACTTGGTGTAAGTGTGTGTCTTTGTTACTTGGTGTCAGTGTATGTCTGTGTTACTTGGTGTAAGTGTATGTCTTTGTTACTTGGTGTCAGTGTATGTCTTTGTTACTTGGTGTAAGTGTGTGTCTTTGTTACTTGGTGTCAGTGTATGTCTGTGTTACTTGGTGTAAGTGTATTTCTTTGTTACTTGGTGTCAGTGTATGTCTTTGTTACTTGGTGTAAGTGTGTGTCTTTGTTACTTGGTGTCAGTGTATGTCTGTGTTACTTGGTGTAAGAGTGTGTCTTTGTTACTTGGTGTCAGTGTGTGTCTTTGTTACTGGGTGTCAGTGTTTGTCTTTGTTACTGGGTGTCAGTGTATGTCTTTGTGACTTGATGTAAGTGATTGTCTATGTTGCTGGGTATCAGTTTCTGTCTTTGTTACTTGGTGTAAGTGTGTGTCTGTGTTACTGGGTGTCAGTGTATGTCTTTGTTACTTGGTGTCAGTGTATGTCTGTGTTACTTGGTGTAAGTGTATGTCTTTGTTACTTGGTGTCAGTGTATGTCTTTGTTACTTGGTGTAAGTGTATGTCTTTGTTACTTGGTGTAAGTGTGTGTCTGTGTTACTGGGTATCAGTGAATGTCTTTGTTACTTGGTGTCAGTGTATGTCTTTGTTACTTGGTGTAAGTGTGTGTCTGTGTTACTGGGTATCAGTGTATGTCTTTGTTACTTGGTGTCAGTGTATGTCTGTGTAACTTGGTGTAAGTGTGTGTCTTTGTTAGTTGGTGTAAGTGTATATCTTTGTTACTTGGTGTCAGTGTATGTCTGTGTTATTTGGTGTTAGTGTATGTATTTGTTACTTGGTGTCGGTGTAGTCTTTGTTACTTGTTGTAAGTGTTTGTCTGTGTTACTGTGTATCAGTGTATGTCTTTGTTAGTTGGTGTCTGTGTATGTCTGTGATACTTGGTGTAAGTGTGTGTCTGTGTTACCGGGTATCAGTGTATGTCTTTGTTACTTCGTGTAAGTGTGTGTCTGTGTTACTGGGTATCAGTGTGTGTCTTTGTTACTTGGTGTCAGTGTATGTCTTTGTTACTTGGTGTAAGTGTATGTCTTTGTTACTTGGTGTCAGTGTATGTATTTGTTACTTGGTGTCTGTGTATGTCTGTGATACTTGGTGTAAGTGTGTGTCTGTGTTACTGGGTATCAGTGTATGTCTTTGTTCCTTGGTGTAAGTGTGTGTCTGTGTTACTGGGTATCAGAGTATGTCTTCGTTACTTGGTGTCTGTGTGTGTCTTTGTTACTTGGTGTCAGTGTGTGTCTTTTTTACTTGGTGTCAGTGTGTGTCTGTGTTGCTGGGTATCAGTGTCTGTCATTGTTCCTTGGTGTAAGTGTGTGTCTGTGTTGCTGGGTATCAGTGTATGCCTTTGTTACTTGGTGTCAGTGTATGTCTCTGTTACTTGGTGTAAGTGTGTTTCTTTGTTACTTGGTGTCAGTGTGTGTCTTTGTTACTGGGTGTCATTGTTTGTCTTTGTTACTGGGTGTCAGTGTATGTCTTTGTGACTTGGTGTAAGTGATTGTCTGTGTTGCTGGGTATCAGTTTCTGTCTTTGTTACTTGGTGTAAGTGTGTGTCTGTGTTACTGGGTTTCAGTGTATGTCTTTGTTACTTGGTGTCAGTGTATGTCTGTGTACTTGGTGTAAGTGTGTGTCTTTGTTACTTGGTGTCAGTGTATGTCTGTGGTACTTGGTGTAAGTGTATGTCTTTTGACTTGGTGTCAGTGTATGTCTTTGTTACTTGGTGTAAGTGTGTGTCTTTGTTACTTGGTGTCAGTGTATGTCTTTGTTACTTGGTGTCAGTGTATGTCTGTGTTACTTGGTGTATGTGTATGTCTTTGTTACTTGGTGTCAGTGTATGTCTTTGTTACTTGGTGTAAGTGTGTATCTGTGTTACTGGGGATCAGTGAATGTCTTTGTTACTTGGTGTCAGTGTATGTCTTTGTTACTGGGTGTCAGTGTATGTTTTTGTTACTGGGTGTCAGTGTATGTCTTTGTTACTTGGTGTCCGTGTGTTTCTGTGTTACTGGGTGTCAGTGTATGTCTTTGTTATCGGGTGTCAGTGCATGCCTTTGTTACTTGTTGTCAGTGTATGTATTTTTACATGGTGTCAGTGTATGTCTTTGTTACTTGGTGTAAGTGTGTGTCTGTGTTACTGGGTATCAGTGAATGTCTTTGTTACTTGGTGTCAGTGTATGTCTTTGTTACTTGGTGTAAGTGTGTGTCTGTGTTTTTGGGTATCAATGTATGTCATTGTTACTTGGTGTCAGTGTGTGCCTTTGTTAATTGGTGTCATTGTGTTTCTTTGTTACTGGGTGTCAGTGGATGTCTTTGTTACTGGGTGTCAGTGTATGTCTTTGTGACTTGGTGTAAGTGATTGTCTGTGTTGCTGGGTATCAGTTTCTGTCTTTGTTACTTGTTGTAAGTCTGTGTCTGTGTTACTGGGTCTCCATGTATGTCTTTGTTACTTGGTGTCAGTGTATGTCTGTGTACTCGGTGTAAGTGTGTGTCTTTGTTACTTGGTGTCAGTGTATGTCTGTGTTACTTGGTGTCAGTGTTTGTCTTTGTTACTTGGTGTCAGTGTATGTCTTTGTTACTTGGTGTAAGTGTGTGTCTTTGTTACTTGGTGTAAGTGTGTGTCTTTGTTACTTGGTGTCAGTGTATGTCTGAGTTACTGGGTGTCAGTGTGTGTCTTTGTTATTTGGTGTAAGTGTTTGTCTTTGTTACTTGGTGTCAGTGTATGTCTGTGTTACTTGGTGTAAGTGTATGTCTTTGTTACTTGGTGTCAGTGTATGTCTTTGTTACTTGGTGTAAGTGTGTGTCTGTGTTACTGGGTATCAGTGTATGTCTTTGTTACTTGGTGTCTGTGTATGTCTGTGATACTTGGTGTAAGTGTGTGTCTGTGTTACTGGGTATCAATGTGTGTCTTTGTTACTTGGTGTAAGTGTGTGTCTGTGTTACTGGGTATCAGTGTATGTCTTCGTTACTTGGTGTCTGTGTATGTCTTTGTTACTTGGTGTCAGTGTGTGTCTTTGTTACTTGGTGTCAGTGTATGTCTGTGTTACTTGGTGTAAGTGTATGTCTTTGTTACTTGGTGTCAGTGTATGTCTTTGTTACTGGGTGTCAGTGTATGTTTTTGTTACTGGGTGTCAGTGTATGTCTTTGTTACTTGGTGTCCGTGTGTGTCTGTGTTACTGGGTGTCAGTGTATGTCTTTGTTACTGGGTGTCAGTGTATGCCTTTGTTACTTGTTGTCAGTGTATGTCTTTGTTACTGGGTGTCAGTGTATGTTTTTGTTACTTGGTGTCAGTGGATGTCTTTGTTACCTGGTGTCCGTGTGTGTCTGTGTTACTGGGTGTCAGTGTATGTCTTTGTTACTGGGTGTCAGTGCATGCCTTTGTTACTTGTTGTCAGTGTATGTCTTTTTACATGGTGTCAGTGTATGGCTTTGTTACTTGGTGTAAGTGTGTGTCTGTGTTACTGGGTATCAGTGAATGTCTTAGTAACTTGGTGTCAGTGTATGTCTTTGTTACTTGGTGTAAGTGTGTGTCTGTGTTACTGGGTATCAGTGTATGTCTTTGTTACTTGGTGTCAGTGTGTGCCTTTGTTACTTGGTGTCATTGTGTGTCTTTGTTACTGGGTGTCAGTGTATGTCTTTGTTACTGGGTGTCAGTGTATGTCTTTGTGACTTGGTGTAAGTGTGTGTCTGTGTTACTGGGTATCAGTGTATGTCTTTGTTACTTGGTGTCTGTGTATGTCTGTGATACTTGGTGTAAGTGTGTGTCTGTGTTACTGGGTATCAATGTATGTCTTTGTTACTTGGTGTAAGTGTGTGTCTGTGTTACTTGGTATCAGTGTATGTCTTCGTTACTTGGTGTCAGTGTGTGTCTTTGTTACTTGATGTCAGTGTATGTCTTTGTTACTTGGTGTAAGTGTGTATCTGTGTTACTGGGGATCAGTGTATGTCTTTGTTACTTGGTGTCAGTGTATGTCTTTTTACTTGGTGTCAGTGTATGTCTTTGTTACTTGGTGTAAGTGTGTGTCTTTGTTACTTGGTGTCAGTGTATGTCTTTGTTACTTGGTGTCAGTGTATGTCTGTGTTACTTGGTGTATGTGTATGTCTTTGTAACTTGGTGTCAGTGTATGTCTTTGTTACTTGGTGTAAGTGTGTGTCTGTGTTACTGGGTATCAGTGTATGTCTTTGTTACTTGGTGTCTGTGTATGTCTGTGATACTTGGTGTAAGTGTGTGTCTGTGTTACTGGGTATCAATGTATGTCTTTGTTACTTGGTGTAAGTGTGTGTCTGTTTTATTGCGTATCAGCGTATGTCTTCGTTACTTGGTGTCCGTGTATGTCTTTGTTGCTTGGTGTCAGTGTGTGTCTTTGTTACTTGATGTCAGTGTTTGTCTTTGTTAAATGGTGAAAGTGTGTATCTGTGTTACTGGGGATCAGTGAATGTCTTTGTTCCTTGGTGTCAGTGTATGTCTTTGTTACTGGGTGTCAGTGTATGTTTTTGTTACTGGGTGTCAGTGTATGTCTTTGTTACTTGGTGTCCGTGTGTTTCTGTGTTACTGGGTGTCAGTGTATGTCTTTGTTACTGGGTGTCAGTGCATGCCTTTGTTACTTGTTGTCAGTGTATGTCTTTTTACATGGTGTCAGTGTATGTCTTTGTTACTTGGTGTAAGTGTGTGTCTGTGTTACTGGGTATCAGTGAATGTCTTTGTTACTTGGTGTCAGTGTATGTCTTTGTTACTTGGTGTAAGTGTGTGTCTGTGTTACTGGGTATCAGTGTATGTCATTGTTACTTGGTGTCAGTGTGTGCCTTTGTTACTTGGTGTCATTGTGTGTCTTTGTTACTGGGTGTCAGTGTATGTCTTTGAGACTTGGTGTCAGTGTGTGTCTTTGTTACTGGGTGTCAGTGTTTGTCTTTGTTACTGGGTGTCAGTGTATGTCTTTGAGACTTGGTGTAAGTGATTGTCTGTGTTGCTGGGTATCAGTTTCTGTCTTTGTTACTTGGTGTAAGTGTGTGTCTGTGTTACTGGGTGTCAGTGTATGTCTTTGTTACTTGGTGTCAGTGTATGTCTGTGTACTTGGTGTAAGTGTGTGTCTTTGTTACTTGGTGTCAGTGTATGTCTGTGTTACTTGGTGTAAGTGTATGTCTTTGTTACTTGGTGTCAGTGTATGTCTTTGTTACTTGGTGTAAGTGTGTGTCTTTGTTACTTGGTGTAAGTGTATGTCTTTGTTACTTGGTGTCAGTGTATGTCTGTGTTACTTGGTGTAAGAGTGTGTCTTTGTTACTTGGTGTCAGTGTGTGTCTTTGTTACTGGGTGTCAGTGTTTGTCTTTGTTACTGGGTGTCAGTGTATGTCTTTGTGACTTGATGTAAGTGATTGTCTATGTTGCTGGGTATCAGTTTCTGTCTTTGTTACTTGGTGTAAGTGTGTGTCTGTGTTACTGGGTGTCAGTGTATGTCTTTGTTACTTGGTGTCAGTGTATGTCTGTGTTACTTGGTGTAAGTGTATGTCTTTGTTACTTGGTGTCAGTGTATGTCTTTGTTACTTGGTGTAAGTGTGTGCCTTTGTTACTTGGTGTAAGTGTATGTCTTTTTACATGGTGTCAGTGTATGTCTTTGTTACTTGGTGTAAGTGTGTGTCTGTGTTACTGGGTATCAGTGAATGTCTTTGTTACTTGGTGTCAGTGTATGTCTTTGTTACTTGTTGTAAGTGTGTGTCTGTGTTACTGGGTATCAGTGTATGTCTTTGTTACTTGGTGTCAGTGTATGTCTGTGTAACTTGGTGTAAGTGTGTGTCTTTGTTAGTTGGTGTAAGTGTATATCTTTGTTACTTGGTGTCAGTGTATGTCTGTGTTATTTGGTGTTAGTGTATGTATTTGTTACTTGGTGTCGGTGTAGTCTTTGTTACTTGGTGTAAGTGTTTGTCTGTGTTACTGTGTATCAGTGTATGTCTTTGTTAGTTGGTGTCTGTGTATGTCTGTGATACTTGGTGTAAGTGTGTGTCTGTGTTACCGGGTATCAGTGTATGTCTTTGTTACTTCGTGTAAGTGTGTGTCTGTGTTACTGGGTATCAGTGTGTGTCTTTGTTACTTGGTGTCAGTGTATGTCTTTGTTACTTGGTGTAAGTGTATGTCTTTGTTACTTGGTGTCAGTGTATGTATTTGTTACTTGGTGTCTGTGTATGTCTGTGATACTTGGTGTAAGTGTGTGTCTGTGTTACTGGGTATCAGTGTATGTCTTTGTTCCTTGGTGTAAGTGTGTGTCTGTGTTACTGGGTATCAGAGTATGTCTTCGTTACTTGGTGTCTGTGTGTGTCTTTGTTACTTGGTGTCAGTGTGTGTCTTTTTTACTTGGTGTCAGTGTGTGTCTGTGTTGCTGGGTATCAGTGTCTGTCATTGTTCCTTGGTGTAAGTGTGTGTCTGTGTTGCTGGGTATCAGTGTATGTCTTTGTTACTTGGTGTCAGTGTATGTCTCTGTTACTTGGTGTAAGTGTGTTTCTTTGTTACTTGGTGTCAGTGTGTGTCTTTGTTACTGGGTGTCATTGTTTGTCTTTGTTACTGGGTGTCAGTGTATGTCTTTGTGACTTGGTGTAAGTGATTGTCTGTGTTGCTGGGTATCAGTTTCTGTCTTTGTTACTTGGTGTAAGTGTGTGTCTGTGTTACTGGGTTTCAGTGTATGTCTTTGTTACTTGGTGTCAGTGTATGTCTGTGTACTTGGTGTAAGTGTGTGTCTTTGTTACTTGGTGTCAGTGTATGTCTGTGGTACTTGGTGTAAGTGTATGTCTTTTGACTTGGTGTCAGTGTATGTCTTTGTTACTTGGTGTAAGTGTGTGTCTTTGTTACTTGGTGTCAGTGTATGTCTTTGTTACTTGGTGTCAGTGTATGTCTGTGTTACTTGGTGTATGTGTATGTCTTTGTTACTTGGTGTCAGTGTATGTCTTTGTTACTTGGTGTAAGTGTGTGTCTGTGTTACTGGGGATCATTGTTTGTCTTTGTTACTTGGTGTCTGTGTATGTCTGTGATACTTGGTGTAAGTGTGTGTCTGTGTTACTGGGTATCAATGTATGTCTTAGTTACTTGGTGTAAGTGTGTGTCTGTGTTATAGGGTATCAGCGTATGTCTTCGTTACTTGGTGTCCGTGTATGTCTTTGTTACTTGGTGTCAGTGTGTGTCTTTGTTACTTGATGTCAGTGTATGTCTTTGTTTCTTGGTGTAAGTGTGTGTCTGTGTTACTGGGTATCAGTGTATGTCTTTGTTACTTGGTGTCTGTGTATGTCTGTGATACTTGGTGTAAGTGTGTGTCTGTGTTACTGGGTATCAATGTATGTCTTTGTTACTTGGTGTAAGTGTGTGTCTGTGTTATTGGGTATCAGCGTATGTCTTCGTTACTTGGTGTCCGTGTATGTCTTTGTTACTTGGTGTCAGTGTGTGTCTTTGTTACTTGATGTCAGTGTTTGTCTTTGTTAAATGGTGTAAGTGTGTATCTGTGTTACAGGGGATCAGTGAATGTCTTTGTTACTTGGTGTCACTGTATGTCTTTGTTACTGGGTGTCAGTGTATGTTTTTGTTACTGGGTGTCAGTGTATGTCTTTGTTACTTGGTGTCCGTGTGTTTCTGTGTTACTGGGTGTCAGTGTATGTCTTTGTTACTGGGTGTCAGTGCATGCCTTTGTTACTTGTTGTCAGTGTATGTCTTTTTACATGGTGTCAGTGTGTGCCTTTGTTAATTGGTGTCATTGTGTGTCTTTGTTACTGGATGTCAGTGGATGTCTTTGTTACTGGGTGTCAGTGTATGTCTTTGTGACTTGGTGTAAGTGTGTGTCTGTGTTACTGGGTATCAGTGCATGTCATTGTTACTTGGTGTAAGAGTGTGTCTTTGTTACTTGGTGTCAGTGTGTGTCTTTGTTACTTGTTGTCAGTGTATGTCTTTTTACATGGTGTCAGTGTATGTCTTTGTTACTTGGTGTAAGTGTGTGTCTGTGTTTTTGGGTATCAGTGTATGTCATTGTTTCTTGGTGTCAGTGTGTGCCTTTGTTAATTGGTGTCATTGTGTGTCTTTGTTACTGGATGTCAGTGGATGTCTTTGTTACTGGGTGTCAGTGTATGTCTTTGTGACTTGGTGTAAGTGTGTGTCTGTGTTACTGGGTATCAGTGCATGTCATTGTTACTTGGTGTAAGAGTGTGTCTTTGTTACTTGGTGTCAGTGTGTGTCTTTGTTACTGGGTGTCAGTGTTTGTCTTTGTTACTGGGTGTCAGTGTATGTCTTTGTGACTTGGTGTAAGTGATTGTCTGTGTTGCTGGTTATCAGTTTCTGTCTTTGTTACTTGTTGTAAGTCTGTGTCTGTGTGACTGGGTCTCAGCGTATGTCTTTGTTACTAGGTGTCAGTGTATGTCTGTGTACTCGGTGTAAGTGTGTGTCTGTGTTACTTGGTGTCAGTGTATGTCTGTGTTACTTGGTGTCAGTGTTTGTCTTTGTTACTTGGTGTCATTGTATGTCTTTGTTACTTGGTGTAAGTGTGTGTCTTTGTTACATGGTGTCAGAGTATGTCTGAGTTACTGGGTGTCAGTGTGTGTCTTTGTTATTTGGTGTAAGTGTTTGTCTTGGTTACTTGGTGTCAGTGTATGTCTGTGTTACTTGGTGTAAGTGTATGTCTTTGTTACTTGGTGTCAGTGTATGTCTTTGTTACTTGGTGTAAGTGTGTGTCTGTGTTACTGGGTATCAGTGTATGTCTTTGTTACTTGGTGTCTGTGTATGTCTGTGATACTTGGTGTCAGTGTGTGTCTTTATTACTTGATGTCAGTGTTTGTCTTTGTTAAATGGTGTAAGTGTGTATCTGTGTTACAGGGGATCAGTGAATGTCTTTGTTACTTGGTGTCACTGTATGTCTTTGTTACTGGGTGTCAGTGTATGTTTTTGTTACTGGGTGTCAGTGTATGTCTTTGTTACTTGGTGTCCGTGTGTTTCTGTGTTACTGGGTGTCAGTGTATGTCTTTGTTACTGGGTGTCAGTGCATGCCTTTGTTACTTGTTGTCAGTGAATGTCTTTGTTACTTGGTGTCAGTGTATGTCTTTGTTACTTGGTGTAAGTGTGTGTCTGTGTTTTTGGGTATCAGTGTATGTCATTGTTACTTGGTGTCAGTGTGTGCCTTTGTTAATTGGTGTCATTGTGTGTCTTTGTTACTGGATGTCAGTGGATGTCTTTGTTACTGGGTGTCAGTGTATGTCTTTGTGACTTGGTGTAAGTGTGTGTCTGTGTTACTGGGTATCAGTGCATGTCATTGTTACTTGGTGTAAGAGTGTGTCTTTGTTACTTGGTGTCAGTGTATGTCTTTGTTACTGGGTGTCAGTGTTTGTCTTTGTTACTGGGTGTCAGTGTATGTCTTTGTGACTTGGTGTAAGTGATTGTCTGTGTTGCTGGTTATCAGTTTCTGTCTTTGTTACTTGTTGTAAGTCTGTGTCTGTGTTACTGGGTCTCAGTGTATGTCTTTGTTACTAGGTGTCAGTGTATGTCTGTGTACTCGGTGTAAGTGTGTGTCTTTGTTACTTGGTGTCAGTGTATGTCTGTGTTACTTGGTGTCAGTGTTTGTCTTTGTTACTTGGTGTCATTGTATGTCTTTGTTACTTGGTGTAAGTGTGTGTCTTTGTTACTTGGTGTAAGTGTATGTCTTTGTTACTTGGTGTCAGAGTATGTCTGAGTTACTGGGTGTCAGTGTGTGTCTTTGTTATTTGGTGTAAGTGTTTGTCTTTGTTACTTGGTGTCAGTGTATGTCTGTGTTACTTGGTGTAAGTGTATGTCTTTGTTACTTGGTGTCAGTGTATGTCTTTGTTACTTGGTGTAAGTGTGTGTCTGTGTTACTGGGTATCAGTGTATGTCTTTGTTACTTGGTGTCTGTGTATGTCTGTGATACTTGGTGTAAGTGTGTGTCTGTGTTACTGGGTATCAATGTGTGTCTTTGTTACTTGGTGTAAGTGTGTGTCTGTGTTACTGGGTATCAGTGTATGTCTTCGTTACTTGGTGTCTGTGTATGTCTTTGTTACTTGGTGTCAGTGTGTGTCTTTGTTACTTGATGTCAGTGTTTGTCTTTGTTACTTGGTGTAAGTGTGTATCTGTGTTACTGGGGATCAGTGAATGTCTTCGTTACTTGGTGTCAGTGTATGTCTTTGTTACTGGGTGTCAGTGTATGTTTTTGTTACTGGGTGTCAGTGTATGTCTTTGTTACTTGGTGTCCGTGTGTGTCTGTGTTACTGGGTGTCAGTGTATGTCTTTGTTACTGGGTGTCAGTGTATGCCTTTGTTACTTGTTGTCAGTGTATGTCTTTGTTACTGGGTGTCAGTGTATGTTTTTGTTACTTGTTGTCAGTGTATGTCCTTGTTACCTGGTGTCCGTGTGTGTCTGTGTTACTGGGTGTCAGTGTATGTCTTTGTTACTGGGTGTCAGTGCATGCCTTTGTTACTTGTTGTCAGTGTATGTCTTTTTACATGGTGTCAGTGTATGTCTTTGTTACTTGGTGTAAGTGTGTGTCTGTGTTACTGGGTATCAGTGAATGTCTTAGTAACTTGGTGTCAGTGTATGTCTTTGTTACTTGGTGTAAGTGTGTGTCTGTGTTACTGGGTATCAGTGTATGTCTTTGTTACTTGGTGTCAGTGTGTGCCTTTGTTACTTGGTGTCATTGTGTGTCTTTGTTACTGGGTGTCAGTGTATGTCTTTGTTACTTGGTGTCAGTGTATGTCTTTGTTACTTGGTGTAAGTGTGTGTCTGTGTTACTGGGTATCAGTGTATGTCTTTGTTACTTGGTGTCTGTGTATGTCTGTGATACTTGGTGTAAGTGTGTGTCTGTGTTACTGGGTATCAATGTGTGTCTTTGTTACTTGGTGTAAGTGTGTGTCTGTGTTACTGGGTATCAGTGTATGTCTTCGTTACTTGGTGTCTGTGTATGTCTTTGTTACTTGGTGTCAGTGTGTGTCTTTGTTACTTGATGTCAGTGTATGTCTTTGTTACTTGGTGCAAGTGTGTATCTGTGTTACTGGGGATCAGTGAATGTCTTTGTTACTTGGTGTCAGTGTATGTCTTTGTTACTGGGTGTCAGTGTATGTTTTTGTTACTGGGTGTCAGTGTATGTCTTTGTTACTTGGTGTCCGTGTGTGTCTGTGTTACTGGGTGTCAGTGTATGTCTTTGTTACTGGGTGTCAGTGTATGCCTTTGTTACTTGTTGTCAGTGTATGTCTTTGTTACTGGGTGTCAGTGTATGTTTTTGTTACTTGTTGTCAGTGTATGTCCTTGTTACCTGGTGTCCGTGTGTGTCTGTGTTACTGGGTGTCAGTGTATGTCTTTGTTACTGGGTGTCAGTGTATGTCTTTGTTACTTGGTGTAAGTGTGTATCTGTGTTACTGGGGATCAGTGAATGTCTTTGTTACTTGGTGTCAGTGTATGTCTTTTTACTTGGTGTCAGTGTATGTCTTTGTTACTTGGTGTAAGTGTGTGTCTTTGTTACTTGGTGTCAGTGTATGTCTTTGTTACTTGGTGTCAGTGTGTGTCTGTGTTACTTGGTGTATGTGTATGTCTTTGTAACTTGGTGTCAGTGTATGTCTTTGTTACTTGGTGTAAGTGTGTGTCTGTGTTACTGGGTATCAGTGTATGTCTTTGTTACTTGGTGTCTGTGTATGTCTGTGATACATGGTGTAAGTGTGTGTCTGTGTTACTGGGTATCAATGTATGTCTTTGTTACTTGGTGTAAGTGTGTGTCTGTGTTATTGCGTATCAGCGTATGTCTTCGTTACTTGGTGTCCGTGTATGTCTTTGTTGCTTGGTGTCAGTGTGTGTCTTTGTTACTTGATGTCAGTGTCTGTCTTTGTTAAATGGTGTAAGTGTGTATCTGTGTTACTGGGGATCAGTGAATGTCTTTGTTACTTGGTGTCAGTGTATGTCTTTGTTACTGGGTGTCAGTGTATGTTTTTGTTACTGGGTGTCAGTGTATGTCTTTGTTACTTGGTGTCCGTGTGTTTCTGTGTTACTGGGTGTCAGTGTATGTCTTTGTTACTGGGTGTCAGTGCATGCCTTTGTTACTTGTTGTCAGTGTATGTCTTTTTACATGGTGTCAGTGTATGTCTTTGTTACTTGGTGTAAGTGTGTGTCTGTGTTACTGGGTATCAGTGAATGTCTTTGTTACTTGGTGTCAGTGTATGTCTTTGTTACTTGGTGTAAGTGTGTGTCTGTGTTACTTGGTATCAGTGTATGTCATTGTTACTTGGTGTCAGTGTGTGCCTTTGTTACTTGGTGTCATTGTGTGTCTTTGTTACTGGGTGTCAGTGTATGTCTTTGTTACTGGATGTCAGTGTATGTCTTTGTGACTTGGTGTAAGTGTGTGTCTGTGTTACTGGGTATCAGTGCATGTCATTGTTACTTGGTGTAAGAGTGTGTCTTTGTTACTTGGTGTCAGTGTGTGTCTTTGTTACTGGGTGTCAGTGTTTGTCTTTGTTACTGGGTGTCAGTGCATGTCTTTGTGACTTGGTGTAAGTGATTGTCTGTGTTGCTGGGTATCAGTTTCTGTCTTTGTTACTTGGTGTAAGAGTGTGTCTGTGTTACTGGGTGTCAGTGTATGTCTTTGTTACTTGGTGTCAGTGTATGTCTGTGTACTTGGTGTAAGTGTGTGTCTTTGTTACTTGATGTCAGTGTATGTCTGTGTTACTTGGTGTAAGTGTATGTCTTTGTTTCTTGATGTCTGTGTATGTCTTTGTTACTTGGTGTAAGTGTGTGTCTTTGTTACTTGGTATAAGTGCATGTCTTTGTTACTTGGTGTCAGTGTATGTCTGTGTTACTTGGTGTAAGAGTGTGTCTTTGTTACTTGGTGTCAGTGTGTGTCTTTGTTACTGGGTGTCAGTGTTTGTCTTTGTTACTGGGTGTCAGTGTATGTCTTTGTGACTTGGTGTAAGTGATTGTCTGTGTTGCTGGGTATCAGTTTCTGTCTTTGTTACTTGGTGTAAGTGTGTGTCTGTGTTACTGGGTGTCAGTGTATGTCTTTGTTACTTGGTGTCAGTGTATGTCTGTGTACTTGGTGTAAGTGTGTGTCTTTGTTACTTGGTGTCAGTGTATGTCTGTGTTACTTGGTGTAAGTGTATGTCTTTGTTACTTGGTGTCAGTGTATGTCTTTGTTACTTGGTGTACGTGTGTGTCTTTGTTACTTGGTGTAAGTGTATGTCTTTGTTACTTGGTGTCTGTGTATGTCTGTGTTACTTGGTGTAAGTGTGTGTCTTTGTTATTTGGTGTAAGTGTTTGTCTTTGTTACTTGGTGTCAGTGTATGTCTGTGTTACTTGGTGTAAGTGCATGTCATTGTTACTTGGTGTCAGTGTATGTCTTTGTTACTTGGTGTAAGTGTGTGTCTGTGTTACTGGGTATCAGTGTATGTCTTTGTTACTTGGTGTCTGTGTATGTCTGTGATACTTGGTGTAAGTGTGTGTCTGTGTTACTGGGTATCAATGTATGTCTTTGTTACTTGGTGTAAGTGTGTGTCTGTGTTACTGGGTATCAGTGTATGTCTTCGTTACTTGGTGTCTGTGTATGTCTTTGTTACTGGGTGTCAGTGTATGCCTTTGTTACTTGTTGTCAGTGTATGTCTTTGTTACTGGGTGTCAGTGTATGTTTTTGTTACTGGGTGTCAGTGTATGTCTTTGTTACTTGGTGTCCGTGTGTGTCTGTGTTACTGGGTGTCAGTGTATGTCTTTGTTACTGGGTGTCAGTGCATGCCTTTGTTACTTGTCGTCAGTGTATGCCTTTTTACATGGTGTCAGTGTATGTCTTTGTTACTTGGTGTAAGTGTGTGTCTGTGTTACTGGGTATCAGTGAATGTCTTTGTTACTTGATGTCAGTGTATGTCTTTGTTACTTGGTGTAAGTGTGTGTCTGTGTTACTGGGTATCAGTGTATGTCATTGTTACTTGGTGTCAGTGTGTGCCTTTGTTACTTGGTGTCATTGTGTGTCTTTGTTACTGGGTGTCAGTGTATGTCTTTGCTACTGGGTGTCAGTGTATGTCTTTGTGACTTGGTGAAAGTGTGTGTCTTTGTTACTGGGTATCAGTGTATGTCTTTGTTACTTGGTGTCTGTGTATGTCTGTGATACTTGGTGTAAGTGTGTGTCTGTGTTACTGGGTATCAATGTATGTCTTTGTTACTTGGTGTAAGTGTATGTCTTCGTTACTTTGTGTCTGTGTATGTGTTTCTTACTTGGTGTCAGTGTGTGTCTTTGTTACTTGATGTCAGTGTATGTCTTTGTTACTTGGTGTAAGTGTGTATCTGTGTTACTGGGGATCAGTGAATGTCTTTGTTACTTGGTGTCAGTGTATGTCTTTGTTACTGGGTGTCAGTGTATGTTTTTGTTACTGGTTGTCAGTGTATGTCTTTGTTACTTGGTGTCCGTGTGTGTCTGTGTTACTGGGTGTCAGTGTATGTCTTTCTTACTGGGTGTCAGTGTATGCCTTTGTTACTTGTTGTCAGTGTATGTCTTTGTTACTGGGTGTCAGTGTATGTTTTTGTCACTGGGTGTCAGTGTATGTCTTTGTTACTTGGTGTCCGTCTGTGTCTGTGTTACTGGGTGTCAGTGTATGTCTTTGTTACTGGGTGTCAGTGCATGCCTTTGTGACTTGTTGTCAGTGTATGTCTTTTTACATGGTGTCAGTGTATTTCTTTGTTACTTGGTGTAAGTGTGTGTCTGTGTTACTGGGTATCAGTGAATGTCTTTGTTACTTGGTGTCAGTGTATGTCTTTGTTACTTGGTGTAAGTGTGTGTCTGTGTTACTGGGTATCAGTGTATGTCATTGTTACTTGGTGTCAGTGTGTGCCTTTGTTACTTGGTGTCATTGTGTGTCTTTGTTACTGGGTGTCAGTGTATGTCTTTGTTACTGGGTGTCAGTGTGTGTCTTTGTGACTTGGTGTAATGGTGTGTCTATGTTACTGGGTATCAGTGTCTGTCATTGTTACTTGGTGTAAGTGTATGTCTGTGTTACTTGGTGTAAGTGTGTGTCTTTGTTACTTGGTGCAAGTGTATGTCTTTGTTACTTGGTGTCAGTGTATGTCTGTGTTACTTGGTGTAAGAGTGTGTCTTTGTTACTTGGTGTCAGCGTGTGTCTTTGTTACTGGGTGTCAGTGTTTGTCTTTGTTACTGGGTGACAGTGTATGTCTTTGTGACTTGGTGTAAGTGATTGTCTGTGTTGCTGGGTATCAGTTTCTGTCTTTGTTACTTGGTGTAAGTGTGTGTCTGTGTTACTGGGTGTCAGTGTATGTCTTTGTTACTTGGTGTCAGTGTATGTCTGTGTACTTGGTGTAAGTGTGTGTCTTTGTTACTTGGTGTCAGTGTATGTCTGTGTTACTTCGTGTAAGTGCATGTCTTTGTTACTTGGTGTCAGTGTATGTCTTTGTTACTTGGTGTAAGTGTGTGTCTTTGTTACTTGGTGTAAGTGTATGTCTTTGTTACTTGGTGTCTGTGTATGTCTGTGTTACTTGGTGTAAGTGTGTGTCTTTGTTATTTGGTGTAAGTGTTTGTCTTTGTTACTTGGTGTCAGTGTATGTCTGTGTTACTTGGTGTAAGTGTATGTCTTTGTTACTTGGTGTCAGTGTATGTCTTTGTTACTTGGTGTAAGTGTGTGACTGTGTTACTGGGTATGAATGTATGTCTTTGTTACTTGGTGTAAGTGTGTGTCTGTGTTACTGGGTATCAGTGTATGTCTTCGTTACTTGGTGTCTGTGTATGTCTTTGTTACTTGGTGTCAGTGTTTGTCTTCGTTACTTGATGTCAGTGTTTGTCTTTGTTAAATGGTGTAAGTGTGTATCTGTGTTACTGGGGATCAGTGAATGTGTTTGTTACTTGGTGTCAGTGTATGTCTTTGTTACTGAGTGTCAGTGTATGTTTTTGTTACTGGGTGTCAGTGTATGTCTTTGTTACTTGGTGTCCGTGTGTGTCTGTGTTACTGGGTGTCAGTGTACGTCTTTGTTACTGGGTGTCAGTGTATGCCTTTGTTACTTGTTGTCAGTGTATGTCTTTTTACATGGTGTCAGTGTATGTCTTTGTTACTTGGTGTAAGTGTGTGTCTGTGTTACTTGGTATCAGTGAATGTCTTTGTTACTTGGTGTCAGTGTATGTCTTTGTTACTTGGTGTAAGTGTGTGTCTGTGTTACTGGGTATCAGTGTATGTCATTGTGACTTGGTGTCAGTGTGTGCCTTTGTTACTTGTTGTCATTGTGTGTCTTTGTTACTGGGTGTCAGTGTATGTCTTTGTTACTGGGTGTCAGTGCATGTCTTTGTGACTTGGTGTAAGTGTGTGTCTGTGTTGCTGGGTATCAGTGTCTGTCATTGTTACTTGGTGTAAGTGTGTGTCTGGGTTGGTGGGTATCAGTGTATGTCTTTGTTACTTGGTGTCAGTGTATGTCTGTGTTACTTGGTGTAAGTGTGTGTCTTTGTTACTTGGTGTCAGTGTATGTCTGTGTTACTTGGTGTAAGTGTATGTCTTTGTTACTTGGTGTCAGTGTATGTCTTTGTTCCTTGTTGTCAGTGTATGTCTTTGTTACATGGTGCAAGTGTGTGTCTGTGTTACTGGGTATCGGTGTATGTCTTTGTTAATTGGTGTCTGTGTATGTCTGTGATACTTGGTGTAAGTGTGTGTCTGTGTGGCTGGGTATCAGTGTATGTCTTTGTTACTTGGTGTAAGTGTGTGTCTGTGTTACTGGGTATCAGTGTATGTCTTTGTATACTTGGTGTCAGTGTGTGTCTTTGTTACTTGGTGTCAGTGTGTTTCTTTGTAACTGGGTGTCAGTGTTTGTCTTTGTCACTGGGTGTCAGTGTGTGTCTTTGTGACTTGGTGTTAGTGAGTGTCTGTGTGACTGGTAATCAGTGTATGTCTTTGTTTCTGGGTACCAGTGTCTGTCTTTGTTACTTGGTGTAAGTGTGTGTCTGTGCAACTGGGTATCAGTGTATGTCTTTGTTACTTGGTGTCAGTGTATGTCTGTGTACTTGGTGTAAGTGTGTGTCTTTGTTTCTTGGTGTCAGTGTTTGTCTGTGTTACTTGGTGTTAGTGTATGTCTTTGTTACTTGGTGTCAGTGCATGTCTTTGTTACTTGGTGTAAGTGTACGTCTTTGTTACATGGTGTCAGTGCATGTCTTTGTTACTTGGTGGAAGTGTATGCCATTGTTTCTTGGTGTCAGTGTATGTCTCTGTTACTTGGTGTAAGTGTGTGTCTGTGTTACTGGGTATCAGTGTATGTCTTTGTTACTTGCTGTCATTCTCTGTCTTTGTTACTTGGTGTAAGTGTGTGTCTGTGTTACTGGGTATCATTGTATGTCTTTGTTACTTGGGGTAAGTGTATGTCTGTGTTACTTGGAGTAAGTGTGTGTCTGTGTTTTCTGGGTATCAGTGTATGTCTTTGTTACTTGGTGTCAGTGTATGTCTTTGCTACTTGGTGTAAGTGTATGTTTTTGTTACTTGGTGTCAGTGTATGTCTGTGTTACTTGGTGTAAGTGTATGTATTTGTTGCTTGGTGTCAGTGTATGTCTTTGTTGCTTGGAGTCAGTGTATGTCTTTGTTGCTTGGTGTCAGTGTATGCCTTTGATACTTGGTGTAATTGTATGTCTGTGTTACTGGGTATCAGTGTCTGTCTTTGTTACATAGTGTAAGTGTGTGTCTGTGTTACTGGGGATCAGTGTATTACTTTGTTACTAGGTGTCAGGGTATGTCTGTGTTACTTGGTGTAAGTGTATGTCTTTGTTACTTGTTGACAGTGTATGTCTTTGTTACTTGGTGTAAGTGTGTGTCTGTGTTACTGGGAATCAGTGTATGTCTTTGTTACTTGGTGTCTGTGTGTGTCTGTGTTACTTGGTGTAAGTGTGTGTCTGTGTAACTGGGTATCAGTGTATGTCTTTGTTACTTGGTGTAAATGTGTGTCTGTGTTACTGGGTATCAGTGTATGACTTTGTTACTTGGTGTCAGTGTATGTCTTTGTTACTTGGTGTCAGTGTACGTCTTTGTTACTTGGTGTAAGTGTGTGTCTGTGTTACTGGGTATCAGTGTATGTCCTTGTTAATTGGTGTCAGTGTATGTCTTTGTTACTTGGTGTAAGTGTGTGTCTGTGTTACTGGGTATCGGTGTATGTCTTTGTTACTTGGTGTCAGTGTGTGTCTTTGTTACTGGTTGTCAGTGCATGTCTTTGTTACTGGGTGTCAGTGTATGTCTTTGTTACTTGGTGTTAGTATATGTCTTTGTTACTTGGTGCCCGTGTGTCTTTGTTACTGGGTGTCAGTGCATGTCTTTGTTACTTGGTATCAGTGTCTGTCTTTGTTACTTGGTGTAAGTGTGTGTCTGTGCAACTGGGTATCAGTGTATGTCTTTGTTACTTGGTGTCAGTGTATGTCTGTGTACTTGGTGTAAGTGTGTGTCTTTGTTTCTTGGTGTCAGTGTTTGTCTGTGTTACTTGGTGTTAGTGTATGTCTTTGTTACTTGGTGTCAGTGCATGTCTTTGTTACTTGGTGTAAGTGTACGTCTTTGTTACATGGTGTCAGTGCATGTCTTTGTTACTTGGTGGAAGTGTATGCCATTGTTTCTTGGTGTCAGTGTATGTCTCTGTTACTTGGTGTAAGTGTGTGTCTGTGTTACTGGGTATCAGTGTATGTCTTTGTTACTTGCTGTCATTCTCTGTCTTTGTTACTTGGTGTAAGTGTGTGTCAGTGTTACTGGGTATCATTGTATGTCTTTGTTACTTGGGGTAAGTGTATGTCTGTGTTACTTGGAGTAAGTGTGTGTCTGTGTTACTGGGTATCAGTGTATGTCTTTGTTACTTGGTGTCAGTGTATGTCTTTGTTACTTGGTGTAAGTGTATGTCTTTGTTACTTGGTGTCAGTGTGTGTCTGTGTTACTTGGTGTAAGTGTATGTATTTGTTGCTTGGTGTCAGTGTATGTCTTTGTTGCTTGGAGTCAGTGTATGTCTTTGCTACTTGGTGTCAGTGTATGCCTTTGATACTTGGTGTAATTGTATGTCTGTGTTACTGGGTATCAGTGTCTGTCTTTGTTACATAGTGTAAGTGTGTGTCTGTGTTACTGGGGATCAGTGTATTTCTTTGTTACTAGGTGTCAGGGTATGTCTGTGTTACTTGGTGTAAGTGTATGTCTTTGTTACTTGTTGTCAGTGTATGTCTTTGTTACTTGGTGTAAGTGTGTGTCTGTGTTACTGGGTATCAGTGTATGTCTTTGTTACTTGGTGTCTGTGTGTGTCTGTGTTACTTGGTGTAAGTGTGTGTCTGTGCAACTGGGTATCAGTGTATGTCTTTGTTACTTGGTGTAAATGTGTGTCTGTGTTACTGGGTATCAGTGTATGACTTTGTTACTTGGTGTCAGTGTATGTCTTTGTTACTTGGTGTCAGTGTACGTCTTTGTTACTTGGTGTAAGTGTGTGTCTGTGTTACTGGGTATCAGTGTATGTCCTTGTTAATTGGTGTCAGTGTATGTCTTTGTTACTTGGTGTAAGTGTGTGTCTGTGTTACTGGGTATCGGTGTATGTCTTTGTTACTTGGTGTCAGTGTGTGTCTTTGTTACTGGGTGTCAGTGCATGTCTTTGTTACTGGGTGTCAGTGTATGTCTTTGTTACTTGGTGTTAGTATATGTCTTTGTTACTTGGTGCCCGTGTGTCTTTGTTACTGGGTGTCGGTGCATGTCTTTGTTACTTGGTATCAGTGTCTGTCTTTGTTACTTGGTGTAAGAGTGTGTCTGTGTTGCTGGGTATCAGTGTATGTCTTTGTTACTTGGTGTCAGTGCAGGTCTATGTTACTTGGAATAAGTGTGTGTCTGTGTTACTTGGTGTAAGTGCATGTCTTTGTTACTTGGTGTCAGTGTGTGTCTGTGTTCCTGGGTATCAGTGTATGTCTTCGTTACTTGGTGTCTGTGTACGTCTTTGTTACTTGGTGTCAGTGTGTGTCTTTGTTACTTGATGTCAGTGTATGTCTTTGTTACTTGGTGTAAGTGTGTATCTGTGTTACTGGGGATCAGTGAATGTCTTTGTTACTTGGTGTCAGTGTATGTCTTTGTTACTGGGTGTCAGTGTATGTTTTTGTTACTGGTTGTCAGTGTATGTCTTTGTTACTTGGTGTCCGTGTGTGTCTGTGTTACTGGGTGTCAGTGTATGTCTTTGTTAATGGGTATCAGTGTATGCCTTTGTTACTTGTTGTCAGTGTATGACTTTGTTACTGGGTGTCATGTATGTTTTTGTTACTGGGTGTCAGTGTATGTCTTTGTTACTTGGCGTCCGTGTGTGTCTGTGTTACTGGGTGTCAGTGTATGTCTTTGTTACTGGGTGTCAGTGCATGCCTTTGTTACTTGTTGTCAGCGTATGTCTTTTTACATGGTGTCAGTGTATGTCTTTGTTACTTGGTGTAAGTGTGTGTCTGTGTTACTGGGTATCAGTGAATGTCTTTGTTACTTGGTGT
The DNA here is from genome assembly GCF_036365525.1 of Heterodontus francisci. Classification (NCBI taxonomy): domain Eukaryota; kingdom Metazoa; phylum Chordata; class Chondrichthyes; order Heterodontiformes; family Heterodontidae; genus Heterodontus; species Heterodontus francisci. Next base: position 2,666,524 of record NW_027140221.1, on the reverse strand, counting down.
CAGTGTATGTCTTTGTTACTTGGTGTAAGTGTGTGTCTGTGTTACTGGGTATCGGTGTATGTCATTGTTACTTGTTGTCAGTGTGTGCCTTTGTTACTTGGTGTCATTGTGTGTCTTTGTTACTGGGTGTCAGTGTATGTCTTTGTTACTGGGTGTCAGTGTATGTCTTTGTGACTTGGTGTAAGTGTGTGTCTGTGTTACTGGGTATCAGTGTCTGTCATTGTTACTTGGTGTAAGTGTGTGTCTGTGTTGCTGGGTATCAGTGTATGTCTTTGTTACTTGGTGTCAGTGTATGTCTGTGTTACTTGGTGTCAGAGTGTGTCTTTGTTACTTGGTGTTAGTGTGTGTCTTTGTTACTGGGTGTCAGTGTTTGTCTTTGTTACTGGGTGTCAGTGTATGTCTTTGTGACATGGTGTAAGTGATTGTCTGTGTTGCTGGGTATCAGTTTCTGTCTTTGTTACTTGGTGTAAGTGTGTGTCTGTGTTACTGGGTGTCAGTGTATGTCTTTGTTACTTGGTGTCAGTGAATGTCTGTGTACTTGGTGTAATTGTGTGTCTTTGTTACTTGGTGTCAGTGTATGTCTGTGTTACTTGGTGTAAGTGTATGTCTTTGTTACTTGGTGTCAGTGTATGTCTTTGTTACTTGTTGTAAGTGTGTGCCTTTGTTACTTGGTGTAAGTGTATGTCTTTGTTACTTGGTGTCTGTGTATGTCTGTGTTACTTGGTGCAAGTGTGTGTCTATGTTATTTGGTGTAAGTGTTTGTCTTTGTTACTTGGTGTCAGTGTATGTCTGTGTTACTTGGTGTAAGTGTATGTCTTTGTTACTTGGTGTCATTGTATGTCTTTGTTACTTGGTGTAAGTGTGTGTCTGTGTTACTGGGTATCAGTGTATGTCTTTGTTACTTGGTGTCTGTGTATGTCTGTGATACTTGTTGTAAGTGTGTGTCTGTGTTACTGGGTATCAATGTATGTCTTTGTTACTTGGTGTAAGTGTGTGTCTGTGTTACTGGGTATCAGTGTATGTCTTCGTTACTTGGTGTCTGTGTATGTCTTTGTTACTTGGTGTCAGTGTGTGTCTTCGTTACTTGATGTCAGTGTATGTCTTTGTTACTTGGTGTAAGTGTGTATCTGTGTTACTGGGGATCAGTGAATGTGTTTGTTACTTGGTGTCTGTGTATGTCTTTGTTACTGGGTGTCAGTGTATGTTTTTGTTACTGGGTGTCAGTGTATGTCTTTGTTACTTGGTGTCCGTGTGTGTCTGTGTTACTGGGTGTCAGTGTACGTCTTTGTTACTGGGTGTCAGTGTATGCCTTTGTTACTTGTTGTCAGTGTATGTCTTTTTACATGGTGTCAGTGTATGTCTTTGTTACTTGGTGTAAGTGTGTGTCTGTGTTACTTGGTATCAGTGAATGTCTTTGTTACTTGGTGTCAGTGTATGTCTGTGTTACTTGATGTAAGTGTATGTCTTTGTTACTTGGTGTCATTGTATGTCTTTGTTACTTGGTGTAAGTGTGTGTCTGTGTTACTGGGTATCAGTGTATGTCTTTCTTACTTGGTGTCTGTGTATGTCTGTGATACTTGGTGTAAGTGTGTGTCTGTGTTACTGGGTATCAATGTATGTCTTTGTTACTTGGTGTAAGTGTGTGTCTGCGTTACTGGGTATCAGTGTATGTCTTCGATACTTGGTGTCTGTGTATGTCTTTGTTACTTGGTGTCAGTGTGTGTCTTCGTTACTTGATGTCAGTGTATGTCTTTGTTACTTGGTGTAAGTGTGTATCTGTGTTACTAGGGATCAGTGAATGTGTTTGTTACTTGGTGTCATAGTATGTCTTTGTTACTTGGTGTAAGTGTGTGTCTGTGTTACTGGGTATCAGTGTATGTCATTGTTACTTGGTGTCAGTGTGTGCCTTTGTTACTTGGTGTCATTGTGTGTCTTTGTTACTGGGTGTCAGTGTATGTCTTTGTTACTGGGTGTCAGTGTATATCTTTGTGACTTGGTGTAAGTGCGTGTCTGTGTTGCTGGGTATCAGTGTCTGTCATTGTTACTTGGTGTAAGTGTGTGTCTGTTTTGCTGGGTATCAGTGTATGTCTTTGTTACTTGGTGTCAGTGTATGTCTGTGTTACTTGGTGTAAGTGTGTGTCTTTGTTACTTGGTGTCAGTGTATGTCTGTGTTACTTGGTGTAAGTGTATGTCTTTGTTACTTGGTGTCAGTGTATGTCTTTGTTACTTGTTGTCAGTGTATGTCTTTGTTACATGGTGCAAGTGTGTGTCTGTGTTACTGGGTATCGGTGTATGTCTTTGTTAATTGGTGTCTGTGTATGTCTGTGATACTTGGTGTAAGTGTGTGTCTGTGTGGCTGGGTATCAGTGTATGTCTTCGTTACTTGGTGTAAGTGTGTGTCTGTGTTGCTGGGTATCAGTGTATGTCTTTGTTACTTGGTGTCTGTGTATGTCTTTGTATACTTGGTGTCAGTGTGTGTCTTTGTTACTTGGTGTAAGTGTGTGTCTGTGCAACTGGGTATCAGTGTATGTCTTTGTTACTTGGTGTCAGTGTATGTCTGTGTACTTGGTGTAAGTGTGTGTCTTTGTTTTTTGGTGTCAGTGTATGTCTGTGTTACTTGGTGTTAGTGTATGTCTTTGTTACTTGGTGTCAGTGCATGTCTTTGTTACTTGGTGTAAGTGTACGTCTTTGTTAATTGATGTCAGTGCATGTCTTTGTTACTTGGTGGAAGTGTATGCCTTTGTTACTTGGTGTCAGTGTATGTCTCTGTTACATGGTGTAAGTGTGTGTCTGTGTTACTGGGTATCAGTGTGTTTCTTTGTAACTGGGTGTCAGTGTTTGTCTTTGTTACTGGGTGTCAGTGTGTGTCTATGTTACTGGGTATCAGTGTATGTCTTTGTTACTTGGTGTCAGTGTATGTCTTTGTTACTTGGTGTAAGTGTATGTCTTTGTTACTTGGTGTCAGTGTATGTCTGTGTTACTTGGTGTAAGTGTATGTCTTTGTTGCTTGGTGTCAGTGTATGTCTTTGTTGCTTGGAGTCAGTGTATGTCTTTGCTACTTGGTGTCAGTGTATGTCTTTGATACTTGGTGTAAGTGTATGTCTGTGTTACTGGGTATCAGTGTCTGTCTTTGTTACATGTTTTAAGTGTGTGTCTGTGTTACTGGGGATCAGTGTATTTCTTTGTTACTAGGTGTCAGTGTATGTCTGTGTTACTTGGTGTAAGTGTATGTCTTTGTTACTTGTTGTCAGTGTGTGTCTTTGTTACTTGGTGTAAGTGTGTGTCTGTGTTACTGGGTATCAGTGTATGTCTTTGTTACTTGGTGTCTGTGTGTGTCTGTGTTACTTGGTGTAAGTGTGTGTCTGTGTAACTGGGTATCAGTGTATGTCTTTGTTACTTGGTGTAAGTGTGTTTCTGTGTTACTGGGTATCAGTGTATGTCTTTGTTACTTGGTGTCAGTGTATGTCTTTTTTACTTGATGTAAGTGTGTGTCTGTGTTACTGGGTATCAGTGTATGTCCTTGTTAATTGGTGTCAGTGTATGTCTTTGTTACTTGGTGTAACTGTGTGTCTGTGTTACTGGGTATCAGTGTATGTCTTTGTTACTTGGTGTCAGTGCATGTCTTTGTTACTGGGTGTCAGTGTATGTCTTTGTTACTTGGTGTAAGTATATGTCTTTGTTACTTGGTGCCAGTGTGTCTTTGTTACTGGGTGTCAGTGCATGTCTTTGTTACTGGGTATCAGTGTATGTCTTTGTTACTTGGTGTCTGTGTATGTCTGTGATACTTGGTGTAAGTGTGTGTCTGTGTTACTGGGTATCAATGTATGTCTTTGTTACTTGGTGTAAGTGTGTGTCTGTGTTACTGGGTATCAGTGTATGTCTTCGTTACTTGGTGTCTGTGTATGTCTTTGTTACTTGGTGTCAGTGTGTGTCTTCGTTACTTGATGTCAGTGTATGTCTTTGTTACTTGGTGTAAGTGTGCATCTGTGTTACTGGGGATCAGTGAATGTGTTTGTTACTTGGTGTCTGTGTATGTCTTTGTTACTGGGTGTCAGTGTATGTTTTTGTTACTGGGTGTCAGTGTATGTCTTTGTTACTTGGTGTCCGTGTGTGTCTGTGTTACTGGGTGTCAGTGTACGTCTTTGTTACTGGGTGTCAGTGTATGCCTTTGTTACTTGTTGTCAGTGTATGTCTTTTTACATGGTGTCAGTGTATGTCTTTGTTACTTGGTGTAAGTGTGTGTCTGTGTTACTTGGTATCAGTGAATGTCTTTGTTACTTGGTGTCAGTGTATGTCTGTGTTACTTGATGTAAGTGTATGTCTTTGTTACTTGGTGTCATTGTATGTCTTTGTTACTTGGTGTAAGTGTGTGTCTGTGTTACTGGGTATCAGTGTATGTCTTTCTTACTTGGTGTCTGTGTATGTCTGTGATACTTGGTGTAAGTGTGTGTCTGTGTTACTGGGTATCAATGTATGTCTTTGTTACTTGGTGTAAGTGTGTGTCTGCGTTACTGGGTATCAGTGTATGTCTTCGATACTTGGTGTCTGTGTATGTCTTTGTTACTTGGTGTCAGTGTGTGTCTTCGTTACTTGATGTCAGTGTATGTCTTTGTTACTTGGTGTAAGTGTGTATCTGTGTTACTAGGGATCAGTGAATGTGTTTGTTACTTGGTGTCATAGTATGTCTTTGTTACTTGGTGTAAGTGTGTGTCTGTGTTACTGGGTATCAGTGTATGTCATTGTTACTTGGTGTCAGTGTGTGCCTTTGTTACTTGGTGTCATTGTGTGTCTTTGTTACTGGGTGTCAGTGTATGTCTTTGTTACTGGGTGTCAGTGTATATCTTTGTGACTTGGTGTAAGTGCGTGTCTGTGTTGCTGGGTATCAGTGTCTGTCATTGTTACTTGGTGTAAGTGTGTGTCTGTTTTGCTGGGTATCAGTGTATGTCTTTGTTACTTGGTGTCAGTGTATGTCTGTGTTACTTGGTGTAAGTGTGTGTCTTTGTTACTTGGTGTCAGTGTATGTCTGTGTTACTTGGTGTAAGTGTATGTCTTTGTTACTTGGTGTCAGTGTATGTCTTTGTTACTTGTTGTCAGTGTATGTCTTTGTTACATGGTGCAAGTGTGTGTCTGTGTTACTGGGTATCGGTGTATGTCTTTGTTAATTGGTGTCTGTGTATGTCTGTGATACTTGGTGTAAGTGTGTGTCTGTGTGGCTGGGTATCAGTGTATGTCTTCGTTACTTGGTGTAAGTGTGTGTCTGTGTTGCTGGGTATCAGTGTATGTCTTTGTTACTTGGTGTCTGTGTATGTCTTTGTATACTTGGTGTCAGTGTGTGTCTTTGTTACTTGGTGTAAGTGTGTGTCTGTGCAACTGGGTATCAGTGTATGTCTTTGTTACTTGGTGTCAGTGTATGTCTGTGTACTTGGTGTAAGTGTGTGTCTTTGTTTCTTGGTGTCAGTGTATGTCTGTGTTACTTGGTGTTAGTGTATGTCTTTGTTACTTGGTGTCAGTGCATGTCTTTGTTACTTGGTGTAAGTGTACGTCTTTGTTAATTGATGTCAGTGCATGTCTTTGTTACTTGGTGGAAGTGTATGCCTTTGTTACTTGGTGTCAGTGTATGTCTCTGTTACATGGTGTAAGTGTGTGTCTGTGTTACTGGGTATCAGTGTGTTTCTTTGTAACTGGGTGTCAGTGTTTGTCTTTGTTACTGGGTGTCAGTGTGTGTCTATGTTACTGGGTATCAGTGTATGTCTTTGTTACTTGGTGTCAGTGTATGTCTTTGTTACTTGGTGTAAGTGTATGTCTTTGTTACTTGGTGTCAGTGTATGTCTGTGTTACTTGGTGTAAGTGTATGTCTTTGTTGCTTGGTGTCAGTGTATGTCTTTGTTGCTTGGAGTCAGTGTATGTCTTTGCTACTTGGTGTCAGTGTATGTCTTTGATACTTGGTGTAAGTGTATGTCTGTGTTACTGGGTATCAGTGTCTGTCTTTGTTACATGTTTTAAGTGTGTGTCTGTGTTACTGGGGATCAGTGTATTTCTTTGTTACTAGGTGTCAGTGTATGTCTGTGTTACTTGGTGTAAGTGTATGTCTTTGTTACTTGTTGTCAGTGTGTGTCTTTGTTACTTGGTGTAAGTGTGTGTCTGTGTTACTGGGTATCAGTGTATGTCTTTGTTACTTGGTGTCTGTGTGTGTCTGTGTTACTTGGTGTAAGTGTGTGTCTGTGTAACTGGGTATCAGTGTATGTCTTTGTTACTTGGTGTAAGTGTGTTTCTGTGTTACTGGGTATCAGTGTATGTCTTTGTTACTTGGTGTCAGTGTATGTCTTTTTTACTTGATGTAAGTGTGTGTCTGTGTTACTGGGTATCAGTGTATGTCCTTGTTAATTGGTGTCAGTGTATGTCTTTGTTACTTGGTGTAACTGTGTGTCTGTGTTACTGGGTATCAGTGTATGTCTTTGTTACTTGGTGTCAGTGCATGTCTTTGTTACTGGGTGTCAGTGTATGTCTTTGTTACTTGGTGTAAGTATATGTCTTTGTTACTTGGTGCCAGTGTGTCTTTGTTACTGGGTGTCAGTGCATGTCTTTGTTACTTGGTATCAGTGTCTGTCTTTGTTACTTGGTGTAAGATTGTGTCTGTGTTGCTGGGTATCAGTGTATGTCTTTGTTACTTGGTGTAAGTGTGTGTCTGTGTTACTGGCTTTCAGTGTATGTCATTGTTACTTGTTGTCAGTGTATGACTTTGTTACTTTGTGTAAGTGTATGTCTTTGTTACTTGGTGTCAGTGTATGTCTTTGTTACTTGGTGTCAGTGTCTGTCTGTGTTACATGGTGTAAGTGTTTGTCTGTGTTACTGGGTGTCAGTGTATGTTTTTGTTACTGCGTGTCAGTGTATATCTTTGTGACTTGGTGTAAGTGTGTGTCTGTGTTGCTGGGTATCAGTGTCTGTCATTGCTAGTTGGTGTAAGTGTGTGTCTGTGTTACTGGGTATCAGTGTATGTCTTTCTTACTTGGTGTCTGTGTATGTCTGTGATACTTGGTGTTAGTGTGTGTCTGTGTTACTGGGTATCAATGTATGTCTTTGTTACTTGGTGTAAGTGTGTGTCTGTGTTACTGGGTATCAGTGTATGTCTTCGTTACTTGGTGTCTGTGTATGTCTTTGTTCCTTGGTGTCAGTGTGTGTCTTCGTTACTTGATGTCAGTGTATGTCTTTGTTACTTGGTGTAAGTGTGTATCTGTGTTACTGGGGATCAGTGAATGTGTTTGTTTCTTGGTGTCAGTGTATGTCTTTGTTACTGGGTGTCAGTGTATGTTTTTGTTACTGGGTGTCAGTGTATGTCTTTGTTACTTGGTGTCCGTGTGTGTCTGTGTTACTGGGTGTCAGTGTACGTCTTTGTTACTGGGTGTCAGTGTATGCCTTTGTTACTTGTTGTCAGTGTCTGTCTTTTTACATGGTGTCAGTGTATGTCTTTGTTACTTGGTGTAAGTGTGTGTCTGTGTTACTTGGTATCAGTGAATGTCTTTGTTACTTGGTGTCAGTGTATGTCTTTGTTACTTGGTGTAAGTGTGTGTCTTTGTTACTGGGTATCAGTGTATGTCATTGTTACTTGGTGTCAGTGTGTGCCTTTGTTACTTGGTGTCATTGTGTGTCTTTGTTACTGGGTGTCAGTGTATGTCTTTGTTACTGGGTGTCAGTGTATATCTTTGTGACTTGGTGTAAGTGTGTGTCTGTGTTGCTGGGTATCAGTGTCTGTCATTGTTACTTGGTGTAAGTGTGTGTCTGTGTTGCTGGGTATCAGTGTATGTCTTTGTTACTTGGTGTCAGTGTATGTCTGTGTTACTTGGTGTAAGAGTGTGTCTTTGTTACTTGGTGTCAGTGTATGTCTGTGTTACTTGGTGTAAGTGTATGTCTTTGTTACTTGGTGTCAGTGGATGTCTTTGTTACTTGTTGTCAGTGTATGTCTTTGTTACATGGTGCAAGTGTGTGTCTGTGTTACTGGGTATCGGTGTATGTCTTTGTTAATTGGTGTCTGTGTATGTCTGTGATACTTGGTGTAAGTGTGTGTCTGTGTGGCTGGATATCAGTGTATGTCTTCGTTACTTGGTGTAAGTGTGTGTCTGTGTTACTGGGTATCAGTGTATGTCTTTGTTACTTGGTGTCTGTGTATGTATTTGTATACTTGGTGTCAGTGTGTGTCTTTGTTACTTGGTGTCAGTGTGTTTCTTTGTAACTGGGTGTCAGTGTTTGTCTTTGTTACTGGGTACCAGTGTCTGTCTTTGTTACTTGGTGTAAGTGTGTGTCTGTGCAACTGGGTATCAGTGTATGTCTTTGTTACTTGGTGTCAGTGTATGTCTGTGTACTTGGTGTAAGTGTGTGTCTTTGTTTCTTGGTGTCAGTGTATGTCTGTGTTACTTGGTGTTAGTGTATGTCTTTGTTACTTGGTGTCAGTGCATGTCTTTGTTACTTGGTGTAAGTGTACGTCTTTGTTACTTGGTGTCAGTGCATGTCTTTGTTACTTGGTGGAAGTGTATGCCTTTGTTACTTGGTGTCAGTGTATGTCTCTGTTACTTGGTGTAAGTGTGTGTCTGTGTTACTGGGTATCAGTGTGTTTCTTTGTAACTGGGGGTCAGTGTTTGTCTTTGTTACTGGGTGTCAGTGTGTGTCTGTGTTACTGGGTATCAGTGTATGTCTTTGTTACTTGGTGTCAGTGTATGTCTTTGTTACTTGGTGTAAGTGTATGTCTTTGTTACTTGGTGTCAGTGTATGTCTGTGTTACTTGGTGTAAGTGTATGTCTTTGTTGCTTGGTGTCAGTGTATGTCTTTGTTGCTTGGAGTCAGTGTATGTCTTTGCTACTTGGTGTCAGTGTATGTCTTTGATACTTGGTGTAAGTGTATGTCTGTGTTACTGGGTATCAGTGTCTGTCTTTGTTACATGGTGTAAGTGTGTGTCTGTGTTACTGGGGATCAGTGTATTTCTTTGTTACTAGGTGTCAGTGTATGTCTGTGTTACTTGGTGTAAGTGTATGTCTTTGTTACTTGTTGTCAGTGTGTGTCTTTGTTACTTGGTGTAAGTGTGTGTCTGTGTTACTGGGTATCAGTGTATGTCTTTGTTACTTGGTGTCTGTGTGTGTCTGTGTTACTTGGTGTAAGTGTGTGTCTGTGTAACTGGGTATCAGTGTATGTCTTTGTTACTTGGTGTAAGTGTGTTTCTGTGTTACTGGGTATCAGTGTATGTCTTTGTTACTTGGTGTCAGTGTATGTCTTTTTTACTTGTTGTGTGTGTGTCTGTGTTACTGGGTATCAGTGTATGTCCTTGTTAATTGGTGTCAGTGTATGTCTTTGTTACTTGGTGTAAGTGTGTGTCTGTGTTACTGGGTATCAGTGTATGTCTTTGTTACTTGGTGTCAGTGCATGTCTTTGTTACTGGGTGTCAGTGTATGTCTTTGTTACTTGGTGTAAGTATATGTCTTTGTTACTTGGTGCCAGTGTGTCTTTGTTACTGGGTGTCAGTGCATGTCTTTGTTACTTGGTATCAGTGTCTGTCTTTGTTACTTGGTGTAAGAGTGTGTCTGTGTTGCTGGGTATCAGTGTATGTCTTTGTTACTTGGTGTAAGTGTGTGTCTGTGTTACTGGCTTTCAGTGTATGTCTTTGTTACTTGTTGTCAGTGTATGACTTTGTTACTTTGTGTAAGTGTATGTCTTTGTTACTTGGTGTCAGTGTATGTCTTTGTTACTTGGTGTCAGTGTCTGTCTGTGTTACATGGTGTAAGTGTTTGTCTGTGTTACTGGGTATCAGTGTATGTCTTTGTTACTTGGTGTAAGTGTGTGTCTGTGTTACTGGGTATCAGTGTATGTCTTTGTTACTTGGTATCAGTGTTTGTCTGTGATACTTGGTGTCCGTGTGTGTCTGTGTTACTGGGTGTCAGTGAATGGCTTTGTTACCTGGTCTCAGTGTATGTCTTTGTTACATGCTGTAAGTGCGTGTCTGTGTTACTCGGTATCAGTGCCTGTGTTTGTTACTTGGTGTAAGTGTGTGTCTGTGTTACTGGGTATCAGTGTATGTCTTTGTTACTTGGTGTCAGTGTATCTCTGTGTTACTTGTTGAAACTGTGTGACTGTGTTACTGGGTATCAGTGTATGTCTTTGTGACTTGGTGTCAGTTTATGTCTTTGTTACTGGGTGTCAGTGTGTGTCCTTGTGACTTGGTGTCAGTGTATGGATTTGATACTTGGTGTAAGTTTGTGTCTGTGTTACTGGGTATCAGTGTATGTCTTTTTTACTTGGTGTAAGTGTGTGTCTGTGTTACTGGGTATCAGTGCAGGTCTATGTTGCTTGCTGTAAGTGTGTGTCTTTCTTACTTGGTGTAAGTGCATGTCTTTGTTACTTGGTGTCAGTGTATGTCTGTGTAACTTGGTGTAAGTGTGTGTCTTTGTTAGTTGGTGTAAGTGTATATCTTTGTTACTTGGTGTCAGTGTATGTCTTTGTCATTTGGTGTAAGTGTATGTATTTGTTACTTGGTGTCGGTGTTGTCTGTGATACTTGGTGTAAGTGTTTGTCTGTGTTACTGGGTATCAGTGTATGTCTTTGTTAGTTGGTGTAAGTGTGTGTCTGTGTAACTGGGTATCAGTGTGTGTCTTTGTTACTTGGTGTCAGTGTATGTCTTTGTTACTTGGTGTAAGTGTATGTTTTTGTTACTTGGTGTCAGTGTGTGTCTTTGTTACTGGGTATCAGTGTATGTCTTTGTTAATTTGTGTCAGTGGATGTCTTCGTTACTTGGTGTAAGTGTGTGCCTGTGTTACTGGGTATCAGTGTATGTCTTTGTTACTTGGTGTCTGTGTATGTCTGTGATACTTGGTGTAAGTGTGTGTCAGTGTTACTGGGTATCAGTGTATGTCTTTGTTCCTTGGTGTAAGTGTGTGTCTGTGTTACTGGGTATCAGTGTATGTCTTCGTTACTTGGTGTCTGTGCATGTCTTTGATACTTGGTGTAAGTGTATGTCTGTGTTACTGGGTATCAGTGTCAGTCTTTGTTACTTGGTGTAAGTGTGTGTCTGTGTTACTGGGGATCAGTGTATGTCTTTGTTACTAGGTGTCAGTGCATGCCTCTGTTACTTGGTGTAAGTGTATGTCTTTGTTACTTGTTGTCAGTGTATGTCTTTGTTACTTGGTGTAAGTGTCTGTCTGTGTTACTGGGTATCAGTGTATGTCTTTGTTACTTGGTGTCTGTGTGTGTCTGTGTTACTTGGTGTAAGTGTATGTCTTTTTTACTTGGTGTAAGTGTATGTCTTTGTTACTTGGTGTCAGTGTATGTCTTTTTTACTTGGTGTAAGTGTATGTCTTTGTTTCTTGGTGTCAGTGTACTTCTTTGTTACTTGGTGTAAGTGTGTGTCTGTGTTACTGGGTATCAGTGTATCTCCTTGTTAATTGGTGTCAGTGTATGTCTTTGTTACTTGGTGTAAGTGTGTGTCTGTGTTACAGGGTATCAGTGTATGTCTTCGTTACTTGGAGTCAGTGTGTGTCTTTGTTACTGGGTGTCAGTGCATGTCTTTGTTACTGGGTGTCAGTGTATGTATTTGTTACTTGGTGTAAGTATATGTCTTTGTTACTTGGTGCCAGTGTGTCTTTGTAACTGGGTGTCAGTGCATGTCATTGTTACTTGGTGTCGGTGTTGTCTGTGATACTTGTTGTCAGTGTTTGTCTGTGTTACTGGGTATCAGTGTATGTCTTTGTTAGTTGGTGTAAGTGTGTGTCTGTGTTACTGGGTATCAGTGTGAGTCTTTGTTACTTGGTGTCAGTGCATGTCTTTGTTACTTGGTGTAAGTGTATGTCTTTGTCACTTGGTGTCAGTGTATGTATTTGTTACTTGGTGTAAGTGTGTGTCTTTGTTACTGGGTATCAGTGTATGTCTTTGTTAATTTGTGTCAGTGGATGTCTTTGTTACTTTGTGCAAGTGTGTGTCTGTGTTACTGGGTATCAGTGTATGTCTTTGTTACTTGGTGTCTGTGTATGTCTGTGATACTTGGTGTAAGTGTGTGTCTGTGTTACTGGGTATCAGTGTATGTCTTTGTTCCTTGGTGTAAGTGTGTGTCTGTGTTACTGGGTATCAGTGTATGTCTTCGTTACTTGGTGTCTGTGTATGTCTTTGTTACTTGGTGTCAGTGTGTGTCTTTGTTCCTTGGTGTCAGTGAGTGTCTTTGTTACTGGGTGTCAGTGTTTGTCTTTGTTACTGGGGATCAGTGTATGTCTTTGTGACTTGGTGTAAGTGTTTGTCTGTGTTGCTGGGTATCAGTTTCTCTCTTTGTTACTTGGTGTAAGTGTGTGTCTGTGTTACTGGGTGTCAGTGTATGTCTTTGTTACTTGGTGTCAGTGTATGTCTGTGTACTTGGTGTAAGTGTGTGCCTTTGTTACTTGGTGTCAGTGTATGTCTGTGTTACTTGGTGTAAGTGTATGTCTTTGTTACTTGGTGTCATTGTCTGTCTTTGTTACTGGGTATCAGTGTATGTCTTTGTTCCTTGGTGTAAGTGTGTGTCTGTGTTACTGGGTATCATTGTATGTCTTTGTTACTTGGTGTCTGTGAATGTCTTTGTTACTTGGTGTCAGTGTATGTCTTTGTTACTTGGTGTAAGTGTGTGTCTCAGTTACAGGGTATCAGTGTATGTCTTTGTTAAATTGTGTCAGTGGATGTCTTTGTTACTTGGTGTAAGTGTGTGTCTGTGTTACTGGGTATCAGTGTATGTCTTTGTTACTTGGTGTCTGTGTATGTCTGTGATACTTGGTGGAAGTGTGTGTCTGTGTTACTGGGTATCAGTGTATGTCTTTGTTCCTGGTGTAAGTGCGTGTCTGTGTTACTGGGCATCAGTGTATGTCTTCGTTACTTGGTTTCTGTGTATGTATTTGATACTTGGTGCAAGTGTATGTCTGTGTTACTGGGTATCAGTGTCTGTCTTTGTTACTTGGTGTAAGTGTGTGTCTGTGTTACTGGGGATCAGTGGATGTCTTTGTTACTAGGTGTCAGTGCATGTCTGTGTTACTTGGTGTAAGTGTATGTCTTTGTTACTTGTTGTCAGTGTATATCTTTGTTACTTGGTGTAAGTGTGTGTCTGTGTTACTGGGTATCAGTGTATGTCTTTGTTACTTGGTGTCAGTGTATGTCTTTTTTACTTGGTGTAAGTGTATGTCTTTGTTACTTGGTGTCAGTGTACGTCTTTGTTACTTGGTGTAAGTGTGTGTCTGTGTTACTGGGTATCAGTGTATGTCCTTGTTAATTGGTGTCAGTGTTTGTCTTTGTTACTTGGTGTCAGTGTGTGTCTTTGTTACTGGGTGTCAGTGTATGTCTTTGTTACTTGGTGTAAGTATATGTCTTTGTTACTTGTTGCCAGTGTGTCTTTGTTACTGGGTGTCAGTGCATGTCTTTGTTACTTTGTATCAGTGTCTGTCTTTGTTACTTGGTGTAAGAGTGTGTCTGTGTTGCTGGGTATCAGTGTATGTCTTTGTTACTTGGTGTCAGTGCAGGTTAATGTTACTTGGTGTAAGTGTGTGTCTTTCTTACTTGGTGTAAGTGCATGTCTTTGTTACTTGGTGTCAGTGTATGTCTGTGTAACTTGGTGTAAGTGTGTGTCTTTGTTATTTTGTGTAAGTGTATATCTTTGTTACTTGGTGTCAGTGTATGTCTGTGTTATTTGGTGTAAGTGTATGTATTTGTTACTTGGTGTCGGTGTTGTCTGTGATACTTGGTGTAAGTGTCTGTCTGTGTTACTGGGTATCAGTGTATGTCTTTGTTAGTTGGTGTAAGTGTGTGTCCGATTACTGGGTATCAGTGTGTGTCTTTGTTACTTGCTGTCAGTGTATGTCTTTGTTACTTGGTGTAAGTGTATGTCTTTGTTACTTGGTGTCAGTGTATGTATTTGTTACTTGATGTAAGTATGTGTATTTGTTACTGGGTATCAGTGTATGTCTTTGTTAATTTGTGTCAGTGGATGTCTTTGTTACTTGGAGTAAGTGTGTGTCTGTGGTACTGGGTATCAGTGTGTGTCTTTGTTACTTGGTGTCAGTGTGTGTCTTTGTTACTGGGTGTCAGTGTTTGTCTTTGTTACTGGGTGTCAGTGTATGTCTTTGTGACTTGGTGTAAGTGTTTGTCTGTGTTGCTGGGTATCAGTTTCTCTCTTTGTTACTTGGTGTAAGTGTGTGTCTGTGTTACTGGGTGTCAGTGTAAGTCTTTGTTACTTGGTGTCAGTGTATGTCTGTGTACTTGGTGTAAGTGTGTGTCTTTGTTACTTGGTGTCAGTGTATGTCTGTGTTACTTGGTGTAAGTGTATGTCTTTGTTACTTGGTGTCATTGTCTGTCTTTGTTACTTGGTGTAAGTGTGTGTCTGTGTTACTGGGTATCAGTGTATGTCTTTGTTACTTGGTGTCAATTTATGTCTTTGTTACTTGGTGTCAGTGTATGTCTGTGTTACTTGGTGTAAGTGTGTGTCTGTGTTAGTGGGTATCAGTGTATGTCTTTGTTACTTGGGGTAAGTGTATGTCTTTGTTACTTGGTGTCAGTGTATGTCTTTGTTACTTGGTGTAAGTGTTTGTCTGTGTTACTGAGTATCAGTGTATGTCTTTGTTCCTTGGTGTAAGTGTGTGTCTGTGTTACTGGGTATCATTGTATGTCTTTGTTACTTGGTGTCTGTGCATGTCTTTGTTACTTGGTGTCAGTGTATGTCTTTGTTACTTGGTGTAAGTGTGTGTCTTTGTTACTGGGTATCAGTATATGTCTTTGTTAATTTGTGTCAATGGATGTCTTTGTTACTTGGTGTAAGTGTGTGTCTGTGTTACTGGGTATCAGTGTATGTCTTTGTTACTTGGTGTCTGTGTATGTCTGTGATACTTGGTGTAAGTGTGTGTCTGTGTTACTGGGTATCAGTGTATGTCTTTGTTCCTTGGTGTAAGTGTGTGTCTGTGTTACTGGGTATCAGTGTATGTCTTCGTTACTTGGTGTCTGTGTATGTCTTTGATACTTGGTGGAAGTGTATGTCTGTGTTACTGGGTATCAGTGTCTGTCTTTGTTACTTGGTGTAAGTGTGTGTCTGTGTTACTGGGGATCAGTGTATGTCTTTGTTACTAGGTGTCAGTGCATGTCTGTGTTGCTTTGTGTAAGTGTATGTCTTTGTTACTTGTTGTCAGTGTATGTCTCTGTTACTTGGTGTAAGTGTGTGTCTGTGTTACTGGGTATCAGTGTATGTCTTTGTTACTTGGTGTCTGTGTGTGTCTGCGTTACTTGGTGTAAGTGTGTTTCTGTTTAACTGGGTATCAGTGTATGTCTTTGTTACTTGGTGTAAGTGTGTGTCTGTGTTACTGTTTATCAGTGTATGTCTTTGTTACTTGGTGTCAGTGTATGTCTTTTTTAATTGGTGTAAGTGTATGTCTTTGTTAATTGGTGTCAGTGTACGTCTTTGTTACTTGGTGTAAGTGTGTGTCTGTGTTACTGGGTATCAGTGTATGTCCTTGTTAATTGGTGTCAGTGTATGTCTTTGTTACTTGGTGTCAGTGTATGTCTGTGTTACTGTGTATCAGTGTATGTCTTTGTTACTTGGTGTCAGGTTGTGTCTTTGTTACTGGGTGTCAGTGCATGTCTTTGTTACTTGGTGTCTGTGTATGTCTGTGATACTTGGTGTAAGTGTGTGTCTGTGTTACTGGGTATCAGTGTATGTCTTCGTTACTTGGTGTCAGTGCATGTCTTTGCTACTTGTTGTAAGTGTATGTCTTTGTGACTTGGTGTCAGTGTATGTATTTGTTACTCGGTGTCAGTGTATGTCAAAATACTTGGTGTAAGTGTATGTCTTTGTTACTTGGTGTAATTGTCTTTCTTTGCTACTTGGTGTCAGTGTATGTCTGTGTTACTTGTTGCCAGTGTGTCCTTGTTACTGGGTGTCAGTGCATGTCTTTGTTACTTGGTATCAGTGTCTGTCTTTGTTACTTGGTGTAAGAGTGTGTCTGTGTTGCTGGGTATCAGTGTATGTCTTTGTTACTTGGTGTCAGTGCAGGTCAATGTTACTTGGTGTAAGTGTGTGTCTCTCTTACTTGGTGTAAGTGCATGTCTTTGTTACTTGGTGTCAGTGTATGTCTGTGTAACTTGGTGTAAGTGTGTGTCTTTGTTATTTGGTGTAAGTGTATATCTTTGTTACTTGGTGTCAGTGTATGTCTGTGTTATTTGGTGTCAGTGTATGTATTTGTTACTTGGTGTCGGTGTTGTCTGTGATACTTGGTGTAAGTGTCTGTCTGTGTTACTGGGTATCCGTGTATGTCTTTGTTAGTTGGTGTAAATGTGTGTCCGTGTTACTGGGTATCAGTGTGTGTCTTTGTTACTTGCTGTCAGTGTATGTCGTTGTTACTTGGTGTAAGTGTATGTCTTTGTTACTTGGTGTCAGTGTATGTATTTGTTACTTGGTGTAAGTGTGTGTCTTTGTTACTGGGTATCAGTGTATGTCTTTGTTAATTTGTGTCAGTGGATGTCTTTGTTACTTGGAGTAATTGTGTGTCTGTGGTACTGGGTATCAGTGTGTGTCTTTGTTACTTGGTGTCAGTGTGTGTCTTTGTTACTGGGTGTCAGTGTTTGTCTTTGTTACTGGGTGTCAGTGTATGTCTTTGTGACTTGGTGTAAGTGTTTGTCTGTGTTGCTGGGTATCAGTTTCTCTCTTTTTTACTTGGTGTAAGTGTGTGTCTGTGTTACTGGGTGTCAGTGTAAGTCTTTGTTACTTGCTGTCAGTGTATGTCCGTGTACTTGGTGTAAGTGTGTGTCTTTGTTACTTGGTGTCAGTGTATGTCTGTGTTACTTGGTGTAAGTGTATGTCTTTGTTACTTGGTGCCATTGTCTGTCTTTGTGACTTGGTGTAAGTGTGTGTCTGTGTTACTGGGTATCAGTGTATGTCTTTGTTACTTGGTGTCAATTTATGTCTTTGTTACTTGGTGTAAGTGTATGTCTGTGTTGCTTGGTTTAAGTGTGTGTCTGTGTTAGTGGGTATCAGTGTATGTCTTTGTTACTTGGTGTAAGTGTATGTCTTTGTTACTTGGTGTCAGTGTATGTCTTTGTTACTTGGTGTAAGTGTGTGTCTGTGTTACTGAGTATCAGTGTATGTCTTTGTTCCTTGGTGTAAGTGTGTGTCTGTGTTACTGGGTATCATTGTATGTCTTTGTTACTTGGTGTCTGTGCATGTCTTTGTTACTTGGTGTCAGTGTATGTCTTTGTTACTTGGTGTAAGTGTGTGTCTTTGTTACTGGGTATCAGTATATGTCTTTGTTAATTTGTGTCAGTGGATGTCTTTGTTACTTGGTGGAAGTGTGTGTTTGTGTTACTGGGTATCAGTGTATGTCTTTGTTACTTGGTGTCTGTGTATGTCTGTGATACTTGGTGTAAGTGTGTGTCTGTGTTACTGGGTATCAGTGTATGTCTTTGTTCCTTGGTGTAAGTGTGTGTCTGTGTTACTGGGTATCAGTGTATGTCTTCGTTACTTGGTGTCTGTGTATGTCTTTGATACTTGGTGTAAGTGTATGTCTGTGTTACTGGGTATCAGTGTCTGTCTTTGTTACTTGGTGTAAGTGTGTGTCTGTGTTACTGGGGATCAGTGTATGTCTTTGTTACCAGGTGTCAGTGCATGTCTGTGTTACTTTGTGTAAGTGTATGTCTTTGTTACTTGTTGTCAGTGTATGTCTCTGTTACTTGGTGTAAGTGTGTGTCTGTGTTACTGGGTATCAGTGTATGTCTTTGTTACTTGGTGTCTGTGTGTGTCTGCGTTACTTGGTGTAAGTGTGTTTCTGTGTAACTGGGTATCAGTGTATGTCTTTGTTACTTGGTGTAAGTGTGTGTCTGTGTTACTGGTTATCAGTGTATTTCTTTGTTACTTGGTGTCAGTGTATGTCTTTTTACTTGGTGTAAGTGTATGTCTTTGTTACTTGGTGTCAGTGTACGTCTTTGTTACTTGGTGTAAGTGTGTGTCTGTGTTACTGGGTATCAGTGTATGTCCTTGTTAATTGGTGTCAGTGTATGTCTTTGTTTCTTGGTGTAAGTGTGTGTCTGTGTTACTGGGTATCAGTGTATGTCTTTGTTACTTGGTGTCAGTGTGTGTCTTTGTTACTGGGTGTCAGTGCATGTCTTTGTTACTTGCTGTCTGTGTCTGTCTGTGATACTTGGTGTAAGTGTGTGTCTGTGTTACTGGGTATCAGTGTATGTCTTCGTTACTTGGTGTCAGTGTATGTCTTTGTTACTAGGTGTCAGTGTGTGTCTGTGTTACTGGGCATCAGTGTATGTCTTTGTTACTTGGTGTCAGTGTATGTCAAAATACTTGGTGTAAGTGTATGTCGTTGTTACTTGGTGTAATTGTCTCTCTTTGTTACTTGGTGTCAGTGTATGTCTTTGTGAATTTGAGTAAGCGTGTGTCTGTGTTTCTGGGTATCAGTGTATGTCTTTGTTACTTGGTGTCAGTGTATGTCTTTTTTACTGGGTGTCAGTGTGTGTCTGTGTTACTTGGTGTCAGTGCATGTCTTTGCTACTTGTTGTAAGTGTATGTCTTTGTTACTTGGTGTCAGTGTATGTCTTTGTTACTTGGTGTCAGTGTATGTCAAAATACTTGGTGTAAGTGCATGTCTTTGTTACTTGGTGTAATTGGCTTTCTTTGCTACTTGGTGTCAGTGTATGTCTGTGTTACTTGGTTTAAGTGTGTGTCTTTGTTACTTGCTGTAAGTGCATGTATTTGTTACTTGGTGTCAGTGTATGTCTTTGTTACTTGGTGTAAGTGTGTGCATG
Source organism: Heterodontus francisci (assembly GCF_036365525.1). Lineage (NCBI taxonomy): Eukaryota > Metazoa > Chordata > Chondrichthyes > Heterodontiformes > Heterodontidae > Heterodontus > Heterodontus francisci. Next base: position 2,647,744 of record NW_027140221.1, on the reverse strand, counting down.
TGTTACTGGGCATCAGTGTATGTCTTTTTGACTTGGTATCAGTGTATGTCTTTGTGACTTGGTGTCAGTGTATGTCTTTTTTACTGGGTGCAAGTGTGTGTCTGCGTTACTTGGTGTCAGTGTATGTCAAAATACTTGGTCTCAGTGTTTGTCTTTGTTACTTGGTGCAATTGCCTGTCTTTGTTACTTGGTGTCAGTGCATGTCTGTGTTACTTGGTGTAAGTGTGTGTCTTTGTTACTGGGCATCAGTGTATGTCTTTGTGACTTGGTATCAGTGTATTTCTTTGTGACTTGGTGTCAGTGTATGTCTTTTTTACTGGGTGTCCGTGTGTGTCTGTGTTACTTGTTGTCAGTGCATGTCTTTGTTACTGTGTATCAGTATTTCTCTGTGTTACTGGGTGTCAGTGTGTGTTTGTTTGTGTTACTGGGTGTCAGTGTGTGTCTGTGACAGTAGGTGTCAGTATTTAGTTTAGTTCAGCGATGCAGCACTTCAACAGTCCCTTCGGCCCACCGTGTCTGTGCGGACCATCAACAACCCATTTATACTAATCCTACACTAATCCCGTATTCCTATCACATCCCCACCTATCCCTATATATTTCCCTACCACCTACCTACACTAGGGGCAATTTATGATGGCCAATTAACTTATCAACCTGCAAGTCTTTGGCATGTGGGAGGAAACCGGAGCACCGGGAGGAAACCCACGCAGACACAGGGAGAACTTGCAAACTCCGCACAGGCAGTACCCAGAATCGAACCCGGGTCCCCGGAGCTGTGAGGCTGCGGTGCTAACCACTGCGCCAATGTTCCCTCCCCCAAGTGTGTGCCTGTGTTACTGGGTATCAGTGTATGCCTGTTTTACTTGGTGCCAGTGTGTTTGTTTGTGTTACTGGGTGTCAGTGTGTGTCTGTGTTACTTGGTGTAAGTGTGTGTCTTTGTTACTTGGTGTCAGAGTATGTCTGTGTTACTTGGTGTCAGTGTTTTTGTTTGTGTTACTGGGTGTCAGTGTATGTCTTTTTTACTTGGTGTAAGTGTGTGTCTGTGTTACTGGGTATCAGTGCATGTCTTCGTTAATTGGTGTCATTGTATGTCTGTGTTACTTGGTGTCAGTGTATGTCTGTGTTACTTGGTGTAAGTGTGTGTCTTTGTTACTTGGTGTAAGTGTATGTCTTTGTTACTTGGTGTCAGTGTATGTCTTTGTTACTTGGTGTCAGTGTGTGTCTGTGTTGCTGGGCATCAGTTTATGTCTTTGTGACTTGGTATCAGTGTATGTCTTTGTGTCTTGGTGTCAGTGTAAGTGTTTTTTACTGGGTGTAAGTGTGTGTCTGCGTTACTGGGTATCTGTGTATGTCTTTGTTACTTGGTGTCAGTGTATGTCAAAATACTTGGTGTAAGTGTATGTCTTTGTTACTTGGTGTCAGTGTATGTCTGTGTTACATGGTATAGGTGTGTGTCTGTGTTACTGGGTATCAGTGTAAGTCTTTGTTACTTGGTGTCAGTGTATGTCTGTGTTACATGGTATAAGTGTGTGTCTGTGTTACTGGGTATCAGTGTATGTCTTTGTTACTTGGTGTAAGTGTGTGTCTGTGTTACTGGGAATCAGTGTATGTCTTTGTTACTTGGTGTCAGTGTATGTCTTTGTTACTTGGTGTAAGTGTATGTCTTTGTTACTTGGATTCAGTGTATGACTTTGTTACTTGGTGTCAGTGTATTTCTTTGTTACATGGTGTAAGTGTGTGTCTGTGTTACTGTGCATCAGTGTCTGTCTTTTTTACTTGGTGTAAGTGTGTGTCAGTGTTACTGGGTATCAGTGTATGTCTTTGTTACTTGGTGTAAGTGTGTGTCTTTGTTACTTGGTGTAAGTGTGTGTCTGTGTTACTGGGTGTCAGTGTGTGTTTGTGTGACTTGGTGTCCGTGTGTGTCTGTGTTACTGGGTGTCAGTGTGTGTCTTTGTGACTTGGTTTCAGTGTATGTCTTTGTTACTTGATGTAAGTGTATGTCTTTGTTACTTGGTGTCAGTGTATGTCTTTTTTACTTGGTGTCAGTGTATGTCTGTGTTACTGGGTTTTAGTGTATCTCTTTGTTACTGGGTGTCAGTGTATGTCTTTGTGAATTGGAGTAAGTCTATGTCTGTGTTTCTGGGTATCAGTGTCTGTCTTTGTTACTTGGTGTAAGTACGTGTCTGTGTTACTTGTTGTAACTGTGTGACTGTGTTACTGGGTATCAGCGTATGCCTTTGTGACTTGGTGTCAGTGTATGTCTTTGTTACTGGGTGTCAGTCTGTGTCTTTGTGACTTGGTTTCAGTGTATGTCTTTGTTACTTGGTGTCATTGTATGTCTTTGTTACTTGGTGTCAGTGTATGTCTTTTTTACTTGGTGTCAGTGTATGTCTGTGTTACTGGGTATTAGTGTATCTCTTTGTTACTTGGTGTCAGTGTATGTCTTTGTTACTTGGTGGAAGTGTATGTCTTTGTTACTTGGTGTCATTGTATGTCTTTGTTACCTGGTGTCAGTGTATGTCAAAATACTTGGTGTAAGTGTATGTCGTTGTTACTTGGTGTAATTGTCTCTCTTTGTTACTTGGTGTCAGTGTATGTCTTTGTGAATTTGAGTAAGCGTGTGTCTGTGTTTCTGGGTATCAGTGTATGTCTTTGTTACTTGGTGTCAGTGTATGTCTGTGTTACTTGTTGTAACTGTGTGACTGTGTTACTGAGTATCAGTGTATGTCTTTGCGACTTGGTGTCAGTGTATGTCTTTGTTACTGGGTGTCAGTGTGTGTCTTTGTGACTTGGTGTCAGTGTATGTCAAAATACTGTGTGTTAGTGTATGTCTTTGTTACTTGGTGTAATTGTCTGTCTTTCTTACCTGGTGTCAGTGTATGTCTGAGTTACTTGGTGTAAGTGTGTGTCTTTGTTACTTGGTGTAAGCGTATGTCTGTGTTACATGGCATAAGTGCGTGTCTGTGTTACTGGGCATCAGTGTATGTCTTTGTTATTTGGTGTCAGTGTGTGTCTTTGTTACTTGGTGTCATTGTAGGTCTTTGTTACTTGGTGTCAGTGTATGTCTTTGTTACATGGTGTAAGTGTGTGTCTGTGTTACTGGGTATCAGTGTATGTCTTTTTTACTTGGTGTAAGTGTGTGTCTGTGTTACTGGGGATCAGTGTATGTCTTTGTTACTTGGTGTCAGTGTATGTCTTTGTTACTTGGTGTAAGTTTGTGTCTGTGTTACTGGGTGTCAGTGTGTGTCTGTGTTACTTGGTGTCCGTGTGTGTCTGTGTTACTGGGTGTCTGTGTATGTCTTTCTTACCTGGTGTCAGTGGATGTCAAAATACTTGGTGTAAGTGTATGGCTTTGTTACTTGGTGTAATTGTCTCTCTTTGTTACTTGGTGTCAGTGTATGTCTTTGTGAATTTGAGTAAGCGTGTGTCTGTGTTTCTGGGTATCAGTGTCTGTCTTTGTTACTTCGTGTAAGTATGTGTCTGTGTTACTGGGTATCAGTGTATGTCTTTGTTACTTGGTGTAAGTGTATGTCTTTGTTACTTGGTGTCAGTGTATGTCTTTGTTACTTGGTGTAAGTGTGTGTCTGTGTTACTGGGTGTCAGTGTGTGTCTCTGTTACTTGGTGTCCGTGTGTGTCTGTGTTACTGGGTGTCAGTGTATGTCTTTGCGACTTGGTGTCAGTGTATGTCTTTGTTACTGGGTGTCAGTGTGTGTCTTTGTGACTTGGTGTCAGTGTATGTCAAAATACTGTGTGTTAGTGTATGTCTTTGTTACTTGGTGTAATTGTCTGTCTTTCTTACCTGGTGTCAGTGTATGTCTGTGTTACTTGGTGTAAGTGTGTGTCTTTGTTACTTGGTGCAAGCTTATGTCCGTGTTACATGGTATAAGTGTGTGTCTGTGTTACTGGGCATCAGTGTATGTCTTTGTTATTTGGTGTCAGTGTGTGTCTTTGTTACTTGGTGTCAGTGTATGTCTTTGTTACTTGGTGTCAGTGTATGTCTTTGTTACATGGTGTAAGTGTGTGTCTGTGTTACTGGGCATCAGTGCATGTATTTTTTACTTGGTGTAAGTGTGTGTCTGTGTTACTGGGTGTCAGTGTGTGTCTGTGTTACTTGGTGTCCGTGTGTGTCTGTGTTACTGGGTGTCAATGTATGTCTTTGTTACCTGGTGTCAGTGCATGTCAAAATACTTGGTGTAAGTGTATGTCTTTGTTACTTGGTGTAATTGTCTCTCTTGGTTACTTGGTGTCAGTGTATGTCTTTGTGAATTTGAGTAAGCGTGTGTCTGTGTTTCTGGGTATCAGTGTCTGTCTTTGTTACTTGGTGTAAGTATGTGTCTGTGTTACTGGGTATCAGTGTATGTCTTTGTTACTTGGTGTCAGTGTATGTCTGTGTTACTTGTTGTAACTGTGTGGCTGTGTTACTGGGTATCAGTGTATGTCTTTGCGACTTGGTGTCAGTGTATGTCTTTGTTACTGGGTGTCAGTGTGTGTCTTTGTGACTTGGTGTCAGTGTATGTCAAAATACTGTGTGTTAGTGCGTGTCTTTGTTACTTGGTGTAATTGTCTGTCTTTCTTACCTGGTGTCAGTGTATGTCTGTGTTACTTGGTGTACGTGTGTGTCTTTGTTACTTGGTGTAAGCGTATGTCTGTGTTACATGGTATAAGTGTGTGTCTGTGTTACTGGGTATCAGTGTATGTCTTTTTTACTTGGTGTAAGTGTGTGTCTGTGTTACTGGGTATCAGTGTATCTCTTTGTTACTTGGTGTCAGTGTATGTCTTTGTTACTTGGTGTAAGTGCATGTCTTTGTTACTTGGTGTCAGTGTATGTCTTTTTACTTGGTGCAATTGTGTGTCTGTGTTACTGGGCATCAGTGTATGTCTTTGATATTTGGTGTCAGTGTGTGTCTTTGTTATTTGGTGTCAGTGTATGTGTTTGTTACTTGGTGTCAGTGTATGTCTTTGTTAGATGGTGTAAGTGTGTGTCTGTGTTACTGGGTATCAGTGTATGTCTTTTTTACTTGGTGTAAGTGTGTGTCTGTGTTACTGGGTATCAGTGTATGTCTTTGTTCCTTGGAGTCAGTGTATGTCTTTGTTACTTGGTGTAAGTGTATGTCTTTGTTACTTGGTGTCAGTGTATGTCTTTGTTACTTGGTGTCAGTGTATGTCAAAATACTTGGTGTAAGTGTATGTTTTTGTTTCTAGGTGCAATTGCCTGTCTTTGTTACTTGGTGTCAGTGTATGTCTGTGTTACTTGGTGTAAGTGTGTGTCTTTGTTACTGGGCATCAGTGTATGTCTTTGTGACTTGGTATCAGTATATGTCTTTGTGACTTGGTGTCAGTGTATGTCTTTTTTACTGGGTGTCCGTGTGTGTCTGTGTTACTTGTTGTCAGTGCATCAGTGTTTCTCTGTGTTACTGGGTGTCAGTTTGTGTTACTGGGTGTCAGTGTGTGTCTGTGACACTAGGTGTCAGTATTTAGTTTAGTTCAGCGATGTAGCACTTGAACAGTCCCTTCGGCCCACCGAGTCTGTGCCGACCATCAACAACCCATTTATACTAATCCTACACTAATCCCGTATTCCCATCACATCCCCACCTATCCCTATATATTTCCCTCCCACCTACTTATACTAGGGGCAATTTATGATGGCCAATTAACTTATCAACCTGCAAGTCTTTGGCATGTGGGAGGAAACCGGAGCACCGGGAGGAAACCCACGCAGACACAGGGAGAACTTGCAAACTCCGCACAGGCAGTACCCAGAATCGAACCCGGGTCCCTGGAGCTGTGAGGCTGCGGTGCTAACCACTGCGCCAATGTTCCCTCCCCAGGTGTGTGCCTGTGTTACTGGGTATCAGTGTATGTCTGTTTTACTTGGTGCCAGTGTGTTTGTTTGTGTTACTGGGTGTCAGTGTGTGTCTGTGTTACTTGGTGTAAGTGTGTGTCTTTGTTACTTGGTGTCAGAGTATGTCTGTGCTACTTGGTGTCAGTGTGTTTGTTTGTGTTACTGGGTGTCAGTGTATGTCTTTTTACTTGGTGTAAGTGTGTGTCTGTGTTCCTGGGCATCAGTGCATGTCTTCGTGACTTGGTGTCATTGCACGTCTGTGTTACTTGGTGTCAGTGTATGTCTGTGTTACTTGGTGTAAGTGTGTGTCTTTGTTACTTGGTGTAAGTGTATGTCTTTGTTACTTGGTGTCAGTGTATGTCTTTGTTACTTGGTGCCAGTGTGTGTCTGTGTTGCAGGGCATCAGTGTATGTCTTTGTGACTTGGTATCAGTGTATGTCTTTGTGACTTGGTGTCAGTATAAGTGTTTTTTACTGGGTGTAAGTGTGTGTCTGCGTTACTGGGTATCAGTGTATGTCTTTGTTACTTGGTGTCAGTGTATGTCAAAATACTTGGTGTAAGTGTATGTCTTTGTTACTTGGTGTCAGTGTATGTCTTTGTTACTTGGTGTAAGTGTGTGTCTGTGTTACTTGGTGTCCGTGTGTGTCTGTGTTACTGGGTGTCAGTGAATGTCTTTGTTACCTGGTATCAGTGTATGTCTGTGTTACATGGTATAAGTGTGTGTCTGTGTTACTGGGTATCAGTGTAAGTCTTTCTTACTTGGTGTCAGTGTATGTCTGTGTTACATGGTATAAGTGTGTGTCGGTGTTACTGGGTATCAGTGTATGTCTTTGCTACTTGGTGTAAGTGTGTGTCTGTGTTACTGGGTATCAGTGTATGTCTTTGTTACTTGGTGTCAGTGTATGTCTTTGTTACTTGGTGTAAGTGTATGTCTTTGTTCCTTGGATTCAGTGTATGTCTTTGTTACTTGGTGTCAGTGTATGTCTTTGTTACATGGTGTAATTGTGTGTCTGTGTTACTGTGTATCAGTGTCTGTCTTTTTTACTTGGTGTAAGTGTTTGTCTGTGTTACTGGGTATCAGTGTGTGTCTTTCTAACTTGGTGTCACTGTATGTCCATGTTACTTGGTGTAAGTGTGTGTCTGTGTTACTGGGTGTCAGTGTGTGTCTGTGTTACTTGGTGTCCGTGTATGTCTGTGTTACTGGGTGTCAGTGTATGTCTTTGTTACCTGGTGTAATTGTCTCTCTTTGTTACTTGGTGTCAGTGTATGTCTTTGTGAATTGGAGTAAGTGTGTGTCTGTGTTTCTGGGTATCAGTGTCTGTCTTTGTTACTTGGTGTAAGTATGTGTCTGTGTTACTTGTTGTAACTGTGTGACTGTGTTACTGGGTATCAGTGTATGTCTTTGTGACTTGGTGTCAGTGTATGTCTTTGTTACTTGGTGTAAGTGTATGTCTTTGTTACTTGGTGTCAGTGTATGTCTTTTTTAATTGGTGTCAGTGTATGTCTTTGCTACATGGTGTAAGTGTGTGTCTGTGTTACTGGGTATCAGTGTATGTCTTTTTTACTTGGTGTAAGTGTGTGTCTGTGTTACTGGGTATCAGTGTATGTCTTTGTTACTTGGTGTCAGTGTATGTCTTTGTTACTTGGTGTAAGTGTATGTCTTTGTTACTTGGTGTCAGTGTATGTCTTTGTTACTTGGTGTAAGTGTGTGTCTGTGTTACTGGGTTTCAGTGTGTGTCTCTGTTACTTTGTGTCCGTGTGTGTCTGTGTTACTGGGTGTCAGTGTATGTCTTTGTTACCTGGTGTCAGTGTATGTCAAAATACTTGGTGTAAGTGTATGTCTTTGTTACCTGGTGTAATTGTCTCTCTTTGATACTTGGTGTCAGTGTATGTCTTTGTGAATTTGAGTAAGCGTGTGTCTGTGTTTCTGGGTATCAGTGTCTGTCTTTGTTACTTGGTGTAAGTATGTGTCTGTGTTACTGGGTGTCAGTGTATGTCTTTGTTACTTGGTGTCAGTGTATGTCTGTGTTACTTGTTGTAACTGTGTGACTGTGTTACTGAGTATCAGTGTATGTCTTTGCGACTTGGTGTCAGTGTATGTCTTTGTTACTGGGTGTCAGTGTGTGTCTTTGTGACTTGGTGTCAGTGTATGTCAAAATACTGTGTGTTAGTGTATGTCTTTGTTACTTGGTGTAATTGTCTGTCTTTCTTACCTGGTGTCAGTGTATGTCTGAGTTACTTGGTGTAAGTGTGTGTCTTTGTTACTTGGTGTAAGCGTATGTCTGTGTTACATGGTATAAGTGTGTGTCTGTGTTACTGGACATCAGTGTATGTCTTTGTTATTTGGTGTCATTGTGTGTCTTTGTTACTTGGTGTCAGTGTATGTCTTTGTTACTTGGTGTCAGTGTATGTCTTTGTTACATGGTGTAAGTGTGTGTCTGTGTTACTGGGTATCAGTGTATGTCTTTTTTACTTGGTGTAAGTGTGTGTCTGTGTTACTGGGTATCAGTGTATGTCTTTGTTACTTGGTGTCAGTGTATGTCTTTGTTACTTGGTGTAAGTGTATGTCTTTGTTACCTGGTGTCAGTGCATGTCTTTGTTACTTGGTGTAAGTTTGTGTCTGTGTTCCTGGGTGTCAGTGTGTGTCTGTGTTACTTGGTGTCCGTGTGTGTCTGTGTTACTGGGTGTCTGTGTATGTCTTTGTTACCTGGTGTCAGTGTATGTCAAAATACTTGCTGCAAGTGTATGTCTTTGTTACTTGGTGTAATTGTCTCTCTTTGTTACTTGGTGTCAGTGTATGTCTTTGTGAATTTGAGTAAGCGTGTGTCTGTGTTTCTGGGTATCAGTGTCTGTCTTTGTTACTTGGTGTAAGTATGTGTCTGTGTTACTGGGTATCAGTGTATGTCTTTGTTACTTGGTGTCAGTGTATGTCTGTGTTACTTGTTGTAACTGTGTGGCTGTGTTACTGGGTATAAGTGTATGTCTTTGTTACTTGGTGTAAGTGTATGTCTTTGTTACTTGGTGTCAGTGTATGTCTTTGTTACTTGGTGTAAGTGTGTGTCTGTGTTACTGGGTGTCAGTGTGTGTCTCTGTTACTTGGTGTCCGTGTGTGTCTGTGTTACTGGGTGTCAGTGTATGTCTTTGCGAATTGGTGTCTGTATGTCTTTGTTACTGGGTGTCAGTGTGTGTCTTTGTGACTTGGTGTCAGTCGATGTCAAAATACTGTGTGTTAGTGTATGTCTTTGTTACTTGGTGTAATTGTCTGTCTTTCTTACATGGTGTCAGTGTATGTCTGTGTTACTTGGTGTAAGTGTGTGTCTTTGTTACTTGGTGTAATCGTATGTCTGTGTTACATGGTATAAGTGTGTGTCTGTGTTACTGGGCATCAGTGTATGTCTTTGTTATTTGGTGTCAGTGTGTGTCTTTGTTACTTGGTGTCAGTGTATGTCTTTGTTACTTGGTGTCAGTGTCTGTCTTAGTTACATGGTGTATGTGTGTGTCTGTGTTACTGGGTATCAGTGTATGTCTTTTTTACTTGGTGTAAGTGTGTGTCTGTGTTACTGGGTATCAGTGTATGTCTTTGTTACTTGGTGTCAGTGTATGTCTTTGTTACTTGGTGTAAGTGTATGTCTTTGTTACTTGGTGTCAGTGTATGTCTTTGTTACTTGGTGTAAGTGTGTGTCTGTGTTACTGGGTGTCAGTGTGTGTCTGTGTTACTTGGTGTCCGTGTGTGTCTGTGTTACTGGGTGTCAATGTATGTCTTTGTTACCTGGTGTCAGTGTATGTCAAAATACTTGGTGTAAGTGTATGTCTTTGTTACTTGGTGTAATTGTCTCTCTTTGTTACTTGGTGTCAGGATATGTCTTTGTGAATTTGAGTAAGCGTGTGTCTGTGTTTCTGGGTATCAGTGTCTGTCTTTGTTACTTGATGTAAGTATGTGTCTGTGTTACTGGGTATCAGTGTATGTCTTTGTTACTTGGTGTCAGTGTATGTCTGTGTTACTTGTTGTAACTGTGTGGCTGTGTTACTGGGTATCAGTGTATGTCTTTGCGACTTAGTGTCAGTGTATGTCTTTGTTACTGGGTGTCAGTGTGTGTCTTTGTGACTTGGTGTCAGTGTATGTCAAAATACTGTGTGTTAGTGTGTGTCTTTGTTACTTGGTGTAATTGTCTGTCTTTCTTACCTGGTGTCAGTGAAAGGTTTTGTGAAAGGTAGGTCGTGCCTCACAAACCTTATTGAGTTTTTCGAGAAGGTGACCAAACAGGTGGATAAGGGTAAAGCCGTGGATGTGGTGTATATGGATTTCAGTAAGGCGTTTGATAAGGTTCCCCACGGTAGGCTATTGCAGAAAATACGCAAGTATGGGGTTGAAGGTGATTTAGAGCTTTGAATCAGAAATTGGCGAGCTGAAAGAAGACAGGGTGGTGGTTGATGGCAAATGTTCATCCTGGAGTTTAGTTACTAGTGGTGTACCGCAAGGTTCTGTTTTGGGGCCACTGCTGTTTGTTATTTTTATAAACGACCTGGATGAGGGTGTAGAAGGGTGGGTTAGTAAATTTGCGGATGACACGAAGGTCGGTGGAGTTGTGGATAGTGTCGAAGGGTGTTGTAGGGTACAGAGGGACATAGATAGGCTGCAGAGCTGGGCTGAGAGATGGCAAATGGAGTTTAATGCGGAGAAGTGTGAGGTGATTCACTTTGGAAGGAGTAACAGCAATGCAGAGTACTGGGCTAATGGGAAGATTCTTGGTAGTGTAGATGAGCAGAGAGATCTTGGTATCCAGGTACATAAATCCCTGAAAGTTGCTACCCAGGTTAATAGGGCTGTTAAGAAGGCATATGGTGTGTTAGCCTTTATTAGTAGGGGGATCGAGTTTCAGAGCCACGGGGTCATGATGCAGCTGTACAAAACTCCGGTGAGGCCGCACCTGGAGTATTGCGTGCAGTTCTGGTCACCGCATTATAGGAAGGATGTCGAAGCTTTGGAAAGGGTGCAGAGGAGATTGACAAGGATGTTGCCTGGTATGGAAGGAAGGTCTTACGAGGAAAGGCTGAGGGACTTGGGGTTGTTTTCGTTAGAGAGAAGGAGGAGGAGAGGTGACTTAATAGAGACATACAAGATAATCAGAGGGTTAGATAGGGTGGATAGTGAGAGTCTTTTTCCTCGGATGAGGATGGCAAACACGAGGGGACATAGCTTTAAGTTGAGGGGTGAAAGATATAGGACAGATGTCAGAGGTAGTTTCTTTACGCAGAGAGTAGTAGGGGCGTGGAACGCCCTGCCTGCAACAGTAGTAGACTCGCCAACTTTAAGGGCATTTAAGTGGTCATTGGATAGACATATGGATGTAAATGGAATAGTGTAGGTCAGATGATCGGCGCAACATCGAGGGCCGAAGGGCCTGTACAGCGCTGTAATGTTCTAATTCTAATTCTAATGTCTGTGTTACTTGATGTAAGTGTGTCTCTTTGTTACTTGGTGTAAGCGTATGTCTGTGTTACATGGTATAAGTGTGTGTCTGTGTTACTGGGTATCAGTGTATGTCTTCTTTACTTGGTGTAAGTGTGTGTCTGTGTTACTGGGTATCAGTGTATCTCTTTGTTACTTGGTGTCAGTGTATGTCTTTGTTACTTGGTGTCAGTGTATGTCTTTGTTACTTGGTGTAAGTGTGTGTCTGTGTTACTGGGTTTCAGTGTGTGTCTCTGTTACTTGGTGTCCGTGTGTGTCTGTGTTACTGGGTGTCAGTGTATGTCTTTGTTACCTGGTGTCATTGTATGTCAAAATACTTGGTGTAAGTGTATGTCGTTGTTACTTGGTGTAATTGTCTCTCTTTGTTACTTGGTGTCAGTGTATGTCTTTGTGAATTTGAGTAAGCGTGTGTCTGTGTTTCTGGGTATCAGTGTCTGTCTTTGTTACTTGGTGTAAGTATGTGTCTGTGTTACTGGGTATCAGTGTATGTCTTTGTTACTTGGTGTCAGTGTATGTCTGTGTTACTTGTTGTAACTGTGTGACTGTGTTACTGGGTATCTGTGTCTGTCTTTGTTACTTGGTGAAAGTATGTGTCTGTGTTACTGGGTATCAGTGTATGTCTTTGTTACTTGGTGTCAGTGTATGTCTGTGTTACTTGTTGTAACTGTGTGGCTGTGTTACTGGGTATCAGTGTATGTCTTTGTTACTTGGTGTAAGTGTATGTCTTTGTTACTTGGTGTCAGTGTATGTCTTTGTTACTTGGTGTAAGTGTGTGTCTGTGTTACTGGGTGTCAGTGTGTGTCTCTGTTACTTGGTGTCCGTGTGTGTCTGTGTTACTGGGTGTCAGTGTATGTCTCTGTTACCTGGTGTCAGTGTATGTCAAAATACTTGGCGTAAGTGTATGTCTTTGTTACTTGGTGTAAATGTCTCTCTTTGTTACTTGGTGTCAGTGTATGTCTTTGTGAATTTGAGTAAGCGTGTGTCTTTGTTTCTGGGTATCAGTGTCTGTCTTTGTTACTTGGTGTAAGTATGTGTCTGCGTTACTGGGTATCAGTGTATGTCTGTGTTACTTGTTGTAACTGTGTGACTGTGTTACTGGGTATCAGTGTATGTCTTTGCGACTTGGTGTCAGTGTATGTCTTTGTTACTGGGTGTCAGTGTGTGTCTTTGTGACTTGGTGTCAGTGTATGTCAAAATACTGTGTGTTAGTGTATGTCTTTGTTACTTGGTGTAAGTGTGTGTCTTTGTTACTTGGTGTAAGCGTATGTCTGTGTTACATGGTATAAGTGTATGTCTGTGTTACTGGGCATCAGTGTATGTCTTTGTTATTTGGTGTCAGTGTGTGTCTTTGTTACTTGGTGTCAGTGTATGTGTTTGTTACTTGGTGTCAGTGTATGTCTTTGTTAGATGGTGTAAGTGTGTGTCTGTGTTACTGGGTATCAGTGTATGTCTTTTTTACTTGGTGTAAGTGTGTGTCTGTGTTACTGGGTATCAGTGTATGTCTTTGTTACTTGGTGTCAGTGTATGTCTTTGTTACTTGGTGTAAGTGTATGTCTTTGTTACTTGGTGTCAGTGTATGTCTTTGTTACTTGGTGTCAGTGTATGTCTTTGTTACTTGGTGTAAGTGTGTGTCTGTGTTACTGGGTGTCAGTGTGTGTCTGTGTTACTTGGTGTCCGTGTGTGTCTGTGTTACTGGGTGTCAGTGTATGTCTTTGTTACCTGGTGTCAGTGTATGTCAAAATACTTGGTGTAAGTGTATGTCTTTGTTACCTGGTGTAATTGTCTCTCTTTGTTACTTGGTGTCAGTGTATGTCTTTGTGAATTTGAGTAAGCGTGTGTCTGTGTTTCTGGGTATCAGTGTCTGTCTTTGTTACTTGGTGTAAGTATGTGTCTGTGTTACTGGGTATCAGTGTATGTCTTTGTTACTTGGTGTCAGTGTATGTCTGTGTTACTTGTTGTAACTGTGTGGCTGTGTTACTGGGTATCAGTGTATGTCTTTGCGAATTGGTGTCAGTGTATGTCTTTGTTACTGGGTGTCAGTGTGTGTCTTTGTGACTTGGTGTCAGTGTATGTCAAAATACTGTGTGTTAGTGTATGTCTTTGTTACTTGGTGTAATTGTCTGTCTTTCTTACCTGGTGTCAGTGTATGTCTGTGTTACTTGGTGTAAGTGTGTGTCTTTGTTACTTGGTGGAAGCGTTTGTCTGTGTTACATGGTATAAGTTTGTGTCTGTGTTTCTGGGTATCAGTGTATGTCTTTGTTACTTGGTGTAAGTGTGTGTCTGTGTTACTGGCTTTCAGTGTATGTCTTTGTTACTTGGTGTCAGTGTATGTCTTTGTTACTGGGTGTAAGTTTATGTCTTTGTTACTTGGTGTCAGTGTATGTCTGTGTTACATGGTGTAAGTGTGTGTCTGTGTTACTGGGTATCAGTGTATGTCTTTGTTACTTGGTGTAAGTGTGTGTCTGTGTTACTGGGTATCAGTGTATGTCTTTGTTACTTGGTGTCAGTGTATGTCTTTGTTACTTGGTGTAAGTGTGTGTCTGTGTTACTGGGTGCCGGTGTGTGTCTGTGTTACTTGGTGTCCGTGTGCGTCTGTGTTACTGGGTGTCAGTGTATGTCTCTGTTACCTGGTGTCAGTGTATGTCCAAATACTTGGCGTAAGTGTATGTCTTTGTTACTTGGTGTAAATGTCTCTCTTTGTTACTTGGTGTCAGTGTATGTCTTTGTGAATTTGAGTAAGTATGTGTCTGAGTTAGTGGGTATCAGTGTATGTCTGTGTTACTTGTTGTAACTGTTTGACTGTGTTACTGGGTATCAGTGTATGTCTTTGCGACTTGGTGTCAGTGTATGTCTTTGTTACTGGGTGTCAGTGTGTGTCTTTGTGACTTGGTGTCAGTGTATGTCAAAATACTGTGTGTTAGTGTATGTCTTTGTTACTTGGTGTAAGTGTGTGTCTTTGTTACTTGGTGTAAGCGTATGTCTGTGTTACATGGTATAAGTGTATGTCTGTGTTACTGGGCATCAGTGTATGTCTTTGTTATTTGGTGTCACTGTGTGTCTTTGTTACTTGGTGTGAGTGTATGTCTTTGTTACTTGGTGTCAGTGTATGTCTTTGTTACATGGTGTAAGTGTGTGTCTGTGTTACTGGGTATCAGTGTATTTCTTTTTTACTTGGTGTAAGTGTGTGTCTGTGTTACTGGGTATCAGTGTATGTCTTTGTTACTTGGTGTCAGTGTATGTCTTTGTTACTTGGTGTAAGTGTATGTCTTTGTTACTTGGTGTCAGTGTATGTCTTTGTTACTTGGTGTAAGTGTGTGTCTGTGTTACTGGGTGTCAGTGTGTGTCTGTGTTACTTGGTGTCCGTGTGTGTCTGTGTTACTGGGTGTCAGTGTATGTCTTTGTTACCTGGTGTCAGTGTATGTCAAAATACTTGGTGTAAGTGTATGTCTTTGTTACCTGGTGTAATTGTCTCTCTTTGTTACTTGGTGTCAGTGTATGTCTTTGTGAATTTGAGTAAGCGTGTGTCTGTGTTTCTGGGAATCAGTGTCTGTCTTTGTTACTTGGTGTAAGTATGTGTCTGTGTTACTGGGTATCAGTGTATGTCTTTGTTACTTGGTGTCAGTGTATGTCTGTGTTACTTGTTGTAACTGTGTGGCTGTGTTACTGGGTATCAGTGTATGTCTTTGCGACTTGGTGTCAGTGTATGTCTTTGTTACTGGGTGTCAGTGTGTGTCTTTGTGACTTGGTGTCAGTGTATGTCAAAATACTGTGTGTTAGTGTATGTCTTTGTTACTTGGTGTAATTGTCTGTCTTTCTTACCTGGTGTCAGTGTATGTCTGTGTTACTTGGTGTAAGTGTGTGTCTTTGTTACTTGGTGGAAGCGTATGTCTGTGTTACATGGTATAAGTTTGTGTCTGTGTTTCTGGGTATCAGTGTATGTCTTTGTTACTTGGTGTAAGTGTGTGTCTGTGTTACTGGCTTTCAGTGTATGTCTTTGTTACTTGGTGTCAGTGTATGTCTTTGTTACTGGGTGTAAGTGTATGTCTTTGTTACTTGGTGTCAGTGTATGTCTGTGTTACATGGTGTAAGTGTGTGTCTGTGTTACTGGGTATCAGTGTATGTCTTTGTTACTTGGTGTAAGTGTGTGTCTGTGTTACTGGGTATCAGTGTATGTCTTTGTTACTTGGTGTCAGTGTATGTCTTTGTTACTTGGTGTAAGTGTGTGTCTGTGTTACTGGGTGCCGGTGTGTGTCTGTGTTACTTGGTGTCCGTGTGCGTCTGTGTTACTGGGTGTCAGTGAATGGCTTTGTTACCTGGTGTCAGTGTATGTCTTTGTTACGTGGTGTAAGTGCGTGTCTGTGTTACTGGGTATCAGTGTCTGTGTTTGTTACTTGGTGTAAGTGTGTGTCTGTGTTACTGGGTATCAGTGTATGTCTTTGTTACTTGGTGTCAGTGTATCTCTGTGTTACTTGTTGTAACTGTGTGACTGTGTTACTGGGTATCAGTGTATGTCTTTGTGACTTGGTGTCAGTGTATGTCTTTGTTACTGGGTGTCAGTGTGTGTCTTTGTGACTTGGTGTCAGTGTATGTCTTTGTTACTTGGTGTAAGTGTATGTCTGTGTTCCTGGGTATAAGTGTATGTCTTTGTTACTTGGTGTCAGTGTTTGTCAATATACTTGGTGTAAGTGTATGTCTTTGTGACTTGGTGTAATTGTCTGTCTTTGTTAACTGGTGTCAGTGTATGTCTCTGTTACTTGGTGTAAGTGCGTGTCTTTGTTACTTGGTGCAAGCGTTTGTCTGTGTTACATGGTGCAAGTGTGTGTCTGTGTCACTGGGTATCAGTGTATGTCTTTGTTACTTGGTGTAAGTGTGTGTCTGTGTGACTGGGCATCAGTGTATGTCTTTGTTATTTGGTGTCAGTGTATGTCTTTGTTACTTGGTGTAAGTGTATGTCTTTGTTACTTGGTGTCAGTGTATGTCTTTGTTACATGGTGTACGTGTGTGTCTGTGTTACTGGGTATCAGTGTATGTCTTTTTTACTTGGTGTAAGTGTGTCTCTGTGTTACTGGGTATCAGTGTATGTCTTTGTTACTGGGTATCAGTGTATGTCTTTTTTACTTGGTGTAAGTGTGTGTCTGTGTTACTGGGTATCAGTGTATCTCTTTGTTACTTGGTGTCAGTGTTTGTCTTTGTTACTTGGTGTCAGTGTATGTCTGTGTTACTTGGTGTAAGTGTGTGTCTTTGTTACTTGCTGTAAGTGTATGTCTTTGTAACTTGGTGTCAGTGTATGTCTTTGTTACTAGGTGTCAGTGTGTGTCTGTGTTGCTGGGCATCAGTGTATGTCTTTGTGACTTGGTGTCAGTGTATGTCTTTTTTACTGGGTGTAAGTGTGTGTCTGCGTTACTGGGTATCAGTGTATGTCTTTGTTACTTGGTGTCAGTGTATGTCAAAATACTTGGTGTAAGTGTATGTCTTTGTTACTTGGTGTAATTGTCTGTCTTTGTTACTTGGTGTCAGTGTGTGCCTGTGTTACTTGGTGTAAGTGTGTGTCTCTGTTGCTGGGCATCAGTGTATGTCTTTGTTACTTGGTATCTGTATATGTCTTTGTGACTTGGTGTCAGTGTATGTCTTTTTTACTGGGTGTCAGTGTGTGTCTGTGTTACTTGGTGTCAGTGCATGTCTTTGTTACTTGTTGGAAGTGTATGTCTTTGTTACTTGGTGTCAGTGTATGTCTTTGTTACTTGGTGTCAGTGTATGTCAAAATACTTGGTGTAAGTGTATGTCTTTGTTACTTGGTGTAATTGTCTTTCTTTGTTACTTGGTGTCAGTGTATGTCTGTGTTACTTGGTGTAAGTGTGTGTCTTTGTTACTTGGTGTAAGTGTGTGCATGTGTTACTGGGCATCAGTGTATGTCTTTATGTCTTGGTATCAGTGTATTTCTTTGTGACTTGGTGTCAGTGTATGTCTTTTTTACTGGGTGTCCGTGTGTGTCTGTGTTACTTGTTGTCAGTGCATGTCTTTGTTCCTGTGCTTCAGTGTTTCTCTGTGTTACTGGGTGTCAGTGTGTGTCTGTGACACTAGGTGTCAGTATTTAGTTTAGTTCAGCGATGCAGCACTTAAACAGGCCCTTCGGCCCACCGAGTCTGTGCCGACCATCAACAACCCATTTATACTAATCCTACACTAATCCCGCATTCCTATCACATCCCCACCTATCCCTATCTATTTCCCTACCACCTACCTTTACTAGGGGCAATTTATGATGGCCAATTAACCTATCAACCTGCAAGTCTTTGGCATGTGGGAGGAAACCGGAGCACCGGAAGAAACCCACGCAGACACAGGGAGAACTTGCAAACTCCGCACAGGCAGTACCCAGAATCGAACCCGGGTCCCTGGAGCTGTGAGGCTGCGGTGCTAACCACTGCGCCAATGTTTCCTCCCCAAGTGTGTGCCTGTGTTACTGGGTATCAGTGTATGTCTGTGTTACTTGGTGCCAGTGTGTTTGTTTGTGTTACTGGGTGTCAGTGTGTGTCTGTGTTACTTGGTGTAAGTGTGTGTCTTTGTTACTTGGTGTCAGTGTGTTTGTTTGTGTGACTGGGTGTCAGTGTATGTCTTTTTTACTTGGTGTAAGTGTGTGTCTGTGTTACTTGGTGTCAGTGTATGTCTGTGTTACTTGGTGTCAGTGTATCTCTGTGTTACTTGTTGTAACTGTGTGACTGTGTTACTGGGTATCAGTGTATGTCTTTGTGACTTGGTGTCAGTGTATGTCTTTGTTACTGGGTGTCAGTGTGTGTCTTTGTGACTTGGTGTCAGTGTATGTCTTTGTTACTTGGTGTAAGTGTATGTCTGTGTTCCTGGGTATAAGTGTATGTCTTTGTTACTTGGTGTCAGTGTTTGTCAATATACTTGGTGTAAGTGTATGTCTTTGTGACTTGGTGTAATTGTCTGTCTTTGTTAACTGGTGTCAGTGTATGTCTCTGTTACTTGGTGTAAGTGCGTGTCTTTGTTACTTGGTGCAAGCGTTTGTCTGTGTTACATGGTGCAAGTGTGTGTCTGTGTCACTGGGTATCAGTGTATGTCTGTGTTACTTGGTGTAAGTGTGTGTCTTTGTTACTTGCTGTAAGTGTATGTCTTTGTTACTTGGTGTCAGTGTATGTCTTTGTTACTAGGTGTCAGTGTGTGTCTGTGTTGCTGGGCATCAGTGTATGTCTTTGTGACTTGTTGTCAGTGTATGTCTTTTTTACTGGGTGTAAGTGTGTGTCTGCGTTACTGGGTATCAGTGTATGTCTTTGTTACTTGGTGTCAGTGTATGTCAAAATACTTGGTGTAAGTGTATGTCTTTGTTACTTGGTGTAATTGTCTGTCTTTGTTACTTGGTGTCAGTGTATGTCTGTGTTACTTGGTGTAATTGTGTGTCTTTGTTGCTGGGCATCAGTGTATGTCTTTGTTACTTGGTAGCTGTATATGTCTTTGTGACTTGGTGTCAGTGCATGTCTTTTTTACTGGGTGTCTGTGTGTGTCTGTGTTACTTGGTGTCAGTGCATGTCTTTGTTACTTGTTGGAAGTGTATGTCTTTGTTACTTGGTGTCAGTGTATGTCTTTGTTACTTGGTGTCAGTGTATGTCAAAATACTTGGTGTAAGTGTATGTCTTTGTTACTTGGTGTAATTGTCTTTCTTTGTTACTTGGTTTCAGTGTATGTCAAAATACTTGGTCTAAGTGTATGTCTTTGTTACTTGGTGTTATTGTCTGTCTTTGTTACTTGTTGTCAGTGCATGTCTGTGTTACTTGGTGTAAGTGTGTGTCTTTGTTACTGGGCATCAGTGTATGTCTTTGTGACTTGGTATCAGTGTATTTCTTTGTGACTTGGTGTCAGTGTATGTCTTTTTTACTGGGTGTCCGTGTGTGTCTGTGTTACTTGTTGTCAGTGCATGTCTTTGTTCCTGTGCATCAGTGTTTCTCTGTGTTACTGGGAGTCAGTGTGTGTCTGTGACACTAGGTGTCAGTATTTAGCTTAGTTCAGCGATGCAGCACTTAAACAGGCCCTTCGGCCCACCGAGTCTGTGCCGACCATCAACAACACATTTGTACTAATCCTACACTAATCCCGCATTCCTATCACATCCCCACCTATCCCTATCTATTTCCCTACCACTTACCTTTACTAGGGGCAATTTATGATGGCCAATTAACCTATCAACCTGCAAGTCTTTGGCATGTGGGAGGAAACCGGAGCACCGGAAGAAACCCACGCAGACACAGGGAGAACTTGCAAACTCCGCACAGGCAGTACCCAGAATCGAACCCGGGTCCCTGGAGCTGTGAGGCTGCGGTGCTAACCACTGCGCCAATGTTTCCTCCCCCCCCCCCCCCAAGTGTGTGCCTGTGTTACTGGGTATCAGTGTATGTCTGTGTTACTTGGTGCCAGTGTGTTTGTTTGTGTTACTGGGTGTCAGTGTGTGTCTGTGTTACTTGGTGTAAGTGTGTGTCTTTGTTACTTGGTGTCAGTGTGTTTGTTTGTGTGACTGGGTGTCAGTGTATGTCTTTTTTACTTGGTGTAAGTGTGTGTCTGTGTTACTTGGTGTCAGTGTATGTCTGTGTTACTTGGTGTAAGTGTGTGTCTTTGTTACTTGGTGTAAATGTATGTCAAAATAATTGGTGTAAGTGTATGTCTTTGTTACTTGGTGCAATCGTCTGTCTTTGTTACTTGGTGTCAGTGTATGTCTGTGTTACTGGGCATCAGAGTATGTATTTGTGACTTGGTATCAGTGTATGTCTTTGTTACTTGGTGTCAGTTTATGTCTGTGTTACTGGGTATCAGTGTATGTCTTTTTTACTTGGTGTAAGTGTGTGTCTGTGTTACTGGGTATCAGTGTATCTCTTTGTTACTTGGTGTCAGTGTTTGTCTTTGTTACTTGGTGTCAGTGTATGTCTGTGTTACTTGGTGTAAGTGTGTGTCTTTGTTACTTGCTGTAAG
Source organism: Heterodontus francisci (assembly GCF_036365525.1). NCBI lineage: Eukaryota > Metazoa > Chordata > Chondrichthyes > Heterodontiformes > Heterodontidae > Heterodontus > Heterodontus francisci. Next base: position 2,627,447 of record NW_027140221.1, on the reverse strand, counting down.
TGTATGTCTTTGTTACTTGGTGTCAGTGTATGTCTTTGTTACTAGGTGTCAGTGTGTGTCTGTGTTGCTGGGCATCAGTGTATGTCTTTGTGACTTGGTGTCAGTGTATGCCTTTTTTACTGGGTGTAAGTGTGTGTCTGCGTTACTGGGTATCAGTGTATGTCTTTGTTACTTGGTGTCAGTCTATGTCAAAATACTTGGTGTAAGTGTATGTCTTTGTTACTTGGTGTAATTGTCTGTCTTTGTTACTTGGTGTCAGTGTATGTCTGTGTTACTTGGTGTAAGTGTGTGTCTTTGTTGCTGGGCATCAGTGTATGTCTTTGTTACTTGGTATCTGTATATGTCTTTGTGACTTGGTGTCAGTGCATGTCTTTATTACTGGGTGTCAGTGTGTGTCTGTGTTACTTGGTGTCAGTGCATGTCTTTGTTACTTGTTGGAAGTGTATGTCTTTGTTACTTGGTGTCAGTGTATGTCTTTGTTACTTGGTGTCAGTGTATGTCAAAATACTTGGCGTAAGTGTATGTCTTTGTTACTTGGTGTAATTGTCTTTCTTTGTTACTTGGTTTCAGTGTATGTCAAAATACTTGGTCTAAGTGTATGTCTTTGTTACTTGGTGTTATTGTCTGTCTTTGTTACTTGTTGTCAGTGCATGTCTTTGTTACTTGGTGTAAGTGTGTGTCTTTGTTACTGGGCATCAGTGTATGTCTTTGTGACTTGGTATCAGTGTATTTCTTTGTGACTTGGTGTCAGTGTATGTCTTTTTTACTGGGTGTCCGTGTGTGTCTGTGTTACTTGTTGTCAGTGCATGTCTTTGTTCCTGTGCATCAGTGTTTCTCTGTGTTACTGGGTGTCAGTGTGTGTCTGTGACACTCGGTGTCAGTATTTAGTTTAGTTCAGCCATGCAGCACCTAAACAGGCCCTTCGGCCCACCTAGTCTGTGCCGACCATCAACAACCCATTTATACTAATCCTACACTAATCCCGCATTCCTATCACATCCCCACCTATCCCTATCTATTTCCCTACCACCTACCTTTACTAGGGGCAATTTATGATGGCCTATTAACCTATCAACCTGCAAGTCTTTGGCATGTGGGAGGAAACCGGAGCACCCGGAGGAAACCCACGCAGACAGAGGGAGAACTTGCAAACTCCACACAGGTGGGGTCGTGTCGGCACATTGGCGCAGTGGTCAGCACCGCAACCTCACAGCTCCAGGGACCCGGGTTCGATTCTGGGTCCTGCCTGTGCGGAGTTTGCAAGATCTCCCTGTGTCTGCGTGGGTTTCCTCCGGGTGCTCCGGTTTCCTCCCACATGCCAAAGCCTTGCAGGTTGATCGGTTAATTGGCAATCATAAGTTGCCCCTCGTGTTGGTAGGTGGTAGGGAAATATATAGGGATAGGTGGGGATGTGATAGGAATACGGGATTATTGTAGGATTAGTATAAATGAGTTGTTGATGGTCGGCACAGGCACGGTGGGCCGAAGGGCCTGTTTAAGTGCTGTATCTCCAAACTAAACAAAATACTGAAACCTAGTGTCACAGACACACTTTGACACCCAGTAACACAGATATACACTGACACCAAGTAACAAAGACATACAATGACACCAAGAAACAAAGACAAACACTGATACCCAGTAACAAAGACACACACTTACACCAAGTAACAGACACACACTTACACCAAGTAACAAAGACATACACTGCTACCCAGTAACACAGACACACGCTGACACCCAGTAACAAAGATATACACTGACACAAAGTCACAAAGACATACACTGATACCCAGTAACGCAGACATACACTGACACCACGTAACAAAGACATGCACTGATACCCAGTAACAGAGACACACACTTACACCAAGTAACAAAGACAGACACTGATACCCAGTAACACAGACACACACTTACACCAAGTAACAAAGACATACACTGACACCAAGTAACAAAGACATAAACTGGCACCCAGTAACACAGACGCACACGGACACCATGTAACAAAGGCACACACTTACACCAAGTAACACAGACACACACTGACAGCCAGTAACACAGACACACACTTACACCAAGTAACAAAGACATACAATGACACCAAGTAACAAAGACATGCACTTACACCAAGTAACAAAGACAGACACTGATACCAAGTAAGAAAGACATACACTGATACCCAGTAACACAGACACACACTTACACCAAGTAACAAGGACATACACTGACACCAAGTAACAAAGGCACATACTTACACCAAGTAACAAAGACATACACTTACACCAAGTAACACAGACATACACTGACACCAAGTAACAAAGACATACAATGATACCCAGTAACACAGAAACACACTTACACCAAGTAACAAAGACATACACTGACACCAAGTCACAAATACACACACTGACAACCAGTAACAAAGACATACACTGACACCAAGTATTTTGACATCCACTGACACCAATTAACAATGACGTACACTGATACCCAGTAACACAGACACACACTTACACCAAGTAACAAAGACATACACTGACACCAAGTCACAAATACAGACACTGACACCCAGTAACAAAGACATACACTGACACCAAGTATTTTGACATCCACTGACACCAAGTAACAATGACGTACACTGATACCCAGTAACACAGACACACACTTACACCAAGTAACAAAGACATACACTGACACCAAGTCACAAAGACACACACTGACACCCAGAAACAAAGACATACACTGACACAAAGTCACAAAGACATACACTGATACCCAGTAACACAGACACACACTTCCACCAAGTAACACAGACATACACTGACACCAAGTAACAAAGACATACACTGATACCCAGGAACACAGACACACACTTACACCAAGTAACAAAGACAGACACTGATAACCAGTGACACAGACACACACTTACACCCAGTAACAAAGACATACACTGACACCAAGTATTTTGACATCCACTGACACAAAGTCGCAAAGACATACACGGATACCCAGGAACACAGACACACACTGACACCAATTAACAAAGACAGACACTGATACCAATTAACAAAGACATAAACTGACACCCAGTAACACAGACGCACACATACACCATGTAACAAAGACACACACTTACACCAAGTAACACAGACACACACTGACAGCCAGTAACATAGACACACACTTACACCAAGTAACAAAGACATACGCTGACAGCAAGTAACAAAGACATACACTTACACCAAGTAACAAAGACAGACACTGACACCACGTAACAAAGACATACACTGATACCCAGTAACACAGACGCACACTTACACCAAGTTACAAGGACATACACTGACACCAAGTAACAAAGGCATACACTTACACCAAGTAACAAAGACACACACTTACACCAAGTAACAAAGACATACACTTACACCAAGTAACACAGACATACACTGACACCAAGTAACAAAGACATACAATGATACCCATTAACACAGAAACACACTTACACCAAGTAACAAAGACATACACTGACACCAAGTCACAAATACACACACTGACACAGAGTAACAAAGACATACACTGACACCAAGTATTTTGACATCCGCTGACACCAAGTAACAATGACGTACACTGATACCCAGTAACACAGACACACACTTACACCAAGTAACAAAGACATACACTGACACCAAGTCACAAAGACACACACTGACACCCAGAAACAAAGACATACACTGACACAAAGTCACAAAGACATACACTGATACCCAGTAACACAGACACACACTTCCACCAAGTAACACAGACATACACTGACACAAAGTAACAAAGACATACACTGATACCCAGTAACACAGACACACACTTACACCAAGTAACAAAGACAGACACTGATAACCAGTGACACAGACACACACTAACACCAAGTAACAAAGACATACACTGACACCAAGTATTTTGACATCCACTGACACAAAGTCGCAAAGACATACACGGATACCCAGGAACACAGACACACACTGACACCAATTAACAAAGACATACACTGATACCAAGTCACAAAGACATACACTGATACCCAGTAACACAGACACACACTTTCACCAAGTAACACAGACATACACTGACACCAAATCACAAAGACACACACTGACATCCAGTAACAAAGACAAACACTGACACCAAGTCGCAAAGACATACACTGAAACCCAGGAACACCGACACACACTGACACCCAGCAACCAAGACATACACTGATACCAAGTCACAAAGACATACACAGATACCCAGTAACACAGACAAACACTGACACCAAGTAACAAAGACATGCACTGACACAAAGTAACAAAGACATACACTTACACCAAGTAACAAAGACACACACTTACACCAAGTAACAAAGACATACACTGACACCAAGTCACAAAGACACACACTGACACCCAGTAGCAAAGACATACACTGACACCAAGTAACAAAGACATACACTTACAGCAAGTAACAAAGACACACACTGACACCAAGTAACAAAGACATACACTGATACCCAGTAACACAGACACACACTTACACCAGGTAACAAAGACAGACACTGATACCCAGTAACACAGACACACACTTACACCAAGTAACAAAGACATAAACTGACACCCAGTAACAAAGACATACACTGACACCCAGTAACACAGACACACACGGACACAAAGTAACAAAGGCACAAACTTACTACAAGTAACACAGACACACACTGACACCCAGTAACACAGACACACACTTACACCAAGTAACACAGACATACACTGACACCAAGGAACAAAGACATACACTGATACCCAGTAACACAGACACACACTTGCACCAAGTAACACAGACATACACTGACACCAAGTACCAAAGACATACAATGATACCCAGGAACACAGACACACATTTACACCAAGTAACACAGACACACACTTACACCAAGTAACAAAGACATGCACTTACACCAAGTAACACAGACATACACAGACACTAAGTAACAAAGACATACAACTACACCAAGTAACAAAGACATACACTTACACCAAGTAACAAAGACAGACAATTACACCAAGTAACAAGGACATACACTTACACCAAGTATTTTGACATACACTGACACCAAGTAACAAAGACATACACTGATACCCAGTAACACAGACACACACTTAAACCAAGTAACAAAGACATACACTGACACCAAGTCACAAAGACACACACTGACACCCAGTAACAAAGACATACAGTGACACCAAGTCACAAAGACATACACTGATACCCAGTAACACGGACACACACTTACATCAAGTAACACAGACATGCACTGACACCCAGTAACACAGACACACACTTACACCAAGTAACAAAGACATAAACTGACACGCAGTAACAAAGACATGCACTGACACCCAGTAACACAGACACACACGGACACCAAGTAACAAAGACACAGACTTACACCAAGTTACACAGACACACACTGACACCCAGTAACACAGACACACACTTACACCAAGTAACACAGACATACACTGACACCAAGTAACAAACTCATGCACTGATACCCAGTAACACAGTCACACACTTACACCAAGTTACCAGACATACACTGACACCAAGTCACAAAGACACACACTGACACCCAGTAACAAAGACATACACTGACACCAAGTGGGCAAAGACATACACTGATACCCAGGAACACAGACACACACTGACACCAATTAACAAAGACATACACTGATACCAAGTCACAAAGACATACACTGATACCCAGTAACACAGACACACACTGATACCAAGTAACAAAGACATAAAATTACACCAAGTAACAAAGACACACACTTACACCAAGTAACAAAGACATACATTGACACCAAGTAACATAGACACACACTGACACCAAGTAACAAAGACATACAATTACACCAAGTAACAAAGACACACACCTACACCAAGTGACACAGATATACACTGACACCAAGTATCAAAGACATGCACTGACACCCAGTAATACAGACACACACGGACACCAAGTAACAAAGACACACACTTACACCAAGTAACACAGACATATAAAGACACCAAGTAACAAAGACATACACTGATACCCAGTAACACTGAAACACACTTACACCAACCAACACAGACATACACTGACACCAAGTAACAAAGACATACACTGATACCCAGGAACACAGACACACACTTACACCAAGGAACACAGAAACACACTTACACCAAGTAACAAAGACATACACTTACACCACGTAACACAGTCATACACTGACACCAAGTAACAAAGACATACAACTACACCAAGTAACAAAGACACACACTTACACCAAGTAACAAAGCTAGACATTGATACCCAGTAACACAGACACACACGGACACCAAATAACAAAGACACACAATTACAACAAGTAACAAAGACATACACAGACACCAAGTCGCAAAGACACACACTGACACCCAGTAACAAAGACATACACTGACACCAAGTCACAAAGACATACACTGACACCCAGTAACACAGACACACACTTACACCAAGTAACAAAGACATACACTGATACCCAGTAACACAGACACACACTTACACCAGGTAACAAAGACATACACTGACACCCAGTAACAAAGACATACACTGACACCCAGTAACACAGACACACACGGACACCAAGTAACAAAGACACACACTTACACCAAGTATTTCAGACACACACTGACACCCAGTAACACAGACACACACTTACACCAAGCAACACAGACATACAATGACACCAAGTAACAAAGACATACACTGATACCCAGTAACACTGACACACATTTACAGCTAGTAACACAGACATTCACTGACACCAAGTAACAAAGACATACACTGATACCCAAGAACACAGAGACACACTGACACCATGTAACACAGACACACACTGACACCAAGTAACAAAGACACACACTGACACCAAGTAACACAGACACACACTGACACCAAGTAACAAAGACATACAATTGCACCAAGTAACAAAGACACACAATTACACCAAGTAACATAGATATACACTGACATCAAGAATCAAAGACATGCACTGACACCCAGTAACACAGACACACACGGACACCAAGTAACAAAGACACACACTTACACCAAGTTACACAGATACACAGTGACACCCAGAAACACAGACACACACTTACACCAAGTAACACAGACAAACAAAGGCACCAAGTAACAAAGACATACACTGATACCCAGTAACACTGAAACACACTTACACCAACCAACACAGACATACACTGACACCAAGTAACAAAGACATACACTGATACCCAGGAACACAGACACACACTTACACCAAGTAACACAGACACACACTTACACCAAGTAACAAAGACATACACTTACACCACGTAACACAGACATACACTGACACCAAGTAACAAAGACATACAATTACACCAAGTAACGAAGATAGACATTGATACCCAGTAACACAGACACACACTTACACCAAGTAACACAGTCATACACTGACACAAAGTAACAAAGACAGACACTGATACCCAGTAACACAGAAACACACTTACACCAAGTAACACAGACATACACTGACACCAAGTCACAAAGACACACTCTGACACCCAGTAACAAAGACATACATTGATACCAAGTCACAAAGACATACACTGATACATAGTAACACAGACACACACTTACACCAAGTATCACAGACATACACTGACACCAAGTAACAAAGACATACAATTACACCAAGTAACAAAGACACACACAAACACCAAGTAACAAAGACAGACACTGATACCCAGTAACACAGACACACACTTACTCCAAGTCACACAGACATACACTGACACCCAGTAACACAAACAAACACACACTGACACCCAGTAACAAAGAGAAACACTAATAAACAGCAACAAAGACATACACTAGCACCAAGTAACACTGTCACACACTGACACCCAGTAACAAAGACATACACTGACATCAAGTCACAAAGACATACACTGATACCCAGTAACACAGACACACACTGACACCAAGTAACAAAGATATACACTTAAACCAAGTAACAACGACAGACAATTACACCAAGTAACAAAGACACCCACTTACACCAAGTAACAAAGACACACAATTACACCAAGTAACAAAGACATACTCTGACACCAAGTAACAAAGACATACAATTACACCAAGTAACAAAGACACACACTTACACCAAGTAACAAAGACATACACTGACATCCAGTAACACAAACAAACACACACTGACACCCAGTAACACAGAGAAACACTAATAAACATTAACACAGACATACACTGACACCAAGTCACAAAGACACACACTGACACCCAGTAACAAAGACGTACACTAATACCACGTCACAAAGCCATACACTGATACCCAGGAACACAGACACACACTGACACCCAGTAACACAGACACACACTTACACCAAGCAACACAGACATACACTGACACTAAGTAACAAAGTCATACACTGATACCCAGTAACACAGACACACACTTACACCAAGTAAGACAGACACACACTTACACCAAGTAACAAAGACATACACTAACACCAAGTAACACAGACATACACTGACACCAAGTAACAAAGACATACAATTACACCAAGTAACAAAGGCACACACTTACACCAAGTAACAAAGACAGACACTGATACCCAGTTACGCAGACACACACTTACACCAAGTAACAAAGACATACACTGACACCCAGTAAATCAAGCAAACACACACTGACACCCAGTAACAGAGAGAAACATTAATAAACAGTAACAAAGACATACACTGACACCAAGTAACAAAGTCACACACTGACACCCAGTAACAAAGACATACACTGACACCAAGTCACAAAGCCATACACTGATACCAAGTCACAAAGACATACACTGATACCCAGTAACACAGACATACACTGACACCAAGTAGCAAAGACATACACTGACACCAAGTAACAAAGACATACACTTACACCAAGTAAAAAAGACAGACAATTACACCAAGTAACAAAGACATCCACTTAGATCAAATATTTTGACATACACTGACAACAAGTAACAAAGACATACACTGATACCCAGTAACACAGACACACACTTACACCAAGTAACAAAGACATACAGTGACACCAAGTCACAAAGACACACATTGACACCCAGGAACAAAGACATAGACTGACACCAAGTCACAAAGACAGACAATTACACCAAGTAACAAAGACATACACTTACACCAAGTATTTTGACTCTCACTGACACCAAGTAACAAAGACATACACTGATACCCAGTAACACAGACACACACTTACAACAAGTAAGAAAGACATACACTGACACCAAGTCACAAAGACACACACGGACACCCAGTAACAAAGACATACACTGACACCAAGTCACAAAGACATACACTGACACCCAGTAACACAGACACACACTTGCACCAAGTAACAAAGACATACACTGACACCAAGTAACAAAGACATACACTGATACCGTGTAACACAGACACACACTTACACCAAGTAACAAAGACAGACACTGATACCCAGTAACACAGACACACATTTACACCATGTAACAAAGACATACACTGACACCCATTAACAAAGACATACACTGACACCCAGTAAGACAGACACACGGACACCAAGAAACAAAGACACACACTTACACCAAGTAACACAGAAACACACTGACACACAGTAACACAGACACACACTTACACCAAGCAACACAGACATACAATGACACCAAGTAACAAAGACATACACTGATACCCAGGAACACAGACACACACTTACACCAGGTAACACAGACACACACTTACACCAAGTAACAAAGACATACACTGACACCAAGTAACACAGACACACACTGACACCAAGTAACAAAGACATACAATTACACCAAGTAACAAAGACACCACTTACACCAAGTAACACAGATATACACTGACACCAAGTAACAAAGACATGCACTGACACCCAGTAATACAGACACACACGGACACCAAGTAACAAAGACACACACTTACACCAAGTTACAGAGACACACAGTGGCACCCAGTAACACAGACACAAACTTACACCAAGTAACGCAGACATGCACTGACACCAAGTAACAAAGACATACACTGATACCCAGTAACACTAAAACACACTTACACCAACGAACACAGACATACACTGACACCAAGTAACAAAGACATACACTGATACCCAGGAACACAGACACACACTTACACCAATTAAAACAGACACACACTTACTCCAAGTAACAAAGACATACACTTACACCACGTAACACAGATATACACTGACACCAAGTATCAAAGACATGCACTGACACCCAGTAATACAGACACACACGGACACCAAGTAACAGAGACACACACTTACACCAAGTTACACAGACACACAGTGACACCCAGAAACACAGACACACACTTACACCAAGTAACACAGACATATAAAGACACCAACCAACACAGACATACACTGACACCAAGTAACAAAGACATACACTGATACCCAGGAACACAGACACACACTTACACCAAGGAACACAGAAACACACTTACACCAAGTAACAAAGACATACACTTACACCACGTAACACAGTCATTCACTGACACCAAGTAACAAAGACATACAACTACACCAAGTAACAAAGACACACACTTACACCAAGTAACAAAGCTAGACATTGATACCCAGTAACACAGACACACACGGACACCAAATAACAAAGACACACAATTACAACAAGTAACAAAGACATACACAGACACCAAGTCACAAAGACACACACTGACACCCAGTAACAAAGACATACACTGACACCAAGTAACAAAGACATACACTGATACCCAGTAACACAGACACACACTTACACCAGGTAACAAAGACATACACTGACACCCAGTAACAAAGACATACACTGACACCCAGTAACACAGACACACACGGACACCAAGTAACAAAGACACACACTTACACCAAGTATTTCAGACACACACTGACACCCAGTAACACAGACAAACACTTACACCAAGCAAAACAGACATAAAATGACACCAAGTAACAAAGACATACACTGATACCCAGTAACACTGACACACATTTACAGCAAGTAACACAGACATTCACTGACACCAAGTAACAAAGACATACACTGATACCCAAGAACACAGACACACACTTACACCATGTAACACAGACACACACTTACACCAAGTAACAAAGACACACACTGACACCAAGTAACACAGACACACACAGACACACACTGACACCAAGTAACAAAGACATACAATTGCACCAAGTAACAAAGACACACAATTACACCAAGTAACATAGATATACACTGACACCAAGAATCAAAGACATGCACTGACACCCAGTAACACAGACACACACGGACACCAAGTAACAAAGACACACACTTACACCAAGTTACACAGACACACAGTGACACCCAGTAACACAGACACACACTTACACCAAGTAACACAGACAAACAAAGACACCAAGTAACAAAGACATACACTGATACCCAGTAACACTGAAACACACTTACACCAACCAACACAGACATACACTGACACCAAGTAACAAAGACATACACTGATACCCAGGAACACAGACACACACTTACACCAAGTAACACAGACACACACTTACAACAAGTAACAAAGACATACACTTACTCCACGTAACACAGACATACACTGACACCAAGTAACAAAGACATACAATTACACCAAGTAACAAAGACACACACTTACACCAAGTAACGAAGATAGACATTGATACCCAGTAACACAGACACACACTTACACCAAGTAACGCAGTCATACACTGACACCAAGTAACAAAGACAGACACTGATACCCAGTAACACAGAAACACACTTACACCAAGTAACACAGACATACACTGACACCAAGTCACAAAGACACACTCTGACACCCAGTAACAAAGACATACATTGATACCAAGTCACAAAGACATACACTGATACCCAGTAACACAGACACACACTTACACCAAGTATCACAGACATACACTGACACCAAGTAACAAAGACATACAATTACACCAAGTAACAATGACACACACAAACACCAAGTAACAAAGACAGACACTGATACCCAGTAACACAGACACACACTTACTCCAAGTCACACAGACATACACTGACACCCAGTAACACAAACAAACACACACTGACACCCAGTAACACAGAGAAACACTAATAAACAGCAACAAAGACATACACTGGCACCAAGTAACACTGTCACACACTGACACCCAGTAACAAAGACATACACTGACATCAAGTCACAAAGACATACACTGATACCCAGTAACACAGACACACACTGACACCAAGTAACAAAGATATACACTTAAACCAAGTAACAACGACAGACAATTACACCAAGTCACAAAGACATACAATTACACCAAGTAACAAAGACACACACTTACACCAAGTAACAAAGACATACACTGACACCCAGTAACACAAACAAACACACACTGACACCCAGTAACACAGAGAAACACTAATAAACATTAACACAGACATACACTGACACCAAGTCACAAAGACACACACTGACACCCAGTAACAAAGACATACACTAATACCACGTCACAAAGCCATACACTGATACCCAGGAACACAGACACACACTGACACCCAGTAACACAGACACACACTTACACCAAGCAACACAGACATACACTGACACTAAGTAACAAAGTCATACACTGATACCCAGTAACACAGACACACACTTACACCAAGTAACACAGACACACACTTACACCAAGTAACAAAGACATACACTAACACCGAGTAACACAGACATACACTGACACCAAGTAACAAAGACATACAATTACACCAAGTAACAAAGGCACACACTTACACCAAGTAACAAAGACAGACACTGATACCCAGTTACGCAGACACACACTTACACCAAGTAACAAAGACATACACTGACACCCAGTAAATCAAGCAAACACACACTGACACCCAGTAACACAGAGAAACATTAATAAACAGTAACAAAGACATACACTGACACCAAGTAACACATTCACACACTGACATCCAGGAACAATGACATACACTGACACCAAGTCACAAAGCCATACACTGATACCAAGTCACAAAGACATACACTGATACCCAGTAACACAGACATACACTGACACCAAGTAGCAAAGACATACACTGACACCAAGTAACAAAGACATGCACTTACACCAAGTAAAAAAGACAGACAATTACACCAAGTAAAACAGACATACACTGACACCCAGTTACACAGACACACACTTACACAAAGTAACAAAGACTTACACTGACACACAGTAACGAAGACATACACTGACACCCAGTAACAAAGACAGACAATTACACCAAGTAACAAAGACGTACACTTACACCAAGTATTTTGACTCTCACTGACTCCAAGTAACAAAGACATACACTGATACCCAGTAACACTGACACACACTTACAACAAGTAACAAAGACATACACTGACACCAAGTCACAAAGACACACACGGACACCCAGTAACAAAGACATACACTGACACCAAGTCACAAAGACATACACTGACACCAAGTAACACAGACACACACTTACACCAAGTAACAAAGACATACACTGACACCAGGTAACAAAGACATACACTGATACCGTGTAACACAGACACACACTTACACCAAGTAACAAAGACAGACACTGATACCCAGTAACACAGACACACATTTACACCATGTAACAAAGACATACACTGACACCCAGTAACAAAGACATACACTGACACCCAGTAAGACAGACACACGGACACCATGAAACAAAGACACACACTTACACCAAGTAACACAGACACACACTGACACACAGTAACACAGACACACACTTACACCAAGCAACACAGACATACAATGACACCAAGTAACAAAGACATACACTGATAACCAGGAACATTGACACACACTTACACCAAGTAACACAGTCATACACTGACACCAAGTAACAAAGACATACACTGATACCCAGGAACACAGACACACACTTACACCAGGTAACACAGACACACACTTACACCAAGTAACAAAGACATACACTGACACCAAGTAACACAGACACACACTGACACCAAGTAACAAAGACATACAATTACACCAAGTAACAAAGACACCACTTACACCAAGTAACACAGATATACACTGACACCAAGTAACAAAGACATGCACTGACACCAAGTAACACAGACACACACGGACACCATGTAACAAAGACACACACGGACACCATGTAACAAAGACACACACTTACACCAAGTAACACAGACACACAGTGGCACCCAGTAACACAGACACAAACTTACACCAAGTAACGCAGACATGCACTGTCACCAAGTAACAAAGACATACACTGATACCCAGTAACACTAAAACACACTTACACCAACGAACACAGACATACAATTACACCAAGTAACAATGACACACACTTACACCAAGTAACAAAGACAGACACTGATACCCAGGAACACAGACACACACTTACACCAAGTAACAAAGACATACACTGACACCCAGTAACACAAACAAACACACAGTGACACCCGGTAACACAGAGAAACACTAATAAACGGTAACACAGACATACGCAGACACCAAGTCACAAAGACACACACTGACACCAAGTCACAAAGACATACACTGATACCCAGGAACACAGACACACACTGACACCCAGTAACAAATAAATACACTGATACCAAGTCACAAAGACATACACTGAAACCCAGTAACACAGACACTCACTGATACCCAGTAACAAAGACATACACTGATACCAAGTCACAAAGACATACACTGATACCCAGTAACACAGACACACACTGACACCCAGTAACAAAGACATACACTGATACCAAGTCACAAAGACGTACACTGATACCCAGTAACACAGACACACACTGACACCAGGTAACAAAGACACACACTGACACCAAGTAACAAAGACATACACTTACACCAAGTAACAAAGACATACACTTACACCAAGTAACACAGACATGCACTGACACCAAGTAACAAAAACATGCACTGACACCAAGTAGCAAAGACATACACTTACACCAAGTAATTTGACATACACTGACACCAAGTAACAAAGACATACACTGATACCCAGTAACACAGACACACACTTACACCAATTAACAAAGACATACACTGACACCAAGTCACAAAGACACACACTGACACCCAGTAACAAAGACATACATTGATACCAAGTCACAAATACATACACTGATACCAAGTCACAAAGACATACACTGATACCCAGTAACACAGACACACACTTACACCAAGTAACACAGTCAGACACTGACACCAAGTAACAAAGACATACACTGATACCCAGTAACACAGACACACACTTACACCAAGTAACAAAGACATACACTGACAACCAGTAACAAAGACATACACTGACACCCAGTAACACAGACACACACGGACACCCAGTAACACAGACACACACTTACACCAAGCAACACAGACATACACTGACACCAAGTAACAAAGACATACACTGATACCCAGGAACACAGACACACACTTACACCAAGTAACACAGACACACACTTACACCAAGTAACAAAGACATACACTGGCACTAAGTAACACTGTCACACACTGACACCCAGTAACAAAGACATACACTGACATCAAGTCACAAAGACATAAACTGATACCAAGTCACAAAGACATACACTGATACCCAGTAACACAGACACACACTGACACCAAGTAACAAAGACATACACTTACACCAAGTAACAACGACAGACAATTACACCCAGTAACAAAGACACACACTTACACCAAGTATTTTGACATACACTGACACCAAGTAACAAAGACATACATGATACCCAGTAACACAGACACACACTTACACCAAGTAACACAGACATACACTGATACCCAGTAACACAGACACACACTTACACCAAGTAACTAAGACATACACTGATACCCAGTGACACAGCACACACCTACACCAAGTAACAAAGACAGACACTGATACCCAGTAACACAGACACACACATACACCAAGTAACAAAGACATACACTGACAACCAGTAACAAAGACATACACTGACACCCAGTAACACAGACACACACGGACACCAAGTACCAATGACACACACATACACCAAGTAACACAGACACACACTGACACCCAGTAACACAGACACACACTTACACCAAGCAACACAGACATACACTGACACCAAGTAACAAAGACATACACTGATACCCAGTAACACAGACACACACTTACACCAAGTAACACAGACATACACTGACACAAAGTAACAAAGACATACACTGATACCCAGGAACACAGACACACACTTACACCAAGTAACACTGACACACACTTACACCAAGTAACAAAGACATACACTTAAACCAAATAACACAGACATGCACTGACACCAAGTAACAGAGACATACACTGATACCCAGTTACACAGACACACACGGACACCAAGTAACAAAGACACACACTTACACCAAGTAACACAGACACACACTGACACCCAGTAACACAGACATACACTTCCACCAAGTAACACAGACATACACTGACACCAAGTTACAAAGACATGCACTGATACCCAGTAACACAGACACACACTTACACCAAGTAACACAGACATACACTGACACCAAGTAACAAAGACATACACTGATACCCAGGAACACAGACACACACTTACACCAAGGAACACAGACACACACTTACACCAAGTAACAAAGACAGACACTGATACCCAGTAACACAGACACACATTTACACCATGTAACAAAGACATACACTGACACCCAGTAACAAAGACATACACTGACACCCAGTAAGACAGACACACGGACACCATGAAACAAAGACACACACTTACACCAAGTAACACAGACACACACTGACACACAGTAACACAGACACACACTTACACCAAGAAAGACAGACATACAATGACACCAAGTAACAAAGACATACACTGATAACCAGGAACATTGACACACACTTACACCAAGTAACACAGTCATACACTGACACCAAGTAACAAAGACATACACTGATACCCAGGAACACAGACACACACTTACACCAGGTAACACAGACACACACTTACACCAAGTAACAAAGACTTACACTGACACCAAGTAACACAGACACACACTGACACCAAGTAACAAAGACATACAATTACACCAAGTAACAAAGACACCACTTACACCAAGTAACACAGATATACACTGACACCAAGTAACAAAGACATGCACTGACACCAAGTAACACAGACACACACGGACACCATGTAACAAAGACACACACGGACACCATGTAACAAAGACACACACTTACACCAAGTAACACAGACACACAGTGGCACCCAGTAACACAGACACAAACTTACACCAAGTAACGCAGACATGCACTGTCACCAAGTAACAAAGACATACACTGATACCCAGTAACACTAAAACACACTTACACCAACGAACACAGACATACAATTACACCAAGTAACAAAGACACACACTTACACCAAGTAACAAAGACAGACACTGATACCCAGGAACACAGACACACACTTACACCAAGTAACAAAGACATACACTGACACCCAGTAACACAAACAAACACACAGTGACACCCGGTAACACAGAGAAACACTAATAAACGGTAACACAGACATACGCAGACACCAAGTCACAAAGACACACACTGACACCAAGTCACAAAGACATACACTGATACCCAGGAACACAGACACACACTGACACCCAGTAACAAATAAATACACTGATACCAAGTCACAAAGACATACACTGAAACCCAGTAACACAGACACTCACTGATACCCAGTAACAAAGACATACACTGATACCAAGTCACAAAGACATACACTGATACCCAGTAACACAGACACACACTGACACCCAGTAACAAAGACATACACTGATACCAAGTCACAAAGACGTACACTGATACCCAGTAACACAGACACACACTGACACCAGGTAACAAAGACACACACTGACACCAAGTAACAAAGACATACACTTACACCAAGTAACAAAGACATACACTTACACCAAGTAACACAGACATGCACTGACACCAAGTAACAAAAACATGCACTGACACCAAGTAGCAAAGACATACACTTACACCAAGTAATTTAACATACACTGACACCAAGTAACAAAGACATACACTGATACCCAGTAACACAGACACACACTTACACCAAGTAACAAAGACATACACTGACACCAAGTCACAAAGACACACACTGACACCCAGTAACAAAGACATACATTGATACCAAGTCACAAATACATACACTGATACCAAGTCACAAAGACATACACTGATACCCAGTAACACAGACACACACTTACACCAAGTAACACAGTCAGACACTGACACCAAGTAACAAAGACATACACTGATACCCAGTAACACAGACACACACTTACACCAAGTAACAAAGACATACACTGACAACCAGTAACAAAGACATACACTGACACCCAGTAACACAGACACACACGGACACCCAGTAACACAGACACACACTTACACCAAGCAACACAGACATACACTGACACCAAGTAACAAAGACATACACTGATACCCAGGAACACAGACACACACTTACACCAAGTAACACAGACACACACTTACACCAAGTAACAAAGACATACACTGGCACTAAGTAACACTGTCACACACTGACACCCAGTAACAAAGACATACACTGACATCAAGTCACAAAGACATAAACTGATACCAAGTCACAAAGACATACACTGATACCCAGTAACACAGACACACACTGACACCAAGTAACAAAGACATACACTTACACCAAGTAACAACGACAGACAATTACACCCAGTAACAAAGACACACACTTACACCAAGTATTTTGACATACACTGACACCAAGTAACAAAGACATACATGATACCCAGTAACACAGACACACACTTACACCAAGTAACACAGACATACACTGATACCCAGTAACACAGACACACACTTACACCAAGTAACTAAGACATACACTGATACCCAGTGACACAGCACACACCTACACCAAGTAACAAAGACAGACACTGATACCCAGTAACACAGACACACACATACACCAAGTAACAAAGACATACACTGACAACCAGTAACAAAGACATACACTGACACCCAGTAACACAGACACACACGGACACCAAGTACCAATGACACACACATACACCAAGTAACACAGACACACACTGACACCCAGTAACACAGACACACACTTACACCAAGCAACACAGACATACACTGACACCAAGTAACAAAGACATACACTGATACCCAGTAACACAGACACACACTTACACCAAGTAACACAGACATACACTGACACAAAGTAACAAAGACATACACTGATACCCAGGAACACAGACACACACTTACACCAAGTAACACTGACACACACTTACACCAAGTAACAAAGACATACACTTAAACCAAATAACACAGACATGCACTGACACCAAGTAACAGAGACATACACTGATACCCAGTTACACAGACACACACGGACACCAAGTAACAAAGACACACACTTACACCAAGTAACACAGACACACACTGACACCCAGTAACACAGACATACACTTCCACCAAGTAACACAGACATACACTGACACCAAGTTACAAAGACATGCACTGATACCCAGTAACACAGACACACACTTACACCAAGTAACACAGACATACACTGACACCAAGTAACAAAGACATACACTGATACCCAGGAACACAGACACACACTTACACCAAGGAACACAGACACACACTTACACCAAGTAACAAAGACATACACTAACACCAAGTAACACAGACATACATTGACACCAAGTAACAAAGACATACAATTACACCAAGTAACAAAGACACACAATTACACCAAGTAACAAAGACAGACACTGAGACCCAGTAACACAGACACACACTTACACCAAGTAACAAAGACATACACTGACACCCAGTAACACAAACAAACACACACTGACACCCAATAACACAGAGAAACACTAATAAACAGTAACAAAGACATACACTGGCACCAAGTAACACAGTCACACACTGACACCCAGTAACAAAGTCACACACTGACATCAAGTCACAAAGACATACACTGAGACCAAGTCACAGAGACATACACTGATACCCAGTAACACAGACACACACTGACACCAAGTAATAAAGACATACACTTACACCAAGTAACAAAGACATACACTGATACCAAGTCTCAAAGACATACACTGATACTCAGTAACACAAACAAACACACACTGACACCCAGTAACACAGAGACACACTGACACCCAGTAAAAAAGACATACACTGACACCAAGTCACAAAGACATACACTGATGCCCAGTATCACAGACATACACTGACACCAAGTAACAAAGACATACACTGATACCCAGTAACACAGGCACACACTGGTGGGGGCGGGGGGTGGGGGGGGAGGCACATCGGCGCTGTGGTTAGCACCGCAGCCTCACAGCTCCAGGGACCCGGGTTCGATTCTGGGTACTGCCTGTGGGGAGTTTGCAAGTTCTCCCTGTGTCTGCGTGGGTTTCCTCCGGGTGCTCCGGTTTCCTCCCACATGCCAAAGACTTGCAGGTTGATAGGTTTATTGGCCATCATAAATTGCCCCTAGCATAGGTAGGTGGTAGGGAAATATATATGGACAGTTAGGGATGTGATAGGAATACGGGAATAAAAGCAAAATACTGCGGATGCTGGAAATCTGAAACAAAAACAAGAAATGCCGGATTCACTCAGCAGGTCTGGCAGCATCTGTGGAAAGAGAAGCAGAGTTAACGTTTCGTGTCAGTGACCCTTCTTCGGAACTGACAAATATTAGAAAAGTCACAGATTATAAACAAGTGAGGTGGGGGTTGTGCAAGAGACAACAAAGGCGAAGGTGCAGATTGGGCCAGGCCACATAGCTGACCAAAAGGTCACGGAGCAAAGGCAAACAATATGTTAATGGTGTGTTGAAAGACAAAGCATTAGTACAGATTAGGTGTGAAGATACTGAATATTGAACATCAGCAAGTGCAAACCTGAAGAAGAACAACCAGAAAAAAACAGTGGGTAAGCAAACTGAACAAACTAAGATGAAATGAAATAAATGCAGAAAAAGATTGTAAAAAATGTAAAAAGGAATGCGAAAAAATAACTAAAAACGACTAAAAATGAAAGTAAAGTGGGGGGCTGTCATGCTCTGAAATTATTGAACTCAATGTTCAGTCCGGCAGGCTGTCGTGTGCCTAATCGGTAGATGAGATGCTGTTCCTCGAGCTTGCGTTGATGTTCACTGGAACACTGCAGCAATCCCAGGACAGAGATGTGAGCATGAGAGCAGGGGGGAGTGTTGAAATGGCAAGCAACCGGAAGCTCAGGGTCCTGCTTGCGGACTGAGCGGAGATGTTCCACAAAGCGTTCACCCAGTCTGCGCTTGGTCTCCCCAATGTAGAGGAGACCACACTGTGAGCAGCGAATACAGTATACTACATTGAAAGAAGTACAAGTAAATCGCTGCTTCACCTGAAAGGAGTGTTTGGGGCCTGGGATAGTGAGGAGAGAGGAGGTAAATGGGCAGGTATTACACCTACTGCGATTGCAAGGGAAGGTGCCCTGGGACGGGGACGAGGTGGTGGGGGTAATGGAGGAGTGGACCAGGGTGTCGCGGAGGGAACGATCCCTTCGGAATGCTGACAGGGGAAGGGAGGGGAAGATGCGACTGGTAGTGGCATCACGCTGGAGGTGGCGAAAATGGCGGAGGATGATCCTTTGGATATGGAGGCTGGTGGGATGAAAAGTGAGGACAAGGGGAACCCTGTCACGGTTCTGGGAGGGAGGGGAAGGGGTGAGGGTACAGGTGCGGGGAATGGGTCGGACACAGTTGAGGACCCTGTCAACCACAGTGGGGGGAAATCGTCGGTTGAGGAAAAAGGAGGTCATATCAGAAGCACCGTCATGGAAGGTAGCATCATCAGAGCAGATGCGTCGGAGACGGAGAAACTGGGAGAATGGAATGGAGTTCTTACAGGAGGTAGGGTGTGAAGAAGTGTAGTCGAGGTAGCTGTGGGAGTCAGTGGGCTTATAATGGATATTGGTAGACAACCTATCCCCAGAGATGGAGACAGAGAAGTCGAGGAAGGGAAGGGAAGTGTCAGAGATGGACTATGTAAAGGTGAGAGAAGGGTGGAAATTGGAAGCAAAGTTGATAAAGTTTTCTAGTTCGGGGCGGGAGCAGGAAACGGCACCGATACAGTCATCAATGTATCGGAAAAAGAGTTGGGGGAGGGGGCCTGAGTAGGACTGGAACAAAGAATGCTCGACATATCCCACAATAAGATAGGCATAACTAGGACCCATGCGGGTACCCATAGCGACACCTTTTACTTGAAGGAAATGCATGGAGTTGAAGGAGAAGTTGTTCAATGTGAGAACAAGTTCAGCCAGGCGGAGGAGGGTGTTGGTGGATGGGGACTGGTTGGGCCTCTGTTCCAGGAAGAAGCGCAGAGCCCTCAAACCATCCTGGTGGGGGATGGAGGTGTAGAGCGATTGGACGTCCATAGTGAAGAGGAGGCGGTTGGGACCAGGAAACTGGAAATTGTCAAAATGACGTAGGGCGTCAAAAGAGTCACGGATGTCTTTGGGAAGAGACTGGACCAGCGGAGAAAAGATAGAGTCTAGATAGGAAGAAATAAGTTCAGTTGGGCAGGAGCAGGCTGACACAACGGTTCTGCCGGGTCAGTCCCGTTTGTGGATTTTGGGAAGGAGGTAGAAGCGGGCTCTCCGGGGTTGCGGGACTATGAGTTTGGAAGCTGTAGAGGGAAGATCTCCAGAGGAGATGAGGTCAGTGACAGTCCTTTGGACGGTGGCTTGATGTTCGGTGGTGGGGTCATGGTCCAGAGGGAGGTAGGAAGAGGTGTCTGTGAGTTGGCGTTGAGCTTCTGCAAGGTAGAGGTCGGTACGCCATACAACAACAGCACCACCCTTGTCTGCAGGTTTGATGACCATGTCGGGGTTAGACCTGAGAGAACGGAGTGCCTCAAGTTCAGAGGGGGACAGGTTAGAGTGAGTGAGGGGGGCAGAGTAATTGAGACGACCATTGTCTCGCCGACAGTTTTCAATGAAGAGATCAAGAGCGGGTAAGAGGCCAGGGTGAGGGGTCCAGGTAGAGGGAGAATGCTGGAGGCGGGTGAATGCGTCTGCTGGTCGGGGGGAGGACTCCTGGTCGATTAAGTGAGCCCGGAGGCGGAGGCGACGGAAGAAGAGCTCAACGTCATGCCGAGCGCGAAATTCATTGAGGTGGGGGCGTAAGGGGATAAAACTGAGACCTTTGCTGAGTACAGAACGCTCAGCATCAGAGAGGGGGAGGTCAGAGGGTATAGTGAATACACAGCAAGGGGTCAGATCAGAAGGGGTGGGGTCAGAGTGAAGTGAAGCGGAAGGAGGATCTGGAGGGGCATTAGTCCCCATCAGCTGCTGGAGCTTGCGTTCCTTCACACCTGAAAGGAAGAAAAAAAGTTTTTCGTTAATGCGTCGGATGAGACGTAAGATGAGATGAAACTGCGGAGTAGAACAGATTTGAGATAAGGTGAGACGCTGCTGCTGGAGAGAGAGGTCCAGTGTGTGCATATGGCGGCGCATAGCACTGAGTGTGGATCTCAGGATGCGGCGAGAGTAGCAGTCCGAGGAACGTTGTATTTCTCGGAGATACCTGTGATCCTGGGTGGTTTCAAAGCATGATGGGTGAAACTGCAGTTGGAATCCACATGGAATCAGTCGGAGCCGGAGACAGTCACTGAGGAAGGAGATGTGGCTGTGAAAACGAGTTTTGGTAGATACCTTATCAAACACCAGGAGGGAAATAGAAAGCAATGAAGGTGAACAAATAACACAGACATACACTGACACCATGTAACAAAGACATACACTGTTACCCAGTAACACAGACACACACTTACACCAAGTAACAAAGACATACACTGATACCAAGTGACACAGACACACACATACACCAAGTAACACAAACACTCACTTACACCAAGTAACAAAGCCATACACTGACACCAATGAACAAAGACATACAAATACACGAAGTAAAAAAGACACACAATTCCACCAAGTAACACAGACATACACTGACACCAAGTAAAAAAGACATACACTGACACCAAGTAACATTGGCACACACTTACACCACGTAACAAAGACAGACACTGACACCAAGTAACACAGACATACACTTACACCAAGTAACAATGACACACACTTACACCAAGTAACAAAGACACACACTTACAGCAAGTAACAAAGACATACACTGACACCAAGAAACACAGACACACACTTACACCAAGTAACACAGACACACACTTACACCACGTAACAAAGACATACACTGACACCAAGTAACACAGACATACACTTACACCAAGTAACACAGACATACACTGACACCAAGTAACAAAGACATACAATTACATCAAGTAACAATGACACACACTTACAGCAAGTAACACAGACATACACTGTCACCATGTAGCAAAGACATGCACTGATACCCAGTAACACAGACACAAACTTACACCAAGTATCAAAGATATACACTGTTACCCAGTAACACAGACACACACTTACACCAAGTAACAAAGACATACACTGATACCCAGTAACACAGACACACACTTACACCAAGTAACAAAGACATACACTGACAACAAGTAACAAAGACATGCACTGACACCAAGTCACAAAGACAGACACTGACACCCGGCAACAAAGACAAAGACTGACACCAAGTAACGAAGACAGACACTGACACCCAGTAACAAAGACAGACAATGACGCCACGTCACAAAGACAAACACTGACTCCAAGTAACAAAGACATACACTGACACCAAGTAACTCAGACATACACTGACACCAAGTAACAAAAACATACAATTACACCAAGTAACAAAGACACACACTTACTCCAAGTAACACAGACATACACTGACACCAAGTAACAAAGAAATACACTGTTACCCAGGAACACAGACACACACTTACACCAAGTAACAAAGACATACAATGATACCCAGTAAAACAGACACACACCGGGCGACACATTGGCACAGTGGTTAGCAGCCTCACAGCTCCAGGGACCAGGGCTCGATTCTGGGTACTGCCTGTGCGGAGTTTGCAAGTTCTCCCTGTGTCTGCGTGAGTTTCCTCCGGGTGCTCCGGTTTCCTCCCAAATGCCAAAGACTTGCAGGTTGATAGGTTAATTGGCCATAATAAATTGACCCTAGTATAGGTAGGTGGTAGGGAAATACATTGGCAAAGGTGGGGATGTGATCGGAATACGGGATTAGTGTAGGATTAGTATAAATGGGTGGTTGATGGTCGGCACAGACTCGTTTGGCCGAAGGGCCTGTTTCAGTGCTGTATCACTAAACTAAATACTGACACCCTGCAACACAAACAAACACACACTGACACGCAGTAACATCGAGAAACACTGATACACAGTAACAAAGACATACACTGACACACAGACACAGACTGTCACCAAGTAACAAAGACATACACTGACACCCAGTAACAAAGACATACAGTGACACCGAGTCACAAAGACATACACTGATAACCAGTAACACAGACACACACTTACACCAAGTAACAACGACATACACTGACATTAAGTAACAAAGACATACACTTACACCAAGTAACAAAGACATACACTGACACCAAGTAACAAAGACATACACTGATACCCATTAACACAGACACACACTGACACCAAGTAACAAAGACATATACTGACACCAAGTAACAAAGGCATACACTTACACCAAGTAACACAGACATACACTGACACCAAGTAACAAAGACAGACAATTACACCAAGTAACAAAGACATACACTTACACCAAGTATTTTGACATACACTGTCATCAAGTAACAAAGACAGACACTGATACCCAGTAACACAGACACACACTTACACCAAGTAACAAAGACATACACTGACACCAAGTAACAAAGACAGACACTGATACCCAGTAACACAGACACACACTTACACCAAGTAACAAAGACATACTCTGACACCAAGTCACAAAGACACACACTGACAACCACTAACAAAGACATACACTGACACCAAGTCACAAACACATACACTGATACCACGTAACACAGACAGACACTTACACCAAGTAACACAGACACACACTTACACCAAGTAACAGACATACACTGACACCAAGTAACAAAGACATACAATTACACCAAGTAACAAAGACACACACTTACACCAAGTAACACAGAAATACACTGTCACCATGTAGCAAAGACATGCACTGATACCCAGTAACACAGACACACACTTACACCAAGTAACAAAGATATACACTGATAACCAGTAACACAGACACCCACTTTCATCAAGTAACAAAGACATACACTGACACCAAGAAACAAAGACATACACTGACACCAAGTCACAAAGACAGACACTGACACCCATGAACAAAGACAGACAATGACACCACGTCACAAAGACATACACTGACACCAAGTAACAAAGACATACACTTCCACCAAGTAACACAGACACACAATGACACCAAAAGCAATTCCGTACAATTACACCAAGTGACAAAGACACACACTTACACCAGGTAACACAGACAAACACTGACACCAAGTAACAAAGACATACACTGTTACCCAGTAACACATACACACACTTACACCAAGTAACAAAGACATATACTGATACCAAGTAACACAGACACACACTTACACCAAGTAACAAAGACATACACTGACACAAAGTAACAAAGACATACACTGATACCCAGTAACACAGACACAAACTTACACCAAGTAACAAACACAGACTCTGATACCCAGTAACAAAGACACACAATTACACCAAGTAATAAAGACATACACTGACACCAAGTAACAAAGACATAAACTGACACCCAGTAACACAGACACACACGGACACCAAGTAACAAAGACACACACTTACACCAAGTAACACAGACACACACTGACACCGAGTAACACAGACACACAATTACACCAAGTAACAAAGACATACACTGACACCAAGTAACAAAGACATACACTTACACCAGGTAACAAAGACATACACTGACACCAAGTAACAAAGACATACACTGATACCCAGTAACACAGACACACACGGACACCAAGTAACAAAGACATACACTTACACCAAGTAACAAAGACATGCACTGAAACCAAGTAACAAAGACATAAACTGACACCCAGTAACACAGACACACACGGACACCAAGTAACACAGACACACACTGACACCCAGTAACACAGACACACACTTACACCAAGTAACAAAGACATACACTGATACCCAGGAACACAGACACACACTTAGACCAAGTAAAACAGACATGCACTGACACCAAGTAACACAGACACACACTGACACCCAGTAACACAGACATAATTACACCAAGTAACAAAGACATACACTGACACCAAGTAACAAAGACATACACTTACACCAAGTAACAAAGACAGACACTGACACCAAGTAACAAAGACATACACTGATACCCAGTAACACAAACACACACTTACACCAAGTAACAAAGACATACACTGACACCAAGTAACAAAGACATAAACTGACACCCAGTAACACAGACACACACGGACACCAAGTAACACAGACACACACTGACACCCAGTAACACAGACACACACTTACACCAAGGAACAAGGACATACACTGATACCCAGTAACACAGACACACACTGACACCAAGTAACACAGACACACTGACACCCAGTAACACAGACACACAATTGCACCAAGAAACAAAGACATACACTGACACCAAGTAACAAAGACAAACACTTACATCAAGTAACAAAGACATACACTGACACCAAGTAACAAGGACATACACTGATACCCAGTAACACAGACACACACTTACACCAAGTAACACAGACACACACTGACACCCAGTAACACAGACACACAATTACACCAAGTAACAAAGACATACACTGACACCAAGTAACAAAGACATACACATACACCAAGTAACAAAGACATACACTGAAACCAAGTAACAAAGACATAAACTGACACCCAGTAACACAGACACACACGGACACCAAGTAACACAGACACACACTGACACCCAGTAACACAGACACACACTTACACCAAGTAACAAAGATATACACTGATACCCAGTAACACAGACACACACTTACACCAAGTAACAAAGACATACACTGATACCCAGTAACACAGACACACACTTAGACCAAGTAACACAGACATACACTGACACCAAGTAACACAGACACACACTGACACCCAGTAACACAGACACTATTACACCAAGTAACAAAGACATACACTGACACCAAGAAACAAAGACATACACTTACACCAAATAACAAAGACAGACACTGACACCAAGTAACAAAGACATACACTGATACCCAGTAACACAAACACACACTTACAATAAGTAACAAAGACATACACTGACACCACGTAACAAAGACATAAACTGACACCCAGTAACACAGACACACACGGACACCAAGTAACACAGACACACACTGACACCCAGCAACACAGACACACACTTACACCAAGTAACAAAGACATACACTGATACCCAGTAACACAGACACACACTTACACCAAGTAACAAAGACAGACACTGATACACAGTAACAAAGACACACAATTACACCAAGTAACAAAGACATACACTGACACCAAGTAAGAAAGACATAAACTGACACCCAGTAACACAGACACACACGGTCACCAAGTAACTTGGAAATACACTTACACCAAGTAACAAAGACATACACTGATACCCAGTAACACAAACACACACTTACACCAAGTAACAAAGACATACACTGACACCAAGTAACAAAGACATAAACTGACACCCGGTAACACAGGCACACACGGACACCAAGTAACACAGACACACACTGACACCCAGTAACACAGACACACACTTACAACAAGTAACACAGACATACACTGACACCAAGTAACAAAGACATACACTTACACCAAGTAACAAAGACATTCACTGACACCAAGTAACAAAGTCATACACTGATACCTAGTAACACAGACACACACTTACACCAAGTAACACAGACATACACTGACACCAAGTAACAAAGATATACACTGATACCCAGTAGCACAGACACACACTTACACCAAGTTACAAAGACAGACACTGATACCCAGTAACACAGACACACACGGACACCAAGTAACAAAGACACATACTTACACCAAGTAACAAAGACACACACTGACACCCAGCAACACAGACACACACTTGCACCAAGTAACAAAGACATACAATGACACCAGTTAACAAAGACATACACTTACACCAAGTAACAAAGACATACAATGATACCCAGTAACACAGGCACACCCTGGGGGGGGGGGGCGTTGGGGGGGGCGGGGGCACATTGGAGCAGTGGTTCGCACCGCAGCCTCACAGCTCCAGGGACCCGGGTTCGATTCTGGGCACTGCCTGCGCGGAGTTTGCAAGTTCTCCCTGTGTCTGCGTGAGTTTCCTCCGGGTGCTCCGGTTTCCTCCCACATGCCAAAGACTTGCAGGTTGATAGGTTAATTGGCCATCATAAATTGCCCCTAGTATAGGTAGGTGGTAGGGAAATATATAGGGACAGGTGGGGATGTGATAGAAATACGGGATTAGTGTAGGATTAGTATAAATGTTTGGTTGATGGTTGGCACAGACTCGGTGGGCCGAAGGGCCTGTTTCAGTGCTGCATCTCTGAACTAAACTAAATACTGACACCTAGTGTCACAGACACACACTGACAGCCAGTAACACAAACAAACACACACTGACACCCAGTAACACAGAGAACCACTGATACACAGGAACAAAGACATACACTGACACCAAGTAACACAGACACACACTGACACCAAGTAACAAAGGCAAACACTGAAACCAAGTAACAAAGACACACACTTACACCAAGTAACACAGACATACACTGACACCAAGTAACAAAGACGGACAATTACACCAAGTAACAAAGACATACACTTACACCAAGTATTTTGACATACACTGACACCAAGTAACAAAGACATACACTGATACCCAGTAACACAGACACACACTTACACCATGTAACAAAGACATACACTGACACCAAGTCACAAAGACTCACACTGACACCCAGTAACACAGGCACACACTTACACCAAGTAACAGAGACATACACTGATACACAGCAACACAGACACACACTTCCACCAAGTAACACAGACATACACTGACACCAAGTAACAAAGACATGCACTGATACCCAGTAACACAGGCACACACTGGTGGGGCGGGGGGCACATTGGCGCAGTGGTTGGCACCGCAGCCTCACAGCTCCAGGGACCCGGGTTCGATTCTGGGTACTGCCTGTGCGGAGTTTGCAAGTTCTCCCTGTGTCTGCGTGAGTTTTCTCCGGGTGCTCCGGTTTCCTCCCACATGCCAAAGACTTGCAGGTTGATAGGTTAATTGGCCCACATAATTTGCCCCTAGTATAGGAAGGTGGCAGGGAAATATATAGGGACAGGTGGGGATGTGATCGGAATACGGAATTAGTGTAGGCTAAGCATAAATGGGTGGTTGATGGTCGGCACAGACTCGGTGGGCCGAAGGGCCTGTTTCAGTGCTGTATCTCTAAACCAAACTAAATACTGACACCTAGTGTCACAGACACACGCTGACAGCCAGTAACACAAACAAACACACACTGACACCCAGTAACGCAGAGAACCACTGATACCCAGTAACACAGACACACACTGACACCAGGTAACACAGACATACACTGACACCAAGTAACAAAGACATACACTGATCCCCAGTAACACAGACACACACTTGCACCAAGTAACAAAGACAGATACTGATACCCAGTAACACAGACACACACTTACACCATTTAACAAAGACATACACTGACACCAGGTAACAAAGACATACACTGACACCCAGTAACACAGACACACACGGAGACCAAGTAACAAAGACACACACTTACACCAAGTAACACAGACACACACTGAAACCCAGTAACACAGACACACACTTACACCATGTAACAAAGACATACACTGACACCAAGTAACAAAGACATACACTGATACCCTGTAACACAGACACACAGTTACACCAAGTAACAAAAACATACACTGATACCCAGGAACACAGACACACACTTACACCAAGTAACAAAGACATACACTGACACCAAGTAACAAAGACATACAATTACACCAAGTCACAAAGAAACACACTTACACCAAGTAACACAGACATACACTGACACCAAGTAACAAAGACATACACTGTTACCCAGTAACACAGGCACACACTTACACCAAGTAACAAAGACATACACTGATACCAAGTAAAACAGACACACACTGACACCAAGTAACACAGACACACACTTAAACCAAGTAACAAAGACATACACTGACACCAAGTAACAAAGACATACACTTTCACCAAGTAAAACAGACATACACTGACACCAAGTAACAAAGACATACAATTACACCAAGTGACAAAGACACACACTTACACCAAGTAACACAGAAATAAACTGTCACCATGTATCAAAGACATGCACTGATACCCAGTAACACAGACACACACTTACACCAAGTAACAAAGATATACACTGATACCCAGTAACAGAGACACACACTTACACCAAGTAACAAAGACATACACTGACACCAAGAAACAAAGACATACACTGACACCAAGTCACAAAGACAGACACTGACACCCAGTAACAAAGACAAACACTGACACCAAGTAACAAAGACATACACTTACACCAAGTAACACAGACATACACTGACACCAAGTAACAAAGACATACAATTACACCAATTAACAAAGTCACACACTTACACCAAGTAACATAGACATACACTGACACCAAGTAACAAAGACATACACTGCTACCCAGTAACACAGACACACACTTATACCAAGTAACAAAGACAGACACTGATACCCAGTAACACAATCATACACTTACACCAAGTAACAAAGACATACACTGACACCCAGTAACAAAGACATACACTGACACCCAGTAACACAGACACACACGGACACCAAGTAAAAAATACACACACTTACACCAAGTAATACAGACACACACTGACACCCAGTAACACAGACACACACTTACACCAAGTAACAAAGACATACACTGACACCAAGTAACAAAGACATACACTTACACCAAGTAACAATGACATACACTGACACCAAGTAACAAAGACATACACTGATACCCAGTAAAACAGACACACACTTACACCAAGTAACAAAGACATACACTGACACCAAGTAACAAAGACATACAATTACACCAAGTCTCAAAGACACACACTTCCACCAAGTATTACAGACATCCACTGACACCAAGTAACAAAGACATACACTGTTACCCAGTAACACAGGCACACACTTACACCAAGTAACAAAGACATACACTGATACCAAGTAAAACAGACACACACTTACACCAAGTAACACAGACAAACACTTAAACCAAGTAACAAAGACATACACTGACACCAAGTAACAAAGACATACACTTACACCAAGTAACACAGACATACACTGACACCAAGTAACAAAGACATACAATTACACCAAGTGACAAAGACACACACTTACACCAAGTAACACAGAAATAAACTGTCACCATGTAGCAAAGACATGCACTGATACCCAGTAACACAGACACACACTTACACCAAGTAACAAAGATATACACTGATACCCAGTAACAGAGACACACACTTACACCAAGTAACAAAGACATAATCTGACACCAAGAAACAAAGACATACACTGACACCAATTCACAAAGACAGACACTGACACCCAGTAACAAAGACAAACACTGACACCAAGTAACGAAGACAGACACTGACACCCAGTAACAAAGACAGACAATGACACCACGTCACAAAGACATACAATGACACCAAGTCACAAAGACAGACACTGACACCCAGTAACAAAGATATACACTTACACCAAGTAACACAGACATACACTGACACCAAGTAACAAAGACATACAATTACACCAAGGAACAAAGACACACACTTACACCAAGTAACATAGACATACACTGACACCAAGTAACAAAGACATACACTGTTACCCAGTAAAACAGACACACATTTACACCAAGTAACAAAGACATATACTGATACCAAGTAACACAGACACACACTTACACCAAGTAACAAAGACATACACTGACACCAAGTAACAAAGACAGACACTGATACCCAGCAACAAAGACACACAATTATACCAGGTAACAAAGACAAACACTGACACCAAGTAGCAAAGACATAAACTGACACCCAGTAACACAGACATACACTGACACCCAGTGACACAGACACACACTTACACCAAGTAACAAAGACATACACTTACACCAAGTAACAATGACATAAACTGACACCCAGTAACACAGACAAACACGGACACCAAGTAACAAAGGCACACACTTACACCAAGTAACAAAGACACACACTGACACCCAGTAACACAGACACACACTTGCACCAAGTAACAAAGACATACACTGACACCAAGTAACAAAGACATACACTTACACCAAGTAACAAAGACATACAATGATACCCAGTAACACAGGCACACACTGTGGGGGGGGGGGGGGGGGGTGGAGGGTGCGGGGGGCACATTGGCGCAGTGGTTCGCACCGCAGCCTCACAGCTCCAGGGACCCGGGTTCGATTCTGGGCACTGCCTGCGCGGAGTTTGCAAGTTCTCCCTGTGTCTGCGTGAGTTTCCTCCGGGTGATCCGGTTTCCTCCCACATGCCAAAGACTTGCAGGTTGATAGGTTAATTGGCCATCATAAATTGCCCCTAGTATATGTAGGTGGTAGGGAAATATATAGGGACAGGTGGGGATGTGATAGAAAGACGGGATTAGTGTAGGATTAGTACAAATGTTTGGTTGATGGTTGGCACAGACTCGGTGGGCCGAAGGGCCTGTTTTAGTGCTGTATCTCGAAACTAAACTAAATACTGACACCTAGTGTCACAGACACACTCTGACAGCCAGTAACACAAACAAACTCACACTGACAACCAGTGACACAGAGAACCACTGATACACAGTAACAAAGACATACACTGACACCTAGTAGCACAGACACACACTGACACCCAGTAACAAAGACAGACATTGATGCCAAGTCACAAAGACATAGACTGATACACAGTAACAAAGACACACACTGAAACCAAGTAACAAAGACACACACTGACACCAAGTAACAAAGGCATGCACTGACACAAAGTAACAAAGAGAGACGATTACACCAAGTAACAAAGACATACACTTACACCAAGTATTTTGACATACACTGACACGAGGTAACAAAGACATACACTGACACCCAGTAACACAAGCACACACGGACACCAAGTAACACAGACACACACTGACACCCAGTAACACAGACACACACTGACACCAAGTAACAAAGACATACACTGACACCAAGTAACAAAGACATACACTGATACCCAGTAACACAGACACACACTTACATCAAGTAAAAAAGACATACACTGATACCCAGTAGCACAGACACACACTTACACCATGTAACAAAGACATACACTGACACCAAGTAACAAATACATACACTGACACCAAGTAACAAAGTCATACACTTACACCAAGTAACAAAGACATACACCGACACCAAGTAACAAAGACATACACTGATACCCAGTGACACAGACACACACTTACACCATGTAACACAGACAAACGCTTGCACCAAGTAACAAAGACACGCACTTACACCTAGTAACACAGACATACACTGACACCAGGTAACAAAGACAGACAATTACACCAAGTCACAAAGACATACACTTACACCAAGTATATTGACATACACTGACACCAGGTAACACAGACATACACTTACACCAAGTAACAAAGACATACACTGACACCAAGTCACAAAGACACACACTGACACCCAGTAACAAAGACATACACTGACACCAAGTCACAAAGACATACACTGATACCCAGTAACACAGTCACACAGTTACAACAAGTAACACAGAGATACACTGACACCAAGTAACAAAGACATACACTGATACCCAGTAACACAGACACACTCTTACACCAAGTAACAAACACAGACACTGATACCCAGTAAAACAGACACGCACTTACACCATGTAACAAAGACATACACTGACACCAGGTAACAAAGCCATTCACTGACACCCAGTAACACAGACACACACGGACACCAAGTAACACAGACAAACACTGACACCAAGTAACACAGACACACACTTACACCAAGTAACAAAGACATACACTGATACCCAGTAACACAGACAAACACTTACACCATGTAACACAGACATACACTGACACCAAGTAACAAAGACATACACTGACACCAAGTAACAAAGACATACACTTACACCAAGTAACAAACTCATACACTGACAACAAGTAAAAAAGACATACACTGAAAGCCAGTAACACAGACACACACTTAGACCAAGTAACAAAGACATACACTGATACCCAGTAACACAGACAGACACTTATACCATGTAACACAGACATACGCTTGCACCAAGTAACAAAGACAAACACTTACACCAAGTAACACAGACATACACTGACACCAGGTAAGAAAGACAGACAATTACACCAAGTAACAAAGACATCCACTAACACACAGTATTTTGACATACACTGACACCAAGTCACAAAGACACACACTGACACCCAGTAACACAGACACACACGGACACCAAGTAACACAGACACACACTGGCACCCAGTAACGCAGACACACACTTACACCAAGTAACAAAGACATACACTGACACCAAGTAACAAAGACATACACTTACACCAAGTAACAAAGACAGACACTGACACCCAGTAACAAAGACAGACAATGACACCACGTCCCAAAGACATACAATGACACCAAGTAACAAAGATATACACTTACACCAAGTAACACAGACATACACTGACACCAAGTAACAAAGACATACACTGATAGCCAGTAACAAAGACACACACTTAAACCAAGTAACATAGACATACACTGACAACAAGTAACAAAGACATACACTGTTACCCAGTAACACAGACACACACTTACACCAAGTAACAAAGACATATCCTGATACTAAGTAACACAGACACACACTTACACCAAGTAACAAAGACATACACTGACACCAAGTAACAAAGACATACACTGATACCCAGTAACACAGACACACACTTACTCCAAGTTACAAAGACAGACACTGACTCCAAGTAACAAAGACAAACACTGACACCAAGTAGCAAAGACATACACTGACGCCAAGTAACAAAGACATACACTGATACCCAGTAACACAAACACACACTTACACCAAGTAACAAAGACATAAACTGACTCCAAGTAACAAAGACATAAACTGACACCCAGTAACACAGACACACACGGACACCAAGTAACACAGACACACACTGACACCCAGTAACACAGACACACACATACACCAAGTAACAAAGACATACACTGACACCAAGTAACAAAGACATACACTTACACCAAGTAACAAAGACATACATTGACACCAAGTAACACAGACACACACTTACACCAAGTAACAAAGACAGACACTGATACCCAGTAACAAAGACACAAAATTATACCAAGTAACAAAGACATACACTGACACCAAGTAGCAAAGACATAAACTGACACCCAGTAACACAGACACACACTGACACCCAGTGACACAGACACATAATTACACCAAGTAACAAAGACAAACACTGACACCAAGTAACAAAGACATACACTGACGCCAAGTAACAAAGACATACTCTGATACCCAGTAACACAAACACACACTTACACCAAGTAACAAAGACATACACTGACTCCAAGTAACAAAGACATAAACTGACACCCAGTAACACAGACACACACGGACACCAAGTAACACAGACACACACTGACACCCAGTAACACAGACACACACATACACCAAGTAACAAAGACATACACTGACACCAAGTAACAAAGACATACACTTACACCAAGTAACAAAGACATACATTGACACCAAGTAACACAGACACACACTTACACCAAGTAACAAAGACAGACACTGATACCCAGTAACACAGACACACACTTACACCAAGTAACAAAGGCATACACTTACACCAAGTAACAAAGACATAAACTGACACCCAGTAACACAGACAAACACTTACACCAAGTAACAAAGACACACACTGACTCCCAGTAACACAGACACACACTTGCACCAAGTAACAAAGACATACACTGACACCAAGTAACGAAGACATACACTTACACCAAGTAACAAAGACAGACACTGACACCAAATAACAAAGACATACACTGATGCCCAGTAACACAGACACACACTTACACCAAGTAACAAAGACATACACTGATACCCAGTGACACAGACACACACTTACACCATGTAACACAGGCAAACGTTAGGACCAAGTAACAAAGACACGCACTGACACCAAGAAACAAAGACATACACTGACACCAGGTAACAAAGACAGACAATTACACCAAGTGACAAAGACATGCACTTACACCAGGTATATTGACATACACTGACACCAAGTAACAAAGACATACACTTATACCCAGTAACACAGACATACACTTACACCAAGTAACAAAGACATACACTATCACCAAGTCACAAAGACATACACTGATACGCAGTAACACAGTCACACAGTTACAACAAGTAACACAGAGATACACTGACACCAGGTAACAAAGCCATTCACTGACACCCAGTAACACAGACGCACACGGAAACCAAGTAACAAAGACATACACTGACACCAAGTAACAAAGACATACACTGATATCCAGTAACACAGACACACACTTACACCAAGTAACAAAGACATACACTGATACCCAGTAACACAGTCACACACTTACACCATGTAACACAGACATACACTGACACCAAGTAACAAAGACATACACTGACACCAAGTAACAAAGACATACACTTACACCAAGTAACAAAGACATACACTGACACCAAGTAACAAAGACATACACTGAAAGCCAGTAACACAGACACACACTTACACCAAGTAACAAAGACAAACACTGATACCCAGTAACACAGACACACACTTATACCATGTAACGCAGAAATACGCTTACACCAAGTAACAAAGACACACACTTACACACAGTATTTTGACATACACTGACACCAAGTCACAAAGACACACTGACACCCAGTAACAAAGACATACACCGACACCAAGTCGCAAAGACATACACTGATACCCAGTAACACAGTCACACAGTTACAACAAGTAACACAGACATACACTGATACCCAGTAACACAGACACATACTTACACCAAGTAACAAAGACAGACACTGATACCCAGAAACACAGACACACGCTTACTCAAATTCACAAAGACATACACTGACACCAAATAACAAAGAGAGACAATTGCACCAAGTAACAAAGACATACACGTACACCAAGTATTTTGACATACACTGACACCAGGTAACAAAGACATACACTGACACCCAGTAACACAGACACACACGGACACCAAGTAACACAGACACACACTGACACCCAGTAACACAGACACACACTTACACCAAGTAACAAAGACATACACTGACACCAAGTAACAAAGACATACACTTACACCAAGTAACAAAGACAGACACTGACACCAAGTAACAAAGACATACACTGATACCCAGTAACACAGACACACACTTACACCAAGTAAAAAAGACATGCACTGATACCCAGTAACACAGACACACACTTACACCATGTAACAAAGACATACACTGACACCAAGTAACAAAGACATACACTGACACCAAGTAACAAAGACACACACTGACACCAAATAACAAAGACATACACTGATGCCCAGTAACACAGACACACACTTATACCATGTAACACAGACATACGCTTACACCAAGTAACAAAGACACACACTTACACCAAGTAACACAGACATACACTGACACCAGGTAAGAAAGACAGACAATTACACCAAGTAACAAAGACATACACTAACACACAGTATTTTGACATACACTGACACCAAGTAACAAAGACACACACTGACACCCAGTAACAAAGACATACACTGACACCAAGTCGCAAAGACATACACTGATACCCAGTAACACAGTCACACAGTTACAACAAGTAACACAGAGATACACTGACACCAAGTAACAGAGACATACACTGATACCCAGTAACACAGACACACACTTACACCAAGTAACAAACACAGACACTGATACCGGGTAACACAGACACGCACTTACAGCATGTAACAAAGACATACACTGAGACCAGGTAACAAAGCCATTCACTGACACCCTGTAACACAGACATACACGGACACCAAGTAACACAGACACACACTGACACCCAGTAACACAGACACACACTTACACCAAGTAACAAAGACATACACTGACACCAAGTAACAAAGACATACACTGATACCCAGTAACACAGACACACACTTACACCAAGTAACAAAGACATACACTGATACCCAGTAACACAGACAAACACTTACACCATGTAACACAGACAGACACTGACACCAAGTAACAAAGACATACACTGACACCAAGTAACAAAGACATACACTTACACAAAGTAACAAAGTCATACACTGACAACAAGTAACAAAGACATACACTGAAAGCCAGTAACACAGACACACACTTACACCAAGTAACAAAGACATACACTGATACCCAGTAACACAGACACACACTTATACCATGTAACACAGACATACGCTTACACCAAGTAACAAAGACAAACACTTACACCAAGTAACACAGACATACAGTGACACCAGGTAAGAAAGACAGACAACTACACCAAGTTACAAAGACATACACTAACACACAGTATTTTGACATACACTGACACCAAGTCACAAAGACACACACTGACAGCCAGTAACAAAGACATACACTGACACCAAGTCGCAAAGACATGCACTGATACCCAGTAACACAGTCACACAGTTACAACAAGTAACACAGACATACACTGACACCAAGTAAATAAGACATACACTGATACCCAGTAACACAGACACATACTTACACCAAGTAACAAAGACAGACACTGATACCCAGAAAGACAGACACACGCTTACTCAAATTCACAAAGACAGACACAGACACCAAGTAACAAAGAGAGACAATTACACCAAGTAACAAAGACATACACTTACACCAAGTATTTTGACATACACTGACACCAGGTAACAAAGACATACACTGACACCCAGTAACACAGACACACACGGACACCAAGTAACACAGACACACACTGACACCCAGTAACACAGACACACACTTACACCAAGTAACAAAGACATACACTGACACCAAGTAACAAAGACATACACTGACACCCAGTAACACAGACACACACGGACACCAAGTAACACAGACACACACTGACACCCAGTAACACAGACACACACTTACACCAAGTAACAAAGGCATACACTGACACCAATTAACAAAGACATACACTGACACCAAGTAACAAAGACATACACTGACACCAAGTAACAAAGACATACACTGATACCCAGTAACACAGACACACACTTACACCAAGTAAAAAAGACATACACTGATACCCAGTAACTCAGACACAAACTTACACCAAGTATCAAAGACATACACTGACACCAAGTCACAAAGACACACACTGACACCCAGTAACAAAGACATACACTGACACCAAGTCACAAAGACATACACTGATACCCAGTAACACAGTCACACAGTTACAACAAGTAACACAGAGATACACTGACACCAAGTAACAGAGACATACACTGATACCCAGTAACACAGACACACACTTACACCAAGTAACAAACACAGACACTGATACCGAGTAACACAGACACGCACTTACAGCATGTAACAAAGACATACACTGAGACCAGGTAACAAAGCCATTCACTGACACCCTGTAACACAGACACACACGGACACCAAGTAACACAGACACACACTGACACCCAGTAACACAGACACACACTTACACCAAGTAACAAAGACATACACTGACACCAAGTAACAAAGACATACACTGATACCCAGTAACACAGACACACACTTACACCAAGTAACAAAGACATACACTGATACCCAGTAACACAGACAAACACTTACACCATGTAACACAGACAGACACTGACACCAAGTAACAAAGACATACACTGACACCAAGTAACAAAGACATACACTTACACAAAGTAACAAAGTCATACACTGACAACAAGTAACAAAGACATACACTGAAAGCCAGTAACACAGACACACACTTACACCAAGTAACAAAGACATACACTGATACCCAGTAACACAGACACACACTTATACCATGTAACACAGACATACGCTTACACCAAGTAACAAAGACAAACACTTACACCAAGTAACACAGACATACAGTGACACCAGGTAAGAAAGACAGACAACTACACCAAGTTACAAAGACATACACTAACACACAGTATTTTGACATACACTGACACCAAGTCACAAAGACACACACTGACAGCCAGTAACAAAGACATACACTGACACCAAGTCGCAAAGACATGCACTGATACCCAGTAACACAGTCACACAGTTACAACAAGTAACACAGACATACACTGACACCAAGTAAATAAGACATACACTGATACCCAGTAACACAGACACATACTTACACCAAGTAACAAAGACAGACACTGATACCCAGAAAGACAGACACACGTTTACTCAAATTCACAAAGACAGACACTGACACCAAGTAACAAAGAGAGACAATTACACCAAGTAACAAAGACATACACTTACACCAAGTATTTTGACATACACTGACACCAGGTAACAAAGACATACACTGACACCCAGTAACACAGACACACACGGACACCAAGTAACACAGACACACACTGACACCCAGTAACACAGACACACACTTACACCAAGTAACAAAGACATACACTGACACCAAGTAACAAAGACATACACTTACACAAGTAACAAAGACATACACTGACACCAAGTAACAAAGACATACACTGATGCCCAGTAACACAGACACACACTTACACCAAGTAACAAAGACAGACACTGATACCCAGTGCCACAGACACACACTTACACCATGTAACACAGGCAAACGTTTGCACGAAGTAACAAAGACACGCACTGACACCAAGAAACACAAACATACACTGACACCAGGTAACAAAGACAGACAATTACACCAAGTCACAAAGACATACACTTACACCAAGTATATTGACAT
Organism: Heterodontus francisci; assembly: GCF_036365525.1. Lineage (NCBI taxonomy): Eukaryota > Metazoa > Chordata > Chondrichthyes > Heterodontiformes > Heterodontidae > Heterodontus > Heterodontus francisci. Next base: position 2,584,546 of record NW_027140221.1, on the reverse strand, counting down.
ACACTGACACCAAGTAACAAAGACATACACTTATACCCAGTAACACAGACATACACTTACACCAAGTAACAAAGACATACACTGACACCAAGTCACAAAGACACACACTGACACCCAGTAACAAAGACATACACTGACACCAAGTCACAAAGACACACACTGACACCCAGTAACACAGACAAACACTTACACCAAGTAACAAACACAGACACTGATACCCAGTAACACAGAAAAGCACTTACACCATGTAACAAAGACATACACTGACACCAGGTAACAAAGACATTCACTGACACCCAGTAACACAGACGCACACGGACACCAAGTAACACAGACACACACTGACACCCAGTAACACAGACACACACTTACACCAAGTAACAAAGACATACACTGACACCAAGTAACAAAGACTTACACTGATACCCAGTAACACAGACACACACTTACACCAAGTAACAAAGACATACACTGATACCCAGTAACACAGACACACACTTGCACCATGTAACACAGACATACACTGACACCAAGTAACAAAGACATACACTGACACCAAGTAACAAAGACATACACTTACACCAAGTAACAAAGACATACACTGACACCAAGTAACAAAGACATACACTGACACCAAGTAACAAAGACACACACTGACACCAAATAACAAAGACATACACTGATGCCCAGTAACACAGACACACACTTATACCATGTAACACAGACATACGCTTACACCAAGTAACAAAGACACACACTTACACCAAGTAACACAGACATACACTGACACCAGGTAAGAAAGACAGACAATTACACCAAGTAACAAAGACATACACTAACACACAGTATTTTGACATACACTGACACCAAGTAACAAAGACACACACTGACACCCAGTAACAAAGACATACACTGACACCAAGTCGCAAAGACATACACTGATACCCAGTAACACAGTCACACAGTTACAACAAGTAACACAGACGTACACTGACACCAAGTAACAAAGACATACACTGATGCCCAGTAACACAGACACACACTTATACCATGTAACACAGACATACGCTTACACCAAGTAACAAAGACACACACTTACACCAAGTAACACAGACATACACTGACACCAGGTAAGAAAGACAGACAATTACACCAAGTAACAAAGACATACACTAACACACAGTATTTTGACATACACTGACACCAAGTAACAAAGACACACACTGACACCCAGTAACAAAGACACACGCTTACTCAAATTCACAAAGACATACACTGACACCAAGTAACAAAGAGAGACAATTACACCAAGTCACAAAGACATACACTTACACCAAGTATTTTGACATGCACTGACACCAGGTAACAAAGACATACACTGACACCCAGTAACACAGACACACACGGACACCAAGTAACACAGACACACACTGACACCCAGTAACACAGACACACACTTACACCAACTAACAAAGGCATACACTGACACCAATTAACAAAGACATACACTGACACCAATTAACAAAGACATACACTGATACCCAGTAACACAGACACACACTTACACCAAGTAAAAAAGACATACACTGATACCCAGTAACTCAGACACAAACTTACACCAAGTATCAAAGACATACACTGACACCAAGTCACAAAGACACACACTGACACCCAGTAACAAAGACATACACTGACACCAAGTCACAAAGACATACACTGATACCCAGTAACACAGTCACACAGTTACAACAAGTAACACAGAGATACACTGACACCAAGTAACAGAGACATACACTGATACCCAGTAACACAGACACACACTTACACCAAGTAACAAACACAGACACTGATACCGAGTAACACAGACACGCACTTACAGCATGTAACAAAGACATACACTGAGACCAGGTAACAAAGCCATTCACTGACACCCTGTAACACAGACATACACGGACACCAAGTAACACAGACACACACTGACACCCAGTAACACAGACACACACTTACACCAAGTAACAAAGACATACACTGACACCAAGTAACAAAGACATACACTGATACCCAGTAACACAGACACACACTTACACCAAGTAACAAAGACATACACTGATACCCAGTAACACAGACAAACACTTACACCATGTAACACAGACAGACACTGACACCAAGTAACAAAGACATACACTGACACCAAGTAACAAAGACATACACTTACACAAAGTAACAAAGTCATACACTGACAACAAGTAACAAAGACATACACTGAAAGCCAGTAACACAGACACACACTTACACCAAGTAACAAAGACATACACTGATACCCAGTAACACAGACACACACTTATACCATGTAACACAGACATACGCTTACACCAAGTAACAAAGACATACAGTGACACCAGGTAAGAAAGACAGACAACTACACCAAGTTACAAAGACATACACTAACACACAGTATTTTGACATACACTGACACCAAGTCACAAAGACACACACTGACAGCCAGTAACAAAGACATACACTGACACCAAGTCGCAAAGACATGCACTGATACCCAGTAACACAGTCACACAGTTACAACAAGTAACACAGACATACACTGACACCAAGTAAATAAGACATACACTGATACCCAGTAACACAGACACATACTTACACCAAGTAACAAAGACAGACACTGATACCCAGAAAGACAGACACACGCTTACTCAAATTCACAAAGACAGACACAGACACCAAGTAACAAAGAGAGACAATTACACCAAGTAACAAAGACATACACTTACACCAAGTATTTTGACATACACTGACACCAGGTAACAAAGACATACACTGACACCCAGTAACACAGACACACACGGACACCAAGTAACACAGACACACACTGACACCCAGTAACACAGACACACACTTACACCAAGTAACAAAGACATACACTGACACCAAGTAACAAAGACATACACTGACACCCAGTAACACAGACACACACGGACACCAAGTAACACAGACACACACTGACACCCAGTAACACAGACACACACTTACACCAAGTAACAAAGGCATACACTGACACCAATTAACAAAGACATACACTGACACCAAGTAACAAAGACATACACTGACACCAAGTAACAAAGACATACACTGATACCCAGTAACACAGACACACACTTACACCAAGTAAAAAAGACATACACTGATACCCAGTAACTCAGACACAAACTTACACCAAGTATCAAAGACATACACTGACACCAAGTCACAAAGACACACACTGACACCCAGTAACAAAGACATACACTGACACCAAGTCACAAAGACATACACTGATACCCAGTAACACAGTCACACAGTTACAACAAGTAACACAGAGATACACTGACACCAAGTAACAGAGACATACACTGATACCCAGTAACACAGACACACACTTACACCAAGTAACAAACACAGACACTGATACCGAGTAACACAGACACGCACTTACAGCATGTAACAAAGACATACACTGAGACCAGGTATCAAAGCCATTCACTGACACCCTGTAACACAGACACACACGGACACCAAGTAACACAGACACACACTGACACCCAGTAACACAGACACACACTTACACCAAGTAACAAAGACATACACTGACACCAAGTAACAAAGACATACACTGATACCCAGTAACACAGACACACACTTACACCAAGTAACAAAGACATACACTGATACCCAGTAACACAGACAAACACTTACACCATGTAACACAGACAGACACTGACACCAAGTAACAAAGACATACACTGACACCAAGTAACAAAGACATACACTTACACAAAGTAACAAAGTCATACACTGACAACAAGTAGCAAAGACATACACTGAAAGCCAGTAACACAGACACACACTTACACCAAGTAACAAAGACATACACTGATACCCAGTAACACAGACACACACTTATACCATGTAACACAGACATACGCTTACACCAAGTAACAAAGACAAACACTTACACCAAGTAACACAGACATACAGTGACACCAGGTAAGAAAGACAGACAACTACACCAAGTTACAAAGACATACACTAACACACAGTATTTTGACATACACTGACACCAAGTCACAAAGACACACACTGACAGCCAGTAACAAAGACATACACTGACACCAAGTCGCAAAGACATGCACTGATACCCAGTAACACAGTCACACAGTTACAACAAGTAACACAGACATACACTGACACCAAGTAAATAAGACATACACTGATACCCAGTAACACAGACACATACTTACAACAAGTAACAAAGACAGACACTGATACCCAGAAAGACAGACACACGTTTACTCAAATTCACAAAGACAGACACTGACACCAAGTAACAAAGAGAGACAATTACACCAAGTAACAAAGACATACACTTACACCAAGTATTTTGACATACACTGACACCAGGTAACAAAGACATACACTGACACCCAGTAACACAGACACACACGGACACCAAGTAACACAGACACACACTGACACCCAGTAACACAGACACACACTTACACCAAGTAACAAAGACATACACTGACACCAAGTAACAAAGACATACACTTACACAAGTAACAAAGACATACACTGACACCAAGTAACAAAGACATACACTGATGCCCAGTAACACAGACACACACTTACACCAAGTAACAAAGACAGACACTGATACCCAGTGCCACAGACACACACTTACACCATGTAACACAGGCAAACGTTTGCACGAAGTAACAAAGACACGCACTGACACCAAGAAACACAAACATACACTGACACCAGGTAACAAAGACAGACAATTACACCAAGTCACAAAGACATACACTTACACCAAGTATATTGACATAAACTGACACCAAGTAACAAAGACATACACTTATACCCAGTAACACAGACATACACTTACACCAAGTAACAAAGACATACACTGACACCAAGTCACAAAGACACACACTGACACCCAGTAACAAAGACATACACTGACACCAAGTCACAAAGACACACACTGACACCCAGTAACACAGACAAACACTTACACCAAGTAACAAACACAGACACTGACACCCAGTAACACAGAAAAGCACTTACACCATGTAACAAAGACATACACTGACACCAGGTAACAAAGACATTCACTGACACCCAGTAACACAGACGCACACGGACACCAAGTAACACAGACACACACTGACACCCAGTAACACAGACACACACTTACACCAAGTAACAAAGACATACACTGACACCAAGTAACAAAGACTTACACTGATACCCAGTAACACAGACACACACTTACACCAAGTAACAAAGACATACACTGATACCCAGTAACACAGACACACACTTGCACCATGTAACACAGACATACACTGACACCAAGTAACAAAGACATACACTGACACCAAGTAACAAAGACATACACTTACACCAAGTAACAAAGACATACACTGACACCAAGTAACAAAGACATACACCGATACACAGTAACACAGACACATACTTACACCAAGTAACAAAGACAGACACTGATACCCAGAAACACAGACACACGCTTACTCAAATTCACAAAGACATTCACTGACACCAAGTAACAAAGAGAGACAATTACACCAAGTAACAAAGACATACACTTACACCAAGTATTTTGACATACACTGACACCAGGTAACAAAGACATACACTGACACCCAGTAACACAGACACACACGGACACCAAGTAACACAGACACACACTGACACCCAGTAACACAGACACACACTTACACCAAGTAACAAAGACATTCACTGACACCAAGTAACAAAGACATACACTTACACCAAGGAACAAAGACATACGCTGACACCAAGTAACAAAGACATACATTGATACCCAGTGACACAGACACACACTTACACCATGAAACACAGGCAAACGTTTGCACCAAGTAACAAAGACACGCACTGACACCAAGAAACACAGACATACACTGACACCAGGTAACAAAGACAGACAATTACACCAAGTCACAAAGACATTCACTTACACCAAGTATATTGACATACACTGACACCAAGTAACAAAGACATACACTTATACCCAGTAACACAGACATACACTTACACCAAGTAACAAAGACGTACACTGACACCAAGTCACAAAGACACACACTGACACCCAGTAACAAAGACATACACTGACACCAAGTAAAAAAGACATACACTGATACCCAGTAACACAGACACACACTTACACCAAGTAACAAACACAGACACTGATGCCCAGTAACACAGAAACGCACTTACACCATGTAACAAAGACATACACTGACACCAGGTAACAAAGCCATTCACTGACACCCAGTAACACAGACGCACACGGACACCAAGTAACACAGACACACACTGACACCCAGTAACACAGACACACACTTGCACCAAGTAACAAAGACATACACTGACACCAAGTAACAAAGACATACACTGATACCCAGTAACACAGACACACACTTACACCAAGTAACAAAGACATACACTGATACCCAGTAACACAGACACACACTTACACCATGTAACACAGACAGACACTGACACCAAGTAACAAAGACATACACTGACACCAAGTAACAAAGACATACACTTACACCAAGTAACAAAGACATACACTGACACCAAGTAACAAAGACATACACTGAAAGCCAGTAACACAGACACACACTTACACCAAGTAACAAAGACATACACTGATACCCAGTAACACAGGCACACACTTATACCATGTAACACAGACATACGCTTACACCAAGTAACAAAGACACACACTTACACCAAGTTACACAGACATGCACTGACACCAGGTAAGAAAGACAGACAATTACACCAAGTAACAAAGACATACACGAACACACAGTATTTTGACATACACTGACACCAAGTCACAAAGACACACACTGACACCAAGTCGCAAAGACATACACTGATACCCAGTAACACAGTCACACAGCTACAACAAGTAACACAGACATACACTGACACCAAGTAACAAAGACATACACTGATACCCAGTAACACAGACACATACTTACACCAAGTAACAAAGACAGACACTGATACCCAGAAACACAGACACACGCTTACTCAAATTCACAAAGCCATACACTGACACCAAGTAACAAAGAGAGACAATTACACCAAGTCACAAAGACATACACTTACACCAAGTATTTTGACATACACTGACACCAGATAACAAAGACATACACTGACACCCAGTAACACAGACACACACGGACACCAAGTAACACAGACACACAGTGACACCCAGTAACACAGACACACACTTACACCAAGTAACAAAGACATACACTGACACCAAGTAACAAAGACATACACTTACAACAAGTAACACAGACATACACTGACACCAAGTAACAAAGACATACACTGATACCCAGTAACACAGACACACACTTACACCAAGTAAAAAAGACATACACTGATACCCAGTAACACAGACACACACTTTCACCATGTAACAAAGACATGCACTGACACCAAGTAACAAAGACATACACTGACACCAAGTAACAAAGACATACACTTCCACCAAGTAACAAAGACATACACTGACACCAAGTCACAAAGACACACACTGACACCGAGTAACAAAGACATACAATGACACCAAGTCACAAAGACATACACTGATACCCAGTAATACAGTCACACAGTTACAACAAGTAACACAGAGATACACTGACACCAAGTAACAAAGACATACACTGATACCCAGTAACACAGACACACACTTACACCAAGTAACAAACACAGACACTGATACCCAGTAACACAGACACGCACTTACACCATGTAACAAAGACATACACTGACACCAGGTAACAAAGCCATTCACTGACACCCAGTAACACAGACGCACACGGACACCAAGTAACACAGACACACACTGACACCCAGTAACACAGACACACACTTACACCAAGTAACAAAGACATACACTGACACCAAGTAACAAAGACATACACTGATACCCAGTAACACAGACACACACTTACACCAAGTAACAAAGACATACACTGATACCCAGTAACACAGACACACACTTACACCATGTAACACAGACATACACTGACACCAAGTAACAAAGACATACACTGACAGCAAGTAACAAAGACATACACTTACACCAAGTAACAAAGACATACACTGACACCATGTAACAAAGACATACACTGAAAGCCAGTAACAAAGACACACACTTACACCAAGTAACAAAGACATACACTGATACCCAGTAACACAGACACACACTTATACCATGTAACACAGACACATACTTACACCAAGTAACAAAGACACACACTAACACACAGTATTTTGACATACACTGACACCAGGTAAGAAAGACAGGCAATTACACCAAGTAACAAAGACATACACTAACACACAGTATTTTGACATAAACTGACACCAAGTCACAAAGACACACACTGACACCCAGTAACAAAGACATACACTGACACCAAGTCGCAAAGACATACACTGATACCCAGTATCACAGTCACACAGTTACAACAGGTAACACAGACATACACTGACACCAAGTAACAAAGACATACAATGATACCCAGTAACACAGACACATACTTACACCAAGTAACAAAGACAGACACTGATACCCAGAAACACAGACACACACTTACTCCAATTCACAAAGACATACACTGACACCAAGGAACAAAGAGAGACAATTACACCAGGTAACAAAGACATACACTGACACCCAGTAACACAGACACACACGGACACCAGGTAACACAGACACACACTGACACCCAGTAACACAGACACACACTTACACCAAGTAACAAGGACATACACTGACACCAAGTAACAAAGAAATACACTTACACCAAGTAACATGGACATACAGTGACACCAAGTTAGAAAGACATACACTGATACCCAGTAACACAGACACACACTTACACCAAGTAAAAAAGACATACACTGATACACAGTAACACAGACACACACTTACACCATGTAACAAAGACATACACTGACACCAAGTAACAAAGACACACACTGACACCAAGTAACAAAGACATACACTGATACCCAGTAACACAGACACACACTTACACCAAGTAAAAAAGACATACACTGATACCCAGTAACACAGACACACACTTTCACCATGTAACAAAGACATGCACTGACACCAAGTAACAAAGACATACACTGACACCAAGTAACAAAGACATACACTTCCACCAAGTAACAAAGACATACACTGACACCAAGTCACAAAGACACACACTGACACCGAGTAACAAAGACATACAATGACACCAAGTCACAAAGACATACACTGATACCCAGTAATACAGTCACACAGTTACAACAAGTAACACAGAGATACACTGACACCAAGTAACAAAGACATACACTGATACCCAGTAACACAGACACACACTTACACCAAGTAACAAACACAGACACTGATACCCAGTAACA